>NC_064927.1:26394942-27766942 GCF_023897955.1 Schistocerca gregaria
CGCCCTTTGGATGACCCCACCCCTCCTGGCAATTCCCTCCGTCCTCCCCCCACCGCAGAGGACATCATCAGGTTCGTCACAATAGTGCTCCAGAACGTCCATCCCTTTCAGCGTCCCCACACCCTCCACCAGATTTCCCTCGCTGCCCGTTCCGTGTTCCACCTCAACACCTACGCCACCTATTCCCACAACCAGGCCCATTTCACCTTCTCCCGTCTCGACACCCTCGTTTAAATTCCCATTATGGCACGACAGCACCGTATCCTGTTCAATAACATCCGCTCCCTTCCCACCAACAAGCACCTCCTTATGCATACCCTTACGACCCACCGTGTGGATGCCTTCCTTCTGAACGAAACCTTTCTTCAGCCCCACCACACCGTCCACACCTCGCCCTACCTCCTTCACCGGTCTGACAATCCACTCCAGATAGCGCGTGGCGGAGTTGCCATTGGCCACCACCGCCAGATCCCTGTCCGGCTCCAACCCCTCCTTCCTGACCCCACAGAACACTTGATCCTTAGTCTCTTCTTCCCCGGCCTTACCCTTACCTGTGCCACCATCTATGTCCGCCCCGCTGCACCTATTCCTTTCGACTTCCTTTCCCACATCGACCGTACCTTCTCCTCCTACGTGATCGCCGCCGACCTTAACATCCATAGTCGTTCTGCCGCCCAGTTACGGCGGTGGCATCGGTTCCTTGCCACCCTCCAAGGCGACGTCCTTCCAATTCCCCAACACACCCGCCCTGAATCCAATACCACTCCCGATGTCGTCCTAGCCTCCCCCACCCTGCTTGGCCGCATAGCGGTGGACGTCCTTGATCCCATTGGCAGTGACCATCTCCCTGTCCTCCTCACTGTATCAGACGGTCGTCGCCCCCGTCCCGACCCGCGCCATGACCCTCCCCCGAAATATGTCCATGACTACTCCCGTGCCAACTGGAATGCCTACCGGGACTCCCTTGCTCTCCAGGTCGATAGCCACCCCCTCACCTCCCACCAACCTGATGACGTTACCCGTGCTGCCTCCTTTCTCCAGCAGACCTTGTCTGAGGCCGTGGAGGCCCACGTCCCTACCATTGCCATCCATCCGCACCGCCCCACCTTACCCCCACAGGCCGTCCTTCTCCTGCGTGAATCCCGCCGGCTCTACCGTGCCTTCCTTCACACACGTGACCAGGACACACTACGACGCCACCGGCAACTACAGCGACACATCAGGAACTTACTCACGGCAAAGAAACGCCGGGACTGGCGACAGACATGCACCCGTCTTAATGCCACCTTACCTATCAACTCGTCCAAGTACTGGTCAGCCTTCCGCCGCCTTACCGGATCTAAACCCTCTCCCTACTACCCTCTCCTTCATGATGACCACCCCTTCCCTGATGCCCTTAGTAAGGCCAACCATTTCGCCTCCTACCTCTCCGATATCCTTACCATCCCTGACGATCCCCAGTTCGATTATTCCCTCTTTCCTGATGTCCGTGATCGAACTGATACCTCTGTCCCCCCGCTTGCTCCTGGCTTCCAGTACTTGGACAACATCACACACACAGAACTAAATACCCCAATCACCACTCAAGATATCATTGCTACACTTCGCCCTAAACGCAACACTGCTCCCGGTCACGATCGTGTTACTTACCGTCACCTCCGTGAAGCTCCTGCCTCCTTCCTCTCCACATTGGCCAGGCTCTACAATGTGGTCCTGTCCACCGGCTACTACCCCGACCTGTGGAAAACCTCCCGGATCCTGATGTTCCTCAAGCCCGACAAACCGCCTTCCGCTGTCTCCTCCTACCGTCCCATCAGCCTTACCTCGGTCTTCAGCAAGGTCCTGGAATCCATTCTTACCCGCCGCCTACACAAGCACCTTCACCAACACCGCCTCCTCCCCCCTACCCAATGTGGCTTTCGGCCGTCCTTCTCAGCCGATGACCTCCTCCTTCACCTCACTCACCTCCTCTCCGAACAACTCAATTCCCGTCGTTCCGCCATCTTCCTTTCCCTCGACCTCGAACGCGCATATGACCGTGTGTGGCATTCCGGTCTCCTTTTCAAGCTCCAAACCTTTGCTCTTCCTCTCAACTATGTCCGTCTGGTCGCTTCCTTCCTTTCCCACCGTCCTTCCTATGTCACCATCCACAACACTGATTCCTACACCTTCTACCCCTCCGCCGGTGTGCCCCAAGGTTCCGTCCTTTCCCCTCTTCTCTACCTCCTTTACACGGCAGACATGCCTCCACCTGCACCTCCCCTACACCTTCTCCAGTACGCCGATGACACTGCCTTCCTTGCCCTCGCTCCCACCCTGCAACGCTCCCAGCACCTTCTCCAATCCTATCTTGACCGGTTCACCACTTGGTGTAACCAGTGGTTGCTCAAGGTCAATCCTTCCAAGACCCAGGCGATCATTGTAGGCAAAACCACTCGTTCCTTCCGTCTCCTTGATTTCTATCTTACTATTTATGGCCGTCCCATCACCCTCACGCCTACTCTCAAGTACCTTGGTGTCACCCTCGACCGTCGCCTCTCCTGGAACCCACATCTCCGGACGATCCAAGCCAAGGCACGCTCCCGCCTCCGCCTCCTTAAGCTCCTTTCTGGCCGTACATGGGGTCTGGACCCTTCCACCATCCTCTACACCTACAAGTCCCTCATCCGTCCTATCCTTTGCTATGCTCATCCCGCCTGGATCTCTGCCCCTCCTACCTTCTACAAGTCCATTCAGATCCTAGAACGCCATGCGCTCCGCCTCGCCTATCGCATCCGTCTCCCTTTCCCCACGCGGATCCTCTATGACCTGATTCCCTTCCCGCACCTCCTCCTTTTCCTCGAACGGTTACGGATCCTCTACACCTCCCGCAAGCTTGATCCTCCACACCCTCTTGTCTCTCCCATCCTCTCCCACCCCAACCCGCTGCCGCGCCTGCATTCCTATATCCCACCTGCTCTCCATCTTTACACCCTCCACACCCTCTCCCTCGGTGGCTTCCGCCAACTCCCCCTCCCTGATGATGCCCTCCTCCCCTCCATATACCCCTCCTACCAACTTTGAGCCTTACCTTCCCTCTCCTCTCCTTTTCCTGTGGGCACCCTCTCTCCCTTCTCTCCCTCCCTCCCCTCCCCTTTCTCCTTGGGCTTCCACTCCCCCTACCCTCCCCCTTCTCCTCCATCCCTCTCCTCCACTGGCATCTTCCCCTCCCCCTCTCTCTCCTCTTCCCCACACCTTTTCCCCTTGGCAGGCCACGACTCTGCTGTCTTCCATCAGTTACTTTCATCGTCCTACGCCGAAGACCATCGCATGTGTTTGTGCCTCGACTCTCCTGCAGTGTGTTTGTGTTTCGTCGTTTGTGCTCCGCTGGTTCACGTGTGGCCATCTGCCATCTGCGTTTGTGCACCGTGTTTCTCCGCTTTTATCCATTGTGCTACGCACGTGACCGACTCCGTTTTAACTCTGTTTTGTCTACTGTTTGTACCCCGCCGTCTTGATTGTTTTTATATCTCACTCATCTCTGTTCTGTGTATACTCTGAGGCCGAAGAGCGGCATACTTGGTCCGCTGCCGGCCTACCTGTTTGTCACAGGTATTAAAATCACAATAAAGGAAAAAAAAAAAAAAAAAAAAGGTACAGCCTGAGGTGGGACGAGGCAGTCTGAATTACATTTTGTAGATGTATTTCTCACATATCTCAGAGCCTCTCGCGGTCGTCGTCGTCGTCGTCGTCGTCGTCGTCGTCGTCGTCGCCGCCGACGCTTCTGCAGAAGTAGCAAATGGCCATCGTAGCAAATGCGGCGAGGGACGCCCTGCCTTCGATTCCGAATGCACAAAGTTTGTGGTCTTGTTTCCCAGTCTATATATGGTCGGTCTCGTAAGAGGTTGAATGTAACGAATGGGTGGGAAAGAGCAAGGGGCAGCGGCTGTACAGAACGAAAACACAATTCCTCAGGGTGTGAGCGTTTCGAGATGAGTCGTATACAAGTTATAGTTGGTCGTCAGTGACCGTGTGGCCTAATGGATCAGGCGTCGGACTTCGGATCTGAAGATTACAGGTTCGAATGATGTCATGCTTGTGTTTTTCCAGTTCTGAAAAAGAAACATACCGTTTTAATGTAGCAATTGAGCAGTACGAAACCGTCTGAATGTTGCTGTTGACCATTTTTTGCTTGGAGTTGCTCTTGAGCTTGAAACACACACAACAAGACCGGTGTTAACTAGCGAAGTGGTCGGCAGGGTGCCGTCACCGCGAGTTTTGACTGGCACTTGCACATCTAAAACAACGTCGGAAAGTAAATCGTTCGGCTTTTGAGTCACATCAAGTATGTGTGTTAATTTTGACGCCACTAGCTCTGCATGTTGTCATGCAATTCCTTTACCTCTCAGAAATGATTATGAAATAAAAGTTAAGTACGTGACGAGTGTGACGTTAGGAAAACATTAGGCAGCATGGAGAGATTCTGTATGGGACCACCCAACGCAAACGAGAACTGTGTGACTTGCTACCCGGGAGGTATTAACGGAGGCAGCCGGCTAGCTAAGTCGGTAGAGCGTGAGACTCTTAATCCCAGGGTTGTGGGTTCGAGCCCAACGCTGGGCGGAACGGAATTTTGTTCCGCTGCAGATGTAAATTACCGTTTTTCTGATTAACGTGATATAATGTAAATAGCAACTTTAACATTTGCCTACGTCTCTGTCAGTCGCAAGGAAACTGTATTTGAAGGTGAAGGTGATTTTGTAGACATGTGTGAAAGACATGTTCTGAAATGCAAGTGTTGTTGTTTGGAGAGCACATCGGTTACGTGTCAGATGTGTAGCCAAGGAGTAATGGGTCGCCATAGCTGCAAATATTAGAAGCTAATATGATGTGTTGTCAGCTGAAGTCTGATGATGCAGGCGACCGTAAGGCCGAAGTACGCAAAAGTACCGCTAGGCCGCGCCTCTTTAGCTCAGTGGTAGATCACTGGTGTAGTAAACCAGTGGTGGTAAGTTCCATCCTCAGAGGAGGAAGACGAATTTTGGAAATCAGTTTCGCGTCGTGGCCGTATAGCAAACAGTATCTGTGATGACGAACAATTAGCGACAGGCGTTTTATTAAGAATTACTCTCAGATGTGATTAAGGCGAATGGCGCAGATAAAGCATTTGCCAAAGCGGTACAGCCTAAGGTGGGACGAGGCAGTCTGAATTACATTTTATAGATGTATTTCTCACATATCTCAGAGCCTCTCGCGGTCGTCGTCGTCGTCGTCGTCGTCGTCGTCGTCGCCGACGCTTCTGCAGAAGTAGCAAATGGCCATCGTAGCAAATGCGGCGAGGGACGCCCTGCCTTCGATTCCGAATGCACAAAGTTTGTGGTCTTGTTTCCCAGTCTATATAAGGTCGGTCTCGTAAGAGGTTGAATGTAACGAATGGGTGGGAAAGAGCAAGGGGCAGCGGCTGTGCAGAACGAAAACACAATTCCTCAGGGTGTGAGCGTTTCGAGATGAGTCGTATACAAGTTATAGTTGGTCGTCAGTGACCGTGTGGCCTAATGGATCAGGCGTCGGACTTCGGATCTGAAGATTACAGGTTCGAATGCTGTCATGCTTGTGTTTTTCCAGTTCTGAAAAAGAAACATACCGTTTTAATGTAGCAATTGAGCAGTACGAAACCGTCTGAATGTTGCTGTTGACCATTTTTTGCTTGGAGTTGCTCTTGAGCTTGAAACACACACAACAAGACCGGTGTTAACTAGCGAAGTGGTCGGCAGGGTGCCGTCACCGCGAGTTTTGACTGGCACTTGCACATCTAAAACAACGTCGGAAAGTAAATCGTTCGGCTTTTGAGTCACATCAAGTATGTGTGTTAATTTTGACGCCACTAGCTCTGCATGTTGTCATGCAATTCCTTTACCTCTCAGAAATGATTATGAAATAAAAGTTAAGTACGTGACGAGTGTGACGTTAGGAAAACATTAGGCAGCATGGAGAGATTCTGTATGGGACCACCCAACGCAAACGAGAACTGTGTGACTTGCTACCCGGGAGGTATTAACGGAGGCAGCCGGCTAGCTAAGTCGGTAGAGCGTGAGACTCTTAATTCCAGGGTTGTGGGTTCGAGCCCAACGATGGGCGGAACGGAATTTTGTTCCGCTGCAGATGTAAATTACCGTTTTTCTGATTAACGTGATATAATGTAAATAGCAACTTTAACATTTGCCTACGTCTCTGTCAGTCGCAAGGAAACTGGATTTTAAGGTGAAGGTGATTTTGTAGACATGTGTGAAAGACATGTTCTGAAATGCAAGTGTTGTTGTTTGGAGAGCACATCGGTTACGTGTCAGATGTGTAGCCAAGGAGTAATGGGTCGCCATAGCTGCAAATATTAGAAGCTAATATGATGTGTTGTCAGCTGAAGTCTGATGATGCAGGTGACCGTAAGGCCGAAGTACGCAAAAGTACCGCTAGGCCGCGCCTCTTTAGCTCAGTGGTAGATCACTGGTGTAGTAAACCAGTGGTGGTAAGTTCCATCCTCAGAGGAGGAAGACGAATTTTGGAAATCAGTTTCGCGTCGTGGCCGTATAGCAAACAGTATCTGTGATGACGAACAATTAGCGACAGGCGTTGTATTAAGAATTACTCTCAGATGTGATTAAGGCGAATGGCGCAGATAAAGCATTTGCCAAAGCGGTACAGCCTAAGGTGGGACGAGGCAGTCTGAATTACATTTTATAGATGTATTTCTCACATATCTCAGAGCCTCTCGCGGTCGTCGTCGTCGTCGTCGTCGTCGTCGTCGTCGACGCCGCCGCCGACGCTTCTGCAGAAGTAGCAAATGGCCATCGTAGCAAATGCGGCGAGGGACGCCCTGCCTTCGATTCCGAATGCACAAAGTTTGTGGTCTTGTTTCCCAGTCTATATATGGTCGGTCTCGTAAGAGGTTGAATGTAACGAATGGGTGGGAAAGAGCAAGGGGCAGCGGCTGTGCAGAACGAAAACACAATTCCTCAGGGTGTGAGCGTTTCGAGATGAGTCGTATACAAGTTATAGTTGGTCGTCAGTGACCGTGTGGCCTAATGGATCAGGCGTCGGACTTCGGATCTGAAGATTACAGGTTCGAATGCTGTCATGCTTGTGTTTTTCCAGTTCTGAAAAAGAAACATACCGTTTTAATGTAGCAATTGAGCAGTACGAAACCGTCTGAATGTTGCTGTTGACCATTTTTTGCTTGGAGTTGCTCTTGAGCTTGAAACACACACAACAAGACCGGTGTTAACTAGCGAAGTGGTCGGCAGGGTGCCGTCACCGCGAGTTTTGACTGGCACTTGCACATCTAAAACAACGTCGGAAAGTAAATCGTTCGGCTTTTGAGTCACATCAAGTATGTGTGTTAATTTTGACGCCACTAGCTCTGCATGTTGTCATGCAATTCCTTTACCTCTCAGAAATGATTATGAAATAAAAGTTAAGTACGTGACGAGTGTGACGTTAGGAAAACATTAGGCAGCATGGAGAGATTCTGTATGGGACCACCCAACGCAAACGAGAACTGTGTGACTTGCTACCCGGGAGGTATTAACGGAGGCAGCCGGCTAGCTAAGTCGGTAGTGCGTGAGACTCTTAATCCCAGGGTTGTGGGTTTGAGCCCAACGCTGGGCGGAACGGAATTTTGTTCCGCTGCAGATGTAAATTACCGTTTTTCTGATTAACGTGATATAATGTAAATAGCAACTTTAACATTTGCCTACGTCTCTGTCAGTCGCAAGGAAACTGTATTTGAAGGTGAAGGTGATTTTGTAGACATGTGTGAAAGACATGTTCTGAAATGCAAGTGTTGTTGTTTGGAGAGCACATCGGTTACGTGTCAGATGTGTAGCCAAGCAGTAATGGGTCGCCATAGCTGCAAATATTAGGAGCTAATATGATGTGTTGTCAGCTGAAGTCTGATGATGCAGGTGACCGTAAGGCCGAAGTACGCAAAAGTACCGCTAGGCCGCGCCTCTTTAGCTCAGTGGTAGATCACTGGTGTAGTAAACCAGTGGTGGTAAGTTCCATCCTCAGAGGAGGAAGACGAATTTTGGAAATCAGTTTCGCGTCGTGGCCGTATAGCAGACAGTATCTGTGATGACGAACAATTAGCGACAGGCGTTTTATTAAGAATTACTCTCAGATGTGATTAAGGCGAATGGCGCAGATAAAGCATTTGCCAAAGCGGTACAGCCTGAGGTGGGACGAGGCAGTCTGAATTACATTTTGTAGATGTATTTCTCACATATCTCAGAGCCTCTCGCGGTCGTCGTCGTCGTCGTCGTCGTCGTCGTCGTCGTCGTCGTCGTCGTCGTCGCCGCCGCCGCCGACGCTTCTGCAGAAGTAGCAAATGGCCATCGTAGCAAATGCGGCGAGGGACGCCCTGCCTTCGATTCCGAATGCACAAAGTTTGTGGTCTTGTTTCCCAGTCTATATATGGTCGGTCTCGTAAGAGGTTGAATGTAACGAATGGGTGGGAAAGAGCAAGGGGCAGCGGCTGTGCAGAACGAAAACACAATTCCTCAGGGTGTGAGCGTTTCGAGATGAGTCGTATACAAATTATAGTTGGTCGTCAGTGACCGTGTGGCCTAATGGATCAGGCGTCGGACTTCGGATCTGAAGATTACAGGTTCGAATGCTGTCATGCTTGTGTTTTTCCAGTTCTGAAAAAGAAACATACCGTTTTAATGTAGCAATTGAGCAGTACGAAACCGTCTGAATGTTGCTGTTGACCATTTTTTGCTTGGAGTTGCTCTTGAGCTTGAAACACACACAACAAGACCGGTGTTAACTAGCGAAGTGGTCGGCAGGGTGCCGTCACCGCGAGTTTTGACTGGCACTTGCACATCTAAAACAACGTCGGAAAGTAAATCGTTCGGCTTTTGAGTCACATCAAGTATGTGTGTTAATTTTGACGCCACTAGCTCTGCATGTTGTCATGCAATTCCTTTACCTCTCAGAAATGATTATGAAATAAAAGTGAAGTACGTGACGAGTGTGACGTTAGGAAAACATTAGGCAGCATGGAGAGATTCTGTATGGGACCACCCAACGCAAACGAGAACTGTGTGACTTGCTACCCGGGAGGTATTGACGGAGGCAGCCGGCTAGCTAAGTCGGTAGAGCGTGAGACTCTTAATCCCAGGGTTGTGGGTTCGAGCCCAACGCTGGGCGGAACGGAATTTTGTTCCGCTGCAGATGTAAATTACCGTTTTTCTGATTAACGTGATATAATGTAAATAGCAACTTTAACATTTGCCTACATCTCTGTCAGTCGCAAGGAAACTGTATTTGAAGGTGAAGGTGATTTTGTAGACATGTGTGAAAGACATGTTCTGAAATGCAAGTGTTGTTGTTTGGAGAGCACATCGGTTACGTGTCAGATGTGTAGCCAAGGAGTAATGGGTCGCCATAGCTGCAAATATTAGAAGCTAATATGATGTGTTGTCAGCTGAAGTCTGATGATGCAGGTGACCGTAAGGCCGAAGTACGCAAAAGTACCGCTAGGCCGCGCCTCTTTAGCTCAGTGGTAGATCACTGGTGTAATAAACCAGTGGTGGTAAGTTCCATCCTCAGAGGAGGAAGACGAATTTTGGAAATCAGTTTCGCGTCGTGGCCGTATAGCAAACAGTATCTGTGATGACGAACAATTAGCGACAGGCGTTTTATTAAGAATTACTCTCAGATGTGATTAAGGCGAATGGCGCAGATAAAGCATTTGCCAAAGCGGTACAGCCTGAGGTGGGACGAGGCAGTCTCAATTACATTTTGTAGATGTATTTCTCACATATCTCAGAGCCTCTCGCGGTCGTCGTCGTCGTCGTCGTCGTCGTCGTCGTCGTCGTCGTCGTCGTCGCCGCCGACGCTTCTGCAGAAGTAGCAAATGGCCATCGTAGCAAATGCGGCGAGGGACGCCCTGCCTTCGATTCCGAATGCACAAAGTTTGTGGTCTTGTTTCCCAGTCTATATATGGTCGGTCTCGTAAGAGGTTGAATGTAACGGATGGGTGGGAAAGAGCAAGGGGCAGCGGCTGTGCAGAACGAAAACACAATTCCTCAGGGTGTGAGCGTTTCGAGATGAGTCGTATACAAGTTATAGTTGGTCGTCAGTGACCGTGTGGCCTAATGGATCAGGCGTCGGACTTCGGATCTGAAGATTACAGGTTCGAATGCTGTGACGCTCGTGTTTTTCCAGTTCTGAAAAAGAAACATACCGTTTTAATGTAGCAATTGAGCAGTACGAAACCGTCTGAATGTTGCTGTTGACCATTTTTTGCTTGGAGTTGCTCTTGAGCTTGAAACACACACAACAAGACCGGTGTTAACTAGCGAAGTGGTCGGCAGGGTGCCGTCACCGCGAGTTTTGACTGGCACTTGCACATCTAAAACAACGTCGGAAAGTAAATCGTTCGGCTTTTGAGTCACATCAAGTATGTGTGTTAATTTTGACGCCACTAGCTCTGCTTGTTGTCATGCAATTCTTTTACCTCTCAGAAATGATTATGAAATAAAAGTGAAGTACGTGACGAGTGTGACGTTAGGCAGCATGGAGAGATTCTGTATGTGACCACCCAACCCAAACGAGTACTGTGTGACTTGGTACCCGGGAGGTATTAACGGAGGCAGCCGGCTAGCTAAGTCGGTAGAGCGTGAGACTCTTAATCCCAGGGTTGTGGGTACGAGCCCAACTCTGCGCGGAACGGAATTTTGTTCCGCTGCAGATGTAAATTACCGTTTTTCTGATTAACGTGATATAATGTAAATAGCAACTTTAACATTTGCCTACGTCTCTGTCAGTCGCAAGGAAACTGTATTTGAAGGTGAAGGTGATTTTGTAGACATGTGTGAAAGACATGTTCTGAAATGCAAGTGTTGTTGTTTGGAGAGCACATCGGTTACGTGTCAGATGTGTAGCCAAGCAGTAATGGGTCGCCATAGCTGCAAATATTAGGAGCTAATATGATGTGTTGTCAGCTGAAGTCTGATGATGCAGGTGACCGTAAGGCCGAAGTACGCAAAAGTACCGCTAGGCCGCGCCTCTTTAGCTCAGTGGTAGATCACTGGTGTAGTAAACCAGTGGTGGTAAGTTCCATCCTCAGAGGAGGAAGACGAATTTTGGAAATCAGTTTCGCGTCGTGGCCGTATAGCAGACAGTATCTGTGATGACGAACAATTAGCGACAGGCGTTTTATTAAGAATTACTCTCAGATGTGATTAAGGCGAATGGCGCAGATAAAGCATTTGCCAAAGCGGTACAGCCTGAGGTGGGACGAGGCAGTCTGAATTACATTTTGTAGATGTATTTCTCACATATCTCAGAGCCTCTCGCGGTCGTCGTCGTCGTCGTCGTCGTCGTCGTCGTCGCCGCCGACGCTTCTGCAGAAGTAGCAAATGGCCATCGTAGCAAATGCGGCGAGGGACGCCCTGCCTTCGATTCCGAATGCACAAAGTTTGTGGTCTTGTTTCCCAGTCTATATATGGTCGGTCTCGTAAGAGGTTGAATGTAACGAATGGGTGGGAAAGAGCAAGGGGCAGCGGCTGTGCAGAACGAAAACACAATTCCTCAGGGTGTGAGCGTTTCGAGATGAGTCGTATACAAATTATAGTTGGTCGTCAGTGACCGTGTGGCCTAATGGATCAGGCGTCGGACTTCGGATTTGAAGATTACAGGTTCGAATGCTGTCATGCTTGTGTTTTTCCAGTTCTGAAAAAGAAACATACTGTTTTAATGTAGCAATTGAGCAGTACGAAACCGTCTGAATGTTGCTGTTGACCATTTTTTGCTTGGAGTTGCTTTTGAGCTTGAAACACACACAACAAGACCGGTGTTAACTAGCGAAGTGGTCGGCAGGGTGCCGTCACCGCGAGTTTTGACTGGCTTTTGCACATCTAAAACAACGTCGGAAAATAAATCGTTCGGCTTTTGAGTCACATCAAGTATGTGTGTTAATTTTGACGCCACTAGCTCTGCATGTTGTCATGCAATTCCTTTACCTCTCAGAAATGATTATGAAATAAAAGTTAAGTACGTGACGAGTGTGACGTTAGGAAAACATTAGGCAGCATGGAGAGATTCTGTATGGGACCACCCAACGCAAACGAGAACTGTGTGACTTGCTACCCGGGAGGTATTAACGGAGGCAGCTGGCTAGCTAAGTCGGTAGAGCGTGAGACTCTTAATCCCAGGGTTGTGGGTTCGAGCCCAACGCTGGGCAGAACGGAATTTTGTTCCGCTGCAGATGTAAATTACCGTTTTTCTGATTAACGTGATATAATGTAAATAGCAACTTTAACATTTGCCTACGTCTCTGTCAGTCGCAAGGAAACTGTATTTGAAGGTGAAGGTGATTTTGTAGACATGTGTGAAAGACATGTTCTGAAATGCAAGTGTTGTTGTTTGGAGAGCACATCGGTTACGTGTCAGATGTGTAGCCAAGGAGTAATGGGTCGCCATAGCTGCAAATATTAGAAGCTAATATGATGTGTTGTCAGCTGAAGTCTGATGATGCAGGCGACCGTAAGGCCGAAGTACGCAAAAGTACCGCTAGGCCGCGCCTCTTTAGCTCAGTGGTAGATCACTGGTGTAGTAAACCAGTGGTGGTAAGTTCCATCCTCAGAGGAGGAAGACGAATTTTGGAAATCAGTTTCGCGTCGTGGCCGTATAGCAAACAGTATCTGTGATGACGAACAATTAGCGACAGGCGTTTTATTAAGAATTACTCTCAGATGTGATTAAGGCGAATGGCGCAGATAAAGCATTTGCCAAAGCGGTACAGCCTAAGGTGGGACGAGGCAGCCCGAATTACATTTTATAGATGTATTTCTCACATATCTCAGAGCCTCTCGCGGTCGTCGTCGTCGTCGTCGTCGTCGTCGTCGTCGTCGTCGCCGCCGACGCTTCTGCAGAAGTAGCAAATGGCCATCGTAGCAAATGCGGCGATGGATGCCCTGCCTTCGATTCCGAATGCACAAAGTTTGTGGTCTTGTTTCCCAGTCTATATATGGTCGGTCTCGTAAGAGGTTGAATGTAACGAATGGGTGGGAAAGAGCAAGGGGCAGCGGCTGTGCAGAACGAAAACACAATTCCTCAGGGTGTGAGCGTTTCGAGATGAGTCGTATACAAGTTATAGTTGGTCGTCAGTGACCGTGTGGCCTAATGGATCAGGCGTCGGACTTCGGATCTGAAGATTACAGGTTCGAATGCTGTCATGCTTGTGTTTTTCCAGTTCTGAAAAAGAAACATACCGTTTTAATGTAGCAATTGAGCAGTACGAAACCGTCTGAATGTTGCTGTTGACCATTTTTTGCTTGGAGTTGCTCTTGGGCTTGAAACACACACAACAAGACCGGTGTTAACTAGCGAAGTGGTCGGCAGGGTGCCGTCACCGCGAGTTTTGACTGGCACTTGCACATCTAAAACTACGTCGGAAAGTAAATCGTTCGGCTTTTGAGTCACATCAAGATGTGTGTTAATTTTGACGCCACTAGCTCTGCATGTTGTCATGCAATTCCTTTACCTCTCAGAAATGATTATGAAATAAAAGTTAAGTACGTGACGAGTGTGACGTTAGGAAAACATTAGGCAGCATGGAGAGATTCTGTATGGGACCACCCAACGCAAACGAGAACTGTGTGACTTGCTACCCGGGAGGTATTAACGGAGGCAGCCGGCTAGCTAAGTCGGTAGAGCGTGAGACTCTTAATCCCAGGGTTGTGGGTTCGAGCCCAACGCTGGGCGGAACGGAATTTTGTTCCGCTGCAGATGTAAATTACCGTTTTTCTGATTAACGTGATATAATGTAAATAGCAACTTTAACATTTGCCTACGTCTCTGTCAGTCGCAAGGAAACTGTATTTGAAGGTGAAGGTGATTTTGTAGACATGTGTGAAAGACATGTTCTGAAATGCAAGTGTTGTTGTTTGGAGAGCACATCGGTTACGTGTCAGATGTGTAGCCAAGGAGTAATGGGTCGCCATAGCTGCAAATATTAGAAGCTAATATGATGTGTTGTCAGCTGAAGTCTGATGATGCAGGTGACCGTAAGGCCGAAGTACGCAAAAGTACCGCTAGGCCGCGCCTCTTTAGCTCAGTGGTAGATCACTGGTGTAGTAAACCAGTGGTGGTAAGTTCCATCCTCAGAGGAGGAAGACGAATTTTGGAAATCAGTTTCGCGTCGTGGCCGTATAGCAAACAGTATCTGTGATGAAGAACAATTAGCGACAGGCGTTTTATTAAGAATTACTCTCAGATGTGATTAAGGCGAATGGCGCAGATAAAGCATTTGCCAAAGCGGTACAGCCTAAGGTGGGACGAGGCAGTCTGAATTACATTTTATAGATGTATTTCTCACATATCTCAGAGCCTCTCGCGGTGGTGGTCGTCGTCGTCGTCGTCGTCGTCGCCGCCGCTTCTGCAGAAGTAGCAAATGGCCATCGTAGCAAATGCGGCGAGGGACGCCCTGCCTTCGATTCCGAATGCACAAAGTTTGTGGTCTTGTTTCCCAGTCTATATTTGGTCGGTCTCGTAAGAGGTTGAATGTAGCGAATGGGTGGGAAAGAGCAAGGGGCAGCGGCTGTGCAGAACGAAAACACAATTCCTCAGGGTGTGAGCGTTTCGAGATGAGTCGTATACAAGTTATAGTTGGTCGTCAGTGACCTTGTGGCCTAATGGATCAGGCGTCGGACTTCGGATCTGAAGATTACAGGTTCGAATGCTGTGACGCTCGTGTTTTTCCAGTTCTGAAAAAGAAACATACCGTTTTAATGTAGCAATTGAGCAGTACGAAACCGTCTGAATGTTGCTGTTGACCATTTTTTGCTTGGAGTTGCTCTTGAGCTTGAAACACACACAACAAGACCGGTGTTAACTAGCGAAGTGGTCGGCAGGGTGCCGTCACCGCGAGTTTTGACTGGCACTTGCACATCTAAAACAACGTCGGAAAGTAAATCGTTCGGCTTTTGAGTCACATCAAGTATGTGTGTTAATTTTGACGCCACTAGCTCTGCTTGTTGTCATGCAATTCTTTTACCTCTCAGAAATGATTATGAAATAAAAGTGAAGTACGTGACGAGTGTGACGTTAGGCAGCATGGAGAGATTCTGTATGTGACCACCCAACCCAAACGAGTACTGTGTGACTTGGTACCCGGGAGGTATTAACGGAGGCAGCCGGCTAGCTAAGTCGGTAGAGCGTGAGACTCTTAATCCCAGGGTTGTGGGTACGAGCCCAACTCTGCGCGGAACGGAATTTTGTTCCGCTGCAGATGTAAATTACCGTTTTTCTGATTAACGTGATATAATGTAAATAGCAACTTTAACATTTGCCTACGTCTCTGTCAGTCGCAAGGAAACTGTATTTGAAGGTGAAGTTGATTTTGTAGACATGTGTGAAAGACATGTTCTGAAATGCAAGTGTTGTTGTTTGGAGAGCACATCGGTTACGTGTCAGATGTGTAGCCAAGGAGTAATGGGTCGCCATAGCTGCAAATATTAGAAGGTAATATGATGTGTTGTCAGCTGAAGTCTGATGATGCAGGCGACCGTAAGGCCGAAGTACGCAATAGTACCGCTAGGCCGCGCCTCTTTAGCTCAGTGGTAGATCACTGGTGTAGTAAACCAGTGGTGGTAAGTTCCATCCTCAGAGGAAGAAGACGAATTTTGGAAATCAGTTTCGCGTCGTGGCCGTATAGCAAACAGTATCTGTGATGACGAACAATTAGCGACAGGCGTTTTATTAAGAATTACTCTCAGATGTGATTAAGGCGAATGGCGCAGATAAAGCAGTTGACAAAGCGGTACAGCCTAAGGTGGGACGAGGCAGTCTGAATTACATTTTATAGATGTATTTCTCACATATCTCAGAGCCACTCGCTGTCGTCGTTGTCGTCGCCGCCGCCGCTTTTGCAGAAGTAGCAAATGGCCATCGTAGCAAATGCGGCGAGGGACGCCCTGCCTTCGATTCCGAATGCACAAAGTTTGTGGTCTTGTTTCCCAGTCTATATTTGGTCGGTCTCGTAAGAGGTTGAATGTAACGAATGGGTGGGAAAGAGCAAGGGGCATCGGCTGTGCAGAACGAAAACACAATTCCTCAGGGTGTGAGCGTTTCGAGATGAGTCGTATACAAGTTATAGTTGGTCGTCAGTGACCGTGTGGCCTAATGGATCAGGCGTCGGACTTCGGATCTGAAGATTACATTTTCGAATGCTGTCACGCTCGTGTTTTTCCAGTTCTGAAAAAGAAACATACCGATTGAATGTAGCAATTGAGCAGTACGAAACCGTCTGAATGTTGCTGTTGACCATTTTTTGCTTGGAGTTGCTCTTGAGCTTGAAACACACACAACAAGACCGGTGTTAACTAGCGAAGTGGTCGGCAGGGTGCCGTCACCGCGAGTTTTGACTGGCACTTGCGCATCTAAAACAACGTCGGATAGTAAATCGTTCGGCTTTTGAGTCACATCAAGTATGTGTGTTAATTTTGACGCCACTAGCTCTGCATGTTGTCATGCAATTCCTTTACCTCTCAGAAATGATTATGAAATAAAAGTGAAGTACGTGACGAGTGTGACGTTAGGAAAACATTAGGCAGCATGGAGAGATTCTGTATGGGACCACCCAACCCAAACGAGTACTGTGTGACTTGGTACCCGGGAGGTATTAACGGAGGCAGCCGGCTAGCTAAGTCGGTAGAGCGTGAGACTCTTAATCCCAGGGTTGTGGGTTCGAGCCCAACGGTGGGCGGAACGGAATTTTGTTCCGCTGCAGATGTAAATTACCGTTTTTCTGATTAACGTGATATAATGTAAATAGCAACTTTAACATTTGCCTACGTCTCTGTCAGTCGCAAGGAAACTGTATTTGAAGGTGAAGGTGATTTTGTAGACATGTGTGAAAGACATGTTCTGAAATGCAAGTGTTGTTGTTTGGAGAGCACATCGGTTACGTGTCAGATGTGTAGCCAAGGAGTAATGGGTCGCCATAGCTGCAAATATTAGAAGCTAATATGATGTGTTGTCAGCTGAAGTCTGATGATGCAGGCGACCGTAAGGCCGAAGTACGCAAAAGTACCGCTAGGCCGCGCCTCTTTAGCTCAGTGGTAGATCACTGGTGTAGTAAACCAGTGGTGGTAAGTTCCATCCTCAGAGGAGAAAGATGAATTTTGGAAATCAGTTGCGCGTCGTGGCCGTATAGCAAACAGTATCTGTGAAGACGAACAATTAGTGACAGGCGTTTTATTAAGAATTACTCTCAGATGTGATTAAGGCGAATGGCGCAGATAAAGCATTTGCCAAAGCGGTACAGCCTAAGGTGGGACGAGGCAGTCTGAATTACATTTTATAGATGTATTTCTCACATATCTCAGAGCCTCTCGCGGTCGTCGTCGTCGTCGTCGTCGTCGTCGTCGTCGTCGTCGCCGTCGCCGACGCTTCTGCAGAAGTAGCAAATGGCCATCGTAGCAAATGCGGCGAGGGACGCCCTGCCTTCGATTCCGAATGCACAAAGTTTGTGGTCTTGTTTCCCAGTCTATATTTGGTCGGTCTCGTAAGAGGTTGAATGTAACGAATGGGTGGGAAAGAGCAAGGGGCAGCGGCTGTGCAGAACGAAAACACAATTCCTCAGGGTGTGAGCGTTTCGAGATGAGTCGTATACAAGTTATAGTTGGTCGTCAGGACCGTGTGGCCTAATGGATCAGGCGTCGGACTTCGGATCTGAAGATTACAGGATCGAATGCTGTCACGCTCGTGTTTTTCCAGTTCTGAAAAAGAAACATAGCGTTTTAATGTAGCAATTGAGCAGTACGAAACCGTCTGAATGTTGCTGTTGACCATTTTTTTGCTTGGAGTTGCTCTTGAGCTTGAAACACACACAACAAGACCGGTGTTAACTAGCGAAGTGGTCGGCAGGGTGCCGTCACCGCGAGTTTTGACTGGCACTTGCACATCTAAAACAACGTCGGAAAGTAAATCGTTCGGCTTTTGAGTCACATCAAGTATGTGTGTTAATTTTGACGCCACTAGCTCTGCATGTTGTCATGCAATTCCTTTACCTCTCAGAAATGATTATGAAATAAAAGTTAAGTACGTGACGAGTGTGACGTTAGGAAAACATTAGGCAGCATGGAGAGATTCTGTATGGGACCACCCAACCCAAACGAGAACTTTGTGACTTGCTACCCGGGAGGTATTAACGGAGGCAGCCGGCTAGCTAAGTCGGTAGAGCGTGAGACTCTTAACCCCAGGGTTGTGGGTTCGAGCCCAACGCTGGGCGGAACGGAATTTTGTTCCGCTGCAGATGTAAATTACCGTTTTTCTGATTAACGTGGTATAATGTAAATAGCAACTTTAACATTTGCCTACGTCTCTGTCAGTCGCAAGGAAGCTGTATTTGAAGGTGAAGGTGATTTTGTAGACATGTGTGAAAGACATGTTCTGAAATGCAAGTGTTGTTGTTTGGAGAGCACATCGGTTACGTGTCAGATGTGTAGCCAAGGAGTAATGGGTCGCCATAGCTGCAAATATTAGAAGGTAATATGATGTGTTGTCAGCTGAAGTCTGATGATGCAGGCGACCGTAAGGCCGAAGTACGCAATAGTACCGCTAGGCCGCGCCTCTTTAGCTCAGTGGTAGATCACTGGTGTAGTAAACCAGTGGTGGTAAGTTCCATCCTCAGAGGAAGAAGACGAATTTTGGAAATCAGTTTCGCGTCGTGGCCGTATAGCAAACAGTATCTGTGATGACGAACAATTAGCGACAGGCGTTTTATTAAGAATTACTCTCAGATGTGATTAAGGCGAATGGCGCAGATAAAGCAGTTGCCAAAGCGGTACAGCCTAAGGTGGACGAGGCAGTCTGAATTACATTTTATAGATGTATTTCTCACATATCTCAGAGCCACTCGCTGTCGTCGTTGTCGTCGCCGCCGCCGCTTCTGCAGAAGTAGCAAATGGCCATCGTAGCAAATGCGGCGAGGGACGCCCTGCCTTCGATTCCGAATGCACAAAGTTTGTGGTCTTGTTTCCCAGTCTATATTTGGTCGGTCTCGTAAGAGGTTGAATGTAACAAATGGGTGGGAAAGAGCAAGGGGCAGCGACTGTGCAGAACGAAAACACAATTCCTCAGGGTGTGAGCGTTTCGAGATGAGTCGTATACAAGTTATAGTTGGTCGTCAGTGACCGTGTGGCCTAATGGATCAGGCGTCGGACTTCGGATCTGAAGATTACATTTTCGAATGCTGTCACGCTCGTGTTTTTCCAGTTCTGAAAAAGAAACATACCGTTTGAATGTAGCAATTGAGCAGTACGAAACCGTCTGAATGTTGCTGTTGACCATTTTTTGCTTGGAGTTGCTCTTGAGCTTGAAACACACACAACAAGACCGGTGTTAACTAGCGAAGTGGTCGGCAGGGTGCCGTCACCGCGAGTTTTGACTGGCACTTGCACATCTAAAACAACGTCGGATAGTAAATCGTTCGGCTTTTGAGTCACATCAAGTATGTGTGTTAATTTTGACGCCACTAGCTCTGCATGTTGTCATGCAATTCCTTTACCTCTCAGAAATGATTATGAAATAAAAGTGAAGTACGTGACGAGTGTGACGTTAGGAAAACATTAGGCAGCATGGAGAGATTCTGTATGGGACCACCCAACCCAAACGAGTAATGTGTGACTTGGTACCCGGGATGTATTAACGGAGGCAGCCGGCTAGCTAAGTCCGTAGAGCGTGAGACTCTTAATCCCAGGGTTGTGGGTTCGAGCCCAACGCTGGGCGGAACGGAATTTTGTTCCGCTGCAGATGTAAATTACCGTTTTTCTGATTAACGTGATATAATGTAAATAGCAACTTTAACATTTGCCTACGTCTCTGTCAGTCGCAAGGAGACTGTATTTGAAGGTAAAAGGTGATTATGTAGACGTGTGTGAAAGACATGTTCTGAAATGCAAGTGTTGTTGTTTGGAGAGCACATCGGTTACGTGTCAGATGTGTAGCCAAGGAGTAATGGGTCGCCATAGCTGCAAATATTAGAAGCTAATGTGATGTGTTGTCAGCTGAAGTCTGATAATGCAGGCGACCGTAAGGCCGAAGTACGCAAGAGTACTGCTAGGCCGCGCCTCTTTAGCTCAGTGGTAGATCACTGGTGTAGTAAACCAGTGGTGGTAAGATCCATCCTCAGAGGAGGAAGACGAATTTTGGAAATCAGTTTCGCGTCGTGGCCGTATAGCAAACAGTATCTTTGATGACGAACAATTAGCGACAGGCGTTTTATTAAGAATTACTCTCAGATGTGTTTAAGGCGAATGGCGCAGATAAAGCCTTTGCCAAAGCGGTACAGCATAAGGTGGGACGAGGCAGTCTGAATTCCGCCGCCGCCGCCGCTTCTGCAGAAGTAGCAATTGGCCACCGTAGCAAATGCGGCGAGGGATGCCCTGCCTTCGATTCCGAATGCACAAAGTTTGTGGTCTTGTTTCCCAGTCTATATTTGGTCGGTCTCGTAAGAGGTTGAATGTAACGAATGGGTGGGAAAGAGCAAGGGGCAGCGGCTGTGCAGAACGAAAACACAATTCCTCAGGGTGTGAGCGTTTCGAGATGAGTCGTATACAAGTTATAGTTCGTCGTCAGGACCGTGTGGCCTAATGGATCAGGCGTCGGACTTCGGATCTGAAGATTACAGGTTCGAATGCTGTCACGCTCGTGTTTTTCCAGTTCTGAAAAAGAAACATACCGTTTTAATGTAGCAATTGAGCACGACGAAACCGTCTGAATGTTGCTGTTGACCATTTTTTGCTTGGAGTTGCTCTTGAGCTTGAAACACACACAACAAGACCGGTGTTAACTAGCGAAGTGGTCGGCAGGGTGCCGTCACCGCGAGTTCTGACTGGCACTTGCACATCTAAAACAACGTCGGATAGTAAATCGTTCGGCTTTTGAGTCACATCAAGTATGTGTGTTAATTTTGACGCCACTAGCTCTGCATGTTGTCATGCAATTCCTTTACCTCTCAGAAATGATTATGAAATAAAAGTGAAGTACGTGACGAGTGTGACGTTAGGAAAACTTTAGGCAGCATGGAGAGATTCTGTATGGGACCACCCAACCCAAACGAGTACTGTGTGACTTGCTACCCGGGAGGTATTAACGGAGGCAGCCGGCTAGCTAAGTCGGTAGAGCGTGAGACTCTTAATCCCAGGGTTGTGGGATCGAGCCCAACGCTGGGCGGAACGGAATTTTGTTCCGCTGCAGATGTAAATTACCGTTTTTCTGATTAACGTGATATAATGTAAATAGCAACTTTAACATTTGCCTACGTCTCTGTCAGTCGCAAGGAAACTGTATTTGAAGGTGAAGTTGATTTTGTAGACATGTGTGAAAGACATGTTCTGAAATGCAAGTGTTGTTGTTTGGAGAGCACATCGGTTACGTGTCAGATGTGTAGCCAAGGAGTAATGGGTCGCCATAGCTGCAAATATTAGAAGGTAATATGATGTGTTGTCAGCTGAAGTCTGATGATGCAGGCGACCGTAAGGCCGAAGTACGCAATAGTACCGCTAGGCCACGCCTCTTTAGCTCAGTGGTAGATCACTGGTGTAGTAAACCAGTGGTGGTAAGTTCCATCCTCAGAGGAGGAAGACGAATTTTGGAAATCAGTTTCGCGTCGTGGCCGTATAGCAAACAGTATCTGTGATGACGAACAATTAGCGACAGGCGTATTATTAAGAATTACTCTCAGATGTGATTAAGGCGAATGGCGCAGATAAAGCAGTTGCCAAAGCGGTACAGCCTAAGGTGGGACGAGGCAGTCTGAATTACATTTTATAGATGTATTTCTCACATATCTCAGAGCCACTCGCTGTCGTCGTTGTCGTCGCCGCCGCCGTTTCTACAGAAGTAGCAAATGGCCATCGTAGCAAATGCGGCGAGGGACGCCCTGCCTTCGATTCCGAATGCACAAAGTTTGTGGTCTTGTTTCCCAGTCTATATTTGGTCGGTCTCGTAAGAGGTTGAATGTAACGAATGGGTGGGAAAGAGCAAGGGGCAGCGGCTGTGCAGAACGAAAACACAATTCCTCAGGGTGTGAGCGTTTCGAGATGAGTCGTATACAAGTTATAGTTGGTCGTCAGTGACCGTGTGGCCTAATGGATCAGGCGTCGGACTTCGGATCTGAAGATTACAGGTTCGAATGCTGTCACGCTCGTGTTTTTCCAGTTCTGAAAAAGAAACATACCGTTTTAATGTAGCAATTGAGCAGTACGAAACCGTCTGAATTTTGCTGTTGACCATTTTTTGCTTGGAGTATCTCTTGAGCTTGAAACACACACAACAAGACCGGTGTTAACTAGCGAAGTGGTCGGCAGGGTGCCGTCACCGCGAGTTTTGACTGGCACTTGCACATCTAAAACAACGTCGGATAGTAAATCGTTCGGCTTTTGAGTCACATCAAGTATGTGTGTTAATTTTGACGCCACTAGCTCTGCATGTTGTCATGCAATTCCTTTACCTCTCAGAAATGATTATGAAATAAAAGTGAAGTACGTGACGAGTGTGACGTTAGGAAAACTTTAGGCAGCATGGAGAGATTCTGTATGGGACCACCCAACCCAAACGAGTACTGTGTGACTTGCTACCCGGGAGGTATTAACGGAGGCAGCCGGCTAGCTAAGTCAGTAGAGCGTGAGACTCTTAATCCCAGGGTTGTGGGTTCGAGCCCAACTCTGGGCGGAACGGAATTTTGTTCCACTGCAGATGTAAATTACCGTTTTTCTGATTAACGTGATATAATGTAAATAGCAACTTTAACATTTGCCTACGTCTCTGTCAGTCGCAAGGAGACTGTATTTGAAGGTGAAGGTGATTTTGTAGACATGTGTGAAAGACATGTTCTGAAATGCAAGTGTTTGTTGTTTGGAGAGCACACCGGTTACGTGTCAGATGTGTAGCCAAGGAGTAATGGGTCGCCATAGCTGCAAATATTAGAAGCTAATATGATGTGTTGTCAGCTGAAGTCTGATGATGCAGGCGACCGTAAGGCCGAAGTACGCAAGAGTACCGCTAGGCCGCGCCTCTTTAGCTCAGTGGAGGTTGTGGGTACGAGCCCAACAGTCAGCCAGCGGCTGCGCTGGAGGTCGGACGTGCCGTGCTGTGTGCTGTGCTGCGTTAGCTCCGCGTGGTAAGTCTCTGCTCTTGCTGCAACGCGTCGCTGTCTATAGTATTTGTGTAGACATGAAAAAGAATTAAGAGATGTCGCAACCGCAACGAAAAGATACTTTGAAATTCACGTTTGATCGCAACTTTGTCCGACCGAGGTCATTTGATGTTGAACAGTGGTTAGAGGATAATGTTAAAATAGGACTTGATTATATTATCGGCATACATTTCTCGATTATGAACAGTGTGGTTTTCGTGAAACTTGCCAGTCCAGAATTGTGTGAAAGGATAGTTCGATCTTGTGGTGGCATTCTGAAATTTAAACATGCTGACGGAAATGTTGGGGAGGTTACCGTTGCCCATGCTGGTCTAGGTATTCGGACCGTGCGAGTCTTTGAACTTCCCTTTGAAATTACAAGTGACCAGATAAATGCTGTTATTGCTCCATACGGGAAAGTTTTGAGTAATATTGCCGAACGGTGGTCTGCTGCACACAAATTCCCTGTTTTGAATGGTGTGCGCCAATTAAAAGTCGAATTGCAGAAGCACATTCCGTCGTTTATAAACGTCTGCGGATATAGAGCTGTTGTGATGTATGATGACCAACCGAAAACGTGTGCTGTCTGCAATTTACCAGGCCACGTTCGTGCAGACTGTGTTCAAAGGCGAGTGGCGCAACTGCCTGCCGGCGATGCCGTCAGGCCCCCTTCTATGTCAACGCTGCCCGTAACATATGTCGCCGTAGCGCGCGGTTTTGCAAGTGCCACTGCGCCCCCCGAAGTTACTACGAATACCGACCCACAAGCGACCGGCCAACCGACCGACTCAGGTGTAGCATCTGTAGACACTCAACCCTCCTGCGAAGACATATCTGCTCCTGCCCTTGTCGCCGTGGAATCGCCCAATGAGGCAATGGATACGGACGCGACCTCAGTCGCTTCGGGTAGTGCTCCTCTGCATCCTGGAGCTTCTTTAGGAGGTATCAAAAGCGTATCAGGTGCACAGAAAACGGACTCGCAACCAGCCGTTTCTAGTGGTGCTCTTCCGAATCCTGCAGCTGCCTTAGGCACTGACCACAGCCCGTCAAGTGCAATGAAATCAGACCTGGCGTCAGTCACTTCGAGTAGTGCTACTTTGCAACCTGAGGCTTCTTCAGGTACCGTCCAAAGTCCACCACGAGACGCATCTCCCAAGAAATCTAAAAAACGGAGGATCGCGCGTCAAGGTGCAGAGCAGACTGCACCACAACTGCGTGAACAGGCGAAGCAAATAGGGGGCAAAATACGTCAATCTGCATCTGAGAACTTGCAGTGCAATCAGCAGTCATCTAACGAAGACCCTGTGTCCTTGGATAGTACCTCCGGTTCTGCCAGTTTGCCCTCCGATGACGTAGCAATTACCCGAACCGAAGATAAAAATCACCAGCAAACACCTGAATATAGTGCACCACTTAATGACGAACCGATGACAGGGCTGTCGAATCCGTGGGCAGACGATGTCGACGACACTACAAAGGAGGACGAAATTATGGACACCACAGGAACCGTTACAGTCACCACGATGGCCACACCACGCGATGACGTCGTCTTGAATGTCATCGCCGCGACGGATACTGTCCCAGACACGGAGAAGCCGACTGATCCCTTCCCAAGTCATGAATATTTCTAGTCTGAACGGTTTTACTGACTTGTGTCCGCATGTCTCTCGGGTCAGATTTCTTAATGTTTTTTCGAAATGATATGTTGCCAGAGTTTTTCCTAATTACACTCCCGTCTTGGCTAACGTAGTTCCGTTGCAGGCCTATAAGATCGCTACGCTGAACATCAATAAAATTTGTAGCCCATTTAATTTACAAAATTTAAAAGATTTCCTGTATGCAGCTGATGTGGACATTTTGTTTTTACAAGAAGTAACAAACATCGAACTTGACTTCATACAGGGGTATAATGCTATAGTCAATCCTGGAATTGGATGTGATTTGGGTACCGCATTTCTTTTCAAAGAGGGCGTCGTCATTACAGACGTAACAAAACTGCCTAACGGCAGAGGCATTGCCGGCACGCTTTATAACACCAGGATTATTAATGTCTATGCCCCATCTAGTTCTACCAATCGGTGCCAACGAGCACAGTTTTTTAAGGAGGGAATTGTTCCTTTGTTTGGTGTACACTGCACCCATACCATCCTTGGAGGCGACTTTAACAGTGTCATACATGCCAAAGACCAAACTCCGAACTACAACAAATCGCCGGACCTGGAACGTATCGTCACCGACCTCCGTTTAACTGATTCGTGGGAGCAAAAGCACGGCGCGGCACCCGGCTTTACCCACCTCACTAATCATTCAGCGAGCCGGTTGGATCGAATATATGTCTCGCCCAATCTGAAACACCGCATCCTGCAGTCTGAAGTTTGGCCAACCGTTTTTTCGGACCACGCTGCATATATATGCACATTAAATTTGGAACGACAAGGAACCTGTCGATATAAAGGGCCATGGAAACTTAATGTTTCACACTTAAAAGATCCTGCCTGTCGAGAAGCCTTTCTCACCACTTGGAGAGCCTGCGAGACCAAACTCATCTCTTACCACTCGACTTTGGATTGGTGGCTCAAATGCGCCAAACCTCAGATCCGGAGATGTTTCATCAACTACTCCCGGGAGAAGAGCTTTTGGCGGAAAAGAACGATAGAATTTTACTTTCATTGTCTCCGAGAACTCTACCTGCAAGGTGCTACAGCTATTGGGAACCATGGGAGAATTAAAAAATTCCAGGCAAAAATACTGACATTAAGGCGACAACAGCTTGAAGGATACCAAATAAGGTCAAGAGCAGAGACTGTGGCGCAAAAAGAAGCCACTTCGGTATATCATGTGATTCGTGAAACTAAACGAGGATTCCACAAAATACTGACGGAGCTTAAAACTGATAATGGAACCACCTTGACAATGCACAACGACATAAAAGCAGAAATACTAACCCATTTCGACAACTTGTTTTCACATAAAGAGGTAGACGAAAAAGCACAGGACGATTTACTGACCCACCTGCAAGGACGCGTTGGTAACGCGTACGCGGAAGCTCTAATAGCGGAGGCGACCGAAGACGATGTACACTATGCTGTCTATCAAAGTGCAAAAAATAAATCCCCTGGAGCTGACGGCATACCAGCAGAATTTTATCAAGTCTTCTGGGAACATATAAAACATAGAATTACATGCGTCTGTAATGAACTTCTGAACCTCAATAAGGAGATACCGAAAGATTTTCGCGAAGGTATGATAGTGTTAATCGCAAAAAAATCGGCTGGCAAGAAAATTGGAAATTTGAGACCAATCACTCTGCTGAACAGTGACTATAAAAATTTTTCGCGGCTCTTAGCCCACAGACTTAAAAATGTAATGGCCAGCGTCACCGGCCCATATCAGTCTAGCGTGGGCAAGGATAGGAAAATTCAGCAGACGCTGTCCGACTGCCGCGACATAATTTCAATAGCAGAAGTATGTCGACTAAAATGTGCCATCGTGTCGTTAGATTTCGATAAAGCCTTCGACAGGATCAGCCACTCCTACCTCCTGAAAACGAGAGGCGCAATGGGTTTTCCGCCGAGATTCGTTGACCTCATACGACGTTTGGTAACGAATAACTCCTCCAGAATCATCATAAATGGACAGCCTAGCCGGCCAGTCGAGATCGCATGTTCCGTCAGGCAAGGTTGTCCGTTGTCCATGGCACTTTTTGCCATGGCCATCGAACCTTTGCTCGCTACCTTGACTCAGCGGTTACAAGGATTGCAAACACGAGGAAACAAAATAATATGTAAAGCTTATGCGGACGATGTTGGGTTTCTCGTTATGAATGTAGCGGAAGTCGAGACGGCAATGCACATAATAGAAAAATACGAACGAGCGTCAGCCGCGAGGTTAAACAAAACCAAGTCAGGCATATTCAATATCGGATGTGGCATTGGCATGCGCACACACGGTCAGTTACGTGAGCTAACAGCCTTGAAGTGTCTCGGCATTGATTTCCGAAAAAATATACGTCAAACTATTGCGGCCAACTATAGACAAGTACTAACTACCATACGAGCTAGTGTACGGACACATAGTATTCGACAATTAAATGAAATTCAGAGAGTGTCTTTAGCGAACGTCTCTATTACTTCCAAAGTCAATTATGTCGCCCAGATACTGCCAATACCCGCCGGCATCGCCAAACAAATTATGTCAGCAATAGGCTATTTTGTGAGCCGTGGCCACATATTTAAAATCCAGTATGACACTCTGACGCTCGCCACTAATAATGGCGGCTTAAACTTAACTAATGTTACTAAAAAGTCGCAGGCTCTGTACATCTCCAATACGTTTCAACAATGGAGACAATCCGGCAGCTGTATCGCCGCGCACTTGCTATCTGAAATAGCTCCAGATGACCTCTCTCCACCCATTAATGTGCAGCACATACCGAGCGGACTTTACCATTTAAGATGGTTTTTAATAGAATATAGCTACCTACGTTCAAGAATTCCGGAAAAAGACATGACAAACGTAAAAGAAATATATGGCAAATTGATGGGAGAAAAGAAGAACAACAAAATAGAACAAAACTATCCATGTTCTAACTGGAAAGTGATATGGGCAAATATTCATAACCGTAACTTAGCTACTCATCTGAAAGCAACATGGTACTTTGTTGTAAATAGGAAAGTTGCAACAAACTCGAAACTTCATTCGATCCACTTAGCGGATTCGCCTTTGTGTGCAACGTGTAGTTTAATTGATAACGAAGAACATCGTTTCGTGTGTGAAAAGGTTAAAGATATATGGATAACTGTCCGACGAAAGCTGGCACTCATCCTTCGAACGTCACCTAACGCTATAACGCCTGCGGACTTTTTGACACCGGATGATGTACCCTTTCCTAACACGAAACGCAACGCAGTCAATTGGCTGAAAGCGGCAACGGTCCATTACCTCTTCACGAAGGAAGAGAAAAGCCAAGAGGATTTTTGGATCTCTCTGCTAACTGAGCATCACATGTTACTGAAGACTAGTAAATATAAAGAAACATACGCAAATTTTTTAATCAAGACCTTGATGTAAAAGAATTAACAAGAAATATCTGCGGACACAGAAGACAAACGTAAGAGAGTGTTTCACCACTACTAACTTACTTTACAATCGTGGAAAAAAAAAAAAATTATTTTAGTTTTTACCGGAATTGCCGTTCTTTGAGTTCAACGTTTATTAATTTATTTTTCAAGAAGCCATTATAAATAGTTGCTTCTCACCGAATATGGTTTTTTTTTTTAAGCATTTTCAGAGAGAAGAGGCAGTTTCGGAATGTCCTCTGACGTTTATTTGTCAAGGAAGCCTATTTGCTTTAAGTGTGACAACACAAAACAGCGATGAAGAAGGAAACAAACTGAACATAACTTCTGTTTCTACCTACTGAAGACTTCATTCTTTTTTCACATTATCAATAAGCCCAAAGAAGGGATACATTAGTTTCTCCACGATAAAGGGATTAACTTTGTCTCATCAGTTTATGGTTATGTACATGGCGTGAGAAGCCGACGCCGACGCCGATGGAGAGCGCAAGGATGGGCTAAAAGGGGTGATGGGAGGCCCACTAAAAAAAGAAAAAAAAAAGAAAAAATAAAACGATAAAAAACAAAAAAAAGTGGTAGATCACTGGTGTAGTAAACCAGTGCTGGTAAGTTCCATCCTCAGAGGAGGAAGACGAATTTTGGAAATCAGTTTCGCGTCGTGGCCGTATAGCAAACAGTATCTGTGATGACGAACAATTAGCGACAGGCGTTTTATTAAGAATTACTCTCAGATGTGATTAAGGCGAATGGCGCAGATAAAGCAGTTGCCAAAGCGGTACAGCCTAAGGTGGGACGAGGCAGTCTGAATTACATTTTATAGATGTATTTCTCACATATCTCAGAGCCACTCGCTGTCGTCGTTGTCGTTGCCGCCGCCGCTTCTGCAGAAGTAGCAAATGGCCATCGTAGCAAATGCGGCGAGGGACGCCCTGCCTTCGATTCCGAATGCTCAAAGTTTGTGGTCTTGTTTCCCAGTCTATATTTGGTCGGCCTCGTAAGAGGTTGAATGTAACGAATGGGTGGGAAAGAGCAAGGGGCAGCGGCTGTGCAGAACGAAAACACAATTCCTCAGGGTGTGAACGTTTCGAGATGAGTCGTATACAAGTTATAGATGGTCGTCAGTGACCGTGTGGCCTAATGGATCAGGCGTCGGACTTCGGATCTGAAGATTACAGGTTCGAATGCTGTCACGCTCGTGTTTTTCCAGTTCTGAAAAAGAAACATACCGTTTTAATGTAGCAATTGAGCAGTACGAAACCGTCTGAATGTTGCTGTTGACCATTTTTTGCTTGGAGTTGCTCTTGAGCTTGAAACACACACAACAAGACCGGTGTTAACTAGCGAAGTGGTCGGCAGGGTGCCGTCACCGCGAGTTTTGACTGGCACTTGCACATCTAAAACAACGTCCGAAAGTAAATCGTTCCGCTTTTGAGTCACATCAAGTATGTGTGTTAATTTTGACGCCACTAGCTCTGCATGTTGTCATGCAATTCCTTTACCTCTCAGAAATGATTATGAAATAAAAGTGAAGTACGTGACGAGTGTGACGTTAGGAAAACTTTAGGCAGCATGGAGAGATTCTGTATGGGACCACCCAACCCAAACGAGTACTGTGTGACTTGCTACCCGGGATGAATTAACGGAGGCAGCCGGCTAGCTACGTCGGTAGACCGTGAGACTCTTAATCCCCGGGTTGTGGGTTCGAGGCCAACGCTGGGCGGAACGGAATTTTGTTCCGCTGCAGATGTAAATTACCGTTTTTCTGATTAACGTGATATAATGTAAATAGCAACTTTAACATTTGCCTACGTCTCTGTCAGTCGCAAGGAAACTGTATTTGAAGGTGAAGGTGATTTTGTAGACATGTGTGAAAGACATGTTCTGAAATGCAAGTGTTGTTGTTTGGAGAGCACATCGGTTACGTGTCAGATGTGTAGCCAAGGAGTAATGGGTCGCCATAGCTGCAAATATTAGAAGCTAATATGATGTGTTCTCAGCTGAAGTCTGATGATGCAGGCGACCGTAAGGCCGAAGTACGCAAGAGTACCGCTAGGCCGCGCCTCTTTAGCTCAGTGGTAGATCACTGGTGTAGTAAACCAGGGGTGGTAAGTTCCATCCTCAGAGGAGGAAGACGAATTTTGGAAATCAGTTTCGCGTCGTGGCCGTATAGCAAACAGTATCTGTGATGACGAACAATTAGCGACAGGCGTTTTATTAAGAATTACTCTCAGATGTGATTAAGGCGAATGGCGCAGATAAAGCATTTGCCAAAGCGGTACAGCCTAAGGTGGGACGAGGCAGTCTGAATTACATTTTATAGATGTATTTCTCACATATCTCAGAGCCTCTCGCGGTCGTCGTCGTCGTCGTCGTCGTCGTCGTCGTCGTCGTCGTCGCCGCCGACGCTTCTGCAGAAGTAGCAAATGGCCATCGTAGCAAATGCGGCGAGGGACGCCCTGCCTTCGATTCCGAGTGCACAAAGTTTGTGGTCTTGTTTCCCAGTCTATATTTGGTCGGTCTCGTAAGAGGTTGAATGTAACGAATGGGTGGGAAAGAGCAAGGGGCAGCGGCTGTGCAGAACGAAAACACAATTCCTCAGGGTGTGAATGTTTCGAGATGAGTCGTATACAAGTTATAGTTGGTCGTCAGTGACCGTGTGGCCTAATGGATCAGGCGTCGGACTTCGGATCTGAAGATTACAGGTTCGAATGCTGTCACGCTCGTGTTTTTCCAGTTCTGAAAAAGAAACATACCGTTTTAATGTAGCAATTGAGCAGTACGAAACCGTCTGAATGTTGCTGTTGACCATTTTTTGCTTGGAGTTGCTCTTGAGCTTGAAACACACACAACAAGACCGGTGTTAACTAGCGAAGTGGTCGGCAGGGTGCCGTCACCGCGAGTTTTGACTGGCACTTGCACATCTAAAACAACGTCCGAAAGTAAATCGTTCCGCTTTTGAGTCACATCAAGTATGTGTGTTAATTTTGACGCCACTAGCTCTGCATGTTGTCATGCAATTCCTTTACCTCTCAGAAATGATTATGAAATAAAAGTGAAGTACGTGACGAGTGTGACGTTAGGAAAACATTAGGCAGCATGGAGAGATTCTGTATGGGACCACCCAACCCAAACGAGTACTGTGTGACTTGCTACCCGGGAGGTATTAACGGAGGCAGCCGGCTAGCTAAGTCGGTAGAGCGTGAGACTCTTAATCCCAGGGTTGTGGGATCGAGCCCAACGCTGGGCGGAACGGAATTTTGTTCCGCTGCAGATGTAAATTACCGTTTTTCTGATTAACGTGATATAATGTAAATAGCAACTTTAACATTTGCCTACGTCTCTGTCAGTCGCAAGGAGACTGTATTTGAAGGTGAAGGTGATTTTGTAGACATGTGTGGAAGACATGTTCTGAAATGCAAGTGTTGTTGTTTGGAGAGCACATCGGTTACGTGTCAGATGTGTAGCCAAGCAGTAATGGGTCGCCATAGCTGCAAATATTAGAAGCTAATATGATGTGTTGTCAGCTGAAGTCTGATGATGCAGGCGACCGTAAGGCCGAATTACGCAAAAATACCGCTAGGCCGCGCCTCTTTAGCTCAGTGGTAGATTACTGCTGTAGTAAACCAGTGGTGGTAACTTCCATCCTCAGAGGAGGAAGACGAATTTTGGAAATCAGTTTCGCGTCGTGGCCGTATAGCAAACAGTATCTGTGATGACGAACAATTAGCGACAGGCGTTTTATTAAGAATTACTCTCAGATGTGATTAAGGCGAATGGCGCAGATAAAGCAGTTGCCAAAGCGGTACAGCCTAAGGTGGGACGAGGCAGTCTGAATTACATTTTATAGATGTATTTCTCACATATCTCAGAGCCACTCGCTGTCGTCGTTGTCGTCGCCGCCGCCGCTTCTGCAGAAGTAGCAAATGGCCATCGTAGCAAATGCGGCGAGGGACGCCCTGCCTTCGATTCCGAATGCACAAAGTTTGTGGTCTTGTTTCCCAGTCTATATTTGGTCGGTCTCGTAAGAGGTTGAATGTAACAAATGGGTGGGAAAGAGCAAGGGGCAGCGGCTGTGCAGAACGAAAACACAATTCCTCAGGGTGTGAGCGTTTCGAGATGAGTCGTATACAAGTTATAGTTGGTCGTCAGTGACCGTGTGGCCTAATGGATCAGGCGTCGGACTTCGGATCTGAAGATTACATTTTCGAATGCTGTCACGCTCGTGTTTTTCCAGTTCTGAAAAAGAAACATACCGTTTGAATGTAGCAATTGAGCAGTACGAAACCGTCTGAATGTTGCTGTTGACCATTTTTTGCTTGGAGTTGCTCTTGAGCTTGAAACACACACAACAAGACCGGTGTTAACTAGCGAAGTGGTAGGCAGGGTGCCGTCACCGCGAGTTTTGACTGGCACTTGCACATCTAAAACAACGTCGGATAGTAAATCGTTCGGCTTTTGAGTCACATCAAGTATGTGTGTTAATTTTGACGCCACTAGCTCTGCATGTTGTCATGCAATTCCTTTACCTCTCAGAAATGATTATGAAATAAAAGTGAAGTACGTGACGAGTGTGACGTTAGGAAAACATTAGGCAGCATGGAGAGATTCTGTATGGGACCACCCAACCCAAACGAGTAATGTGTGACTTGGTACCCGGGATGTATTAACGGAGGCAGCCGGCTAGCTAAGTCCGTAGAGCGTGAGACTCTTAATCCCAGGGTTGTGGGTTCGAGCCCAACGCTGGGCGGAACGGAATTTTGTTCCGCTGCAGATGTAAATTACCGTTTTTCTGATTAACGTGATATAATGTAAATAGCAACTTTAACATTTGCCTACGTCTCTGTCAGTCGCAAGGAGACTGTATTTGAAGGTGAAGGTGATTATGTAGACATGTGTGAAAGACATGTTCTGAAATGCAAGTGTTGTTGTTTGGAGAGCACATCGGTTACGTGTCAGATGTGTAGCCAAGGAGTAATGGGTCGCCATAGCTGCAAATATTAGAAGCTAATGTGATGTGTTGTCAGCTGAAGTCTGATAATGCAGGCGACCGTAAGGCCGAAGTACGCAAGAGTACTGCTAGGCCGCGCCTCTTTAGCTCAGTGGTAGATCACTGGTGTAGTAAACCAGTGGTGGTAAGATCCATCCTCAGAGGAGGAAGACGAATTTTGGAAATCAGTTTCGCGTCGTGGCCGTATAGCAAACAGTATCTGTGATGACGAACAATTAGCGATATGCGTTTTATTAAGAATTACTCTCAGATGTGATTAAGGCGAATGGCGCAGTTAAAGCATTTGCCAAAGCGGTACGGCATCAGGTGGGATGAGGCTGTCTGAATTACATTTAATAGATGTATTTCTCACATATCTCAGAGCCTCTCGCTGTCGTCGTTGTCGTCGCCGCCGCCGCTTCTGCAGAAGTAGCAAATGCGGCGAGGGACGCCCTGCCTTCGATTCCGAATGCACAAAGTTTGTGGTCTTGTTTCCCAGTCTATATTTGGTCGGTCTCGTAAGAGGTTGAATGTAACGAATGGGTGGGAAAGAGCAAGGGGCAGCGGCTGTGCAGAACGAAAACACAATTCCTCAGGGTGTGAATGTTTCGAGATGAGTCGTATACAAGTTATAGTTGGTCGTCAGTGACCGTGTGGCCTAATGGATCAGGCGTCGGACTTCGGATCTGAAGATTACAGGTTCGAATGCTGTCACGCTCGTGTTTTTCCAGTTCTGAAAAAGAAACATACCGTTTTAATGTAGCAATTGAGCAGTACGAAACCGTCTGAATGTTGCTGTTGACCATTTTTTGCTTAGAGTATCTCTTGAGCTTGAAACACACACAACAAGACCGGTGTTAACTAGCGAAGTGGTCGGCAGGGTGCCGTCACCGCGAGTTTTGACTGGCACTTGCACATCTAAAACAACGTCCGAAAGTAAATCGTTCCGATTTTGAGTCACATCAAGTATGTGTGTTAATTTTGACGCCACTAGCTCTGCATGTTGTCATGCAATTCCTTTACCTCTCAGAAATGATTATGAAATAAAAGTGAAGTACGTGACGAGTGTGACGTTAGGAAAACATTAGGCAGCATGGAGAGATTCTGTATGGGACCACCCAACCCAAACGAGTACTGTGTGACTTGCTACCCGGGAGGTATTAACGGAGGCAGCCGGCTAGCTAAGTCGGTAGAGCGTGAGACTCTTAATCCCAGGGTTGTGGGATCGAGCCCAACGCTGGGCGGAACGGAATTTTGTTCCGCTGCAGATGTAAATTACCGTTTTTCTGATTAACGTGATATAATGTAAATAGCAACTTTAACATTTGCCTACGTCTCTGTCAGTCGCAAGGAGACTGTATTTGAAGGTGAAGGTGATTTTGTAGACATGTGTGGAAGACATGTTCTGAAATGCAAGTGTTGTTGTTTGGAGAGCACATCGGTTACGTGTCAGATGTGTAGCCAAGCAGTAATGGGTCGCCATAGCTGCAAATATTAGAAGCTAATATGATGTGTTGTCAGCTGAAGTCTGATGATGCAGGCGACCGTAAGGCCGAATTACGCAAAAATACCGCTAGGCCGCGCCTCTTTAGCTCAGTGGTAGATCACTGCTGTAGTAAACCAGTGGTGGTAACTTCCATCCTCAGAGGAGGAAGACGAATTTTGGAAATCAGTTTCGCGTCGTGGCCGTATAGCAAACAGTGTCTGTGATGACGAACAATTAGCTATATGCGTTTTATTAAGAATTACTCTCAGATGTGATTAAGGCGAATGGCGCAGATAAAGCATTTGCCAAAGCGGTACGGCATCAGGTGGGATGAGGCTGTCTGAATTACATTTAATAGATGTATTTCTCACATATCTCAGAGCCTCTCGCTGTCGTCGTTGTCGTCGCCGCCGCCGCTTCTGCAGAAGTAGCAAATGGCCATCGTAGCAAATGCGGCGAGGGACGCCCTGCCTTCGATTCCGAATGCACAAAGATTGTGGTCTTGTTTCCCAGTCTATATTTGGTCGGTCTCGTAAGAGGTTGAATGTAACGAATGGGTGGGAAAGGGCAAGGGGCAGCGGCTGTGCAGAACGAAAACACAATTCCTCAGGGTGTGAGCGTTTCGAGATGAGTCGTATACAAGTTATAGTTTGTCGTCAGTGACCGTGTGGCCTAATGGATCAGGCGTCGGACTTCGGATCTGAAGATTACAGGTTCGAATGCTGTCACGCTCGTGTTTTTCCAGTTCTGAAAAAGAAACATACCGTTTTAATGTAGCAATTGAGCAGTACGAAACCGTCTGAATGTTGCTGTTGACCATTTTTTGCTTGGAGTTGCTCTTGAGCTTGAAACACACATAACAAGACCGGTGTTTACTAGCGAAGTGGTCGGCAGGGTGCCGTCACCGCGAGTTTTGACTGGCACTTGCACATCTAAAACAACGTCCGAAAGTAAATCGTTCCGATTTTGAGTCACATCAAGTATGTGTGTTAATTTTGACGCCACTAGCTCTGCATGTTGTCATGCAATTCCTTTACCTCTCAGAAATGATTATGAAATAAAAGTGAAGTACGTGACGAGTGTGACGTTAGGAAAACATTAGGCAGCATGGAGAGATTCTGTATGGGACCACCCAACCCAAACGAGTACTGTGTGACTTGCTACCCGGGAGGAATTAACGGAGGCAGCCGGCTAGCTAAGTCGGTAGAGCGTGAGACTCTTAATCCCAGGGTTGTGGGTTCGAGCCCAACGCTGGGCGGAACGGAATTTTGTTCCGCTGCAGATGTAAATTACCGTTTTTCTGATTAACGTGATATAATGTAAATAGCAACTTTAACATTTGCCTACGTCTCTGTCAGTCGCAAGGAAACTGTATTTGAAGGTGAAGGTGATTTTGTAGACATGTGTGAAAGACATGTTCAGAAATGCAAGTGTTGTTGTTTGGAGAGCACATCGGTTACGTGTCAGATGTTTAGCCAAGGAGTAATGGGTCGCCATAGCTGCAAATATTAGAAGCTAATATGATGTGTTGTCAGCTGAAGTCTGATGATGCAGGCGACCGTAAGGCCGAAGTACGCAAGAGTACCGCTAGGCCGCGCCTCTTTAGCTCAGTGGTAGATCACTGGTGTAGTAAACCAGGGGTGGTAAGTTCCATCCTCAGAGCAGGAAGACGAATTTTGGAAATCAGTTTCGCGTCGTGGCCGTATAGCAAACAGTATCTGTGATGACGAACAATTAGCGTCAGGCGTTTTATTAAGAATTACTCTCAGATGTGATTAAGGCGAATGGCGCAGTTCAAGCATTTGCCAAAGCGGTACAGCCTAAGGTGGGACGAGGCAGTCTGAATTACATTTTATAGATGTATTTCTCACATATCTCAGAGCCTCTCGCGGTCGTCGCCGTCGTCGTCGTCGTCGTCGTCGCCGCCGACGCTTCTGCAGAAGTAGCAAATGGCCATCGTAGCAAATGCGGCGAGGGACGCCCTGCCTTCGATTCCGAATGCACAAAGTTTGTGGTCTTTTTTCCCAGTCTATATTTGGTCGGCCTCGTAAGAGGTTGAATGTAACGAATGGGTGGGAAAGAGCAAGGGGCAGCGGCTGTGCAGAACGAAAACACAATTCCTCAGGGTGTGAATGTTTCGAGATGAGTCGTATACAAGTTATAGTTGGTCGTCAGTGACCGTGTGGCCTAATTGTTCAGGCGTCGGACTTCGGATCTGAAGATTACAGGTTCGAATGCTGTCACGCTCGTGTTTTTCCAGTTCTGAAAAAGAAACATACCGTTTTAATGTAGCAATTGAGCAGTACGAAACCGTCTGAATGTTGCTGTTGACCATTTTTTGCTTGGAGTTGCTCTTGAGCTTGAAACACACACAACAAGACCGGTGTTAATTAGCGAAGTGGTCGGCAGGGTGCCGTCACCGCGAGTTTTGACTGGCACTTGCACATCTAAAACAACGTCCGAAAGTAAATCGTTCCGCTTTTGAGTCACATCAAGTATGTGTGTTAATTTTGACGCCACTAGCTCTGCATGTTGTCATGCAATTCCTTTACCTCTTAGAAAGGATTATGAAATAAAAATGAAGTACGTGACGAGTGTGACGTTAGGAAAACATTAGGCAGCATGGAGAGATTCTGTATGGGACCACCCAACCCAAACGAGTACTGTGTGACTTGCTACCCGGGTGGTACCAACGGAGGCAGCCGGCTAGCTAAGTCGGTAGAGCGTGAGACTCTTAATCCCAGAGTTGTGGGATCGAGCCCAACGCTGGGAGGAACGGAATTTTGTTCCGCTGCAGATGTAAATTACCGTTTTTCTGATTAACGTGATATAATGTAAATAGCAACTTTAACATTTGCCTACGTCTCTGTCAGTCGCAAGGAAACTGTATTTGAAGGTGAAGGTGATTTTGTAGACATGTGTGGAAGACATGTTCTGAAATGCAAGTGTTGTTGTTTGGAGAGCACATCGGTTACGTGTCAGATGTGTAGCCAAGCAGTAATGGGTCGCCATAGCTGCAAATATTAGAAGCTAATATGATGTGTTGTCAGCTGAAGTCTGATGATGCAGGCGACCGTAAGGCCGAATTACGCAAAAATACCGCTAGGCCGCGCCTCTTTAGCTCAGTGGTAGATCACTGCTGTAGTAAACCAGTGGTGGTAACTTCCATCCTCAGAGGAGGAAGACGAATTTTGGAAATCAGTTTCGCGTCGTGGCCGTATAGCAAACAGTGTCTGTGATGACGAACAATTAGCGATATGCGTTTTATTAAGAATTACTCTCAGATGTGATTAAGGTGAATGGCGCAGATAAAGCCTTTGCCAAAGCGGTACAGCCTAAGGTGGGACGAGGCAGGCTGAATTACATTTTATAGATGTATTTCTCACATATCTCAGAGCCTCTCGCGGTCGTCGTCGTCGTCGTCGTCGTCGTCGTCGTCGTCGTCGCCGTCGCCGCCGCCGCCGCCGCCGCCGCTTCTGCAGAAGTAGCAATTGGCCATCGTAGCAAATGCGGCGAGGGATGCCCTGCCTTCGATTCCGAATGCACAAAGTTTGTGGTCTTGTTTCCCAGTCTATATTTGGTCGGTCTCGTAAGAGGTTGAATGTAACGAATGGGTGGGAAAGAGCAAGGGGCAGCGGCTGTGCAGAACGAAAACACAATTCCTCAGGGTGTGAGCTTTTCGAGATGAGTCGTATACAAGTTATAGTTGGTCGGCAGGACAGTCTGGCCTAATGGATCAGGCGTCGGACTTCGGATCTGAAGATTACAGGTTCGAATGCTGTCACGCTCGTGTTTTTCCAGTTCTGAAAAAGAAATATACCGTTTTAATGTAGCAATTGAGCACGACGAAACCGTCTGAATGTTGCTGTTGACCATTTTTTGCTTGGAGTTGCTCTTGAGCTTGAAACACACACAACAAGACCGGTGTTAACTAGCGAAGTGGTCTGCAGGGTGCCGTCACCGCGAGTTTTGACTGGCACTTGCACATCTAAAACAACGTCGGATAGTAAATCGTTCGGCTTTTGAGTCACATCAAGTGACGCCACTAGCTCTGCATGTTGTCATGCAATTCCTTTACCTCTCAGAAATGATTATGAAATAAAAGTGAAGTACGTGACGAGTGTGACGTTAGGAAAACTTTAGGCAGCATGGAGAGATTCTGTATGGGACCACCCAACCCAAACGAGTACTGTGTGACTTGCTACCTGGGAGGTGTTAACGGAGGCAGCCGGCTAGCTAAGTCGGTAGAGCGTGAGACTCTTAATCCCAGGGTTGTGGGTACGAGCCCAACGCTGGGCGGAACGGAATTTTGTTCCGCTGCAGATGTAAATTACCGTTTTTCTGATTAACGTGATATAATGTAAATAGCAACTTTAACATTTGCCTACGTCTCTGTCAGTCGCAAGGAAACTGTATTTGAAGGTGAAGTTGATTTTGTAGACATGTGTGAAAGACATGTTCTGAAATGCAAGTGTTGTTGTTTGGAGAGCACATCGGTTACGTGTCAGATGTGTAGCCAAGGAGTAATGGGTCGCCATAGCTGCAAAGATTAGAAGGTAATATGATGTGTTGTCAGCTGAAGTCTGATGATGCAGGCGACCGTAAGGCCGAAGTACGAAATAGTACCGCTAGGCCGCGCCTCTTTAGCTCAGTGGTAGATCACTGGTGTAGTAAACCAGTGGTGGTAAGTTCCATCCTCAGAGGAGGAAGAAGAATTTTGGAAATCAGTTTCGCGTCGTGGCCGTATAGCAAACAGTATTTGTGATGACGAACAATTAGCGACAGGCGTTTTATTAAGAATTTCTCTCAGATGTGATTAAGGCGAATGGCGCAGATAAAGCAGTTGCCAAAGCGGTACAGCCTAAGGAGGGACGAGGCAGTCTGAATTACATTTTATAGATGTATTTCTCACATATCTCAGAGCCACTCGCTGTCGTCGTTGTCGTCGCCGCCGCCGCTTCTGCAGAAGTAGCAAATGGCCATCGTAGCAAATGCGGCGAGGGACGCCCTGCCTTCGATTCCGAATGCACAAAGATTGTGGTCTTGTTTCCCAGTCTATATTTGTTCGGTCTCGTAAGAGGTTGAATGTAACGAATGGGTGGGAAAGAGCAAGGGGCAGCGGCTGTGCAGAACGAAAACACAATTCCTCAGGGTGTGAGCGTTTCGAGATGAGTCGTATACAAGTTATAGTTTGTCGTCAGTGACCGTGTGGCCTAATGGATCAGGCGTCGGACTTCGGATCTGAAGATTACAGGTTCGAATGCTGTCACACTCGTGTTTTTCCAGTTCTGAAAAAGAAACATACCGTTTTAATGACGCAATTGAGCACGACGAAACCGTCTGAATGTTGCTGTTGACCATTTTTTGCTTGGAGTTGCTCTTGAGCTTGAAACACACACAACAAGACCGGTGTTTACTAGCGAAGTGGTCGGCAGGGTGCCGTCACCGCGAGTTTTGACTGGCACTTGCACATCTAAAACAACGTCCGAAAGTAAATCGTTCCGATTTAGAGTCACATCAAGTATGTGTGTTAATTTTGACGCCACTACCTCTGCATGTTGTCATGCAATTCCTTTACCTCTCAGAAATGATTATGAAATAAAAGTGAAGTACGTGACGAGTGTGACGTTAGGAAAACTTTAGGCAGCATGGAGAGATTCTGTATGGGACCACCCAACCCAAACGAGTACTGTGTGACTTGCTACCCGGGAGGAATTAACGGAGGCAGCCGGCTAGCTAAGTCGGTAGAGCGTGAGACTCTTAATCCCAGGGTTGTGAGTTCGAGCCCAACGCTGGGCGGAACGGAATTTTGTTCCGCTGCAGATGTAAATTACCGTTTTTCTGATTAACGTGATATAATGTAAATAGCAACTTTAACATTTGCCTACGTCTCTGTCAGTCGCAAGGAAACTGTATTTGAAGGTGAAGGTGATTTTGTAGACATGTGTAAAAGACATGTTCAGAAATGCAAGTGTTGTTGTTTGGAGAGCACATCGGTTACGTGTCAGATGTGTAGCCAAGGAGTAATGGGTCGCCATAGCTGCAAATATTAGAAGCTAATATGATGTGTTGTCAGCTGAAGTCTGATGATGCAGGCGACCGTAAGGCCGAAGTACGCAAGAGTACCGCTAGGCCGCGCCTCTTTAGCTCAGTGGTAGATCACTGGTGTAGTAAACCAGGGGTGGTAAGTTCCATCCTCAGAGGAGGAAGACGAATTTTGGAAATCAGTTTCGCGTCGTGGCCGTATAGCAAACAGTATCTGTGATGACGAACAATTAGCGTCAGGCGTTTTATTAAGAATTACTCTCAGATGTGATTAAGGCGAATGGCGCAGATAAAGCATTTGCCAAAGCGGTACAGCCTAAGGTGGGACGAGGCAGTCTGAATTACATTTTATAGATGTATTTCTCACATATCTCAGAGCCTCTCGCGGTCGTCGTCGTCGTCGTCGTCGTCGTCGTCGTCGTCGTCGTCGTCGCCGCCGACGCTTCTGCAGAAGTAGCAAATGGCCATCGTAGCAAATGCGGCGAGGGACGCCCTGCCTTCGATTCCGAATGCACAAAGTTTGTGGTCTTTTTTCCCAGTCTATATTTGGTCGGCCTCGTAAGAGGTTGAATGTAACGAATGGGTGGGAAAGAGCAAGGGGCAGCGGCTGTGCAGAACGAAAACACAATTCCTCAGGGTGTGAATGTTTCGAGATGAGTCGTATACAAGTTATAGTTGGTCGTCAGGACCGTGTGGCCTAATGGATCAGGCGTCGGACTTCGGATCTGAAGATTACAGGTTCGAATGCTGTCACGCTCGTGTTTTTCCAGTTCTGAAAAAGAAACATACCGTTTTAGTGTAGCAATTGAGCAGTACGAAACCGTCTGAATGTTGCTGTTGACCATTTTTTGCTTGGAGTTGCTCTTGAGCTTGAAACACACACAACAAGACCGGTGTTTACTAGCGAAGTGGTCGGCAGGGTGCCGTCACCGCGAGTTTTGACTGGCACTTGCACATCTAAAACAACGTCCGAAAGTAAATCGTTCCGATTTTGAGTCACATCAAGTATGTGTGTTAATTTTGACGCCACTAGCTCTGCATGTTGTCATGCAATTCCTTTACCTCTCAGAAATGATTATGAAATAAAAGTGAAGTACGTGACGAGTGTGACGTTAGGAAAACATTAGGCAGCATGGAGAGATTCTGTATGGGACCACCCAACCCAAACGAGTACTGTGCGACTTGCTACCCGGGAGGAATTAACGGAGGCAGCCGGCTAGCTAAGTCGGTAGAGCGTGAGACTCTTTATCCCAGGGTTGTGGGTTCGAGCCCAACGCTGGGCGGAACGGAATTTTGTTCCGCTGCAGATGTAAATTACCGTTTTTCTGATTAACGTGATATAATGTAAATAGCAACTTTAACATTTGCCTACGTCTCTGTCAGTCGCAAGGAAACTGTATTTGAAGGTGAAGGTGATTTTGTAGACATGTGTGAAAGACATGTTCTGAAATGCAAGTGTTGTTGTTTGGAGAGCACATCGGTTACGTGTCAGATGTGTAGCCAAGGAGTAATGGGTCGCCATAGCTGCAAATATTAGAAGCTAATATGATGTGTTGTCAGCTGAAGTCTGTTGATGCAGGCGACCGTAAGGCCGAATTACGCAAAAATACCGCTAGGCCGCGCCTCTTTAGCTCAGTGGTAGATCACTGCTGTAGTAAACCAGTGGTGGTAACTTCCATCCTCAGAGGAGGAAGACGAATTTTGGAAATCAGTTTCGCGTCGTGGCCGTATAGCAAACAGTGTCTGTGATGACGAACAATTAGCGATATGCGTTTTATTAAGAATTACTCTCAGATGTGATTAAGGCGAATGGCGCAGATAAAGCCTTTGCCAAAGCGGTACAGCATAAGGTGGGACGAGGCAGTCTGAATTACATTTTATAGATGTATTTCTCACATATCTCAGAGCCTCTCGCGGTCGTCGTCGTCGTCGTCGTCGTCGTCGTCGTCGTCGTCGTCGTCGTCGTCGTCGTCGTCGTCGCCGCCGCCGCCGCTTCTGCAGAAGTAGCAATTGGCCATCGTAGCAAATGCGGCGAGGGACGCCCTGCCTTCGATTCCGAATGCACAAAGTTTGTGGTCTTGTTTCCCAGTCTATATTTGGTCGGTCTCGTAAGAGGTTGAATGTAACAAATGGGTGGGAAAGAGCAAGGGGCAGCGGCTGTGCAGAACGAAAACACAATTCCTCAGGGTGTGAGCGTTTCGAGATGAGTCGTATACAAGTTATAGTTGGTCGTCAGTGACCGTGTGGCCTAATGGATCAGGCGTCGGACTTCGGATCTGAAGATTACATTTTCGAATGCTGTCACGCTCGTGTTTTTCCAGTTCTGAAAAAGAAACATACCGTTTGAATGTAGCAATTGAGCAGTACAAAACCGTCTGAATGTTGCTGTTGACCATTTTTTGCTTGGAGTTGCTCTTGAGCTTGAAACACACACAACAAGACCGGTGTTAACTAGCGAAGTGGTCGGCAGGGTGCCGTCACCGCGAGTTTTGACTGGCACTTGCACATCTAAAACAACGTCGGATAGTAAATCGTTCGGCTTTTGAGTCACATCAAGTATGTGTGTTAATTTTGACGCCACTAGCTCTGCATGTTGTCATGCAATTCCTTTACCTCTCAGAAATGATTATGAAATAAAAGTGAAGTACGTGACGAGTGTGACGTTAGGAAAACATTAGGCAGCATGGAGAGATTCTGTATGGGACCACCCAACCCAAACGAGTACTGTGTGACTTGGTACCCGGGAGGTATTAACGGAGGCAGCCGGCTAGCTAAGTCGGTAGAGCGTGAGACTCTTAATCCCAGGGTTGTGGGTTCGAGCCCAACTCTGGGCGGAACGGAATTTTGTTCCGCTGCAGATGTAAATTACCGTTTTTCTGATTATCGTGATATAATGTAAATAGCAACTTTAACATTTGCCTACGTCTCTGTCAGTCGCAAGGAGACTGTATTTGAAGGTGAAGGTGATTTTGTAGACATGTGTGAAAGACATGTTCTGAAATGCAAGTGTTGTTGTTTGGAGAGCACATCGGTTACGTGTCAGATGTGTAGCCAAGGAGTAATGGGTCGCCATAGCTGCAAATATTAGAAGCTAATATGATGTGTTGTCAGCTGAAGTCTGATGATGCAGGCGACCGTAAGGCCGAAGTACGCAAGAGTACCGCTAGGCCGCGCCTCTTTAGCTCAGTGGTAGATCACTGGTGTAGTAAACCAGGGGTGGTAAGTTCCATCCTCAGGGGAGGAAGACGAATTTTGGAAATCAGTTTCGCGTCGTGGCCGTATAGCAAACAGTATCTGTGATGACGAACAATTAGCGACAGGCGTTTTATTAAGAATTACTCTCAGATGTGATTAAGGCGAATGGCGCAGATAAAGCATTTGCCAAAGCGGTACAGCCTAAGGTGGGACGAGGCAGTCTGAATTACATTTTATAGATGTATTTCTCACATATCTCAGAGCCTCCCGCGGTCGTCGTCGTCGTCGTCGTCGCCGCCGCCGACGCTTCTGCAGAAGTAGCAAATGGCCATCGTAGCAAATGCGGCGAGGGACGCCCTGCCTTCGATTCCGAATGCACAAAGTTTGTGGTCTTGTTTCCCAGTCTATATTTGGTCGGCCTCGTAAGAGGTTGAATGTAACGAATGGGTGGGAAAGAGCAAGGGGCAGCGGCTGTGCAGAACGAAAACACAAATCCTCAGGGTGTGAGCGTTTCGAGATGAGTCGTATACAAGTTATAGTTTGTCGTCAGTGACCGTGTGGCCTAATGGATCAGGCGTCGGACTTCGGATCTGAAGATTACAGGTTCGAATGCTGTCACGCTCGTGTTTTTCCAGTTCTGAAAAAGAAACATACCGTTTTAATGTAGCAATTGAGCAGTACGAAACCGTCTGAATGTTGCTGTTGACCGTTTTTTGCTTGGAGTTGCTCTTGAGCTTGAAACACACACAACAAGACCGGTGTTAACTAGCGAAGTGGTCGGCAGGGTGCCGTCACCGCGAGTTTTGACTGGCACTTGCACTTCTAAAACAACGTCCGAAAGTAAATCGTTCCGCTTTTGAGTCACATCAAGTATGTGTGTTAATTATGACGCCACTAGCTCTGCATGTTGTCATGCAATTCCTTTACCTCTCAGAAATGATTATGAAATAAAAGTGAAGTACGTGACGAGTGTGACGTTAGGAAAACATTAGGCAGCATGGAGAGATTCTGTATGGGACCACCCAACCCAAACGAGTACTGTGTGACTTGCTACCCGGGAAGAATTAACGGAGGCAGCCGGCTAGCTAAGTCGGTAGAGCGTGAGACTCTTAATCCCAGGGTTGTGGGTTCGAGCCCAACGCTGGGCGGAACGGAATTTTGTTCCGCTGCAGATGTAAATTACCGTTTTTCTGATTAACGTGATATAATGTAAATAGCAACTTTAACATTTGCCTACGTCTCTGTCAGTCGCAAGGAAACTGTATTTGAAGGTGAAGGTGATTTTGTAGACATGTGTGAAAGACATGTTCTGAAATGCAAGTGTTGTTGTTTGGAGAGCACATCGGTTACGTGTCAGATGTGTAGCCAAGGAGTAATGGGTCGCCATTGCTGCAAATATTAGAAGCTAATATGATGTGTTGTCAGCTGAAGTCTGATGATGCAGGCGACCGTAAGGCCGAATTACGCAAAAATACCGCTAGGCCGCGCCTCTTTAGCTCAGTGGTAGATCACTGGTGTAGTAAACCAGTGGTGGTAAGTTCCATCCTCAGAGGAGTAAGACGAATTTTGGAAATCAGTTTCGCGTCGTGGCCGTATAGCAAACAGTGTCTGTGATGACGAACAATTAGCGATATGCGTTTTATTAAGAATTACTCTCAGATGTGATTAAGGCGAATGGCGCAGATAAAGCATTTGCCAAAGCGGTACGGCATCAGGTGGGATGAGGCTGTCTGAATTACATTTAATAGATGTATTTCTCACATATCTCAGAGCCTCTCGCTGTCGTCGTTGTCGTCGCCGCCGCCGCTTCTGCAGAAGTAGCAAATGGCCATCGTAGCAAATGCGGCGAGGGACGCCCTGCCTTCGATTACGAATGCACAAAGATTGTGGTCTTGTTTCCCAGTCTATATTTGGTCGGTCTCGTAAGAGGTTGAATGTAACGAATGGGTGGGAAAGGGCAAGGGGCAGCGGCTGTGCAGAACGAAAACACAAATCCTCAGGGTGTGAGCGTTTCGAGATGAGTCGTATACAAGTTATAGTTTGTCGTCAGTGACCGTGTGGCCTAATGGATCAGGCGTCGGACTTCGGATCTGAAGATTACAGGTTCGAATGCTGTCACGCTCGTGTTTTTCCAGTTCTGAAAAAGAAACATACCGTTTTAATGTAGCAATTGAGCAGTACGAAACCGTCTGAATGTTGCTGTTGACCGTTTTTTGCTTGGAGTTGCTCTTGAGCTTGAAACACACACAACAAGACCGGTGTTAACTAGCGAAGTGGTCGGCAGGGTGCCGTCACCGCGAGTTTTGACTGGCACTTGCACTTCTAAAACAACGTCCGAAAGTAAATCGTTCCGCTTTTGAGTCACATCAAGTATGTGTGTTAATTATGACGCCACTAGCTCTGCATGTTGTCATGCAATTCCTTTACCTCTCAGAAATGATTATGAAATAAAAGTGAAGTACGTGACGAGTGTGACGTTAGGAAAACATTAGGCAGCATGGAGAGATTCTGTATGGGACCACCCAACCCAAACGAGTACTGTGTGACTTGCTACCCGGGAGGAATTAACGGAGGCAGCCGGCTAGCTAAGTCGGTAGAGCGTGAGACTCTTAAACCCAGGGTTGTGGGTTCGAGCCCAACGCTGGGCGGAACGGAATTTTGTTCCGCTGCAGATGTAAATTACCGTTTTTCTGATTATCGTGATATAATGTAAATAGCAACTTTAACATTTGCCTACGTCTCTGTCAGTCGCAAGGAAACTGTATTTGAAGGTGAAGGTGATTTTGTAGACATGTGTGAAAGACATGTTCAGAAATGCAAGTGTTGTTGTTTGGAGAGCACATCGGTTACGTGTCAGATGTGTAGCCAAGGAGTAATGGGTCGCCATAGCTGCAAATATTAGAAGCTAATATGATGTGTTGTCAGCTGAAGTCTGATGATGCAGGCGACCGTAAGGCCGAAGTACGCAAGAGTACCGCTAGGCCGCGCCTCTTTAGCTCAGTGGTAGATCACTGGTGTAGTAAACCAGGGGTGGTAAGTTCCATCCTCAGAGCAGGAAGAGGAATTGTGGAAATCAGTTTCGCGTCGTGGCCGTATAGCAAACAGTATCTGTGATGACGAACAATTAGCGACAGGCGTTTTATTAAGAATTACTCTCAGATGTGATTAAGGCGAATGGCGCAGATAAAGCATTTGCCAAAGCGGTACAGCCTAAGGTGGGACGAGGCAGTCTGAATTACATTTTATAGATGTATTTCTCACATATCTCAGAGCCTCTCGCTGTCGTCGTTGCCGTCGCCGCCGCCGCTTCTGCAGAAGTAGCAAATGGCCATCGTAGCAAATGCGGCGAGGGACGCCCTGCCTTCGATTCCGAATGCACAAAGATTGTGGTCTTGTTTCCCAGTCTATATTTGGTCGGTCTCGTAAGAGGTTGAATGTAACGAATGGGTGGGAAAGAGCAAGGGGCAGCGGCAGTGCAGAACGAAAACACAATTCCTCAGGGTGTGAGCGTTTCGAGATGAGTCGTATACAAGTTATAGTTTGTCGTCAGTGACCGTGTGGCCTAATGGATCAGGCGTCGGACTTCGGATCTGAAGTTTACAGGTTCGAGTGCTGTCACGCTCGTGTTTTTCCAGTTCTGAAAAAGAAACATACCGTTTTAATGTAGCAATTGAGCAGTACGAAACCGTCTCAATGTTGCTGTTGACCATTTTTTGCTTGGAGTTGCTCTTGAGCTTGAAACACACACAACAAGACCGGTGTTAACTAGCGAAGTGGTCGGCAGGGTGCCGTCACCGCGAGTTTTGACTGGCACTTGCACATCTAAAACAACGTCGGATAGTAAATCGTTCGGCTTTTGAGTCACATCAAGTATGTGTGTTAATTTTGACGCCACTAGCTCTGCATGTTGTCATGCAATTCCTTTACCTCTCAGAAATGATTATGAAATAAAAGTGAAGTACGTGACGAGTGTGACGTTAGGAAAACTTTAGGCAGCATGGAGAGATTCTGTATGGGACCACCCAACCCAAACGAGTACTGTGTGACTTGCTACCCGGGAGGTGTTAACGGAGGCAGCCGGCTAGCTAAGTCGGTAGAGCGTGAGACTCTTAATCCCAGGGTTGTGGGTACGAGCCCAACTCTGGGCGGAACGGAATTTTGTTCCGCTGCAGATGTAAATTACCGTTTTTCTGATTAACGTGATATAATGTAAATAGCAACTTTAACATTTGCCTACGTCTCTGTCAGTCGCAAGGAAACTGTATTTGAAGGTGAAGTTGATTTTGTAGACATGTGTGAAAGACATGTTCTGAAATGCAAGTGTTGTTGTTTGGAGAGCACATCGGTTACGTGTCAGATGTGTAGCCAAGCAGTAATGGGTCGCCATAGCTGCAAATATTAGAAGCTAATATGATGTGTTGTCAGCTGAAGTCTGATGATGCAGGCGACCGTAAGGCCGAAGTACGCAAGAGTACCGCTAGGCCGCGCCTCTTTAGCTCAGTGGTAGATCACTGGTGTAGTAAACCAGTGGTGGTAAGTTCCATCCTCAGAGGAGGAAGACGAATTTTGGAAATCAGTTTCGCGTCGTGGCCGTATAGCAAACAGTATCTGTGATGACGAACAATTAGCGACAGGCGTTTTATTAAGAATTACTCTCAGATGTGATTAAGGCGAATGGCGCAGATAAAGCAGTTGCCAAAGCGGTACAGCCTAAGGTGGGACGAGGCAGTCTGAATTACATTTTATAGATGTATTTCTCACATATCTCAGAGCCACTCGCTGTCGTCGTTGTCGTCGCCGCCGTCGCTTCTGCAGAAGTAGCAAATGGCCATCGTAGCAAATGCGGCGAGGGACGCCCTGCCTTCGATTCCGAATGCACAAAGTTTGTGGTCTTGTTTCCCAGTCTATATTTGGTCGGTCTCGTAAGAGGTTGAATGTAACAAATGGGTGGGAAAGAGCAAGGGGCAGCGGCTGTGCAGAACGAAAACACAATTCCTCAGGGTGTGAGCGTTTCGAGATGAGTCGTATACAAGTTATAGTTGGTCGTCAGTGACCGTGTGGCCTAATGGATCAGGCGTCGGACTTCGGATCTGAAGATTACATTTTCGAATGCTGTCACGCTCGTGTTTTTCCAGTTCTGAAAAAGAAACATACCGTTTGAATGTAGCAATTGAGCAGTACAAAACCGTCTGAATGTTGCTGTTGACCATTTTTTGCTTGGAGTTGCTCTTGAGCTTGAAACACACACAACAAGACCGGTGTTAACTAGCGAAGTGGTCGGCAGGGTGCCGTCACCGCGAGTTTTGACTGGCACTTGCACATCTAAAACAACGTCGGATAGTAAATCGTTCGGCTTTTGAGTCACATCAAGCATGTGTGTTAATTTTGACGCCACTAGCTCTGCATGTTGTCATGCAATTCCTTTACCTCTCAGAAATGATTACGAAATAAAAGTGAAGTACGTGACGAGTGTGACGTTAGGAAAACATTAGGCAGCATGGAGAGATTCTGTATGGGACCACCCAACCCAAACGAGTACTGTGTGACTTGGTACCCGGGAGGTATTAACGGAGGCAGCCGGCTAGCTAAGTCGGTAGAGCGTGAGACTCTTAATCCCAGGGTTGTGGGTTCGAGCCCAACTCTGGGCGGAACGGAATTTTGTTCCGCTGCAGATGTAAATTACCGTTTTTCTGATTATCGTGATATAATGTAAATAGCAACTTTAACATTTGCCTACGTCTCTGTCAGTCGCAAGGAGACTGTATTTGAAGGTGAAGGTGATTTTGTAGACATGTGTGAAAGACATGTTCTGAAATGCAAGTGTTGTTGTTTGGAGAGCACATCGGTTACGTGTCAGATGTGTAGCCAAGGAGTAATGGGTCGCCATTGCTGCAAATATTAGAAGCTAATATGATGTGTTGTCAGCTGAAGTCTGATGATGCAGGCGACCGTAAGGCCGAATTACGCAAAAATACCGCTAGGCCGCGCCTCTTTAGCTCAGTGGTAGATCACTGGTGTAGTAAACCAGTGGTGGTAAGTTCCATCCTCAGAGGAGTAAGACGAATTTTGGAAATCAGTTTCGCGTCGTGGCCGTATAGCAAACAGTGTCTGTGATGACGAACAATTAGCGATATGCGTTTTATTAAGAATTACTCTCAGATGTGATTAAGGCGAATGGCGCAGATAAAGCATTTGCCAAAGCGGTACGGCATCAGGTGGGATGAGGCTGTCTGAATTACATTTAATAGATGTATTTCTCACATATCTCAGAGCCTCTCGCTGTCGTCGTTGTCGTCGCCGCCGCCGCTTCTGCAGAAGTAGCAAATGGCCATCGTAGCAAATGCGGCGAGGGACGCCCTGCCTTCGATTCCGAATGCACAAAGATTGTGGTCTTGTTTCCCAGTCTATATTTGGTCGGTCTCGTAAGAGGTTGAATGTAACGAATGGGTGGGAAAGGGCAAGGGGCAGCGGCTGTGCAGAACGAAAACACAAATCCTCAGGGTGTGAGCGTTTCGAGATGAGTCGTATACAAGTTATAGTTTGTCGTCAGTGACCGTGTGGCCTAATGGATCAGGCGTCGGACTTCGGATCTGAAGATTACAGGTTCGAATGCTGTCACGCTCGTGTTTTTCCAGTTCTGAAAAAGAAACATACCGTTTTAATGTAGCAATTGAGCAGTACGAAACCGTCTGAATGTTGCTGTTGACCGTTTTTTGCTTGGAGTTGCTCTTGAGCTTGAAACACACACAACAAGACCGGTGTTAACTAGCGAAGTGGTCGGCAGGGTGCCGTCACCGCGAGTTTTGACTGGCACTTGCACTTCTAAAACAACGTCCGAAAGTAAATCGTTCCGCTTTTGAGTCACATCAAGTATGTGTGTTAATTATGACGCCACTAGCTCTGCATGTTGTCATGCAATTCCTTTACCTCTCAGAAATGATTATGAAATAAAAGTGAAGTACGTGACGAGCGTGACGTTAGGAAAACATTAGGCAGCATGGAGAGATTCTGTATGGGACCACCCAACCCAAACGAGTACTGTGTGACTTGCTACCCGGGAGGAATTAACGGAGGCAGCCGGCTAGCTAAGTCGGTAGAGCGTGAGACTCTTAATCCCAGGGTTGTGGGTTCGAGCCCAACGCTGGGCGGAACGGAATTTTGTTCCGCTGCAGATGTAAATTACCGTTTTTCTGATTAACGTGATATAATGTAAATAGCAACTTTAACATTTGCCTACGTCTCTGTCAGTCGCAAGGAAACTGTATTTGAAGGTGAAGGTGATTTTGTAGACATGTGTGAAAGACATGTTCAGAAATGCAAGTGTTGTTGTTTGGAGAGCACATCGGTTACGTGTCAGATGTGTAGCCAAGGAGTAATGGGTCGCCATAGCTGCAAATATTAGAAGCTAATATGATGTGTTGTCAGCTGAAGTCTGATGATGCAGGCGACCGTAAGGCCGAAGTACGCAAGAGTACCGCTAGGCCGCGCCTCTTTAGCTCAGTGGTAGATCACTGGTGTAGTAAACCAGGGGTGGTAAGTTCCATCCTCAGAGCAGGAAGAGGAATTGTGGAAATCAGTTTCGCGTCGTGGCCGTATAGCAAACAGTATCTGTGATGACGAACAATTAGCGACAGGCGTTTTATTATGAATTACTCTCAGATGTGATTAAGGCGAATGGCGCAGATAAAGCATTTGCCAAAGCGGTACAGCCTAAGGTGGGACGAGGCAGTCTGAATTACATTTTATAGATGTATTTCTCACATATCTCAGAGCCTCTCGCTGTCGTCGTTGTCGTCGCCGCCGCCGCTTCTGCAGAAGTAGCAAATGGCCATCGTAGCAAATGCGGCGAGGGACGCCCTGCCTTCGATTCCGAATGCACAAAGATTGTGGTCTTGTTTCCCAGTCTATATTTGGTCGGTCTCGTAAGAGGTTGAATGTAACGAATGGGTGGGAAAGAGCAAGGGGCAGCGGCAGTGCAGAACGAAAACACAATTCCTCAGGGTGTGAGCGTTTCGAGATGAGTCGTATACAAGTTATAGTTTGTCGTCAGTGACCGTGTGGCCTAATGGATCAGGCGTCGGACTTCGGATCTGAAGATTACAGGTTCGAATGCTGTCACGCTCGTGTTTTTCCAGTTCTGAAAAAGAAACATACCGTTTTAATGTAGCAATTGAGCAGTACGAAACCGTCTGAATGTTGCTGTTGACCGTTTTTTGCTTGGAGTTGCTCTTGAGCTTGAAACACACACAACAAGACCGGTGTTAACTAGCGAAGTGGTCGGCAGGGTGCCGTCACCGCGAGTTTTGACTGGCACTTGCACTTCTAAAACAACGTCCGAAAGTAAATCGTTCCGCTTTTGAGTCACATCAAGTATGTGTGTTAATTATGACGCCACTAGCTCTGCATGTTGTCATGCAATTCCTTTACCTCTCAGAAATGATTATGAAATAAAAGTGAAGTACGTGACGAGTGTGACGTTAGGAAAACATTAGGCAGCATGGAGAGATTCTGTATGGGACCACCCAACCCAAACGAGTACTGTGTGACTTGCTACCCGGAAGGAATTAACGGAGGCAGCCGGCTAGCTAAGTAGGTAGAGCGTGAGACTCTTAATCCCAGGGTTGTGGGTTCGAGCCCAACGCTGGGCGGAACGGAATTTTGTTCCGCTGCAGATGTAAATTACCGTTTTTCTGATTAACGTGATATAATGTAAATAGCAACTTTAACATTTGCCTACGTCTCTGTCAGTCGCAAGGAGACTGTATTTGAAGGTGAAGGTGATTTTGTAGACATGTGTGGAAGACATGTTCTGAAATGGAAGTGTTGTTGTTTGGAGAGCACATCGGTTACGTGTCAGATGTGTAGCCAAGCAGTAATGGGTCGCCATTACTGCAAATATTAGAAGCTAATATGATGTGTTGTCAGCTGAAGTCTGATGATGCAGGCGACCGTAAGGCCGAATTACGCAAAAATACCGCTAGGCCGCGCCTCTTTAGCTCAGTGGTAAATCACTGCTGTAGTAAACCAGTGGTGGTAAGTTCCATCCTCAGAGGAGGAAGACGAATTTTGGAAATCAGTTTCGCGTCGTGGCCGTATAGCAAACAGTGTCTGTGATGACGAACAATTAGCGATATGCGTTTTATTAAGAATTACTCTCAGATGTGATTAAGGCGAATGGCGCAGATAAAGCATTTGCCAAAGCGGTACGGCATCAGGTGGGATGAGGCTGTCTGAATTACATTTTATAGATGTATTTCTCACATATCTCAGAGCCTCTCGCTGTCGTCGTTGTCGTCGCCGCCGCCGCTTCTGCAGAAGTAGCAAATGGCCATCGTAGCAAATGCGGCGAGGGACGCCCTGCCTTCGATTCCGAATGCACAAAGTTTGTGGTCTTGTTTCCCAGTCAATATTTGGTCGGTCTCATAAGAGGTTGAATGTAACGAATGGGTGGGAAAGAGCAAGGGGCAGTGGCTGTGCAGAACGAAAACACAATTCCTCAGGGTGTGAGCGTTTCGAGATGAGTCGTATAGAAGTTATAGTTGGTCGTCAGTGACCGTGTTTCCTAATGGATCAGGCGTCGGACGTCGGATCTGAAGATTACAGGTTCGAATGCTGTCACGCTCGTGTTTTTCCAGTTATGAAAAAGAAACATACCGTTTTAATGTAGCAATTGAGCAGTACGAAACCGTCTGAATGTGGCTGTTGACCATTTTTTGCTTGGAGTTGCTCTTGGGCTTGAAACACACACAACAAGACCGGTGTTAACTAGCGAAGTGGTCGGCAGGGTGCCGTCACCGCGAGTTTTGACTGGCACTTGCACATCTAAAACAACGTCGGAAAGTAAATCGTTCGGCTTTTGAGTCACATCAAGTATGTGTGTTAATTTTGACGCCACTAGCTCTGCATGTTGTCATGCAATTCCTTTACCTCTCAGAAATGATTATGAAATAAAAGTGAAGTACGTGACGAGTGTGACGTTAGGAAAACATTAGGCAGCATGGAGAGATTCTGTATGGGACCACCCAACCCAAACGAGTACTGTGTGACTTGCTACCTGGGAGGTATTAACGGAGGCAGCCGGCTAGCTAAGTCGGTAGAGCGTGAGACTCTTAATCCCAGGGTTGTGGGTTCGAGCCCAACGCTGGGCGGAACGGAATTTTGTTCCGCTGCAGATGTAAATTACCGTTATTCTGATTAACGTGATATAATGTAAATAGCAACTTTAACATTTGCCTACGTCTCTGTCAGTCGAAAGGAAACTGTATTTGAAGTTTAAGGTGGTTTTGTAGACATGTGTGAAAGACATGTTCTGAAATGCAAGTGTTGTTGTTTGGAGAGCACATCGGTTACGTGTCAGATGTGTAGCCAAGGAGTAATGGGTCACCATAGCTGCAAATATTAGAAGCTAATATGATGTGTTGTCAGCTGAAGTCTGATGATGCAGGCGACCGTAAGGCCGAAGTACGCAAGAGTACCGCTAGGCCGCGCCTCTTTAGCTCAGTGGTAGATCACTGGTGTAGTAAACCAGGGGTGGTAAGTTCCATCCTCAGAGGAGGAAGACGAATTTTGGAAATCAGTTTCGCGTCGTGGCCGTATAGCAAACAGTATCTGTGATGACGAACAATTAGCGACAGGCGTTTTATTAAGAATTACTCTCAGATGTGATTAAGGCGAATGGAGCAGATGAAGCATTTGCCAAAGCGGTACAGCCTTAGGTGGGACGAGGCAGTCTGAATTACATTTTATAGATGTATTTCTCACATATCTCAGAGCCTCTCGTCGTCGTCGTCGTCGTCGTCGTCGCCGCCGCTTCTGCAGAAGTAGCAAATGGCCATCGTAGCAAATGCGGCGAGGGACGCCCTGCCTTCGATTCCGAATCCACAAAAATTGTGGTCTTGTTTCCCAGTCTATATTTGGTCGGTCTCATAAGAGGTTGAATGTAACGAATGGGTGGGAAAGAGCAAGGGGCAGTGGCTGTGCAGAATGAAAACACAATTCCTCAGGGTGTGAGCGTTTCGAGATGAGTCGTATACAAGTTATAGTTGGTCGTCAGTGACCGTATTTCCTAATGGATCAGGCGTCGGACTTCGGATCTGAAGATTACAGGTTCGACTGCTGTCACGCTCGTGTTTTTCCAGTTCTGAAAAAGAAACATACCGTTTTAATGTAGCAATTGAGCAGTACGAAACCGTCTGAATGTTGCTGTTGACCATTTTTTGCTTGGAGTTGCTCTTGAGCTTGAAACACACACAACAAAACCGGTGTTAACTAGCGAAGTGGTTGGCAGGGTGCCGTCACCGCGAGTTTTGACTGGCACTTGCACATCTAAACCAACGTCGGAAAGTAAATCGTTCCGCTTTTGAGTCACATCAAGTATGTGTGTTAATTTTGATGCCACTAGCTCTGCATGTTGTCATGCAATTCCTTTACCTCTCAGAAATGATTATGAAATAAAAGTGAAGTACGTGACGAGTGTGACGTTAGGAAAACATTAGGCAGCATGGAGAGATTCTGTATGGGACCACCCAACCCAAACGAGTACTGTGTGACTTGCTACCCGGGAGGTATTAACGGAGGCAGCCGGCTAGCTAAGTCGGTAGAGCGTGAGACTCTTAATCCCGGGGTTGTGGGTTCGAGCCCAACGCTGGGCGGAACGGAATTTTGTTCCGCTGCAGATGTAAATTACCGTTTTTCTGATTAACGTGATATAATGTAAATAGCAACTTTAACATTTGCCTACGTCTCTGTCAGTCGCAAGGAAACTGTATTTGAAGGTGAAGGTGATTTTGTAGACATGTGTGAAAGACATGTTCTGAAATGCAAGTGTTGTTGTTTGGAGAGCACATCGGTTACGTGTCAGATGTGTAGCCAAGGAGTAATGGGTCGCCATAGCTGCAAATATTAGAAGCTAATATGATGTGTTGTCAGCTGAAGTCTGATGATGCAGGCGACCGTAAGGCCGAAGTACGCAAGAGTACCGCTAGGCCGCGCCTCTTTAGCTCAGTGGTAGATCACTGGTGTAGTAAACCAGGGGTGGTAAGTTCCATCCTCAGAGGAGGAAGACGAATTTTGGAAATCAGTTTCGCGTCGTGGCCGTATAGCAAACAGTATCTGTGATGACGAACAATTAGCGACAGGCGTTTTATTAAGAATTACTCTCAGATGTGATTAAGGCGAATGGCGCAGATAAAGCATTTGCCAAAGCGGTACGGCATCAGGTGGGATGAGGCTGTCTGAATTACATTTTATATATGTATTTCTCACATATCTCAGAGCCTCTCGCTGTTGTCGTTGTCGTCGCCGCCGCCGCCGCTTCTGCAGAAGTAGCAAATGGCCATCGTAGCAAATGCGGCGAGGGACGCCCTGCCTTCGATTCCGAATGCACAAAGATTGTGGTCTTGTTTCCCAGTCTATATTTGGTCGGCCTCGTAAGAGGTTGAATGTAACGAATGGGTGGGAAAGAGCAAGGGGCAGCGGCTGTGAGAACGAAAACACAATTCCTCAGGGTGTGAGCGTTTCGAGATGAGTCGTATACAAGTTGTAGTTGGTCGTCAGTGACCGTGTGGCCTAATGGATCAGGCGTCGGACTTCGAATCTGAAGATTACAGGTTCGAATGCTGTCACACTCGTGTTTTTCCAGTTCTGAAAAAGAAACATACCGTTTTAATGTAGCAATTGAGCAGTACGAAACCGTCTGAATGTTGCTGTTGACCATTTTTTGCTTGGAGTTGCTCTTGAGCTTGAAACACACACAACAAGACCGGTGTTAATTAGCGAAGTGGTCGGCAGGGTGCCGTCACCGCGAGTTTTGACTGGCACTTGCACATCTAAAACAACGTCCGAAAGTAAATCGTTCCGCTTTTGAGTCACATCAAGTATGTGTGTTAATTTTGACGCCACTAGCTCTGCATGTTGTCATGCAATTCCTTTACCTCTCAGAAATGATTATGAAATAAAAGTGAAGTACGTGACGAGTGTGACGTTAGGAAAACATTAGGCAGCATGGAGAGATTCTGTATGGGACCACCCAACCCAAACGAGTACTGTGTGACTTGCTACCCGGGAGGTATTAACGGAGGCACCCGGCTAGCTAAGTCGGTAGAGCGTGAGACTCTTAATCCCAGGGTTGTGGGATGGAGCCCAACGCTGGGCGGAACGGAATTTTGTTCCGCTGCAGATGTAAATTACCGTTTTTCTGATTAACGTGATATAATGTAAATAGCAACTTTAACATTTGCCTACGTCTCTGTCAGTCGCAAGGAGACTGTATTTGAAGGTGAAGGTGATTTTGTAGACATGTGTGAAAGACATGTTCTGAAATGCAAGTGTTGTTGTTTGAAGAGCACATCGGTTACGTGTCAGATGTGTAGCCAAGCAGTAATGGGTCGCCATAGCTGCAAATATTAGAAGCTAATATGATGTGTTGTCAGCTGAAGTCTGATGATGCAGGCGACCGTAAGGCCGAAGTACGCAAGAGTACCGCTAGGCCGCGCCTCTTTAGCTCAGTGGTAGATCACTGGTGTAGTAAACCAGGGGTGGTAAGTTCCATCCTCAGAGGAGGAAGACGAATTTTGGAAATCAGTTTCGCGTCGTGGCCGTATAGCAAACAGTATCTGTGATGACGAACAATTAGCGACAGGCGTTTTATTAAGAATTACTCTCAGATGTGATTAAGGCGAATGGCGCAGATAAAGCATTTGCCAAAGCGGTACGGCATCAGGTGGGATGAGGCTGTCTGAATTACATTTTATATATGTATTTCTCACATATCTCAGAGCCTCTCGCTGTTGTCGTTGTCGTCGCCGCCGCCGCCGCTTCTGCAGAAGTAGCAAATGGCCATCGTAGCAAATGCGGCGAGGGACGCCCTGCCTTCGATTCCGAATGCACAAAGATTGTGGTCTTGTTTCCCAGTCTATATTTGGTCGGCCTCGTAAGAGGTTGAATGTAACGAATGGGTGGGAAAGAGCAAGGGGCAGCGGCTGTGAGAACGAAAACACAATTCCTCAGGGTGTGAGCGTTTCGAGATGAGTCGTATACAAGTTGTAGTTGGTCGTCAGTGACCGTGTGGCCTAATGGATCAGGCGTCGGACTTCGAATCTGAAGATTACAGGTTCGAATGCTGTCACACTCGTGTTTTTCCAGTTCTGAAAAAGAAACATACCGTTTTAATGTAGCAATTGAGCAGTACGAAACCGTCTGAATGTTGCTGTTGACCATTTTTTGCTTGGAGTTGCTCTTGAGCTTGAAACACACACAACAAGACCGGTGTTAATTAGCGAAGTGGTCGGCAGGGTGCCGTCACCGCGAGTTTTGACTGGCACTTGCACATCTAAAACAACGTCCGAAAGTAAATCGTTCCGCTTTTGAGTCACATCAAGTATGTGTGTTAATTTTGACGCCACTAGCTCTGCATGTTGTCATGCAATTCCTTTACCTCTCAGAAATGATTATGAAATAAAAGTGAAGTACGTGACGAGTGTGACGTTAGGAAAACATTAGGCAGCATGGAGAGATTCTGTATGGGACCACCCAACCCAAACGAGTACTGTGTGACTTGCTACCCGGGAGGTATTAACGGAGGCACCCGGCTAGCTAAGTCGGTAGAGCGTGAGACTCTTAATCCCAGGGTTGTGGGATGGAGCCCAACGCTGGGCGGAACGGAATTTTGTTCCGCTGCAGATGTAAATTACCGTTTTTCTGATTAACGTGATATAATGTAAATAGCAACTTTAACATTTGCCTACGTCTCTGTCAGTCGCAAGGAGACTGTATTTGAAGGTGAAGGTGATTTTGTAGACATGTGTGAAAGACATGTTCTGAAATGCAAGTGTTGTTGTTTGAAGAGCACATCGGTTACGTGTCAGATGTGTAGCCAAGCAGTAATGGGTCGCCATAGCTGCAAATATTAGAAGCTAATATGATGTGTTGTCAGCTGAAGTCTGATGATGCAGGCGACCGTAAGGCCGAAGTACGCAAGAGTACCGCTAGGCCGCGCCTCTTTAGCTCAGTGGTAGATCACTGGTGTAGTAAACCAGTGGTGGTAAGTTCCATCCTCAGAGGAGGAAGACGAATTTTGGAAATCAGTTTCGCGTCGTGGCCGTATAGCAAACAGTGTCTGTGATGACGAACAATTAGCGATAGGCGTTTTATTAAGAATTACTGTCAGATGTGATTAAGGCGAATGGCGCAGATATGGCATTTGCCAAAGCGGTACGGCATCAGGTGGGATGAGGCTGTCTGAATTACATTTTATATATGTATTTCTCACGTATCTCAGAGCCTCCCGCTGTCGTCGTTGTCGTCGCCGCCGCCGCCGCTTCTGCAGAAGTAGCAAATGGCCATCGTAGCAAATGCGGCGAGGGACGCCCTGCCTTCGATTCCGAATGCACAAAGATTGTGGTCTTGTTTCCCAGTCTATATTTGCTCGGCCTCGTAAGAGGTTGAATGTAACGAATGGGTGGGAAAGAGCAAGGGGCAGCGGCTGTGAGAACGAAAACACAATTCCTCAGGGTGTGAGCGTTTCGAGATGAGTCGTATACAAGTTATAGTTGGTCGTCAGTGACCGTGTGTCCTAATGGATCAGGCGTCGGACTTCGGATCTGAAGATTACAGGTTCGAACGCTGTCACGCTCGTGTTTTTCCAGTTCTGAAAAAGAAACATACCGTTTTAATGTAGCAATTGAGCAGTACGAAACAGTCTGAATGTTGCTGTTGACCATTTTTTGCTTGGAGTTGCTCTTGAGCTTGAAACACACACAACAAGTCCGGTGTTAACTAGCGAAGTGGTCGGCAGGGTGCCGTCACCGCGAGTTTTGAATAGCACTTGCACATCTATAACAACGTACGAAAGTAAATCGTTCCGCTTTTGAGTCACATCAAGTATGTGTGTTAATTTTGACGCCACTAGCTCTGCATGTTGTCATGCAATTCCTTTACCTCTCAGAAATGATTATGAAATAAAAGTGAAGTACGTGACGAGTGTGACGTTAGGAAAACATTAGGCAGCATGGAGAGATTCTGTATGGGACCACCCAACCCAAACGAGTACTGTGTGACTTGCTACCCGGGAGGTATTAACGGAGGCAGCCGGCTAGCTAAGTCGGTAGAGCGTGAGACTCTTAATCCCATGGTTGTGGGATCGAGCCCAACGCTGGGCGGAACGGAATTTTGTTCCGCTGCAGATGTAAATTACCGTTTTTCTGATTAACGTGATATAATGTAAATAGCAACTTTAACATTTGCCTACGTCTCTGTCAGTCGCAAGGAGACTGTATTTGAAGGTGAAGGTGATTTTGTAGACATGTGTGAAAGACATGTTCTGAAATGCAAGTGTTGTTGTTTGGAGAGCACATCGGTTACGTGTCAGATGTGTAGCCAAGGAGTAATGGGTCGCCATAGCTGCAAATATTAGAAGCTAATATGATGTGATGTCAGCTGAAGTCTGATGATGCAGGCGACCGTAAGGCCGAAGTACGCAAGAGTACCGCTAGGCCGCGCCTCTTTAGCTCAGTGGTAGATCACTGGTGTAGTAAACCAGTGGTGGTAAGTTCCATCCTCAGAGGAGGAAGACGAATTTTGGAAATCAGTTTTGCGTCGTGGCCGTATAGCAAACAGTATCTGTGATGACGAACAATTAGTGACAGGCGTTTTATTAAGAATTACTCTCAGATGTGATTAAGGCGAATGGCGCAGATAAAGCATTTGCCAAAGCGGTACGGCATCAGGTGGGATGAGGCTGTCTGAATTACATTTTATATATGTATTTCTCACATATCTCAGAGCCTCTCGCTGTCGTCGTTGTCGTCGCCGCCGCCGCCGCTTCTGCAGAAGTAGCAAATGGCCATCGTAGCAAATGCGGCGAGGGACGCCCTGCCTTCGATTCCGAATGCACAAAGATTGTGGTCTTGTTTCCCAGTCTATATTTGGTCGGCCTCGTAAGAGGTTGAATGTAACGAATGGGTGGGAAAGAGCAAGGGGCAGCGGCTGTGAGAACGAAAACACAATTCCTCAGGGTGTGAGCGTTTCGAGATGAGTCGTATATAAGTTATAGTTGGTCGTCAGTGACCGTGTGGCCTAATGGATCAGGCGTCGGACTTCGGATCTGAAGATTACAGGTTCGAATGCTGTCACGCTCGTGTTTTTCCAGTTCTGAAAAAGAAACATACCGTTTTAATGTAGCAATTGAGCAGTACGAAACCGTCTGAATGTTGCTGTTGACCATTTTTTGCTTGGAGTTGCTCTTGAGCTTGAAACACACACAACAAGACCGGTGTTAATTAGCGAAGTGGTCGGCAGGGTGCCGTCACCGCGAGTTTTGACTGGCACTTGCACATCTAAAACAACGTCCGAAAGTAAATCGTTCCGCTTTTGAGTCACATCAAGTATGTGTGTTAATTTTGACGCCACTAGCTCTGCATGTTGTCATGCAATTCCTTTACCTCTCAGAAATGATTATGAAATAAAAGTGAAGTACGTGACGAGTGTGACGTTAGGAAAACATTAGGCAGCATGGAGAGATTCTGTATGGGACCACCCAACCCAAACGAGTACTGTGTGACTTGCTACCCGGGAGGTGTTAACGGAGGCAGCCGGCTAGCTAAGTCGATAGAGCGTGAGACTCTTAATCCCAGGGTTGTGGGTTCGAGCCCAAGAGCAACTCCAAGCAAAAAATGGTCAACAGCAACATTCAGACGGTTTCGTACTGCTCAATTGCTACATTAAAACGGTATGTTTCTTTTTCAGAACTGGAAAAACACGAGCGTGACAGCATTCGAACCTGTAATCTTCAGATCCGAAGTCCGACGCCTGATCCATTAGGCCACACGGTCACTGAAGACCAACTATAACTTGTATACGACTCATCTCGAAACGCTCACACCCTGAGGAATTGTGTTTTCGTTCTCACAGCCGCTGCCCCTTGCTCTTTCCCACCCATTCGTTACATTCAACCTCTTACGAGGCCGACCAAATATAGACTTGGAAACAAGACCACAATCTTTGTGCATTCGGAATCGAAGGCAGGGCGTCCCTCGCCGCATTTGCTACGATGGCCATTTGCTACTTCTGCAGAAGCGGCGGCGGCGGCGACGACAACGACGACAGCGAGAGGCTCTGAGATATGTGAGAAATACATATATAAAATGTAATTCAGACAGCCTCATCCCACCTGATGCCGTACCGCTTTGGCAAATGCCATATCTGCGCCATTCGCCTTAATCACATCTGACAGTAATTCTTAATAAAACGCCTATCGCTAATTGTTCGTCATCACAGACACTGTTTGCTATACGGCCACGACGCGAAACTGATTTCCAAAATTCGTCTTCCTCCTCTGAGGATGGAACTTACCACCACTGGTTTACTACACCAGTGATCTACCACTGAGCTAAAGAGGCGCGGCCTAGCGGTACTCTTGCGTACTTCGGCCTTACGGTCGCCTGCATCATCAGACTTCAGCTGACAACACATCATATTAGCTTCTAATATTTGCAGCTATGGCGACCCATTACTCCTTGGCTACACATCTGACACGTAACCGATGTGCTCTCCAAACAACAACACTTGCATTTCAGAACATGTCTTTCACACATGTCTACAAAATCACCTTCACCTTCAAATACAGTCTCCTTGCGACTGACAGAGACGTAGGCAAATGTTAAAGTTGCTATTTACATTATATCACGTTAATCAGAAAAACGGTAATTTACATCTGCAGGATCAAAATTCCGTTCCGCCCAGCGATGGGCTCGATCCCACAACCCTGGGATTAAGAGTCTCACGCTCTACCGACTTAGCTAGCCGGCTGCCTCCGTTAATACCTCCCGGGTAGCAAGTCACACAGTACTCGTTTGGGTTGGGTGGTCCCATACAGAATCTCTCCATGCTGCCTAATGTTTTCCTAACGTCACACTCGTCACGTACTTCACTTTTATTTCATAATCATTTCTGAGAGGTAAAGGAATTGCATGACAACATGCAGAGCTAGTGGCGTCAAAATTAACACACATACTTGATGTGACTCAAAAGCGGAACGATTTACTTTCGGACGTTGTTTTAGATGTGCAAGTGCCAGTCAAAACTCGCGGTGACGGCACCCTGCCGACCACTTCGCTAGTTAACACCGGTCTTGTTCTGTGTGTTTCAAGCTCAAGAGCAACTCCAAGCAAAAAATGGTCAACAGCAACATTGAGACGGTTTCGTACTGCTCAATTGCTACATTAAAACGGTATGTTTCTTTTTCAGAACTGGAAAAACACGAGCGTGACAGCATTCGAACCTGTAATCTTCAGATCCGAAGTCCGACTCTTGATCCATTAGGCCACACGGTCACTGACGACCAACTATAACTTGTATACGACTCTTCTCGAAACGCTCACACCCTGAGGAATTGTGTTTTCGTTCTGCACAGCCGCTGCCCCTTGCTCTTTCCCACCCATTCGTTACATTCAACCTCTTACGAGACCGACCAAATATAGACTGGGAAACAAGACCACAAACTTTGTGCATTCGGAATCGAAGGCAGGGCATCCCTCGCCGCATTTGCTACGATGGCCATTTGCTAGTTCTGCAGAAGCGGCGGCGACGACGACGACGACGACGACGACGACGACGACGACGACCGCGAGAGGCTCTGAGATATGTGAGAAATACATCTATGAAATGTAATTCAGACTGCCTCGTCCCACCTTATGCTGTACCGCTTTGGCAAAGTCTTTATCTGCGCCATTCGCCTTAATCACATCTGAGAGTAATTCTTAATAAAACGCCTGTCGCTAATTGTTCGTCATCACAGATATTGTTTGCTATACGGCCACGACGCAAAACTGATTTCCAAATTTCGTCTTCCTCCTCTGAGGATGGAACTTACCACCACTGGTTTACTACACCAGTGATCTACCACTGAGCTAAAGAGGCGCGGCCTAGCAGTACTCTTGCGTACTTCGGCCTTACGGTCGCCTGCATCATCAGACTTCAGCTGACAACACATCATATTAGCTTCTAATATTTGCAGCTATGGCGACCCATTACTGCTTGGCTACACATCTGACACGTAACCGATGTGCTCTCCAAACAACAACACTTGCATTTCAGAACATGTCTTTCACACATGTCTACAAAATCACCTTCACCTTCAAATACAGTCTCCTTGCGACTGACAGAGACGTAGGCAAATGTTAAAGTTGCTATTTACATTATATCACGTTAATCAGAAAAACGGTAATTTACATCTGCAGCGGAACAAAATTCCGTTCCGCCCAGCGTTGGGCTCGAACCCACAACCCTGGGATTAAGAGTCTCACGCTCTATCGACTTAGCTAGCCGGCTGCCTCCGTTAACACCTTCCGGGTAGCAAGTCACACAGTAGTCGTTTGGGTTGGGTGGTCCCATACTGAATCTCTCCATCCTGCCTAAAGTTTTCCTAACGTCACACTCGTCACGTACTTCACTTTTATTTCATAATCATTTCTGAGAGGTAAAGGAATTGCATGACAACATGCAGAGCTAGTGGCGTCAAAATTAACACACATACTTGATGTGACTCAAAAGCCGAACGATTTACTATCCGACGTTGTTTTAGATGTGCAAGTGCCAGTTAAAACTCGCGGTGACGGCACCCTGCCGACCACTTCGCTAGTTAACACCGGTCTTGTTGTGTGTGTTTCAAGCTCAAGAGCAACTCCAAGCAAAAAATGGTCAACAGCAACATTCAGACGGTTTCGTACTGCTCAATTGCTACATTAAAACGGTATGTTTCTTTTTCAGAACTGGAAAAACACGAGCGTGACAGCATTCGAACCTGTAATCTTCAGATCCGAAGTCCGACGCCTGATCCATTAGGCCACACGGTCACTGACGACCAACTATAACTTATATACGACTCATCCCGAAACGCTCACACCCTGAGGAATTGTGTTTTCGTTCTCACAGCCGCTGCCCCTTGCTCTTTCCCACCCACTCGTTACATTCAACCTCTTACGAGGCCGACCAAATATAGACTGGGAAACAAGACCACAATCTTTGTGCATTCGGAATCGAAGGCAGGGCGTCCCTCGCCGCATTTGCTACGATGGCCATTTGCTACTTCTGCAGAAGCGGCGGCGGCGGCGACGACAACGACGACAGCGAGAGGCTCTGATATATGTGAGAAATACATATATAAAATGTAATTCAGACAGCCTCATCCCACCTGATGCCGTACCGCTTTGGCAAATGCTTTATCTGCGCCATTCGCCTTAATCACATCTGAGAGTAATTCTTAATAAAACGCCTGTCACTAATTGTTCGTCATCACAGATACTGTTTGCTATACGGCCACGACGCAAAACTGATTTCTTTAGCTCAGTGGTAGATCACTGGTGTAGTAAACCAGTGGTGGTAAGTTCCATCCTCAGAGGAGGAAGACGAATTTTGGAAATCAGTTTCGCGTCGTGGCCGTATAGCAAACAGTGTCTGTGATGACGAACAATTAGCGATAGGCGTTTTATTAAGAATTACTCTCAGATGTGATTAAGGCGAATGGCGCAGATAAAGCATTTGCCAAAGCGGTACGGCATCAGGTGGGATGAGGCTGTCTGAATTACATTTTATATATGTATTTCTCACATATCTCAGAGCCTCTCGCTGTCGTCGTTGTCGTCGCCGCCGCCGCCGCTTCTGCAGAAGTAGCAAATGGCCATCGTAGCAAATGCGGCGAGGGACGCCCTGCCTTCGATTCCGAATGCACAAAGATTGTGGTCTTGTTTCCAAGTCTATATTTGGTCGGCCTCGTAAGAGGTTGAATGTAACGAATGGGTGGGAAAGAGCAAGGGGCAGCGGCTGTGAGAACGAAAACACAATTCCTCAGGGTGTGAGCGTTTCGAGATGAGTCGTATACAAGTTATAGTTGGTCGTCAGTGACCGTGTGGCCTAATGGATCAGGCGTCGGACTTCGGATCTGAAGATTACAGGTTCGAATGCTGTCACGCTCGTGTTTTTCCAGTTCTGAAAAAGAAACATACCGTTTTAATGTAGCAATTGAGCAGTACGAAACCGTCTGAATGTTGCTGTTGACCATTTTTTGCTTGGAGTTGCTCTTGAGCTTGAAACACACACAACAAGACCGGTGTTAACTAGCGAAGTGGTCGGCAGGGTGCCGTCACCGCGAGTTTTGACTGGCACTTGCACATCTAAAACAACGTCGGATAGTAAATCGTTCCGCTTTTGAGTCACATCAAGTATGTGTGTTAATTTTGACGCCACTAGCTCTGCATGTTGTCATGCAATTCCTTTACCTCTCAGAAATGATTATGAAATAAAAGTGAAGTACGTGACGAGTGTGACGTTAGGAAAACATTAGGCAGCATGGAGAGATTCTGTATGGGACCACCCAACCCAAACGAGTACTGTGTGACTTGCTACCCGGGAGGAATTAACGGAGGCAGCCGGCTAGCTAAGTCGGTAGAGCGTGAGACTCTTAATCCCAGGGTTGTGGGTTCGAGCCCAACGCTGGGCGGAACGGAATTTTGTTCCGCTGCAGATGTAAATTACCGTTTTTCTGATTAACGTGATATAATGTAAATAGCAACTTTAACATTTGCCTACGTCTCTGTCAGTCGCAAGGATACTGTATTTGAAGGTGAAGGTGATTTTGTAGACATGTGTGAAAGACATGGTCTGAAATGCAAGTGTTGTTGTTTGGAGAGCACATCGGTTACGTGTCAGATGTGTAGCCAAGGAGTAAAGGGTCGCCATAGCTGCAAATATTAGAAGCTAATATGATGTGTTGTCAGCTGAAGTTTGATGATGCAGGCGACCGTAAGGCCGAAGTACGCAAGAGTACCGCTAGGCCGCGCCTCTTTAGCTCAGTGGTAGATCACTGGTGTAGTAAACCAGGGGTGGTAAGTTCCATTCTCAGAGGAGGAAGACGAATTTTGGAAATCAGTTTCGCGTCGTAGATGTATAGCAAACAGTATCTGTGATGACGAACAATTAGCGACAGGCGTTTTACTAAGAATTACTCTCAGATGTGATTAAGGCGAATGGCGCAGATAAAGCCTTTGCCAAAGCAGTACAGCATAAGGTGGGACGAGGCAGTCTGAATTACATTTTATAGATGTATTTCTCACATATCTCAGAGCCTCTCGTCGTCGTCGTCGTCGTCGTCGTCGCCGCTTCTGCTGAAGTAGCAAATGGCCATCGTAGCAAATGCGGCGAGGGACGCCCTGCCTTCGATTCCGAATGCACAAAGTTTCTGGTCTCATTTCCCAGTCTATATTTGGTCGGTCTCATAAGAGGTTGAATGTAACGAATGGGTGGGAATGAGCAAGGGGCAGTGGCTGTGCAGTTCGAAAACACAATTCCTCAGGGTGTGAGCGTTTCGAGATGAGTCGTATACAAGTTATGGTTTGTCGTCAGTGATCGTGTGGCGTAATGGATCAGGCGTCGGACTTCGGATGTGAAGATTACAGGTTCGAATGCTGTCACGCTCGTGTTTTTCCAGTTCTGAAAAAGAAACATACCGTTTTAATGTAGCAATTGAGCAGTACGAAGCCGTCTGAATGTGGCTGTTGACCATTTTTTGCTTGGAGTTGCTCTTGAGCTTGAAACACACACATGAAGACCGGTGTTAACTAGCGAAGTGGTCGGCAGGGTGCCGTCACCGCGAGTTTTGACTGGCACTTGCACATCTAAAACAACGTCGGAAAGTAAATCGTTCCGCTTTTGAGTCACATCAAGTATGTGTGTTAATTTTGACGCCACTAGCTCTGCATGTTGTCATGCAATTCCTTTACCTCTCAGAAATGATTATGAAATAAAAGTGAAGTACGTGACGAGTGTGACGTTAGGAAAACATTAGGCAGCATGGAGAGATTCTGTATGGGACCACCCAACCCATACGAGTACTGTGTGACTTGCTACCCGGGAGGTATTAACTGAGGCAGCCGGCTAGCTAAGTCGGTAGAGCGTGAGACTCTTAATCCCAGGGTTGTGGGTTCGAGCCCAATGCTGGGCGGAACAGAATTTTGTTCCGCTGCAGATGTAAATTACCGTTTTTCTGATTAACGTGATATAATGTAAGTAGCAACTTTAACATTTGCCTACGTCTCTGTCAGTCGCAAGGAAACTGTATTTGAAGGTGAAGGTGATTTTGTAGACATGTGTGAAAGACATGATCTGAAATGCAAGTGTTGTTGTTAGGAGAGCACATAGGTTACGTGTCAGATGTGTGGCCAAGGAGTAATGGGTCGCCATAGCTGCAAATATTAGAAGCTAATATGATGTGTTGTCAGCTGAAGTCTGATAATGCAGGCGACCGTAAGGCCGAAGTACGCAAGAGTACCGCTAGCCAGCGCCTCTTTAGCTCAGTGGTAGATCACTGGTGTAGTAAACCAGTGGTGGTAAGTTCCATCCTCAGAGGAGGAAGACGAATTTTGGAAATCAGTTTTGCGTCGTGGCCGTATAGCAAACAGTATCTGTGATGACGAACAATTAGCGACAGGCGTTTTATTAAGAATTACTCTCAGATGTGATTAAGGCGAATGGCGCAGATAAAGCCTTTGCCAAAGCAGTACAGCATAAGGTGGGACGAGGCAGTCTGAATTACATTTTATAGATGTATTTCTCACATATCTCAGAGCCTCACGTCGTCGTCGTCGTCGTCGCCGCTTCTGCAGAAGTAGCAAATGGCCATCGTAGCAAATGCGGCGATGGAAGCCCTGCCTTCGATTCCGAATGCACAAAGTTCGTGGTCTTGTTTCCCAGTCTATATTTGGTCGGTCTCGTAAGAGGTTGAATGTAACGAATGGGTGGGAAAGAGCAAGGGGCAGTGGCTGTGCAGAACGAAAACACAATTCCTCAGGGTGTGAGCGTTTCGAGATGAGTCGTGTACTAGTTATAGTTGGTCGTCAGTGACCGTGTGGCCTAATGGATCAGGCGTCGGACTTCGGATCTGAAGATTACAGGTTCGAATGATGTCACGCTCGTGTTTTTCCAGTTCTGAAAAAGAAACATACCGTTTTAATGTAGCAATTGAGCAGTACGAAACCGTCTGAATGTTGCTGTTGACCATTTTTTGCTTGGAGTTGCTGTTGAGCTTGAAACACACACAACAAGACCGGTGTTAACTAGCGAAGTGTTTGGCAGGATGCCGTCACCGAGAGTTTTGACTGGCACTTGCACATCTAAAACAACGTCCGAAAGTAAATCATTCGGCTTTTGAGTCACATCAAGTATGTGTGTTAATTTTGACGCCACTAGCTCTGCATGTTGTCATGCAATTTCTTTACCTCTCAGAAATGATTATGAAATAAGAGTGAAGTACGTGACGAGTGTGACGTTAGGAAAACATTAGGCAGCATGGAGAGATTCTGTATGTGACCACCCAACCCAAACGAGTACTATGTCACTTGCTACCCGACAGGTATTAACCGAGGCAGCCGGCTAGCAAAGTCGGGAGAGCGTGAGACTCTTAATCCCAGGGTTGTGGATTCGATCCCTACGCTGGGCGGAACGGAATTTTGTTCCGCTGCAGATGTAAATTACCGTTTTTCTGATTAACGTGATATAATGTAAATAGCAACTTTAACCTTTGCCTACGTCTCTGTCAGTCGCAAGGAAACTGTATTTGAAGGTGAAGGTGATTTTGTAGACATGTGTGAAAGACATGTTCTGAAATGCAAGTGTTGTTGTTTGGAGAGCACATCGGTTACGTGTCAGATGTGTAGCCAAGCAGTAATGGGTCGCCATAGCTGCAAATATTAGAAGCTAATATGAAGTGTTGTCAGCTGAAGTCTGATGATGCAGGAGATCGTAAGGCCGAAGTACGCAAGAGTACCGCTAGGCCGCGCCTCTTTAGCTCAAGGGTAGAGCACTGGTGTAGTAAACCATGGGTGGTAAGTTCCATCCTCAGAAGAGGAAGACGAATTTTGGAAATCAGTTTCGCGTCGTGGCCGTATAGCAAACAGTATCTGTGATGACGAAAAATTAGCTATTGCCGTTTTATTAAGAATTACTCTCAGATGTGATTAAGGCGAATGGCGCAGATAAAGCATTTGCCAAAGCGGTACAGCATCTCATCCCGCCTGGATCTCTGCCCCTCCTACCTTCTACAAGTCCATTCAGATCCTAGAACGCCATGCGCTCCGCCTCGCCTATCGCATCCGTCTCCCTTCCCCCACGCGGATCCTCTATGACCTGATTCCCTTCCCGCACCTCCTCCTTTTCCTCGAACGGTTACGGATCCTCTACACCTCCCGCAAGCTTGATCCTCCACACCCTCTTGTCTCTCCCATCCTCTCCCACCCCAACCCGCTGCCGCGCCTGCATTCCTATATCCCACCTGCTCTCCATCTTTACACCCTCCACACCCTCTCCCTCGGTGGCTTCCGTCAACTCCCCCTCCCTGATGATGCCCTCCTCCCCTCCATCTACCCCTCCTACCAACTTTGAGCCTTACCTTCCCTCTCCTCTCCTTTTCCTGTGGGCACCCTCTCTCCCTTCTCTCCCTCCCTCCCCTCCCCTTTCTCCTTGGGCTTCCACTCCCCCTACCCTCCCCCTTCTCCTCCATCCCTCTCCTCCACTGGCATCTTCCCCTCCCCCTCTCTCTCCTCTTCCCCACACCTTTTCCCCTTGGCAGGCCACGACTCTGCTGTCTTCCATCAGTTACTTTCATCGTCCTACGCCGAAGACCATCGCATGTGTTTGTGCCTCGACTCTCCTGCAGTGTGTTTGTGTTTCGTCGTTTGTGCTCCGCTGGTTCACGTGTGGCCATCTGCCATCTGCGTTTGTGCACCGTGTTTCTCCGCTTTTATCCATTGTGCTACGCACGTGACCGACTCCGTTTTAACTCTGTTTTGTCTACTGTTTGTACCCCGCCGTCTTGATTGTTTTTATATCTCACTCATCTCTGTTCTGTGTATACTCTGAGGCCGAAGAGCGGCATACTTGGTCCGCTGCCGGCCTACCTGTTTGTCACAGGTATTAAAATCACAATAAAGGAAAAAAAAAAAAGAAAAAAAAAAAAAAAAAAAAAAAAGGTACAGCATAAGGTGGGACGAGGCAGTCTGAATTACATTTTATAGATGTATTTCTCACATGTCTCAGAGCCTCTCGCGGTTGTCGTCGTCGTCGTCGTCGTCGCCGACGCCGACGCTTCTGCAGAAGTAGCAAATGGCCATCGTAGCAAATGCGCCGAGGGACGCCCTGCCTTCGATTCCGAATGCACAAAGTTTGTGGTCTTGTTTCCCAGTCTAAATTTGGTCGGTCTCGTAAGAGGTTGAATGTAACGAATGGGTGGGAAAGAGCAAGGGGCAGCGGCTGTGAAGAACGAAAACACAATTCCTCAGGGTGTGAGCGTTTGGAGAAGAGTCGTATACAAGTTATAGTTGGTCGTCAGTGACAGTGTGGCCAAATGGATCAAGAGTCGGACTTCGGATCTGAAGATTACAGGTTCGAATGCTGTCACGCTCGTGTTTTTCCAGTTCTGAAAAAGAAACATACCGTTTTAATGTAGCAATTGAGCAGTACGAAACCGTCTGAATGTTGCTGTTGACCAGTTTTTGCTTGGAGTTGCTCTTGAGCCTGAAACACACACAACAAGACCGGTGTTAACTAGCGAAGTGGTCGGCAGGGTGCCGTCACCGCGAGTTTTGACTGGCACTTGCACATCTAAAACAACGTCGGAAAGTAAATCGTTCGGCTTTTGAGTCACATCAAGTATGTGTGTTACTTTTGACGCCACTAGCTCTGCATGTTGTCATGCAATTCCTTTACATCTCAGAAATGATTATGAAATAAGAGTGAAGTACGTGACGAGTGTGACGTTAGGAAAACATTAGGCAGCATGGAGAGATTCTGTATGGGACCACCCAACCCAAACGAGTACTGTGTGACTTGCTACCCGACAGGTATTAACCGAGGCAGCCGGCTAGCAAAGTCGGGAGAGCGTGAGACTCTTAATCCCAGGGTTGTGGGTTCGATCCCTACGCTGGGCGGAACGGAATTTTGTTCCGCTGCAGATGTAAATTACCGTTTTTCTGATTAACGTGATATAATGTAAATAGCAACTTTAACCATTGCCTACGTCTCTGTCAGTCGCAAGGAAACTGTATTTGAAGGTGAAGGTGATTTTGTAGACATGTGTGAAAGACATGTTCTGAAATGCAAGTGTTGTTGTTTGGAGAGCACATCGGTTACGTGTCAGATGTGTAGCCAAGCAGTAATGGGTCGCCATAGCTGCAAATATTAGAAGCTAATATGAAGTGTTGTCAGCTGAAGTCTGATGATGCAGGCGATCGTAAGGCCGAAGTACGCAAGAGTACCGCTAGGCCGCGCCCCTTTAGCTCAAGGGTAGAGCACTGGTGTAGTAAACCATGGGTGGTAAGTTCCATCCTCAGAAGAGGAAGACGAATTTTGGAAATCAGTTTCGCGTCGTGGCCGTATAGCAAACAGTATCTGTGATGACGAAAAATTAGCTATTGCCGTTTTATTAAGAATTACTCTCAGATGTGATTAAGGCGAATGGCGCAGATAAAGCATTTGCCAAAGCGGTACAGCATAAGGTGGGACGAGGCAGTCTGAGTTACATTTTATAGATGTATTTCTCACATATCTCAGAGCCTCTCGCGGTCGTCGTCGTCGTCGTCGTCGTCGTCGTCGTCGTCGTCGCTTCTGCAGAAGTAGCAAATGGCCATCGAAGCGAATGCGGCGAGGGACGCCCTGCCTTCGATTCCGAATGCACAAAGTGTGTGGTCTTGTTTGCCAGTCTATATTTGGTCGGTCTCGTAAGAGGTTGAATGTAACGAATGGGTGGGAAAGAGCAAGGGGCAGTGCCTGTGCAGAACGAAAACACAAATCCTTAGGGTGTGAGCGTTTCGAGATGAGTCGTATACATGTAATAGTTGGTTGTCAGTGACAGTGTGGCCTAATGGATCAGGCGTCGGACTTCGGATGTGAAGATTACAGGTTCGAATGCTGAAACGCTCGTGTTTTTCCAGTTTTGAAAAAGAAACATACCGTTTTAATGTAGCAATTGAGCAGTACGAAACCGTCTCAATGTTGCTGTTGACCATTTTTTGCTTGGAGTTGCTCTTGAGCTTGAAACACACGCAACAAGACCGGTGTTAACTAGCGGAATGGTCGGCAGGGTGCCGTCACCGCGAGTTTTGACTGGCACTTGCACATCTAAAACAACGTCGGAAAGTAACTCGTTCGGCTTTTGAGTCACATCAAGTATGTGTGTTAATTTTTACGCCACTAGCTCTGCATGTTGTCATGCAATTCCTTACCTCTCAGAAATTGTTATGAAATAGAAGTGAAGTACGTGACGAGTGTGACGTTAGGAAAACATTAGGCAGCATGGAGAGATTCTGTATGGGACCACCCAACCCAAACGAGTACTGTGTGACTTGCTACCCGGGAGGAATTAACGGAGGCAGCCGGCTAGCTAAGTCGGTAGAGCGTGAGACTCTTAATCCCAGGGTTGTGGGTTCGAGCCCAACGCTGGGCGGAACGGAATTTTGTTCCGCTGCAGATGTAAATTACCGTTTTTCTGATTAACGTGATATAATGTAAATAGCAACTTTAACATTTGCCTACGTCTCTGTCAGTCGCAAGGAGACTGTATTTGAAGGTGAAGGTGATTTTGTAGACATGTGTGAAAGACATGGTCTGAAATGCAAGTGTTGTTGTTTGGAGAGCACATCGGTTACGTGTCAGATGTGTAGCCAAGGAGTAATGGGTCGCCATAGCTGCAAATATTAGAAGCTAATATGATGTGTTGTCAGCTGAAGTTTGATGATGCAGGCGACCGTAAGGCCGAAGTACGCAAGAGTACCGCTAGGCCGCGCCTCTTTAGCTCAGTGGTAGATCACTGGTGTAGTAAACCAGGGGTGGTAAGTCCCACCCTCAGAGGAGAAAGACAAATTTTGGAAATCTGTTTCGCGTTGTGGCCGTATAGCAAACAGTATCTGTGATGACTAACAATTAGCGACAGGCGTTATTTTAAGAATTACTCTCAGATGTGATTAAGGCGAATGGCGCAGATAAAGCATTTCCCAAAGCGGTACAGCCTATGGTGGGACGAGGCAGTCTGAATTACATTTTATAGATGTATTTCTCACATATCTCAGAGCCTCTCGCGTTGGTCGTCGTCGTCGTCGTCGTCGTCGTCGTCGTCGTCGTCGTCGTCGTCGTCGTCGTCGTCGTCGCCGCTGCCGCCGCCGCTTCTGCAGAAGTAGCAAATGGCCATCGTAGCAAATGCGGCGAGGGACGCCCTGCCTTCGATTCCGAATGCACAAAGTTTGTGGTCTTGTTTCCCAGTCTATATTTGGTCGGCCTCGTAAGAGGTTGAATGTAACGAATGGGTGGGAAAGGGCAAGGGGCAGCGGCTGTGCAGAACGAAAACACAATTCCTCAGGGGTGTGAGCGTTTCGAGATGAGTCATATACAAGTTATAGTTGGTCGTCAGTGACCGTGTGGCGTAATGTATCAGGCGTCGGACTTCGGATCTGAAGATTACAGGTTCGAATGCTGTCAAGCTTGTGTTTTTCCAGTTCTGAAAAAGAAACATACCGTTTTAATGTAGCAATTGAGCAGTACGAAACCGTCTGAATGTTGCTGTTGACCATTTTTTGCTTGGAGTTGCTCTTGAGCATGAAACACACACAACAAGACCGGTGTTAACTAGCGAAATGGTCGGCAGGGTGCCGTCACCGCGAGTTTTGACTGGCACTTGCACATCTAAAACAACGTCGGAAAGTAACTCGTTCGGCTTTTGACTCACTTCAAGTATGTGTGTTAATTTGATGCCACTAGCTCTGCATGTTTTCATGCAATTCCTTTACCTCTCAGAAATGATTATGAAATAAAAATGAAGTACGTGACGAGTGTGACGTTAGGAAAACATTAGGCAGCATGGAGAGATTCTGTATGGGACCACCCAACCCAAACGAGTAATGTGTGTCTTGCTACCCGGCAGGTATTAACCGAGGCAGACGGGTAGCTAAGTTGGTAGAGTGTAAAATTTTTAACCCCAGGGTTGTGGTTTCGGCCCCACGCTGTTCGGAACGGAATTTTGTTCCGCTGCAGATGTAAATTACCGTTTTTCTGATTAACGAGATATAATGTAAATAGCAACTTTAAACTTGGCTACGTCTATGTCAGTCGCAAGGAAACTGTATTTGAAGGTGAAGGTGATTTTGTAGACATGTGTGAAAGACATGTTCTGAAATGCAAGTGTTGTTGTTTGGAGAGCACATCGGTTACGTACCAGATGTGTAGCAAGCAGTAATGGGTCGCCATTTCTGCAAATATTAGAAGCCAATATGGATTGTTGTCAGCTGAAGGCTGATGATGCAGGCGACCGTAAGGCCGAAGTACGCAAGAGTACCGCTAGGCCGCGCCTCTTTAGCTCAGTGGTAGAGCACTGGCTTAGTAAATCAGGGGTGGTAAGTTCCATCCTCAGAGGAGGAAGACGAATTTTGGAAATCAGTTTTGCGTCGTGGCCGTATAGCAAACAGTATCTGTGATGACGAACAATTAGCGACAGGCGTTTTATTAAGAATTACTCTCAGATGTGATTAAGGCGAATGGCGCAGATAAAGCCTTTGCCAAAGCGGTACAGCATAAGGTGGGACGTGGCAGTCTGAATTACATTTTATAGATGTGTTTTTCACATATCTCAGAGCCTGTCGTCGTCGTCGTCGTCGTCGTCGTCGTCGTCGTCGTCGTCGTCGTCGCCGCCGCCACTTCTGCAGAAGTAGCAAATGGCCATCATAGCAAATGCGGCGAGGGACGCCCTGCCTTCGATTCCGAAAGTTCGAAGCGTGTGGTCTTGTTTCCCAGTCTATATTTGGTCGGTCTCATAAGAGGTTGAATGTAACGAATGGGTGGGAAAGAGCAAGGGGCAGCGGCTGTGCAGAACGAAAACACAAATCCTCAGGGTGTGAGCGTTTCGAGATGAATCGTATACATGTTATAGTTGGTTGTCAGTTACAGTGTGGCCTAATGGATCAGGCGTCGGACTTCGGATCTGATGATTACAGGTTCGAATGCTGTCACGCTCGTGTTTTTCCAGTTCTGAAAAAGAAACATACCGTTTTAATGTAGCAATTGAGCAGTACGAAACCGTCTGAATGTTGCTGTTGACCATTTTTTGCTTGGAGTTGCTCTTGAGCTTGAAACACACACAACAAGACCGGTGTTAACTAGCGAAATGGTCGGCAGGGTGCCGTCACCGCGAGTTTTGACTGGCACTTGCACATCTGAAACAACGTCGGAAAGTAACTCGTTCAGCTTTTGAGTCACATCAAGTATGTGTGTTAATTTTGACGCCACTAGCTCTGCATGTTGTCATGCAATTCCTTTACCTCTCAGAAATGATTATGAAATAAAAGTGAAGTACGTGACGAGTGTGACGTTAGGAAAAGATTAGGCAGCCTGGAGAGATTCTGTATGGGACCACCCAACCCAAACGAGTACTGTGTGACTTGCTACTCGGCAGGTATTGATCGAGGCAGCCGGCTAGCTAAGTCGGAAGAGCGTGAGACTGTTTATTCCCAGGGTTGTGGGTTCGAGCACCACGCTGGGCGGAACGGAATTTTGTTCCGCTGCAGATGTAAATTACCGTTCTTCTGATTAACGTGATATAATGTAAATAGCAACTTTAACCTTTGCCTACGTGTCTGTCAGTCGCAAGGAAACTGTATTTGAAGGTGAAGGTGATTTTGTAGACATGTGTGAAAGACATGTTCTGAAATGCAAGTGTTGTTGTTTGGAGAGCACATCGGTTACGTGTCAGATGTGTAGCCAAGCAGTAATTTGTCGACATAGCTGCAAAAATTAGAAGCTAATATGAAGTGTTGTCAGCTGAAGTCTGATGATGCAGGCGACCGTAAGGCCGAAGTACGCAAGAGTACCATAGGCCGCGCCTCTTTAGCTCAGTGGTAGATCACTGGTGTAGTAAACCAGGGGTGGTAAGTTCCATCCTCAGAGGAGGAAGACGAATTTTGGAAATCAGTTTCGCGTCGTGGTCGTGTAGCAAGCAGTATCTGTAATGACGAACAATTAGCGACAGGCGTTATATTAAGAATTACTCTCAGATGTGATTAAGGCGAATGGCGCAGATAAAGCATTTGCCAAAGCGGTACAGCCTAAGGTGGGACGAGGCAGTCTGAATTACATTTTATAGATGTATTTCTCACGTATCTCAGAGATTCTCGCGGTCGTCGTTGTCGTTGTCGCCGGCGCCGCCGCTTCGGCTGAAGTAGCAAATGGCCATCGTAGCAAATGCGGCGAAGGACGCCCTGTCTTCGATTCTGAATGCACAAAGTGTGTGGTCTTGTTTCCCAGTCTATATTTGGTCGGTCTCGTAAGAGGTTGAATGTAACGAATGGGTGGGAAAGAGCAAGGGGCAGCGGCTATGCAGAACGAAAACACAATTCCTCAGGGTGTGAGCGTTTCGAGAGGAGTCGTATACAAGTTATAGTTGGTCGCCAGTGACCGTGTGGCCTATGGATCAGGCGTCAGACTTCGGATCTGATGATTACTGGTTCGAATGCTGTCACGCTCGTGTTTTTCCAGTTCTGAAAAAGAAACGTACCGTTTTAATGTAGCAATTGAGCAGTACGAAACCGTCTGAATGTTGCTGTTGACCATTTTTTGCTTGGAGTTGCTCTTGAGCTTGAAACACACACAACAAGACCGGTGTTAACTATCGAAATGGTCGGCAGGGTGCCGTCACGGCGAGTTTTGACTGGCACTTGCACATCTAAAACAACGTCGGAAAGTAACTCGTTCGGCTTTTGAGTCACATCAAGTATATGTGTTAATCTTGACGCCACTAGCTCTGCATGTTGTCATGCAATTCCTTTACCTCTCAGAAATAATTATGAAATAAAAGTGAAGTACGTGACGAGTGTGACGTTAGGAAAACATTAGGCAGCATGGAGAGATTCTGTATGGGACCACCCAACCCAAACGAGTAATGTGTGTCTTGCTACCCGGCAGGTATTAACCGAGGCAGACGGATAGCTAAGTTGGTAGAGTGTAAGATTTTTAACCCCAGGGTTGTGGGTTCGAGCCAAATCCGGTGCTTTCCATTTTGGTAGAGTTGACCCCTACTCCCCCTATTCCTGCACGCGGCGGATCCCAACTATGGTGGAAAGTCGGCCAGTCCGCGCCCAGGCGGTATGGGAACAGGGATCCAGACGAAATCGGTGTATATTTCTGAGTTTATTTTAATTCATGTCCCTCAGATATTCCATCAACACCTTACGTGATACCTCGTTTGCCAGAGTGTTAAGCAGTTGAAAGGTATCTTCGCGTCTTAGAAGTTGGTATGTGTCTTGGTTTGGTAGTCTGTCTCGGAGTGTGGTTGCAACATCATTGAAGAGAGGACACTCGTAGATCACATGTTCAGGAGTACCTTCCGGAACGCCACAGTCACACGCGGGCGTTGCCTTCTTCCCAAACCGACATAGGTATGTCGGGTAGGGTCCATGTCCAGTGAGAAAGTGGATCAATCCCCTTGTTGGCTCAAAATACTTCATTTGCAAGCGTTCCCTCACGTCCGGAATGAACTGAAAAGTTCTACGTCCGGTTTCCTCCGTTTCCCAAGTCCCCTGCCATAATTCTTCTCCCCTTCTCATAATTTCCCTCTTATTTGCCACCCTCACCCCCATAATGTCTTCAATTTTGCCTTGATTCCCCTTTTTTGCCCAATACCAGGCTGTTTGCTCCCTTATCTTTATATCTAGTGGGCAGAGCCCCATTATGACTAACAGGGCCCCCCCTGGAGACGTTCTATAAGCCCCCACAGATCGTAATATCATACTTCTTTGCACCCTTCTCACTGCCATGGCAGGCACAACCCTCGTGAGTCTGTGCGCCCAGACTCCCGAGCCGTAACCCACCACTGAGGTTAAGATACTATTATGATATAGTTTAATGAGGTGTGGAGGGAGGTGAAATCTTTTATGTCCTATGGAAATGAGATTATTTATAATTTGTAGGGCCTTTTGGGTTACGGTTTCAATGTGCCTCCCGAAGTTCCATTTCTCATCAATGATGACTCCTAAGTATCGTGTGTCACGTCTTCGTAATACTGGTGAACTGTCGATTCTAACTGTCGGGTTCCTGGTTAGTTGTCCTTTCAGCAGTAAGTAAGTTGACTTACTTGGTGAGACTGTCATTTTGGTGGTGTGGCACCACTGTTGAAGTTAGTCTATGGCCCTTTCTATCTTAGGTTCAATGTCATCTCGGCTCCGGCCATCGACCAACAGGAGGAGGTCATCTGCATAGGCTATCACCTCTAGCACATCCTCGCATTGTTGTAGGTTGTCCAATAAAGGCTCCATATGGATGTCCCAAAAAAGCGGTCCAAGGACCGATCCCTGGGGACATCCTTTCGTGATCACCTTACTAACTCTCTCGCTAGAGGATGATAGCCAGACCTCTCGTTCCTCGCAATAGCTCCTCAGGCAACCATATAGCGGCCCTGGACACTCTTTCTCCCACAAGCAGGAGAAGAGCGAAGGCCACCACAGGTTGTCAAAGGCGCCACTGATGTCCACCATGATGCCCACCACGTATTTATGCGGGGTTGAGCCGCAGACCTCGGCTGCTAGGGCGATTGCATCAGATGCCGATCGCCCCAGCCTGAAACCGAATTGCCTGCTGCTCATCCCGCACAAAACTCTGTGTGCCGCCAGCCTGTCAGCCAGCAACTTCTCTAATATTTTACCAAGCAAGTCCAACAGGCAGATTGGCCTGTATGACTTCACTTCCGCTGGATCTTTATCTTGCCCTTTCTTTATAATGACAACATTTGCCTTTTTCCATCTCCTTGGGAACTGTTGTTGCCTTAGGCATTCATTATATAAATGCGTTAATGGCGCAACCAGCTAGGGGGCCAGGAATTGCACCACCTCCGCCACAATTCCGTCTGGCCCAGGAGCTTTCCCTCTTTTGAGAGATTTTATGTGTGCCGCCACCTCCTCTTCCGAGAAGGGGTAGACCGCTGCATCGTTGTTATATTGCACGTGATCCTCCTCTCGCAGTTGCCGCTGTGCTTCAGTTTCCCCGTCCGCATAGTCATCAGGCAACAGGGACTGGAGGAGGACCCCAGCAGTTTCCTGCCAGGACTCCGTCATCCCGCCCCCGTGCCTGACAGTTGATAGCACCATAGGAGAGCGGATCTTTTCCCTCACTAACTTGTAGGGAAGTCCCCATGGATCCAGCACAAGTTGACTGAGCACGTAGCGTTCCCAGCTCCGCATCCTGACCTCGCGTAGTTCCTTTTGGAACTGTTGCTTGGCCTCACTATACCGCAACTGCCATCTTTGTTTCTCCTGCCAGACGACACTGCGCTGGTAGTACCTCCTTAGCCTTCTGACAGACTGACGCAATTCCTCTAGTTCAGGCGTCCATGGTGACGGAGAGGCCGCCATGGCCCTCTTCCTGGTTGGTACAGCGGCCCTCACCGCTCTAGTTATGGCGGTCACTATGTCGTCAGTTCTGTCGTTTACGTCTATATCTTGTTGTGCGTCCCCTCCCGGTAAAGGAGGAATTTCGCACTCCCTCGCTAGCCGCTCCCAATCTGCTCTATTAAAGTTATATTGCAATTCCCACCCCATGGCCCAGCGGCACTCTCTATCCCCTATGGCGAAAGTTTTTAAATTATGGTCGCTTGTGGTGCCATTCCCTATTACCTTCCAATTTTGGAGTATGTTTGTAACATTCGGTGTTGTTAGAGTTACGTCAATATTTCTCCCTTGTCTTCCTCCCGCCGTGTAGGTAGGAGGATTGCCCGGCCTATTAGCCACCACAAGTTGTGTTGCCATAATATATTCTTCTACCTTCTCACCATTTGCATCTCGTGTGCCACTGTACCACAGGGGGGATTTGGCATTTATGTCAGCTGTAATTATCAACTTTCTCAACGCAACGGCGTGGTCACTTTCGTTAGGTGATCTAAGTGTGTTTCAATATTATCACTGTACAGAAAGTACATGTTTATTATGAAGACGATTCCAGTTGGGGAATGCAACTCCACGACGTTGCAGTGGGTAGTTGTGAATTGAGAGAGCGTGGTGACTCTCAGGAGCTTATTTGTTATTATTATCGCCGCTTTCGGGACTTCTCCTTTACTAATTATCTGCCATGTTGCGGCAGCAAAAGCGACCTTTCCAGCTTGGGAGTATGGCTCCTGTAGACAGAGCACATCTAATCTCCTCTCCTCCACCTCCCTTCGGAGTTCCTGCATTACGAGTCGGCTGTTATGTGTATTTAGTTGTCCTATGTTAAACTTTGTCATCAAGGGAAGTATGTATGTATGCGGTCATTTGGCCAGGTTTTAGACCAGTCAAATGCAATTCTTCCATTGGCTAGAACTGCCTGCTCGTAAATGTCGTCTAAGTCGAATTTCTCCCCTCTCCTTTCGAAGACTTTTCGTAGCAGGTCCCGCAGGGCTCCGAAGTCGGTGGGGAGATTCACTGATTTTAGTTGGATTCTGTCAACAGCCTCCATCACCGAGAAGGTTACCCTTCTTCCTTCTTCATGTCCTACACGAACCACATGTCTCAGGGCTGTGGTCAGGGTAGCCGGCTGTTCAAGTCTTGCTAGCTGCATAGTATATTCCAAATTAGGGTAGACCCTCACAGGATCCACAGGTGGCAATCTGACCACTGGAGTACTCTGTTCGGTAGAATTTATGCTGGAGCTAGTTACTTCATTTTCTTGAATCGGTTTCTCATGCTTGTTCTGTTTCTCTCCAGAGACTGTTATGGCCGCAGGATGCCCTTGCCGTTTCTGATGTTTTATCGGCTCTGCTCCCCGGCTTTCAGAGGAGGGAGCTGCTGCTATAGGGAGATCTGTTTGTATTGCTATGTTCACCCTTTGGGGCTCAGTTTGAATGGCTATATCTGTTGTTTCAGTTTTTTCGGCGCCCGTAAGTGACCTCAGAAATAACTTGAATTTACTTGCCCTCATAGCGTCCCTCCTCCTCTTGCTCGGGGACTTATGCTTCGGCATCCTGTTCGGTATGCCGAGTTCAGCCATAATCAGTTCTGGAGATTAATTTTTGTTCCAACATTCTGTATTTTGGGCAATTCCGACCTACGGCTCCACAAGACTTCTTCCCTCTGCTTTTGCATGGTATGCAGATTTGTGTACCTTTACAGACCTTGCGATTATGGCCACTTTCTCCGCACTTGGTGCACGTCGGCTCCCTGGTGCACAGCCTGAGAATGTGGTCCAGGTCACCACAGTTGTGGCAACGAGGTACCACGACATAGTCTCTAGTGTTGATGGCATGGAAGCCAACATAGATCCTGCCCATTGTTGTGATATTCTTCCACATCTGTGCTGTCACTTCAGCGACATGATGTACAACATCACGACCTCGTGGACTCGTTTTAAATCTAAGTTTAAAACAATTATTAAATTCTTCAACGCTTAAGTGCTCAAAATTTTGTGCCCTGATTGTCTCTGACAGCTCTTCGTACATCATAATAGATGGCGCGTCATAAAGTATGACGAGAGGATTTATTTTTCTTGGTGGCTCACATTTCACCACTGAGTTCAGCTTTTGGTTCTTCAACAGCTTTTCTTTATGCTCTTCCGAGGCAACTTCTACGATGACTGAATTCCTACTCGGTTTGATTCTCTTTATCTTTATTTTTTCCTTCACAGGGTCCACGGTTTTCGTGAATAACTCCTGTATTTTCTTTATGCTTGTGTCTTGTCCAGGAAGTGTTCTCAAAAAGACTGCCGTATCTGGCCTCTTAGTTACTTTGTCTATAGTCTCTCTGGTGGTGTTGGGCTTGGTGGGAGCTTGCGCTGCCACTGCCGCCCAAGTTTTCACTGGCCGCTTTCTTAGTCTGTTGTTTTCTTTTACTAGTTCTTCTAGCCTTCCTTCTAGTTTTGCATGGACGATGGCCCAAGCTGCCAATTCATTTTTAATGGCTGACATTCCGGCTTGGCTGATCTTGCCATTTTTTACAGATTGCTCCATGAGCGTAGTTATTCTGGCAAGCCTTTGCATAACTGTCTCATTCTCGACCTGTCCCAGCTCGTCCTGAGGAGAGGGATCAGGCGCAGTAGACGCACGTTGAGGCGCACTCAAATCACTCATAACTGCCGTCGCCATGATTTACGAGTGATATAAAAAAAAGGTGGGAGCCCGTCTCTTACCCTGGACCGGCTCCTCTGGCATGGGGGGGGGGGGGGGGGGGGGGGACTTCTTGCAGCTCGCCCACCGACCTCGCCCCAAGGTCAAGGGCCCTCTCGAACTGCCGGGTTCAGCGCGCCGTTGCCAGCGCACTGGTCCCCATCGATGGCTCCGTCATCGGTGATTCCACGCGACGCTCCTCGGCAACTGCACCCCGCACTCTGGAGAGGCGGATGCACCTCTCGCCCTTCGCTGCCTACTAGCACGAGTTTCCACCTTTCGGCCAAGGACCCACTCCTACTCAGGTGGCGGGCCGGTCCCCCAGACGTTCGGCGGTCTGGACCCAGTTAACCGGGCCCAGGCGGTGTCACCACCTCCTGGGTTTGGCAGAACACGCCCCGGTTACCCAGGGGCGCGGCGAAGCGCCCTTGCCGACTCGCGCCGCGATCCCACGCCGACGAACGAAGTCGCCGGCATGCAGAGCTCCTGCTGGTCTGGGCCCTGCGAACTAAAGGGACAGATGTTCGTCTCTCGACACAGCTCCCCCTGTGCCACGCACCCTTCGCTTTCGCATCGGGTTGGGTGGCAGCTCTTCCTTTTGTCGCAAGGCACACCCCGGCAAGCCCGAGAAATGCCAAGCTTAACGTCCGGCACCACTTGAAGGCGGAAAGAGCAACTTGAGAAGGAGAGGCTATATATGACGCATCACTTCCCCTGTGGGCACGTCCGACTGGAAGCGATACGCCCCAGTGCGAACCTCTGTGCCTTACGGGGCGCCGGCGAGGACTGGCCCACGCCAAAAAAAAAACGCACCGCGAAATGACAGGTCCCACGCCAGACAGATCCACGTCAGACAGATAAAGCATTTGCCAATGCGGTAAAGCATAAAATGTAATTCTGACTGCCTCGTCCCACCTTATGCTTTAGATAAAGCATTTGCCAAAGCGGTAAAGCATAAGGTGGGACGAGGCAATCAGAATTACATTTTATAGATGTATTTCTCACATATCTCAGAGCCTCTCGCGGTCGTCGTCGTCGTCGCCGCCGCGTCTGCAGAAGTAACAAATGGCCATCGTAGCAAATGCGGCGAGGGACGCCCTGCCTTCGATTCCGAATGCACAAAGTGTGTGGTCTTGTTTCCCAGTCTATATCTGGTCGGTCTCGTAAGAGGTTGAATGTAACGAATGGGTGGGAAAGAGCAAGGGGCAGCGGCTGTGCAGAACGAAACCACAATTCCTCAGGGTGTGAGCGTTACGAGATGAGTCGTATACAAGTTATAGTTGGTCGTCAGTGACCGTGTGGCCGAATGGATAAGGCGTCGGACTTCGGATCTGAAGATTACATGTTCGAATGCTGTCACGCTCGTGTTTTTCCAGTTCTGAAAAAGAAACATACCGTTTTAATGTAGCAATTGAGCAGTAAGAAACCGTCTGAATGTTGCTGTTGACCATTTTTTGCTTGGAGTTGCTCTTGAGCTTGAAACACACACAACAAGACCGGTGTTAACTAGCGAAATGGTCGGCAGGGTGCCGTCACCGCGAGTTTTGACTGGCACTTGCACATCTAAAGCAACGGCGGAAAGTAAATCGTTCGGCTTTTGAGTCACATCAAGTATGTGTGTTAATTTTGACGCCACTAGCTCTGCATGTTGTCATGCAATTAGTTTACCTCTCAGAAATGATTATGAAATAAAAGTTAAGTACGTGACGAGTGTGACGTTAGGAAAACATTAGGCAGCATGGAGAGAATCTGTATGGGACCACCCAACCCAAACGAGTACTGTGTGGCGTGCTACCTGGCAGGTATTAACCGAGGCAGCCGGCTAGCTCAGTCGGTAGAGCGTCAGACTCTTAATCCCAGTGTTGTGGGTTCGAGACCCAAGCTGGGCGGAACGGAATTTTGTTCCGCTGCAGATGTAAATTACCGTTTTCTGATTAACGTGATATAATGTAAATAGCAATTTTAAACTTTGCCTACGTCTCTGTCAGTCCCAAGGAAACTGTATTTGAACGTGAAGGTGATTTTGTAGACATGTGTGAAAGACATGTTCTGAAATGCAAGTGTTGTTGTTTGGAGAGCACATCGGTTAAGTGTCAGATGTGTAGCCAAGCAGTAATGGGTCGCCATAGCTGCAAATATTAGAAGCTAATATGAAGTGTTGTCAGCTGAAGTCTGATGATGCAGGCGAGCGTAAGGCCGAAGTACGCAAGAGTACAGCTAGGCCGCTCCTCTTTAGCTCAGTGGTAGTGAACTGGTGTAGTAAACCAGGGGTGGTAAGTTCCATCCTCAGAGGAGGAAGACGAGTTTTGTAAATCAGTTTCGCGTTGTGGCCGTATAGCAAACAGTATCTGTGATGACGAACAATTAGCGACAGGCGTTTTTTTAAGAATTACTCTCAGATGTGATTAAGGCGAATGGCGCAGATAAAGCATTTGCTAAAGCGGTACAGCATAAGGTGGGACGAGGAAGTCTGAATTACATTTTATAGATGTATTTCTCACATATCTCAGAGCCTCTGGCGGTCGTCGTCGTCGTCGTCGTCGTCGCCGCCGCCGCCGCCGCCGCTTCTGCAGAAGTAGCAAATGGCCATCGTAGCAAATGCGGCGAGGGACGCCCTGCCTTCGATTCCGAATGCACAAAGTGTGTGGTCTTGTTTCCCAGTCTATATTTGGTCGGTCTCGTAAGAGGTTGAATGTAACGAATGGGTGGGAAAGAGCAAGGGGCAGCGGCTGTGTAGAACGAAAATTCAATTCGCAGGGGTGTGAGCGTTTCGAGATGAGTCGTATACAGGTTATAGTTGGTCGTCAGTGACCGTGTGGCCTAATGGTTCAGGCGTCGGACTTCGGATCTGAAGATTACAGGTTCGAATGCTGTCACTCTCGGGTTTTTCCAGTTCTGAAAAAGAAACATACCGTTTTAATGTAGCAATTGAGCAGTACGATACCGTCTGAATGTTGCTGTTGAGCATTTTTTGCTTGGAGTTGCACTTGAGCTTGAAACGCACACAACAAGAACGGTGTTAACTAGCGAAAGGGGCGGCACAGTGCCGTCACCGCGAGTTTTGACTGGCGCTTGCAAATCTAAAACAACGTCGGAAAGTAACTCGTTCGGCTTTTGAGTCACATCAAGTATGTGTGTTAATTTTGACGCCACTAGCTCAGCATGTTGTCATGCAATTCCTTTACCTCTCAGAAATGATTAGGAAATAAAAGTGAAGTACGTGACGAGCGTGACGTTAGGAAAACATTAGGCAGCATTGAGAGATTCTGTATGGGACCACCCAACCCAAACGATGACTGTGTGACGTGCTACCTGGCAGATATTAACCGAGGCATCTGGCTAGCTCAGTCGGTAGAGCGTGAGACTCTTAATCCCAGGGTTGTGGGTTCGAGCCCAACGCTGGGCGGAACGGAATTTTGTTCTGCTGCAGATGTAAATTACCGATTTTCTGATTAACGTGATGTAATGTAAATAGCAACTTTAAACTTTGCCTACGTCTCTGTCAGTCGCAAGGAAACTGTATTTGAAGGTGAAGGTGATTTTGTAGACATGTGTGAAAGACATGTTCTGAAATGCAAGTGATGTTGTTTGAAGAGCACATCGGTTACGTGTCAGATGTGTAGCCAAGCTGTAATGGGTCGCCATAGCTGCAAATATTAGAAGCTAATATGAAGTGTTGTCAGCTGAAGTCTGATGATGCAGGCGACCGTAAGGCCGAAGTACGCAAGAGTACTGCTAGGCCGCGCCTCTTTAGCTCAGTGGTCAGTTCCGCTTCAGACGCCGTGCAGTGTGGACGTGCCTAGTCTTCCGCTCCGCCGTTGCGTTACGTATAGTGGGATATCGTTTGTTTACGTGTAGTGTTGTACCTTTTGTAAATTTTTCTCCGTCGCTGTTTCGTTCCTTGTGTTACTTTCTGTGTGTATTTCAGTGTTTTTGTTTAGCGGTTTAGACCGCGTAGTTTTTGAAAATGTCGTCTCAGGTTATTCCTCGTCAGGCTACAGTTAGTTTTGCTTTCGACAAGTCCACCCGCCATGTGCAACCTAGTTCCCTTGAGATTCATGATTGGTTAGTAGATACCTTTGGCATTAATTCGGATCAGGTGCACACTGCATATTGTGATACAGAACTCTATGTTTTCTTTGTTAAATTTATGGACCCCCTTCAGGTTGATAAATTTATTTCCAAATTTGGTCATCAGGTTCTCTTTCGGCATCGGGATGATTCTGTCAGTACCGTACTGCTTTCAAATGCTTCCATTACGTACACCAGTGTTCGTGTTTACAACCTTCCGCCGGAGGTGGATAATGTGTATCTTAAGGGGGGTTTACTCAAGTATGGTGATGTTAAGAGTATTCGCCTTGAACGCTGGTCCAGCCAACATCGTCTGCAGTGTTGCAGTGGTATTCGTTCCGTCGAAATGCACGTGAAGCAGAATATTCCCTCGCACCTGCAGATCGGTGGATATCGTGTCCATGTAACATATAGTGGTCAGGTTGGCACCTGTTTCTTGTGTAATGAGAGTGGCCACGTGCGTACCGACTGTCCGCGGAGGGTTTTTGTGTTAAAAAATTCTCTCGAACAGCGTCGCAAGTTAACGGTCGCTGACCTCGTTGCAGGTGGTTCTGCTCTTGGTGTCGAACAGTCCAGTGGTAGTAGCGCCCAGTCGCAGGTTTTGCACGCCCCTGACACAGAATTTCCTCCTTTACGTGCCAAATCTGATGTTGTTCCGTCGGTTCCTCAGGTGGGTGTGCCGCTTTTGAATAATAAACGGCGTCGCGCACAAGATGGAAATAGTACGGATGAGGATCTCCCCGAGATGCCCCAATCCGAGAGACCGACATCCTCCGAGCCACAGAGTAGTGTAGATGCACCCTGTTCCCCTGAAGTAGCTGTTCCGGTAGCGGCTGCTGACGCCCCTCCGGCTTCCGACGCGGCTTCTCTCGAGTCGGCTCGTCGGTCGGGCCTGTTGGCGCCTCCTTCCGAACCGACTTCGTTGTCACGACAAGTTGAGCCGCAACAACTTCCTGCTTCGCTGCCCCATACCTCTGCCAGCGGAGCTGCTCCGCCTCCTTCCAACTTAGCAGCTTCGGAGCTTCCTGCTCACGTTTCGCCTCCGTGTAGTCCATGTTTGCCGGAAGCTAGTATTGGTGTAGACCAGTCCGTTTCGTCGGATGTTTCCCCCGCGCCTCCGGACCCTGACTGTGGACCGGCGCGGGTGGTGTCGGATACAGAACTTGACCCTCCTACGTCACCGGCTGCTGCCGCTTCCTTGCCCGTCAGCCGACGCAAGTTGCGCGTTCAGCCGAACGTCAATGCTGTTCGTAAAAAACCGAAACGTAAGGGATCCGCGGAAGGGGGTAGCAGTCCCCTTCCCTCGTATGCCTCCGTCTCCCCTGCTATGGACTGTGATGTTGATGCGTCGGTGTAGGTGATTTCCTCTCTCGATTTTCTCTCCATTGTTCAAGCATACACCTTTCTTACCTTTAATGTTAACCGTATTGAGTCCGACGTTCGCATTGCCTCTTTGCGGCAGTTTCTCTACGACTCCTGTGCGGACGTAGTATTTTTGCAGGAAGTATTGTTTTCTGATCTCTCTCTACCTGGATTTCAAACTGTTTTTAATGTCGCACCGGATAATTCAACAGGAACTGCTCTTTTCTTTCGAGAAGGTATTCCTTTTACTGACATTGAATTCCTTGACTCTGGCCGTGGGATTGGTTGTCGTCTTTTTGATCTCTGCCTAGTTGTTTTGTATGCCCCCTCTGGTTCGTGTCGCACTGTGGCTCGATCGCGCTTTTATAAGGAAGAGCTTATTTATCTTTTGCGCAAGAGTCCTCGGAGTCTCCTGCTCGGAGGCGATTTTAATTGTGTTTTACGCCCTGAAGACCAGTCCCCCAATTTTAATTATTGCCGAGATTTACATGACTTGGTTCGTACCATGCACCTGCGTGATGTTTGGGAACACAAATATCCAACCCTGGTGAAATTTACGTATTTTACCGCGTCCTCATGCAGTAGACTCGTCAGATTCTACTTCTCTGATTTTTTATGTTATAACATTCTTTCTGTCGATGTTATTCCTACTAGTTTTTCTGACCATTGTGCTTTTACTGCAACTGTAAATCTTAGTCACCAACCAGCAAAACTTTATCGTTCCCAGTGGATGTTAAATGTTTCCCACCTTGCCGACAGTGCCATTGACGAAGTTGTAAGTGCAGTGTGGGAGCGATGTCTTCGCTCTGTCCCGCGTTACCCCTCCTTGCTCGTTTGGTGGACTGCGTTTGCCAAGCCCAAGATTCGTCAGTCTTTGATTTTTTACTGTGCCGCAAGGGCGCGTGATTTTAAGAACACGTATGAATTTTACTACTCTGTCCTGCGTGAACTGTATGACGCGGCGGGTCCTTCTCCTCTGCGGATCCATGATGTTCGTCGTATTAAAGCCAAGCTCTTGACCCTCAAACGACGACAGTTGGATGGTCTGCGAGTAAAGTCGAAATCTCACTCTCTTGTTGAAGGTGAACTGACTTCTTTGTACCACCTGCTGCGGCATCAGACTCGACGTCGTCGCACCTTCATCTCTTCTCTTATGGTGGATGATGGACGACAGCTTATTGCACAGGAGGATATGACGCATGCTCTTCATCAGTATTACGCTAGTCTCTATTCTGCCGATGATTCTGGTGCGTCACTTTCTGATGATGTCCTTGAGGATCTTCCTGCGACGATCACGCCTGACGCGAACGGCGACTTTCTCCGGGAGTTCCAGGTAGATGATGTTTTCTATTTTATTCCTCGCTCTCCGTCCGGTAAATCGCCGGGTCCAGACGGCCTGCCTAAAGAATTTTATCTCCGTTTTTGGCCTCTTTTGGGTGGCACTTTTACGCAGATTTTAAATGAGATTGTCAGGGGGATGGATGTGCCAGCCGATTTTAAAGTAGGGAAAATTGTTTTAATTCCGGAGTCCACTGGTCGTTTATCTGCTGCCAATCTTCGTCCGCTCACATTGCTGAACTTTGATTACAAGACAGCTGCTAGAGCGCTCAATAGTCGATTGTCTTCTCTGCTTCGGGGTGTGATTGGTGCACATCAATGTTGTTTTCCTGGTAGATCTATTCTGACCCCAGTAGCCGAATATCGGGATGTTGTCTCGGTTGCGGCGGTTACAAACGTTCATTGTGCCTTCGCTTTCCTCGATTTTTACAAGGCTTTTGATCACGTCAGTCATGTGTTTTTAAATCGTGTTTTAGATACAATAGGTTTTAACGCTTCATCACGTGGTGTTCTTGGTAATTTGTATAGGGGAATAACTGCTCGGGTGTCAGTCAATGGGCAGCTGACGCCGCCCATTGCTATCCGCCGAGGGGTACCTCAGGGTATTCCGCTCTCTATGTCTCTATTCATATTGTCCCTGGAACCGCTGCTTCGGACTCTTGCTTTCAAGCTTCAGGGTATGACCCTCTCTGGTGGGAAGCTCACTGTTAAGGCGTACGCGGACGATGTCGTTGTTCTCCTCCGTCAACGTGATGATATCACATTGTTGAAAGGGGCAGTTGATGCATACTGTTGTCTCTGGAGCGCGTCTCAATCAGGGTAAATGTAAGTTCCTTAATATTCGAGGGTTTCGCGATGCTGATGTCCCTTGGGCCACTTTTGTCGATCGCCATACCTCATTGGGGATTAGCATTGATCGGTGTCCCATAAAAATGGCGGCTCTTAATTGGAAATCTGTCACCGAGAAGATACAGGGGGCTCTGATGGTCCATGAGCAGCGCTCTGCGGCCATTTTGCAAAAAGTCAGAATTTTAGACACGTACGTGTTATGTAAAGCCTATTATGTTGCTCAGCTGATCCCACTTCCCATAATGGTGGCGAAAAGGTTGCGCCAATTGTCTAGCAGGTTTATATGGAAGGGTCATCTATTCAAGTTGCGTTACGAGGTTATGACGAAACCGCGTATCTCCGGAGGCTTGGGCCTCACTGACATTACTCGCAAGGCATCTGCCTTGTACGTCCGCCGTACGACTCTCATTGTTACGCAAGAAGTGACTTCAATTACATCCAGAATTTTTACTGTTCTGCGTCCGAAGAGCCTTGCTCCACCTGTCGACGTCGGTCGCCTCAATTTTAAGTTGAAACACGTCCGGGAATTTTATATTGCGGTTAGTTACCTCGGTGACGTCTTCTTGCGACGACCGGTGCCAACGACCAAGAGCTTGATTGCCCGTTGTGAGGGGCTGGCCGGTCCCAATCCAATCGAACTGGCGTCTCCATCAGTGTCCTGGAGGAACGTCTGGAAGAATGTTAGTCTGCCGATCCACTCAATGGCTGTGGCGTCCACATGGTATAGGGTAATTAATAATTTGGTCCCCACCAACGTACGACTGCACCGTATTGGTCTTTCTGACACGGACAACTGCACTCGGTGTGGTCTCCTGGACACACTTAGGCATCGATTCACCTGCAGTGGGCACCTTGCTAATTGGCTTTGGCTCAGGAAACAACTGGCTTTTGTCACTAGGACTGCCGAAACCGCTTATACCATTGACATCATCGTACGGCCCGATTCTTCCTTCTATCCGCGAACGAAGCTCAATACCGTTATGTGGTTGCTTGGACACTTCGTACATTTTGTCAATAGTTGTCATGAAGAGGATGAACACCTAACGTTTCGGCAGTACATCGTTACTGCTTACTGGAACCGATTGCGCTTGCCAGGACTCCTTAAAGATTTTGCAAATATGCTTAGCCTGACATTTGAAAGGGAGGGTGTTGGCTAAGGTCACCTGTGTGAGCCGATTTCTTTTACACTGTAGCTGGTTTTGCCGCCTTTATGTAAAATTCTTCTCTACACCTGGACTGAAGTTTACGTGGACCTTTAGGGCGAACATGAGAAACAAACGTAAGACCAAGAACCAAGACAGTAGGGGAAATTACGACGCCGTTGTACAGGTGCCATTCGGAAAGAGGACGGTGGAATCATCGTGGCCAGGCCTCGGGTTTCGACCCCTGCCCGCTTTGTTTCCGTAGGCCTGAATCTGATTGTCACCCCTAACTTTCAAACAATGGCAGACGAAAACGACACAAAATAATGGTAAAAAAAAGAAAAAACGGGGCAGAGCACTGGTCTTGTAAACCAGGGGTCAATAAAAAAAAAGTGGCTAGGATACCTGGCTCTCACCCAGTATTAAAAAAAAAGTGGTAGAGCACTGGTCTAGTAAACCAGGGATCGTGGGTTCCATCCTCACAGGAGGAAGACGAATTTTGGAAATCAGTTGCCCATCGTGGCCGTATAGCAAACAGTATCTGTGATGACGAACAATTAGCGACAGGCGTTTTATTAAGAATTACTCTCAGACGTGATTAAGGCGAATACAAAAAAAAAAAAAAGAAAAAAGTGGTAGAGCACTGGTCTAGTAAACCAGGGTCGTGAGTTCCATCCTCACAGGAGGAAGACGAATTTTGGAAATCAGTTGCGCGACGTGGCCGTATAGCAAACAGTATCTGTGATGACGAACAGTTAGCGAAACGCGTTTTATTAAGATGTGATTAAGGCGAATGGCGCAGATAAAGCATTTGCCAAAGCGGTACAGCATAAGGTGGGACGAGGCAGTCTGAATTACATTTTATAGATGCATTTCTCACATATCTCAGAGCTTCTCGCGGTCGTCGTCGTCGTCGTCGTCGTCGTCGTTGTCGTCGTCGTCGTCGTCGTCATCGTCGTCGCCGCCGCCGCTTCTGCAGAAGTAGCAAATGGCCATCGTAGCAAATGCGGCGAGGGACGCCCTCCCTTCGATTCCGAATGCACAAAGTTTGTGTTCTTGTTTCCCAGTCTATAGTTGGTCGGTCTCGTAAGAGGTTAAATGTAACGAATGGGTGGGAAAGAGCAAGGGGTAGCAGCTGTGTAGAACGAAAACACAAATTCTCAGGGGTGTGAGCGTTTCGAGATGAGTCGTATACAAGTTATACTTGGTCGTCAGGGACCGTGTGGCCTAATGGATAAGGCGTCGGACTTCGGATCTGAAGATTACAGGTTCGAATGCTGTCACGGTCGTGTTTTTCCAGTTCTGAAAAAGATACATACCGTTTTAATGTAGCAATTCAGCAGTACGAAACCGTCTGAATGTTGCTGTTGACCATTTTCTGCTTGGAGATGCTCTTGAGCTTGAAACACACACAACAAGTCCGGTGTTAACTAGCGAAATGGTCGGCAGAGTGCCGTCACTGCGAGTTTTGGCTGGCACTTGCACATCTAAAACAACGTCGGAAAGTAACTCGTTCGGCTTTTGAGTCACATCAAGTATGAGTGTTAATTTTGACGCCACTAGCTCTGCAGGTTGTCATGCAATTCCTTTACCTCTCAGAAATGATTATGAAATAAAAGTGAAGTACGTGACGAGTGTGACGTTAGGAAGACATTAGGCAGCATGGAGAGATTCTGTATGGGACCACCCAACCCAAACGAGTACTGTGTGACGTGCTACCCGCTAGGTATTCACCGAGGCAGCCCGGCTAGCTCAGTCGGTACAGCATGAGACTCTTAATTTCAGGGTCGTGGGTTGGAGCCCCACGCTGGGCGGAACGGAATTTTGTTCCGCTGCAGATGTAAATTACCGTTTTTCTGATTAACGTGATGTAATGGAAATAGCAACTTTAAACTTTGCCTACGTCTCTGTCAGTCGCCAGGACATCTTTCGATTGTCAGTAGCACCGTTTTCGTTAAATTATCGAGATCCGACATGTGCGAGAAAATTGTTGCATCTTGTGGTGGTATCCTAACGTTTAAACATAGCGATGGAAATGTGGGAGAAGTTGTTGTTTCGCATGCCGGCCTAGGAATACTGACTGTTCGAATTTTTGAACTTCCATATAAAATAACCAGTGAACAGATAAACGCAGTGCTTTGTCTTTACGGTAAAATCATAAGCAATATTGCGGAACGCTGGTCTAGTGCACATAAATTCCCAGTTCTTAACGGGGTGCGGCAATTAAGAATCGAGCTGCAGAAGCACATCCCGTCTTATGTTCACGTTTGCGGGTATCGTGCGATAGTAATGTACGATGACCAGCCTCGAACATGTGCAGCATGCAACTCGACAGGTCACGTGCAAGCCGAATGCATGCAGAGGCGAGTGGCGCAGCTGCCTATCGGCGGGGCTGCCACGCCCCCCTCAATGACAACACTGTCTGTAACGTATGTGGCCGTGGCGCGTGGGCTTTCGGCTACACCCACGGTCCCACAAGTTAGTGAAACCACTTAACTGCCTGCGACTGTGAGACGAATAGAGACTGCTGAAACGCCTGATCAGAGTCAACCTAAACCAGCAGAAATATCGACGTCTATCGTAGTCACCGAAGAACGGGCATCTGCGTTGCAAACGGCTGCGTCTCCACCGGCCGATGCTACTCCACGGGGGGAATCTCAAGCAGGTGATGATAAAAGCCCACAAAAGTGTGCATCTCCCAGAAAAACTAAAAAACGGAGAGTTGCCCGCCAGGATGCCGAACTGAGTGCACCGGTTCTGCGCGAAAAGGCTAAACAGATCGGTGAACAAATCAGTGCAAAAGCATCTGATAGCACAAACCATGATCATCCCTCAGCTAGTTTACCATCAGTCCTTGACAATGTCTCAGATGCTCTACCTCTGAACCCCGAACAGTCAGCTACACTTCGAGCCGACCGTGATAACCACATGATCGACCTCTATCCTGTTGAAGCGTCAATAACCACCTCGACAGGCCCACAGCCAACTAGTTGGGCAGACGATACAGAATCCAATGTCGAAGTAGACAGTATGGATACTTCAGAAACGGTGACAGCCATAACTTCGGTCCCCAAGGACGACGATGTTAATGAGAAAGGTAACGCCTCGACAGAATCTACTGTGCAAAAAGAACTCGCGACTGATCCATTTTCAAACGGAGAATATTTTTAACTCTGCCTTTACAGTGACTGTCCATAGATGTTTTTAAATTGCTTGCACAGTGCATTTTCGACGTGGTTTGCTTTTCCAGCGCTATTTATGATTGATATTGGACGGATTTTAGGCATTGCTTTTGTTTAGTCACCCACAATTCAGCCACAGGCCTATCGACTTGCTACTCTAAATATTAATAAGATACGTAGCGCTTGTAAATTACAACATTTAAAGGACTTTTTATATGCAGCTGATGTAGACATTTTATTTGTCCAAGAAGTAACAGAGGTCGGACTTGATTGCATACCAGGTTATAATGTGATTACTAATCCTGGAGCCGGTTGTGGACTAGGTACAGCTTTTATTGCCAAGGAAGGTATTATTATCACTGACGTCACAGAATTGCCGAACAGTAGGGGCATTGCGAGCACTTTTTATAACAACAGACTAATTAATGTATATGCCCCATCCGGTTCCAGTAATAGACGTCAAAGAGCAGATTTTTTTAAAGGAGAAATAGTTCCAATCTTTGGCGTCCGCCACGACAATGTTATCTTCGGAGGTGACTTTAACTGTGTCATCAGTGCAAAGGACCAGACTCCCAATCTTAACAGATCACTTGAACTGGAACGAATTGTACGAGACTTAGGCTTAATTGACTCTTGGGAGCTCAAGCATGGGGCTGCACCTGGGTTTACCCATATTACGACCCATTCGGCAAGCCGTCTCGATCGAATTTATGTCACACCTAATTTGAGGAATAACATTCTGCAGTCAGAAGTATGGCCAGTGGCGTTCTCAGATCATGCTGCATACATCTGTACTATCACTCTAGACCGACAACGAACGTATCGATACAGGGGCCTGTGAAAATTAAATATTTCACATCTTCAAGACTCGGCGTGTCAAGAAGCCTTCCTCCAAACCTGGCGAGAATGTGAACAGAGATTTGCCTCTTACAATACAGCCATTGATTGGTGGCTCAGGTGCGCCAAACCTAAAATTAGGTGGTGTTTCATGAACTACGCACGGGAAAAGAGCTTTTGGCTTCACAGGACGATCCATTTCTATTTTCATTGTCTGCGGGAACTGTATGCGCTCGGCACTTCGGCCGTCGAGCAATGTAAACGAATTAAGAAAATCCAGGCCAAAATCCTAACCCTAAGGAGGACGCAGCTAGAAGGCTACAAAGTCAGGTCGCGGGTCCAGACTACTGCACACCAAGAACTCACCTCAGTCTACCATATGATCCAAGAAAGTAGGAAAGGATCCCGTAAAATTCTGACGGAGTTAACTGCTGAGGATGGCGCAACGCTGACTACGCACAATGAGATTAAGGCGGCGGTGCTTAACTACTTCACCACCTTGATGTCAAAAATAGAAGTTAACGTGCAAGTGCGGGACGATCTTTTGAATAATTTGCACAACAGAGTCAGTCTCGCGAACGCGGAACAGCTATTAGCCGTGGCAACCGAAGACGACGTGGGATATGTCATCTGGGAAAGTGCTAAGAATAAATCCCCCGGACCTGACGGAATTCCCGCCGAATTCTATCAAAAATTCTGGAACACCATAAAGGCGAAGATCACTTGCATGTGTAACGAACTTCTAGACCACAACAACGTGATCCCCACCAGCTTCTGTGAAGGCGCAATCGTTCTAATTAAAAAAAACTCAGGCGGTGCCAACGTAAAAAATCTAAGACCGATAACGCTGCTCAACAGCGACTATAAAATCTTTGCGAGACTATTGGCCCAAAGGCTTAAATCCACGATGACCAGCATCATTGGCCCTTACCAGACCAGCGTGGGCAAGGATCGGAAAATTCAACAGACTCTATGCGACTACCGTGATTTAATCTCCATTGCGGAAGTCTGTAAACTGAAATGTGCCATCATGTCCTTAGATTTCGACAAAGCCTTTGACAGGGTAAACCACCAGTATCTCTTTCGTACCATGTCTGCGATGGGTTTTCCACCTGGGTTCGTTGCCATTATACAACAGATGGTAGCGACTAATTCATCCAGAATCATCATCAATGGCCAGCCTACCCGAGCAATAGAGATAGTCAGTTCCGTCAGGCAGGGCTGCCCAATGTCCATGGCGCTTTTTGCGATTGCCATTGAGCCTTTGTTAGCTACCCTGACGAAAAGTTTACAGGGCATCGTCATACATGGATCCCGAGTTGTGTGCAAGGCGTATGCAGACGATGTCGGTTTCCTTATCATAAATAGAACTGAAGTGGAAACCGCACTACAGACAGTCAGGCAATATGAGCAAGCGTCCGGTGCACAACTAAACTGGACAAAGTCTGGAATATTCAATATTGGCCGCGGCCTAGGATCGCGCCCTCACAGGCAACTACGTCAGCTGAAGATCTTCAAGTGTCTTGGAATTGATTTTCAGCGTAATATCCGGCACACAATTGCAACCAACTATAGAAAGCTTCTACAGACTATTCGTGCCGGCATACGGTAACACAGTGTACGAAAACTAAATGAAATTCAGAAAGTCACGGTCGCAAATGTATATCTCACCTCAAAACTCAATTATATCGCTCAAATTTTACCAATGTCTGCACACACTGCAAAACGAATTATGTCAGCATTAGGACAGTTTGTCAGCCATCGTCACATTTTTAAAGTTCAGTTTGACACCTTAACGCTGGCCACAAAAAATGGTGGCTTAAAGCTTGTCGATGTTGGAAAGAAGGCGCAAGCTTTATACATATCAAAAACTTTCCACCAATGGAAACACTCAGCAGATAGTCTCGCTGCTCACCTGCTTACTGAGATAGCTCCGGCAAACCTCAGTCCACCCATCACGGTGCAACATATTCCAAACGGACTTTATCATTTAAAACGGTTTTTATTGGAGTACAGTAATGCACAGACAAGGACCCCGTACAAGCAATGACGGCAGTGAAACGCGTGTACCAGGAACTCATGAAAGATAAGAAGCCAAATAACGTCGAAGACAAATACAATTTTTACGACTGGAAGGTAATCTGGTTGAACATCCATTGTCCACACTAGCCGTCAGCAATGCAAGCCACTTGGTATTTCGCAGTTAACAGAAAATTGGCCACTAACTCCAAACTACATAACATACACTTCGCAGAATCACCTTTATGCATCACGTGTAATTTAATAGATACTGATGAACACAGATTTGTGTGCGACAAAGTAAAAGATATATGGGCATATATCACGAACAAGTTGGCGCTCATCAGCAGAACATCTCCCAGATATATAACGCCTGCTGCCTTTCTAACGCCGGATGATACTCCGTACCCACGGACGAGAAGGAACGCACTAAACTGGTTAAAATCCGCTACAGTACACTACTTATTTACAAAAGAAGAAAAGAGTAAAGAAGACTTCTGGGTCTATCTTACAACTCAGCACCATCTGCTAATGAAAACACAAAACTACAAGGATCACTTCGCCAACTACCTGCTCAAAACTGTGACGTAAAATAAAGAAACTAACAGGTCAACTGATTGAATTTCATGTTACTGAAAGTTCAGCAGATATTCACTGCAAAAAGGCGGACCATCTATAAGGCGAATAATATATCATGTTGACCGACTCCCAAGTTACAACCACACTGAAGGATTCGATTGGCAAGATTTTCAAGCTTCATTTCGTAAGCAGAAGAAAAATAATAATAATAAAAAAAATGGATAAGGCGGCGGTCTTCGGATCCAAAGATTGCAGGTTCAAATCCTGTCACGGTCGTTTTTTTCCAGTTCTGAAAAAGAAACATACCGTTTTAGTGTAGCAATTGTGCTGTACAAAACCGCCTGAATGTTTCTGTTGACCATTTCCTGCTTGGAGATGCTCTTGAGCTTGAAACACACACAACAAGACCGGTGTTAACTAACGAAATGGTCGGCAGAGTTCCGTCGCCGCGAGTTTTGACTGGCACTTGCACATCTAAGACAACGTCGGAAAGTAACTCGTTCGGCTTATGAGCCACATCAAGTATGTGTGTTAATTTTGACGCCACTAACTCTGCAGGTTTTCATTCAATTCCTTTACCTCTCAGAAATGATTATGAAATAAAAGTGAAGTACGTGACGAGTGTGACGTTAAGAAAACATTAGGCAACATGGAGAGATTCTGCATGGGACCACCCAACCCAAACGAGTACTGTGTGACGTGCTGCCCGGCACATATTTACCGAGGCAGCCCGGCTAGCTCAGTCGCTAGAGCATGAAACTCTTAATTTCAGGATCGTGGGTTCGAGCCCCACACTGGGCGAACCGGAATTTTGTTCCGCTGCAGATGATAATAACCGTTTTTCTGATGAACGTTATGTAATGGAAATAGCAACTTTAAACTTTGCCTAGGTCTCCGTCAGTCGCAAGGAAACTGTATTTGAAGGTGAAGGCGATTTTGTAGACATGTGAGAAAGACATTTTCTGAAATGCAAGTGGTGTTGGTTAGAGAGTACATCGGTTACGTGTCAGATGTGTAGCCAAGCAGTAATGGTTCGCCAAAGCTGCAAATATTAGTCGGTGATAAGAAGTGTTGTCAGCTGAAGACTGATGATCGAGACGACCGTAAGGACGAAGTACTCAAAAGAACCGCTAGGCCGTGCCTCTTTAGCTCAGTGGAAGTCGCGCCTGTGACACCGTGCTGATCGGACGTGTAAAGTGCTCCACTCCGCCACGTGTTTAAAAGTCGTGATAACAACTTAAGTTTTCTCTTTATCGTGAAGTGTTTTTATTTAGTGTATATTGTTCTTGAGTTTGATTTTCATTCTTGTGTTCTTCTAGCGGTTCCTTTGCTAGTTATCGATTTGCAATGTCCAGGTTATTTCCGAGAAAGTGTACACTCTGATTTGAATTTGACAAGTCTACCCGTTCTGTGCAGCCTAGTGCCTTGGAAATACCAGATTGGGTTGTGGATGTCATTGGAATTACCTCTGATCAAGTGCACACGGCGTATTATGATACCGAGGAATATTGCTTATTTGTAAAATTGCTGAATCCTGTATTACTGGAAGAGATTCTGACGAAACACGGAGGGAGAGCTGTTTTTCGACACCGGGACGAGTCTGTAAGTACTGTGCTCATTTCCAATGCCGATGTGGAGTATACCAATGTGCGTATCTTTAACCTACCCCTTGAAGTAGAAGATTGTTATCTGAAGGAAGTTCTGTCCAAATTCGGGGATATCAAGCAGATTCGTAACGAACGGTGGTCAAACCAGCACAGGTTACAATGTTACAGTGGCGTCCGATCAGTAGAAATGCATATAAAGCAGAATATACCCTCGCATGTTACCGTTTGTGACTATAGGGCTCATGTTACTTACAGTGGCCAAACTCCCACATGCCATATATGTAATGAGAGTGGTCACCTGCGTCATGACTGGCCCAGGCGAATGTTTGTGCTAAAAAATTCGCTACAGAAGCGTAAAAGTCTTACGTTGGCTGATGTAGTTTCGGATAACCCTATCGTAGAGGGTGAGGTCCCTAGTTCTGCCGTACCTTCGGAAGAGCTAAAAGAATTTCGCCCTGAAGAGTTTCCAGCTCTGGTAAGGAGAGACAATGGTGCTAAGCCACCCGCGAAGGTCGATGCCACGACTAATAAGAGGCGTTGAACTTGTGACAGCCGTGACTCTGATGATAAAACCTTCAGTGCGCACGAGACCGCGGAATCGGTCGTACGGGGGATCGCTTCGGGTACTAAAGTTATAACCGGTGCAGCGATTGTGGACGATTCTTCTACCGCAATTTCAAGCGTCGATACTTCCGTCGACGCCGTTCAGTTACCACAGGCTCATGTCTCAGAACTTCCGCAACAGCACACTCAGGAAAGTCAACAAGTAGATGTGGCTCACGTATCTACTGGAAGTACTCACATCGCGGCACGCCGTTATGGTATACAAACAATGTCTCCGGGAGCGGACGGTACACAACACGTGGCAACTGCTCCCACCCTAGCCTCAGAACAACATGAATGTCATCAACTCCGCGACGGTATACAAACACAGCAGCCTGGGACTGTCAGTGACAACAAACAACTTCGGGCAGCGAGTGTTGCCAAACAAGCTGATAGTGAAAGTGGTGGCTCAGCTGATCGCTCGCCAGCGGTTTCGGCGCATGCGCTCCCGGCGCAAGATGTGTCGGGAGAGACGATTGACATCACCCAAGACCCTCCCACACCTCCGACTGCAGCGGTGCTGCAGAGTGTCCGTCACAGGATCCAAGTACCACCAAATGTTAATGCTGTCCGGAAAAAGAGTAAAAACAAAGATGCAAGAGATCAACTCAGTGACGCTCCAGACAGGAATTGCGCGGCCGCTACTCACATGGAATGGCATGGAGATGTGGGCAATTAACGGCAGTTGATCCCTCCTTCTCTCAGACGTCCTGTTATTATGTCACAGGCCTATACGATCACGACCCTCAATATTAATAAAATTTGATCAGAAGTGAAACTGCATGCATTAAAACAATATCTATATGAGCCCGGTACTGATATACCACTTTTGCAGGAGGTGTCGATGCCACAATTTACTCTTCCTGGGTTTGTCGGCATTGCAAATTTTTCCCTGGAAACGACCGTGGGCACCGCAGTCTTAATTAGAGAAGGGATTCCAGTTACTCAGATCGACAAATTGGAATCGGGTAGAAGGATCGGGATCACTGTTTTCGGCGTCACCATCATCAACTTGTACGCACCTTCTGGCAATACGTATAGAGCGGAACGAGCTACTTTTTTTCTTTCGGAAAAATCCCCGACACATTATCATTGGTGGTGATTTTAATTGTGTCTTATCCAGGAAATATCAGTCCCCAACTTTTAATTATTCGTCTGAATTAAAGCGCCTCGTGACCGACCTCAAACTTAAAGATGCGTGGGAAATTAGGTACCCGACATTGGTACGCTTCACTCACATCGTCGCATATTCCTGCAGCAGAATCGACCGGATTTATGTTTCCGATGTTATCGAGAATGATTTATTAAAAGTAGAGACGATCCCCTCCAGTTTCTCCTATCACAGTGGTGTCATCGCGTGCTTGAAATTACTTCCCCAACCCACGCGATGGTATAAAGATCAATGGAACCTGAATGTGTCTTTGTTATCGGATGTTTTGCTGGAGGAGGGGGTGCGTCGTGCTTGGGAGCAGTGCTTGCGCGCTACTCACAAGTTTCGCAGCACTATAGAGTGGTGGACTCTGCAGGCAAAGCCGAAACTGCGAAAAGTTATCATGTCATTCGGAATTGAAAGGGCGGCGGAAATCAAAAAGACGATGGAATTTTATTACACAATCTTACGGGACCTGTACGATCGTGCAGACGCGACGGCCACCAGAATTGACGACATTCGGAAAATAAAGGCAAAATTAATCATTCTGAAGAGGATGAAACTGGACGGCCTTAAGATAAAATCTAAAGTGACGTCGGTCAGAGATGATGAAGCAGCGGCTCTGTACCACCTCCTCAAACATACAAGGAACAGGAGGCGGACTTTTATTGACGCCCTGAAACTCGAGGATGGAACAACGGTTGACACATAACGAGAGATTGTCACACCACTGCACAACTATTTTGTCAAAACCTACGCATCAGTGACTCTACACGATGACTGCTATGATGGACTGTTTAGTGCCATTTCATCTACCGTAACTAGGGAAGACAATGACTCTATCTCGTTGGCCTTCAGTAATAAAGATGTTGTGGGGGTTGTCTGCAGTTCGCCGATTGGGAAATCGCCGGACCCTGATGGCTTACCAATTGAATTTTACAAGCAATATTGGCACATCATCGGGGACAAAATCACTCACGTCGTGAACGAAGTCTTGCAAGGAACGTCTGTCCCACCCTTCTTTAAGGAATGTAAAATTGTGCTTCTCCCTAAAAACAGAGGTACTAAAACTATCACCAATTTCCGGCCAATATCGTAGTTAAACTCGGATTATAAGATCGTGGCTCGCGCAATTAACATGAGACTCACGCCACTCACTGCTAAAATCATTGGCCAACAGCAGACATGCGCCTTCAGGAGAACAATTCTGCAAACGGCTGCTTTTTACCGCGACGTCATTGCGTTAACGAACGCTAGTAACATGAAATGTGGGCTGATCTTTCTTGATTTTTTAAAGCTTTTTATCTCGTAAATCATGCTTACCTTCTCGAGACTATGCAAAGATTGGGCTACTCTCGGAACACGATTGACATGATTAAAAACGCGGCCATGGGAATCACTGCAAAACTTTCTGTCAACTCACGACTGACGCGACCAATACCAATCAACCGAGGGGTTCCACAAGGGATCCCTCTGTCTATGTTGCTTTTGTACTTTTCCTTGAACCTCTGTTACAACAGTTGCAGACGAAACTCACTGGGATTACAATTTCTGGGGTAAAAAGTGTAATCGGAGCTTATGCCGACAATGTGGGTGTAGTGATTCGCGATGTCGATGATGTCACCGTATTAGAGGCTGAACTTCGGAAATACTGTCTGGTGTCAGGAGCGCAGTTAAATGAACACAAAAGCAAATTTCTGAACCTCTGTGGCCTCCAGCATTTGCGTGTTGATTATGCTAAACAAGTCAGAGAACACAAGGCTCTGGGGATCATGTTGATGGCGTCCTCTCTACAGATGATAGCGGCAAACTGGCGAGATGTAGCACGTAAAATAAATGGAGCCCTAATTGATAATTACCATCGCAGCCTCAACCAATTTGATCGCATTCAACTTATCAATGCCTGTATCTTATCAAAAGCCTACTACATGGCGCAGCTCCTGCCGCTCCCTGCTGTCATTGCTAGAAATACTATGTCGACGATAACAAATTTTATTTAGCGCGTGGAAATTTTTCGTGTATCTGCCAAAACTGCTACACTCCACCCCCTGAACGGAGGGATGGGCTTAGTCGACATCAAGAAAAAGGCAGCGGCTCTCTATGTCACAAGGACGGTCTCTATCCTTACCAACTGCCCTTCGGGCATTACGGCGCAATTATTCTATGCTGTCAGGCCGCAAAGCCTTGACCCCCCGCTGAACATTCAGACCATCAGTTACAAGCTCAAATACATCCGCGACTATTTCCTTGCATGCAGCTACATCAGTCAAGAGCTTAAATTCTCGACATTTAGCAGCTACAGCAATATTGGCATACTGGCGACAACATGAAGGACCAAATCCAATTGTTACGAAGTGCAGTGGCATCAACTGGGATATAGTGTGGCGTAATGTCAGTTCCAGGATCCTTACTTCAGCCGCTCGAACTGCATGGTACAAAGCAATCAATGAAGTGATTAGTACAAGTGAGAGGCTACATAAAATCGGACTCAGTGATACAACTCTGTGCCATAGCCGTCAACTGGTGGATACCGTTATGCACAGTTATACCTGCGGAGAACGTGCACGAAATTGGAGTTGGCTGAGAGAAAACTAGCCATCATTACGAGGACCACAACCACCAACATACCTTCAACTATGTTGTCTCGACCCGACGTGCGATTTTATCCGCCGTCGAAAAATAATGTAGTTATGTGGTTGCTGGGCACCTATTCCAGCTATGTTTTTAATAAACTTGGTGGTGACGATCACTTAGAATTCAAGCTGTTTATGGACGTCGAATTCGCAAAAACCTGCGGATATCCTAATCATGGCAACATTTTCGGCAATATGCTTAAATTAACATTTAATAGAATGGGTATAGGGTGAGACATGTGAGTGTAAGTGGGTGGGCCCGGGCCGCAGGACACCAGTGGTGCCGCGAAGAGGCCCCACTGCTTCTGTGACGCGTCCTGGTTCCCACCCCCGCCACTCGCAGACTCCAGTACGCCGGAAAATGAGGACAATTCTTGTGTTAGCAACGGAGCTATTTTTTTCTATACTTCTCCAGAAGCAATCAGAGACAAGCAAAGAAGAGTGTTTTAGTTGTTGATAAAAAAAAGCTCAGTTGGGAGAGCGTTAGACTGAAGATCTAAAGGTCCCTAGTTCGAACCCGGGTATCGGCATGCGACCTTTTTGAAGCTGACGCCTATGGAATTGCTCTGCCTTTGTGGCAATGCAATTACCGCTGAGGATGTGAATTACTCCGCCCTGTAGCTGTTCTGATTGTCTAGTGCTTACAACAAGAGGGATATAGTACACACAGTCTGTAAAAAAATAAAAATTAAAAAAATAAAAGTGGCGGAGCGCTGGTCTAGTAAACCAGGGGTCGTGAGTTCGATCCTCACAGGAGGCAGACGAATTTTGGAAATCAGTTGTGCATCGTGGCCGTATAGCAAACAGTATCTGGGATGACGAACAATTAGCGACAGGCGTTTTATTAAGAATTACTCTCAGATGTGATTAAGGCGAATAGCGCAGATAAAGCATTTGCCAAAGCGGTACAGCATAATGTGGGACGAGGCAGTCTGAATTATATTTTATAGATGTATTTCTCACATATCTCAGAGCCTCTCGCGGTCGTCGTCGTCGGCGGCGGCGGCGGCGCCGCTGCTTCTACAGAAGTATCAAATGACCATCGTAGCAAATGCGGCGAGGGACGCCCCGCCTTCGATTCCGAATGCACAAAATGTGTGGTCTTGTTCCCAGTCTATATTTGGTCAGTCTCGTAAGAGGTTGAATGTAACGAATGGGTGGGAAACAGCAGCTTGGCGTCGCCCGCAGCTGTTGGTACTGTAAGTAGTACTTCAAGAAAGTGATGGAAGATGTGTTGAGACGTTACACGCTACGATTTGGATTTCCGTATGGATATGCTTGACCTCAGGTTCATGAACTCGTTGACTGGTTTTACGATCGTTTAGGACTGCGAGATGAAGAAGTTCTTGGCTTTTCATATGATTTTCTTGCGAACGCTGTGTATGTAAAATTTGTTAGTGACGATCCTTGCGTTCGTATTATGACCCTCACGGAGGGCACAGCGGATTTTGTGAATTCTAAAGGCGAAATATGCAGTGTCTGTTAGTCATGCTGGCCTAGGGCTTCGAAACGGCCGGATATTTAATCTGCCTTTCGAAGTTAGCTTCGATAGAATTCGGCAAGCTTTGTCTCCCTACAGTAATGTCCTGCAAATTCATGCCGAGCAGTGGAGGGGTTACAGACATTTCAATGTAGATAATGGCTTTAGGAATGCGAAAATTGATTTGACGAAGCACATCCCGTCCAACATTTTGGTGCAGGGTTTTCGAGCAGTGGTGATGTACGAAGGACAACCGAGAACTTGCGTAATTTGTGGTTCTACCGACCATTTAAAATCTGCTTGTCCCCGTGTCCGGGCGGGTCGACGAAGAATGCAACATCGTCTTACGCCTCTCGATGGGCAAGATGACAATCGGTTGTCTTACGCCCAGACTCTGATGGAGTCGCCTGTGACACACCCGACGCTCCACCAACCGGCTGCGGTGACCCCAGACGCCGGCGCAGTTGTTGTCAACAACTCTGCGACAACCCCCCAATGTCCCGTTCGTAGTGATGTCACCGATGCCGACAGCCACGCTGCACACCTGCAGGTTTCCACGACTGTCGGCCGTCGTGCCGACCATGCAGGACCGACTCCCGTCATTACTCCAACCATGTACGCTGAGCTGAAACAGTTGTCGGATGGTGGCGACAGGTCGCGCATTTCTTGCACCCCTGACGTTGCGCCCCACACACCCCTCCCTCCCGGCAGTGACCAATCTGAGGAAGGCTCTACGCACAGCCTCTTGACGGATACCAAAACCGTTTCTGACGCCGACGCACCTCCCCAAAGAACGGGGAAATCTAAGCGGGCGGCACGGAAGCAGAGTGAGGAGGAGATACGCACTGGAAAAGAAACTGCAGCGCACCATAAAGCAGATCCGAAAAGACGGCAGTGACCGCGGCAGCACAGATAAAATGGGTTCCGTCGCCCGCCACGTGGGGGAGGCCGATATGGACATGCATGTCGACCGTCCGAGTCCTGAGCTGATGGATACTGGCCATCAGCATACGCCATCCGAAAAGTCTTGGGCCGACGACAGTGAATAAAACGGACCCTTCCTATCCCCACCATGCAAGATTACACACTTGCCACAGTTAATTTAAATCGGATCGCATCCGATGTCAAACTTAAATGTTTGACCGACTCTCTACATGCAGCAGATATCGATATAGTTTTCTTCCAAGAAGTTGTGTCACCCAAGGTTAGAGAAATACCTGGGTATGATGCCATATTAAATCTAGGCACTGAGACGGGAACTGCGATTTTATTCAAAGCTGGCATCGCTTACCAACCTACAGCGATCTTAGAAACGGGACACGGCATTGCCGTCCAATTAGAGGATTTGCTTCTCCTGAACGTGTGCGCCCCGACAGGGTCCGCTGGCAGACGGGACAGAAGTGATTTTTTTAGGGCTGAAGTTGTGCCATTATTAACAAACATTCGTCTGAAGATCATCTTGGGTGGGGATTTTAACTGCGTTTTGCGAAAAGCAGATCAACGTCCGAATTTTAATTTTTGTCCCGAGCTACTAATGTTAACAGATGGACTGCATTTACAAGATAGTTGGTGTCACCTTCGACCACACACGATGGGATATACCTATGTGAGCGCTGCTTCTTCCAGCCGTCTGGATAGGTTTTATGTTTCTCAAGATCTTTTAAATACCATTCGTGATTGTGAACTATGGCCGCTCAGTTTTAGTGACCACTCCGCATACCACATAACGTTACGGCATTTGCGACAGAAGACATTTTTGGGACGCGGCACGTGGCAGCTGAATGTCTCTCTGCTAGAAGAAGCGGACTTAAGGCGTTGCCTCGTTGCCACGTGGCAGCAGTGCCTCCAGAGGCAAGCTCGGTATAGGGAGCGCATTCTTTGGTGGACGGATTTTGTTAAGCCGCGGATTCAGAAATGTCTTTGCCAGTTTGCCAGGACCAGGGCTTATTGGAGGAAACAGTCTCTAGAATTTTATTTCCTCGGTTTACGCCAGCTGTACAGCGATCCCTCCGCATTGTCCGACAACCTGATCCGCATCAAGCGTATCAAAGCAAAACTTACAGCTTTAGTTCGTGAAGCACTTGTTGGTAATCGGGTACGATCGCGCTCTTCTGATGACGTTTCCCACGAGTCCACATCGTTATTCCATATCATACGGGAAAAGAAACGTGGTAAACAAAAACTTATTGCTCATCTTACGGATGCTGGGGGGCATCTGTACAATGAGCAGGGTGCTATCAAGGCGTATGTCTTCAATTATTTTCGAGAACATTATTCCGAGTCAGATACCGATCTATCGGCGGGGGATGATTTTTAACCGACATCGCCTCCACAGTGGATCAGGATGATAACGCTGATCTCTTGGCCAATGTCACCTACTCTGAAGTTAAGTCCATTATTGCGTGCGCTGCCAAGAACAAAGCTGCCGGCTTAGACGGCTTACCGGTCGAATTTTATTCACGGTATTGGGATGTGATCGGCGACGAATTGACCCAAATGTACAATGAATTGCTCTCGCATGCTGCCTTCCCCCCGCAGTTCACGCAAGGAATGGTTGTCCTGGTTCCTAAAACATCAAATCCGACTATGTTAAATGATTTTCGGCCCATTACGTTGCTTAACTCCGATTTCAAGATCTTGACTAGGATTATAAGCAACAGGCTTAAAGTGCTTCTTGGCAAAGTACTTGGCCCTTATCAGACGAGTGCAGTCAGTGGTCGATCTATGTTAAATGCCCTGTGTGAATATCGTGACCTGGCTTATTTAACTTGGATTACCAACACTGATTTGGCGTTACTGTTTCTCGACTTCGATAAGGCGTTTGACAGAATTAATCACGGATTTTTATTGCGCACAATGAGTAAAATGGGATTCAGTCAGCGTTTTCGACAGCTTATTAAGAAATGTATCTGCGGAACGTCTTCACGCGTGAAGGTTAACGGCCAGTTAACCGCCCCTGTGCCTATACGACAAGCAGTACGACAAGGGTGCCCCCTTTCCATGACTTTATTCTCGATTGCTATAGAGCCACTTCTTAAAAAGTTTTACATAACTTTACATGGGTTGCAAACGTTAAACAACAAAACGGTCTGCCACGCCTATGCCGCCGATATCAGTGTGATTATTACTACCACCGAAGAGCTGGGGTCAGTTCGTCGGATTGTCCATCAGTACTCTGTCGCTTGTGGTGCCAGACTTAATGAGCGAAAGTCCAAAATCATGCCGTTGGGTCGTAATCCGAACTCCATCGATATTTCTTGGTTGGAGAAGACCGAACATCTGTGGCATTTAGGCCTGGTTATATCACCACATCCCCAGGCAATGCTCAACGCGAATTGGGAACGCAAGCTTACCATCTTACGTGCGGTGATCAAAGAACATAACATGCGGTCTTTAGACCGGATGCAGAGGGCACAGTTTATTAATAGTTACGTTTTCAGTAAGCTCTATCATACTGCCGCTGTTTTACCAATCCCAACAGCCATTGCGAAAAAATTTTTAGCACTTGCTTGCTGGTATGTCTGGAGAGGGAACATCTTTAAAGTTTCCTTTAAAGCTACCTCGTTACTTCGTTCCCGAGGTGGCTTAGGCGTCAAAGACCTTGAATCCCAATGTGTGGCTACTTTTTTAACTCGTACTTCCCGCATACTACACAGTAACCAAAATAGCCTTACGGAACAGCTTTTCAAGACCTTACGTCCAAAGGAGTTGTCTGCGCCAACGTATGTGGGACACATTCATCCCGAGCTCAGCTATGTCTGGCGATATTATGTGGAGCTCAGCTATGTTCAGGATAACCCGCATCCGTTCCACACGGCGGAGATCTATCGTGCTCTTACTAAACGGCAGCTGAATAACCCAATTGAGAAGAAACATTTAGGCATAAACTATAGAAATATATGGAAGAACATTAGTTATCCGTTCCTTCGTTCCAGAGTTCGATCTGTTTGGTATGACGCTGTCAATAAGGTGATTCCCACTGGAGAGAAATTGCACAAAATCAAGCTGCGGCCCACCCCGTTTTGTGCCAAGTGTAACCTAGTGGAAACCCTGCCGCATCTCTTCCACTGCAGGGATCAAACACAGATATGGCAGTGGACACGAAAGAAACTCGTTGTCATTAATAGGACGTCGGATACTTCCATTCAACTTCAAGACGCGCTCCGACCGGACTGGCAGCTTTATCCTCAATCTAAGAATAATAGTTATGTCTGGCTCATGGGCCAGTTCGTCTATTACATGCTCGTCCATACAACGGCAACGCTACACGATTATCAGATGTACCTCATCGAAGAGTACTATGCGATTAAGAAATTGCGACAGTATAAAGACCAGTTCCAATATTTTCTCACTATTGCTTTAAGTGATGGAAGAATTTAAGTTTCTAAATCCATTGGGCGGAGTTTTTCTTTTTTTTCACTACTTTGTTATTATTGTTATTGTTTCCATGGATTGGTCTGCTCCGCACCGTCAGATGTGGGTGATTTGCATCATGGATCAATAGACGGTACAGAGTACATCGTGCACTCGGCCTCGAACATTTAATTGTATTTTGGTGTTCCTTTTCGTTTTGCAATGAAAGCACTTTACTTTTGGTTCCGCAGTGCGACACCCTGAAGAGGATCCTCATTTGTTTACTTTCATTTCGCATTATCTTTCATCAAAGCTGCACAAAGATTTAGTAAGAACCAGAAGTTTTCTGCAGCTTCTATTATTCCTATCAAGAGGACTTATAATACGGGAAATGGTTGTTTGGCATGTCCCTGCTCTATGGTGCCCCCACGTTACCAGCGCGCATCTTCAAACGCATAGCATGCTCAAGGTTTTGAGAAGCAGGAATCCACAATCAACCATCTGGCAACAGAATTCACCATACCAATAAACGACATGGAAACTGGGAAAATTATTTGTACGCGAAGACCAACTTAGAGTATCTGCTGTGCTGGATTTCATAGTGTGCTGCGTAATCCTAAGACCAGACATGGATTTATTTTAACATTCTGTTTATATGTATAAAAACACTGGCGCACATGATGCCACTTTAAAAATTAATACAAAAATGAATAATACACAAATAGCCATAACATAAAATCACAAAACCATGCGAATGAGTGCGGGGTATGGCAGTGACATCGTGGCCAGGCCTCAGGATGCGACGCCTGCCCGCCTTGCCGCCGACTGCCTAGCGCTGAGATGCATAAAAAAAATAAACAATTAAAAAATTAAAAAAAAAATTTTAAAGGCAGCCCGGCTAGCTCAGTCGCTTGAGCATGATACTCTTAATCTCAGGGTCGTGGGTTTGGGCCCCACGCTGGGCGGAACGGAATTTTGTTCCGCTGCAGATGTAAATTACCGTTTTTCTGATTAACGTTATGTAATGGAAATAGCAACTTTAAACTTTGCCTACGTCTCTGTCAGTCGCAAGGAAACTGTATTTGAAAGTGAAGGTGATTTTGTAGTCATGTGTGAAAGACATGTTCTGAAATGCAAGTGTTGTTGTTTGGAGAGCACATCGGTTACGTGTCACATGTGTAGCCAAGCAGTAATGGGTCGCCAAAGCTGCAAATATTAGTCGGTGATATGAAGTGTTGTCAGCTGAAGACTGATGATCCAGACGACCGTAAGAACGAAGTACGCAAAAGAACAGCTAGGCCGCGCCTCTTTAGCTCAGTGCCAGAGTACTGGTCTAGTAAACCAGGGGTCGTGAGTTCGATCCTCACAGGAGGCCGACGAATTTTCGAAATCAGTTGCGCGTCGTGACCGTATAGCAAACAGTATCTGGGATGACGAACAATTAGCGACAGGCGTTATATAAGAATTACTTTCAGATGTGATTAAGGGGAATAGCGCAGATAAAGCATTTGCCAAAGTGGTACAGCATAAGGTGGGACGAGGCAGTCTGAATTATATCTTATAGATGTATTTTTCACATATCTCAGAGCCTCTCGCGGCCGTCGTCGCCGCCGCTTCTGCAGAAGTAGCAAATGGCCATCGTAGCAAATGCGGCGAGAGACGCCCTGTCTTCGATTGCGAATGCACAAAGTGTGTGGTTTTGTTTCCCAGTCTATATTTGGTCGGTCTCGTAAGAGGTTGAATGTGACGAAAGGGTGGGAAACAGCAAGGGGCAGCGTCTGTGTAGAACGAAAACACAATTCCTCTGGGGTGTGAGCGTTTCGAGATGAGTCGTATATAAGTCAGTGACCGTGTGGCCTAATGGTCAGTCTGCTTTCCGCAGCGCTGAGGCGAGGACGTCTTGTTTACGTCCCGTCCGCGTGGTCGCGAGTGCTCGTAGTTGTTTACTACTGCGTTGTCGCCTGTTTGGAGTCCATCACTATCGACGCACCATGGCACATTCATACAGACAAACCACCATCAAGATCAGTTTTCAACCCGATCATGCACGACCGCGAGCTTTTGAAGTGGAACGTTTCTTACGTGACGACGTTAAAATTTTCCCGCGAGACATAATTGGTATCCATCTCTCTATCACGAGCAGTGTTGTCTACGTCAAGCTAGTAAATGACGAGGTGTGCAACAGAATCGTGAGCGCACATGCGAACGGTCTTAAATTCAAACATTCTGATGGCCATATTGGGGCGGTCTCTATCGATCACGCGGGGCTTGGCCTACGTACGATACGCGTCTTCGAACTCCCTTTTGAAGTACCACCGGACGTAGTCGGCGCGGCTTTCCAGCCCTACGGCGGAGTGATCAGCCATATGGCAGAAGAATGGACCACCTTTACAACGTACCCCGTTAAGAACGCGGTACGACAGATTAAAATTGAATTGACCAAACATGTTCCGTCCTATCTTGTCATCGGCGGATGTAGGGCGATCATTATGTATGACGGTCAGCCACGCACTTGCTCTGGTTGTGGCCAAGTAGGGCACGTCCGTTCGGATTGTCCCCGACGACGGCTTACTCAAATCCCGACAGGTGAATCTATGACTCCTTCTACGGTGACGACCCTTCCTCTCAATTACGCCGAAGTTACACGGGCAGCAACCTTTACCGATACTGACGACATTAGTCCGATAGCCGCCCCCGACGGCGAGAACATAATGGCTTCTACAGTACAGGATCCGGTCTCTACAACGGCACCCCCACCTGAAGATAATCGCCGACCGACCTTGCAAGAAGGCGTGGATGCCAGGATGGACATTGACCCACGAGTTGTGCCGACAGCGGCTTTTCTTCCAGACACCGGAGCAGCTGAAGAAATCCACCCACATTCAGATACTGAAGCACACGACCGTAAACAGCGTTCCCCGCGAAAACACAAGAGACGGCGGCGTGCTCCATCGGAGGAGTGTTTGCAGCGATCGTCTGACATGGACAGTGGAAATTCCGACGACGGTACCGGCGGTACAGAGGCCGCTGTAACTTCAAACTCAACAGATCGCCGTGGTGACGGCTTCAGCCCCTCCGACCCCACAGAACAGCAGGATAACAAGCAGGCAGCCGCTGCCGATTCCCAGCCAGAAGAGCCGATGGAGTCAGCGCCGAGTGCCGCAGCAGCCACTAACAGCCACCAACAGCCGATGGTATTTCATGGCGACTGGGCAGACGACTGTGAGGCACACTCCTTGCCCATCGTGTCGGACGACACGGGGGGAAATTTATCCCACCAGTGCTGACCCTTTCCCGCCATCAGTTAGAGTGACGAGACAGCCTTACAGGGGTACTGATGGCCAACACGGATGCTGTGGATAGACCTCAAACTTATCACATTGCAACTATAAACATCAACACTATACGGACGCGCGCTAAGTTATCCTTGCTTCAGGATATGTTGAACTCTGCTTCCATCGACATAGCCCTCCTCCAGGAAGTGTACGTCAACGACTTTCCAGGCATGTACGGTTACGATGCTTGCGTCTCTCCAGCTTCCCCAACATGCAGCGGTGTCGCTGTACTTCTTCGGTAAGGGATAGTGGCGGACGATATGATGTTTCTGCCTGTGGCAAGAGGAATGGCACTCACAGTACTGGGTGTCCGCCTTATCAATATCTACGCACCTTCCGGGACGGACAAACGTCGCGAACGTTCACGATTCTTTGCGGAAGACGTCGCCCCGCTCTTCCAAGGCCCCCACGACCGTCTGTTGTTTGGAGGTGACTACAATTGCGTACTGGCGCCCAGAGACCAACTACCACGTCATAATCCGTGCCCGGAACTCGAGACGCTAATTCGAGACCTGCAGATGGTGGACACTTGGGAACATCTTCACGGCCACCGACCGGGATTCACGCACTTCACGAGTCACTCTTCCAGTCGTATCGACAGGATTTATGTCTTACGCTCTCTCGCCGCTGGAACACAGGATGTGGAACTGTGGCCTGCAGCATTCTCGGACCACTCAGTTTACATTCGTGCCGTCACCCTGCGGCGGCGACAAATGTGGAGAAGCCGCAGCCCATGGAAATTAAAAATCGCTCACCTGTCGTACCCGGATTGCCGCCAAGCCGTTGAGGATACGTGGCATTCGTGTGAAAATCGCCTCCGTGCGTATCCCACAACGATCCGCTGGAGGTTGGACTGCGCCAAACCGGCACTGAGGCGAACGTTGATAATCTACGGTCGCGACCATGCTACTTGGCGAAGACATACACTCGACTTTTACTTCCGGGTCTTGCGCACCTGCGATGCTATGGCGCCGTCTCCGGAACGACAAACGGCGGTCCACCGTGCCAAGGCTCAGATCCTCGCTCATATGCGACGCCACCTAGAGGGGGTAGTCATCCGCTCGAGGACGCAGGATCGGATACCTAGCGAACGCCCGTCAATGTTCCACGTCCTTCGTGAACGTAAACGACGCCAACGAGCGCTGATACGCTTCATCGATACGGAGGACGGTCATCGCCTCACCACGCAACAAGACATAAACACAGCGTTCTACAATCATTATGCCCAGCTCTATTCCGCTCAGACCCGTGATCCGACAGCACTGGAGGACGTCTCTCAGACGATTTACGGCACCGTCACCCCGGTAATAAAAGCGGCCTTGATGGAAGAAATTACAGAAGAAGAAGTGATCAACGCCATTAGAAAAGGAGCTGTCAACAAGTCTCCGGGTCCTGATGGCCTCCCCTTGGAATTTTACCGGACTTTTCAATATTTATTAGCCTCCCGATGGACGGACATCTGTCGCGAACTACTATCCCCGGACGTGCCGCTCCCTGCGGCCCTTGTGGAAGGGATGATTATTCCTATTCACAAACAGTCTGGTGGCTGACGACTGCAGGACTACCGCCCGTTGACGCTATTGAACTGCGACTTTAAGATCTTTTCTCGACTGTTGGCGGCGCGGATACGCCAGACCCTACGCAATGTTATCTCACCCGATCAGACGTCATTGGGAGGCGACAATAATATTGAAACAGCACTCAGCGAATATCGTGACTTGATCTCACTGGCGAGGGCATGTCGTCTGAAGGGTGCACTGGCGGCCATCGATTTTAGTCAAGCTTTCGACCGAGTGGACCACAACAATTTGGAAGCGGTCCTCCAACATATGCGATACCCACAGCCATTCGTCACTGTCGTCATGCGACTACTCCGTGGCGCGACGTCCAAGGTGATCGTCAACGGCCGACCTTCGCAGCCCCTCACAATTTCTCGATCGATACGCCAAGGCTGCCCTCTGTCCACTTTACTTTACGCTGTGGCCATGGAACCTCTCCTCTGCGGCCTGCGCCAACGACTAACGGGTATGACGTTACGAGGCCACACTTTCCGATGTAAAGCGTACACTGACTACCTGCTGATTGTCATCCGCAACGGTGACGACACCGCTAGCGCACTAACTTGGATAGCGAAATATGGCATGGCCACTGGTAGTCGTATCAACGTCGCAAAATCGGTGGCGATGAACATCGGGGTCGGATTGTCTGAGAACAGTGTCACCCCCTTACAGCTCAGTGATAGTCTGAAATGTCTAGGCATTGATTTTACAGACGATATACGACGGACTGCTGCTCACAACTTTCGACGGCTTTTACGAAATGTTCGGACTGCAATTGCCAACAACCACCTACGAGACCTGGATATCGTCCAACGGTCTCAGTATGTCAACACACATTTAGCGTCACACATTCCGCACTACACCCAGATATTACCTATACCGGTGATGTTAGCTCGCCGTATACTTGCGGCTTTTGGGTCCTTCGTGAGTTCTAGAATGCTTTTCAAGATCAAATGTGAGACTCTCACCCTTCCCCCGGATCGGGGAGGGCTTGGCCTTTATCACGTTTATGACAGAGCGGTTGCCCTATTTGTGAGCACATTAGTCAAACTATGGCACCGCCGTCCGGACAGTCTGACCAGTTTGTCAATAGAAGAACTAGCACCGCCCTCCCTGTTGCCGCCTGTGCCGATACACCACGTCCCCTCTTCGCTCTTATACATCGGTGTCTTTTACCTCGAACTCAGTTACTTTCGACTTGCCTTACCAGCGACTCAACTGGCGTCGGCAAAGACGGTTTGTAGGGTCCTGCAACGTGGACGACCCGACAACGTAGTGGAGAGGAAGCACCTGAACGTCAACTGGAGGGTAGTGTGGAGGACAATTCACCACGTAACACTAGACACTGACGTCACGGCGATGTGGTATATCACTGTCAACGGTAAGCAGGTGACCAGATCAAGGCTACATGCGATCCACATGGTAGACTCACCCACTTGCACGAGCTGTGGCGTTCAAGACAACGATGAACACCGTCTTAGCTGTGGCTAGTCCACAGTAGTGTGGCACTTAGTGAGGCAAATGTCAGCATACTTCCTTCCGGTAACGCCAAATCATATCGCCCCTAAGACTACCTTATACCCGGATGAAACGTATTACCCACGGACTAAAACTAATGCAATGACGTGGTTTCGTGGACATGCAGTGCATTATTTGTTTCAAGACGGCACTAAGGACACTTTAGACTTTTGGAACTATTTGCAGGAACGACATTGCAAGATCCTCCGTAACCCAAAGTAGCGACAATATTTTTCCAATTTTTTGTGGAGTGCGTTCCACGACCCTCCACGTAGCTGGAACGTCACGGATAAGAGAAGCTAAAATTACAATACGATAATAGAACACTACACGGTACAACGTGGGATCTACTTTCATCATTACGAGAAGTCATACGTGGATGATACAGCAGATGGAGAGTTTCGTTGTGAACCCTCACACTCTGTAGCAGTATTTGTCCCGTTTCCTCTTTTTGTCCCCGGTGCGAAAAGGTCTTCGCAGTTTTAGTTATCCCATCCGGTGCAAGATGTAGCACTGGTTAATGGTGGTATGGATTCCACCCTTCAGTTTTGTTTCATGGTTTCCTTAGCCCCGCACTTTGCTCTCTTTCTTTATGCCTTTTTCTACAACTATTAGCATGGTTTTAGTTACGTGCGTCCCCAACTCGACGCAAGGAGTGCACTTACTAGTTTTCTGTTCCTCACTGTTAAAAAAAAATAAAAATAAATAAATGAATAAATAAAAAAAATCCCAATAATGCACCAACTGTATCCTTTGTACCACATCACATCCCCAGGATGGGAGGGTGCAGGCATCGTGGACAGGCCTTGGGTCGCGACCCCTGCCCACCTTGCCTCCGCCAGCCCCCTCCCTGCTCCATCAAATAAATAAATAAATAAAAATAAAAATAAAAATAAATAAAAAAATAAAATGGATAAGGCGTCGGACTTGAAGGTTCGAATCCTGTCACGGTCGTGTTTTTCCAGTTCTGAAAAAGAAACATATCGTTTTAGTGTAGCAATTGAGCAGTACGAAACCGTCTGAATGTTGCTGTTGACCATTTCCTGCTTGGAGATGCTCTTGAGCTTGAAACACACACAACAAGACCGGTGTTAACTAGCGAAATGGTCTCGACAGCACGGTAGCTCAGCGTGTCCGGACACAGTGTTAGCTGCCCTCTGCAATAAAAAAATAAAAAAAAAAAACTGAGTTAATGGATCAACGACGAACTGAAATGGACGTCTTACGACGTGCACAACGAGCAGATGAAACGAACAATACGATATTTTTGCCTGCACGGTAACTCAGCGTGTTCGGTCAGAGGGTTACGTACCCTCTGTCATAAAAAAACTGAGTTAATCAGTCATCAATGAACTTCATCGGATGTCTTACAACGTCAGCCCCGAGCAGATACAACGGAGAAAAGCACACAAAATGAGAGCTAAAAAAAAAAAATCTGGATAAGGCGTCGAACTTCGGATGCGAAGATTGAAGGTTCGAATCCTGTCACGGTCGTGTTTTTCCAGTTCTGGAAAAGAAACATACCATTTTAGTGTAGCAACTGAGCAGTACGAAACCGTCTGAATATTGCTGTTGACCATTTCCTGCTTGGAGATGCTCTTGAGCTCGAAACACACACAACAAGACCGGTGTTAACTGGCGAAATGGTCGGCAGCGTGCCGTCGCCGCGTGTTTTGACTGGCACTTGCACATCTAAGACAACGTCGGAGAATAACTCGTTCAGCTTATGAGTCACATCAAGTATATATGTTAATTTTGACGCCACTATCTCTGCAGGTTTTCATGCAATTCCTTTACCTCTCAGAAATGATTATGAAATAAAAGTGAAGTACGTGACGAGTGTGACGTTAGGAAAACATGGGCAGCATGGAGAGATTCTGTATGGGACCAATCAATGCAAACGAGTACTGTGTGACGTGCTACCCGGCACGTATTCACCGAGGCTGAGAGAATGTGGGTTTGGTAATATATTCATATACATACGGCCTGGGAAATCAATAAAAAAAATTCAATGTTACTTTACAATCAATGTGAGTGGCGGCAATCGCAAGAGGCCTACAACTATCTGCCCCTGAAATCCTTGCCGCCACCTGCCTGGCCCGCTCGATATATGTAGAAAGAGAGTGTTGGTTTGGTGATATGTTCATATACATATGGTCTGGGAAATCAATAAAAGAAATTCAATGTTCCATTACAATCGTTGTGAGTGGTGGTGAGTATGAGGGGGGCACTGGATCCAGGCCTAGCACTATCTGCCCCTTAACTCAGTGCCGACATCTGCCTTGCCCGCACGATATATCTAAAACGAGAATGTTGGTTTGGTGATATGTTCATATACATATGGTCTGGGAAATCAATAAGGAAAATTCAATCTTCCTTTACAATCGATGTGAGTGGTGACACATATGCGGGCAGCACTGGAACCAGGCCTAGAACTATCTGTATCGGAAATCCTTGCCGCCATCTGCCTGGCCCGCTCAAAACATGTATAAAGAAAATGTTGGTTTGGTGATATGTTCATATACATATGGTCTGGGAAATCAATAAGGAAAATTAAATGTTTCTTTACAATCAATGTGAGTGGTGACCGGTATGAGGGCAGCTCTGGAACCAGGCCTAGAACTATCTGCCCCTGAAATACTTGCCGCCATTTCCCTGGGCCCTTCGATATATGTAAAAATAGAATGTTGGTTTTGTTATATGTTCATATACATGTGGTTTGGGAAATCAATAAACAAAATTCAATGTTCCACTACAATCAATGTGAGTGGTGACGAGTATGAGAGCAGAACTCAAACCAGGCCTAGCACTATCTGCCCTTAACTCCGTGCCGCCATCTGCCAGGCCCGCTCGATATATATATAAATAAAATGTTGGTTTGGTGATACGTTCGTATATATATATATGGCCTGAGAAATCAATGTAAAAACTTCCATGTTCCTTTACAATCAATGGGAGTGGTGTTGGGTATTAGGGAGGCACTCAGACCAGGCCTAGAACTATCTACCCCTGAACTCCTTGCCGCCATCTGCCTGGACTGCTCGATAAATGTAAAAAGAGAATTTTGGTTTGCTGACATGTTCTTATTCATATAGTGTGGGAAATTACTAAAGAAAATTCAATGTTCCTTTACAATCAATGTGCGTGATGGCAGGTATGAGGGCAGCACTGGAACCAGGCCTAGAGCTATCTACCCCTGAACTCCTTGCCGCCATCTGCCTGGGCCGCTCGATATATGTATAAAGATAATGTTGGTTTGGTGATATGTTCATATACATATGGTCTGGGAAATCAAAAAAAGAAAGTTCAATGTTCCTTTACAATCAACGTGAGTGGTGATGAGTATGAGGGCGGCACTGGAACCAGGTCTAGCACTATCTGCCCCTTAACTCCGTGCCGCATTCTGCCTGGCCCACTTGATATATGAATAAAGAAAATGTTGGTTTGGCGATATGTTCATATACATATGGTCTGGGAAATCAATAAAGAAAATTCAATGTTGCTTTTCAATCAATGTGAGTGGTAACAGGTATGAGTGCAGCACTGGAATAAGTCCTCGAACTATCTGCCCCTTAACTCCGTGCTGCAATCTGATCGGCCCACTTGATATATGAATAAAGAAAATGTTGGTTTGGAGATATGTTCATATACATATGGTCTGGGAAATCAATAAAGAAAATTCAATGTTGCTTTTCAATCAATATGAGTGGTGACAGGTATCAGGGTGGCACTGGAACAAGGCCTAGGTCTATCTGCCCCTGACTCCGTGCCGCCATCTGCCTGGCCCACTCGATATATGTATAAAGTGAATGTTGGTTTGGTGATATGTTCATATACATATGGTCTGGGAAATCAATAAAGAATATTCAATGACCCTTTACAATCAATGTGAGTGGTGACACGTATGAGAGCAGCAGTGGAAACAGGCCTAGAATTATCTGCCCCTGAAATCCTTGCTGCCATCTGCCTGGCCCACTCGATATATGTAAAACGAGAATGTTTTTTGGTGATATGTTCATATACATATGGTCTGGGAAATCAAGAATGAAAATTCAATCTTCCTTTACAATCAATGTGAGTGGTGACGGGTATGAGGGCGACACTGGAAATAGGCCTAGCAATATCTGCCACTTAACTCCGTGCCGCCATCTGCCTGTCCCGCTCAATATATGTATAAAGAGAGTGTTCGGTTGGTGATATGTTCATGTACATATGGTCTGTGAAATCAATAAAGAAAATTCAAAGTTCCTTTACAATCAATGTGCGTGATGCCAGGTATGAGGGCAGCACTGGAACCAGGCCTAGAACTATCTACCCCTGAACTCCTTGCCGCCATCTGCCTGGGCCGCTCGATATATGTATAAAGATAATGTTGGTTTGGTGATATGTTCATATACATATGGTCTGGGAAATCAAAAAAAGAAAGTTCAATGTTCCTTTACAATCAACGTGAGTGGTGATGAGTATAAGGGCGGCACTGGAACCAGGTCTAGCACTATCTGCCCCTTAACTCAGTGACACCATCTGCCTGGCCCGCTCAGAACACGTATAAAAAAATGTTGGTTTGGTGATATGTTCATGTTCATATGGTCTGGGAAATCAATAAGCAAAATTAAATGTTCCTTTACAATCAATGTATGTGTAACAGGTATGAGTGCTGCACTGGAACCAGGCCTCGAACTATCTGCCCCTTAACTCCATGCCGCATTCTGCCTGGTCCGCTTGATATATGAATAAAGAAAATGTTGGTTTGGCGATATGTTCATATACATATGGTCTGGGAAATCAATAAAGTAAATTCAATGTTGCTTTTCAATCAATATGAGTGGTGACAGGTATGAGGGCGGCACTGGAACAAGGCCTAGGTCTATCTGCCCCTGAAATCCTGCCGCCATCTTAATGGCCCACTCGATATATGTATAAAGAGTGTGTTCAGTTGGTGATATGTTCATATACATATGGTCTGTGAAATCAATAAAGAAAATTCAATGTTCCCTTACAAACAATATGAGTGGTGACAGGTATGAGGGCAACACTGGAACCAGGCCTAGAACTATCTGCCCCAGAAATACTTGCTGCCACCTGCCTGGCCCGCTCAATATATGTATAAATAAAATGTTGGTTTGGTGATATGATCATATATATATGGCCTGGGTAATCAATATAAAAAATTCAATATTCCTTTACAATCAATGGGAGTGGTGTTGTGTATTAGGGAGGCACTCAGACCAGGCCTAGAATTATCTGCTCCTGAACTCCGTGCCGCCATCTGCCTGGACTGCTCGATAATAGTAAAAAGAGAATTTTGTTTCCTGACAAGCTCATATACATATGGTGTATGAAATTAATAAAGAAAATTTAATGTTCCTATACAATCAATTTGAGTGAAGACATATACGAGGGCGGCACTCGGACCAGGCCTACAACTATCTGCCCCTGAACTCCTCTCCGCCATCTGCCTGGCCTGCTCGATATATGTATAAAGAGAATGTTGGTTTAGTGATATGTTAATATACATATGGTCTGGGAAACAATAAAGTAACTTCATTGTTCCTTTCCAATCTATAGGAGTGGTGACGGGTATTAGGGAGGCACTCAGACCAGGCCTAGAATTATCTGCTCCGGAACTACTTGCCGCCATCTGCCTGGACTGCTCGATAAATGTAAAAAGAGAATGTTGGTTTGCTGGTATGTTCATGTACATATGCTGTGGAGAATTAATAAAGAAAATTCAATGTTCCTTTGCAATCAATCTGAGTGAAGACGAATACGAGAGTAGCACTCTGACCAGGCCTAGAACTATCTGCCCCAGAACTCCTCGCCGCCATCTGCCTGGCCTCCTCGATATATGTATAAAGAGAATGTTGGGTTGGTGATATGTTCATATACATAGGGTCAATAAAGAAAATTTAATGTTCCTTTACAATCAATGTGAGTGGTGACAGGTATGAGAGCGACACTTGGACCAGGCCTAGAACTACCCGCCTCTTAATTCCTTGCCGCCATCAGTCTGGCCCGCTCGATACATGTAAAAAGTGAATGTTGGTTTGATGATATGTTCATATACATATGGTCTGGGAAATCAATAAAGTAAATTCAATGTTCCTTTATAATCAATGTGAGTGGTGACGGGTATGAGGGCGGCACTTGCAAGAGGCGTAGAACTATCTGCCCCAGATATCCTTGTCACCATCTGCCTGTCCCGCTCGATATACGTAAAAAGAAAATGTTGGTTTAGTGATATGTTCATATACATATGGTCTGGCAAATCAATAAAAAAATTCAATGTTCCTTTACAAACAACGTGAGTGGTGACGAGTATGAGAGCAGCACTCGGACCAGGCCTAGAAATCTCGGTCTCTGATCTCCTTGCCGCTATCTACCTGGCCCGCTCGATATATGTAAAAAGAGAATGGTGGTTTGGTTTTATGTTCATATACATATGGTCTGGGAAATCAAAAAAAAATGAAGTGTTCCTTTACAATCAATGTGATTGGTGACGGGTATGAGGGAGGCACTCGGAAAACACATAGAACTATCTGACCGTGAACACCTTGCCGCTATCAGCATAGCCCGCTCAACTTATGTATAAGGAAAATGTTGGTTTGGTGATAGGTTCATATACTTATGGTCTGGGAAATCAATACAAAAAATGAAGGGTTCTTTTACAATCAATGTGGGTGGTGACGGTTTAAGAGGGCGGCACTCGGACCAGGCCTAGAACTATCTGCCCCTGAACTCCTTACTGCCATCTGCGTGGCCTGCTCAATATATGTATAAAGAAAATGTTTGTTTGGTGATATGTTCATATACATAAAGTCTGGAAAATCAATAAAGAAAATTCAATGTTCCTTTACAAATAATGTGAGTGGTGACGGGTATGAGGGCGGCACTGTGATCAGGCCTAGAACAATCTGCACCAGAACTACTTACCACCATCTGCCTGGCCCTCTCGATAAATGTATACAGAAAATGTTGATTTGGTGATATGTTCATATACATATGGTCAATGAAATCAATAAAGACAATTCAATGTTCCCTTACAATCAATGTGACTGGTGACGGTTATGAGGGCACCACTAGGTTCAGGCCTAGAAGTATCTGCCAGTGAACTCCTTACTGCCATATGACTGACCCGCTCGATATATGTATAAAGAAAAACTTTGTTTGGTGATATGTTCAGATACATTTGGTGAGGGAAATCAAAAAAGAAAATTCAATGTTCCTTTACAATCAATGTGTGTGGTGACGGTAAAGATGGTGGCACTCGAACCGGGCCCAAAACTATTTGCACCTGAACTCCTTGCCGCCATCTTCCTGGCCCGCTCGATATATGTATAAAGAGAATATTGTTTTGGTGATATATAAATATATATATATGGTCTATGTAATCAATATAGAAAATTCAATGGTCCTTTACTATCAATGTAGTGGTGACGGGTGTGACGCGGCACTGATTCTAGGCCTTGAACTATTTGCACCTGAACTCCTTAGTGCCATCTGCCTGGCCCTCTCAATAGATGTGTAAAGATAATATTTGTTTGGTGATATGTTCACATACATATATTCTGGGAAATTAATAAGAGGAAATTCAATGTTCCTTTACAGTCAATGTGAGTGGTGACAGGTATGAGGGCGGCACTGGGACCAGGCGTAGAACTATCTGCCACTGAACTCCTTACTGCCATCTGCTGGCCCGCTCTATATATGTATAAAGAAAAAGTTGGTTTGGTGATATGTTCATATACATATGGTCTGGGAAACCAAAAAAGAAATTTCAACGTTCCTTTACAATCAATGTGTGTGGTGACGGTATTGATGGTGGCTCTCGGACATGTCCCAGAACTATCTGCACCTGAACCCCTTGCCGCAATCTGTCTGGCCCACTCGATATATGTATAAAGAGAATGTTGGTTTGGTGATATGTTCACATACATGTAATCTGGGAAACCGATAAAGAAAATTCAATGTTCCTTTACAATCAATGCTAGTTTTAACGGGTATGAGGGCGCCACTAGGGACAGGCCTAGAACTATCTGCCCCTGAAATCTTTACTGCAATCTGTCTTGCCCGCTCAATATATGTATAAACAAAATGTTGGTATAGTGATATGTTCATATACATATGGTCTATGAAATCAAAAAGAAAATTCAATGTTCCTTTACAATCAATGTGAGTGGTGAGGTGTATTAGGGCACCACTAGGACCAGGCCCAGAACTATCTGCCCCTGAACTCCTTACTGCCTTCTGCCTGTCCTGCTCCATATATGTATAAAGAGAATATTGATTTTGTGATATGTTCATATACTTATTGTCTATAAAATCAATAAAAAAATTCCATGTTCCTTCAAAATCAATGTGACTGGTGACGGGTATGAGGGCACTACTAGGACCAGGCCTAGAACTATCTGCCCCTGAAATCCTTACAGCCATCTGTGTGGCCCGCTCGATATATGTATAAAAATAATGTTGGTTTGGTGATATGTTCATATACATACAGTCTGGGAAATCAATAAAGAAAATTCAATGTTCCTTCACAAATAATGTGAGTCGTAACGGGTATGAGGTTGCCACTGGGACCAGGCCTAGAACTATCTGCCCCTGAACTCCTTACTGCCATCTACGTGGCCCGCTCAGTATATGTATAAACAAAATTTTGGTTTGGTGATATGTTCATATACATATAGGGTGTGAAATAAATAAAGAAAATTCAATGTTCCTTTATAAGCAATGTGAGTGGTGATGGGTATGATGGAGGCAGTGGGACCAGGCCTAGAACTATCTGCCCCCAAACTCCTTACTGCCATCTGCCTGGATCGCTCGATATATGTATAAAGAAAAAAGGAAATATTGGTTTGATGATATGTTCATAAACATATAGTCTGGGATATCAATAAAGAAAATTCAATGTACCTTTACAATCAATGTGAGTGATGACGGGTATGAGGGCACCACTAGGACAAGGCCTAGAACTATCTGCCCCTGAACTCCGTTTTGCCATTCGCCTGGCCCAATCGAAATATGTATAAAGAGAATATTGGTTTGTTGATATGTTCTTATACATATGGTCTATGAAATCAATAAAGAAAATTCAGTGTTCCTTTACAATCAATGTGAGTGGTGAGGGGGATGAGGGCGGCACTGGGCCAGGCCTAGAACTATCTGCCCCTGTACTCCTTACTGCCATCTGCCTCGCCCTTCGATATATGTATAAAGGGAATATTGGTTTGGTGATATACTCATATACATATAGTCTGGGAAATCAATAAAGAAAATTCAATGTTCCTTTACAATCAACGTCAGTGGTGACGGGTATGACTGCGGCACTGGGACGAGGCATAGAACTATCTGCACCTGTACTGCATACTGCCATCTGCCTGGGCCGCTCGATATATGTATAAAGAGAATATTGGTTTGGTGATATGTTCTTATACATATGGTTAATGAAATCAGTAAAGAAAATTCAATGTTCCTTTACAATCATTGTGAGTGGTGACGGGTATGAGGGTGGCACTGCGACCTGGCCTAGAACAATCTGCCCCTGAACTCCTTACTGCCATCTGCCTGGCCCACTCGATACATGTATAAAGAAAATGTTGGATTGGTGATATGTTGATGTACATATGGTCTATAAAATCAATAAAAAAAATTCAATGTTCCTTTACAATCGATGTGAGTGGTGAGGGGTGTGGGGGCGGCACTGCGACCAGGCCTAGTAACTCCTGCTCATGAACTACTTACTGCCATCTGATGGCCCTCTCGATATATGTATAACGAAAATATTGGTTTTGTGATATGTTCATATACATATGGTCTATTACATCTATAAAGAAAATTCAATGTTCCTTTACAATCAATGTAAGTGGTGAAGGGTATGTTGGCACCATTAGGACCAGGCCAAGAAACATCTGCCCCTGAACTCCTTACTGCCATCTGCCTGGCCCACTCGATATATGTATAAGGAAATGGTTGGTTTGGTGATATGTTCATATACATATAATCTGGGAAATCAATAAAAAAATTCAATGTTCCTTTACAATCAAAGTGAATGGTGACGGGTAAGAGGGCGGCACTGGGACCAGGCCTAGAACTATCTCCCTCTGAACTTCTTACTGCCAACTGCCGATCCCGCTCGATATATGTATAAAGAAAATGATGGTTTGGTGATATATTCATATGCATTTGGCCTGGGAAATCAAAAAAGAAAATTCAATGTTCCTTTACAATCAATGTGAGTGGTGACAGGTATGAGGGTGGCACTGAGACCAAGCCTAGAACTATCTGTCCCTGAACTCCTTACTGCCATCTGCCTGTCCCGCTCGATGAATGTATAAAGAAAATTTTGGTTTTGTGATATGTTCATATACATGTGGTCTATGAAATCAATAAAGAAAATTCAATGTTCCTTTACAAACAATATGAGTTGTGATATGTATGCGGGTGGCAGTGGGACCAGGCCTAGAACTATCTGCCCCTGAACTCCTAACTGCCATCTGCATGGCCTGTTCGATATATGTATAAAGAAAATGTTGGTTTGGTGATATGTTCATATGCATTTGGCCTGGGAAATCAAAAAAGAAAATTCAATGTTCCTTTACAATCAATGTGAGTGGTGACGCGTATGAGGGTAGAACTGGGACCAGGCCAAGATAGATCTGCCCTTGAACTCCTAATGCCATCTGCATGGCCCGCACGATATATGTATAAAGCAAATGTTGCTTTGGTGTCATATTCATATACATATAGACTGGGAAATCAATAAAGAAAATTCAATGTTCCTTTACAATCAATGTGAGTGGTGACGGGTATGAGGGCGGAACTGGGACCAGGCCTAGAAAAATCTTCCCCTGAACTACTTACTGCCTTCTGCCTCGCACACTTGATATATGTATAAAGAAAATGTTAGTTTGGTGACATATTCATATACATATAGTCTGGGAAATCAATAAACAAAATTCAATGTACATTCACATTCAATATGAATGGTGACGCGTATGAGGGCGGCACTGGATCCAGGCCTGGAAATATCTGCCCCTGAACTCCCTACTGCAATCTGCCTGGTCTGCTCGATATATGTATAAGGAAAACCTTGGTTTGGCGATATGTTCATATACATAGGGTCTGCGAGATCAAAAAAGAAAATTCAGTGTTCCTTTACAATCAATGTGGGTGGCGACGGGTGTGAGGGCGGCAGTGGGACCAGGCCTAGAACTATCTGCCATTGTACTAATTACTGCCATCTGTCTGTCGAGTTCAATATATGTATAAAGAGAATATTGGTTTGGTGATATGTTCATATATATACAGTCTGGCAATTCAATAAAGAAATCTCAATGTGCCTTTACAATCACTGTGAGTGGTGACTGGTATGACGGCGGCACTGGGAACAGGCCACGAACTACCTGGCCCTGAACTCAATACTGCCATCTGTCTGGACCGCTCGATATATGTATAAAGAAAATGTAGGTTTGGTGACATGTTCATTCTCATATAGTCTGCGAAATAAATAAAGAAAATTTAATGATCCTTTACAATCAATGTGAGTGGTAATTGGTATGAAGGCAGAACGGGTCCAGGCCTAGAACTTTCTGCCCTGAACTAATTACTGCCATCTGCCTGGCACGCTAGATATATGTATAAGGAAAATGTTGGTTTGGTGATACATTTATATACATATTGTCTATGAAATCAATAAAGAAAATTCAATGTTCCTTTACAATCAATGTGAGTGGTGAGGGGTATGAGGGTGGCACTGCGACCAGGCCTAGAATAATCTGCCCCTGAACTCCTTACTGATATCTGCCTGGCTCACTCGATACATGTATAAAGAAAATGTTGATTTGGTGATATGTTGATGTACATATGGTCTATGAAATCAATAAAGAAAATTCAATGTTCCTTTACAATCAATGTGAGTGGTGACGGGTATGAGGGCATTACTAGGACCAGGCCCAGTAACACCTGCTCATGAACTACTTACTGCCATCTGCTGGCCCTCTCGATATATGTGTAAAGAAAATGTTGATTTTGTGACATGTTCATATATATATATGGTCTATGAAATCAATAAAAAATATTCAATTTTCCTTTTCAATCTATGTGAGTGGTGACGGGTATGAGGGCGGAACTAGGACCAGGCCTAGAACTATCTGCCCCTGAACTCCTTACTGCCATCTGCCTGCCTCGCTCGATATATGTATAAAGAAAATGTTGGATTGGTGATATGTTGATATACATATGGTCTATGAAATCAATAAAGAAAATTCAATGTTCCTTTACAATCAATGTGAATGGTGACGGGTATTAGGGTTGCACTTGGACCAGGTCTAGAAATATCTGCCCCTGAACTAATTACTGCCATTTGCCTGCCGTGCTCAATACATGTACACTCCTGGAAATTGAAATAAGAACACCGTGAATTCATTGTCTCAGGAAGGGGAAACTTTATTGACACATTCCTGGGGTCAGATACATCACATGATCACACTGACAGAACCACAGGCACATTGTTGCAGGCAACAGAGCATGCACAATGTCGGCACTAGTACAGTGTATATCCACCTTTTGCAGCAATGCAGGCTGCTATTCTCCCATGGAGACGATCGTAGAGATGTTGGATGTAGTCCTGTAGAACGGCTTGCCATGCCATTTCCACGTGGCGCCTCAGTTGTACCAGCGTTCGTGCTGGACGTGCAGACCGCGTGAGACGACACTTCATCCAGTTCCAAACATGCTCAATGGGGGACAGATCCGGAGATCTTGCTGGCCAGGATAGTTGACTTACACCTTCTAGAGCACGTTGGGTGGCACGGGATACATTGCGGACGTGCATTGTCCTGTTGGAACAGGAAGCTCCCTTGCCGGTCTAGGAATGGTAGAACGATGGGTTCGATGACGGTTTGGATGTACCGTGCACTATTCAGTGTCCCCTCAACGATCACCAGAGGTGTACGGCCAGTGTAGGAGATCGCTCCCCACACCATGATTCCGGGTGTTGGCCCTGTGTGCCTCGGTCGTATGCAGTCCTGATTGTGGCGCTCACCTGCACGGCGCCAAACACGCATACGACCATCATTGGCACCAAGGCAGAAGCGACTGTCATCGCTGAAGACGACACGTCTCCATTCGTCCCTCCATTCACGCCTTTCGCGACACCACTGGAGGCGGTCTGCACGATGTTGGGGCGTGAGCGGAAGACGGCTTAACGGTGTGCGGAACCTAGCCCAGTTTCATGTAGACGGTTGCGAATGGTCCTCGCCGATATCCCAGGAGCAACAGTGTCCCTAATTTGCTGGGAAGTGGCGGTGCAGTCCCCTACGGCACTGTGTAGGATCCTACGGTCTTGGCATGCATCCGTGCGTCGCTGCGGTCCGGTCCCAGGTCGACGGGCACGTGTACCTTCCGCCGACCACTGGCGACAACATCGATGTACTGTGGAGACCTCACGCCCCACGTGTTGAGCAATTCGGCGGTACGTCCACCCAACCATCCGCATGCCCACTCTACGCCCTCGCTCAAAGTCCTTCAACTGCACATGCGGTTCACGTCCACGCTGTCGCGGCATGCTACCAGTGTTAAAGACTGCGCTGGAGCTCCGTATGCCACGGCAAACTGGCAGACACTGACAGTGGCGGTGCACAAACGCTGCGCAGCTAGCGCCATTCGATTGCCAACACCGCAGTTCCTGGTGTGTCCGCTGTGCCGTGCGTGTGATCATTGCTTGTACAGCCCTCTCGCAGTGTCCGGAGCAAGTATAGTGCGTCTGACACACCGGTGTCAATGTGTTCTTTTTTCCATTTCCAGGAGTGTATAAAGAAAATGTTGTATTGGTGATATGTTCATATACATATAGATTGGGAAGTCAAAAAAGAAAATTCAATGTTCCTTTAAAATCAATGTTAGTGGTTACGTCTATGAGTGCGGCACTAGGAACAGGCCTAGAACTATCTCACCCTGAACTCTTTACTGTCATCTACCTGACCTGCTTGATATATGTATAAAGAAAATGTTGGTTTGTGGATATATTCATATACATATAGTTTGGGAAATCAATAAAGAAAATTCAATATTCTCTTACCATCAATGTGAGTGGTGACTGGTTTGAGCGCTGCACTAGGACAAGGCCTAGAACCATCTTCCCATGAACTCCTTAAAGCCATCTTTATGGCCCGTCGAGGTATGTATAAGGAAAATGTTGGTTTGGTGATATGTTCATATACATATATTCTGGGAAATCAATAAAAGAAACTCAATGTTCCTTTACAATCAATGTGAATGGTGATGGGTAAGAGGGCGGCACTGGGACCAGGCTGAGAACTATCTGCCCCTGAACTTCTTACTGACAACTGCCTATCCCGCTTGACATATGTATGAAGAGAATATTGGTTTAGTGATATGTTCATATACATATACTCTGGGAAATCAATTAAGAAAATTTAATGTTCCTTTACAATCAATATTAGTGGTGACGAATATGAGGGCACCACTTGGACCAGGTCTATAAATTTCTGCCCGGAAACTCCTTACTGAAATCTGCCTGGCCCGCTCGATATATGTATAAAGAAAATCTTGGTTTGGTGATATGTTCATATACATATAGTCTGGGAAATCAATAAAGAAAATTTAATGTTCCTTTACAATCAATGTGAGAGGTGACGGGTATGAGTGCTGCACTGCAAACAGGAATAGAACTATCTGCCCCTGAACTCCTTATGGCTATCTGCCGGGCCCGCTCGATGTATGTGTAAAGAAAATGTTGGTTTGGTGATATGTTCATATACATATAGTTAGTGAAATCAATAAAGGAAATTCAATGTTTCTTTACAATCAATGTGAGTGGTGACGGGTATGAGGGCACCATTAGGAACAGGCCCAGAACATTCTACCCCTGGACTCCTCACTGCCATCTGCCTGCCCCGCATGATATATGAATAAAGAAAATCATGGTTTAGTGATATGTTCATATACATATAGTCTGAGAAATCAATAAAGAAAATTCAATATTTCTTTACAATCAATTATGGTGGTGATGGGTATGAGGGCGGCACTGGGACCAGGACTAGAACTATTTTCCCCTGAACTCCTTCTTGCCATTTGCCTGGCCCGCTCAATGTGTGTACAATGAAAATGTTGGTTTGGTGATATGTTAATATACATATGGTCTATAAAATCAATAAAGAAAATTCATTGTTCGTACAATTAATGTGAGTGGGGACGGGTATGAGTGTGGCACTGGGATCAGGCCTAGAACTATCTGCCCCTGAACTCCTTACAGCCATCTGTCTGGCCCGCTCGATATATGTACACAGAAAATGTTGGTTTGGCTTTATGTTCATATACATATAGCCTAGGAAATCAATAAAGAAAAATCAATGTTCCTTTACAACAAATGTGAGTGGTGATGGGTATGAGGGCGCCACTGTAACCAGGCCTACAACTATCTGCCCCTGAACTCCTTAATGCCAGCTGCCTGGCCCGGTTTATGTATGTATGAAGGAAGTGTTTGTTTGGTGATATGTTCATATACATATAGTCTGGGAAATCAATAAAGAAAATTCAATGTTCCTTTACAATCAATGTGAGTGGTGACGGGTGTGAGGGTATCATGGGACCAGGCCTAGATCTATCTGCCCTTGAACTCCTTACAGCCATCTGCATGGCCCGCTCGGTATATATATAAAGAACATGTTTTTATGCTGATATGTCCATATACATATAGTCTGTAAATCAATAAAGAAAATTCAATGTCCCTTTACAATCAATGTGAGTAGTGAAGTGTATGAACTCAGAACTGGTACCAGACCTATAACTATCTGCCCCTGAACTCCTTACTGCCATCAGCCTGGCCCACTCGATATATGTATAAAGAAAATGTTGGTGTAGTGGTATGTTCATATACATATAGTCTGGGAAATTAATAAAGAAAAATAAAGTTCCTTTACAACCAATGTGAGTGTTGACGGGTATGAAGGTGGCACTGTAACAAGGCCTAGAACTATCTGCCCCTGGTCACCTTACTGCCATCTGTCTGGCCTGTTCGACATTTGTATAAAGCAAATGTTGGTTTGGTGATATGTTCATACACATGTAGTCTGGGAAATCAATAAAGAAAATTCAATGTTCCTTTCCAATCAATGTGAGTGGTGACAGGTATGAGGGTCGCACTGGGACCAGGCCTAGAACTATCTGCCCCTAAACTCCTTACTGCCATCTGCCTGCCCCCTCGCTCGATATATGTATAAAGAAAATGTTGGTTTGGTGATAAGTTCATATACATATGGTCTATGAAATCAATAAAGAAAATTCAATGTTCATTTACAATGAATGTGAGTGGTGACGGGTATGAGGGCGGCACTGGGTCCGGGCCAAGAACTTAATGCCCCTGAATTCCTTACTGCCATTTGCCTGGCCTGCTCGATATATGTATAAAGAAAATGTTGGTTTCGTGATATGTTCATATACATATAGTCTGGGAAATCAATAAGGAATATTCAATGTTCCTTTGCAATCAAGTTGAGTGGTGACGGGTAAGAGGGGGCACTGGGATAAGGCCTAGCACTAACTGCACCTGCCCCCTTGCCACCAGCTGCCTGGCCCATTTGATATATGTATAAAGGGAAAGTTGGTTTCTTTGATATGTTCATTTACATATGGTTAGGAAAATCAATAAAAAAAATTCAATATATCTTTAGAATCAATGTGAGAGGTGACGGGTATAAGGGGGCACTGGGACAATGTCTAGCACTAACTGCCCCTGACTCCTTGCCGCCATCTGCCTAGCCCACTTGATATATGTATAAACAGAAAGGTGGTTTCTTTGCTATTATCATATGCATACGTTTTGGGAAATCAATAAAAAAAATTCAATGTTTCTTTAGGATCAATGTGAGTGGTGACAGGTATGAGGGGGCACTGGGACAAGGCCTAGCACTAACTGCCCCTGACTCCTTGCCACCATCTGCGTGGCCCACTTGATATATGTATAAAGAGAAAGTTTTTTTTTTTTTATATTTTCATATACATATTGTTTGGGAAATAAATAAAAATAATTCAATGTTTCTTTAGAATCAGTGTGAGTGGTGACGGGTATGAGGGGCTACAGGGACAAGGCGTAGCACTAACTGCCCCTGACTACTTGCCGCTATCTGCCTGGCCCATTTGATATTTGTATAAAAAGATAATTGTTTTTTTTATATGTTCATTTACATATGGTTTGAGAAGTCAATAAAAAAATTCAATGTTTCTTTAGAGACTATGTGAGTGTTGACGGGTGTGAGGGGGCACTGGGACAAGGCCTAGCACTAACTGCCCCTGAAGCCTTGCCGCCATCTGCCTGACCCTCTTGATATATGTATAAAGAGAAAGTTGGTTTTCTTGATATTTTCATATACATATGGTTTGGGAAATCAATAAAAAGAATTTAAAGATTCTTTAGAATTAATGTGAGTGGTCAGGGGTATGAGGGGGCACTGGAACAAAGCCTAGCAGTAACTGCATGTGACTCCTTGCCACCATCTGCCTGGCCCATTTGTTATATGTACGAAGAGAAAGTTGGTTTTTTTGATATGTTCATATTCATACGGTTTGGGAAATCAATAATAAAAATTTAATGTTTCATTAGAATCAACGTGAGTTGTGTTGGGTATGAGGGGGCACTGGGACAAGGCGTTGCACTAACTGCCCCTGACCCATAGCTGCCACCTGCCTGGCCCATTTGATATATGTATAAAGAGAAATTTGTTTTTTTTATAGGTTCATTTACATATGGTTAGGGAAATAAATAAAAAAAAGCAACTTTTCTCTAGAATCAATGTGAATGGTGACGGGTATGAGGGGGCACTGGGAAAAAGGCTTGCACTAACTTCCCCTGTTCCTTGCCGCCATCCTCCGGGACCCCTTGATATATGTATAAAGAGAAAGTTGCCTTTTTTTAAATATATTCATATACATATGGTTTGGGAAATCAATAAAAAAATTCAGGGTTTGTTTAAAATGAATGTGAGTGTTGATGGGGTATGAGGGGCTCTGGGACAACGCCTAGCACTAACTGCGCGTGACACATTGCCGCCATTTGCCTGGCCCACTTGATATATGTATCAAGAGAAAGTTTGTTTTTTTGGCTAATTTCATATACATATGGTTTGGGAAATCAATAAAAAAAATTCATTGTTTCCTTATAATCAATGTGAGTGGTGACGTGTATGAGGGGGCACAGGTACAAGGCCTAGCACTAACTGCCCGTGACTCCTTGCCGCCATCTGCCTGGCCCACTTGATATATGTATAAAGATAAAGGTGGTCTTTTTGCTATTTTCATATACATACGGTTTGCGAAATCAATAAAACAAGTTCATTGTTCCTTTAGAATCAATGTGAGTGGTGACGGGTATGAGGGGACACTGGGACAAGGCCTTGCACTAACTGCCCGTGACTCCTTGCCCCCAGCTGCCTGGCCCTCTTGTATATGTATAAAGAGAAAGTTGGTTTTCTTGTTATTTTCTTGTACATATGGTTTGAGAAATCAATAAAAAAAATTCAATGATTCTTGAGAATCAATGGGAGTGGTGACTGGTATGAGGGGGCGCTGGGACAAGGCCTAGCACTAACTGCCACTGACACATTGCCGCCATCTGCCTGGCCCACTTGATGTATATATATAGAGAAATTTGTTTTTTTTTTTATATATGTTCATATACATATGGTTTGGGAAACCAATAAAAAAAATTCATTGTTTCCTTATAATCAATGTGAGTGGTGACGTGTATGAGGGGGCACTGGTACAAGGCCTAGCACTAAATGCCCGTGACTCCTTGCCGCCATATGCCTGGCCCTCTTGATATATGTATAAAGAGAAAGTTGGTTTTTTGATATTCTCATATACATATGGTTTGAGAAACCAATAAAAAAATGTCATTATTTCTTTAGAGGCAATGTGAGTTGTGACGGGTATGAGGGGGCACTGGGACAAGGCGTAGCACTAACTGCCGGTGACTCCTTCCCGCCATCTGCCTGGAACGTTGGATACAGGTAAAAAGAGAAAATTCGTTTTTTGATATGCTCATTTACATATGTTTTGGAAAATAAATAAAAAATATTCAATGTTTCTTTAGAATCAATGTGAGTGGTGACGGGTGTGAGGGGGCACTTGGACAATGCCTAGCACTAACTGCCCCTGACTCCTTGCCTTCATCTGCTAGCCGACTTGATATATGTATAAAGAGAAAGTTGTTTTTTTTTTTATATGTTCATTTACATATGGTTAGTTGAATAAATAAAAAAAATTCAATGTTTCCTTAGAATCAATGTGAGTGGTGACGGTTATGAGGTGGCACTGGGACAAGGCCTAGCACTAACTGCCCCTGAATCCTTGCCTCCAACTGATTGGCCCACTTGATGTATGTATAAAGAGAAAGTTTTTTTTTTATATGTTCATTTACATATGGTTTGGGAAATCAATAAAAAAAATTCAATGTGTCTTTATAGTCAATGTGGGTGGTGACTGGTATGAGGGGCGCTGGGACAAGGCCTAGCACTAAATGCCAATGACTCCTTGCCGTGATCTGCCTGGCCCACTTTATATATTTATAAAGAGAAAGTTCGTTTTTTTGCTATTTTCATATTCATGTGGTTTTGGAAATCAATAAAAAAAATTCAATGTTTCTTTAGAAACAATGTGAGTGGTGACAGTTATGGGAGGTCACTGGGACATGGCCTAGCACTAACTGCCCCTGAACACCTCGCTGCCATCTGCCTGGCCCACTTGATTTATGTATAAAGACACAGTGGTGTTTTGATATGTTCATATACATATGGTTTGGAAATCAATAAAAAAATGCAATGTAACTTTAGAATCAATGTGAGTGGTGATGGGTGTAACGGTGCACTGGTCAAGGCCTAGAACTAACTGAAAATGACTTCTCGCCGCTATCTGCCTGGTAGAATTGATATATGATTAAAGAGAAAGTTGGTTTGGTGATATGTCCATATACATATGGTCTGGGGAATCAATAAAAAGTATTCAATGTTCTTTTACAATCAATGTGAGTGGTGACGTGTATGAGGGCAGCATTTGACAAGGCCTAGCACTAACTGCCTCTGACACCTTGCAGCGATCTACCTGGCCCACTTGATCTGTGTATAAAGAGAATGTTGGTTTTTTGGTTATGTTCATATACATATGGTTTGGGAAATGATAAAACAACTTCAATGTTCCTTTACACACAACGTGAGTGGGATGGGTATTAGAACGGCACTAGAACAAGGCCTAGCACTAACTTTCCCTTACTCCTTGCCACAATCTGCCTGGCACACTTGATATATGTATAAAGAGAATGTTGGTTTTTTTTGATACGTTTATTTACATATGGTTTGGGAAATAAATAAAAAAAATTCTTTGTTTCTGTAGAATCAATGTGAGAGTGACGGGTATGAGGGGGCACTGGGACAAGGCCTAGGACTAACTGCCCCTGACTCCTTGCCGCCATCTGACTGGCCCATTTGATATATGTATAAGAGAAAGTTGTTTTTTTTATACGTTCATTTACATACGGTTTAGGAAATAAATAATAAAATTTCAATGTTTTGTTAGAACCAATGTGAGTGGTGACAGGTATGAGGGGGCACTGGGACAAGACCTAGCACTAACTGCCCGTATCTCCTTGCCGCCAGCTGCCTGGCCCATTTGATATATGTATAAAGGGAAAGTTGGTTTCTTTGATATGTTCATTTACATACGGTTTGGGAAATCAATAAAAAAATTCAATGTTTCTTTAGAATCAATGTGAGTGGTGACAGGTATGAGGGGGCACTGGGACAAGGCCTAGCACTAACTGCCCCTGACTCCTTGCCGCCATCTGCCAGATATATGCCTTGATACATGTATAAAGAGAAAGTTGGTTTTTTGATATGTTCATTTACAAATGGTTTGGGAAATAAATAAAAGAAATTCAATGTTTCTTTAGAATCTGTGTGAGTGGTGACGGGTATAAGGGGGCACTGGGACAATGTCTAGCACTAACTGCCCCTGACTCCTTGCCGCCATCTGCGTGGCCCACTTGATATTTGTATAAACAGAAAGGTGGTATCTTTGCTATTATCATATGCATACGTTTTGGGAAATCAATAAAAAAAATTCAATGTTTCATTAGAATCAATGTGAGTTGTGACGGATGTGAGGGGGCACTGGGACAAGGCCTAGCACTAACTGCCCCTGACTCCTTGCCGCGATCTGCTGGGGACAATTGATATATGTATAAAGAGAGAGTTTTTTTTTATATTTTCATATACATATGGTTTGGGAAATGAATAAAAATTATTCAATGTTTCTTTAGAGTCAGTGTGAGTGGTGACTGGTATGAGGGGCCACAGGGACAAGGCCTAGCACTAACTGCCCCTGACTACTTGCTGCTATCTGCCTGGCCCATTTGATATTTGTATAAAAAGATAATTTTTTTTTATATGTTCATTTACATATGGTTTGAGAAATCAATAAAAAAATTCAATGTTTCTTTAGAGACTAAGTGAGTGTTGACGGGTGTGAGGGGGCACTGGGACAAGGCCTAGCACTAATTGCCCCTGAAGCCTTGCCGCCATCTGCCTGACCCTCTTGATATATGTATAAAGAGAAAGTTGGTTTTCTTGATATTTTCATATACATATGGTTTGGGAAATCAATAAAAAGTATTCAATGATTCTTTAGAATTAATGTGAGTGGTCAGGGGTATGAGCGGGCACTGGAACAAGGCCTAGCAGTAACTGCACGTGACTCCTTGCCGCCATCTGCCTGGCCCATTTGTTATATGTACGAAGAGAAAGTTGGTTTTTTGGATATGTTCATATTCATACGGTTTGGGAAATCAATAATAAAAATTTAATGTTTCATTAGAATCAACGTGAGTTGTGTTGGGTATGAGGGGGCACTGGGACAAGGCGTTGCACTAACTGCACCTGACCCATTGCTGCCACCTGCCTGGCCCATTTGATATATGTATAAAGAGAAATTTGTTTTTTTTTATAGGTTCATTTACATATGGTTAGGGAAATAAATAAAAAAAATCAATGTTTCTCTAGAATCAATGTGAATGGTGACGGGTATGAGGGGGCACTGGGAAAAAGCCTTGCACTAACTTCCCCTGATTAGTTGCCGCCATCCTCCGGGACCCCTTGGTATATGTATAAAGAGAAAGTTGCCTTTTTTTAATATGTTCATATACATATGGTTTGGGAAATCAATAAAAAAATTCAGGGTTTTTTTAGAATGAATGTGAGTGTTGATGGGTATGAGGGGCTCTGGGACAATGCCTAGCACTAACTGCTCGTGACACATTGCCGCCATTTGCCTGGCCCACTTGATATATGTATCAAGAGAAAGTTTGTTTTTTTGGCTAATTTCATATACATATGGTTTGGGAAATCAATAAAAAAAATTCATTGTTTCTTTATAATCAATGTGAGTGGTGACGTGTATGAGGGGGCACTGGTACAAGGCCTAGCACTAACTGCCCGTGACTCCTTGCCGCCATCTGCCTGGCCCACTTGATATAGGTATAAAGAGAAAGTTGGTTTTTCTTTGAAATATTCATATACATGTGGTTTGGGAAGTCAATAAAAAAAAATTAAATATTTCTTTAGAATGAATGTGAGTTGTGGCATGTATGAGGGGGCACTGGGTCAAGGCCTAGCACTAACTGCCCGTGACTCCTTGCCGCAATCTGTGTGGCCCACTTGATATATGTATAATGAGAAAGTTGTTATTTTTTTATAAGTTCATATACATATGGTTTGGAAATCATTAAAAAAAATCTATGTTTCTCTAGAATCAATGGGAGTGGTGACTGGTATGAGGGGACACTTGGACACGGCCTAGCACTAACTGCCCCCGACTTCTTGCCGCCATCTGATTGGCCCACTTGGTAAATGTATAAAGGGAATGTTGGTTTTTTTATATGTTCATTTACATATGGTTAGGAAAATAAATAAAAAAATTTAATGTTTCTTTAGAATCCACGTGAGTGGTGACGGGTCTGAGTGGGGCATTGGGACAAGGCCTAGCACTAACTGACCCTGACTACCTGCCGCTATCTGACTGGTCCACATTATATATATATAAAGAGAAATTTTTTTTATGTGTTCATTTACATATGGTTTGGGAAATCAATAGAAAAAATGTATGTTTGTTTAGAATCAATGTGAGTGGTGGGGGGTATAAGGGGGCACTGGGACAAGTCCCAGCACTAACTGCCCCTGACTCGTTGCCGCCATCTGCCTGGCTCTCTTGATATGTGTATAAAGTGAAAGTGTTTTTTTTTATATGTTCATATACATATGGTTTGGGAAACCAATAAAAAAAACTTCAATATTTCTTGGGAATTAACGTGAGTGGTGTCGGGTATGAGAGGGCACTGGGACAAGGCCTAGCACTAACTACCCGTTGCTCCTTGCCGCCATATGCCGCTCCCACTTGTTATATGTATAGAGGGAAGGTTGGTTTTTTTAATATGTTCGTATACATATGGATTTAAAAACCAATAAATAAACATCAATATTTTATTAGAATCAATGTGAGTGGTGACGGGTATGAGGGGGCACTGGGACAAGGCCTAGCACTAACTGCCCCTGACTATTTGCCGCCATCTGCCTGGCCCACCTGATATATGTATAAAGAGAGAGTTGTTTTTTTTAATATGTTCATATACATATGGTTTATGAAATCAATAAAAGATATTCAATGTTTCCTTAGAATCAATGTGAGTGGTTACGGGTTTGAGGGGGCACTGGAACAAGAGCTAGCACTAACCGCCTGTGACTCATTACCGCCATCTGAATGGCTCACTTGATATATGTATAAAGAGAAAGTTGTTTTTTTTTTATATTTTCATATAAATATGGTTTTGTTAAATCAATAAATAAAATTCAATATTTGTTTATAGTCAATGTGCGTGATGAAGGGTATGTGGGGGCACTAGGAAAAGGCCTAGCACTTACTGCCACTGACTCCTTGCCGCCATCTGCCTGGCCCACTTTATATATGTATAAAGAGAAAGTTGCTTTTAGATATTTTCATATACATATGGTTTTGGGAATCAATAAAAAAACTTCAATGTTTCTTTAGAATCAATGTGATTCGTGACGTGTATTAGGGGGCACTGAGACAAAGCCTAGCACTTACTGCCCCCGACACCTTGCCACCATCTGCCTGGCACAATTGATATAAGTATAAAGAGAAATTTGTTTTTCTTTGATATGTTCATTTACATATGGTTAGGGAAATCAATAGAAAAAATTGTATTTTTCTTTAGAATCAATGTGAGTGGTGGCGGGTACAAGGGGGCACTGGGACAAGGCCCAGCACTAACTGCCCGTGATTATTTGCCGTCATCTGATTGGCTCATTTGATATATGTATAAAGAGAATTTAGTTTTTCTTGATATGTTTCTTCTCATATGGTTGGGAAAATAAAATAAAAAAAAAAAACAATGTTTCATTAGAATCAATGTGAGTGGTGAAGGGTATGAGGGGGCACTGGGACAAGGCCTAGCACTAACTGCCCCTGACTACTTGCCGCTATCCGCCCGGAACATTTGAAATATGTATAGAGATAAAGTTGGTTTTTTTATATTTTCATTTACATACGGTTTGGTAAATAAGTAAAAAAAAAAGTCGTAGTTTCTTTGGAATCAATGTGATTTGTGACGCATGTCAGGGGGCATTGGGACAAGGCCTCTCACTAACTGCCCCTGACTACTTGCACGCCATCTGCATGGCCCATTTTATATATGTACAAAGAGAAAGTTGATTTTTTTTTGATATGCTCATTTACATATGGTATGGGAAATAAATAAAAAAATTCAATGTTTCTTTAGAATTAATGTGTGTGGTTACAGGTTTGAGGGGGCACTGGAACAAGACCTAGCACTAACCGTCTGTCACTACTTACCGCCATCTGAATGGCCCACTTGATATATGTATAAAGAGAAAGTTGGTTTTTTTGGTATTTTCATATAAATATGGTTTTATTGAATCAATAAAGAAAATTCAATATTTGTTTATAGTCAATGTGCGTGGTGAAGGGTATGAGGGGGCACTAGGAAAAGGCCTAGCACTTACTGCCACTGACTCCTTGCCGCCATCTGCCTGGCCCACTTTATATATGTATAAAGAGAAAGTTGCTTTTTGATATTTTCATATACATTTGGTTTGGAAATCAATAAAAAAAATTTCAATGTTTCTTTATAATCAATGTGAGTCGTGACGTGTATTAGGGGGCACTGAGACAAAGCATAGCACTTACTGCCCCTGACACCTTGCCGCCATCTGCCTGGCCCATTTGATATATGTAGAAAGAGAAAGTTGGTTTTTTTGATATAGTCATTTCCATACGGTTTAGGAAATAAATAAAAAAAAATTAATGTTTCTTTAGAATCAATGTGAGTGGTAACGTGTATGAGGGGGCACTGGGACAAGGCCTAGCACTAACTGCCCCTGACCCCTTGCCGTCATCTGCCTGGCCCATTTCATATATGAATAAAGAGAAAGCTTTTTTTTTTATATGTTCATTTACATACGGTTTTGGAAATAAAAAAAATTCAATGTTTCTTTAGATTCAAAGTGAATGGTGACGGGTATGACGGCGCACTGTTACAAGGCCTAGCGCTAACTGCCCCTGACTCCTTGCCGCTATCTGCCTGGACCACTTTATATATGTATAAAGAGAAAGTTGTTTTTTTTTATATTTTCATATACATATGGTTTGGGAAATCAATAAAAAAAATTCAATATTTCTTTAGAATCAATGTGAGTGGTGACGGGTATGAGGGGCACTGGGACAAGGCCTAGCACAACTGCCCCTGACTCCTAGCCGCCATCTGCCTGGCCCATTTGATATATGTATAAAGAGAAAATTGGTTTTTTTGATATAGTCATTTCCATACGGTTTAGGAAATAAATAAAAAAAATTAAATATTTCCTTAGAATCAATGTGAGTGGTGACGGGTATGAGGGAGCACTGTGATAAAAACTAGAGCTAACTGCCCCTGACTCCTTGCCGCCATTTGAATGGCCCATTTGATATATGTATATAGAGAAATTTGGTTGATTTGATATGTCCATTTACATATGGTTTGGGAAAGAGATAAAAAAAATTCATTGTTTCTGTAGAATCTATGTGAGTGGTGATGTCTGAGGTGACACTAAGCCTAGCAAAAATTGCACCTGACTCGTTGGCGCCATCTGCCAGGCCCACTTAATATATGTATAAAGAGAAAGTTGGTATTTTTGATATTCTTATATACATATGGTTTGGGAAATCAATAAAAATATTCAATTTTTCCTTAGAATCAATGTGAGTGGTGACGGGTATGAGAGGCCACTGTTACAAGGCCTAGCACTAATTGCGCCTCACTTCTTGCCGCCATCTGCCAGGCAAACTTGATATATGAATGAAGAGAAAGTTCGTTTTTTTGATATCTTCATATACATATGGTTTGGGAAATCAAAAAAAAAAATTCAATGTTTCTTTTGAATCTATGTGAGTGGTGACAGGTGTGAGGGGGCCTGGGACAAGGCCGAGCAGTAACTGCCCCTAACTCTTTACCGCCATCTGCCTGGCTCACTTGATATATGTATAAAGAGAAAGTTGTTTTCTTGATATGCTCATTTACATATGGTTTGGGAAATAAATTAAAAAAAAATCAATGTTTCTTTAGAATCAATGTGAGTGGTGATGGGTGTGAGGGGGCACTCGGACAAGGCCTAGCCCTAACTGCCCCTGACTCCTTGCCGCTATCTGCCTGGCCCACTTGATATATGTATAAAGAGTAAGTTGGTGTTTTTGATATTTTCATAAACCTATGGTTTGGGAAATAAGAATTGAAATTTCAGTGTTTCTGTAGAATCTATGTGAGTGGTGACGTGTCTGAGGTGTCACTAAGACAAGGCCTAGCAAAAACTGCCCCTGACTCGCTGCCATATGCCAGGCCCACTTAATATATGTAAAACGAGAAAGTTGGTTTTTTGATATGTTCATTTACATACGGTTTGAGAAATAAATAAAAAAAGTTCAATGTTTCTTTAGAATCAGTGTGAGTGGTGACGGGTATGAGGGGGCACAGTGACAAGGCCTAGAACAAACTGCCCCTGACTCCTTGCCGCTATCTGTCTGGCCCTCTTGATATATGTAAAAGAGAAAGTTGATATTTTTTTTCATATTCAAATGGTTTGGGAAATCAATAAAAAAAATTGAATGTTTCTTTGAATCAATGTGAGTGGTGACGGGTAAGAGGGGACACTACGACAAGGTGTAGCACTAACTGCCCCTGACTCCTTGCCGCCATCTGCCTGGCCCACTTGATATATGTATAAAGAGAAAGTTGGTTTTGTTTATATGTTCATTTACATATGGTTTTGGAAATCATTAAAAAAAATTCAATGTTTCGTTAGAATCAATGTGAGTGGTGACGGGTATGAGGGGGCACTGGGAGAAGGCCTAGCACTAACTGCCCCTGACTCCTTGTCGCCATCTGCCTGGAGCACTTGATATATGTTTAAAGAATATGTTGGTATTTTTGATTTTTTCATATACATATGGTTTGGGATATCAACATAAAGAATTCAGTGTTTCTGTAAAATCAAAGTTAGTGGTGACGGGTATGAGGGGGCACTGTGACAAGGCCTAGCACAAACTGCCCTTGACTGTTTGCCGCCATCTGCCTGGCCCACTTCATATATGTATAAAGAGATAGTTGGTTTCTTGATATTATCATATACATATGGTTTCGAAAATCAATAACAAAATTCAATGTTTCTTTAGAATTAATGTGAGTGGTGACAAGAATTGGGGGCATTGGGACAAGGCCTAGCATCAACTGTCCCTGTCTTCTTGCCACCATCTGCCTGGCCCATTTGATTATGTATAAAAAGAAAGTTGGTTTTTATATGTTCATTTACATATGGTTTTTGAAATAAATAAAAAAAATTCAATGTTTCTTTAGAACCAATGTGAGTAGTGACGGGTATGAGGGGGCACTGTGACAGGGCCTAGCACAAACTGCCCCTGACTCCTTGCCGCCATCTGCCTGGCCCACTTGATAAATGTATAAAGAGAAAGTTGGTTGTTTTGATATGTTCATTTTCATACGGTTTGGGAAATAATTAAAAAAATTCGATGTTTCTTTAGAATCAATGTGAGTGGTGACAGGTATGAGGGGGCACTGGGACAAGAGCTAGCACTAACTGCCTTTGACTCATTGCCGCCATCTGCCTGGCCCACTTGACATATGTATAAAGTGAAAGTTGTTATTTTTGATATTTTTATATACATATGGTTTGGGAAATCAATAAAAATATTCAATGTTTCCTTAGAATCAATGTGAGTGGTGACGGGTATGAGGGAGCACTGTGATAAAAACTAGAGCTAACTGCCCCTGACTCCTTGCCGCCATCTGCCTGGCCCATCTAATATATGTATAAATAGAAAGTTGTTTTTTTTGATATGTTCATTTACATATGGTTTGGGAAATAAATAAAAAATTTCAATGTTTCTTTAGAATCAATGTGAGTGGTGACGGGTATAAGGGGGCACTGGGACAAAGCCTAGCAAAAGCTGAACCTTGACTCCTTGCCGCCATTTGCCTGGACCATTTGATATATGTATATAGAGAAATTTGGTTGTTGTGATATGTCCATTTACATATGGTTTGGGAAATAAATAAAAAAAATTCATTGTTTCTGTAGAATCTATGTGAGTGGTGATGTGTCTGAGGTGGCACTAAGCCTAGCAAAATTTGCCCCTGACTCGTTGCCGCCATCTGCCAGGCACACTTAATATATGTATAAAGAGAAAGTTGGTATTTTTGATATTCTTATATACATATGGTTTGGGAAATCATTAAAAATATTCAATTTTTCCTTAGAATCAATGTGAGTGGTGACGGGTATGAGAGGCCACTGTTACAAGGCCTAGCACTAATTGCCCCTGACTTCTTGCCGCCATCTGCCTGGCCCACTTGATATATGTATAAAGAGAAAGTTGCCTTTTTAAATATGTTCATTTACACATGGTTTGGGAAATAAAAAAGAAATTTCAATGTTTCTTTAGAATCAATGTGACTGGGGACGGGTATGAGGGTGCACCGGGACAAGGCCTAGCAAAAACTGCCCTGACTCCTTGCCGCCAACTGCTTGGCCCACTTGATATATGTATAAAGAGAAAATTAGTTTTCTTATATGTTCATTTACATATGGTTTGGGAAATCAACTAAAAAAATTCAATTTGTCTTTAGAAACAATGTGAGTGGTGACGGGTATGAGAGGGCACTGGGACAAGGCCTACAACTAAATGCCCTGCCTCCTTGCTGCCATTTGCCTGGCCCACTTGATATATGTATAAGGAGAAAGTGGTTTTTTTATATGTTCATTTACATATGGTTTTGGAAATCATATAAAAAATTCAATGTTTCTTTAGAATCAATGTGAGTGGTGACGGGTATGAGGGGGCACTGGGAGAAGGCCTAGCACCAACTGCCCCTGACTCCTTGCCGCCATCTGCTTGGAGCACTTGATATATGTTTAAAGAGAATGTTGGTATTTTTGATTTTTTCATATACATATGGTTTGGGAAATCAACAAAAAGAATTCAGTGTTTCTGTAAAATCAAAGTGAGTGGTGACGGTCAAGAGTTGGCACTGTGACAAGGCCTAGCACAAACTGCCCCTGACTGTTTGCCGCCATCTGCCTGGCCCACTTCATATATGTATAAAGAGATAGTTGGTTTCTTGATATTATCATATACATATGGTTTCGGAAATCGATAACAAAATTCAATGTTTCTTTAGAATTAATGTGAGTGGTGACAAGAATTAGGGGCATTGTGACAAGGCCTAGAATCAACTGTCCCTGTCTTCTTGCCGCCATCTGCCTGGCCCATTTGATTATGTATAAAAATAAAGTTGGTTTTTATATGTTCATTTACATACGGTTTGGGAAATAAATAAAAAAAATTCAATGTTTCTTTAGAATCTGTGTGAGTGGTGACGGGTATAAGGGGGCACTGTGACAAGGACTAGCACAAACTGCCCCTGACTCCTTGCCGGCAACTGCCTGGCCCACTTGATATATGTATAAAGCGAATGTTGGTATTTTATATGTTCTTTTACATATGATTAGGGAAATAAATAAAAAAAAATCAGTGTTTCTTTTGAATCAATGTGAGTGGTGACGGGTATGAGGGGGCACTGTGATAAAAACTAGCACTAACTGCCCCTGACTCATTGCCACCATCTGCCTGGCCCATTTAATATATTTATAAATAGAAAGTTTTTTTTATATGTTCATTTACATATGGTTTGGGAAATAAATAAAAAAATTCAATGTTTTTTTAGAACCAATAGGAATTGTGACGTGTATGAGGGGACACTGTGACAAGGCCTAGCACTAACTGCCCCTGAATCCATGCCACGATCTGACTGGCCCACTTGATATATGTTAAAGAGAAATTTGGTCTCCTTGATATTTTCATATTCATATGGTTTGGGAAATCAATAAAGAAAATTCAATGTTTCTTTGGAATCAATGTGAGTGGTGACGGGTATGAGGGCTCACTGGGACAAGGCCAAGCACTAACTGCCCCTGAAATCTTGCCGCCATCAGCCTGGCACACTTGATGTATATATAAAGAGAAAGTTGGTTTCCTTGATATTTGTATGTACATATGGTTTAAGAAATCAATAAAAAGTTTAATGTTTCTTTAGAATAAATGTAAGTGGTGACGGGTATGAGGGGGCACTGGGAAAAGGCCTAGCACTAACTGCCCATGGCTCATTGCCGCCATCTGCCTGGCCCATTTGATATACGTATAAGGAGAGATTTGGTTTTTTATATATTCATTTACATATGGTTAGGGAAATAAATAAAAAAAATTCATTGTTTCTTTAGAATCAATGTGAGTGGTGACGTGTATAAGGGGGCATTGTGACAAGGGTTAGTAAAAACTGCCCCTGACATCTTTCCGCCATCTGCCTGGCCCACTTGATATATGTATAAAGCGAATGTTGGTATTTTAAAAATCTTCATTTACATATGCTATGGGAAATCAATAAAAAATTTAATGTTTCTTCAGAATCAATGTGAGTGTGACGGGTATGAAGATGCGCTGCACTAACTGCCTAGCACTAACTGCCTCTGACTCCTTGCCGCCATCTGCCTGGCCCATTACAATAATGTAAAAAGAGGAAGTTGGTTTCTTTGACAAGTTCATTTACATACGGTTTGGGAAATAAATAAAAAAATTCAATGTTTCTTTAGAATCAATGTGAGTGGTGACGGGTATGAGTGAGCATTGGGACAAGGCCTAGCACTAAAAGCCCCTGGCATCCTGCCGCCATCTGTCTGGTCCATTTCATATATGTATAAATAGAAAGTTGGTTTTTTTGATATGTTCATTTCACGTATGGTTTGGGAAATAAATAAAAAAAATTCAATGTTTCATTAGAATTAATGTAAGTGGTGACGGGTATAAGTGGGCACTGGGACAAGGCCTAGCACTAACTTCCCCTGACTCCTTGCCACTATCTGACTATCCCATTTGATATATGTATAAAGAGAAAGTTTTTTTTATATGTTCATATACATATGCTTTGGGAAATCAATAATAAATTTCAATGTTTCTTCAGAATCAATGTGAGTAGTGACGGGTATGGGGTGGCACTGGGACAAGGCCTAGTACTAACTGCAGCTGACTCACTGCCACCAACTGCCTGGCCCTCTTGATATATGTATAAAGAGAAAGTTGGTTTATTTGATATTTTCATATACATATGGTTAGGGAAATCAATAAAAAAAATTCAATATTTCATTAGAATCATTGTGATTGGTGATGGGTATGAGGGGGCACTGGGACAATGCCTAGCAATAACTGCCCCTGACTCCTTGCAGACATCTGCCTGGCCCACTTGATATGTGTATAAAGAGAAAGTTGGTATTTTTTATATGTTCATTTACATACGGTTTGGGAAATAAATAAAAAAAATTCAATGTTTCTTTAGAATAAATGTGAGTGGTGACGGGTATGAGGGGACACTGAGACAAGGCCTAGCACTAACTACCCCTGACCCATTGATGCCATCTGCCTGGCCCACTTGATATATGTATAAAGAGAAAAATTGTTTTTTTGATATGTTCACATACATATCGTTTGTGTAATCAATAAAAATATTCAATGTTTCTTTAGAATCATTGTGAGTGGTGACGGGTATGAGGGAGCATTGGGACAAGGCCTAGCACTAACTGCCCCTGACTCCCTGCCGCCATCTGCCTGTCCCACTTGATATACGTATAAAGAGAAAGTTGGTTTGTTTGATATATTCATATACATATGGTTTGGGAAATTAATAAAAAAAATTCAATGTTCCTTTACAATCAATGTTTGTGGTGACGGGTATGAGGAAGGCACTGTGAAGATGCTTAGCAATAACTGCCCCTGACTCCTTGCTGCCATTTGCTCGGCCTGCTTGATATATGTATAAGGAGAAAGTTTGTTTGGTGATATGTACATACACATATGGACTGGGAAATCAATAATAAAAATTCAATGATCCTTTACAAACAATCTGAGTGGTGACGGGTATGTAAAAGGCACTGGGACAAGGCTTAGCTCTAACTGCCCATGACTCCTTGCTGCCATCTGCCTCTCCCACTTGATATATGTATAAAAAGAAAGTTTGTATGGTAATATGTTGATATACATATGCTCTGGAAATCAGTAAACAAAAATTCAATGTTCCTTTACTACACTCCTGGAAATTGAAATAAAAACACTGTGAATTCATTGTCCCAGGAAGGGGAAACTTTATTGACACATTCCTGGGGTCAGATACATCACACGATAACACTGGCAGAACCACAGGCACATAGACACAGGCAACAGAGCATGCACAATGTCGGCACTAGTACAGTGTATATCCACCTTTCGCAGCAATGCAGGCTGCTATTCTCCTATGGAGACGATCGTAGAGATGCTGGATGTAGTCCTGAGGAACGGCTTGCCATGCCATTTCCACCTGGCACCTCAGTTGGACCAGCGTTCATGCTGGACATGCAGATCGCATGAGACGACGCTTCATCCAGTCCCAAACATGCTCAATGGGGGACCGATCCGAAGATCTTGCTGGGCAGGGTAGTTGACTTACACCTTCTAGAGCATGTTGGGTGGCACGGGATACATGCGGACGTGAATTGTCCTGTTGGAACAGCAAGTTCCCTTGCCGGTCTAGGAATGGTAGAACGATAGGTTTGATGATGGTTTGGATGTACCGTGCACTATTCAGTGTCCCCTCGACAATCACCAGAGGTGTGCGGCCAGTGTAGGAGATCACACCCCACACCATGATGCCGGGTGTTGTCCCTGTGTGCCTCAGTCGTATGCAGTCCTGATTGTGGCGCTCACCTGCACGGCACCAAACACGCATACGACCATCATTGGCACCAAGGCAGAAGCGACTGTCATTGCTGAAGACGACACGTCTCCATTCGTCCCTCCATTCACGCCTTTCGCGACCCCACTTGGGACAGGTTGCATGATGTTGGGGCGTGAGCGGAAGACGGCCTAACGGTGTGCGGGACCGTAGCCCAGCTTCATGGAGACGGTTGCGAATGGTCCTCGCCGATACCCCAGGAGCAACAGTGTACCTAATTTGCTGGGAAGTGGCGGTGCGGTCCCCTATGGCACTGCGTAAGATACTACGGTCTTGGCGTGCATCCGTGCGTCGCTGCGGTCCGGTCCCAGGTTGACGGGCACGTGCACCTTCTGCTGACCACTGGCGACAACATCGATATAATGTGGAGACCTCAGGCCCCACGTGTTAAGCAATTTGGCATTACGTCCACCTGGCCTCCCACATACCCACTATACGCACTCACTCAGAGTCTATCAACTGCACATACAGTTCACGTCCACGCTGTCGCGGCATGCTACCTGTGTTAAAGACTGCGATTGAGCTCCGTATGCCACAGCAAACTGGCTGACACTGATGGCAGCAGTGCACAAATGTTGCGCAGCTAGCGCCAATCGACAGCCAACACCGCGGTTTCTGGTGTGTCGGCTGTGCCGTGCCTGTGATCATTCCTTGTACAGCCCTCTCGCAGTGTCCGGAGCAAGTATGGTGGGTCTGACACACCGGTGTCAATGTGCTCTATTTTCCATTTCCAGGAGTGCATTTATGTGAGTGGTGATAGGTATGAGGGCGGAACTGGAACAAGGCTTAGCACTAACTGCCCCTGACTGCTTGCCGCCATCTGCCTAGCTCACATGATACATGTATATTGACAAAGTTGGTTTGGTGATATGTTCATATACATATGGTCTTGGAAATCAATAAAAAAAATTCAGTGTCCCTTTACAATCAATATGATGGGTGACGGGTATGAGGGCAGCACTGGGACAAGGATTAGCACTAACTGCCCCTGACCACTTGCTGCCATCTGCCTGGCCTGCTTGATATATGTATAAAGAGAAAGTTCGTTTGGTAATATGTTTATGTAGATATGGTCTGGGAAATCAAATAAAAAATTCAATGTTCCTTTACAATCAATGTGAGTGGTGAAAGGTATGAATGCGGCACTGGGACAAGGCCTAGCACTAACTACCATTGACTTCTTGCCCTTATCTGCCTGGCTCGCTTGATAGATGTATAAAGAGAAAGTTGCTTAGATGATATGTTCATATACATTTCTGGAAATTGAAATAAGAACACCGTGAATTCATTGTCCCAGGAATTGGAAACTTTATTGACACATTCCTGGGGTCAGATACATCACATGATCACACTGACATAACCACAGGCACATAGACACAGGCAACAGAGCATGCACAATGTTGGCACTAGTACAGTGTATATCCACCTTTTGCAGCAATGCAGGCTGCTATTCTCCCATGGAGACAATCGTAGAGATGCTGGAAATAGTCCTGTGGAGTGGCTTACCATGCCATTTCCACCTGGCGCCTCAGTTGGACCAGCGTTCATGCTGGACGTACAGACCGCGTGAGACGACGCTTCATCCAGTCCCAAACATGCTTAATGGGGGACAGATCCGGAGATTTTACTGGCCCGGGTAGTTGACTTACACCTTATAGAGCATGTTGGGAGGCACGGGATACATGCGGACGTGCATTGTCCTGTTGGAACAGCAATTCCCTTGCCGGTCTAGGAATGGTAGAACGATGGGTTTGATGACGGTTTGGATGTACCGTGCACTATTCAGTGTCCCCTCGACGATCACCAGAGGTGTACGGCCAGTGTAGGAGATCGCTCCCCACACCATGAAGCCAGGTGTTGGCTCTGTGTGCCTCGGTCGTATGCAGTCCTGATTGTGGCGTTCACCTGCACGGCACCAAACACGCATACGACCATCACTGGCACCAAGGCAGAAGCGACTCTCATCGCTGAAGACGACACGTCTCCATTCGTCCCTCCATTCACGCCTGTCCCGACACCACTGGAGGTGGGTTGCACGATGTTGGGGCGTGAGCGGAAGACGGCCTAACGGTGTGCGGGACCGTAGCCCAGCTTCATGGAGACGGTTGCGAATGGTCCTCGCCGATACCCCAGGAGCAACAGTGTCCCTAATTTGCTGGGAAGTGGCGGTGCGGTCCCCTACGGCACTGCGTAGGATCCTACGGTCTTGGCGTGCATCCGTGCGTCGCTGCGGTCCGGTCCCAGGTCGACGAGCACGTGCACCTTCCGCCGACCACTGGCGACAACAACATCGATGTACTGTGGAGACCTCACGCCCCACGTGTTGAGCAATTCTGCGGTCCGTCCACCCGGCCTCCCGCATGCCCACTATACGCCCTCGCTCAAAGTCCGTCATCTGCACATACGGTTCACGTCCACGCTGTCTCAGCATGCTACCAGTGTTAAAGACTGCGTGGGAGCTCTGTATGCCACGGCAAACTGGCTGACACTGACGGCGGCGGTGCACAAATGCTGCGCAGCTAGCGCCATTCGACGGCCAACACCGTGGTTCCTGGTGTGTCCGCTGTGCCGTGCGTCTGATCATTGCTTGTACAGCCCTCTCGCTGTGTCTGGAGCAAGTATGGTGGGTCTGACACACCGGTGTCAATGTGATCTTTTTTCCATTTCCAGGAGTGTACCATAGTAGAACACAGAAGAAGCTTCTAAGTTGATGTAATCGGCCAGTAAGAAGCAGTACAATTCAAGTTTCAGTTATAGATTATTGTCTTATTAGGTGGCTTAGGTGCCTTGGACATGACCGACGGCCTTAAGATTTCGCATGAAACAATGGCTGGCAGCCACGTTACACGTTAGAATGTGAAAAGTATCCATATTCCTTTACAATCAGTGCAAGTGGTGATGGGTATGAAAGCCACACTGGGACAAGGCCTAGCTCTAACTGCTTCAGACTCCCTGCCGTTATGTGATTGGCCAGCTTGATATATGTATAAAGAGAAAGCTGGTTTGGTGATATGTTCATATACATATGGTCTGGGAGAGCAATAATAAGAAATCAATAAAAGGAAATCAATGTTCCTTTACAATCAATGTGAGTTGTGACGGGTGTGAGGGCGGCACTGGTACAAGGCCTAGTACTAACTACCCTTTATTGCTTACAATTATCTGCCTGGACTGCATGATATAAGTAAAAAGAGAAAGTAGGTTTGGTGATATGTTCATATACATACAATCTGGGAAATCAATAAAAAAAATTCAATGTTCCTTTACAATCAATTAGAGTGGTGGCGGGTATCAGAGTGGCACTGGGACAAGGCCTAGCAATTTCTGCCCCTGACTCCTTGCCACCATCTGCCTGGCCCGCTAGATATATGTATAAAGAGAAAGTCTGTTTGCTAATATGTTCATATACATATGGTCTGGGAAACCAATAAAAAAAATTTCAATGTTCCTTCACATTCAATGTGAGTGGTGACGGGTAGGATGGCAGCACTGAGGAAAGGCCCTGCCCTAACGGCTGCTGACTGCTTGCAGCCATCTGCCTGGATCGTTTGATATATGTATAAAGAGAGAGTTGGTTTGGTGATATGTTCATATACATATTGTCTGGGAAATCAATAAAAAAATTCAATGTTCCTTTACACTCATGTGAGTGGTGACGGGTATGAGGGCGGCACCGAGATAAGGCCTTGCACTAACGGCCGCTGACTCCTTGCCATCATCTGTTTGGCCTGCTTGATATATGTATAAAGAGAAAGTTGGTTTGGTGAAATTTTCATATCCATATGGTCTGGGAAATCAAAAAAAAAATTTCTATGTTCTTGTACAATCAATGTGAATGGTGACGGGTATGAGGGCGACACTGAGACAAGGCATAGCACTAACTGCCCCTGACACCTTGCCGCAATATGACTCACCTGCTTGTTACCTGAAATAGGAAGGGAGGATCCAAAAACAGGAGTAGTTGAAAGTAGGGTGCAGCAGACTAATAAAATTGGTAACAGCATTTGGTCGGGAAAATCTAGTAATAGGAATAGAAATGTCTTGCTGCTAGGTAGCAGTCATGGGAGGGGTGTAGGCCAACTAGTGCAGGAGAAATTAGGAGCAGATTTCCAGGTCACGAGTTTGTTTAAGCCAAGTGCTAGGCTTAGCCAGGTGATAGAAAACATAGGACCACTCTGTAGGGACTTTGACAAGAATGATGAGGTGATAGTAATAGGTGGGGCAGGAAACAGCCTGGCTAAGGATAGGAATTATGATATTAAGAGTGACCTGGATAAAATAGGAGCTGCAACAGGATGTAAGGATGTGGGTTTTGTTGATGTATTGCAGCGTTATGATCAGCCCTCGGTTAACCCTTCTGTGTGGCGAGTTCACAGAGAGTTGAGCGAGAAGCTGCTCGACGGTGCAAAGACACACATTTATACAGTGCCTGTTGGTAGCATTGGGAGATGGGGATACACTCGACATGGCCTGCACCTAAATAGTCTAGGGAAGGATAGATTTGCTGATTTAATTGTAGGTCGTGTAAAGGGGGCCAGTAGCACTCAAGGCAAAACCCCTGTGACCCGAAAGGGCATAGGGGCAGCTTTTTTAGGTTGAACAAGATGTCCAGACAGACAGCTCTTAAAGGTAAAAAAATAAATGGTTTGAATAAAGGTAGAGGAAACAGTTGTGTTAATATATTTCACCAAAATATCAGGGTATTAAGGAACAAAATAGACAAACTAATAATTTGTTTTGAGAATATAAAAAATAGAACAGAAGTTGATGTACTGTGCCTGTCTGAACATCATATAACTACACAAATGGAAAATGTAAATATTAATGGGTATAAACTAGCAACTTATTTTTGTAGAGACAGTATGGAGAAAGGAGGAGCTGCCATTTATGTTAAGGGGGAACATTATGTTTTTAAAACATAGAGACCGCAAAATTCTGTGTAGAACAGCACATTGAAGTATGCGCTAGTGAGCTTAAATTGGACAGTGGTAAATTCATAATTGTGACTGTGTATAGGTCCCCACTTGGATATTTTCAAATGTTTCTTAAAAACCTAGATCTCTTGCTGCATTATCTGTCAGAAAAGGGAAAACACATTATCATTTGTGGAGATTTTAACGTAGATTTTCTTAAACACTCAAGCAAGAAGAACGACCTTGAACTATTACTTTGCTCTTACAATCTGACATCAGTCATTGATTTTCCTACTCGTATTGTACAAGACAGTATTTATTTATTTAGTAGCACACTGATAGATAACATTTTCATAGACCAAGATAAATTAAAAGAAGTAAGCACCTATCCTATTAAGAACGGGCTTTCTGATCACGATGCACAGCTACTTTCAATTCATGACTTTGCTCCATACAGTAATGTGAAAAAAAAAAAACAAAATAATACACCCAATTAACCATATAACAATTCAACAATTTAAGGAAAGCTTGAAAAGGGTAGACTGGGAGGATAATTATCGGGAACCTGATGCAAATGTTAAATTTAACTTATTCCATGATAAACTTTGGGGTATATTTGAAAACAGTTTTCCTAAGAAATTAGGGAATCATAATTCAAATATACTTGATAAAAAACCATGGCTGACTAAAGGGATTAAAATTTCTTGTAGCCGGAAATGGGAACTATACCAAGACACTAGAATAGATCGAGATGAAGAAAAGCTCAAGCATTATAAGAAATATTGTAATATATTAAGAAAAGTTATAAAAAAATCCAGAAGTATGTGTATCAAGTCTGAGATTAGCACCTCTGATGAGAAAGTTAAAACAATATGGAATATAGTTAAAAGGGAAACAGGGCAACCAAGGTCACAGGACAACAGTATTACTGTTAAGCACAATGAAAAGCTTATAAATGAAAAATCACAGGCTGAAAATATTTTTGATAATCATTTTATAAATGTAGCAGAATATATAGGCACCAGCTGCTCACCAGATAGGGCAGAACTCTATATGAAAGAGGCATTCCCGGTGCAAACAAATGAAATTGAAATCCTACTCACCTCACCATCTGAAATTAAGAAAATAATAAATTCACTTAAGAATAAAAACTCACATGGAACTGGTGGTATCTCCAATAGAATACTAAAATCTTGTCCACACCTGATAAGTCGAGTTCTTAGCCACATATGTAATAGATTTTTGAATCAGGGAATATTTCCTGACAGATTGAAATATGCCATAGTTAAACCCTTGTATAAAAAAGGTGACAAGACAGACGTCAACAATTACCATCCTATTTCACTTCTGACATCGTTCTCAAAAGTGTTTGAAAAAGTAATGTACTCAAGAGTAACTTTACACATTAGTGGGAATAATGTTTTAACAAAATGTCAGTTCGGTTTTCAGAAAGGTGTTTCAACAGATAGTGCTATACACGCTTTCACTGATCAAATTTTAAATGCTCTGGATAGTAGAACATCACCAATTGGGATTTTCTGTGATCTCACTAAGGCTTTCGATTGTGTGGATCATGAAATCCTCTTAGATAAGCTGAAGTACTATGGAATGAATGGTTCAGTACACAGATGGTTCACTTCATATTTAACTGGTAGAATGCAGAAGGTTGAAACAGTAAACCCACATAGTACACAAAGGGCATCAGATCATTCAGACTGGGGATGTATCAAGAATGGGGTACCAAAAGGTTCTGTCTTGGGGCCTTTATTGTTTTTAATATATATTAATGACTTGCCTAATTATATTCATGAAGATGCAAACCTTGTTCTCTTTGCAGATGACACAAGTATTGTAATCAAGCCTAAAAAGCAAGAATCAGCTGAGGAAAATGCAAATAATGATTTTCAAAGAGTTATTAGGTGGTTTTTCGCAAATGGACTTTCATTGAACTTTGAAAAAACACTGTACATACAGTTCAGTACAGGGAAAGGCATAACACCGGAAATAAATATAGAGTGTGGGGGAAAATCTTTAGCTAAAGCAATTTGTTCAAAATTTCTGGGTGTCTGTATTGATCAGAATTTAAACTGGAAGACACACATTGACAATCTACTGAAACGATTGAGCTCAGCTACCTATGCTGTTAGTGTCATAGCATTTTTTGGAGACAAGCAGATCAGTAAGTTAGCATACCATGCATATTTTCATTCGTTGCTTTCTTACGGAATCATCTTTTGGGGCAATTCATCACTAAGAAAGAAGGTATTTATTGCACAAAGACGTGTTATCAGACTAATGTCTGGGGATCATCCAAGATCATCTTGTAGACAATTATTTAAAGAATTAGGGATATTGCCAGTAGCGTCACATTATATATACAGCCTAATGAAATTTGTTGTTAGTAACCCAGATCAATTCAGAATTAATAACACAGTCCATAGCTACAATACTAGGAGACAGGGTGACCTTCACTACCGTTCATTGAATTTGACATTGGCACAAAAGGGGGTGAATTCTACTGCCACAAACATTTTTGGTCAATTGCCAAACAATATCAAAAGTCTGACAGACGACCAATCGGCATTCAAAAGTAAGTTAAGGAAATTCCTGAATGACAACTCCTTCTACTCCATAGATGAATTTTTAGACATAGGTCAAAGAAATACAGTAAGCATTAACAATTGTACCGTATATAAGACTAACAATGATTATTTGGGATAAATGAATCTTGTGTACTTTGACACATTCCACATCATTACGAAAGAATCGTGTTCATGATCCATGGAACAAGTAATATAACTAACTAACTAACTAACACCTTTTCATCCTTGACCTTATTTACTCTTAGTGCCTTTTTATTATTTGGTAACTTAATGGGAAAGGACATCTTAGCATATACAGAAAGAGTAGATATGAGTTCTTCCAACTTTCTATCTATTGCATGTTCTTGATAAACCTGCAACCAATTACTTTTAGCAGTATAAGACTTAAACATACTCAGATTATAATAATTTACCACACATACTTTCTTTGCTGCCATGTGCACTGAATCAGTGTTACAATTTCGTGTTATATTTGTTCTCAGAAGTAGTGGCCAGTGGTCAGATACCCAGGTCTTAATTACCTCTGACTTGAGTTGCATTAACTCATTTGATACAAATATATTGCCAATACAGGTACCAGTACCTTTATAATGTGGCCTTGTTATTTCTGTGGTTGTAATATAAGGACCAAAAGAATTTAATAAATTATTTACCAATGAGTTATAGATAGTAGGCAACTGAAAATTCAAATTGAAATCTCCATAGATTAGTATCCTACACTTATACTTACAGACTGTCTCACATAAAGACACTAACTTGTTAACAAAATCATCTGTTGACTTGCCTCCCATCTTAGTTGAGTAATAGTTGTAGTTTTGTAAAGTTGAATCTGTTAACCAAACAGCTGCAATTTCACATGACATTTCTAGAGATAATGCTTTAACTTTTGCTATTGGTTCATATTTAATCCCCTTTTTTAGAAATATAGCACACCCACCATGTTTTTTATTAGTTCTACAATATTTTTCAGCTAGGGTGTAGCCCTCAGGACAGTATAGACCTATTTCATCATGCTTTAACCAGTGTTCTACGAGACAGACTACATCGAAGTGATAAGTCTCTATGACATATTCCACTACTTCCAATTTATTAGATAAACACTGTACATTCCAGTGAAGGACACTAAAATTATCTGATCTGTGCCTTGGTTAATAAGCGACAAAGTTACATTCAACATAACGAAAATTAATGCCATGAATTTCAGTTTGAAGAGTGAAAATGACAATATTAAATTAAATGTAGATTTCACCTCTATAAACTGTCTGACAAATGCAAAATTTCTAGGAATGAATATTGATTATCAGTTGAAGTCATGAGAACACATAAAGATGCTTGCAAACAAAATGTCATCAGCATGTTATGCCCTTAGAATCCCATCATCAGTGTATAACATGCTGAGCTTTCCAGTTACATACTATTCATATGTACAGTCAGTTACTAGCTCTGGCATTCTGTTTTGAGGAAAAAATGCACAAAATATGAACACAATTTTTGAACTTCAGAAAAGAGCCAGAAGAATGATAACCAAAAATAGTAGTTGAGCTCGTTGAAAATATCTGTTCTAAACACTGTGCATTCTAACTGCACCATGTGAACACCTTTACCAGTCAGTTGTACATATCAAAAATAACACAGGTTTGTGTAGTAATTACCATTCTGTCCATGAAGATGGAACAACAGCAACACTCAAGTTGCGTTTACCAAGAAAATATAAATATAAAACGCAAAATAGCATTCAATTAAACTTAAATCAAAATGCAGCCATTGTGAATTGGAACAGAAAAGTGAAACTGGGGATATTTGAATTCGTACATGTATAACAAGGCATTTCAGTTTTGTGCATAACACAGAATTAATCTCATACCTAGTGGGCTGTGTGGAAGCTCTTGCTGCGATGGTATGCCACAAGCTTCCCCTCACACTCAGTACTGTTGGACAGAAATGAATATAGGGATAACTCACAAGGCATTTCAGTACTATGCATGACACAGAATTAATCGCATACCTGGAGTGCTGTGTGGAAGCCCTTGCTGCTATGGAATGCCAAAAGCTTTCACCTTGCACTCAGTCACCAGCACTGAAAGTAAACAATTAATCATTAAAGCAGAATGCAGGCATTGTGCATTGAAACAGAAAAGTGAGATTGAGCATATTCCAATTTATAGACGTCTCACGAGGGATTTCAGTGTTGTGCATAACACAAAATTTGTGACACACCTGGTCTGCTGAGTAGAAGCTCTTGCTGCCATGATATGCCAAAAGTTTGCCCCCTCTTACTCAGTGACAGGCACTGTGAGTAAGCAATTAAACATTAAATCAAAATACAGGCATTGGGCATTGGCACAGAAAAGGAACATTGAGTGTATTTAACTTCATTGATGTCTCACAAAGAATTTCACTATTGCGCATAAGACAGAAATAATCACATACCTGGTGTGCTGTGTGGAAGCTGTTGCTGCCATTGATTTGAGTTGTTTTGCAACACCTCAAATATCTACTTTTATGTCACTCATACTAACAGCTGATCTGTTTTCAAATTCTGGAATATTTACTTTGCCTTCTTTCACGAAGGAATGATAGAAAGCTGTATTTAGTAACTCCGCTTTAGTAGCACTATCATTGGTAACATTTCCACCACTATCACGCAGTGACGGTATTGTCTGTTTTTTTTTTCCACTGGTGTAATTTACATACAACCAGAACCTCTTTGCGTTTGCTACCATATTTTGAGACATTGTGGAAACTATTAAAAGCATCTCACAATGACGTCCACACAAAAGTTCGAGCTTCTATGAAACTTAGCCAGTCTTGGGGGTTTGGCATGCTTTATTCATTGCTTCTGCAACAGTGTTCTGACGTGTTTTGTCTACTACTGTGTATCAGTCCCATCTCTTATGAACTTATGTGGTATGAATGTATCTATTGCTGTCGATAGTGTATCTTTGAATTTGAGCCATATCTGGTCTAGCCTTACATAATTAGCCTGGAAGGAATGGAGACCATTTCTTAGGAAGGCATCAAGTGATTTTATTAAATCAGAATGTGATCATTGTCCTTATGAACACAAAAGGAACAATGAGCATATTTGGATTTATACATGTCTCACAAGGTATTACACAATTCTGTATATCACAGAATGAATCTCATACCTGGTGTGGGGTTTGGATGCTCTTACTGGCATTGTATGCCAACAGCTTCCCCCCTTACACTCAGTGACAGGCCCTTTAAGTAAACAATTAAACATTAAATCAGAGTGCAGGCATTGTGCATTTGATCAGAAAAGTAACGTTGAGCATATTTCAATTTATAGAGGTCTCACAAGGCATTCCAGTATTGTGTGTAGCACAGAATTAATCTCATACCTGGTCTACTGCCATGGTAAGTCACAAACTCTTTCTACAGATCCAATGACAGATGCTGTAAGTAAAGATTAAAACAGCATGCAGGCATACTGCATCAGAACAGAAAAGTAACTTTGAACATATGTGAATTTAGGGATGGCTCTCAAGACATTTTAGTGTTGTACGTAAGACAGATTTAATCTCATACCCGGTGTGGTGTGTTGGAGCAGTTGCTGCCTTGGTTGACTCAAAGTTTGTTGCACACATGTACTGACACTTGTAGGCTTTTAAATCATGTTCCATACATAAAACAGAAACATGGCACTGTGTATGTGTAAAATGAAAGATAAATTACATGCAGTGTGGTCCACTTCACAGAATTACATACACATACCAGGTGATAAATGTTGCCTATCTCACTGCTGTGTATGCCACTGAGTTTTCACCCAGTAATTCTATCAGTTCTGCTGGAACCTGCAAATACTTAGAAAGCACTCAATTCTCCAAGCATTCACTCAGTATGCTGAGTTGCGATAGGCACAACAAAAAGATTTACACAATTATAGCTTTCGGCCAATGAGGCCTTTGTCAGCAGTAGACAGACATACACATGCAACTAGAACACACACCTACAGTCTCAGAAAACTGAAACCACACTGCGAGCAGCAGCATCATCAGTGGCCACTGGGTGGTGGTAAGGAGGAGGAGGGATATTATGGTGGGAGTGGCGGACAGTGAAGTGTTTCAGTTTAGAAGGAGGGCAGGAGAGAAGGTGAAGAGGGGTAGGGGGTAAGTACAGGAAAGGAGAGAAATAAAAAGAGACTGTCAAGCAGCTTTGCTGTTACAAGCAACATGAATGCAGGTATATGTTTTACCTGCTTTGTGTTACCATGTATGTATTTCAGTGTCTTATGCATACTCTCCAGGTGCATGTCTGTGTTGAGCCTGTTGTCATCCTATGCCAATATGCCCAACACTTCACATCTTTTTCATAATACATCTGGAAATAGTGACCAAATTGTGATGTCTCTGAATCACTGTTGAGCTTTTATCAATGATTCCTGAAACACAGCAATATCTCTTACCTGCATTAGTGTCTTAACTAGTTTGTACACCTCATTTCTCTTGTCCAAATTTTTAATTTTTCTCTTAATATTGGTTCTCCGGGCTCTGTCGACATGCCAGGTACAGAAAAGTCTCATTTATTTGTTCCAAACAATACTATATGATTCTGCCAGAACTGTCATGAATACTTTTGGGGAAATATGTTCAACATGTAACTTAACACAATTGAAAAATATACTCAAAATATCAGAGTCATTCCTGTTACAAATGATAAAGTACACAGAATTCTTGCCTCATATCACCCAGTACAAGTAATGTTGTAACTTCAAAATCATAGCCATTTAGGCCATGAGTTCCATCAACACAAATACAATCACTTCCATATTTTGCTTATATGTCATTCATTATAATTAACACAAAGTCTTCACTTCTCAGTGCAGGGTGTAGATCATTAATTGTTTCTTGAGGCTTATAGACAATACACATGGATTGTCACTTTGCTGCACTTCTTGCACCCGAGCTTCAATGCTGATCACATCATTTGTATGTCTGACTGACTTTGAAGACAGATTATATGCAGCTGCAAATTATGCAAATCATGCATTTTCTCCAAATTTGAATTGTGCACTATTTCTTCAATTGTTTGGAGGACTGTAGGAAATGAGATTCATGCAGCAATGTCTTCAGCTATCTTCATCCATTCTTTTTCTGTCAGGTCCAGATCGTGACCAACATGAGTGGACACAAAAGTAACATGGCATTTTCCTTCCTTGTATTACATTTTAATGTCTGCAGGGCACTTTCCACTGGTTTTGTTGCTCCCTGGCAATTTTAGATGTCTGCTCCCATCACGTTTGGAGATAAAATTACCTGGGAAATAGCAAACATGACAACATTTGGTGCCATCATTGTAAAATTTAGTGCCGCTGTTTTTAATGAATTTGGAATGTGTAGCACGTTCTGTTTCTTCTTTTCATTTTAAAAATTCTTCTTCACTGGAAAATTCTACGGCTTCTGGTTTTACACATAAGGCATGTGCAGACTAGAAATGATCCATCCAGTACCTTTTATAATCGGTTTCATAATGCACACATCATGCTGTATAGTGGTTCCACTCATATCTTACATGCCATCAGTAATGTGTAATGACTGAAACAGAGAAAGAACTTAGTATCAAGGTACCCACAAGGATCTGTATTGAGCCCATTAATTTCCTCGTTATATGTTAACGATGTGTCGAGTATGGTCTCCCACTGTAAATACTATTTATATGCTGATGATCTGCAGTTATATGTAAATGCAAGCCCAACAAATCTTTGTTCAGCCATCCAGAAAGTAAATGCTGACCTACTTGCCTTATCACAAAGGATGCAGAACACTTCATTCACTACAGAAATGTAAAAAGATATTTACTCTCGAACTTAAAAAGAAACTTGTAGAATCACTAATACTCCTCTCGTTGGTTGCAGTGATCCTATTCTCCGGGGATTTTCATGTGAGAGCTCATGTCAGTTGGAACTGATGAAAAATGCTTCTGTGATTTACAGTATTTCTACCATATCACTTCTATGAACAATTATCATGGCTATGTGCCAATAGACATAGAGATTATCATACACTGTGTTTGCTGCATTGTTCAAATGTGTGCGAATTCCTAAGGGACCAAACCTGTGGGTTCATCAGTCCTTAGACTTACACAGCACTTAAACTAACTACACACACACACCCCTATGCCCCAGGGAGGACTCGAAACTCCGGTGGGAGGGGCCGTGCAAACCACGACATGGCGCCTCAAACTGTGTGACCATTCCAAGCGGCTTGCTACATCATATTCTCAATCATAGCACTCCTGCCTATTTATCTTCAAGTCTTACACTGCTGTCTGAACAGCACAGCAGATATACTCATTCTCTATAAAGTAAAATCCTCTCTGTGTCACAACACACTGCCATTTTCTGTATGAGGAACCAAACTTTGGAACAATCTTTCTTAAAAGATTAGAGAAATAAAATCATTTCAAACTTCAGAAGAGACGTAATGACTCACTTTCTATCACAACAGTGAAGTATCTCTTCTTGTAACTCACTCTTGTCAATCCTCCCTCCACCTCTACTTTTCCCTCCTCTTGTCTACAGAGTTCTCTGTTGATATTACCTTCTTCCTTACAAGCCACTGTCACTTTAATTTCAACCCTTTCCTCCTCCATTATTGTGGTGGTGGTGGTTAGTGTTTAACGTCCCGTCGACAATGAGGTCATTAGAGACGGAGTGCAAGCTTGGGTTAGGGAAGGATTTGGAAGGAAATCGGCCGTGCCCTTTCAAAGGAACCATCCCGGCATTTGCCTGACACGATTTAGGGAAATCACGGAAAACCTAAATCAGGATGGCTGGAGATGGGATTGAACTGTCGTCCTCCCGAATGCGAGTCCAGTGTGCTAACCACTGCGCCACCTCCCTCAGTCTCCTCCATTATCCCTTCCACTTATTCTAATACCAAGGAAGGCTTCAAAAGCTCCAAACTAATCAGTATCATTCATAATGCCTCTGTTATTTCATTATTCTTATTACTATAACTTTATTCCTTTCTCAGACGTTATGTCTGGTTAAAAATGGAAAGTGACACAGACCTTGATCAAGCGTGACTTCCTTTTAAATGTACGGTATATGTTACATTGCATTTAGGAACTTTTGGGTAATTGAACATTTATCCGTAATTACAGATTTCTGTAGTTGTATATATACATTTGGATGTAGCTGTAGTGCGTTGATGTACTGGTGGATATTGTGTGGTATGACTCCTGTAGTTGATACTATAATTGGTATAATGTCAACTTCATCCTGATGCCACATGTCCTTTACTTCCTCAGCCAGTTGGATGCATTTTTCAATTTTTTTCCCCCCCTGTTACCTTCTGTATATTTGTTGTGTTGGGTATGGATATTTCGATTAGTTGTATAAATTTCTTCTTTTTATTGGTGAGTATGTCAGGTTTGTTATGTGGTGTTGTTTTATCTGTTATAATTGTTCAGTTCCAGTATAATTTGGTTTCATCATTCTCCAGTACATTATGTGGTGCATACTTATATGTGGGAACGTGTTGTTAATGCATTATTTTTGCTACATTGTCATGTCTTCTGCTGCATTCTGTATTTGCTAGTATTGTACATCTGCTTGTTATGTGATCTACTGTTTCTATTTCTTGTATGCAAAGTCTGCATTTATCTGTTGTGATATTGGGATCTTTAATAATACACTTGCTGTAATATCTGGTGTTTATTGTTCGATCCTGTATTGCAATCATGAATCCTTCCATCTCACTATGTTCTTAGCCATGTGTTGGATGCATCTTGATCGATGTGTGGCTGTGTCAGAGGATACGGATGCTTGCCATGTAGTGTTTGCTTTCTTTGTATCTGTTGATGTTATGTGAGCTAAAGGGTTGTATAAGTGGTTATGAAATTGCAGTGGTGTAGCCGATATATTTATGTGAATGATTGCTTTGCGTATTTTGCTACTTTCTGCTCGTCTTGGAAAGAATTTTCTTTAAAAAAACCTACATTATGGACAGGTAGACAATTTAGGTCAATAAATCCCCTTTCTCCTTCCTTTCTGCTTAATGTGAATCCTTCTGTTGCTGAATGTATGTGATACAGAATATATTTGTGGCATTGTGATCTTGTACGTGTATTGAATGCTTGTAGGTCTGTGTTACTCCATTTCACTACTCCAAATGAGTAGGTCAATATTGGTATAGCATAAGTATTTATAGCTTTTGTCTTGTTTCTTGCTGTCAATTTTTTTAGTCTTTGTCTATATTTTCCTTTTAGTTCTTCTTTAATATTTGTATTTTCTATTCCTATTTTTTGTCTGTATCCTAGATATTTATAGGCATCGGTTTTTTCCATCGCTTCTATGCAGTCGCAGTGGTTATCCAACACGTAATCTTCTTGTTTAGTGTGTTTTCCCTTGACTATGCTATTTTTCTTTCATTTGTCTGTTCCAAAAGCCATATTTATATCATTGCTGAATACTTCTGTTATCTTTAGTAATTGGTTGATTTGTTGCTGCCAGTAGTTTTAGATCATCCATGTATAGCAAAGGTGTGATTTTGTGTTGGTATGTTTCAGTAATATTATATCCATAACTAGTACTATTTAGGATGTTGGATAGTGTGTTCAGAGCAAGCCAGAATGAGAAAGGACTTAATGAGTCTCCTTGGTATACTTCACACTTAATTTGTATTGGTAGTGATGTGAAATTACTTGAATTTGTTTGGATATTAAGTGTGGTTTTCCAGTTTTTCATTACTATGTATAGGAACTGTATCAATTTAGGATCTACTTTGTATATTTTCAATACTTGTAGTAACCAAGAGTGGGGTACACTATCAAAAGCTTTTTGGTAATCAATGTATGCATAGTGTAGTGACCTTTGTTTACTTTTAGCTTGATATGTCACCTCTGCATCTATTATCGGTTGCTCTTTACAACCTCGTGCTCCTTTGCAGCCACCTTTTTGTTTTTCATTTATAATACTGTTCTGTGTTGTCTATGTCATTAATTTCTGTGTAATAACTGAAGATAATATTTTGCATATTGTTGGTAGGCATGTTATGGGGCAATATTTTGCTGGGTGTGCTTGATCTTTAGGTCTCAGATAAGTTATTCCTTGTGTAAGTGTATCAGGGAATGTGTATGGGTCTGCAATGTAATTGTTAAATAACTTAGTTAGATATGAATGTGTTGAGGTGAACTTCTTTAGCCAGAAATTTGCTATTTTATCTTTTCCAAGGGCTTTCCAGTTGTGCATAGAATTAATTGCTCAGGTGACTTCATGTTGCAAAATTATCACTTCAGGCATTTGTGGTATCATCTTTTACGTGTCTGTTTCCATTTGTATCGACCTGCATGTCTGTTATGTTGTAGCGGGTTTGACCAAATTTTGCTCCAGGAGTATTCTACGTCTGTTATGTTTGGTGGATTGTCTATTTTAATTTGTGTGTTATCTATTGCCTGGTAAAATTTCTGTTGGTTTGTGTTGAATGTTTGGTTTTGTATCCTTCTATTTTCACTCTTGTTGTATCTTCTAAGTCGTTTGGCCAATGCTTGTAATTTCTGCTTCTTTTCATCTAATTGCTCTATTGCTTCTTGTTGTGAGATTTTACCCAACCTTTTTCGTTTTTTGTCTGATATTTCATTTCTTATAAATTGTATTAAGCTCTCCGATGTCTTTTCTCAGTTTTCCTATTCTGATCTGTAGCCTATGTTGCCATGCTGGTTTTGTGGGTTTCTTCTCTGTGTTGGTTGGTTCTGATGTCTGCCTAGTGTGTATATTTAGTGCTCCTATATAAACCAATAGTTGTAACTCTTCCATAGTTGTATTTTCATTTACTTTGTTGTGTATGATTGTGTTGATAGTTGTTATTGTTGGTTTGACTTGTGGGTTATTTGGTGGTCTATGCAAGAATGGTCTAATGTCTATATTTGTATTCTATATATGTCGGCTGAAATTTTTCTTCTATATCTACCATGTGTGTCACTTTGTGTTATAGTTGTGCTTGTTCTGGTGGCTGTCTTAAGATTTTGTTCTCCTCTGATTGTTTAATTGATGCGTGTTGTTCTTTGTTTGTTTGCTCTGTGATGTTTGAGTCCATAACTGTATTGTCTTCTTCTTCTTCTACTTCTCCTGATTGAGCATTATTTTGTCCCAGTATTTTTTTTGTTTGATGTTATTTTTGATTATTACATGGATCTGATCAGCAAGTCGTTGTTCTGTTAAAAATTTTAATTCTGGGCATCTGGTAATAAATGTTGTGTATACTTGTATAGGTTCCTAAGTGTGTTGCTTGGTAATAACAGAACATGAGGTGTCAGTTAACTTCATCTGACCATCTCATTCTCTGTCTTTGTTTCCCTTCTAGAGGGGTTGCAGGAAGCATATCCTGCAAAACACCTCTATTTGGATTTAAATAATTTTCCGTGTGGCTAGCAGTGTCATTACCATTGTGGACGGGCATAGGGTTCTAGCATCATCCCCGACCATGACAGCGCTTCATTAGTTCTGTCCTGAACCAACTAATCATACTAAAAGGGGGGGGGGGGGGTGGTTAGCCCTATTAGTGGTTTGTCCGCTTCATCATCTTTTATGACTGGCAGAACATACCAGAGGTCTATTCTTTTCCTAGGCCTCCACGGGAGTTAATATTGTTTAATATTGTTGTTGTTGTGGTCTTCAGTCCTGAGACTGGTTTGATGCAGCTCTCCATGCTACTCTATCCTGTGCAAGCTTCTTCATCTCCTAGTACCTACTGCAGCCTACATCCTTCTGAATCTGCTTGGTGTATTCATCTCTTGGTCTCCATCTACGATTTTTACCTTCCACGGTGCCCTCGAATACAAAATTGGTGATCCCTCGATGTCACAGAACATGTCCTACCAACCGATCCCTTCTTCTAGTCAAATTGTCCCACAAGCTTCTCTTCTCTCCATACCCATTCAATACCTCCCCATTAGTAATGTGATCTACCCATCTAACCTTCAGCATTCTTCTGTAGCACCAAATTTCAAAAGCTTCTATTCTCTTCTTGTCCAAACTAGTTATCGTCCATGTTTCACTTCCATACAAACACTTTCAGAAAAGACTTCCTGACACTTAAATCTATACTCGATGTTAACAAATTTCTCATATTCAGAAACACTTTCCTTGCCAAGGCCTGTCTACTTTTTATATCCTCTCCACTTTGACCATAATCAGTAATTTTGCTCCCCAAACAGCAAAACTCTTTTACTATTTCAAGTGTCTCGTTTCCTAATCTAATTCCCTCAACATCACCCGACTACGTTCCATTATCCTCGTTTTATTTTTGTTGATGTTCATCTTATATCCTCCCTTCAAGACACTATCCATTTCGTTCAACTGCTCTTCCAAGTCCTTTGCTGCCTCTGACAGACTTAGAATGTCATCGGTGAACCTCAAAGTTTTTATTTCTTCTCCATGGATTTTAATTTTACTCTGAATTTTTCTTTTGTTTCCTTCACTGCTTGCTCAATACACAGACAGGGAGAGGCTAAAACCCTGTCTCACTCCCTTCCCAACCACTGCTTCCCTTTCATGTTCCTCCACTCTTATAACTGACATCTTGTTTCTGTACAAATTGTAAATAGCCTTTTGATCCCTGTATTTTACCCCTGCCACCTTCAGAATTTGAAAGAGAGTATTCCACTCAACACTGTCAAGAGCTTTCTCTAAGTCAACAAATGCTAGAAATGTAGGTTTGCCTTTCCTTAATCTAGCTTCTAAGATAAGTCGTAGGGCCAGTATTGCCTCACATGTTTCAATATTTCCACGGAATCCAAACTGATCTTCCCCGAGGTCAGCTTCTACTAGTTTTTCCAATTATCTGTAAAGAATTTGCGTTAGTAGTTGGCAGCTGTGTCTTATTAAACTGATAGTTCAGTAATTTTCACATCTGTCAACACCTACTTTCTTTGGGATTGGAATTATTCTTGAAGTCTGAGGGTATTTCGCCTGTCTCATATATTTTACTCACCAGATGGTAGAGTTTTGTCAGGACTGGCTCTTACAAGGGCGTCAGTAATTCTAAGCGAATGTTGTCTACTCCCGGGGCCTTGTTTTTACTCAGGTCTTTCAATGCTCTGTCAAACTCTTCACGCAGTATCGTATCTCCCATTCCATCTTCATCTACATACTCTTCCATTTCCATAATACTGTCCTCAAGTACTTCGCCCTTGTATAAACCTCCTGTATACTCGTTCCATCTTTCTGCTTAGAACTGGCTTTCCATCTGAGCTCTTGATATTCATACAAGTGGTTCTCTTTTCTCCAAAGGTCTCTTTAATTTTCCTCTAGTCAGTATCTATCTTACCCCAGTGAGATCAGCCCCTACATTCATACATTTGTCATCTAGCCATCCTGCACTTCCTGTCGATCTCATTTTTGAGATGTTTGTATTCCTTTTTGCATGTTTCATTTACTGCATTTTTATATTTTCTCCTGTCATCAATTAAATTCAATATTTCTTCTGTTATCCCAGGATTTCTACTAGCCCTTGTCTTTTTACCTACTTGATCCTCTGCTGCCATCACTACTTCATCCCTCAAAGCTAACCATTCATCTTCTACTGTATATCCTTCCTGTGGGAAGTGCGAAAAGCAATAATGTATCTGTCCACAAAACTTTCAAGTCCTGGAACATTTGTCACTCCTGTACCTCCTCAAACAATGTCTACAGTAAACCATCCGTTACCATGACCAAATGAATCATTTATATCTAAACTAAAATTAAGTCTGCAACTGCAGAAAACAGAAGGGCCGTGCAGCAGGGCTTTAGCAGCGACAGACTTGACAGGAATGCGATTTTTCTTCTCTCCAGCTGTTGTAGCAAATTCGATATTCTCGATGGTCTTGTAGACTTACGGTTTATGCAATCTTGGCAGCGCGCCTGTGGCGGACTCAGCGCACAGCGGACCCGAGCGCCTAGTACGGCTAGCGCTCACGTCCGGGATAACGCTCCACCAGCAGGCCGAAATATTCTAAGTCTGAATCAAGGTCATGCATTGTCGGACTTTTATATAAGCGAGCGAGCGCCGCGCAGTGGCTATGTCGCGCTGCTGCTGCTGCACAGGCAACAGCATTGAACGCTGCCAAGATGCCGTATAGAAGATACCACTGCCGTTCGAAACAGACAGTCTACAAGACCATCGAATTTGCTACAACAGCTGGAGACAAGAAGAATCGCATTCTGGTCAAGTCTGTCGCTGCTCAAGCCCTGCTGGGCGGACCCTCTGTTTTCTGCAGTTGCAGACTTAATTTTAGTTTAGATATAAATGATTCATTTGGTCATGGTAACGGATGGTTTACTGTAGCCATTGTTGAAGGAGGTACAGGAGTACCAAATGTTCCCAGACTTGAAAGTTTTGTGGACAGAGACATTATTGCATTTCACACTTACCATATTTCCGAACTAGCTAATAAAGATTTTGGTAAATCAGCATATGTCTCACCTTCATCTTTGTCTTTATATAATCGTAACAGGAGGAAAGTATCTGTAAATGAATCTCTATTTATTTGGGTAAAAGGTAAAGGTGTATGTGAATATGTAAAGTTTATTGGTGATTGTACTGTATATTTTCATAAATAAAGTATCTCAAAAGAGGAAAGGCCCCTGGTCCTGATGGGATACCTGTTTGATTTTACACAGAGTACGGGAAGGAACTTGCCCCCCTTCTTGCAGCGGTGTACCGTAGGTCTCTAGAAGAGCAAAGCGTTCCAAAGGATTGGAAAAGGGCACAGGTCATCCCCGTATTCAAGAAGGGACATCGAACAGATGTGCAGAACTGTACACCTATATCTCTAACGTCGATCAGTTGTAGAATTGTGGAACACGTATTATGTTTGAGTATAATGTCTTTTCTGGAGACTAGAAATCTACTCTGTAGGAATCAGTATGGGTTTTGAAAAAGACGGTCGTGTGAAACCCAGCTCGCGCTATTCGTCCACGAGACTCAGAGGGCCTTAGACACGGTTTCACAGGTAGATGCCGTGTTTCTTGACTTCCGCAAGGCGTTTGACAAGGTTCCACACAGTCGTTTAATGAACAAAGTAAGAGCATACAGACTATCAGATCAATTGTGTGATTGTATTGAGGAGTTCCTAGATAACAGAATGCAGCATGTCATTCTCAATGGAGAGAAGTCTTCCGAAGTAAAAGTGATTTCAGGTGTGCCGCAGGGGAGTGTCATAGGACCGTTGCTATTCACAATATACGTAAATGATCTGGTGGATGACATCAAAAGTTCACTGAGGCTTTTTGCAGATGATGCTGTGGTGTATCGAGAGGTTGCAACAATGGGAAATTGTACTGAAATGCAGGAGGATCTGAAATGAATTGACGCATGGTGCACGGAATGGCAATTGAATCCCAATGTAGACAAGTGTAATGTGATGCGAATACATAGAAAGATAGATGACTTATCATTTAGCTACAAAATAGCACGTCAGCAACTGGAAGCAGTTAATTCCATAAATTATCTCCGAGTACGCATTAGGAGCGATTTAAAATGGAATGATCATATAAAGTTGATCATCGATAAAACAGATGCCAGACTGAGATTCATTGGAAGAATCCTGAGGAAATGCAATCCGACAACAAAGGAAGTAGGTTACAGTACGCTTGTTTGGCCACTGCTTGAATACTGCACAGCAGTGTGGGATCCGCACCAGATAGAGTTGATAGAGGAGATAGAGAGGATCCAGCAGAGGGCGGCACGCTTCGTTACGGGATCATTTAGTAATTGCGAGAGCATTACGGAAATGATAGATACACTCCAGTGGAAGACTCTGCAGGAGAGATGTTCAGTAGCCCGGTACGGGCTTTTGTTAAAGTTTCGAGAACATACCTTCACCGAAGAGTCAAGCAGTATATTGCTCCCTCCTATGTATATCTCACGAAGAGACCATGAGGATAGAATCAGAGAGATTAGAGCTCACACAGAAGCATACCGACAATCCTTCTTTCCACGTACAATACGAGACTGGAATAGAAGGGAGAACCGATAGAGGTACTCAGGGTACCCTCCGCCACATACCGTCCGGTGGCTTGCAGAGTATGGATGTAGATGTAGATATTTCTGTTAATTGTTCCCTTATGCTCTCCCTGAAACTCTGTACAACCTCTGGTTCTTACAATTTATCCAGGTCCCATCTCTTAAAATTCCCACCTTTTTGCAGTTTCTTCAGTTCATAACAAATAGATTGTGTTCAGAGTCCTCATCTGCCCCTGGAAATGTCTTACAATTTAAAACCTGGTTCCTAAATCTCTGTCTTACCATTATATAATCTATGTGAAACCTGTCAGTATCTTCAGCCTTCTTCCACATATACAACCTTCTTTTATGATTCTTGAACCAAGTGTAAACTATGATTAAGTTCTGCTCTGTGCAAAATTCTATCAGGCGGCTTCCTCTTTCATTTCTTACCTCCCATCCATAGTCACCTACTATGTTTCCTTGTCTCCATTTTCCTTCTCTCAAATTCCAGTCAGCAGTGACTATTAAATTTTCGTCTCTCTTCACTATCTGAATTATTACTTTTATTTCATCATACATTTCTTCAATTTCTTCATCATCGGCAGAGTTAGTTGGGCTTCATGTCTATCTTGGCCACAATAATGTGTTCACTAGGCTGGTTTAGTAGCACTCCTATTTTTTTCATTCATTATTAAACCTACTCCTCCATTAACCCTATTCGATTTTGTATTTATAACCCTGTATTCACCTGACCAAAAGACTTGTTCCTCCTACCACCAAACTTCACTACTTCCCACTATATCTAACTTTAACCTATCCATTCCTCTTTTTAAGTTTTCTAACATACCTGTCCAATTAAGGGATCTGACATTCCACACTCCGGTCTGTAGAATGCCTGTTTTCTTTCTCCTGATAACGATGTCCTCTCAAGTAGTCCCCGCCCAGAGATCTGAATGGGGGACTATTTTACCCAAGAGGACGCCATCATCATTTAATCATACAGTAAAGCTGTATGTACTTGGGCAAAATTGCGGCTGTAGTTTCCCCTTACTTTCAGCCGTTCGCAGTACCAGTGTCTTCACTCTGAAAGTGCTCTGATTTTGTTATCTGTATGTCAACTGCTTTGTGTTCATCAGAGTATCTCAGACTACCATGTAGCCTAAAAACCATTATGTGCACCCCACAAGTACTTACCTAACTGAGTAGCTGCTTCCTTTGTGTAGTGTACCCTGACCTGCCTTGGAGAGTCCTACAATTATCCACCCAATAATGCAGGTCCAGCCAAGACTGTCAGACTCAACAAAGCATCTGGCCGAGTTTGTCCACTGGGCTCCAGGCCGCAGGACCCCAGTCAACTCTGGAAACTGTGCTGCAAATTGTGAGCTGTGCTTGCACTCCATACGAGCGGCCAGCAGCCTCCACCAGTCATCAGGATGACCTCGGAAGTGATGCCACTCCTCGCAGATGACTGCACCCCGCAAGCTCGATAGAGACAGATGAAGCCGCCACATCTTGGATGAGGCTCCCTGATAGACATACAGAGTACACATTGGCTATCTTTCTGGCTCTGAACAATATTTCCCCAATTTGTCCAACACTAGCAGTCCCAATAACTAGTAAACCCCTCTCCCTGTTTGCTCGCTCAGATGCCGTCAGAGGAGTGACTCACAGACGAGTGGGCAAGGCCGCACAGCCAGCCTCCACACGCCTAACCGATCAGTGTAGTTAGTCGTTCAAGAGAAATGATGACTGTGCTACACACTGCCTGAATTTCCATTTAAAGCTACAAAAATGTGAGACTACACCTCTTAAATAGAAGAAAACTCGTGGAATTTAAGAATTAATCTATGAAGAAAACAGAAAAATCTAAAGACCTAACTAGCTGTTGTCCTCATCTTTGACAGGTGACATCTGGAACCAGTGTGTAACTCAGCTTTACTTGTTTCTTGTGAAAATGAGATTTAAAAAAGATTGTGCTCTGGGTTGATCTATATTTATTTTTGTCATTTTGAACTTTATTTACAAGACAGTCAGTGCCCCATTGGGAATTCACAGAAAAGCTGAATAATAAAGTAATAGTGAGCACTAGCTGAAGCTTAGATATATTAGGAACCTGTGCATACTATCAGTCTTTTAGCTTCCTTCTTTCATAGTGTCTTTGTACATATGATGGGCTACAAGCACACTTAACAGCAGCTTAATAATCATATTTTTCACTCTTCCATAAAAAAAAAAAAAAGAATTGTGAATAACAATCAGTACATTTCAGCCATGACTTGAATCTAAAAAAAAAAAAATCGATGCGAAGAGGCATTGGATGTCTCAACAGTGCTGGTACTGACTGACAACTGTGTCATTCTCAGCAAACCAAATTCACTTGAGGTGCATGGGGTCAGCACACCTCTGTCCCAGCCGTTGTCAGTTTTTGGCAGTGGCAATGCTACTTCTCAGTCGAGTAACTCCTCAGTTGGCCTTACAAGGGCTGTGTGCACCCTTATTGAACCTTGGCCACATAGCACAGTACAGAGAGCTTCACTCACAATGATTCATCGAGATGTGCATTGGTTAAAATCACACGTGGTTTCTTACAGGGCTCAGAATTTGGCTTTCAGGCTGGATAACAGACATGTCTAATCCCAGAACCATAGTTTTTTCTTACAGTGCCAATGTATTTGATTAAATTGCTCGCTAACAAATGAATACTTCACTTACCAACATTTACAGGCTTTGTGAAAATTATCTACATCTTTCGACAGAACTTTGCCCACTTCATCATAGTTTGATGTGAGGAGTAAGGAATATCGTGGTCAAAATTTTGTTTCTGCTTCCCATAACAGTATGCTATTAATCACTCAACTTAAACCATATGCTAGTGCATTTGTATGTCATCCTGATCCCAGGTTCCCACCATATGTTTCATTCCCTTGAGAATCAGCTAGCAAATCTTCTTACACTCTATTCGTGCATGGTACTCTATGAGGGTATGATGTATGACCAGCTGTCTGCCATCCTGAATGGACTCTTCCAAACTGTGACCAACAACCACCTACATGACTCATATGATGTAGTGGGGCATTTACACAACATTTTAAAATATTTCACATTGCAAGCTTAAATTTCAATTTCTGTGGCCATAAAATGATGTACACCTAAGTATGATGCTGTAATAATTGTTACAGGACAATTTTTCAACACTGTCATACAACATACACAAATTCTTGCGAGTTCATAGTAGAGGTCCACCTTGAGCTGTGCAATTAATTACGAATGAAGCACGGTATTGATATTAAATGTCTGAGTGATTGTCAGTTTAGAGAGTAATTTAAAACAGATTTGTATGTTAGCTGGGAATAAGGGGATGTTTGGAAGCACATCCAGTGACACAGACTGAGCTGAGCACTGTAACAGTCAGAGACCCGGCTGAGCTCATCTGGAAAGCGGCGGTGAGGGGAAACTTTCACTGTGGCAGCCTGGCCCAGTAAGTGTCTTTGTGATCCCTAATGGCACCACCATGCAGATGGACAACAGTCGAGACATTCTGTAGTGTTCGCTCACACAAATGTTTTACGTCTTGGAGTGAGGAGTAATGTTAGCAAAAGATGCTATTGACTGCCAATTGCTGAAAATCTGGCTTTGGGATGCATACCAGAGACTGCTATCTTACAGGTGAACTCCCAGCTAGGCCTTGTAAATTTTTGAGATGCCACCAAACACACAACTCTTACAAAAACTTTGTTTAAGGATTTAAGACCTTTGGACAGTGGTTCATCTTGATGTTTTTCAGAGTGACAGAGAGCCCAACAGAGCCAAAAGGAAGCTGCCTCACTGACAGGGGAGAGAGATATGAATAGCGAGGCACGACTTTTTCCGAGGAGTATAGCAGAAAGGGGAGCAATGGTTACTCGAGTAAAACATAGCCCAGGGAGGGGAGTTGTGCTCTCTGAGGTGCATTTTTGTCAGTCAGAGCTTGGAAGATCCAAAGCACAGCCAGTAAAATTAAGCACATATAGAAAAATTTGGCAATTCAAGGTTTCCCTCATACTGAGAAATTCGATCAATCTCTCCTCACAGATGAACTTCAATTCACAGCTGCTACAGTGATGTGTAAGGAGACTTGTCAAATGTTTGGCCAACCAACACACAGCCACAGAGGAGGTCTGCTGACACTACGGTGGGGACAGCTGCTACTGAATGGGATCGAGGGACCTTCAAGTCAGCTTATAAACACAATCTCAGAGATTCATTCTGAATATCTGTATTGCAAAGTCGTGAACACTCTGCTTCTAAAATCCACAAAAAGTATGACAAATTACCTCCAATAACTTATTAGTTTCAGTAGTTCTATTCTGTGCTAATAAACCAACTAATCACAATACATGTTCCACAGTCGTAAAACACTCCTTCCCACCCAAACACACAAACTCTCAAAGCTTCCAGAATGCAGCAAAGTGTACACAGATTTAAAACTGTGTGCTGTACTGAGACTCTATCTCAGTACCTTTGCTTTTGTGGGAAACTGCTCTACCAACGGAGCTACCTAAGCACGAATCATGACCCATCCTCACAGCTTTACTTCCTCCAGTACCTCATCTCCTACCATCCAAACTTCACAGAAGCTGTCCTGCAATGCTGCAGAACTAGCACTCCTGGAAGAAAGGATATAGCAAAGACATGGCTTGTCACAACGTGGGGGATGTTTACAGAATGAAATTTTCACTCTGCAGTGGAGTGTGTGCTGATGTGAAACATACAGCAAGCAACATCTTTGACAGTGTGGTGGTAGTGCATTGATGACTGGGAAGTAAATAGATAAAAATGGACTAAACAGGAAAATCTTTAACACAAAATAGGAACAGCATGACTACATAACAGTTTCTATTAATAAAGAAAACTAATAAAATAAAATTAGTACTTGACAAGGCTACAACGGAGAGTGATACACAAACCAATTAAAAGAAGAAACAATCATCAGTATGTTATACCCTTATAATCCTATCACCAGTGTCTAACATGCAGTGTCTTTTAGTTACATATTTTTCATATGTTCTCTCAATTCTTAGCCATGGCCTTCTTTTTTGGGCAACAAATGCACAAAATATGAACGCAATTTTCAAACTCCAGAAAAGAGCCATAAGAACAATAACCAAAAATACTAGTCAAGCTCATTGTAAAGCTCTATTCAAAACACTACGGATTTTAACTGCTCCATGTGAATACATTTGCCAGTCAGTTGTACACATCAAAAATAACATTGGTAAGTACTGCACAAACAGCTCTGTCCATGACCATGCAACAAGAGACAGACTCAGCTTACATTTACCAAGAAAAATAAACATAAAGCTCAAAACATCATTTTCTACCATGGAATAAAACTGTACAATAAATTGCCAAAATACACTTATTTAAAAAGGCAGCTAAAAATTACCTGTCATGCAATGCATTTTATACATTAAAGGATTACTTAGATAAAACAGTGTAGGGGTTTGACAAAGAATGTTATACCCATAAATAATATTAACATTGCAGGAGTAGATTTAATTATTGTCTCTAACTAGAATTCTATAAATACATGTGTATACAAATTAGCTTATTTTAAATTGATGTAAACTTATAAATACTTTGCCATGTCCTATATCCTTGTAAAAAGCGGTCTACGGATGAATAAAGGTACTACTACTACTACTAACGTATCTATTGAATACATAAGTAATGTAAGCAATATCAATAAGATAAACAGAAATAAATAGATGCAGGAAAATGGGCGCATTTGAGGGAACATACTGTAAATGCAGCCTTTGAGAGTGTGGCGGTACAGCACTTTGACATTAATATTATATTCACAACTGTGTCTATGTAACAGTTTGCATTAAACAAATGAACCAAGTAAAGTATAAACAATATTTGGCGAGACAACTACAAGAGTTGTTAAACATTGACAGTAATACAAGTACCATTTAAGAGATAGCCTTAACAATTGAAACTACAGTCTAGTCTCTTGTTAAATTTCCAAAATTGCTGAAACACTTAATTCTTTATTTCTGACCAAGAAACCAAATACCAGTTTTTGTAAGTCTAGCTTCAAAATTGCCTTAATAGAAAAATTTTTGAAAAACACCCTTCATCCCATATTTCACCCCCTTGATGTCGGTATTTCAAAAATGACACTGGCAATATAAGATCCACACCTCCAAATTTCAAGTTTCTGTCCAGTCTATCATTGGACTGGGCAATGAGGAGGCAGTCAGTCAGGGCATTATGGCCTGATATATATATATATATATATATAGATTGTGTTTGGATGTTTCACCATAGTGTATTATGCTAAATGGTTCATGTTCATCATCTTTGAACTTAAATTCATTTTTTAATTAGTTCCCAGATTGTTTTGTTGCTAATGTATTTCCTATGAGTAGCAATTTCAGTTTTAAAAGTTTCCTTCGCCTCATTCAATTTGTCCTTCAAAAGCTGTGCAGCATTAGCTTTATAAAGTAGGTTTAGATGTATATTTGGCTGAGCCTAATCACACTTGGGGGAGTTTCAGTCTAGGATTACTTCCATTTTGGTAATGTTTAACTACCTGAAGGGTTTCTCAGAAAGAGTGGCAATAGTCATAATGTCTCATCAGGGATCAATAGAACTTATTCCATTTGTCATCAGTTCCTTACACCTGTGCACAGAACCTCATTTCTCCTCTGATTGCATTTAAAGGCATTACTATTCAATCTATTTGGAGTTAATTTCAGCAGAACATCCTTTGTAATTTTTCTATGGCTGAATTTATGTACTCTACCACATGACAAAATTGATGAGAATAATTTAAAGCTAGGCTACCTGACCTATAAAATTCCTGGTGGTTGTAGAATAATCCATTTTAGCGGAGTATTTGTCATTTATTCTAGTACCTGATGCATCAGGAAGCTGGGCTTCATTGCAGTTAACAAAAATACTTACTCTACTGACGATGAATTCCAATGTGACACTGAATTTACCTGGTCATGTCTAACAGGTCTAGATGAAATCAAGTTAATTGTTGCATGTTTTTACTGGTTGCCAAATTTCATTGTGACAGTTCTACAGTCATTCAAAAAAGTCTTCAGTCAGAAGCACCTAAATACCCAGATTATACAATGTTAGTTTTAGGTGTCTTTAACCTACTGAGTATGGACTGTTACATACAGACAAAGTACTTTTGAACATATTTTCCAAAAACTGCCTTGAGAAGCTAATTCAACAGCCCATATGCTGTGGGAATATTTTAGACCTTGTAGCTACAAACAGGTGTGGCTCTATTGGTTGCATCATTTTAGAGTCAGGGATTAGTGATTATGATGTCATCTTAGTAACTAGGGTTACTAAATGAATCAATCAAGAAAGCTTGGAGAGTGTTTCTGCTAGAAGCAGCAGATACACTGTGTGATCAAAAGTGTCAGGACACCCCCAAAATCATACGTTTTTCATATTAGGTGCATTGTGCTGCCACCCAATGCCAGGTACTCCATATCAGCAACCTCAATACTCATTAGACACCGTGAGAGAGCAGAATGGGTCGCTCTGCGGAACTCACGGACTTCGAATGTGGTCAGGTGATTGAGTGTCACAAGTGTCAGACGTCTTTATGCAAGATTTCCACACTCCTAAACATACCTAGGACCACTATGATAGTGAAGTGGAAACACGAAGGGACACGTACAGCACAAAAGCGTACAGGTCGACGTCGTCTGTTGACTGACAGAGACCGCTGATAGTTTAAGAGAGTCATTGTGTGTAGTAGGCATACATCTACCCAGACCATCACATAGGTATTCCAAACTGCATCTGGATCCATTGCAGGTACTATGACAGTTAGGTGGGAGGTGAGATAACTTCGATTTCATGGCTGAGCGGCTACTCATAATCCACACATCACACCAGTAAATGCCAAACGATGTCTTGCTTGGTGTAAGGAGCATAAATATTGAAAGATTGAACAGTGGAAAAAAATTGTGCAGAGTGATGAATTGTGGTACACAGTGTGGTGATCGAATGGCGGGGTGTGGATGTGGCGAATACCCAGTGAACATCATCTGCCAGTGTGTCCAGTGTCAACAGTAAAATATGGAGGTGATGGTGTTATTGTGTAGCCACGTTTTTCATCGAGTGACCTTGCACCTCTTGTTGTTTTGTGTGGCACTATCACAGCACAGGCTACATTGATGTTTTAAGCACCTTCTTGCTTGCCACTGTTGATGAGCTATTCAGGGATGGCAATTGCATCTTTCAACATGATCGAGCACCTGTTCATAATGCACTGTCTGTGGCAGAGTGGTTACATGACAACAACATCCCTGTAATGGACTGGCCTGTACAGAGGTCTGACCTGAAACCTGTAAAACACCTTTGGGATGTTTTGGAACGCCGACTTCATTCCAGGTTTCACCAACAGACATTGGCACCTCTCCTCAGTACAGCACTCTGTGAAGAATGGGCTGCCATTCCCCAAGAAACATTCCAGCACCTGGTTGAATGCATGCCTGAGAGAGTGGAAGCTGTCATCGAGGCTAAGGGTGGGCCAACACCTTATTGAATTGCAGCATTGCTGGTGGAGGGCACCATGGACTTGCAACTCATCTTCAGCCAGGTGTCTGGATACTTTTGATGACATAGTGTAAATAGTTGTTGGTATCACCACATAGATAATGAACTGACATCATTTTGTTCCAGTGAGCTGTGGTGCCATTGAGTTAGTAGACTGGAGCCACTGGCTCAAGAGTAGTATCAACTGTCCCTCGTGCAACCCCATTGTCAATATCTATGAGGAAGAGTGGCTATCTGTTGGTTGCGTCCTTAGAAGGTCTTTGCTTGCCGATATATACACGGGGTTCACTGGCCTGAGAAGGGAGGCACGAAGTTTCGAGATTGGTGGTAGCATTGCGACAAGAGGTGGTCGTGAGGTCTGAGCGGCCAAAGCTGTGAGATATGCAGGGGGGCCTGCACAGAGTGGAGATACCAGAGTACTTCACCGGGGTCAGCATTGACTACAAGCAGCAGGCTGACATTTTGTCGGTTGGTTATTTACATTAATGTCAGATGACCACTTGCGGCCTGGCAGCCTCCTTCTACCTGGCTTTCATTGGCACACTCAGTAAGCACACTGTGGATCCATGGAACTGCCTGCTGATAAAGGGGAGTAACATTCTGTAATCCTCATGGTTATTTGTGTCATTGCCTACCTGCCCTCCTTATTATTTCCCAGTTAAGTGAACTTTTGGGAGAATTTCCTGAGGTACTACATGACAGGTTGGGAGTCACAGACATCATTTGATACCATATTCATGTTATGGATGATGTGCTGGTTTGCCAGTCACCACATCACTTGTCATAAGACCATCCACCATTCTTAGTACCTAAAGATCAGGGGCAGGATTTATGACCTGTAGTTGATCACAGGCTTCTCAATTAAAAGGTGATCCTGGATTATGTGCCAGTCCCTGATCTCAACACCTGTTTCACCTGGTTTTAGGGAGCATATTGGTTTACTGTATTAGATCTTAATCAGGCTTATTAACAGGGAAATCTAAGCATCTCATCGCTTTCACCCTGGATTGGAATTTATACGAGTTCATCCGAGTTCCATTTGGTTTGTCAACCAGTGCAGCAGTTTCATCCCATTTATTGGATGAAATTTTAGGTGAATTAAAGTTTAAATGTGTCTGCAGTTATTGGGGCAATGCAGTCATATTCAGTGCCTCCTTTGAAGAGCATTTAGAGCACATCGGGATGGTACTCTCCAGGCTTAGGGATGTAGTCCTGACTGTGAAACCTTGAAAGATGACCTTGGCTAAGCACCAAGTGTCATTTTTGGGTTACTTCGTACCTGGTGATGGAATTAGCATTGATCCAGAATGAACGAAGGCATTGAGGAATTTTCTGCAGCCACGAAATAAGAGAGAGATTGCCTCATTTGTAGTGATGGCTAGTTATTTCCGCAAATTTGTCCCAAACTCTGTGCAACCTTCAGCTCCATTAAATTTGTTACGCAGAAATAATGAGAAATTCATGTGAGCTGAAAGTCAGCAGGCAGCCTTTGAAGGAATCAAAACTGTGATTTCCAACCCACTGGTTTTAGCCGTACCTGACTTTAAGAAATGATTTTTGGTCCAGACTGATGCTTGCAATACTGGTATGGCAGCAGTTCTTTTACAGAAAGATCAAGATATCAGGCATCTGTTATCTTTTGCTTCCATACTTCTGGAGGGGCCTGAACTCAATTACTTGGTATATGAGTGTGAAGCATTAGCTGTGTTATTTCCTCTGGAAAAATTTTGGTTCTATCTCAAACATCATAATTTGATCTAGAGACGTATAATCAGGTCCTTAGTTGGGACCTAGCAAGACAGGGCGTATTGCAAGATGGGCGGTCCACATTTTGGCTTTCCATTTTAAGGTTCAGGACACTGAGGGCTCTGATAATCAGGTTGCTGATGCCCTGAGCGGGATGTTCCAACAGCACGAGCTTGATAAGGAAATGTACTATCCTTACTAAGGTACCCAAACTGTTTAAAATTTTGTAAACTGAACAAGAATAATACCCATTTTTTTGGGGGGGGGGGGGGGCGGGGGGGGCCCTCAGGAAGCAAATACTAGATGGACAGTAATCCAGCGACTGTTTTCTGAAGAATGGGATACTGTGTAACTGCAGGGGTAGCTAGAATTTATCTCCCCTGACCCTTAGTTATTCTGGTCTTCCAGTACTTTCATGACTCTCAAGTAGGAGGGCATTTAGGTCTTTATAAAACGTTGGAGACAGTCAAGGAGTAGCTGACCTGGTCAACACCTTATAAAAACATTAGAGGTTTAGTCAAAGAATGCCGAGATTGTAAGAATGGAAGACCACGTAACTCCCTGGCGAGGGGAATTCTGCAGTCGGAATGGGAAGAGCATCCACTGGACAAATTGTTTGTTGATTATGTGGGCCAGCTTCTCTGGACAAAAAAAGGCAATTTGTATATTCTCATAGTAGTGGACACCTTCTCCAGGTTCATTTGGTTGCTATCTAGCTGGGGTGAGAGTGCTCTTATCACCATCTCTGGTGGTACTAATATATGTTGTTGGTTTGGGCCACTGCAGCCATTGGTTATGGATACCGTTCCAGGATTTCTGGCAAAATTGTTTACACAATGGGATAAAACATGTTTCCACCACACCTTATTATACTCAGGGTTCCTTTGCCAAAAGGATTAACTGCAACTTGAAGTCAGCATTGATTATTTACCACCATAAATCACCCAAGAAGTGGGATACCACCTCACCCTGATTAAACTTAGTGTTTAACTCCGTGTGGCATGAAGAATCCCATGCCAACCCAGCTAACCTAATGCTCGCATATCCCCTGAATTCCTGACTCTCCAACTTATGCGAGATAAATTATCTTTTACCTCCATCTATCAGTCCGAAGGTACTTAGAGAGCAAAGGGACCAAATTTGGGGAAATACTAGGAATGTTCATTATTGTCAGGCCTGTCACTATAAAAGAAACAGGTGCCCCTTTCAAGGGAAGACAGGGGACCTTGTCTACATCAGGAACATTTCTGGATGGACTTCCCAGGATAAATGTTTAGAGAAACTTGCCCCACATTTCCTAGGTCCATATTCCATTGTAAAAATTTTAAGCCCAGTCAATCTTTTGGTCAGGGACCCAGAAAAGAGGAAGCTCATCTCAGTCAGGTTGAACTTTCCAGCAGAGTGAAGGGTTTTTAGGTCTGGGGCAAGGCTTGTTCAGGCTTGAGAGGGGGATGTTCTCTTGTGGCCCCATTGCCAATATCTGTGAGGAAGAGTGGATATCTTTGGGTCATGTACTTAGAAGGTCCTTGAGAGGGGTCTGCTGGCCTGAGAAGGGAGGCACGAAGTTTGCCGATTGCAGTAGCGTCACAGCAAAAGGTGGCTATGAGGTCCGAGTGGCCGAAACCACGAGCTGCGTGAGGAGGGCCTCTGCAGAGTTAAGACACCAGAGTACTTCGCTGGGGTCAGCATTGACTACAAGCTGCAGGCTGACACCCCGTCAGTGGGTTGTCAACATTGGTTTCGGATGGCTGCTCGTGGCCTGGCTGCCCTCTTCTACCTGGCTTTCATTGGCAACACTCAGTAACCACTGTAACTGTTTGCTGATAAAGTGGAGTAACATTCTATAATCCTCATGTTGATTTGTGTCATTGCCTATGATTTTGTGGTTTGTACCCGACCCTCAGAGTTTTACTCGGTCAGCTCTTTGGTCAATAATAGAGGCTGTAATATTGTACTCAGACACTAGTTGTCATTTGAAAATTTGTCCCATTATTATATTACTTTCCTTTCTGGTTTGTACCCAATCATTAATGTTCTAATGACCAGCTCCTGGCCATAAATACAGCCAGAACAATTGTACTAACGCACATGTTGCCATTAAACAAAAGAGGGACCTTGTAGTTAGATTTAGGTGTTAACCAGTTCAGTTCTTTGATTGCATTTACATTTTTAAGTCTTTAGTTATAATCTGAACAACCTTTTGTTCTAAGGTGTGTTTGAAAGACCGGGTCATTGTAGGTGTATTTTAGCTGGAACTTGTAGTTCTGGCAAGTGAGTTCTCTTGTAATAAGTATTCAAAAGTGATATTTTAAGATGTTAATTCAGAACAGTCTTAATAATTGACAATCAGTTTAACTTTGAAAATATTAACAGCCAACTGTCACCAGGGAATTAGTCAAAATGGACAGGTTGGGATCCAATCGCACCATGGCTGTTGATTGAAATTAAAAAGTTGGTTGCTCTTAAATAAGCTTTATCAGTGTCATATTGTTTCCTAATCTGTTTAGTCTTTAAGCACAGGTGCACATAATAACCCAGGACCTTTAGACATACAGCCTTCAAATTAAAAATTACGTCATCTGTTTTGAGTAACTCTTGTCATCAATGGTGCTTATATAATTTTCACGTGTTGCAGAAAGGCATGTAGTAGCAGAGGCTTTGTCCAGTGCAGTAGTAAACACTGCCATTTGACACAATAATGTGTGGGCTGCAGGTATGGTTGTATACTGTTAAATATACAGGTTGTGTGAAAAGTAAGTTACATTTGTGGGTCCTTCCTTCCACATTTTCTTTCATTCTGGTAGGTACCATGTTTCATCCAGTATGATGGATGTAGAGGAATTATAGGAAAAGTTTAAATGCTCTGGAGAAGTATGTACTGATTAAGTGGATGAAGGACAGAAAATATCCACTGTGGTTTACCACTGAAATTTGGAAAATACTGAGAAAGTAAAGGCTGTTGTATTCTCAGTTCAAAAGAGAATGAACAAATTATTACAGGAAAAAGTTAGTAGAGATTCAAGCATCTGTAAAAAGATAAATGTGCGATCCGTACAACGGTCATACCTAAGCAAAAGATATTGTTGAGTACACAAGAAAATTCTGGTCATCTATAAGACTACTAATCAAGTCTTAGGCTTTTATCCAGTCACTCATTGACCAACCTGCATGGAGGTAGAAGACAGCAAAAAGAAAGCTGAAGTTTTAAATTTTGTGTTGAAGAAATCATCCACACAGGACGATCATACAAACAGTGATGTGTTGCAAAGACTTCCATATGGGGGACACAGCAATGGTCATCCCTGGCATAATGAAACAACTAAAAGAGTTATTTGTTTATATGTCACAGGTCCAGATGGAATCCTAATTAGCTTTTACGAAGAGTAGTTTATGGCATTGCCCTCTTACTTAGCTTGAATTAATTAATCTCTCATCCACTGAAAAGTTCCAGGTGCCTGGAAAAAGGCACAGCTGACTCTTGTATACAAGAAGGACCCAAAAAATTACAGACCAGTATCATTAACATTGGGTTTCCTGCAAAATTGTAGAACGCATTCTGAATTCGAATGCAGTAAATTTCCTAGATACTGTGAAACTTGTGTCCACGAATCAGCATGGTTTTAGCAAGTATTACTAATGTGAAGATCAGCTTGCCTTTCTCTCACATGATATACTGCAAACTATGGAAAAAGGGCAACAGGAATACTTCATATTCTCAGATTTCCAAAAAGCATTGGATATCATGCCCCACTGCAGACAGTTACTGAAGGCATGAGCATAAAGAATAGGTCTCCAGCTATGAAAGTTGCTCAAAGACTTCTCAAGTAACAGGACCCTGTGTGCTGTCCTTGAGGGCTGATGTCAGTCAGTGACAAGGATATTGTAAGGGGTTCCCCAGCGAGATGTGAAAGGACTGCTATTTTTTTTCTGTATGCTCAAATGATGTGGCAGACAGGGTGAGCAGCAATCTGCAGCCGTTTGTTGATGATGCTGTCACACACAGGAAGGTGTCATCATTGAGTGACTCTAGGAGAATACAAGATAACTTAGACAAAAATTTCTATTTGGTGTGATAACTTTCAGCTAGCTTGAAATGTCTAAAAATGTAAATTAAAGCGCACGAGTAGGAAAAACTAACCAGAAATGCTTGGAACATTCGTGTCGATTAAATGTCTAGGCATAATGGTACAAAGCGATGTGAAATGAAACAAGCATGTGAGGACTGTAGTAGGGAAGGTGAATGATTGACTTTTAGTAAAGTATGGTTTAGCTTTAAAGGAGATGACATACTAGTGAAACCCATGGTACTATTTCAGTTTTTGGGTCAGATTAAAGGAAGACATAAAGCAATTCAGAGGTGGGCCATTATATTTATTACTGGTAAGTTCAGTCAACATGCAAGTATTGTGGAGATGCTTAGGGAAACCCTGGAGGTAAGGAAACATTCTTCTCTAGGAACACTATTGAGACAATTTAGAGAACTAGCATCTGAGGCTTATTGCAGTACGATTCTACTGTCACCAACTTACATTTCATGCAAGGAGAAAGAAGATTAGATGAGAGAAATAAGAATCCTCATGAAAGAATGTAGTCATTTCCCCCTCGCTCTGTTTGCAAATGGAACAGGAAAGGAAATAATAAGTAATTGTTCAGGGCATCCTATGCCATGCACCATATAGTAGCTTGTGTAGTATTGATGTAGATGTATTATATTTAAAAGATTTTATGAGTTTAACATCTCAATGAGCTTCAAATTTACTATATTCTTTGGATTTGCATTGTATTAAAGTCACCAAATTTTTAAACAATGTGAAATCCAGGATGAAATGTAACAGTACTATGAAAAGGAAACTTGCTACTCACCATATAGCAGAGATGCTGAGTCGCAGATGGCCACAACAAATAGACTCACAAAAGGCCTTTGTCAAAAACACATGACACACAGATACTTGTGCATGTGCACACAAACACACGGCTGCATCTCATGCAACTGAAACCACAGAGAGAGGGTGTTCCTTTTCAACAAATATTTACTTATTTATTGCCACTGTTTAGAATGATATTGGATGCATCAGTATCATTTACATTTACAGTTACAGGGTGATTTAGAAACTGAGCACACAGGTTATTTTACAGTAGACTTACTTGTGTAGATACATATAATAATTAATGAAAAGGAAAAACCAAAACTTTATTTCTAATTTAATTTAATAAATACCGGCCCTCAACTTTGCTTTCAGCTGTGGTACTTGAGTGTTGACAAAACATAAGAAAATTTTCATATTTACTGGTCACTGACCCCTTCATCAGGAAATTGCCATAGTAGAGCAATTCTTACGGACTAGCCCCAAAGTATTCCTTAACTTTGTACTCTTACTTTTGTTATGAAGCCTGGTAGTGCTTTCGTATTTTGTACACTGTTTGGAAGCCTGTTGTGTAAAAACATTTAGCTTTAGTATGACCTTTATCAACCACTTGTAGTCAAGTACCATTGATGTGATAATGGACTATGTGATAACAAACTTTAACTTTTGTGCTACAAATGTGTACATATCTGTTTAGCATTAGTGCATAGTTTGCTATGACATACATTATAGTTTAACATACATACATACATACATACATACATACATACATACATAGATGGATGGAACTGTCGAAATTGTAAATTGTCTGAATTTGATTTTACAAGATTCTCTTGGTGATAGCCTTATATACCAGGTACAGGGATTTCTTTTCATTTCATTCACATATGGAGTGCAGGAAGAATGAGTGCTTGGATACCTTCATGTGTGCTGTAATTATTGTTAAAAGCCTACCACTTCCATTTCTTAAGCATCTCTGTGGCACTCTCCCTTGGATTAAACAAACCTGTGACCATTTGTGCTGCCCTTGTCTGTATATATTCAATATCCCCTGTTAGTCCTATCTGGTACGGTTCCTACACATTTGAGCAATATTCTAGGATGGGTCACATGAGTGATTTGTAAGCAATCTCCTTTGTAGACAGAGGGCATTTCCCCAGCTTTCTACAATAAATCAAAGTACAGCACCTTCTTTACCCATGACTCAGCCCACATTATCATCTCCCTTTAATATCCTCTCAAAGTGTAACACCCAGGTATTTGTATAAGTTTGCTGATTCCAACAGTGACTCGTTGATATTATAGTTACAGGTTACTACGTTTTTTTTCATTTTGTGAAGTGCACACTTTTACACTAGTGAACGTTTAAATCAAGTTGAAGAACACCACTTTCAAATTTTATCAAGAGCTAACTGAATATTTATGAAGATTCATTCAGGCAGTACTTCAATATAGATAACTGCATCAAGCCTGAGTTTACTTTTAATATTGTCCACAAGGTCATTAATACACATAATTTACTTGTGCATACACTGATCAGCCAGAACAGCACGATCACCTACGTAATCACTGGTATGGCCACCTCCGACAGGGATAACAGTAGCAATGCAATCAATGAGGTCTTGGTAGGTAGCTGGAGGGAGTTGGCACCACATAAGTTACCAAATTCCAGAGAGGGTGTTCTGATCTCTGATGCCACGTTCAGTCACATCCTGACCAGTTTCAGATCTGGCGAGTTGGGCGACCAGAACATCAACTGGACTTGCCACTGTGTTCCTCACACCACTCCATCACTCTCTCCTGGCCTTGTCACATGGAGCATTATCTTGCTGAAAAATTCCACTGCCGTTGGAAAATGTAATTGTTAAGAAGGGGTGTACAATACTGCTTGCACGAGCTCCACCGGACCTACGGATGCCCACTTGAATGTGCTCAGAGCATAATAGAGCCACCGCCATATGTTCCTTTGGAAGACAAAGGCTTTGCGCCCTCCCATCAGCACGATTAAAAATGTATCACAATTCACCAGACCAAGTAATACTCTGTCACTGTACTAATTTCCAGTGCCAATGGTCACATGCCCATTTCAGTTGTAGTTGCCGCCGATGTTGTGGTTTAACGGTGACAAACGTACGGTTCATGGCTGCAGAGGCCCATCGTTAGAAGTGTTTGGTGCACTGTGTATTCAGACATACTTTGATGATTGCTCCATGTCTGGTATCCATATATATTATGCTATCTGTCAGATACAGATATAAGGTGTTCTGCATATTACTTTTGTTGTAATGTCTGCTCAAATCAGCAAACTGCTCAGCTATAAATCTCAGGTGACGTAGGATAATTGAATGGAAAATTTGTAATGCTGAAGAAAGTAGGTTAGGTGCTATTCAATGTTGGAGCAAGCCATAGCTTTTCACTAATGTGTACTTAATATTGGACTCATTTTCATTATGTTATTGCATCAGTTGTATTCCGACAGTCATAAACAACTGCAATGTAATGTGTTGCACAAGGCAAATCTATGATAAAATAATGTTTCAAAGATTAGCTATTTGTCTGCAGCCCGTGAGGATTTGTATTCATGGTATAGCTATTGTTTCTGCAGACATATACTTTCAACTGAAGTCTAGTTAATTCATCATTTTATAACTAATGAGAAAATATATACATATAGATCAAACCTTTAGGATGGCTGAACTATCCATTTTGTTCCAATTAATTTTTTTTTTTTTTTTTTTTTTTTTTTTTACTCATTCATATGTAACTCATGGTACATCATCCTTTAATTTAATCTATGTTGGAATTTACCTTATCTGTGCCCAGTTTTATTTACTGTCTGATGTGATGTTGCCACATCATGTCTAGTGTGGTGATGATCAACGAGATGACTGTCAACTGGTTATTGAGCAGTATACATTCTGGAAGTACCCTGTGGGTTCTTCATTTTCCACTATAAACCTGATTCTACAGTGGTATCTGGCCATGGTGGCTCTCAGTCCCTACAAAAAAAAATTTAAAAAATATTGGGATGATGACTTTCTATCTACAAGAACATGGTGCCTTTGACAATTATTGCGGGCAAATTCCTCTATCCCTCAATCCATCCTTGTAGCTTCCTGACCTTAAATTTTCATGTCAGTTCAGTTGCTGTAAAGTCTGAGTTTGACTTGTAAAGAAATAATTCCTTTTTGTCCTACAAATGGCACAGTCATTATGTCTAGGTACATTTCAACAGTTGAAAACTAACATAATTATTCCATGAAAGTAGATGTCTGAAAGGCTAACAATTACTGTTTCTTGTAAATTGCTTAACAACTACCTTTACATGATACAATGTATGCTATAATCATCTGTTTAATCTGGTCTATCTGGACTTAATACAAAGACATGCAATGTAATTCTTTATAATCACCTGTTGTCAATGTATTCTAAAACTTAAGAGTTCTTATTGATACGCACTGCTGCTTGAAATATCTTCTATGTCCATTAAACGCAATGATACACTGTCAAGTGCAATGTGGTTCTCAGTAACCACTCATTATCAATGCTCTTTTTCTTTCAAAAGAAGTATATTTACTTTCACTAGATCTGCAACTTATGGGAACAAAGTTAGAACTAGCAATGTATTGCCATATATTATACCATGATGTGCTGTCACATGCAGTCTAATTCTCTGTAACTGTTCATTGTCCAAGTGGTGAACTGCTTTCTTGTGCTGTACAGCATACCCCAGCAGTTATTAACAACAATATCTTGACTTAATTAATTCCATCACTCTGCTAACAACTGTTTATTTATATGTAATGGAGCTTGAAAAAATATACATCTTTCACCTTTGCCTTATATATAATTTTGTAACATTATGAACACATGAAATATGTCTGTGAACTTGAAATAGCACTTCATATATGCTTTGTCAATTGGAAGGAGAACATGACACTTAGCCAAGATTTTAGTAACCTAAACTTTTGTATCTCAGACTCGCCTTCTGTTTAATTTTGAAAATGTGATATTTTTACTTTTGTACTTGACTCTATGGTGTTTAGCAAACATATCAATGCATCACAAAGTACTTCTTATAATATGAACGTTCTACATATCTATGATATACCCAACGAAGCAGTTAGTTGACTTGTCTATTAATTGATATGGGATATGTTGTAATTTGATGCATTTGGCTACCTTATTTCTATATTTTCGTGTTAATGTACTAATTTATGTTTGAGCAGCAACAGATATCAGATGAACACAGTAATTCTGTACCTCTCTTTATTATTTTCATGTTTATGTTTCAGTATTTCATGTTTATGTAAGATCAAACCCAGATATTAGAGGGGCTGCTTGTAAGTCAGTTGGTAGTATCTAGCATTTTTTACTTGAATTAACCAATACAGCATTTTACATGTCATTTACTCTCTCCTGTAGAATGCTAGTTGTTCACCCTTTGTTGATTAGTCAGTAGGGAGTGTTGGGGTTAATATTCGAGGACTGGGAAGGTGTAGCTGTGGCAAGTCCGTTCTGCAGGGAATGCCGAACACTCTTCTCTCTCCGGCATGACAGTGAAGTTCTGGAACAGTGGGGGTCCTGTCTTTGGGGGTCTGTCATCTTTTCTTCTTCAACTCCAACACTCTGAATCTTCTATTTAATTTCTTACTTCTCATTAGAGTACCATGATCTCCTTCCCCCTGTCCACATGCATATGCCTCTATTGCTGAGATCCTTCTAGCTTACCATGTCAACACTTGCCATTGTTGACAAAAGCCTATTTTACAGGAGGATCTGGGAAACAAGCTAGTATTTTTGCACTCTTCAAGATACTTGGTCAGGCATGTCATCTCATAAAGCAGTCTGCATACTGCACACTTCAAGATTCTCTACGAAGCAGTCTGCATACTTCAAGACTATTTACATTTATGTAAAGTACAGAGATTTGTGCATTTACGCTTAGGAATTTTTGCTACATTTGAAACTCTAAGTTACATATTATCTCATACAGTTAAGAAACAACTTGTTCTTTCCTTCTGCTATTGAGTAATAATTTTGTATTATGTTTCATATTACTTTACATATTTAATCAAATAGTGGATTTATTTCATATCATAAGTAAAATTCTTGTTCCTCCATGTGTCGGAAAAGGTTTTGTTCATCTTTCACTTTCAAAAATCCTTTTGGGTGTGTTGAAACATAACAGACTCACTTAAAACATGCATTCTCCAGATGAATTTGGAATTATACATGCATATAAAAGCATGTGACTCATCTAGAAAAAATTATAAATGCTTGATTTCATTTACTTCAAAGTGTAGAAGCTCTGTACATGAAGGGAACCTCCAGTACTTCACAAGAAATGTAAATGCATTATTGCAATTATGTATTCAAGAAATTATACTCAAATAGTATCACAAATATGACCCATCATAGAATTGTACTTGCTGTTCTGGAGTAAATATACGATTATATATGTATTTTCAGTTTTTTGTGTGTTAATTTTAGTTGTTAGTTAATCAAAAAATGATTCTAAACAATGCCGCAGATTGTTTGGAGTTTATACATAGGGGGTCAGTACTTTGTTTGTATTTGGACAGAAAGTATGTTGCTTGTTGAGCATGTTTCATTTCGTTTCATTTCATTATTGCAAGTATGTTACAACTTATTTTAGATTTTTCAAGATGCTTTTAGTTACTTTGAGATCATAATAAATATTCAACTGAAACATTATACTAGATTAAAAAATCATTCAACTTTATGGTTAAATCCTACAGTCGCTGTTTTCTGGGACTTCTGCTGTGACAGATCACCAGCAATTGTGAGTACTTTAACTTAAATCAAAATTAATTCATAGTAATGTTTTAGAGATGTGTTAGAAATGGAACCTGTGTCAGTGAAGAATGTGTAGGACACTTGTCTGACTCATACCATTTCCTCTTGCAATTCTGCAGAAACTAATGTGTGGATCAACTGCAAACAGCATCAAGAATACTAATTTCCCCATCTTCTGTCCTAATTTGTTTATTTCCATTACAATGTTTAGGTGTTACACTACCACTTTTAGTAACTCGTTGAAGATGATAAATAATTGTCAAGATGGTCCACATCTATTGGGTTATCTTGCCTCGTATACTGTACAAGAATTAGTTGCAATCTTATGAAACTCTTTGTACTTCATGAGTATGTCTGCTTTTTATGCATTAGTAAATCCCGTCAACCACTTTTGACCTACCGCTTGGACTGTCACATATTTACTGATTAGCAAGTCTTTATGCACACTGTAGGCAAACATAAGAACATTGTACCTAGCAACTATGTAGGTTTAATGACACAGACAAGTGTCAGTGGGGAAAATGTGTACAATATTATAATGCATAAATGACTCGTACTAGATTCCCGCAAGAAACCCCACTGACATTCTGAGGTATACCACTTTTAATTTCTAAATGTCAATAGGCATCGTTCCATTTAAAAAATTGCATGTTTTCACAAACAATACAGTTTTGAAGTATTATTATGATCTGTTTCTTGGCTAGCAATATGAGCTCCAGACTACCAATTCATTTTGTGAAAACCACACCTGTTCCCATTTCTACAAGATTTGCCGTGAGAATTTTAGATGATTCACCCTGTCCTTACTTGCAGAATCTCTTCTACTTCTTTACTGTAATTTCCTTTTTATATCCAGATTAGCATCCTGATATTAGGCTCATTTTTCCCACCTATATCCATTCTGTGGGATGGGAAACATGCAGCTGGCACATCATCAGATTCCAACTTGTGTTTCAGAGGATGATTCAATAGTTTGCTTCTCAAATCCTATTCATAAACCATGCGAAAGCATTACCAAGTAAAAGTGAATCATTATGTTTATAGGTTTTTTAATCATTTTTGTTTGGTGTAATTGTTCTTAGGAAATATATGATGCTTAACTCCTAATTTTTATGATGTCTGCAGTGGTTAGTACAAATTGTGATCAGACTCTTGTTTTTCACTGAAATCTCTCAAAATACTGGTAATTGTAGCATGACTCTGCACTAAAATGTCATTTGCCAGTAAGCACTCAAATTCATGTAAAGAATCTTCGAGGTGCCCGACAACATCGACACAGTAGGTTATGGCTGTGGAATGCTCAGCTGCTTAGATCAGGATTGCACCTTGCCATCATCGAGATGCTGTGATAGGTGTTGCTGGTTGATCTTACTATTCCTGCATGCTACCCATTTGTATAATTGATGCTGCTTGTCTTCCATTTATTACAGTCTGTGTGTTTGCTTCATGCAGACACCAGCTCCTCTTCTAACCCTACATTGTTTGTGCGGGTGACACTCGTCCCACTTGATTTTCCCATCTACATTTTGTCTCAGGTGGATGGAGTTCAGGCCCTTAACTCTCTGCCTGTAAGCTTTAGCCATCATTGGCTTGAACTGTTTGTGAAACATTATTATAGTTTGGAGGACACTTGTCATCTGCACGAGCACAAGTGCTAGAATCCAAAACAATGTGCACATTACTTCACTGGTTTCCTACACTCACTCAACTTTTATGTACATTACTTTAGGTATATCAAAACTAATTATAGTTAATTTGCTTTTTACATAGAACACTTACCTATGAGAAATAATGCTCTCTAAACCTCTAATTTGTGGATTAAACATGTTAGATAAAAGAAAACTAGGACAGAGTTTAGCAGCAATCTTAATGTCTGACTGGAATAGTTCCATGAGCTGAGTGATGATGTTCCTGACAATGAAGAGAACGAGAATTCTGTACATTAAATTGGTCATATTTGAGGAATGGAACAAGAAGTATCAGAAAATCATGAATGTCACAGGAAAAAGTAAATCAAGAGGGTATATTTCTTTTACGAAAAATTGGAACGGTTAAATGGAAGAAAATTAAATATTCTACAAATATTATAACAAGATCTTTTAATTTTATTACACATTTATCAGGATCCAGAAATGAAGCCCATATATAAGGGTGGTTCCATAAGTACCTGGATTGACTGGGAGATGGCAGTTGTTGAATAATACCTCTGAATTAGAAACTATATGATCTATGAAGCATTTGTTTCAAGTCTGAAGACGCCACATTGTTTAGTATCCTCCAGTAGTGAATGTTGTGTGATCTTGTTAAAGTGGAGAAAATTCGTCATTGTTACCTGATGCAATATATTTTTTTAAACGCTTCAGTGCAACAAATATTAAAGCTTCTACTTTCAGGGAGTCTGCTCCTTTGTTGTCAACAGTAAAATATTGGGTGCCTGAGATTAAGCAAGGCCGTATGAGCAGCCAAGACGAGCATCGCAGTGGTTGAACATATGAAGTGATGACTCCAGAAATGGTGAAAAAATCCACAAAGCAGTACTGTATGATTGTCTACTGTAAGTGCGAGCTGTCAGGCATTTCAGAATGTGTTGTACATCACATAACTTGGACATGAGAAAACTGTGTGCAAGGTTCAGGACGCGTTTGCCCACACTCGAGGAGAAACAATGTCATAAAGATGTTTCAGTTGAGTGTTTAGAGAAGTTTCAGAATAATAAAGATGATATTTTGCACCTTTTCATAACCATGGAAGAAACATGGGTCCGCCACTTCATTCCTGAGACAAAAAAATCAAAAAAATGGTTACAAATTGGAGAACAGACCCCAAAGAAGGCAAAGACCATTTCATCTGGAGGCAAGGCCAAGGCATCTGTGGTTTTTTTTTTTTTTTTTTGTTTTTTGTTTTTTTGTTTTTGGGATGCACGTGGGATAGTTTTCGTTGACTATATTGAAAAAGGAGTAACCATCAGTGGTGAGTATTATGCAAACGTACTGCAACATTTGGGCAAAGAAATCAAACAAAAATGGCCACATTTGGCCAAGAAGGAAGTGTTGTTTCTTCAGGACAATGCACCAGCTCACATTACAATGGCCAACATTAATGAATTAAAGATTCACTTGCTACCTCATGCACTCTATTCTGTTCTAAAACTTGAAAAAAAAGACTTGGTGGTCGAAAATTTTCTACAAATGAAGACATGATGTCGGCAGTTAATGGCTATTTTGAGGAGTTAGGCAGTTCCCATTATAAAAAGGGTATTGAACATCTTTTAAAGAGATACCTACAAGATGTGCATCTACAAACCCCACACATTCTTCTAACCACTTTCTTTTGAGCAATGAATACTTTTTGTCTAAATTATTATTCTGCGTGACATTATGAAGTGATAACATACTTTGCATACTAACTTCTATATCCTCAAAATTGGCAATTATTCTGAGTGCAAAAGATGCTGAAACTATTCGCTTTAGAAGATCCAAAATATGATTTTTCCAATTAAGATTCTCATCTATATGTACACCCAAAATCTTAGTGTGCTCTACCATGTCTGCTGATGTGCTATATTTATTGAAGGAACTGTACTTTCTGCAGCAGAAAATCGGATGTACTGAGTTTCTTCAAAGTTTAGAGCAAGCCCATTTGCAGAAAACCAATTAATGACTTTTCCAAATACCTTATTTGTATCATTTTCAATTGGACTTTCTTCTACTGCATTAATAATGATTCTTGTGTCACCCACAAACAGTGCCAGTTCAGCTTCCTATTTCAGATAAGAAGGGAGGTTGTTCACACATATCAAGAACAGAAGGGGACTGATGGACTGAATCCTGTTGAACGCCTAATGTAATTTAACACTAGTTTGATGAAGTGGTAAACTTACTTCAATCACTTGACCCATATAAGGAAACTTTTGGTTCCTGTTCTGTAGGTGACTTAAACCACTCATATGCTATTCCATAGAATTGTAATTCCTATAACATAATGCTTTGGACAAGTCACAGAAAATTCCTATTGGTGACGTTTTACTATTTAAAGACTCTATAATGTGGACAGTGAAATTGTATATTGCTGTCTCAGTGGAACAGCGTTTTTGAAATCTGAACTGTGATTTACTAAGTATTCCATTACTGTTGAAATGGCTAACCGTTAGTGAGTACCTTACCCTCTCAAGGATTTTTGATAATGCTGTAAGCAAGGTACTAGCCAATGATTATTGACATTTGAGGTGTCCCCCTTTTTGTAGAGAGGCCTGACAATGGCATATTTTAACCTGTCTGTGCTGCATATGCATGTGTAATTTCTTTTATTTTTTGGAGAAGGCTTTGGCCAAAACTCAGTGTAAAACAATCTATTTCATGTGCCTGCCTGCAACTCAATGTTTCATCTTTACAGTGAGTAGCAATCTATCCTTTTCATAACTGTTAATAAACAAAAGTGGTTAACACTCATTTCTGTCTTCTAGAGGATAGAAACTTTCATTTCTGCCAAAACTTCCAGTTTAGCGAAGCTTTTGTGTAGACAGTCCATAATACAGGGGCTTCATTTTTTCTCCTTTCCAGCTGTGATGTACGTAAATTGGCTGTCAAAGTTGACTAGTAGGCTTTTAAAAGCAATCATTCTTGTACAAGGTATGAAACAATGCTAATTCTAGTTGTTCCGTGTAATTATATTCATAACACTGACTGCATCACAGCATTTAATTGTACTAATGAATGACTGGTTACATTATAATGCTTTTACATGCATGGTCATTCTTACAGCTGTTGTATTGCTTTATGTGCAATAGTTCAGCACTGTTCATGGAACAGACGTGCACTCAGTCACCATCAGCCATAGTCAACAGCTGCAGAATGTCTGATTCACAATTGTTGTTAATCAGTATTTTCAGTACAGTAATAATTTTGTCAATATATTTATACAGCAGAGTAATGGTGAATTTTTGTTAGTCATTAGACAACCTACCCACCAATGTTGTAAACTGAAATGAGTGGCTGCAGTTTGATATTAAACGTATTTTCTTTTTCTCTTGTATTTTCTTAATTACATTACTTTATTCCATTCTTCTCTGAATGATAAAGATCTCTTAACATTAGACTGTCAGTTCATGATTCTTCTGGTGGACCAATATATCTTTCAAGTATCAAATGGTATATCCAAATGATTAGGCAACTTGATTCTAAAGTAGCATAATAATTTGATGTAGTTGGTAGGAATTTTATTATTTATGCATTTACTCTCATATGATATAATGATATGAGAAGCTGTGATTGACAGGTTCACTTACAGCCCTATGTTTGTTGTAAAGTTACACATGTTTTGTCATTTTATTCGACTGGTGCTACCAGGGGTATGAAACTTAAGTAGGGACTTTGGGTAACATCACCTTGGTTTGCTGCCAAGCACACTTCATTTTCTTGTTAAGTAATTTAAAGTACTCAATATTGCTTTTTGTTTCATAGTAAACAGAAGGTGGTTTCGTTCCATTGTGTTCCTGATTATTACTTCTTGTTTGTATTGCACTCTTTGAATCTGTTTCGTCGATAGGTCATATTCATCATAGACAGCAGTAATCTTTGGAACTCAGGTCACTCATTTGAGCCACCATGTTAATCCAGCATGTTCTTATGTCTTGTACTGTGTGAATGTGTAAGATAATTATCAAAATATACATATATGCAGATATTAGTGAGAACAGTTTATTCTGTATACCGCTATTTGTACTGTCATGTACAATTACCCAATGCCCAACATAAAATATTTCACTCATATGTTACCTGGTACTATAATCTTGAGTGTTATTGGCTGTAAACATGCCTACCATCAGATTCCCGTAGCATCGGATGACTTCCCTAAAACAGCTATTATCATGCCGCTTGGTTTGTTCTAATACCACTTTATGCCGTGTGGCCTAAGAAATGCAGCAGCGTTTCATTGACTCCATCCTACCCATAGCTAGAGTTTTGCTCCACATACCTGGACGACATACTAATTTTCAGCAAGTCAGCTGAGGAACATGAAAATCATTATCCAATGGCATTGAGGTCAACAAAGAAAAATTACAGTTGCGTCAGCCTTCCGTCACTTTCTTGGCTCACACCGTCTCCACTGACATAATACAGCCTCCCAAAACTCGTGTGCAAGCCGTCACTCCACTGCCACCCCCGGCTACTTACAAAGAACTCCAATGTTTCCCGGGCACAATAAGTTACTGCCGTCGTCACCTGGCTTCTGCCACTGCCGTGCAGGCCCTACTGACAGACTCGCTCTTGCGTAAACAGACTTCAGGACTCAAGCCCGTTCACTGGACTGCACCTACACAGGAGGCTTTCAATGTATTAGACTTCTTTAGCTCACCCTGAGCCGTCCATCACTACGGATGCCAGTGACATTGCAGTGGCAGTGGTACTACATCAATGCAAGATAGACATGGTTTCCCCTCTTCATTTCTTCTCTAAAAAGCTGTAACCAGGTGAGAAGAAATTCTCCACTTTTGATAGAGAACTCCTTGTGGTCTACAAGGCTGTCAAACACTTCTGCCCTGATGTGGAAGGTCACTCATTCTTCATCCTCGCAGACCACAAACCACTCACAGATACTTTCTGCAAACCCCCCCGAGGACCTACCCTGCCTGCGTTTCTGTCCCTTTAATCTAGTCTCCCAATTCATAACCGATGTTCACTATATCAAATATCACCGCAGATCAATACTATTTCATGCATAATTGACTTATCCAACCACTCTACAAGCCTCTGATGAGGAATCTCAAGCTCTCCTCACAGGCCCTCAAACATCCATTGTGTTTACTAAAACTAGATTCCCAATTCCCTAGCATTGCGGACAAAGCTGTTGTGTGACTCTTCTCAGTGGTGTCTGCTAGTAGAATGAGAACTCGAACATTGAGAGTGATGTCTGAAATGTTGTCAACGTGGTGCAGGGGTACATTGCAGAGCAAGGTGACTGACGGAGAGGGTGTCTCCATAGTCGATAAGGTAGCAGCAAAACCTGCACACGAGGTGGAGGGTGACGTGTCTGAGAAACCCGTAGAAGGTGACAGGGAGGTGTCAGGTGAATAAAACAGTGTGGTGGCCTGAGGAGATACACTGTCGGACTCCACAGTGGGAGGGAGACTGGCAGGAGAGTCATTAGGAGGATCAGACTGAGCCAGCATAGGGACATCATGGTCCATGAGTGCTGGTTTGAGTTGGTGTAACAAAACAGTTTGAGGACTGTCTTTGACGTTGATGTCGAAAGTTGTATCGCCCTGCTGCAGGACTTTAAAGGGGCCGAGATAAGGTGGTTGCAGAGGCTGTCAGACCGAATTCTCTCAGCATTACATGGGAGCAAGTGTTGAGAATGGTTGGCAAGTGGCTGAAGACGTGCATGTTTGAAGTGGGTGTGCATGCAACTTATGACATCGGGGGAGTGGGAAGTCTTCAGGTACTTGAGGCTGAATGAATTCCCCTGGTAGGATGGGGTTCTCCACAAAAACGAATTCTGAGATAGTTCCTGTAAGTTGGGCTTGAAAGTTGAACGGAGACTGAGCAGTACTAATGGAAGTGCATCAGACCAGAGGCAGTTGTGGCACCTGAGTGATGTGCCTCCATTCCACTAGCCTGTTGCTTTGTGGGTGGTAGGCTGTGGCGTGAATTTTCTTTATGCCGCAGATGTCACATGGTGAACAGGGAAGACTCAAACTGCCAACCTCAGTCAGTAGTGATGGTGGTCGGACAACTGAACCTAGCAATCCATGAGGAGATAAAACTGTCAGCAGTGATGTTAGGTAAGGGGTCTGCCTCTACTTGGTGGGATGTGTGGTCAATTCTGGATAGAATGTATCTGTGGCCCTCCGCGATGGTGGAAGAAGATCGATATGTACGTGATGAAATCGTCCTGGAGGGATGTTGAACTTGCCCAGTGGTGGGGCGGTATGGAGGCTGACTTTTTTGCATTGGCAGGGGATGCAGCAGTGTGCCAGGGTCTGACAGTACCATTTTATATTTTTCCAAATTAAACACTCAGAGATGAGCCATGTGCTGGAGCAGACACCAGGGTGAGTGAGTGAGGTTATGCAGTTCGAAGGCCAGCTGGAGCAGTGAGTGGGGGGGGGGGGGGGGGGTAACAGGCATACGGTACTGGTAGAAGAGTCACACAATGCAGACACCACTGCCCGCGCCACCCGACGACCAGTTAAACATCAGTGTTGTGCATAGCCTCACCCTCCCTCGTGAGTAAGACCTGATGACAACTGCCACCTTCATCTCACCGGACAGCTTGATCAGCATCCGGGCTTACCCCACCATCCTCCGTTCAACTCACCTGCTCTCAGGCTGGCCTCCGCATCATCTACCCTCGCTGGCTCAACGACTTCAAGGTAGACCTGCCTCCCATTGCTTTGCCTCTAAAATCCACCACGGTAGGGGTGGAGGTCCTGGTTGTGTGGCTCCCAGCTTGTACGAATACCAGCAACATGAATGCCCACATGGTCTCCCCTCAAGACTCATATGCAGTACTCCTTACTGCCAGGGGGTGGAGGTGCTGTGTGGCATTGATAGGTCATATCAACAATAGACAACATTAATCTTTGGGACTCAGGTCACTTATCCGAGCCACTATTTTAATTCAGTCCATTCTTATACCTTGTACTGTGTGCATGTGTATGATAATTGTCGAAATATATGTATGTGCAAATATTACTGGGGACAGTTTATTCCGTATACCACTACTTGTATCCTGTTCCCATAAATCGTACTGTAAATATGTTACTCCTACTCTGTCTGATTTTTGCTAATACCTGTAATATTGTGGCAGATAAATAATTCCACATTAGGTGGAAGTGGCCACGAGTGTGTGAATATATAATTGCTTTCTATCTCTGAACATGACCTTTCAGCCAAAAGCTTAAATGTTTAGCACTCTTTTCATTATACCTGTCTGCAGCTCACTGATTGCTCCATGTGGTTAATAGCAGTCCATCTTTTTCATAATATTGTTCTTATTGGGTTTTTGTTTCTTATAAAATTGAAGTAGCTTTTATCACATGATTTTCTGCAAGCTCATATATATTTGTTTCTGCTTACAAATCCATGTGTGAACTGCTAAATTGTAAGTATATTGCTCATATTCTACCTTATTTTTGTTTGTGTTCATTTCCATACTTTCTTGCATTTAATGGAGAACTCATTGGAGTGGAAGGATGATTCTAATGCATCAATTTTTGCTAAAATGTATTGTTTGTAGTACTTGTCAATAATGTGTGATAAAATATTTGAAGCTGCTGTTGAATTTTTTAGTATTTGTGAGGAAGGGTTCTCCAGTCACTGAGACTACAAAAAATAGTCTGTGGCAAAAAGCAATAGTGTTCAAAGAAGAATTGCATAGTCATTCAATGACAAGATGTAAAAAAGTTAAATACCAATTTTGTCAAAAGCTTCCTAGCATGAAGTTCTCCATTAAATGTGAGAAAGTACAGAGGAATGTATGAACATAAAGTAGAAAATGTGCAACATATCCAAACACATTTAAATCAAGTAGTTTACACGCAGATTTGTACACAGGAACAACTATATGTGAGCCCACAGAAAAGCAAGTGGTAAAACCAGCTTCTATTTTATATGAAACAAAAACAAATATGGAATCATTTACCCCACAAAATGTTACGGAACAGTGCGGTACATATAAAAAGTTGTAATCAGGAACACAATGTCATGAAACTATCTCTCTTTGTCATGTCATATGCTTGTCGGATTTTGACATGTGCTAACATGCAGTTATTCCCACATGATCAAAATTGCAATATTGGGATTAACAAATCAACAGTTTTACAGTCAAAAGGTGAACATATTGTCATTGACAAACTTTTTGTTTCTTGATTGAGATTTCATGAATATATTACCTTGTACAGTCACAAAAAGATTTCCATGCATGCACTTAATGTATAAATGAAAAATATTATCATCTAATACTCATATTCTGTTTGATAAATGACTCAGTTTGTGCACTTCTACATCACATTCCTCATTTATAATGTGACACTCTGGTCACATCCAATGAGAAGGCCATTTCCCTTATTTATAGTGTGTCTCTTAACTTTGTCGTTAGAAACCTGGAAACGTCTGTTGTAAAATTGAAATTGTGTGGCTTCAATAAAGAATAGAAACATAAAACTGTGTTTTATCATGATTTTCAAAGAATTACTTACAAATCATCAAAATACTGCACTAAAGTACTGTGTTATTATTCTTTACTATTTGTTATTGTAGCTGGGGATGTCTGATTCTGAACTCTAGTAAAATGCTGGGTGGTTACAACTGAAGTGTTTCTGCTCAGGGAGATCCAGTGTGGGCTGTAATTACCATATGAAGGTGAAACTTGGTAGATACACTAGTGGGATAATGCAGAACCAATTTACATTGGGAAAAAAATTAATTTCAATTTTTGTCACCAGGTGCAAATCTAATCCCATTCAGCATTTTGTAGACATCTCCAGTGCTTATATTGAGCAAATTGTGTAAAACGTGCTTAGTAATAAACTGACAATTATTCCCTCCTGTCTTGTTTGAACTTTTCTACTCATGTCCTGTTCCTAATCCACTTTATGTGCAAACATGTCTATACATCTTTCTTGCATTCACAGTGCCAGATTTGCACTCGGGGGCCAAAATTGGAACTTTTACTCTGGAAAAAAAATCACTTCTGTATTTATGCATTATAATATCTACCAAGTTTTGCTGCCACATGATATGTACACCACACACTGGACCTCTGTGAGCACCTGCATTTCAATTATAATCACCCAGTACTAGGATGTTAAATTGTTCTTTAAAATCATTTATTTGCAAGATACTACACATGAATCTGCTGGTTTGGGCCTAATTCCTAGTATGTCTCAACCTTAAACTAACTAAATCATCATGAGACAACATGCATTGTAATTGGCTTGTGTTAGCTGCAAATTGCATACATTATTTTAATGTGTGGATTTATGACATGTTGTTAAACATATATACTGTAAATATGCTTCATTGGGTATTAAAAGTTGTATGATACACAGTTACATGAAGCAATCACTATGGATAATAATATGCTTCATTTGCAGACTGTTGTATTACTAAACAGTGTTGACGAAGAACAATGAAGCAGTTGTAAGGAACGCCAGTATGAATGTTTACCTCAGTATTGGAGATCAGCATGTTTATGATGAAATTAAACAGAAAAGAGGTCAAGATAAGGAGATACATTTAACTCTTAATGCAACAGCATTCAGTTGGCATTACAGATTGAAGAGCTTTGGGAGAAAGGAGGATCATAGCAAGGAATATGAAAGTAAAGTACAATTAGCAGAACTTTAAAATTCATTTTGTTATGTGTGCATTACAACATGTGAAGGGTGACTCAAAAGACATAAAATTTTAGATAGTAACAAATTAGCATATTTGCATACTTAGAGCAAATCACTTGTTTTTAATTGCCAGTTGTCATTGTTTATTGACGAATTTCTTTGCTTAATCTCCCACATTCCCATATTAATGTGCCAAATCAGCATTTCTGTAGCAGAAATGTGAATTAGAAGGTATTTGACATAACCTGTTGTCAAGTTGCAAGAATGTCTTACTTTTTGTCAAGTACTGTTCCTGTCAGGACACAAGTGGAAAAGTTCTCAATGTTCTTTCTGTTAACAAACTGTCTGTAGCATATAATAGGCATGGAATTACTGATAAAAAGAAAAGTTTAAGGTTCTGTAGATTTATAAGGGTTGTACACTCAATGAAATTTATGCAGTCTTCAAAATTAATGGACATGTGAAGAACCTAAGCTTTTGACACTGATGACAAGAACATAGATTTAAAATTATGAATCTATGGTGATAAAATACAGGGAGCCAAAGGCAGTGTGCAGGTTGTGCACAAAGGACATTGCCATTACAAGAGTCAAAGAACTGAAAGGGAAGTGCTAACTGAGAAGGAGGACAGGCAGGGCTGCAGCCTATCCCAAATGTTTTTCAGTCTCTACACTGAGCAGGCAGTAAAACAGAGTGATACATGATGGATCAACAATCCAGATCTTTAAAGGGCATTTCAAGTACATTGAATGCCATGCAGAGACCATTTGAAGACATGTAATTTTTGGTATCCGAAATTTGCCTAATGTGTCAAAAGTGCAGAGACCGGTAAGGAAATTCGAAGATACATGATTGACTGGAAACATAAAATCACATGGATGTCCTCATACTTGTCAACTGGTAGGGAATGTCTCGGTCATCAATGTCCCACTGCTACATGTGCAGTGAAGTGAATTCACCGCCATTCTCAATGGTGAGCCCTTCTGAGATTGAATTTGCATTGAATTTTAACAAAGATCTGCATTTACATTCTTTTATGATCCAAACAACACATGAGCTGAGGTCAATGGACAAGTATTTGCTGATTGGGTATTCACAAAACAAGAATTTCAACAACAACAAAAAATCTTCTGTGACAAGGCACCTTTCTGGCTTAAAGGTTGTGTGAATAACCAAAATTGCTGGGTTTGGGGCACAGAGAATCCTTACAAAGTCAGCGAGAAGTGTCTTTATCCAGAACAAGTCACTGTTTTGTGCAGGTTATGGGCCATACGTTTTTGAAGGCAAGACTCGAAATGCAGTGAGAGTCACTGGTGATTGTTATTGCCAGATGATAACAGTTTTTATGGGCGCAATTGCAAGGGCATGAATTGAATGTGAATGTGAAAGACATCCACCAACCGGATGAGGGCAACCTGCCACAATGCTTGTTGAAACAACTAGGGTGCTAACAGAAAGATTTCCTGCTTGTCTCATCTTTGTAATGGCGATGTGAACTGGCCACTGGTGTCACGTGATATGACACCATATGACTGTTTTGTGGAGGCATGTCAGATCTTGCATTTAGTTGAACCATACCATACCTCAAAGTAGAAATTAGACATGTCATGGATCAAATTCATGTGGAACTTTGCTCTAGAGTCATCAAAAATTTTGTCCAAAGAATGAATGTGTGTGTACAAAGCCATGGATGACATTTGCTAAACATTTTGTTTCGTGTTTAACTGCCGTCTTTGTGTTTTGTATTAACATAGTAATACTAGTAATTTTCAAATAAATTAGGTGCTTTGTTATTTAATTAGAAAATGTGTTTTTTATGTAACACCTGACATGACAGAACCATGGAGTGCTTCCATTAAAAAGCAGTCACCACACAAATTAAGACATTTATCCCAATGGGAGATGAAACTATCACTTCCTTTTCTGTAGAACACAGTCAGCCACTGACAGATCCACAACAGCACCCGAATCCGTGTCCAGCTGAAAGCAACGTCCGTGCACATCTTTCTTCAGACTGCCAAAGATGTGAGAATCACACAGTGATAGATTGAGGCTTTATGGAGGATGTTGGTTGGGTAACATTGCAAGTCGCTGAAGTGTAGCCTTTCTCCAATTCACAATGTGGCAGGTGGTAATCGTCATGCATTAAGGTCATCGTGGCCTTAACAGAACTTGTGTGAACAGTTTTGGGTTGCTTTGTTGGGGGAGACATGGAATGTTTCCACTGTTGGCTTTGGCACTTTACCTTAGGCTATTGGAATACTGTCAGCTGGAATCGTCCTGTTATATAATAATGCTTGCCCCCATGCTGCCAATTGGATGAAATGTATGCTCCTCTGATTTTGCTGGGAAATGCTGCAACACCCTCCATACAGCCCAAATCTTTCTCTGTGTGATTTTCATATCTTTGCTTATCTGAAGAAAGAAAGATATGCATGAATGTCAGTTTCAGTTGGAAGAGGAAGCACTAAAGTGATAGTAGTTGTGGAATCATCAGCAGCCATTTGCCTTCCTCAAAACAAGAGTTGATCATCTTGTCACCCAGTGAGATAAATGCCTTAACGTGTGCAGTGATTACTTCTGAACGGAACTTGCGGCAAGTGTTAAGTTGTTATTTGAGTGCCCCTCATAAAATGCAGGATCGTTATAGCACAAAAAGCACTTCTGGAAAAAGGATTTCATTAATATACAATATAAATTTAAGTGTTAGGAAAAAGTTGCTGAAGGTAATTGGGGTAAAGCTGTGTGGTAGTGAAATTGGATGATAAGCAGTGCAGACAAGAATAGAATGGTAAAAATTTGATGGGTAAATTGAATAAACACTTGGATGCAATTGAATCAATATGGGGAAAAAAGATATTTGTGGTACAACTTCTTGCAAAAAACAACAATAATAATAATAATAATAAGTACGACACATTCCAAGGCAATGAGGATTTCACAGTTTGGAAACATAAGTAAGTTGCAGTAGTCATATAGGTATGAAGAGAACTTCAGAGAATAGAATAATGTGAATAGATGTATCAAACCTGTGTTCGGCCAGGAAAGAACTGTATTCAGTGGCACCTGGGTATAACAAGTGCGTGCTGAGGGGTTTTAGTGTCAGTTATTCATTTTTTGAAGTCACGGTGCTCGTGAGGGCTGTCTGTGCACCCTCTCCTTTGATTCTGCAGGCTGCAACTGTGCTGAGTTTAGGGTTGAACAGTGTTTGCAACGTTAATTCTACTGTATAACCATGGCACACCAAAGAGTACATACTCCTGCTGAAATGCGTCGAACATTTTGAATCGAATGTATTGTGTGCCTGCAGGGAGCTGTATGGATGTATTGGTGGACTGCTACACATGTCGGTCACAACATATCGGTGATGCGTCATTTCTATCAACAGTGGTCTGTGGAATGTGCCCTCACCTGTAGATGAGGTTCAGGACATCCACATAGTACAGATGCGTGTCAAGATTGATGCATTACACGACAGCAGTGACCGACCAAACATAATCCGTGAATGAAATTGAGGTACACATTGTGTCGTCAAGGATCGTGGGAAAAGGTCTGTGCCTACATCTGTGGGTATGTACCCCAGGACACTGCCTGGTGTGTCACATAAGCTACCCCATACCACTCCTAGTCATTCATTTCCTGTTCCACTTGCAAGTAGAGTGAAGAAACAACAACTGTCTACAAGACTCCGCAAGAGCTCTAATCTTGCATATGTTATCCTTATGTGAAATGTATGGTGGTAGAAGTAGAATTATTCTGTAGATAGCTCTAAATGCCAGTTGTCTAAATTTTCTCAATATTTTTCTATAAAACAAACGTTTCCTTTCCTTCAGGGATTCCCATTTAAATTCCTGAAGCATCTCTGTAATTTTTGTTAGTTATTTTAACCTACGGGTAACAAATCTAGCAGCGCACCTCTGACTTGCTCTGATGTTTCACTTTAAACTGACCTGGTGCTGATCGCAAATAGTCCATCAGTACTTCAGAAAGTGTGCAGTTATGTCCTATATGCAGTCTTCTATAGAGATGAAACACACTCTTTCAAAAATCTGCCAATAAACCAGAGCAGACTGTTTGTCATCCCTACCACAGTCCTCAGATGCTCATTCAATTTCAAATTACCGTGTAACATTCCATCCGGGTATGTAAATGATGAGATTGTGTCAAATAGAAGATGTCTACATCTGTGTGTTCCATATTTGAACATTACGGGTTTTGTTTTTCAAGCTCATCTGCATTAACTTACATGTTTCTACATTAGAGCTAGCTGCCACTCATGAGACTAGCTAAATGTTGTCTATAACCTTGTACATTCACTCTTCCCATATACCACAGCTGCAGATTGCTGTACTCCAGATCATCCATGTATACAGAAAATAATGGCCTTATCACAATTCCCTGGGGCACTCGAGATGATACCCTTGTCTCTGATGAACGCTTGTTATCATCTTGCTGCAGGACTGCGATCAAGAGCGGTTCTGGCCAGATTACCACTGATGCACAGTGACTCGGGTGTCATGAAGGGGTCAAATGGAATATCAAGTGCTACTCTGTTGTTATTGCTGAGAGTAGCTTCTGTCTGTCTGTCTGGGAACATACTTTTTCTCCAGAGCTTGCAAGGACCATTGCCAAGTTGCAACAAACAGCCCAAGATGCTTTGGGGCAATGTATCACAGGATGCCATTTGGCACCTTTATGATCATCTATGTGTGTGAGAATATACACCTGCATTGCCATCAGAGAGTTGTATGCATTGTAGTGATGTGACAGGACACCCTTCACTGTGACACGTGTTTCATTTGACCTGAATTACAATGATGTCACATCGTGTGACAAAATATGACCATTTCCTTGAGGGTGTTGCAGTTTCCTTTTTCAGCAGAGTACATGGTATGCATTTTATTGTAACCTGTCTAGTTTAGTAAATAAATTACCTTCCTTGACAAGGATCTCAATATTTGCTTATTTTATGTTTATTGTTGTTACTAAGTATATACTACAGGTCAAAAGTATTCGATCACCTATGAAAAAAAAAGCTGTACACTTTATTTTAATTGACAACTACACTCTTCAAACTAAATAGGCTAACAATACAAATATTTTCTCTCTCTGTCATTAAGTTCCCTTCATGCTAATAACAGCTGCACAGACTGTCAGCATTATGGAGATAATACTTTTGCTGAGATTACAGTCCAATACATCCGTAATCCATAGATTTTCAACATTACATTACCTCAGTTCTCTGATCTCCCTGCCATGTTCATCCCATAGGGTGAGGTGGTGCAGTGGTTAGCACACTGACTCACATTCGGGAGGATAACGGTTCAAACCCGTGTCCAGAAGTCTTGATTTAGGTTTTCTGTGATTTCCCTAAACCGCTTCTGGCAAATGCCATGATGGTTCCTGTGAAAGGGCACAGTTGACTTCCCTCACCATCCTTCCCTAATCTGAGCTTGTGCTCTGTCTCTAATAACCTCGTTGTGAACAGGACATTAAACACTAATCTACTTCCTCCCTCCCTTAATTATTCGATGGGACTTATGTGAGGTGGCTGACTTCACCAGACTATATTCTTCAGTTTCGCAAATTTTTCTCCTCTATTGACTTACTGTCAGCACAATTTAGAAATCTGTTTGGGATCATTGTCTTGCTGCAGAACAACCCACAACTAATATGTCTCTTGGCAGATTGAACTGAATTGTTGATCAGTATCTTGTCATATCCTTCCTTCCTTAATGTACGATTAATTTTCACTAAAAAAACTGATTCTATCACCCACAAAACATCCCCACACAGTGACTGACCCTCCACCACTCTTTGTCATTGGCACTACATGCTGACTTCATATGTTCTCCACAAAGTCAATGAGTAAACATTCAGTGAAGGCTTCCAAATTTCAAATTTGTTTCATCCACAAGCACCATCTCGCATCATTGTTGCGCTCTCCAGTTTTTCCGTTGCTGTACCCATTGCAGTCAGTTCAATTTCTTTCTATCCATCCATTTAAGTCATGGTCACATAAATGTCATTGCTCTGCTGAGACAAAGGTTGGAGCTTCTCACATATTGTTTACTTTGTTGTTAATTTGAGGTGCAGGAAGGGTCCTCCCATTTACTCTGTACACAAATGAACTAATCTTTGCTTTACAGTGTTACTCTGGGTCTTCCAGATTGTCAAACACTTGTGCTGGCACCAGTCTGCTTGAACTGGTGCAATGTATACACCACTGTAGGCTTGGTTAAGCCAAATTTTGTTACTATTGCCTTGCTAGAATAGCCTTTGCACTGCAGAGCTATAATTACAGCACTTTTCTCAATTCCGACCTCCTCCTTCCATCTTATTAGGAGGCAATATGGCATGAACTTGATCAAGTTTACAAACTCACTACTAGAGGCACACAGTGTACTATAGACTCACTGCTACAAAGGCAGCAGAAGAAATGAAACCTATTTAAATGTAACTCTCTTAGGTAAAGGCCGTCATTGTTGTGGATACTCACCAGCACCTCTCTGGGTGAACAACGATTTGGAAACATAACAGATGAGCTTAGTTTTTGCATGTTTCTACTTGTTTTACTATCAGAACACTTTTATGATAGAATATTTGCAGACAACAAGTATGATCATTGAAACCAAACTACCACATGATGACCAAAGCTCTAGGACACCAGAAAAGATCAAAATGCATCTGACAGCAAGCCATCCGAGTCATTGAAATTAGTGTTGGCACATCTCAAGGACCGAAGCAGCATGTAAGTGGTTTTATAGTGGTCCCAACATAAACTGTTCCTAAATCTCAGAAATGGAATTGTGTGATTGCAATTCAACCTCTTTAAGAGATCTGATGTGAAAGATTTTAATGTATGCCACTTACTACTAGCACAGACATTCTGCTATTTTAAGTGTTCTCTCTGTCAAGATAACTGTAACTGAATTGGTAGGGATGCGTCTAAACACAGGGATCATATTGAGATGCTACAGCAAAATATAAACAAAATCAGGAATCTCCTCTTTATAACAGTATCTAGTTTTGTAATAAGTTTCTGCTGCTGAATCATGTTCCATCTGTGTATTATAGTGCCAATATGTTCCATCTTCAAAATTTGAATTCAGAATATTTTCATGTGCTTCTGGAAGGTGTGAAATGTCACAACTGGTGTCCCTAAAAGTGTTGGCATTATAAATTCCAGCTCAGAGACAAGGTTATTCAGTACAAATGAAATATAAATGAGTGAGTGAATGTACAATTGCTCATTGGATTACACTGTGTCTGTTATTGTTATATTTCCAATTCTTAATTTTCTGCATTCAGTTACAGTTATCATTCTACAGCTTGCTGCATTGATGCATGGAAATCACCTCAAGACAGTTAATGTCACAGGGAACATGGTATTAGTAGTACTAGATTGTAAATTGGCAACTGTAGCTCTAATATTTGTTTTCACTGTTTTATTCAAATTTCAGGTTTTATTGTTACTTCACAATTATTTGAAATGTAACTGTGGCATTAACTATCTTTAGAAGTATTCAGTGATGGTTGTGTTCCAACTTATTCCTAGTGATTTCACCAGTCTTCTTAAAAAATAGTTTACTGTAAACCATCAACATTATTTTTCCTGTTATCTTAGATTGTGTGGGTGAAGAGTACATTGGATTTTGTCCAAGGAAAGGGTTTTGTAATGGTTCATCTGCTCTTTCACATCTAGCTGGGATTTCCAGAAGGCAGTTGCCTCAACATCAGTACGAGTGTTTCCCATAGCTTTGTACTTGTGTATGGAAATACATTTTATTTCACATATGTAATGTAGATATTGCAGGCCCTTAGATAGGGATTTCATATTTGTCAGCAACGTTTCTTAACTCATTCACTGATTGTAGATCTCATTGTATTCCTCTTTCGTTACAATTGTGGGCCATTTTCTTAGACGTTTTCCTATTCTATCAAAAATGCAGTCAGTGGATAAGTAACTGTGTCCTTGTAAAAACAATTATTAGTACTAGGTTACATATTATGAGGGAGCACAGAAGCACAAACTGTTGCTCTGCATGAGAACAACAGTGTGACTTAAATTATATGATTATTTAGGTTCTGCTTATCCTGTTTGTTTTGATCCATTGTGTGTCTCGTTAATTTTAAATTCCAGACATGTTTGCCTTTGCATGTAAGCTCCTCATATGTGTCTGGGTCACACATATAAAATTTTGTTGAAGATTAAGACTGAAACAAAAAGCAACAAAGTTCAGTAAATAGTCAGCATGAACTAATGCTGTGCAATGAGAACCTCAGACGAGAATAGTTCTCAGGTTACAATTGTCTTCCTCAACTTCCAGAAAACACTTGGTGGGGGGTTTGGGGCAGGGTGCATGTTAAATGCTTGCTCTGCCCTCATTATTCTTTATTCCACTTTTGATTTTTGGGTCATGACAAATGTTGAACATCTTGATGAGATCAGTCTCATTGACTGGGTGCACATTTGTCAAACATGGATTTCATGAGCTGGGGACTTGTTAACATGAACAGTCTATTGCTACTCTAAGCTCTGGGCATGCTTTTGCCTACCATCCAATGACACAGTAATGGAACATTGTACATCATAGTGCATGGAAATTTGATTTTATTGGCTGAACTGTGAAAATTGTAGGAGGAAAATAATTTTGAAGATGCACAATTTGTCAATAAGGGTTAAGGGGATTGGCTATTCAAGTGAAACAATCATTACTGAGTAACTGCTATGGAATATGCTGTACTGAGGCAAGCAGGGTTCTGTTTGGGTGGGCCCCAATCTCCCTACCTGGGACCATATAGGCTGGTGATTATCTCACTGTATAAATTTCCAGAGGGTTATTGGTTGACCCTACCACCCCATCACCAAGTGAGATCAGCAAACATCATGCAACAGTAAAAATGTGATAGTAACACAGTATCAGGAGAATTATTAAAGAATGTTGCACTACCTACAGAACAAAATGCAGGTTAGCATTGTTTAATTCCAGAGAATTTTCTGTTGCAGAGGGAAGGCATAATTTCCTTAACTTTAGCAAAGGTTGGACACAGATTTGAACCGTTGCCTCCTGACTCGCGTAAATGTGTGGATCTTCTTCTGCTTCTACACAATGAGCACTGATCCAAAAGAATTGCTGAAGAAATGGTCTTGGATGGTTACTGATTCATTCAAGAGATATACTTGAGGTATAGGGACTTCTGAAATTAAGTTACACATCATCTCATGCTAAGACCATTACGCAACAGGCACGGCACACTGCTGGAAGAGTGGGCATGTTCCCTATTTCCTGCAGAGACAATTCTGCTGCAGTACAGACAACAGGTTCATCACATTGTGCGAGTGAAATGGCACTCCAAACTTGAAGTACAGGGAACAGTATGGTTCTTGTTGGCAAAACATCTAAATTGCACACAAATTTGCCATGAAATTCTGGCAATGTATGTCCCAAATGAGGTGCAATGCAATGTAGCATCCAGTCGTAGTGAAACAGTGCCAACAATTTGATGAAGACCATTCAGTCTTTCCAGCAAGCTGGATGGATATATGTCAGGAAAGAGATTTTCCATCAAAGAGGAAATTCACACAGCAGTCCTCAAATTGTTCCATGACTGAGGGGCAGATTTACACAGTCAAGAAACTGAACAGTTGCTGGGATGTTACAATTGTTTACAGATCTTGGTGACTGTAGCAAAAAGTAGTATCTGCATCACTTTGAATTGCATTGCAGCATACAGTAAAAGTTAGTCAGTCTGTCATACATCTACATCCATACTCCGCAAGCCACCTGACGGTGTGTGGTGGAGGGTACCCTGAGTACCTCTATTGGTTCACCCTTCTATTCCAGTCTCGTATTGTTCGTGGAAAGAAGGATTGTCAGTATGCTTCTGTGTGGGCTCTAATCTCTCTCATTTTATTTTCATGGTCTCTTCGCAAGATATACGTAGGAGGGAGCAATATACTGCTTGACTCCTCGGTGAAGGTATGTTCTCGAAACTTCAACAAAAGCCCATACCGAGCTACTGAGAGTCTCTCCTGCAGAGTCTTCCACTGGACTTCATCTATTATCTCCATAATGCTTTCACGATTACTAAATGATCCTGTAATGAAGTGCGCTGCTCTCCGTTGGATCTTCTCTATCAACCCTATCTGGTACAGATCCCACACTGCTGACCAGTATTCAAGCAGTGGGCAGACAAGTGTACTGTAACCTACTTCCTTTGGTTTTGGATTGTATTTCCTTAGGATTCTTCCAATGAATCTCAGTCTGGCATCTACTTTACATGATCATTCCATTTTAAATCACTCCTAATGCGTACTCCTAGATAATTTATGGAATTAACTGCTTCCAGTTGTTGACCTGGTATTTTGTAGCTAAATGATAAGGCAGCTATCTTTCTATGTATTCGCAGCACATTACACATGTCTACATTGAGATTCAATTGCCATTACCTGCACTATGCGTCAATTCGCTGCAAATACTCCTGCATTTCAGTACGATTTTCCATTGTTACATCCTCTCGATACACCACAGCACCATCTGCAAAAAGACACAGTGAACTTCCGATGTCATCCACCAGGTCATTTATGTATATTGTGAATAGCAACGGTCCTATGACACTCCCCTGCGGCACACCTGAAATCAGTCTTACTTCGGACGACTTCTCTCCATTGAGAATGACATGCTGCGTTCTGTTATCTAGGAACTCCTGAATCCAATCACACAATTGGTCTGATAGTCCTTTGCTCTTACTTTGTTCATTAATTGACTGTGGGGAACTGTATCGAACGCCTTGCGGAAGTCAAGAAACACGGCATCTACCTGTGAACCCATGTCTAAGGCCCTCTGAGTCTCATAGTTTCCTGCTGCTTCCACACCTTTCCTTGACAATCATTAGATGCCAGGTTACTCCTGGATGCATCAGTGAACGGAATCCTACCCCACTGATTGAGCACCCATTCTGTGTTTTCCGGTACCCATCTCCACAGACCAGTGCTTTGGGGGAGGGATGTTAGCGTCATCTGTAATGGAGGCCACATTGATAATGGGGAGGCTTGGATTCTGTGTTGACCATAGTTGCCTGATATCCCAGTTTAGGTAAGGTCATCCCAAATATCTGGTTGGAAACCCAACTCCCAGCTCCCAATTGTACTTTTTTGGGATGGATAAAAATCATGGTTACATAAAAATGGACATCTTTTTATATAATGTTGTGCTCTTCACTTCAAATTGTTCATTACTGATTTCAATTGAGGGGCAGTCTTGACCTTAAACTTCTGCTTTTATTAAGAGCGCAAAGTTGCCATACTTGACTCAATAGACATTGTTTTTGAGCTGTGCATCAGAGGTCAATCTTGACAATGCTTTGTAATTCTCTGCTGAAAAAACTGAATAGGGTTGTGCAGTTTCTTTCCCCTGTTGCAGCCTTAGTCATCATGATGCCGATATATGATGATCATATCAAAACATTCAAAAGAGAAGTTGTGACGAAGGAAGCTGAGATAATTTTTACTTCCCCCTTGTTTTGCCATATGCCTCCTTAAAATTCGTTTTTTCACTTTTAACTAATTATTATTAACATATAAGAATATAACATGCATTTTCATAAAAGAGAAAGGTTGGCCCTCAGTTTTAAAGAATTTAACACCAGGTTGAATTTTGTTTATGTAATTGATTTTCTAATTTATATTGAGTATTCCAAAGTTAGTATCTTTTAGTATAGGGCAAAATCTCTCATTTTCATGTAACTTGAATTCTATTGTTGACTTGTAAGCAAATAAAAATCTTGTAATAATTGCAAACATTTGGAATATGAAATGCTAGTATTCGTAAAGTGTCTATTTGGCTCTAGTTGGACACATGTTAGCAAAGCGAGCCCTTAATTAATTCTAAGGTAATTAACAGATTAGACAAAAGTGTTGCTTGCATAACTATATATATGAATTTCATGATTAAAACAAAAAATTCGGCCTAACTCTTGTAGTAGAAGAAACTGTTAAAAAGACGGAGTTTTTAGATGTATTCAGTTAACTGATTTTAATTGCAATTTCTGTAAATTTAACTTTGAACAATGTGTAGTTTTGGTACCTATTATTGTGGTGATATATAAGGGTCATGAGACAGTCAGTTCATGGCCAAGTTTCAGTCGAGGAAGCTGTGTTGGTTAGAACAACCACGGTGCATCACCTTAACAGTGATGTAAGTGGTACACGAATAGGCCATGTGTTAAAGCAATGACAGTGTCTGTTCCATATGTACCTGATTATTCCGAAAGAACTGTGAATTATTTGGTTATGTTTTTATTGCTGTAGATGTTCAACAGAAAACTATTGTAGCAGTATGTGGATGTTTGCCTGGAAACTAGTAATGAGCCTTATGGGAAATTGTGCACTGCCCATATATAACCGTGTATTATTGGGAGGTTGTGAAAAGTGAAAGTAAAAGACTGTGAAACACAGCTGTGCATCTGTCAGGTACATCATTTATAGTAGACAGTACTGCACGTCCACCCCCTATGTTTTCAGCCAGTATGCCAAGGACAACAGAGAAACAAAGCAGGCAAACCACAACAAAATGGCAGTTTACTTGCAGCACAGTATAAACTTTGGTGAAAAATGATTTGTACTTTGAAGAAAGTGTCTACACAACTTTCAAACCATTTTCACTGACAATGAAAAAGAGCTCATTTTCAGAATTTGTGTAAGTGATTTCTTGTAGATGGGGATTTGATGTTTGAAGAATGTGTGCAGTTAAAGAATTTTCTCAAGGAAGAAGAGAAGAACTTTTTTACCTGAAATTTGATTAGTGGAAGGAATTTTCTCATTGTTATGAAAACTATGACAACTTCTTCAAACTTTTCCGTTTTGCTTCAGATGAGTTTTCAGCCTGATTATGAACACTTGGTGAGCTGAGAGGAACCTTTTTCCAGCAGCAACATTGGAAGCTGAAATAATAATGAAGATGATTTAGTGATTTACATCTCTCAAGTTTTGTTGCTTTCTTGATGAGAAAGAAGATTCTATGAAGGAGATTGAAAAGTGAGCAAAAATCTCAATAAGATGAAATACAGTGATTTGTTATTTTGAATTGTAGCCTGTGTGGGTTTAGTCTTGGTTTTTTAAAAATATCCCGATTTAGTTCAGAAAAAACTTTGTGACTGGTCTGTACTAATACAGCTGCCTTCTAAATGGGCAGTGCACAGCTCTTTTGCATTTTCTTGTGGGTGCCTATGACCCACAACTCTTATGCTCTAATCAGGTTGTTGACTCCAGGCTACCACTGGATGATGGTTTGTCTCACAGTAGTTGTTCTCTGTTTGAATGATGTCACTGTGGTGTATGAAAAATTGACAGGCAACTTACCATTCTGCCAACCTTCCTGCCATAGTCTCACAAATTGGATAAGCATGAAATTATCCTTCAGAGCATGTTTACAGACAACATAGTTAAAGGTTTTAATGAATCTGTCTCACAGCGACTTCTGTTCAATAGTAGATTATGATAAATATTCTGGCAACGAAGTATCTGATTCCATTCATTTTGCAGCTATGTTTTTTCAATAATTACAAATCTGCTGTTCAAAAATGGAAGCCATTTGGATTAATATTTTGTTTGAAATTTCTTTCTTTTTCTTTGATGTTTGAGAATATTAATTACATTACACATTTCATTTTTTTCCAACTGTAAAATGGCATGTGTTTCACATTTTGAAATTATTTGGTTATGAAAATGCCTCATAGCACTTCTCTATCAAATAAAAACTGTTATAATTTTTCATAAACACCAGAACAGCTCCTGAAGTTAATATTGTAAAAATGTGCCTTTGATGCTTTGCACCAATGAGTTGAGTTGATCTATCTTTGTGAACTTTCTCAATGGTTTTAGTGAGGTTAGTGAATGAGAGCAGTTGTGTTGGACCAAGTCTTTGACTTGATATCACATGGAACCAAGTGCAGTTTTATCTGTTGGACTAAGTAATGTGAGCTCAGTGTATCTCATGAACTGTAATTTGTTTTTATAATTCTGCAACTTTGAAATCAGTGTCCATTTAAAAGTGACTCTTTTTAGCCAATCACCAAAGCTTTTAAAATGTGGTGTTAATTGTTGATTACATTTTGGAGATTTAGCAAAAGCTACAATGTTCTTTCATCTGCAAGTCAAGATATTAACTGAAACTATACGACCTAGAGCCCACAATGAATTGTACTGCTAAATATATTTGGATTATGAGCTGAGCCACAAAATACTTCAAATCATGTCGATGATTGTTGATACTGTTTTCTATGCAACAAATGTCATGTCCCAGCGTTACACGTCAGACAGTTCTGACAAAGAAATGTTACAGCTTTAATTACATCATTTCAATAATTTCTTGTTGTTTGGAGTGAGGAACAGGACTCTTAGAAGGCACAGGAATTAATGTTCAGAGAAAAGAAATAAAGGATTTGGAAGATAAGTTGAATGGAATCGAAGGGATGAAAATCATGCATTGTTGACATTCCTACCTGGAATATCCATTGGTTGTTTTATAAATGGTAAAATTCCACTAACCAACATGTTGCCCTGCCAGTAGTGTAATTTGATGCAGCATGGAGGGGCAGCTGGTCAGCACACCTCTCTCGTGGGACTTTCTGACTGTGAAACCACTACTAATCGGTCAAGCAGCTCCTCACTAGACTCAGTGCATCCTGTACCAGTCACCCCCCACTGAGGAAAAATCGCTGGCCGTACCAGTAATCGAACCCAGGTCCGCCAAATGGTAGTCAGTTGAATGGGACGGCTAAGGAGGTAGACAATGTAATGGATAGTGTGTTAAAGAGCAGTTCTAAGATGAACATAAGACAAGGATAATGGAATGTAGTCAAGTCGAATCAGGACATGCGGAGGGAGTTATGAGGGATGATCAACGAGTTTCCATTTGGAAGCTGTACAAGAAGGGGTCGAAAAGATTCTACCCTAACAAATAAAGAATAAAAGAAATTTCATAATATCAATTTATTTGTCTATATGATACCTGTGTACACTAATACACTTGAAGGCATGCTCAGATAACTTCTGCAAACCATTCAAATAAAAGGTCTTTGATTTCAAGTCCAACAAAGCATCAGTCACTGCATCATCATCCTTTGAGGTATTTTTTTAGGTTTGGGAAAAGGAAAAAGTGTGACACATTCAGATCTGTAGAATATGGTAGGTGATGTAAGAATTCAAACCCGCAGTCATGCAGAGTTTCCAATGTTGCCAGGTCTTGGTGCACTGATGCATTGTCCTGATACTAAAGAGTTCAGTGAGCCAATTTTCCACACCTCATTTTCCTTATCTCTCTTCTCAAATTTGCACATGGAATTTTGTGTGTGTGTATGTGTGTGTGTGTGTGTGTGTGTGTGTAGAGGGTGAAGGATGGTTTCATTGCTGTGACTCTTGTTCTGTCTCAGGATCAAAGAGTCTTTGTGGACCCACTTAGATGAATCTTTCAGCACTCCCAAAATATCCACAACAGTGTCATGAGCACGCCCGTGGGAGATTCCAAATGTGGTTTCAATGTCCTGCAAAACTGTATCGTGAATTGTAGTCACTGTTTCATCAGTGGCAGGCTTTCCATTCCTTGGTGCTTCTCTAGCACTCATTCTTCTGTGTTTGAAGTCAGACGCCCAGGTTTTCTCTGTTGCACAAGACGGAACACTGTCCGTAAGTGTATTCCGCGTGTTCTCCACAATTTCCTTGGAATTTGTTCCCTCCAAATGAAGGTATTCAACCACTACACAGTTCCTTATTCTCCCAGTATTCACCACTTTGCTTAAACTACAGTATACAGTGCATCTTAGTGGCTACACTAATGAAGGTGGAGCTGCGACATTTGACTTGTGTACCCATAAAGGGTCACCATAAAAGTAGGTGGTGGTGTTAATGCGACACATTACAGTAACTATCTGGGGCTAGAAACTTTTCAGCCACCCCTCATATGCGAATCGGGCAAAATTATAATGAGAACTGAGGCAACCACCCTACCAGTGCACCAGGTTGAAGATGCCCACTTGGTAGAACACTGTGTCCTGCTTTGTCAAGAAGTCCGTCACTGCTTGGTGCGCATCCTCTTGCAACAGGAGTCATTGATCCTTCAAGACCTTTCTAAGGGACCAAAGTCACGATAAGCACACAGGTAGAGATCAGGACTGCAGGGTGGCTACTCGAGTGTCACCCACTTTAGCTGGTGCCTGCATTATGGGGATGTGTATTATCCAACTTGATGCACAATGGTGGTTTTCAACAGAAGTGCTCCTTCGTACACATTCTTCAATGTATGATGGATGTCTACCAGTGTTTGTCTTCCAGCAGCTGAGAAAAGAACAACAGTATGTGATCCTTTTTGGACATATTTGGTAATAACAGTGCCGTAGTTCCAATTTTTATATTTACTACATGCACTTCAGAAAGGCACAAATGTCACACATTGCTTCTGTAACCACACTGGAGTCATGCTACATTGCTTTTACTCTGTGGCAACACCCTTGAATGGGAACTTTTTTATTGTCCATTACACAAGGTTTGTCCGGAAAATACGTATAAAAGTTGAATAATGTCTTTATGTTAGAGGTTGCAGTCACCGCCAGCTCGGACTACTGCTGTATTCAATCCCATCAACGCTCAGTTTGAGTCAGAGCACTCTGTGTGAAGGTGGGAGTGTGCAGCAGCTTGTTGACACTTACCCTTTTTCACTTGCCGTCGGCATGGAGCTCTTTCTGATTGAGGAACAGTGCGTCAACATCAAGTTTCTTGCAAAGGTATGCAAAAATGGCCTTGAGATTTTTATGGTTTTGAAACAGGTTTACGGATACAATTCTCTAAAGGAACCAACCATGAACAAGTGGTTAAAAAGGTTCTGGGATGGCCGAGAAGAAGTGAACGATGACCCTTGCCCAGGATGCCCATCGACATCGAGTTCTGATGCAAATGTTGAACGAAATCGGGCTTGTGTTCTTAAAGACCGTAGATTCACAGTAAGAATGATTGCTGATGAGCTGTCAATCACCAAAACAATCATTCACGAAATCCTGACACAAAAACTTGAAATGAAGAAATTGTGTGCATAAATCATACAGAAGCTCTTGACGCCAGATCAGAAATCAAAGAGGGTCGAGTGCTGTGAGGATTGGTTGGAAGCAGAGGAACGAGGGGACTTTCTCAACTCAGTCATCACTGGAGACGAGTCCTGGTTTTACGGATACGATGTGGAGCTCAACTCTCAAAGCAAGGAATGGAAACTAACAGGAGAACCTAGAACAAAAAAAGTCGCGAGTCCAATTTGAAGACAATGTTGATCCTTTTCATTGAGTCTAGGGGCATTGATCCTGGCAAGAGAGTGAACAGAAACTTTTACATTGAAGTTCTGACACATCTCAGAGCTCGTGTGGCCCGAGTTCGACCGGAGTTGGCAAAAGGGGCAGGTGGATCCTTCATCACGAAAATGCGCCCCCACTTGCACGTTGCTCGTTGTGCGCGAGTTTTTGGCCCGAAGGTCAATAACCATGACAAACCATCCACCGTACTCACCTGATTTAGCCCTGTGTGACTTCTTCATGTTCCCAAAATGCAAAATGGTGCTTCGGTGGCGGCACTTGGGAGATGTGGAAGCCATCAAGGTGGAAAGGACACAGCAACTGAACAACATTACAACTGAAGACTTTCAGCAATGTTATCAACAGTGGAAACAGCGTTGGCAGAAGTGTATCACATCTCAGGGCAAGTACTTTGAAGGAGGCCATATTGTAATACCTGAATAATTGTAAAATAAAGTTATTATTCAACTTTTATACATACTTTTCGGACAAACTTCGTGGATTAGGAAATGAGACACTGAAGATAATAGAAGTATTTTGTTATTTGGGTAACAAAATTATTGATGATGGCTGACACAGAGAGGATATAAAATGCAGGCTGGACTGTCTGATGGACAGAATATCTGAAAAAGAGGAATATGTTAGGAGTGGATATAAATTTAAATGTTAAGGAGTCTTTTCTGGAGGTATCTGCCTGAACTGTAGCCTTGCTCCAAAACGAGATGTGAACAACAAGCAGTTCAACTAGAAAAGGATGGTATCTTTTGAAATGTGTTTCTAGGAAGAAATTTTGACGATTACGTGGATAAAACATAGAGGCAAACTCTGTCCATTGGTACTGGCCAACCACCGTGTCATCGTCTGCCAATGACGTCCGGCACACCACTATCCTGCCTGTGTCAGTTTTCTTGACCTCGAGACCTGCTTGCTTCAGTAGCTTCTCATTTGGCATCACAAGGGTGAATGTACACCATTCCAGTCCTCTCACCTAGAAAAAAAATCCCTGGCAGTACCGGGAATCTAAACCTGTGTCCTCCCCATGATAGGCAGCAGCAGTGAACACAAAGTTACAGAGGTGGATAGATGACTATGACTGCTACTAGATACCCTCTGCGATGCACCTAGAGGTGGCTTATGGAATAATTATGCAGTTGCAGATCAAATTACTAAGAAAATGGTACTGAATGAAATTGAGGAGAAAAGAAATTTTCAGCACAACTTGACTAAAAGAAGGAACAGGTTGATAAGATATACCCTGATGCATCAAGGAATCATCAATTTGGTATTGGTGGGATTTCAGTGAGGGGAGGAAAAACTGTTGAGTGGGAAATACAGTAATACAGTAAGCAGGTTCAAATGGATGTAGGCTTGCGTATGATATTCTAGCATTGAGAGCTGCATGAAACCAGTCTTTGGACTGAAGACCTCAACAAAAACAGTTGGCTGTATGTAGGTATTTCCTGTGTTCAGGAAAGCAATGAGAAAGGATTTTCTGATAAAGAAAACTGCAAATACCATACATTAATGTGGTGTAAAATGTTTCTTGAGCTGTTTATGAAGCCAGAGAAATCTTATATTAGTTCTTTTGGCATAAAAAACCTGTACAGGATGATTAATCTACCCATACCCATGGGTTTTATGCAACTTGCAATGCCTACAAATGTCATGGGCAAGATTTTCATTTCTCTCACCCACTACATGCAAATTACTAGTCCTACATAAAAAAAAATGAACAGGGGCTTTTTTGTGGGAAACTTAATGTAGCCATTTTTTTGGGGTGGGGGGTGGGGTGGGGGGTACATTTTTGTTAGAGGCCCAAATGCATTTTTCTTGAATAACACAAAAACTGTGGTCTCCAACAAAAACTTATTCCAGTTCAAAATTTAATGTAGTTAATTTTCATACAAAAAGGTCCTGTTCATTGTTTTCGTAGGCCTAACAATATGCATGTAGGGAGGAGAGAAGATTAAAATCATGAGTGTGGTTCTTGAAGATGTTGCAGGTTCCATAAAACTTTATGGCAGGGGCAGCCGAATAACCCTGTATATGATCCAGATGATTCAACAACATGCTTAGTACACCTCATGCCCAAACATGGCTGCTGATAGAAAATAGGTAGTTCATATTGGCTTTGTGTATCCCCGTTATGTGACTGAAGTAAAGAAGAGGAAGTGGGATGTTCACTGTCAACTTTTATACCCACATTGGTAAGGCAAAACACATTAAAATATACAGGGCACAGCAGAAAAGTAAGTACCATTGTGGGAAAAGGATTCATGAAATCATTTCTTCAGACATATGTCATAGCGGTAATCCAACTTTTCTATGCCCTCTTCATAGAAAGATACCACCAGTGAAGACATCCAATACTGATCACGCTTTCTTACATCATCATTGGTGTTGAAGCACCTTCATCCTACTTGATGATGAAGTAAAAGTGGTAGTCAGCAGATGTGAGATCAACACTGATTGGCAGGTGGTCGAACTGTTCCCAACTGAATTGTTTAGTAAGGTTTTCAGTGCCACCAGCACAAATGAAATGTGATGTCATGAAGCAACATAATAATTTGATTAAGAATTTCGCATCTTTTGTTTTGAATAGTGTGATGGAGTTCTCTCGGTGTTTTGCAGTGTCATACTGCTTTCATGATTTCAGCTTGGAGAAGGAACTCAACAAGCAGAATGTCTCATTGGTCATAGAACCCACTGCACCAGATTTTTTGCACTGACAACTTCATTCTGATTTCTTTTTTTTTTTTTTTTTTTTGGGGGGGGGGGGGGGGAGGAATATTGTTGGATTCAGAGTTCCGTCACTCCATACATTGTTGTTTTTGTTTGGGAGTGTCATGAAAAACCCAAGTTTTATCACCAGTCATGATTCTATTTAAGAATTCATCTTCCTTATTACTATATTCAGTGCTGAAATGTCAAAACCCTGCCAAGGTACATGATTTTGTAAGCATTTTTGAAACAGAATTCACAAAAATTTAAGCAATTTATGACTGAGTCATGCAAAACAGTTTTTGAAATACATTCTTATTGTGAACCATGTATTTTCATGAATTTTTCTCACCCATACCATCAGTGACAACAGAAGGCTGTCCAACAAGTGCTTCATCATGAGTGTTTCTTCAAACTGTCTCATCCACTTCCTCACCATAAATGTCTACAAGTTGATGAATTTCAGCTGGCTTAATGTTCTGTGTGTTGAAACAAAACATAACAGAGCGCACTTCACAGTCACTGGGCTCAAAGGCTGTCTTAAAGATTTTGACTGATCACTAACAAATATAAATACCACAAAATTTAGCTGCAGAGTCAACTGTGGAAAGACAATGAACCAGAGAAATGTGTGAACCTACAACACAAGTGCTGGAGTGGCAGCAGAATGATTTGGTACTTACTTTCAGGATGCACCTCATACTTTGAACTTCTATGAAAGTGCCCATCACCTTTTAATGTAAATTTTTGCTTATGATGGAAACTATGTTGAAACAGTATGTTTTGTTTACCTTTCTCTAGTCATGACAGGTAATGTGATTCAAGGACAGAGAGGTACTTTCTGACTTACCTTAGTCAAGCTCCAACTCTTCTGCCCTGTACAGCTACTTGCTTTTATCCTGCGGTTGTTACTCTCTGGCCTGCAGCTGCTCCTAAAAAAACGGCCTACATTGTGTGTAAAAAACTACATTTACAAAGAATTTGTGGGGTCAGAGGAGATAGAGATACACTTAATTACATGTCACTGGTGTGAACCATGTTGATGATATGGATCCATTAAAGTTTTGATGTTAGTAATGCTCGAGATATGGTGTGACTATTGGTATAGGGGCATTTCAGAAAATATCGCCTGTCTACATTATGGCACAACTGGAATATGCTTGCTCAAAACAACCAAGTGTGAATAATGACAATGCATTCAGCTGACTGGTAACCAGTGCTTCATATACCAACATTGTCTCCCCCTAAAAAAAAAAAAAAAAAAAATAAAAATAAAAATAAAAAAAAAATAAAAAAAAACGAAATTTAGAGGCAGTCACACAAAAAAAGCTTCTTTTTCTCTCCCAAACACATGAAAAGTGTGTGTATGTAGTTTTTTGTTTCAATACACCCCGTATATGAAAAGAGCTGTCACCATTACCTACACTGCTTACATGGTGTTAATTTGCACACAGATTTCTGGTTGTTCCACTGGAAAGCTTACCAAGACATTTACAGCATAAAGCCAATACTCGCTTGTAACTTAAAAATGTACACAGCTCAAAGGTAGTACAACTACAACTCTGCAGAATTACAATGTCTTTCATGCAGTACACATTTTTAACCTCTGGGATAAGCTACGAGGTAATTACTCCATGCCATACAAAAAAAACAAAACAGTTTCACTGTTAATATTTCTCATATATGTAATAGGTAATGGGAACAACGGAACCAACAGAATTAAGAAGACCATTAGCATTTTTTAAAATTCATCTATCTTTTACAGAAAAGAACAGTAAATTTCAACCATTTCGTAGGGACGTTACAACATTAGCAAACACTGTGTTATGATTTGTGACCATGCATTATATATATTATTTGGCACTTCAGTTCCATGGAACACTATTTAATGTGCAGCTATATAAATGATTATTTTTATTACTCAACATGCATAATATTACTAAAAGGTTAATTTTATCATCAACTTACAGAAACAGTTAGGTTAAGAAACATCGATGTATGCCGATGGTTACTTTGCAGCCTGCTACATAGTGTTGAAACCATAGGCTAGGTGGAAGACTCACTGGACAAAAAGTTGTTAGAACTACATACATACATGGGTGAAAAGCAGTTTTGCTGGTCTCAAAAAACTTTATTGTGCGCTTCTGTTCCAAATGACAACTTAAATGAAATTTCATATCTACAATAATTTCACCAATAAGGTGGGCTACAAATAGGTTCTAATATTCTGACCTGAGTCGCTCTTCAGCAAGTAGAGCTACATAATACGTGGTACTGTTTTTACATGAACACTAACACTAGTCATGTTTGCAATAGAAACAATAATTAGGTCCAATACATTTAAAATTGTATGCCTACAGCAAGCAACACTACAGCCAGAATGTACTGCTTGTTCAAAATGAAAATTCATCAAAATACTTGCAGTACACACTGAAATTCCTTACATCCATTCTCTCTTGCTGCAATAATGCTTAAACTCATAGCCAAAGACCATTGTACATTGTTGTGGGGAACTAGAAGTGCTAATAAATGTAACTAAATAATATCTGTATTCATTTGAGTTTGTTTCACCAAGATCCAGATTATGTTGTCACTTTTGTCCCCTTGTTCTTTCATTATCTGATTGTAGTTTTCAATTTTGGCCAGTTGATATAAGTCTGTCTTGTAACTCCTTCATGTTCATTGTTATTGGAAATAACTTTACTAGCTCGTATTATCTTTGATGACAATACGAAACTCGATAAACAAGTCAATGCAATCTGTGCCAGCACTTAATCATTACAAAAACCTCTTTCAAATTTTGTTTACCTTCAGTGCTATTCATTTTGTTCTAAGGCTTGTATTTAGTATAAACAACCAGTAGTGCAACTGTAGGCCCTATCAGTTTCAACATTAAAACTGTAATGTTTAAGTATTCAGAGCATTTGCCTCAATTTGATCCCATAGATTGCCACTTTACTGATGTGGGATTTCTTAAACTAGAAAGAGCATCTCTCTTGAAATATTTACAAATGGAATACTGTTGAAACACGTATGTACATTTCGACACAGTTATACAATTGAAAATGTTGACAGATGCTCCTAAAATTTCTTTTGCAACTTGAATACTGAAACATGTTCTAGGAACTACTTTAAAATATTAAAATTCTACAAGAGGCTCTACACTGGAAGACACTCTATTTCATTTTTATATTATTGCAGAGGGGCAGGAGCAAGATGAGGTACTTTCAGGGAACGACTGGCAAGTAGAAGTAATTACCAATATTGCAGGTTCCAGTACTGACCATGGTCTTATTATCATCCAGTTGGAAACATTCACACAATGTTAGTCACAACAGAAGCACTTCCACTACAATGATTGTGACAAGTATGCTCCTAAACCCTGTTGTTCTCATCTACTTTCACGTGGTTTACATTGTTCATTGATAAACAATAGCATCCTAGCAGACACTGTAGAAATAAACTTGGTCCAAACAAGTACAGTATAACAGATGTCAATGAAATGAGAAGTTTATTTTACTTCACACAGTCACACCAGGAATCCTCAATACACATTTATGAAAGAAATTAAGGTTACAACTTATAAAACTTGAGCTGTTATCCAAAGCCACTAAAAGAAAACTTTGTTTGAGTAGTGACAAGTTAGCAAGAACCAATACCTCATTTCTGCTTCAGAAGAATGTATGTAACAAGAAGCCAAATTTCATCCACTCATTTATTACTTGGCAAAGTGTGGCTCCATATGTGTTTGCACTGTCCACTGGTCATTTCCAAAGGGGAAACACAAGTCAAGGAGCAATTTTCCATAAGAGCTGAAATTAATGAGTTAAAGAGGCACAACATATTTTGGGGGGAAAGAAGGGAGGCTGGAGAGATGTGTGTTACAAGGTTATGGCAGGCCCAATGTATAGCGTTTCTATTTTGATGTAGAGTTCACATAAAGATGTCATTTTTCATGAACAACACTGTGTGAACAAAGAAGAGCTCTCAAGCATAATAAACATCAATGACCCGCTGCCTACTGGAATAATGAAGGTTTCTTTATGGACTGCATTTTGATCACTTGCGAGAAGCAATCACTAGTTTATTGTGGGCTGTAATGATTTCAAACGTAATATCTCATTTCATCTCATACAATTTGTAACTTTGGCATTCAGCTGTGATTACTGCATTGCTGAACAAATCAAAGAAGTCAACAACAGTTAGCCAAGATATGGGACTTCATTCTTTTTCTTTTTTTTTAATATATAATACCCACCACTCTGCCTGTGTCATGTTAATAGAAACTGACAGTCTTAGCAACCGCAATGGTTCAATTTTCACTTTCATAAAAAGAAAACCAGACTGTCTGTGGGTTTGGTGTTCAGCAGGAGGCAAAACCTTGTTAGTGGTCTGGCTGTGAGACTTGAAAGCATTCCACTCCCCATGCTACATCGCTGGGTTTTGAGAGAACTGTCAGGAGGTGGCAGTGTTCTGCTTCGAAGGTCCTGAAACACACAAAGTGTGGCAAAAATTACTATTGGGACAGTAATGCATTAAGTCACTAGAAACTGCTGTCAGGTAGAACCACTGTACTGAATAACAACCAGAAGCATATGAGTGCAGCTTATGGGATCTATATGAATGTGAGTTGAAAATCCCTTTCTTATCTGCAGGAATTTACACTAGATTATAGCACAACAGCTGTAGGGACCTAGATTAAGTTTATTTAGTGTAAATACAGAAAATTGCATCAGTCTCATTTCATTCTTTTCAACAGAACAACCAAAGGAATTAGAAAATCTAGCTGAGGAAATTAATAAATTACACCACAAAATTCAATTCACTTCCTATCACTGTAGAAATGAAACACCAGAAAACATTCACAAAACTTGTATATAAAAATGCTCAAACTTCCACGAAACCAACAATTACCAGTGTTACCATCCGTAACTCTTCTTGCTATCCAGATCACAATAAAAAAGTGTTCTTCAGAAGAATGTTTAATCACATGCTTAAAGACCCAATGGATTCAAGTGAAAGATAAAAATAAACACAAATTGTAAAATCAGCTGCCTCCACTTATGAATAAAATCCAGCTGTAATACATAAATTAAACCAACCAGTTTCTGGACAACCACCCACAAACAGGAAGACCATCTTTGTAATAAGCTGACTTTCCTCAAGGAAGGTTTCATACCAAATTGCCAACCTCTTCAAGTTGTATGTCATACAAACAAGCTTCTTCGCAAGCAACAAAATACAGAATAATATCATCCACAGTACTGAAAGCACTAAGCAAGAATATCAAAAATCAGGTATGTCCGAACTTCTGCAATAAACAAACTGGTAGAAGCACAGGGATGCACTCTATCTTAACATACAGAACAAATCCAACTTTGCAGAATGAGTTACTGGGCAAGAATTGTGGCAAACAGTGTAGAAAAGAACCAGGCAAGAAATTTGACTTTCTTGAAGGAACTGAAATATCTTTCAACACAGTTACAGCACCAGCCTACCTACTCAATGACAAGTTTTGCCTTCACGATTATGAAGACTTACTATATATATATATATATATATATATATATATATATATATTAAAAACAAAGATTCCAAGACTTACCAAGCGGGAAAGCGCCGGCAGACAGGCACATGAACAAAACACACAAACACACACACACAGAATTACGAGCTTTCGCAACTGGCAGTTGCTTCGTCAGGAAAGAGGGAAGGAGAGGGAAAAATGAAAGGATGTGGGTTTTAAGGGAGAGGGTAAGGAGTCATTCCAATCCCGGGAGCGGAAAGACTTCCCTTAGGGGAAAAAAAGGACAGGTGTACACCTGTCCTTTTTTTCCCCTAAGGGAAGTCTTTCTCCCTTAAAGCCCACATCCTTTCATTTTTCCCTCTCCTTCCCTCTTTCCTGACGAAGCAACTGCCAGTTGCGAAAGCTCGTAATTCCGTGTGTGTGTTTGTGTGTTTTGTTCATGTGCCTGTCTGCCGGCGCTTTCCCGCTTGGTAAGTCTTGGAATCTTTGTTTTTAATATATTTTTCCCATGTGGAAGTTTCTTTCTGTTTTATATACATGCCCCCTTCTCAATCTCTCTTTGCATCTTACCTACATTGATATCACCATATAAAATCTTGCATGATATATCTAAACCTTCTACTCTTGTTTTTTTAAAAAGTAAAGTTCATGTACATATCAAGACCTGCAAATATTGGAACTTCACTCTATTTCTCTATTTTTGGGCATTCATGTTCAGTTTTGAATAAAGTACTTACCCACACAATTTTATTGTCTCTGAGCAAAGTATATTATATCTTCATAACACGCATCAGTTGTACAGTGCATGCTGGATGCTGGCTGAGTTTAGTAATCAATTGTGTCTCATGGGCTTGACTATTGTCTGAAGTAGTGATGGAAGGAATTGACACTGTGAATGCTGCATAGAGGGCTATGTGAGGTTTTTTTCTGAGTAGCACATTGCAAATCATCCCAGATATGCTCAATGTTCAAACCTGGGGAGTTTGGTGGCCATTGGAAGTGTTTAACCTTAGAAGAGTGTTCCAGGAGCCACTTTGTAGCAATTCAGAACATGCCAAGTGTATCATTGTCCTGCTGGAATTGGCCAAGTCCATCGGAATCCCCAATGGACAGGATGCTTATGTATGTGTCAACTTTCAGGGTCATACCTAGCCATATCACTCCAAATGCACGCCTCCTACACCATTACAGAGCCTCCACCAGCTTCAACAATCCCCTGCTGACATGCAGTGTGTGGTGTCACTGCCAGACAGCACACTTGCTAGGTGGTAGCCTTTAAATCAGCCGCGGTCCGGTAGTATACGTTGGAACCATGTGTCGCCACTATCAGTGATAGCAGACCAAGCGCCGCTACACGGCAGGTCTAGAGAGACTTCCTAGCACTTGCCCGAGTTGTACAGCCAACTTTGCTAGCGATGGTTCACTGACTTCTATGCTCCCATTTGCCGAGACGATAGTTAGCATAGCCTTCAGCTACGTTATTTGCTACGACCAAGCAAGGTGCCAGTATCTGTACTATTGATATTGTGAATCATGTACCATAAAGAGCGAAGTTCTCCATTAATGGATTAAAGTTAAGTATTCCACCAGCTACGTCCATTTTTCTCAATTCTAATTCTCTTGTCATGTTCCAGACATCATTCCAGCCTGTGTGAGCTGAGACGCGTGCATTTCGGCCTCCTTTAGGTATATGGATTGGCTCTCCTGCCAAACACAACACAGTGTCCATTCAAGAGGATGTCTCCATGCATGTACGTGTCCATCTGCACGACACACTTTGAAACGAGACTCGTCCAACCAGGCAACATGTTTCCAGTCCAGTATCGGCGTTGATGGACCCAAGTGAGGCAAAAAGCTTTGTGTCATGCAGTCATCAAGGGTACACAAGTGGACCTTCAGCTACAAAAGTTCATATCAATGATGGTTCATACTCTTACACTTGTTGATGGCCCAACATTGAAGTATGCAGCAATTTGCAGAAGGGTTGCATTTCTGTCACTTTGAACGATTCTCTTCAGTTGTTGCTCCTGTTTTTGGAGGATCTTTTTCGGCTGCAACGATGTTGGAGATCTAATGTTTTACCAGATTCCTGATATTCACTGTATGCTCATATGGGAAAATAACCACTTCATTATTACCTTGGAGATGCTTTGTCCCATTGCTCGTACACCCACTATAACACCACATTCAAATTTACGTAAATCTTGAAAAGCTACCATTGCAGCAGCACTTAGCAATCTAGCATCTGTGCCAGACACATGTTGTCTTATTTAGGCATTGCCGACTGCAGTGCCATATTCTGTATGTTTACATATCCCTGTATTTGAATACGCATGCCTGTGCCAGTTTTGTTGGCAATTCAGAGTATGTACATATCCTGTGAGAAGATAATGATATATTACCAATCCACATACTATGATGGAAGAGGTACATGATAGGGAATGTGTTGTGTTGTTTGGCGGTTGATGGTATTCTGGGACGATTCCCCCCCCCCCCCCCAAAAAAAAAAAAAGCCAGTTACCTTGATATGCTCTGGCTGTTACTATGACTGGCTGACTGCCGAGATACAGTCTTTTTCCAGTAATATGGTGCACTGGCACATTGGGCTCAGGCTGTGGCAGATGTTGCGGACCAGGTGTTACGAGGTATGCTGAATTGGCAGGGGTGGTCCTATTCCCTCGTGTTCTAGGCCACCAGACATTAGAAAGGTGGGCTTGTTTCTATCAGCATATACAAAGGACAGAGTCGACCAAGCAGCTGTCAACCACATCAAAAATTTAATGAACAAAATCATTTCTGCCCTTGCCACAGGTGATGCAGATATAATGTGCTGAATGTGGATAGATCCTGATAACAGACTGGAAATTGTGCCCACCACCACTGGTGCACACATGCTGAAACTGATTAAACTCCATAAAATCTTCATGACACTATGTCACATAAGCCAAACATGGTGTGAATACCTTAGGTCTAATTAGTTCGGATGTTGTAACTTTTGAGACAATCTGTATATCCTCTGTCCATAGCAGGTTAAAAACCTTATTGTGCTGTCAGAGCCTTTGATATGTTCTCAGAAAGAGGCAAAACCACCACACATTTCAACTCACCTACTGTCCAGTTTGTATTGTGTTTGCTCCACTGACAACATGTACATTCTTATGCCTCAGTAGTCTTCTGCAAGGGTCCCACTGCATGCAACTTGCCATCACAATATTTGGCTGAAAACTAGTAGACATGGGTCTGCAGCGATTCCTGTTGTGTTTGAGACTGACTGTCAATGGCAACTTACAACGTTCATCTCTATGACTAACAACAAGTTTGGGTCTTAATGTGGCCACTTTTATTATTATGCCACATTATGTGGTTGCAAGTGGTACAGCATTCCTTGCAGACCGCTGGACAGTCTTCACTGACACACCAACAAATTGGGCAGCCTAATTCATTGGCACATCAAAAGACAATAGCTTTAATCTGTGGTTTCAATCCATTGTACTACACAGACTCCTTATAGTCGACTGGCACATACACACCTCTTCAATGATGTGGCTTATGTCAGCAGTGAAGGCTCAGATGACTGGCAGGTATCAGTTCCACTCCATGTACAGCACTTCAAAGGGACCTGTGTCCTCTTTTAAGATGGCAAACTTATAAGGCTGTTAACACAATTTTTAAAGTACACTCTAAGGAAAGAAGAAAGTTGCACAACACAGAAATTATCCAAAGGGTTGTAACGACTAGATTTGATGTTCATGTGCACAGAAACAAATGATTACAATTTCAGAACACTTGGATGGGTTGGTCAACAGGAAGAGCATCACAAACTGAGGGAGTCATTAATGCATTGATAACCTGTAGCCCATATGCAAGCAGTAATTCGGTTTGATATTGGTTGATACAGTTGTTGGATGTGCTCCTGGGGGATATCATGCCAAATTCTGTCTAAATTGTGGACTGGAGCACTGAAATCTCAATATGTTTGCAAGGCCCTGCCCGTAGCACTCCATTCTCAATTGGGCGTGGCAGGTCTCGGAAAGCATAAAGACAAGCAGTAGAAGCTCTTTTCATTACCACACTGACATGTGAACAGTTTACAGACTTAGTCTTTCCAAAATGCTTCCACCTTTCCCCAAACGCCAATGACTGTGCACATTTCGACATCATCTTGTCTCCTACTTACAATGACAACTGCACCCTTTTTTGTGGCTCCCAACATGCTTTATATACCCTTGACTGCTAGTGGTGCCTTCTGTGAGTGGTCACTGCATGTCGATTTTGGTCACATTAATGTGATGGACCGGACCATGTATCTACACAATAAAGAAAAACCCAGTGTAGCACATCAACAGTATTCCGTCACACAATATGCAAGTTTTTTCCACAGAAACTGAAAATTTCTTGATTCATTCCCCTGTTGAAAAAGAGTGATAAGTTTAAAACAGGAAACTACAAACTTGTCTCACTTCTCCCAACTTTCTCTAAGGTTTTAGCGATACTAATGATGTATACAGTCACACATTATCTTAATTGTGGAATATGATAAACAGTAATCAGCATGGATTTCTAGCTGGGAGAAGTACCGAAACAGCTGTACTGGTATACACAAAAGATATAAATAGTAAATTGGAAGAGGCATAAGTGTTTTTGGGATAAATCTAGATCAGTCAAAAGCCTTTGACACTGTTGACCACAGCATACTTTTGGAAACATTTGAAGCTATAAGTATCAGAGGACTGGAAAAAAAAGTGGCACGAGTTGTATCTGGAAAAAGAGGATGCAGGTGGTTGAATTTACAGCACCAAAAGAAGTGTATTATTCCCCTTGCTGTTCCCCATTTACATTAATTATACTCAGGTGTCATAGAGAAAAGCTAGAATCATGTTACTTGCTGATGATACTAGTTTAATTGTTTGTTATATGAAGCAGTCATTGCACAGTACTGTGGACCATCTCCTACAAGATACACAAAAATGGCTCAGCGCAAACAAGCTAACACTGAATTCAAAAAGAAAAAACTAATTATGTGCAAAATGGAAGAATAAGTGAACATGACGACCTACATCCCACTATGGAGGGAAACAACTTGAAAATTCCTGGGTATGCACATTGATGAGAAGATAAACTGGAAATGCCGTGTGGTGAGCTTAGCACTAAAACTAAATTCAGCATGTTTTGTACTTAGAATTATTATAAGAGTTTGTAGTAACGACTGCACCAGATTAGTATATTTTCAGTCAATTGTGGCCTATGGGATAGTATCTTGGGGAAAAAGAAATTGTCGCCTAAATGAGATTTTCAAATTACAAAAATGCGCTATTCAGATAATGACCCAGAACCCACATCAAACACGTTGTAGGCCCCATTTTAAAGCATTGAAAATTTTAGCAATTCCGTCATTATACATTCTGAAATGTCTGTTGGTGATCAAAAGAAAGCAGGACAAAATTAAAACCATTACAGATTACCATACACGGCAATGTAAAGATCTCCACTTACACGCTGGAACAAGGACCCTAAGTCAGAAGCATGTATGTAATCCAGGCATCAAACTTTTTAATGCACTACCAAAACATATCAAAGAGCTGGAAAATTGGGATAAATTTAAAACTGTTATAAAGAACCACATGCTTGACAAATGTTATGCTGTAATAAGTGAATAGCTCAGCAAAACTGTATAAGGATTTAATTTCATGTGACAAATGAAATTTCATCAATGAATATGTCTGGCAAACCCATAAGAAGATCAATAACCACATGGTTAACAAATGTCACAACAGTATAAGTGAATAGCTCTGCTCAACTGTACAAAAATATATGATGTGACAAATGGAATCACAACATCAAGGAATAGATCTCTCCACCACATAATTTCTTGTGTTATAAAAACAGTTATTTGTTGTATATTGTATTAAACATAAGATAAATTCATATGAATGTAGCACAAATGTGATCATTCGGATTTTGTGGTCTTTAGTCCTGAGACTGGTTTGATGCAGCTCTCCATGCTGCTCTATCCTGTGCAAGCTTCATCATCTCCCAGTAACTACTGCAACCTACATCCTTCTCAATCTGCTTACTCTATTCATCTCTTGGTCTCCCTCTACGTTTTTTACCTTCCATGCTGCCCTCCAATACTAAACTGGTGATCCCTTGATGCCTCAGAACATGTCTTACCAACCGATACCATCTTCTAGTCAAGTTGTGCCACAAACTCCTCTTCTCCCTGATCCTATTCAATACCTCCTCATTAGTTATGTGATCTACCCATCTAATCTTCAGCATTCTTCTGTAGCACCACATTTTGAAAGCCTCTATTCTCTTCTTGTCCAAACTATTTATTGTCCATGTTCCACTTCCATACATGGCTACACCCCATACAAATACTTTCAGAAATGTCTTCCTGACACTTAAATCTATACTCGATGTGGACAAATTTCTCTCCTTCAGAAACCCTTTCCTTGCCATTGCCAGACTACACTTTATATCCTCTCTACATTGACCATCATCAGTTATTTTGGTCCCCAAATAGCAAAACTCCTTTAGTACTTTAAGGGTCAAATTCCCTCAGCATCACCCGACTTAATTCGACTACATTCCATTATCCACGTTTTGCTTTTGTTGATGTTCATCTTATATCCTCCTTTCAAGACACTGTCCATTCCATTCAACTGCTCTTCCAAGTCCTTTGCTGTCTCTGACAGAATTACAATGTCATCGGCGAACCTCAAAGTTTTTCATTTCTTCTCCATGGCTTTTAATACCTAGTCCGAACTTTTGTTTCCTTCACTGCTTGCACAATATACAGATTGAATAACATCAGGGAAAGGGTAAAACCCTGTCTCACTCCCTTCCCAACCACTGCTTCCCTATCATGTCCCTCGACTCTTATAACTGCCATTCGCTTTCTGTACAAATTGTAAATAGCTTTTCGCTCCCTGTATTTCACCCCCCCCTCCCCCACCTTCAGAATTTGAAAGAGAGTATTCTAGTCAACATTGTCAAAAGCTTTCTCTAAGTCTACAAATGCTAGAAATGTAGGTTTGCTTTCCTTAATCTAGTTTCTTAGATAAGTCATAGGGTCAGTATTGCCTCATGTGTTCCAATATTTCTACGAAATCCAAACTGATCTTCCCCGAGGTTGGCTTCTACTAGTTTTTCCATTCATCTGTAAAGAATTTGCGTTAGTAGTTGGCAGCTGTGACTTATTAAACTGATAGTTCAGTAATTTTCACATCTGTCAATACCTACTTTCTTTGGGATTGGAATTATTCTTGAAGTCTGGGGGTATTTCGCCTGTCTCATATGTTTTGCTCACCAGATGGTAGAGTTTTGTCAGGGCTGGCTCTCCCATGGGTGTCAGTAGTTCTAATGGAATGTTGTCTACTCTGGGGGCCTTGTTTCGACTCAGGTCTTTCAGTACTCTATCAAACTCTTCACGCAGTATCGTATCTCCCATTTCATCTTCATCTACATCCTCTTCCACTTCCATAATATTGTCCTCAAGTACATCGCCCTTGTATAGACCCTCTATATACTCCTTCCACCTTTCAGCTTTCCCTTCTTTGCTTAGAACTGGGTTTCCATCTGAGCTCTTGATATTCATACAAGTGTTTCTCTTTAATTTTCCTGTAGGCAGTATTAATCTTACCCCTGGTGAGACAAGCCTCTACATCCTTACATTTGTCCTCTATCCATCCCTGCTTAGCCATTTTGCATGTCCTGTCGATCTCATTTTTGAGATGTTTGTATTCCTTTTTGCCTCCTTCACTTACTGTATTTTTATATTTTCTCCTTTCATCAATTAGGTTCAATATTTCTTCTGTTACCCAAGGATTTCTAGCAGCCCTAATCTTTTTTCCTACTTTATCCTCTGCTGCCTTCACTACTTCATTCCTCAAAGCTACCCATTCTTCTTCTACTGTATTACTTTCCCCCATTCCTGTCAATTGTTCCCTTATGCTCTCCTTGAAACTCTCTACAACCTCTGGTTGTTTCAGTTTATCCAGGTCCCATCTCCTTAAATTCCCACCTTTTTGAAGTTTCTTCAGTTTTAATCTACAGTTCATAACCAATAGATTGTGGTCAGAGTCAACATCTGTCCCTGGAAATTTCTTACAATTTAAAACCTTGTTCCTAAAGCTCTGTCTTACCATTATATAATCTATCTGAAACCTGTCAGTATCTCCAGGCTTCTTCCATGTATGCAACTTTCTTCTATGCTTATTGAACCAATTGTTAGCTATGATTAAGTTATGCTCTGTGCAAAATTCTACAAGACGGCTTCTTCTTTCATTTCTTTCCCCCGATCCATATTCACCTACCACGTTTCCTTCTCTCCCTTTTCCTACTACCGAATTGCAGTTACCAATGACTATTAAATTTTTGTCTCCTTTCACTATCTGAATAATTTCTTTTATTTCATCATACATTTCTTCATCATCTCTAGAGCTAGTTGGCATGAAAACTTCTACTACTGTGGTATGCATGGGCTTCGTGTCTATATTGGCCACAATAATGCATTCACTATGCTGTTTGTAGTAGCTTACCCCCACTCCTATTTTTTTATTCATTATTAAACCTACTCCTGCGTTACCCCTATTTTATTTTGTATTTATAACCCTGTATTCGCCTGACCAAAAGTCTTGTCCCTCCTCCCACCAAACTTCACTAATTCCCACTATTACCTATCTATTTCCTTTTTTAAATTTTCTAACCTACCTGCCCGATTAAGGGATCTGACATTGCACTCTTCGATCCGTAGAACGTCAGTTTTCTTTCTCCTCATAACGACATCCTCCTGATTAGTCCCCACCCGGAGATCCAAATGGGCGACTATTTTACCTCCGGAATATTTTACCCAAGAGGACGCCATCATCATTTAACCATACAGTAAAGCTGCATGCCCTCGGGAAAAATTACGGCTGTAGTTTCCCCTCACTTTCAGCCGTTTGCAGTACCAGCACAGCAGGGCCATTTTGGTTAGTAATACAAGGCCAAATCAGTCAATCATCCAGACTGTTGCTCCTGCAACTACTGAAAAAGCTGCTGCCCCTCTTCAGGATCCGCACATTTGTCTGGCCTCTCATCCGATACCCCTCCGTTGTGGTTGCACCTACGGTATGGCTATCTGTATCGCTGAGGCACGCAAGCCTCCCCACCAACGCAAGATCCATGGTTCATGGTTTATTGGGATGAGGATAAACAAAAGTTGCAGCTGCGAGTGGGTGAGTGTGTTATGCATTGCAAGGCAAAACACAGTCAACTGTGCACGGTATAGCAAGAGCCAACGCTGCAGCACACTACTGGAACAGAAACCTTTCATCATTTGCCACTATGGGAGTGTTTAAAGTACGTGAGCTTAAGTCCTAAACGAACATAGTGTGGATGTGTAAGCCCTCAGTCTTCGTGCACTAAATTCTTCTCGTCTCAGTATCACAACCTTCGCCATGGGCGTAATTGTGGAATGCAGTAAGGTGTTCGCTGTTCGACCACAAGAAACGGCAGCATGCCCTGAGTTACAAGGGGTGTGCCCACTTGCTTGCGGAAATTCACGGCGGTCATCAGCTGCACTGTTTTGCTGCTTTACCTACAACTCACACTATTGTGATCATGACATTTCTTATACCAACTAAGTGTTGCAACAATGTATTTGTATGATTTCAGCTGTTACAACTGCGACTCTTTGGCATCACGGTAATAGGGTACGGCATTTTTTCGCTTGTTTAAGTGCACAGTTTTATTTTTCGCTATCGATTTCCTGTAGTACCTTAGAACATATTCTGAGGTCAAACAGAACGACCTCAACGCCATCCAGGATGTATTTTGAGAATATAGACAGTGCAAAACCCAATTCATTTAATAAGCACAATTTTGCTAGTGAGCGAAATGCGTTTCGGAAATCAGTAAACACTGTTTTCCCCTGTCTGCCTTGATCCGTGGTTTTCAGACTGTCGTTGGAGTCGGGTTGCACGTAATCGATGTTTTCGGAATCCATGCTGCATAGAAGGGGGGTGGGGGGGGGGGGGGCATTCAGTCTGAGGTACCTCGTTATGCCTGAGTTCAGAATTATAAATTTTCTGCTTGACCAAGATTTCGTGCCACCGTGAAGACCAGCCTAGACTTCAGGGTGGCTCTAATGCCACTCTTGATTCCTTGTGGATGGCTTGGAAGCTAATGCTGATAATCTCTGAGAACTGTACACAGCCGTATGCGTGCATACAAGGTGCATTGATAAAAAGTAAAACATTTATTAACTGTCGGCTGCTACTTAGATAATCAGCACGTGATTACTGACGCAAAAGGTAACACAGAGTTTGACAGTAAGAGTACAAAAAAATATCTCGTGATCAAAGACGCTAGCGTAGTTATGGCGATTAGCTTCTTAAAAGTTTACACAAGAACAGATGGAAATTGTGCTCGAATATGTGATAACACAAATAAAGCAATATTCTGAGTTTCTGAAGCGAGTTTTACTGCTTTGTAACTGGCAACAGGATCGCGTTTACGTGTATGTTTATCTGGGCATGACAACCAATTACAATATATCCTCCTCCTCTCCCCCCCCCCCCCCCCATAAGCATAAAAAAGCTAATGTCGGGCTTGGTATTCTAGCGATAATGAGCGTGCAGGAACAGTAGAAGTCGCGAGTTTGAATCTCAGTGCCTCTCTTTTATGTATTTTTAAGTGTAGTGTGCCATGTTTTTGTCTAAATATACCACTTAAGCTTTTATAACTGGAGCTACCATATGCTCTGAAACTAATAATACTTTGTCTTTTTTTTTATTCCGTTCCTCAATCGGAAAAAAAACAGAACCCTTGTTTTTCGTCTGTCTGTTGCACATCCTATGCTTCAGGAACTTGGAGATGTATCAAATTGAAATTTTTTTCACATACTGAGGTTGTGTTCCCTTCACGGTGTAAAATATACAGACCTATAGGGCACTTTCTGTTGACCTACACTAATGAAAATTGGCAAGAAGCAAGGTAAAGGAAAAGTCCGAAAACTGGCAATTTGTAATTATATCACACGGAAATTGTTATCCAACATCGAACTTGAAATTACAACAATCAGTAGTTCTGCGTTCATGTTGACTGGATCGCAATACTAAACGTCAGATATCGCGCAAGGAATGCCAGTATTGCGTTTCGGAATTTAGCCGTCATCAGATATCCATATGCGATTACTGCATGTGCATATGTCGTTCAAATTTGCACGTGAAGCAAAAATTCGCAGAATAGACGCAATCAGCCTCAATGCTACTAATTACTCTAATAATACTACTTAAATATCTTCAACATTACGCGGCCCTGTCAGCAACTGTATAAATATTAATTTTAATAATTAACAGCCTCAGTTGCACCGTTTATCTAGAATTTACCTATGTTTCAGTCGGTATAACCCAACCTTCCTCACAATAACAGTACCTACTGTTTGTCCATAGTGGACATCGTCAAGTATTCATAAATTATCGTCAGACTGTAAAAGTTATCTGGCACTACGTCGGCCCCACGTCGCGGCAGCCACGAGTGCTGTACTGGAACTCCACTATGGACAAACAGTAGACACTGTTATTTTGAAGAATGTTGGGTTATCCCGACTGAAACTTGGGTAAAGTCTATGTAAGCGGTGCAACTGAGGCTGTTCATTATTAAAATGAAAATAATAATACTGGTCGCCTGCTTCCTGCATGATCTTGTCATATTTACACTATTAAAATGAAAACATTCTCTCCAGACAAGTTTTAGCATTTTTCTCTGACAAATTTTGAGGTATCAAGTCTAAGTGCAGACCTAAGACGTAAAAAAAAGTAATGACTTCTGTATTTCTAAACGTCTGAACAAAAATCGTAAGTACTTAACATCAAAATGTTGTGTAATGAACTGCTTGTAGATGGAGAAAGGAAGCCCAGTGGCAGACTGTTTCATTAAGATCACTGATTTTATTTTCATAAAGCGAAACCCATTTGGTGACAAAAATATGCATTTTCTTGGAGTTGCGAGACACATTCCTGAAAGCAGTGATGGTATGCGTTATGTCTATTATCTACAGGTATTGTGTGATTTTTTTTCTTTCAAGAAATACTTGACGTCATAGTGTACAAACTGCCTGCGATTGCCACAATTTTTTTTTTCTTATCGTCCATTCTTTCAAATATATAAACTACTTTCGAAGTGCCAAAAGATACTATAATAAATAAAATTTGTATCAAACGCCGCACTGTACAATGTACTTGCTGTGAGACAGTCACGGTTCCCGAAACACATCGCCTGGGGCCGAGGAGGGGCACCACAGTCCTAGGTCCGTGGTACTACGCCACACACAGGCCAAGTCAGAGGACAGAGCCCGCACATTAGTGGCAAACTATTGGCTTTGGATGGGCAGGCCCGATCCGTTACAGATGCCTGCAATTTTATCCCGCCACGAAAGTGCATTCATGTGGCCAGCTATTCACGTGCACAAACACCACGTCGATGAAATGAGACCGCGGTGATCACACAGGCAACAGGTAACTGGAGCAAATACTCAGAGTAGTCAGCAACTCACCGTAAGGATGATCGCTCAGGCACATAGAAAAGACCATCACACTCTATAACTAAATTTTTGGCTGCAGCCTTTGTCAGAAATCGAAAGTTGCTGTGACTTTTTTTACCGCCAGTACATTTTTCCAGTCGCGGAAGCCGTCAGGCGCTGACGCCACCCTGCAACACACCTCTGCCAGGCGGGCTGAATGGAGCACAGCCCCTGTAAATCATTAACTGCACAGTCCAGCGAGCTAAGAAAGTTGCAGCTCGGTCCGCAGAGGTCCTTCGTGCACACGAGACACTATAGCAGGTGGTGCATACAACCGCGACAGGGTCACTGCTGCTGCATCCACCGTGACTCGTGCGGCCACTCGAGTGTAAGTGTGCTTCCAGTCGCAGCCGGCAATTGGTGTCCACCGCTACAAACCCAGAGAGAATCTTCTCCAACACAAAAACCTAATGTACAAGAAATTAAAGATGTCATTAGGTTATTACTTCTGATATTCTCCTATAACTATTTCCAGTTTAACGCTGAAATTCTTTTACGACCGGAAGCCTTTGCTGTACCCATTTGTATAACAAGTACACTTGCTAAGAGTTTTGTTAAACTTCACAAAAGGCAGTACTTTAAGAAATTGTTGTGACCTGAGCAATTTTCCAGTCTTTAGGTACGGATCTTTCTGTGAGCGGTTGTATATAATTGCTAAATATGGAGCTCTTGTATCAGCACATTCAGAGGAACCTGACTGGTATCTAATCTGAACCGGAAGCCTTGCCTTTATCAAGTGATTTAAGCTACTTTGCTACACCGAGGATATTTACTTCAATGCTACTCATCTTGGCACTTTCTGTTGACTGCACTTCGGGAATACTTGCTTCGTATTCCTTGATGAAGGAGTTTCGGAAAACCATGTTTCTTAACTCTACTTTAGTGGCACTGTCATCAGTGACTTCACCGTTATTTTCGCGCAGTGAAGGTACTGACTGCATCTTGACACCGGTGTACTTTATGTATGACCAGAATCTTTTCGGGTTTTTCGCCAGATTTCGAAACAGTTTTGTTGCAGAAATTATTAAGAGCATCTCGCACTGAAGTAGCTGCTATATTTAGAACTTCGCCAGTCTAGCGGATTTTGGATTCTTTCAGATTTGGCATGCCTTTTCGTTGCTTCTGCAACAGCGATTTGACCCGTTTCGTCCATGGGGGATCAGTATATCACATATTAATTTATGTGATATATATATATATATATATATATATATATATATATATATATATATATATATATATATATATATATATATCTCTGAAATCATTCCACATCTTTTCTACGCTTACATGATCAAATCGGAAGGAGTGGAGGCTGTCTCTTTAAAAAGCGTTAAGAGCGTTATTAGCTTTTTTTAAATAGATGTATTTTGAGTTTCTTTTAGGTGGTTGTAGGCGTTACCGTTTTCAGTGTAGCAGCAACTGCCTTGTGGTCGCCAATCCCTGTATTCGTCATGATACTACATATTCATCCAGGAATAATTGCTGCTAAGAGGTCAAGTACGCTTTCGTAACCATTTATGCTTCGAGTGGGCTCACGAACTAATTGTTCAAAATAATTTTTTAAGAAAGCATTCAGTACAATTACAGATGACGTTTTATGCCTGCCGCCGGCATTAAACGCATAAATTTTCCAGCATATCGAGGGTAGATTGAAATCACCACCGACTATAATTGTGTGAGTGGGCTACCAATTTGAAATGAGACTCACGTTTTCTTTGAACTGTTCAGCAACTATATCCTCTCAGTCGGGGGCCGGTAAAACGATCCAGTTTAATCCGATAGAAGAGTATAGCCTCTACCCATACTATTACGCAGGAACTATCTACTTCAGTTTCACTACAAGGTAAACTACTTCTGACAACAATAAATACTCCAGCACCAACTATGTTTAATCTATCCCTTCTGAACGTTGTTAGGTCGTTTGAAAAAATTTTGGCTTAACTTATTTCCGGCTTTAGCCAACTTTCCGTACCTATAACTGTTTGAGCTTCAGTGCTTTCTATTAGGGCCTGGAGATCTGGTTCTTTCCCAACACAGCTAAGATAATTTACAACACCGATCGTTTCTACAACCACCTTACTGTGTGTTCCCTGACCCCTTTTAGACGGGAGCCATTGCTATGGTTTCCTGAGACCCTCTAACCTAAAAATGCACCCCCGCTACCCGTGTAGTGGACTCCTCACCTATTAAGCGGAATCCGGAAACCTACCACCCTGTGGCTCAAGTCAAGGAATCTGAGGCCTACGCAGTCACATAACCGCCTGAGCCTATGATTCATACCTTCCACTCGGCTCTGCACCGAAGTTCCACAGTCGGTTCTGTCGATGGTGGTGCAGATGGTGAGCTCCGCCTTAATCTCGCAAGCAAGACTGGCAGTCTTTACCATATCCGCTAACCAAAACCAGAGAGAATCTCCTCCAATCCAAAGCGACATACGCCATTGGCATTGAGTTGGGCCACCACCTGCAGTTGGGTGCACCCTGTACTCTTCATGGCATCCGGAAGCAATCAAGAGTGACTCCCCCACCTTGTGCACACTGCCGTCCTTCCCCTCCTTGGCAGCCATGTTACTAAGGGGGCCCAATTACGCACCTATTATTGGAGTTCCGAACTACCGGCAAACTGACCTTCTGTGAACGCCCAGAATTTGCGTTCCAAGAGGCTTCCTCTGGACGCCCTACGATCGGCCCCTCGCAAAGCCTTTGGCTGCCTGCCACGCTTTGGAGTGGTCCCTCAGTCGACCACAGGTGAGGTTCAACCTCAGCGCTGTAGACCAACATAAATTTAGGCTAATGGCATCAGTGCTGCTCAGAAATCTGCAGTCTGAGAAGACAATTCCCAATGCAAGGGGAAAAGACACAAGAATGCTGTAAGTAAATATCAGAAACTTATCTATTATAAAGAACGTTCCTAGATGTTGAAATCGACCAAAATTGTAAATTCCACTTACGATGTTTTAAAAGAATAAACTGATATGGTAAACTAAACTAAGTGTGCTTTTCTTCATGGTTACGTGACGTTACGTATATATCTGTTTTGTATTTTTATTCGTCCATGCCTTTCGTTTAAGCACTCACTCAAGCTAAACAGGTCTCTGCTACCAAGTCATTATCACTTCCATCGATGAAGGGTGAAAAACAAAGGAAAGAGTATTCAGTTTCTTTTGCCTGATGGCGCATTTAGGGAGTGGGGATGCATGGCAGAAGCGCATTCTTACGCAACTTTGGTAAAAATAAACGTACGTTTATACCGTAACAGCGTTGCGTACGTTGATTAGGACTCTATAATCATACAAATATACTGAAAAGGACAACCAAATCAGCATCCACTGAAACGTAGAAATAGCACGAGAAGATTTGTTTTTACTTTTTAGACATTACTGCAGACTCTAGAAAATTCGAAGCTCAAGGGACCGTTACAATCAAGTATGCATAATTCGAAGTTCAAAGGAACTATGAAAAAGTTCGAATAATTAAGAGAAAAAGTTCGAATAATTAATTCTATTTAACTCCACTTTATTCTAGATGAAATCAGGGAAAATCTAAATAAAATTTCGACTTTTTTTCTTTTGTATTCCCAGTTTTCTTACATGTTATTTGCTTTTGTATTTGAAACGGATGGCACACACAAATGTTCGAAAATACGTAAATTCAGCTTCATTCATTTTTCAATGCTGAATAAACTCAGGAATGGATGAATTTTATGAAGTAAATTTTTTATAAACGCCCTTATGCCTTTGGAGTTGGCGTGTCACTCCTTATTTGTATCTGAGACTTCGGTTCCCAGACTAACCGTTAATGATTGAGCGCTCCGTTAAGCTATAATCTCTGACAAATACCTTTTGTACCCTGCATTGAGCAAGCCAATTCCACAAGCTTTCAGCAAGATGCGCGACTCGCCTCGCCGGTCTGCTTGCTTTCGCCTTTTAATACTTATCAGCAACATTATCTTTCCGCTCGATCATTGTTTGCAGCATGGATGGTGGAATCCCGAAACAATTCGTTACCTGCTACTTCTTATTGCATTTCACAGCGTCGAAACTCGTTTCTGTTTTACGAAAGTCGAAAACTTACTGGATGTTATTCTGACGTGAAAACGCCAACTTTCTCCTTTGTCGAAGTTTCTTCTGTGGCAAAGTGGCGTCAGATTTGAATCACTAATAACAACGAGACCGACAGTGCGCAAACAAAGGTTAAGTCCACGCCGTCTGTACGTGGTTGTCGTTTATTGCCTGTGTTGTCAGCGTGCCAGTGTAGGCAAATGCGCGTCATTGTTACAAATCAGCTTTGTGTAAAGTTATAAACTGGTGTAGCTGTAAGCTAGGATTCTGATTTGGGTGTCATTGCGATGAACAGCTTAGGGAGCTGCGCTAGGATTCATAGAAAATAAAAATACTAGCGGGATATAAACGAAAATCTATATTGAGTTTAAACCTACGACACGAAGGAAGAGTTCGTCTCATAGGAGTTGTAAATATGCTCTAAATTACAGAAAACGTGAGAAAAGCCCTCCCAGAAGCCTAAAAAGCGCTGAGCAAATGCGACAGCTCCCGCAGAGTCGGAAAAAAGGGAAGCAACGGCGCAACCCGATATCGTACTCAAGGGCTATATCGTACACCGGCCACTCCAAGTGGGACCACTGTGAGTAACCGTGTGACCACTGTATTGCAGATATTAATTATCAATATGTAATTTAATATGTAACACCTGTTACGATTTTATCTCGACGTTTTCACGAAAAATCTACGGTGCGGGCCTGAACTGCACACATAGAAATTTATTTGCAACTGATTAATATGCTTTGGTATTTCGTGCATTGTTAAAACAAGTGATGAAACAAATAGAATTATCCGGTGTAAGCTAGGCGCTGAATTGTAATTATAGAATGTTTGTGGGTCGTTCTGCTATGACGCTCGCCTAAATTAGTGAAGAAGTTTCTTCGGTTTCCTAGAGGCATTTGGGATCAGGTTGAAACAAACGATTAACAAGCGTCGACTGCATACAGTCGCAGAGGCTGATTTCAAATGTGTTTGATAACTGTAAAGCTACTTCAGCTGGGTTAGGAGAACAGCTACCAGTCGGAGGTAAACACTTCCCCCTCACAGCGTTCTAATGTTGCCGGTTACACTACGCCACTCAGCGTCTGATGTAAACACAGCCGACAACAGGAAGTGCTGTACTGTGACACGACCACCAGACCGAGTACAGAGCAGGAAATGGCCGGGGTCCCCGGTGGTCTCGTGGTAAGGGGTCTGGAACGTTCCAGCGGCTGGGCTGGGGCTATTCGCCCCAGCCAGGCCAGGGTTCAATTCCCGGCCGGCGGTGGAATTTTCAGACTTCCGAACACTAACCTCCACTTCTGCCCTGCCATGCCATGTGGCGCATGCCGGGCACCCCCGTGGGGTCCGTGCTTCGGATCCCACGTCGAGCTCACTCCCACACTACAAAATATACCTCATTATGCTTTTTGCAATCACATATTTTAAATTTTAATACGCACACTTTCTTCGCCAGACTAATTGTCACTAAGTGTATTTTCAAAACGAACACAGGCTTTTTTTTTCCGAGTTATTCATGTATCAAAATGAGATTATGATGTGTGACAGGTCACTAATGGGATAAACTCTTTCTTTGTATGAAAGAGGATAATTCTCCTGGTTTTTTGTGAGCTGAATGCTAAATTAAACAGATACAATTTAAAAAAAAAAAAACGAATTTCTTGACGGCTTTATTGACAGGTCTACATGTTTGATATAATATTTCTGTTGGTATTACATGACAGCCTCTCAGGCTCAGCTTTATATGAAAGTATCTTGCATGTCAGAAAAGAAATTATATTACTACCAGTACAGATTCAGTTGTTCTATTATTGTTGTACTATTGTATCATTGACGTTGCATTGCAACAGAGAGACTGCTACTATGGTTGTTTTCTTTTGCTATTAAATTTCGTGCCATATCTCCACTCTAAGTGCTAAAAAGCGTGGATAAAACTTTTAGCAATACTATTTTCCAGTTCACCACATCGCTGCTAGGTGTCGCTACTGGTCCCTCACACAGTCAGTTGTCTGTAGCGCAGGGCTTCGCTACCAGAGGGCTCTAGCGGAGCTGGTGACGACTCACTCTGCCGGGATTTGCTGCTTCACTCCTGAACGTCTACGCCAGCAGAAATAACCGCTAAATCCTTACACTAAACGAGAAGCGTAATAGCACCAATGCCAAATAAGGCAAATCGGGGTCAGTGAGAATATTGTCAAACCACCACTATGATAACTCGTAGCTGAAAATACTGATACAAACTATTTACAGAGGAATCGAGCACCTTACAGAAGCTGATCTAGAGGAAAATCCATTTGGAGTTAACAGAACCCATATTTATAACATCTTTAGTTACAGAAAAAGCTTTTGACAATGTTGACCAGAATATACAGTTTGAATTTAAGATGCAACCAGGAATAAAATATAGCGAGCGAAACGTTACTTAGAACGCCACCTGAAATAAGACAGCAGCTGTACTAGTTGAACGACATAAAAGAAAGTAAATACGTGACAAGTGAGTGAGACACCGTTCTAGTCCATTCCCTGATGTTATTCATTCTATATACAGGGTGTTTCACAAGTCATTCTTTACATTACTAGGGGCTGTAGAGGGGAATTAACTGATCAAGTCTACCATAGGAATCTACTTCTGAAAACGTCATCTAGCGACACTACAGACCGTCAAAGTTATAGGCATCGGCGCCTACAAAAATAGAGGGATCCCACGAAGATGTTACAAACTTTCTAAGATGATGCAGAGGGATAAATGTATAAATTTGAGATTTTGTCCTTGTACCGGAAAATTATAACAGAAAACTTTTCTGTTACCTCTGACAGTATGTACCGTTATCGTTGTTGCTAAGATGTAGGACAGGAAACTTTCAGAGTGGGTGGTACGGAACGGAAGAAGCAAACAATGTGCAGTACACATAGGCTGTAAAATGCATACATCATGAACCATGAGCACTTGTTCATCTTCACACCCATCTCCACTGTTGAACAAGTGCTTATAGCTCCAGGAGCATGCAGATTAGAGTCCATGTTTACTGCACATTTTTTCTTGTTGTGGTCTATACTGCCGCATCTGAAAGTTGCCTACCCTACAGTCCTAGCAACAACAGTACCAGTACTTGTATTCCACTGTCAGAAGTAGGATAACGATTTTCACTTACAACTTTCGGTACAGGGGCTCTTACCTCAAATCGATACATTTGTCTATTTCCATCATCCTACAAAATTTGTAACACAATCACGGATCATCCTGTATATACATACATTTACCGGAGCTGGCGCCTGTAACTTTGATGCTCCACGGCGTCGTTGCGTGACGTTTGCAGGCATGAGTTTCTACGTAAAACTGCAAGCTCAAAAAATGTGTGACATGATTTGTAAAACACCTTTATAAAGACAGCAACAAACAAAAAGGATGAGGAATTCTCGAAAGTAATGAAACGTGAAGAAGAAGAAATAGAAGTTGTTCCCAAATTGAACTCTCACTTTGCAGTGGAGTGTGCTCTGATTTGAAATTTCCTGGCATTTATTCGCCCTGAAGAGGATCGCTGAAAAGATGGTCGAAATGTCGGTAGTTTGGTTTTTCAGTGTTTATCATGGCATGGCCTAGTACCCAAAATGATTCTCTTCAAGTTTGTTGTAGGAACTATATCCCTTCTCTCCGATATTTTCAGAACGATAGAATTATTTTTTCCTAAAACCTCAACTGAATTAGTGCTTCAAACGATATAAATGGTACTTATGCTTTATGGTATGGAGACAGAAATGGTACTTGGCTTTAATGATAACAATATACAGGAAAATTCAGTAATGTTTCTGCAAAGTGCCATAACACCGAAATCCTGAAATATAATCGGATATTTCGAATGTCGTACGACACCAGCTATACAGTTTACTGGACAGATACCGAGTTTTCCGAAATTCTAGCACTTTTAGAAGGAACTAAACGACAATATTTTTAAATTGGACACACGTACGGAAACGTATACTCTCCGTGCTACAGTCGTTTGAATACATGCTAGCTAGGTGGGTATGCAGCAGGGTAGTCATCGTGGGAGGCGGAGGGGGTGGGGGTGGGGGGAGGAGCTTACGTCGGATGTCATTCACCGTCTGTCCTGCCACTCTGACATGGCTCGTCCGTCACTCACGTGTCTCTCAGTATTAGAGCAACATTGCAGAGAGCACTTTTGCCGGATACACCGACATGATCCTTCTGTATGACGAAGCTCGTCGCCTTTATCAAGTTCGTTCTCCGCAGCGTCCGACTTCATAGCATACGCTTTTCGCCACAACTGCGCAACGACTTTGAGAAAAGAGTGCGTTCACCGTCAGCAGGGGTGACTGCAGTGCTTCAAAGAGACGCAGCGCACCCGAGTTGTAAAAGTCCGTATTTTAAAGAACAGTGTTTCTGAAAACTTATCAAGTTTCCTTTTAATGAGTGGAACTGTGGCACTTTTGTTGTACTGGGTCACACCTAATCACTTACTTGTACAAGTGGTCGCGTTACCAATGTGTTTTCCGATGGCTGTAGCGAGGAAACAGTGCGTTGCAGCAGATGGGCTAGAATACAGAATACGAGTAGTATGTACTCGGTCCCCCTTTACACGACAAGTCTGTAACAGGGATGTCGGAACATCCTGCATGTTTATGGTATATTGTACAGTTGTTGTCCCACGATAATTGAAATCTGCGAAAACATTTCATAATTTCTGAGAGCTCATCAGGCACGACTACCGTTTCCGCAGTATAAAACCCAGGGGGCGTTTTGCCTACGGCGGCTCTGACGCCCACGAGAACAAATGTAGGTAGAGAGCGCAACACAGCTACTTTGATGGATATTTTCCTCTAATGCTGCCAGATGTGTATATTTTTAGAAGTATCTTGACCCGCACCAGCCTTAAGCGGAAAGCCAAATATCCCAACTTCTGGCCACTGCTAACATTCTGAAATACACTATCCGATCAAAAGTATCCAGACAGCTAGTAGTGGACTTCAATATGCGGTATGACCACTTTTTGTCATTACGAGGGGTTAACCTCTGCTGGGAACGCTTTCAGTGTCGACGATATTTTATGCACCACACATGTTGAGAGTTTCATCTGTGTGTACGTACCAGGCAATAAACTGGCCAGCAAGATCGCCGCCTCTCTCCCCAATTTTGGAGCAATGCGGGCAACCCCTTACAACCACGTCTGGATTTTGTCGATGTAACGAATCAATTGAAATGAACATGGTACGACATCCGTCAGGAGGACATCCACCAACTTTATCAATCAAGATCAAGCCGAATAGCTGATTGCTTAAGGGCCAGAGATGGACCAACGTGCTATGACTTTCTCCTGAATGAATCACCCAATTTTCCTGGAAGGGTTATCATTAGTTTGCCTCTACACGTACATCACATCTACCGATTTTGTTCACACTGGGGTAATTTCTTGGTGGTACGGTTTAGAGTGTAAATATACAGGGTGTATCAAAAAGAGTCAACCGATTTTTAAAAAAAGTAGCTATTATGTAATTCGACATATGTGCGTGAATGGCGTACTGCTGGAAAGAGCAAACCCTCGGGCTTCACATGGTTACCGCATGGCAGCAGCACTGTCCGCCCATTTCAGTCCTAGTAAAACTGGTGTCGCGACGACAGAACGCGTTTTGCGTTCTGCATTTTGAGCAGTGTGGGCAGTAATAAGTGTTCGGCGTGACTTTCGTACAAGGTGCTGTGCGGATCCTCCTACAGCACAGAGCATTAGACGATGGCATCAACGATTAAGAGAAACAGAATGTTTGCGGAAAGGCAAATCGCCGGGCCGTCCCCGAGTGCCTGACACAGACGTCGAACGCATCCGCCACAGTTTCACGAGGGGTCCGCAGAAATCCGTTCGCCGTGCAGCTCGACAGCTCAGCACGCCCCCGATGTCCGTCTGGCGTCTATGCGTCGACGTTTATGCATCAGATAATATTAAAGTCAGCTATTGCGAGCTCTTCGTGATGGTGATAACATCGTGTGAAGTTCCGTAATTTCACTCTTGGCTAGGTGGAGGATGGCTATTTTCTCCAACAGTAAGTGTTTAGTGACGAGGCAACATTCCATTTATACGGAGTGGTGAACTGCCATAATGTGACAATATGAAGTACGGGACAACCACATGAAGTTGTACAACATAAAATAGACTCTCCTAAATTTAATGTGTTTTGTGCAGTTTAGAGGGAAAAGGTGTATGATTCATTTTTCTTTGCCGAAAACACGGTTACAGGAAGCATATATCTCGATATGCTTGAAAACTTTCTTTTCCCACAGTTTGATTCGAACGACTTTATTTACCAATGGGATGGGGCACCGCGAGAGTGGCATCTGGAAGTGTGGGAATTTCTAAATCAAACAATTTCTGAACGATGGGTCAGTCACTCAGCCTTAGATTACTGGCCTCCAAGGTCACCGTACCCGACTATATGTGATTATATATGTACGGTTTTGTAACAGACTCTTTATGTACCTACGTTACCTCCAGAACCAACAGCAATAAATGAACTGAGACATCGGATAACAGTACCTGTGTTAACTGTTAATCCAGACAAGCTTGCTGCAGTGTTGGTACAATTTGAACACCGCATTGACACATTCCGTGCATCTCAAGGATGCATATTGAACACCAATGAAAAGGATGAAAAAAACTTTTTCAGTTTCTGTTCATCAAAATCAAAATTATTTGTATATGTTTCTTAGTTTCAGAAATATAGACGGGCCAGAGTGTATTATTGTTTTTCATACACCCGATGTAGATAGCGCACTTTAAAACCTCCCAATAATTAGGCCACTACCAAGACGGGAGATGACAAGTATTCACACATGTGTCTTTGCATGTGTTGGATAAAAAATAGTAGCACAGTGCCGTAACATGAAGGATGAGAGTCATTTGGTACGCACGCTTTCTGTTGCTGATAGATGGTGGGCTGAAGTAGTAAAGTAAGCGGCATAGGTCGTGTTTGAGTAAGTTGCTGTGTGTACTACTTCAAAGTTGGAGAGGCTAGCTCAACTGCCTTAATAGCATGTTTGGGAAACACGAAAAACGTGCTTGGGTCAAGACTGGAAGGGCACGTGGTCGGAGCGCGCAACAATCTTTCCTTCCAGCGCTGCATTCCACCAACTTTCACGACAGTGCACGACGCCAAACGACGAGCCCTGTGCAGGAGCACCGAGTACGTGGCAGCGGGACATACTGGGACATCCACCGTATTCATCCGGCAGAGTCACTCCAATTATGGCTTGATCGCCCAAATGAACGAAGTATTTCGTGGCACGCCTTACACCAAATGATAAGACACCATATGGCGGTTCTAGCGAGACATCATCACAGATGGATGCACTGACAGTGTATGACATCTTTCATGTGGGTGTGGAAAATGATAGAGACGCGAGACGGAAATGTAATAAAGTGAATTTTAGTCAGTGAAGTCTGACATGAATTATAACCGAACTGCCACTACTTTTCATCCACCTCCATGTATATTACTATAAACGTTTATTTTTACTCATAAAAATTTTTCAGTAATCTTGTATGAAATGTTTTCACAATTTTGGTTTGTTTTCTAGATGTATAGCAATTCGGTAAGAAAGATGGAAGAGCTTGATTTTTACTTACAATACTGCCCTGGCTGGACATTTTTCTGGGTTCGGAACTGATGCCCTTAGCGTGAATTTACTTTGGCTTGCACCACAGCACATTTACTTGATATAAAATACGACGAAATACAGTTCGATTACCGTCTCGTAACTGTTGGACCTGGTGGTCTACCGGCACAGCGCGTGCCTGCAAATCGAGAATCGCGGGATCGAATCCCAGATGAACCAATAAATTTTTCAGTCTCCTTTTAATCCAGCCTTCACCTCTCAATGACATGAGGAGTCGGTAGAAACAACATGTGGTGCGGATTCCACGCTAAACTGCCGATTCCCTTTCCCCGGTTGGACAACTGGTCTACGTTAATGATAAGCAAGTCGCCAAAGTGCCGTCCAATTGAAAGACTTAAACGAGGGCACTGAAATACGCCAAAGTTATTAGTATTATTACACTGTCCAGTCGCAGTAATCTGACCATGTGTTAAAATCCCGAATAAACGCACTTTGCAGCATGAGACGTACAGGAATAGAGTGAATGAGGCAATGACAGGGATAAGAAGCCATTCGGACTCCACTACCTGTCCAGCTGCGTTAGAATTTTATCGATTGAGGATCCGTGGCACAAACTACTCGATCGAGGTGACCTCTCAGATTCTCGATTGGGTTTAAAGGCGGAAAATTTGGCGGTGAGGGCAGTACGGTAAATTCATCCTAGAGCTTTCAGAACCACGCACATACACTGCGAGCTATGTTACACGTGCATCTACTGGTGGATAGGGTCCCCAGGGATAGGTGCGTACTAGGGTTGATCCATTGTGCCTTTCAGAATAACGAGATCACCCGGGGAGCGCCGCGAAAACATTGCCCACACCATAACGGTCTCTCAGGGTTGCAGGGCGTTTGCTTTCAGACGTTACACGCCGATGGAAATCTGTCCGATGGAGCATAAAATGTGATTAATATGGAGAGGCCACCTGTAGCACTCAGTGGACTTTCAGTTGTGGTACCGGCGTGCAAATGCAAGCTTTCGACGCCCATGAAGAGCAGTCAGCATGGGGCAGGGACCATGTGCCTACTGCGGAAGCCCATACGTTGTTGAGGAAACATTAGTGGCAGCCCTTTGTTCGCCTGGGCGGTCAGCTGCACTAAAGTGGCACGTCTGTTCGCCAGCACACACATCTACTCGACTACTTCGATGTTACACGTTCGGTATCCTACTCTATGGAGCTGAGTCATGGACTGTATGAGGCAAAAAACTTGAGGCATTTGGAAAGGGGTCGTATCGAAAAATATTAAGGATACCACCGACAGATATAGTCAAAAATATGGCGGTACGAAGACGCAGAAATTCTCAACAGCATCCAGAGAGCAAAGCGCCATTATTTTGGTAGCGCAATTCCGCAACAATAAATAAAACCTGTAGAAATTAATAATTCAAGGAAACATTAATGGCCGGCCAGTGTGGACGAGCGGTTCTAGGCGCTTCAGTCTGGAAACGCGCGACCGCTATGGTCGCAGGTTCGAATCCTGCCCCGGGCATACGTGTGTGATGTCCTTAGGTTAGTTAGGTTTAAGTAGTTCTAAGTTCGAGGGGACTGATCACCTCAGATGTTAAGTCCCGTTGTGCTCAGAGCCACTCGAACAATTTTTTCTTTTTTTTTTTTTAAAGATTAATGGCATGCGTGACCCACGACGCACAGGATTATCCTGGCTTAATAACTCAAGCCAGCAGCTTCGGTTCAGCACTGAATCGATGTTCTGAAAAACCATGGACGGACAACAGGTCATGCTACCGATCGGCAGCGTTATTGGAGGACGAGGCAATACAGACAATGCTTAAAACTTACATAAATGCTCACCATTAAATTTAATACTCCTCCACTCATATAATCGCGCTAGCTGCAAATAAAATTAATCTGCAATTGCCATACAGTTAAAATGTTTTAAACGTAGTGCTGTTAACAGCACTCATGTCACCACTTATTTTGATCAATGTACGTATTTTCTCAGACATCCACCGTACGAGGACGCACTGAAATGTAATGTCGACAGATGTTTTATGTGAAAACTCGCAACGCTTTTTAAATAAAACAAATTTCATTAACATTCTGCATCTGTATTCTTCACGTCTATAAATTTATCTCTCAACACACTCATCCCGGGAACCAGAACAATTTCCCCAACTAGATACTATTTTGTTGATACCGTCACAATATATTGTTTGACTATGTTAACAGAGCCACAACCTTACCTCTGCGTGCACCACTTTAAACAATTGAAGTGCTAGAAGTTTTTCTTAGTTTTGCACAAAGACGAAAATGGAGACTGTGTGTAGGATGATCGACGGCAGTGAACCAAGGACGTCGGTTTGCTGCAGATGTCGCAGCGCTCGTGTGTAGTTTGGCACTGCCGTGCTTAAGAAGAGTGTGTCCACATGCGGACGAAGTCTTCGAATTCGTGCTTTTAGTTTTGTGAGCTCCTTCTCACCCACCAACATAGTCACGTCACACACCGCTATGTTACGCGGTACAAAGCAGAGGGCTGCAGATATCCATAGTAAAGATGTACAATGTTACTGACTACATCAAATAAAACAGACCGAGTTATGCTGGTGATATATGGTGACAATTCGTATTTATATTTACAATGGAAAGAGATTGACCAGTGGCCAACAGACCACTAAAACGCAAGTTGCCAGATGGATAATAACTGCAATACCGCCCACGCTGTCACGGTAAGTAGCAGGTTTGGTCTCCCGATACATGCCTGTTTCCCGAAAGTCAAAGAGCAATTTCAAGATTTGCGAGATTACGTCGCAAGTATGACGAATTATGAGAAACACTGCACTGTGTAAGGGAAGCTACTAGAAGCCCTATAACCATGGCACTAGTTCAGGGATTCAGCTGCGCGAAGAGAATTTGAAACTGACTAAAGTTTTTTAGAAAACTGATAGTAAACCTGTTTCCAACAAATGAATCCGGGTGATCAGTTGCGAAGAAGGGGAGAAAATGTGTGAAAATAAATCTCTTCTTATGGAGGGACATTTCAGAGCAACTGTAGAGCATTGCATATTGATATCTGAAGCGCGGAAGACTAGCTTTTCTACCAGGGGAAAGTCGAAATAATTGTGAAATATTTTATTCTGGACCGAGTAATGTCATAACTGGGTGGTCATTTAAAACTGCATTGGTTTACTTCGAAATGGCTGCAAATTAAGCTATGCAAACAGTGTTACCCTAGACATCTATCTCCAGTTGTAATTTTCATTTCAAGCAATGTCTCTGGAAGACATACAAGAACTGGAATTAGTGGAGAAATACAGGGATGAAGAAGTAGTTCGATTGTCTTGGCGAATGTATGCTGCAGAGCACATCTTCCACCGGACTGCCTTGATGACGCATGGAAGGTAACAGCGTAGCAAATGCCCAGTGGCGAAAATATCATGAATTCGTAGACTATATGGTCAGTCCATAGATGGAAAATCCTAGTACACCATTTGAAATGTGGAATTGGTGAAAACAGACAGTCAACAGAAATTGTTTCGAAATAAATTCACTCATAACTTGGCTTCAGTTTCGTTAGGTAATACCTCGATACCTAATACAACTGTATCAAAGTTATCTGCGTTCAGAGAATTTATTTCGAAGTGATTTCGGTCAGCTATCTACCGTCGTCAATTCGATGCAAAAGACCATGAATGCTGTCGAAGTTTGGCATAGCAAACGATACTCAATAAGACAAATATATCTGAACCTACAATTTCTGATCAATACGCTAAAGGAGAAGGTAATAAAATCAATACCTGAAATTTTAAAAAAAATAATCCGGTGGTCAGTGAAAGAGATAAAAGATACATATGTGTTGAAAAAGAGTTTAAAGATATTTTAAGAATACATAATGACTCGGTGGATTTAACACGCTTAAGATTTACGTCATTCCTTCGAAAAGTTCGTAAAATAAGACAGGAAGTAATGTTCTAGAATGGAAAAGGTAAAAAAAAAAATATTTTTAAAACACAGCTATGCACTATGTGCATAGACAGTCTTAAGCCTAAATAAAATGTGGAGCGGCGTTCTTATTACAGAACGACAGGCAGAGCCTCCCCATTGTCGCGGCTTCCTTTGCAGGTCGGAGAACCCGCAGCTAAAATGTATGTGGCCAGAAACACCGCGTTGACTCACGGGTCGCCGAGTCCACGGCCGCAGAAGCCCATGACACCCTTCAAGAGGCAGCGAGTCATCTCGTACAGTAGTTATTTGAGAGTGAATTTATTCCTCGCTCCTCATGAGACGTCATCAAACTGATCTTCCTGCTTCTGGAGTATCTACAGCGACGTTACATCTTATTTTAGTTCTGCTCTCCGTTCCACACCTTCAAGGACCCACTTCTTTTCTGTGGCATTCGAACACTTGTACATCTTCGATCTCATTTTCGCGACGGATTTATGTACTGTGCTTATGCGTTATTGAGAAAACACGGAAAGTTTTCGAAGTGTATAGGGGTGAGAGGATTATCTTAATAACGGATAAAACCATTCCAGATATCGAGTATTACGTACCGGCCGACACTTCGTTACAAAACGTTTACGGGGCTATCTGTTATGCGAATCGCTTCCGTTTATGGAATGTACTGCACACAGGAGGTTTCTTCGATAAACAGAAGTTTTTACATGGGTATTGATAACATGATCGAATCACAGAGGTTCAAATAGTGAGGTGCGACTGCGTGTAACTGCTTAGGCAGATTTTTGGTCCCTGCAAATAATTGTGACGCAACTATGGACCTTATAGCGACACGAACGTCAGCCGGGTAAATAAGCCGCACACTAAGTGGACATCCAGCGGACGCAGGTAAACACTTCCTGTTACACCACGCCACTGCTGCCTCGGTGTAAACACGGAGGACAGCAAGAAGAGCTCTACGACCACTAGCTGGACTCCAGAGAAGGAAACGGCCGGGGTCCTCGGTGGTCTAGTGGTAAGGGGTCTGGAACGTTCCAGCGCCTCGCCTGGGGCTATTCGCCCCAGCCGGGCCGGGGTTCTATCCCCGGCCGGCGCTGGAATTTTCAGACTTCTGAACACTAGCCTCCACCTCTGCCCTGGCATGTGGCGCATGCCGGGTACCCCGGTGGGGTCCGTGCTTCGGATCCCACGTGGAGTTCACTCCCACACTGCAAACTAAACCTGATTATGCTGCTGCAAACACTTTAAATTTTAATACGCACACTTTCTTCACCAGACCACATCTATATATATTTTCGAGGTACTTTCTACAACAATGAAATAAAATCATTACTAAAAAAAAACTTTTCCTTGGTGTACTAAATGATGCTAAGATAAATACCAAAACATATTCCATTTTCTTGTACTTAAATATCGGTATTTGAAAAAAAAATTGGCTATAAAAACTGACATATATATTACATGTTGTACTTCGCACATTCTCAGTGACAAAACAGGATAAATTATTTCAGTCATAAGAAAAAAGGAAAATATTATATCAATAGCAACACACAAGCCAGCAATGTGTTCTTTTTAGTATCATAAATAAATTCTGTATGAGAAATCGTTTCGTAACAGTTGACAATACCTTTTAAAAATACCATGTTTTCACTAATTGCATTTTCCAAAACGAACACAGGCCTTCTTTTTTCTCAAATTATTCTATCGTCAAAATGAGATGTTTTATGGGACACATGTCACTAACTCTTTTTTTTCTATGAAAAACTATATTTCTCGTGGTTTTATGTGAGCTGAATGCTGATTCAAAAAGATAACACTTAACATTAATAAGTGGAATTTCTTGGCGATTTTACTAACAGTTCCGTATATTTCATATAATATTTAAATTAATAGTTACATGACAACCTCTCTGCCTCTACTTTATGTAAAAGTATCTTGTGGAATAGAAAAGAAATTATATTATTACCTCTACAGGTTATGTCTGGTTGAATGAAAGAAATTGTAAAGGCCATAGCCGAAGATGCAAAATGTTACCTTCTCGGCAAAGCGTTTGCCATAAGTAATGAGCGAAACTGTAAAATAAGGAAAAGGGATGTCAAACGTCTATTATTGTTGTATAATTATATCACTAACGTTTCCTTGCAAGAAACTTACAGTTGCCCTTGCTCTTCAAAATTCTTTAACCCGCAATACCGCGCCATTATGCAACAGTAGCCCCGACACCTCACTGCACGGAGGAAATTGAACCTACATTTTGTATTTTTGTTAATGAGAGAGAGAGACTGTCAGCTAGTATGGTTGTTTCTTTTGCTATTAAATTCCGATTCTCATATCCATTTTTAATCTTTAAAAGTGTGGACAAAACTTTTATTAATACTAAATTACGAAGAGGGAATGATGAATGTAACATGCTGCGTACATTAATGTCACTGGATATGTAGTTTGCATTATATGTTACGAGAACAAAATTATTTTGTAACGTGTGAAATACACAAAAATACGGTAACAGACAAACAAAGCAGTGATGCCACAGTCTGTTTTGTAATAATAGTGTAAAGGAAGAAATAAACAGCAACTAGACATTTAAGTCACTCAGTTTTCGCGGCCATTTTGCGGTTCATCACTTCGCTGCTAGGTGTCACTGCTAGTACCTCACACACTCAGTTGTCTCTAGTGCAGGGCTTCGCCACCAGAGGGCTCTATCAACACCAGCGAGGACTCTCTCTGTCGGCGTTTGCTGCTTCACTTCTCAACATCTATGCTAGCTTACGTCACTGCTAAATCTTCAGACTAAACTAAAAAAAATAACACCAATACCGAATAAGGCAAATAGTGATAAGTGCGAATACTACTGAACCATCACTTTCATACGTCGTGGCTGAAAATACTGATCCGCAATATTTACGCAGGAATGGAACACATTAGAGAAGACGAGCTACTGGGAAATCAATTTTGAGAGAATACACTAGCCGCTAGAGATAAGTTGAAGAAATTCAACCTATATTTATGACATCAATAGATGTACAAAATAACTTTTGACAGTTTTGACCAGAATATAGAGTTTGAATTTTAGATGCAACCAGCGATAAAACACAATGAGCGGCATGTTATCTAGAACTCGGCCAGAAATCAGACAGCAGTTGGAAGACTTATAAGGAAGCTGGTACTTGATAGTTGAGAAGAGAGAGAGAGAGAGAGAGAGAGAGAGAGAGAGAGAGAGAGAGAGATAGAGAGAGAGATAGATAGAGAGGGGGGGTTCTAGGTCCTTCTTCCATGTTATTCACTTTACATACAGAATGTTTCACACGTCATGCTACACACTCATCGAGTCTGTAGAGGGGACCTAGCTGATGAAATTTTATATAGGAATCGATATCTGGAAACGTCATCCAGCAACGCTACAGAGTATCAAAGTTACAAGCTCTGGAGTCTGTAAAATGTGTGTAAACAGGGAGATCCAATGAAGATATTACCAATTTTCTATGATAATGGATAAATGTATCAATTTGAGGTTTTGTCCCTATAATGAAAAATTAGAAGACATCCCTGATATGTGTGACAGTATGTACCGGTATTGTTGTAGCTAAAATGTAGGGCAGGAAACTTTCAGAGGTGGTAGTATGGACCGAAAGAAGAAAACCATTTCCAGTACACATGGGGTGTAAAATGCATACCTTAAGAGCTGTGAGGACTTGTTCATCTTCGCTGGCATAAAACATATCTCCACTACTGAACATGTGCTCATAGCTCCTCATGTATGCATTTTGCATCCCATGTTTAACGGACATTTTTTCTTACTTTGATCCGTACTACCACCTTTGAAAGTTATCAACAACTGTACCAGAACTTGTATTCCGCCGTCAGAGGTATGATAACGATTTTCCCTTGTAACTTTCGACTCATTCGTTTCCAGTACTGTTGCCATTACCTCAAACTTATACATAATCACGGCATCACACTCTATTTACATACATTTGCCGGAGCTGGCGCCTGTTTCTTGATGCTCCATAGCCTCGTTAGATGACGTTTGCAGACATGAGTTAGTAGGTAAAATTGCAAGCTCTAGAAATGTGAAACACCTTGTATAAAGAAAGCAACTTACGAAACGAACGAGATATTCGGGAAATTAATCGAGGATAAGAAAGAAGAAATTGAAATTGTTTCCAAATCGAACTTTCATTTCGCTGGTGCTGATTTGAATTTTGTGGCATTTATCCGCTCTGAAGAGGATCGTTCAAACGGTGGTCGAAATGACGTTATTTTAGTTGTTTCACTGTTTTATAATGACATGGCTTAGTACCCAATATGATTTTCTTCAAGTTATTTATAGGAATTCTATCGCTTCTTACCGATATTTTCAGTATGATACTAGTATTTTTTTCCTACACCTAGCAACTTTAATACTGCAGAAATTATGAAAATACTACCTAATACTTTTTTATATGGAGACAGAAACGGTGCTAGGGTTTACTGATAACAATATACAGTAAACTTCAGCCATGTTTCTGCGAAGTTGCATAACGCCGAAATCCTGAAATACATCCGTATATTTCGAATGTGGTACAACGGCTGTAGGAAGGAGACGAGGTACAGCAGAAGTAAAGCTGTGTGGACGGGGCATGAGTCGTGTTTGGGTAGCTCGAATAGTGGAGCACTCGCCCGTGAAAGGCAAAGGCCCCGAGTTAGAGTCTCGGTCCCGCACACAGTTTTAATCAGCCAGGAAGAAGTTTCATATCGGCGCACACTCCGCTGCTGAGGGAACTAATTCTGGAAACAGGTGTATAGTTACTGGAGAGATACAGGATGTTCCAAAATTCCCGTTAAAAACTTCTAGGGAACTGAGTTACGATATTTTGAAGAGGAGCCCATGTATGGAAAGGTATATTCATGCTACAGCCGTATAAATACACCTTCGCTAATGTGGTATGCAACTGGGTAATCGTCACTGGAGGTGGGTTACTTACGTCGGATCGTATGATGTCGTTTGACGGCTGTCTCCTCTCTGACCTGGTTCGAGTCTTTTCCATGTGTCTGTGAGTGTTAGAGAAACACTGCTAAGTACACTTTTGCCGAATACACCGACACGAGAATTGTGTGTGGCCAAAGCTCACAGTACTGGAAGAGCTGCTGGTCGTCTTTATCAAGATCGTTGTCCAAAACATCTGACTCCTCCCCACACGCTTTTCGTTACCATTGCACAACGTCTTCGAGAAAGGGTGCATTCACCGTCAGCAGGGGCGTCGTGGAGACGCAGCGCACGCGAACTGGAAAATATATTTATATGGATATGGTGTCTGTTCTTTCGGACATGTCCGAAAGGACACTACGAATGTAGTGTGTGGACATACAAAGTGAGAATGTGGGTCTCGCAGGAGGCGTGCGCGAGATAGTCGCTATAGTCTCACTATCCTCTGTGCCCTCGGTGGCTCAGATTGATAGAGCAACTGCCATGTAAGCAGGAGATCCCTGGTTCGATTCCCGGTCGGGGCACACATTTTCACCTGTCTTCGTTGATGTATATCAACGCCCATCAGCAGCTGAATGACAAAAAAATCGGTCTTCATAGAAACTGTTTTTACAGGAGGGCCCTTTCCAGTTCGAAATTAGAATGATATTAATACATTCAGCTGCTTGGTTATTAACGAGTGAAACTGTAGATGTACTGGGTAACATCTACACTGAAATGCCAAAGAAACTGGTATAATAATGCCTACTGAAACACAGAGATATGTAAACAGGAAAGATATGGTAATGCCGCCGGCAACGCCTGTGTAAGACCTGTGCCTGGCGTAGTTGTTAGATCGCATACTGTTGCTACAATGGCAGGTTATTTAGATTTAAATGACTTTGAACGTGGTATTATACTCGGCGCAACACCGATGGGACACAGCATCTCCGAGGTAGCGATGAAGTGGGGATTTTCGAGTACGACCATTTCACGAGGGCACCGCAAATATCAGCAATCCAGTAAAACAACAAATCTCAGACATCGCTGCTGCCGGAAAAAGATCCTGCAAGAATGGAAACTTAAGAGAATCGTTCATCGTGACGAAAGTGCAACCATTCCGCAAATTACATAAAATTTCAATGCTTTACCATCAACAAGTGTCAGCATGCGAACCATTCAACGAAGCATCATCTATATGGGCTTTCAGAGCCGATGGCCCACTCGTGTACCCTTGCTGACCGTACAGCACAAAGCTTTACGCCTCATTTGGGCCCATCGGTACGAACACTGGACTGTTGATGACTGGAAACATATTACCTGGTTGGACGAGTCTCATTTCAAAATGTATATAGAGTATGGATGTGTACGGGTATGAAGACAACCTCACGAATCCATGGACCCTGCATGTCAGCTGGGGACTGTTGAAGCTGGTGGAGGCTCTGTGACGTTGTATGGCGTGTGCATTCGGAGTGATGTGGGACCCCTGATAAGTCTAGATACATCCTGTCTGATCAACTGCATCCATTCGTGTCCATTGTGGATTTCGACGGAAGTAGGTAATTCCATCAGGACAATGCGACGCCCCACACAACCACAATTGCTACAGAGAGGCTGCAGGAACACTCTTCCGCGGTTAAACACTTCCGCTGGCCACCAAACATCCTGTACGTTTCTAGTACATTGTATAGCATTATCGAGCATATCTGGGATGCATTGCAACGTGTTGATAAGAGGAGATCTCTACCCCATCGTACTCTTACGGATTTATGGGCAGCTCTGCAGGGTTCCTGATGTCAGTTCCCTCCTGCGCGACTTCAGCCATTAGTCGATTCCATGCCGCGCAGTGTTGAGGCACTTCTGCGTGCTCGCGGTGGCCCTACACGGTATTTCTTTGGCTATTCAGTGTAACAGATTACTTGTCAAAGTGACAGCGTTACCAACATTTTTCTAAATGGTTGTAGCACACGATACGTTTCCGGAGGCGGGTTACAAATTTAAAATACGAGTATTATGTACTCAGTCCCCTCTACAAGTTCTAGCACTTAGTGACGGCAATTTCGGAACATCCTGTACGTTTCCAGTAAATTGTATAGCCGTTGTCGTATTACGATTGGTATCTGCGAGTGCAGACGTCCGCAGCGTTTACCCAGGGGGCGCCTTGGCTACGGCAGCTCTGACGGCCACGAGAATAACCGGAGTTAGAGAGCGCAGCACGGCTAGTTTGAAGGCCACTTTCAACTAGTGTTGTCAGGGGTGTCTCTTTTTAGAGATACTACGACTCGCCCCACGTAAGCTTTAAGCGGAAAGACAAATGCTCCAACTTCTGGCCCCTGCTAACATTTCGAAATACAGTATCCTATCAGTAGTGTACAGACACCTATTAGTGGACTTTAATATGCAGTGTGTCCACCCTTTGTCTCTCTGGCGTCTTGAACTCTGCTCGGGACACTAAATGAGGTGCCTGCCGGCAATTTACGCACTACACACGGAGATAGTATTTACGTGCTCAGCAAGACTACCATGTCTGTCACCAATTTTGAACGTTTCGAACACAATGGGCAGGTTCTTTAAACCAGATCGCGATTTTGACGATGTAACGAACCAACTGAACTGAATTTGGTAAGTCATCCGTCAGGAGGACATCCACTATCACTATCAGTCAATGTCAAGCCGAATAACTGCCCGCGTAAAGGCCAGAGGTGGACCAACACGTCATCGACTTATCAATTTGTGAAGCTCTTTCTCTTGAATTAATCATATACTTTTTCTGCAACTCTAGTCATTCATTTGCCCCTACACATACATCACATGTATCTATTTCCAACGCACTGGGGTAATTCCTCCGGGATACGTTAATTTTCCTTAGTGTGTAAATATATTCGTAGCAGGTCATTCAAAAACTTATGAAACGAAATAGAAGGGAGCTGGTTGTTGTTAGGAGTGCAGAATGTATTAGACTCGCGGATCATATGGTGTTGGCAGAGAGCGAAAAAGGTATGACTGAAATGTTAAAAGAATTAAACAACATATGAGTAAATTTCAATGAGAAATAATAAGAAAAAGGCAAAATGTCCGGTGATAAGTGCAAGAAAACTAAGCACAACTAAAATGTTAGGCAGGAAGATACAGAACAAATTAGTGTTTTTAGATAACTGCCGGCCAGTGTGGCCGTGCGGTCTAAGCGTTTCAGCCTTGAACCACGTGACAGCTATGGTCGCAGGTTCGAATCCTGCCTCGGGCATGAATGTATGTGATCTCCTTAGGTTAGTTAGATTTAAGTAGTTCTAGGTTCTAGGGGACTGATGACCACAGATGGTAAGTGACATAGTGCTCAGAGCCATTTGAACCATTTAGATAACTGCGACGCGCTATTATGGACGACATTGGAAGTAATAAGGAGGTGAAAACACGTATAGCAATTGCCAACGAGAAGTTTCATAACAGGAGGCTTTTATGTGGGTGCGTTGATAGGGGATAAAGTACGCAAGCATAGTGAGAAATGAGGTGGTGTTGAGTGGGAGAACAGAGAGAAAATTTAAAGTTAGCAGGATGAGGAAACACAGTTAGCATGGACACTGAATGAGAAGAGATTGTTTATTTATGGTATGGAGGAAATAGTGAATGGAAGTGGAACACGACGCAGAACATACTAGGTGATGGACAGTGTAGGGACAGAAAACAGTTGTGAGAAGACAAGAGGGTAACAAATGATGGGACTGCATGGAGAGGGACATGTGAAGACCTGCCCTAGGGCAGAACACTCATGGTGGTGACGATTAAGAGGAGACTTATTTAGGACATTTTGCAAGACGCACCATTTTCTTGGAATCCAAATTCAAACAAAAATTAGGCAGCTTATAATTTGTACTCTACAAACGACCGTGAATTGCATGGCAGATGGAACTTGCCATTATACTAGTTATTATGACTTATTCCCACTTAACTGATGTATGGAGCGTGCGAAATGTGACTGCTTAAAAGCCTCTGTGCGTGCTGTGCTTAGTCTAATCTGGTCTTCACGCTTCCTACAGTTACCATACGTAGGCGGTTTCAGTATATTCCTACATTCATCACGTAACGTCAGTTCTAGAAACTTTCTAAGTAGGTCTCCTCGCGATACTTTGCTCTTCCGCGGTATAATCTGTGTCTATCATCAACTGTGCGTTAGTTCAGTTCTTTGAACAACTTCCTGACATTCTCCTATGGGTCTAACAAACCTTGAGCAATCTTTACTGCCCTTCTCTGTATAAGTTCAACATCCCCTGTTCGTCCTATCTGGTACTAATTGCAATTCTCCAGTATTGTCCAAATGAACCGCACGCGCTTTATCTACTAATGTGCTTATGTGATCGTTCCATTTCATACCACTACAAATTTATACACTCAAGTATTTACACGAGTTAAAAAATTGCAGCTGTAGTCATTGGACTACGTAGTCACATTTTGTAAAATGTTGATTTTGTCGATACCGTCACAGTAGAATATTTGACTGTGCTAACAGAGCCTCAACCTGACCTCTGCTTGCACGGCTTCGAACTATAAAAGTCCTTGAATGTGTTCTGCAAGTTTTGGAGACAGATGAAAATCGGATGGGACCAAGTCGGGTCCGTGTGGAGGTCAATCGACGGCAGTGAACGAACTGCATCGGAGTGCTGCAGAAGTCGCAGCGCTCGGCTGCAGTTTGGCGTCGTAATGCTGAAGAGGAGGGTGTTCCACGTGCGAACCAACTCTTCCAATTCGTACTTTCAATTTTTTTGAGCTGTTTCACAAGCACGGACATAGTTACATCACACACCGCTATGTTACACGGTACAAATCGGAGCCCTCTAGCGGCAGAGGACTGCAGATTCGTGGAATAAACATGTAGAATTTTGCTAACGTTTTTTAATTGGAAAGTTTTCAGTTTTCAAATCAAACATTTGGAGTCACTACTCCTCAGCACGCCCTCGTGTTATGTGCACAAGGATCAAAAGACTGTTTCCGAGCAAAGTATGCTATTCTTTCAATTGAACATCTTTGTAATGTACATTAGTAGTAAACCTTATGGTGATGGTGAAACTTCTTATTTATATTTACATTGAAAGACGATTAATCTGTGGCCAATACACAATGACAACGGCAGTTGCCAGGTGGATATTAACTGCAATACCACCCACATTGTCAAGCTAAGTGGAAGTATTGGCTTTCCGACACATGTCGCCATGTAACTGTCGCTCGTGGCGATACATTAAAAGAGTTCTCTGTCTCCCTGTCAGAGAGCCAGTACCCGGCATCACTCTACCGAAATAAAGACGGAAATTCTGTGTGCCACATTTGAAGATGAGTCTGTAAAGGTTACAAAACTAGTTAATGGAATTAAAAGTATTTCAAAGAGTGAGTTGTTCCAGTTTTCCGTATTTATATTCAATACACTAGTCTCAGAATCTAGAACATCCTTACGCGATATGCTAAGTCGGTTGAGAGTGTGATGTGTCCCTCCGAGATTAATTTTGCCAGGGCTTTAAGCAACTCACGGGTGAGCATTTACAGAGCTGCCAACTACATCTCGCACCGGGAATATTATCAGGATTAGTTTGCATCGCAGCCTTGGGAAGAGAGCGCAAATCGAACGAGCATTCGCAGTCATTCCCTCTATTGACTACCATTCGCCTATATTCCTCCGGAAATAATCCAAGTAGACTTTCTTCGGACATTTTGCGTTTGTTTCCAGGCGCCTGCCAGTTCAGTTTGATCAGAAACTCTGTGACACTCTCCAACGGGTCAAAAAAACCTGTGATCATTCGTGCCGCCCTTTTCTGTGTACATTCAGTATCCCCTGGCAGTCGTATCTGACTAGGATCAAGAATCTCGAGCAATATTGGGGGATGTGTGCACGAGTGATTTCTAAGCAATTTCTTTTGTACACTGATTGTATTTTCCTAGAATTCTACCAATGAATTCCAGGCAGTCACCGTCTTTCCCTAGGACTGCGACTCGGTTCCATTTCAAATCTCTAGAAATTTTTACACCCAGGTATTCGTGTGGGTTGAGCGATTGCGAATTTGACTCGCTGACACTATACTCGTAGGATAAGGTTATTTCGTTTTGAGAACAGAACATTTTTACATTTCGGGAACATGTAAACCAAGTTGCCAGTCTTTGCACTACACTAAAATCTTATGAGGGCGTGGCTTCTTTCAGACAGTACTTCATTACAGACAACTGCATCATTAGCGGAAAGACTGAAGTTTCAAATAGACCGCGTAACCACCGCCCCCTTCTCCCCTCCAAATCGCTATCTGAAAACTGGAAGTCCCATATGTAAACCACTTTCAGAAGTTCGTTTACTTTCCGTATCAGTTAATGTGTTAAAAACTTGACCTGAAGAAGCATAATCCTTTTCAGTTGAAGACGCTCTGTTTTAAGAGACGCTAGTTTTTCGAAAACATCTCAATGTTTATGTCCTGAACTAGGTGTTGCTATAATTTTTCAGGTACGTTCAACGATATGTGTGAATACTGTTTGACAAATGTATTCCGAATAGAGTGAGTAGTAAAGAAGTAATCAATTCAAAATTCATGACTGATGCTGACGCCTTACTGCATGAACAGCTAAAATGTAGAAGTGATGAAAGTCTTTTTTCCTTTCATCATTCTGTCAGGGATGTCAGAGGGAAAAAAGTTTCGCAAAGTTTCAAAATTAAGTGTGAAGTTTGTTGTAAGTCGCCACGTGCTGCCATTCACAAATGCTCGGTGTATATAGTCTCGATAATTTTCGCGCCATGAAAATATTCTGCCTTAGACGAATACGCAGTTTTTAACTTTTAACTCCCGACTTATTGCGTTAAACCTATGCCTTTAAGCGAAGAACGGAAGGAGGATTGTATTTAATGTGCCATCGATGTCGAGGTCATTAGAGAAGGAGCAGGAGCTGGCACTGCGTCAGGGAAGGGAAAAAGAAGTCCGCCGTGCCCTTTCAAAGGAACCATCCCAGCATTTGCTTCGAGCGATTCAGGAAAATAACGGAAAACATAAATGAGGGTGGCCAGACGCGGATTTAAACCGTCGTCCTCCCCAATGGGAGTTTCTGCTCTGGATCGTGGGATTCCGGGTTCGATTCCCGGCAGGGTTGAGGACTTTCTCCACCCGGGGACTAGATGTGTGAGTTGTCCTTATCATTTCGTATTCATTCGTGAAGGTGGCGAGATTGGACTGTGTAAAGATTAGGGCTTTAAACAGGCGCTGATAACCGCGCAGTTGAGCTCCCAACAAACCAATCATCATCATCATCATACAGTGTACTAACCACTGCGCCAGCTCGCTCGGTATACATTTAAATGAGTAGGTTATGTCAGCATTTTTAGTATTTACATTGACTTCATTCTTCATAAATAAAAGCATGAACTACGAGCACACAAAGGAATTGGGATAACGAATGAGAAATATCTAGTCAAAATATCCACGGGTGTACTGTCGGTCTACAGGCTCCAAAGGGCACAATATTTCGGCGATCATTCATGTTGCCATCATCAGGTGAACTGACGGACTGAGCTACTGTGAACGTGCTGGCACGGAGATCGGTGGATTCTGGTACAGATGTCGAGATACAGGAACAGCGTTGTTAGAGAGGCCACCGAAATACGCACCAATGACGACCTCATAAACCGTGACTGTGTCTATAATCTTAGCAAGCCTTGGGAACCAGCGATTGGGTTAATCGAGAGTAAACCGAGCAAACGTGTAGGTGAGACGACCACGGCGGACAGAGCCATCACACCGACGTCTTCTCAGACGCCGCCGCAATCTGTTCCACCACGCGACCGTGACGCGGGGCGCGGACAGCGGAGGGAGCGCGCTGCGGGCGGAGGGTATTTAAAACGGCCGCCGCCGCGACCGAAAATTCGTCACGAAGAAGGACCTCCACACCATAAACTCCAACCCGATCTTCACGCCGCCGACTGAGGCTTCATCTTGGAAGACGCGGCCGCGCGGCTGAGGAAATAAGTTGGAGATGGCGCGAGGAAGCTCACACCCGAGCTGGAGTCCGCGCTGAACAACATAGCGCGGGAAGGGAAGATAACCTAGTCCCACAGGAACATCCACCGACACCGCCAGCATGCCTGCGTGCTGGCAACCAGGATCTACGACCAGGCAACACCCAAGGACCAACCCGAACGAGAGGGAACACCATCCCAACAAATGAGGATCTTGGAGGAATAGCTGCACCAAGCGTAGACTCCATACCTCGGGCCAGTGATCAGGCCTGTATGTCTAGCGTCAGCAACCGAAACCAGGTCCCTCTGAGCAGCCATAGCGTACGGATCTCCGTGCCGGCACGCTCACAGGAGCTCAGTCCGTCAGTTCACCTGATGATGGCGACATGTATGATCGCCGAAATATTGTGCACGTTGGACACTGTAGACCGGCAGTACCCCCGTGGATATTCTGACTATCAAATACGCCGGGAGAAACTTAAGAATCACGAGAAACACCTCATTGTGCTTCTGTTTGTAGATGACATGATTCAAGTGAATGAAATGACCTCCAAAGATCTATGTACCACCTGAACGAAATATGCAACGAATACAACTTTAAAATTTCTAGTAATAAAACGTAAATAAGTGCACTTCGAGGAAAATATTCAGTCAGTTTAAAACTAGTTTTGGATAAACCTGCTTTAGAACAGGTCTCTTAATCTTTCATTTAGGCTACGCTGTAAGATCTGATTTTTACTCTCATACTGAAAATAAATTACACAAATTCTAAGCTGTCTGTGGCACCATTATCCGAACATTGGGCAATAAAGTACAAAAAGAGATTGTCCCGAAATTCTATAACGTGGTCGCGGTTCCTGTGTTATGCTGTGAAAGCGAAAACATGGTTAAAACAAAAAACATTCAGACGGCAGAGATGAGGTTCCTAAGAAATTCGAAGGGCTGCAGAACAAGAAATGATTGGAAATGTAGATACTAGAGAAAAATTAAGTATTTTCAACATAAACTAAAAAATTCTAAAATATCGTAAAGACTGGTGAGAATGCTAAGTCCCAGACTTCCCCAAAATAATCTGAACTACGAGCGGAATGGGAGAAGTGATATTGAAAGGCCTCGGACGTGGGAGCAATTTCATTTGAGAGACTATCCCGCGAGGAGACTACTGAAGTACTTATGCATTATAGAATTCATAAGTTATACACCAACATAAGTAAGTTTTAATTTAGTTTACGTTCACTGACTTAAAAAAAAAGTTTATTGCCTTCTGAAGTGGGCTTTGTTCTTTCTAAGGGTTCAAACGGTCGCCATGTGAAATTTGAACAATATCTGTTAAGCGGTTTCGACTCGAAAACGAAACAGACTGTGCTACAAAGAAGAAAAACAACTGAGTGAAAGAAGCGGCGTCACTTTCTGCAGCACGCGGCCATCATTTTGCAGGACAATGTTCGGGCACGATTGGTTAAAGTCGTGACTGATTTGATCGGTATATGGGGATGGGAAGGGCCGCACCACGCACCACACTCCACATACCCCGGACTTACGCCCTCGTGAGCTCAGCTTGATTCCTAACGCGAAGGACGAACTTTGGGGTATTCGGCTCGGAGCTGCTATGGAGATTCGTCGGACAATAGACCGCTCCATTCGAACTACCTAATACAACTGGCGCAGCTATGGGTATCTTGCTCTTCCGACATCACTGGCGACGGCCTATAAACGATAGCTGTTCAAAAATTATCCGACCTTTTTTAATTGTTGAAATCAACAATGGTATCAGGGCGTTCGTGGGCTCATGTTTTCAGGCATACATAGCACAAATACCTGATTTTCTCCAATATTTCGGAACACTTGTAAGTGGTACACGTTGGATTTAGTAATGTGAGCAAAACGACGACGTTGCATCACATTTGGCTTCAAGCTTGGCGATTCTCAAGTTGAAACCATAGTGTGTTTGTGGACGAAGTCATGGGTACTACACGGCATAAGGAGTGGTACAACCATTTCAAAGGTAGCCGCTAATCAATGAAGACAAAAGTCAGTTAAGGTACGCCCTCAATATCCGCAAATCAGGTCGTTACTGACCCCGAAAAATCCCTGGCGAAGCAGAATAAACGAATCACAATCAGAGAAGTTGTAGTCTAACGTAAAGGCCGTAAATTCAACTAAATACCTACGTATTACAATAACGAACAAGTTAAATTGGAAGGAACACATAGAAAATGTTGTGGAGAAGGATAACCAAACACTGCGTTTTATTGGCAAGAATCTTAGAAAACGTAACAGACCTACAAAGGAAACTGCCTACACTACGCTTGCCCGTCCTCTTTTAGAATAGTGCTGGGAGATGTGGGATCCTTACCAGATAGGACTGACGGAGTACATGGAAAAAGTTCAAAGAAAGGCACCACGTTTTCTATTATCGCGAAATATGGGAGAGAGTGTCACACAAATTATACAGGGTTTGGGCTGGACATCATTAAAAGAAAAGCGTTTTTCGTTCCTCTCCAGCACCATGGAATTCTAACAATCAGTTGTCTTACTCGAGGGCATGCAGAGTCGAGGGGCATGAAAGGCGAGCAGTGGTTGGGAAGGGAGTGAGACAGGGTTATAGTCTATCCCCAATGTTATTCACTCTGTTTGTTGATCAAGCAGTAAAGGAAACAAAAGAAAAATTCAGAGCAGGAATTAAAATCCATGGAGAAGCTTTATTATAAAGAACTCTGTGGTCTTTTTATTTTTGAAATTTGCCCACAAAACCTGTCTTTCAAAACTTTTTCAAAAATTTCACTATTAATATATTATTCGTGAAAAATAGTCAACTTGTTGGAAAACAGTGGAAATGCATGTAAGAAATGTTTTGTGTTTACCGTTAATATAACACAGCTTGAGATTAGGGACGTGGAAACAGATCAATTTAAAAAGGTGGAGATAGAAGATAGCTTCTCCCCGTGAAATTTGTCTTTAAAAACAAATGAATATTTTCAAATCAACAGCTCATTGCATGCACTAATTACAAGAAACATGAATAATCTCCACAAAAATTTGGAAGTTAATTACTTTGGTGCAAGAAAGTCTCCATCATTCAGGAAAACGAATTTTCAATAAATTGTCAGCAGCCATAAAAGTTTTACTACTGACAAAATTCAGTTTAAGAGCACCCTAAAGGATTTATTTCACCATCTCCTCTGACACCATTAATGAATTGAATTTTTTAGTAGAACTAGGGCGTGCGCGATTGACAGTGAGTGAGGAGTGAGTGAGTGAGTGAGTGAGTGAGTGAGTGAGTGAGTGAGAAACAGAGAGAGAGAGAGAGAGAGAGAGAGAGAGAGAGAGAGAGAGAGAGAGAGAGAGAGAGAGGTGGGGGGGGGGGGGGTGTCAAATAATACGAGTACGATCAGAAGTACGTCTAAATTTTCATCCCTCAGTTCACGTCCATGATCAGTCCACTTGCGATCTGTGGAAGGTAAATTAGCATATTAGTTTCCCACTGAGCATCTCCTCATTATGGATCAATTGCAACGGAAACTACATATAGTCTAATCTAACCCTCTTGTCTGTCCCATTTCTGTTGAAAGGTACAAATGAGACAGATGCTTTCTTATTGTTGTTGTTGTGGTCTTCAGTCCAGAGACTGGTTTGATGCAGCTCTCCATGCTACTGTATCATGTGCAAGCTTCATCTCCCAATACCCACTGCAACCTACATCTTTCTGAATCTGCTTAGTGTATTCATCTCCTGGTCTCCCTCCTCGACCTTTACCCTCCGCGTTGCCCTCCAATACTAAATTGGTGATCCCCTGATGCCTCAGAACGTTTCCTACCAACCGATTCCTTCTTGTAGTCAAGTTGTGCCACAAAGTTCTCTTCTCCCCAATACTATTTAATACCTCGTCATTAGTTAAGTGATCTACCCATCTGATCTTCAGCATTCTTCTGTAGCACCATATTTCTAATGCCTCTATTCTCTTCTTAACAAAACTCTTTATCGTTCATGATTCACTTCCATACATGGCTACACTCCATACAAATACTCGGATAAGACACTTCCTGATACTTAAAGCTATACTCGATGTTAACAAGTTTTTCTTCTTGAGAAACACTTTCCTTGCCATTGCCAGTATACAATTTATATCCTCTCTACTTCGACTGTCATCACTTATTTTGCTCCCCAAATAGCAAAACTCCTTTACTACTTTAAGTGTCTCAGTTCCTAATATAATTCCTTCAGCATCACCAAACATGATTCGATTACATTCCATTATCCTCGTTTTGCCTTTATTGATGATCATCTTAAATCATTCTTTCAGGACACTCCATTCCATTCAGCTGCTCTTCTAGGTCCTTTGCTGTCTCTGACAGAATTATAATGTCATGAGCGAACCTCAAGGTTTTAATTTCTTCTCCACAGATTTTAATTCCTACTTCGATTTTTTTCTTTTTTTCCTTTACTGCTTGCTCAATAAACAGATTGAATAACATCGGCGATAGACTAGAACCCCATCTCACTCCCTTCCCAACCACTGCTTCCCTTTCATGCCCCTTGACTCTTGTAACTCCCTTCTAATATCTGTACAAATTATAAATGGCCTTTCGCTCCCTGCATTTTACCTCTGCCACCTTCAGACACTGAAAGAGTATTCCAGTCAACATTGTCAAAAGATTTCTCTAACTCTACAAATGCTAGAAACGTAGGTGTGCCTTTCCTTAATCTAGCTCTTAAGAGAAGTCGTAGGGTCAGTATTGCCTCATGTGTTCAAGTATTTCTATGGAATCCAAACTGGTATTCCCCGAGGTCGGCTTCTACCAGTTTTTCCATTCATCTGTAATGAATTGGCGTTAGTATTATGCGCCTGTGACTAACTAAACAAATAGTTCGGTCATTTTCACATCTGTCAACAACTGCTTTCTTAGAGATTGGAATTATTATATTCTTCTTGAAGTCTGACGGTATTTCGCCTGTCTCATACATCTTGCTCATCAGATGGTAGAGTTTTGTCAGGGCTGGCTCTCCCACGGGTGTCAGTACTTATAATGGAATGTTGTCTACTCCCGGGGCCTTGTTTCGGCTTAGGTCTTTCACTGCTCTGCCAAACTCTTCACGGAGTATATAATCTCTTATTTCATCTTCATCTACATGCTCTTCCATTTCCATATTCTGTCTTCAAGTAGATTGCCCTTGTATAGATCTTCTATATACTCCTCCACCTTTCTGCCTTCCCTTCTTCGCTTATATCAGGGTTTCCATCTGAGCTCTTGATATGCATTCAAGTGGATCTCTTTTCTCCAAAGTTTTTTCATTTTTATTTATTTATTGTTCCGTGGGACCAAATTAAGGAGAAATCTTCATGGTCATAGAACGAGTCAATACTTGAAATTATAACACGATAGTAGAAACAGATAAAATGAAATATTAAAACATAGTCTTAAGTTAAAATAAAGAAAATCAACAACGTAACACTGAAATTTGCTTAATTTTTTAGCTCTTCCAGGAGCTCCTCGACAGAATAGAAGGAGTGAGCCATGAGGAAACTCTTCAGTTTAAACTTAAAAGATTTTGGGCTACTGCAAAGATTTTTGAGTTCTTGTGGTAGCTTATTGAATGTGGATGCAGCAGAATACTGCACTCCTTTCTGCACAAGGGTCAAGGAAGTGCATTCCACATACAGATATGATTTGTGCCTAGTATTAACTGACTGAAAGCTGCTAACTGTTGGGAATACGCTAATACTGCTAACAACAAACAACATTAAAGAAAATATATGCTGTGAGGGCAATGTCAGAATTCCCAGACTATTGAATAGGGACCAACAAGAGGTTCTCGAATTTACACCCCATATAGCTCGAACAGTCCGTTTTGAGCCAAAAATACCATTTTTGAATTAGAAGAATTACCCCAAAAAAATAATACCATACGACATAAGCGTATCAAAATATGCGAAGTAGACTATTTTCCATGTTGAACTGTCACTTATTTCAGATACTGTTCTAATGGTAACTAAAGCAGCATTTAGTTTCTGAACAAGATCCTGGACATGGGCTTTCCACAACGGCTTACTATCTATCCGATCGCCTAGGAACTTGAACTGTTTCATCTCGCTTATAACATGTCCATTCTGTCTGATCAAAATATCGTTCCTTGTTGAATTGTGAATTAGAAACTGTAAAAACTGAGTCTTAGTGTGATTTAGCATCAAATTGTTATCCACAAGCCACAAACTTATTTCATGAACTACATTATTTGATACTGTTTCAATATTACACACAAGACCCTTCACTGCATAGTTGGTGTCATCAGCAAACAGAAACATTTTTGAATCACCTGTAATACTAGAAGGCATATCATTTATATAAGTAAGAAACAGCAGTGGCCCCAGAACCGACCCTTGGGGAATGCCCTCTTAACAGAGCCCCATTGCGAATGATTATCACTACCACTCTCAATATTGCGGAGAATTACCTTCTGCTTTCTGTTCTTAAAGTAAGAGGCGAACCAACTTTATGCTACTCCCTTACTCCATAATGGTCCAACTTGTGCAGTAATATTTTGTGGTCAACACAGTCAAAAGCCTTCGTTAAATCAAAGAAAACACCTAGTTTTCGCAACCTTTTATTTTATCCGTCCAAAACCTCACAGAGAAAAGAGAATATAGCATTTTCAGTTGTTAAACCATTTCTAAAACCAAACTGTACATTTGACAGCAAATTATGTGAATTTAAATGCTCCAGTAACCTTGTGTATACAACCTTCTCGATAACTTTAGCAAACACCGATGGCATGGAAATAGGTCTAAAGTTGTCAACATTATCCTTGTCTCCCTTTTTATAAAGTGGCGTCACTAGAGAGTACTTTAATCGGTCAGGAAACCGACCACTGCTAAAGGAAATGTTACAGATATGGCTAAGTACTGGGCCAACATACACAGAACAATACTTCAGTATTCTGCTAGATACCCCGTCATATCCATGAGAGTTCTTGGTCTTTAGAGATTTAATTATTAACTCAATCTCCCTCTTGTCATTATCATGGAGGACCATTTCAGGTAACGGTCTCGGAACACTTTTTTCTAAGAGCGCTATATGATTCCCTGTTGGGGCTAGGTTTCTATTTAGTTCATCTGCTACATTCAGAAAGTGATTATTAAATACTGTACATATAAGCGACTTATCAGCAACACGAACATTCCCACTACGCACTGATTCCATATCGTCGACCTGTCTCTGCAGACCAGCCACTTCCTTTACGACTGACCATATGGTTTTAATTTTATCCTGAGCTATTCTATCTGCATACCACTTTGCCATACCAGTTAGCATATGATAATATGAATTAAGGAGATCTACCAGCATGCTTTTACTTGCACACTCACTTTACAATTAATATTGAAATCACCACATATAAATAATTTTTTGTATTTCCTACAAAGTGTACCAAAAACCTCCTCTAGCTTTAGCAAAAATGTTGTGAAATTGGCGTCTGGGGCTCTATAAATAACAATTAGAAGTTTAGCTCCATTAAATTTAACCACACCTTCACAACATTCTAACACCTTTTCAGTGCAGTACTTTGAAACATCAATTGACTCTAATGGGATGCTGTTTTTCACATACATGGTTACTCCCCCACACCGAAAAGAGCTCCTAGAAAAGCTGTCAGCCAGCCTGTATCCTGGTAAAGGAAGCCTCTGAATTATCTCCTTATTTAAGAAGTGCTCAAATATACCAATAATTTCAGAGTCAACATCTATAAGCAGTTGACTAACTTTATCGCTAACATCTTGTATATTTTGATGAAATATACTAATTCTCTCATTACTTGGATACCTAAGCTTTTTTAAAAGTGGATCTTTTGTTAGAGAGACTTCCCCTAAGCAGGAATACCTATCAGCTGACTTCAATCTAAAAACGGTGCAGCTCTAACATCCACTACTGCAGGAATTTTCCCATGAGTGATCCCACCACCCCTATCAATGCTGTCACTTTAATTTTCCTGTAGGCGGTGTCTATCTTACCCATGGTGATTTGCGCCTCTACATCCTTACATGTGTCCTCTAGCCATCCCTGCTTAGCCATTTTGCACTTCATGTCGATCTCATTTTTGAGACGTTTGCATTCCTTTTTGCCTGCTTCATTTACTGCATTTTTATATTTTCTCCTTTCATCAATTGAATTAAATATTTCTTCTGTTACCCAAGGATTCCTACTAGCCCTCGACTTTTTACCTACTTGATCCTCTGCTGCCTTCACTACTTCATCCCTCAAAGCTACCCATTCTTCTTCTACTGTATTTCTTTCCCCCATTTCTGTCAATTGTTCCCTTATGCTCTCCCTGAAACTCTGTACAACCTCTGGTTCTTTCAGTTTATACAGGTCCCGTCTCCTTAATTTCCCACATTTCTGCAGTTTCTTCAGTTTTAATCTACAGTTCATAACCAATAGATTGTGGTCAGAGTACACATTTGCCCCTGGAAATGTGTCACAATTTAATACCTGGTTTCTAAATCTCTGTCTTACCATTATATAATCTATCTAAATTCTTGCAGTATCTCCAGGTCTCTTCCACGTATACAACGTTCTTTCACGATTCTTGAACCAAGTGTTAGCTATGATTAAGTTATGCTCTGGGCGAAAACCTACCAGGCGGCTTCCTCTTTCATTTCTTACCACCATTCCATATTCACCTACTACGTTTCCTTTTCTTCCTTTTTCTACTATCAAATTCCAATCACTTGTGACTATTGAATTTTCATCTTCCTTCACTATCTGAATAATTTCTTTTATCTCATCACACATTTCATCAATTTCTTCCTCATCTGCGGACTACTTTTAAGACTGTGGTAGGTGTGGGCTTCGTGTCTATCTTGGCCACAATAACGCGTTCACTATGCTGCTTGTAGTAGCTAACCCGCATTCGAATTTTTTTTATTCATAATTAGACCTACTCATGCGTTAGGTTCATATTAGCCTTCCTAATACTTAAATCTATATTCGATGTTAACAATGACGCCGGTGGATAGACTATCATGAAATTACTGACCGTCGGTAAAGTCACGAATATAACCGACATGCTATTGGGCCCTTCGCAGGGAAAGGTTTTTCGCCGCAAAAAGCGGGAAACTGGAATCCAGCAAATGAGTAAAAAATATATATTCAGTGACAAAAAATTGGTGTACGTACACAACATACACCACAATAGTCTGGGATTTCTGTATTACGTAACACAGTTTTTGTGATTGTATCTTGCAGCTTTAGTTATTTTTAATTAAAAGACATTTTAAAAGGACAGAAAGAGCGTTTTGGATTACGCTACAGATCATGCTGTTAGTACAGTATTAACTTCGTAAACACTTTCGTCGACTTCGGCAACTCTCAACCAAAATCTCCATCCTAATCGACACAATGCGCTACGATACAGCCGACATCATGACAAGAGAATGGGCTACATCAAACTCGAAGTAATTTTATATAGATAAGGATCTCAATGACCTGTTTACGTCTAATATAAAAGATCTCCGAACAATTCTCCTCAAATAGATCGCAATCTTCACTTGACCTTTAACTGTTACTATTTCAGAATTACAAACTGAATTCAAAGAAAATTTGGCTACCAGTCACAAAACTAGAAAAATAAAAATAATAAAAGTGAGAATGTGAAACAGGTTAGCAATAACCATAAACAGGAGATCCTACAGAAAATCAAAGTGAGAAAGGAAATTATTAATATTATCGACCGTGTAGGAACTCTATGCTACGAAAGGGATGAAACCACATATAGAATAATTGGTGGAAAAGTTAGTGTGTTTTAAGATTAAATCCAAACAAGAATTAGAGAAAAATATATCGAAGCTAGGCCTACATTACGAGAAATTGCTAAATCTCGAAACAAATTGTGTTCTCCAGTATTAGATGAAGTGTTTGTGCCCCTAGTACGGATAAAACAGGATCTACAGCATCAACAGAAACTTCGGATATGTGTTTCATATTTCATCCAAGCCTACAGTCTATAAATACCAAAACAAAATACCACTACAGGGAAACTACCTAAGAAGAAGTTCTTGGTAAAGAAACACAGGACACAAATACGTATGTAGGCTTAATATGCACTACAACTGTGTTTAAAAATAGCTATAGTTGCCTTGGACTAACGACGAGTGAATATCAATGTAACCTGTACAGACTGTACGCTTTCCAAAGCTGTTATCCAAGAAAGAGCTAAACGACGTTTTGTTGACAAAACACAATTTAAGACCGAAACAACTAATAAAATTATCTGACAATAGGTACTGTTGAAAATTTGTGCCAGACCAGGATTACCACCCGAGTCTCCTGGTTACTAGGGAGAGGCGATGATCACTGTGTCCGAATTACGCAGTGGTCAACATAATAGCACAAACTGCCCGAGCATGCCGTTCGTCAGATCCAAATTCTAAATTTCTCCATAGACCGCTAATGCAGTGCTCCTTGAACATTATCCTCCTCGCCTTAATTAAACATACACAGAATATATACAAACTTGGCCTTACGAACATTGCAGACGCCGTCTATGCAACACACGTCACACTTCAAAGAATTTACCAATACATTGCATTTGTTACTATCGACCACGAATCAGGTTACGTAAACAGCACTGCGTGTACTGAGATCATGATTCAGAGTTAAAAAAAAATAATAATATGTCGCCTACGTATTATAGTTGCTGCCGAAAGAGAAGAATCACTATTTTCCCACAAACGGAAATATAGTTAAAATTACGCTTCTAATTCGGCTAGTTTCGGCGGCTACTAAAATTTGTAGGGAAATTACATAGTGAACTCTCCCCTTCCCCCACCAGAAACGTAGTTTTCGTCGCTGTTGTGCGACTTTTGTACACCGCCAGAGAAAGTGTGTTAAATATGGCGCGGACGGAAACACTAGGCTACGCTACAGGGAAATCTGCTCACACAACGTTTACTCGGCATTCATAATCGTTGGCGTAAACATCTCTAAATCAAATTACCCCCTTCCAACCTAACTTAGATCTCGGGCTACACTGCCCATCGGCCTGTCATCACAACCAAAATTTCAGTGTGTGGGGGATTTCCTGTATTTCTCACTAATCTCTCTCTAGGCAAAACTGTCTGTTATTGTAGATTGATTGTCAGTCTCAACTACAAGATTTACTAATGATAAACACTATTGAGGCTTCTCATAATTTTAGAATAGTCCTCTTCGTCTTACTTGGCATACATTGTTCGCTGGCGTCCCAGCAGCTAGCTCCCTCAGTGTCTGCTTCTGCCATCGCACCACGCCAGTCTGTTGTTGTCCTAGCAGACAGAACGCACCGCACATCCGACACCTTCGGAACCACTCACTGGCCAGATAGCAACTGAGCCTAACACTGTTTACATCGTCAAAGGAAAACTAAGCAAAGATGTACACTCGAATGGCACGACTGAGTAGTACACACACACACACACACACACACACACACACACACACAGTAATATCTGTCGAAGTCCATCGACACGCGCAGAACGAAATTCTTCTGGCGAACGTACAGCGTCTCCGAAAAAAATCTCGTGACTATATTCCAGCGTTACGGCTAGGTTCTCATTCAAATGAGCAAAAAATGGTAATTTTTTTTTGAGACAGTGAAAATACATTTGAAGGATCTGTTTGGGAATTACGAGCGATCATACTATGAGCTTTATTTTAGATTTTCAGTAAAAAAAAAATGGCGCCCGCAATTATGATTTGATCACGCAGACTGCGTGCAGTGTGGCCCCTCAGATGTTACCTGAAATCAAAAATGGATAACATTAGTTGATACTAAATTACTTCTCTGAAATTAAAAATGGAAAACATCAGTCGATATTACATAAAATTTATGGGAGCGCATACCTAACCGCAATGAAACAACCGTAAATTTAGCGATACGGAGCTAATTTGAACTCTGAGTTAGATTTTTGGGGGTTTATTTCACTCCTTATGCCTTCACAAATATTAGTTAATATTAATCAGTGTCATATATTATAGATATAAGCTCCTAAGAAAAGTGTTTACTTTTCTGGATCAGAGGTAGAAGTTAAGAGATTGAACCATTTTTAGTTAATGCTGCATGCCGTTCTGAGAAAAACGTTTCTCCAAAAAAGTTCAACGTCTGGGGAAACCTTTTAGTTATATTATTACTTCGATTTGCAAGAACTGAGTGTTACATATATATTTTTAATGTCGCTGAACACGAATCTGCAGTCAGATTTTCAATATTCAAAACGGCTAATGCAATACGGAGAGCACAGGATTCTGTTTTGACCAATTTTTACCAAAAATGCATTTTCGTTATATACGTTTAGTGTGCAATCCAAGGAGCATTTATCAACCCTTTCTCTAACTGGAATTGTTCCTAGATAACAACTCCCTGTTCTTCTTGGCAGGAAAAACCGATCTGTCTAACCTGGATATGCAGCACTCGTTATTCGTCAGTGTTTTCGGCTAGTATGTTTGCATGCATTGTGCAGTATGAATCATTTTGTGCACGTGCGTCACGGGACGAGCTTTGATCTACATCTATATGGATACTCTGCAAATCACATTTAAGTGCCTGGCAAAGGGTTCTTCGAATTCCCTTCACAATTGATAGTTAATTGAAACCCTCAGCTGCCGATAGGTGTTGTTGATATACTTCGATGGGGACAGCTGAAAATGTGTGCACCGACTGGGTCTCGAACCCGGGATCTCCTGCTTACATGGCAGACGCTCTATCCATTTGAGCTACCGAGGACACAGATGAATACCGCGACTGCAGGCATTTATCCCTTCCACGCTTCCCGTGAGACTCACATTCCGAACTGTCCACAATGCACAAACGTAATGTACGTAATAGGTATTTGCCCATCCACTCAATACTGGCCCACACTAACGTGACGATTCCCGTAAGATTTCGTGCAACCTGTGCTCATTCGCACAGACGAAGCTCAATGGCTGGGTAGCGTTTAACCATATATATGAAGATAGTAACTGTTCTCGAAAGAACAGGTGCCACTGACGACCGGGCAGCTTCTCTAGAATACATGATAGATCGGCTTATGTGGCCGAGAAGTTCTAGGCGCTTCAGTCGGGAGCCGCGCGACCGCTACGGTCGCAGGTTCAAATCCTGCCTCGAGAATGGATGTGTGTGATGTCCTTAGGTTACTTAGGTTTAAGTCGTTCTAAGTTTTAGGGGATTGATGACCTCCGATGTTAAGTCCCGTAGTGCTCAGAGCCATTTGAACCATCAGTCTCTATGCTTACACACTACTTACATTAACTTATGCTAAGGACAACAAACACACACAACGATGCCCGAGGGAGGACTCGAACCTCCAACGGGGGGAGCCGCGCGAACCGTGACAAGGCGTTTGAGACATGGCGGATACCCGGCGCGGCCCATGGCAGTCGTGACACTTTTTGAATGAGAACCTGTCCCTATGGAATACCGTTGATAAAATGTCACAGGGATTATGTACTCAGGTTTCACATGTGGATTAAAACTTCCCAATCAATATCCGGAATGAGCATGGCTTAAAACTTTGAAGCGTTAAATTTCAAGGGCCGTTCTCTTGTTTGCAAATAGTTTCACAGCGGAAATTTCTCTAGGTTTTTTTTTTTTTTTTTTTTTGCTAGAGGGAAAGAAGGATGATACATAATTTTTATTCATTACGAGATTCTCAGCCACTTGCAGAAGTGATTTCCCGTGATTCTGCAAAACTTTTCCTTTAGCCAATCGTACCAACTATAGGATTTGGTTCCTGCTGTATGACACTGAAACTGACCAACTCATTTGCGTAAAGAGCTAGCTTATCATCCGCTTCTTTACTTGCATAGACCGTTTATGGTCTGCAAAGAATTTTTTTCTTTAATCGTTTTTTTATGTCTTTTATAAACTGCAACACTTTCTAAACTTAACGCCATTGAAGTATGGTCTTTTACTGAATGACCAAAAAGCTATGCCGACAGCTGGAGTCGAAGGTTTTTGTTAATCAAACCGTTTGTATTCTTGTGGTGATATCTCCATAGAATCTTTCATTCCGCAACACATATTTCTTTTATATAATTGAGAAGTGAAATACAGGTTTTCATAGATGCAGATTTAAAATATTTTAATATAACGCAATAAATATTTCATTAAAATTTTCATCCACTTAGTATCGAAGTTCCAAAATCACTGAAACATATAGTTTTTAAAAATTCTAACAGAGGAGCCGAATGCGAATTGTCAGATATATTTAGTAATGCTTTCATAATGAACCATTTTCAGAAATATCTCACACCCTTTAGCAGTTAGGTTTTCAAAAACAATTGAACATGTATTCTTCTATTTAGAACCAAGGAGCCAAATTCAAATCTTCATCCACTTAATTCTAAAAGTGCTTTCATAGTGAAATATTTCATAAAACTTTTCATCCCCTATTTCACTCTATTAATGAGTTAAATTTCCAAAAGCAACGAAACACATTTCTTTTACATCCAACTGAGAAGTCAAATACCTATTTTCATAGATGTAGCTTTAAAAATGCTTTATTAGTTCTTTAATAATGATTTATTTTCAAAAAACCTTCACTAATTATTTTATCCCCCCAATGGAAGAATTTCGGAAAATGATAAAAACCTGTTTTTTTTGTTTCTGGCTGAGAAACCAAATGTCAATTTCCGTAGTTTTGTAGTTCTAGCTTCAACAGTAACATAGGGACATATTTTTTTTCAAAAAAACTTTTCAACCCATATTTCACCCCCTTAGGAGTGGAATTTCGAAAAATTTCTTCTTAAATGGTTCTTTCAGCGTAATATTTACACCTTCATCAAATTTCAAGTCCCTATACTTTGCAGGTTGGGCTGGAAGGCGGTGAGAGAATGAATACATGTGCCCCTATCGCACCACCTTGGAGGTTGTAGTTTCAAAATCAGTGAAACACGTATTTTTCAATAACAGAATTTTCATAGATTTAGCTTTAAAAATTCTTTCACACTGAATTATTTTCATAAAACATTTCATCGTATATTCCACCTCCTTATGAATTGAATGTATAAAAAACAGTGAGACATGTAATTTTTTTTATTTTTACTTCAACCGAGAAGCCAAATTCAGGTGTAAATATATTTAGCTTTAAATATGCTTTCATAATTAAATATTTCATGAAACATATCAACCTCTATGTAATGGGATTGTGGTAGTGACACACCAAAATCACAATAGTAATCCGTTGTAGTTGCTACATATTTTATTACAATCAAAAGCATTATAAAATCACAATCACAAAAATACAAGAGACTGCCTTATAAGGCCAGATCTGTTGGACAAATAGTAAATAAATTTCTTTACGTGAAACAAGACCCATTAAACTTCAAATTTGAATATGACTAGGTAAATATACTTAGGTAAGGCTTTACTTAAATAGTACAAATGTCCATAGAATGTGCAGCAGAACTCTCATTACTTCCAATCAGCAGAGAAACAGATTAAGCCTAATAAACAGATTTTTTAACATTTGGCTAGCCAACCTTCGTAAACAAAACTATATACAAATGATTAAAGCAATTAAGGAGGTGCTTTAATTTTGACCAAACCGACCTTCAAATTTACTTACCCAGCTGATTAATCAACAATATTCTTAGAATGATTACAACTAGAACATGACCATATGACAATACCCTTAAAATAAGGTTGCTTCAATATTTCGTGTGAATTGGCGATAGACGCGAGCAGAACAAGGATTCAAATCAATACGAGAGATCCACGAGACAGGGAGTGACATAGAAATATACTCAACTTGGCAATGCAATTGAACTTTGGATGCTATAGTTCTCCACCGGAAAGATGGAATCACGCAAAAGTGACAACATAACCCAAGATGTAAAGGAGAGGACATGGCCTTAAATATCTCTCTGTCTCCGTGGTGCTGTGCTCCCAATATTCTAGCGTCGACCTTTGCCAATTATCTCTAACACAACACACATCAAGGGCAGACAGTTTTCTGAGACATATACTACACAACCTTATCTGGAGAACAGGTGAGCATTACAACTGAACTGAAACAAATGAGCCGCCGTGAGTTACTTGGACAGTGCCAGCCCTTAAACTTTGATTAATAAGTTCGCTAAAAGTCATGCCGAAGTTAAGATGACAAGATTTATCTCCAGGTTCGGCATATTAGGGGCAGAGACAATGAATTGGCGACGCTCTTAGCCGTATGTTCGCTGGAGAGTCTGGGGAAGGCAAGGGCCACTTGGAGCCGGATCTTGGGGCGAATTTCCTTCTCTCCGAGACACCCGGTTTCTTCTGCGACTCAGCCGGCAAACAGGCTGTGGACCCCAGGTGGGGACCGAATAGGCAGCAATAGGCGGATGGCGACGTCGGTACTGGCTGTTGCCTTCGGGGGAGACAACCGTGGTGAAGTGAAGGTCTGTATTCCAGAGGAACGAGTTAGCATGATATATCCACGATTCGGTGGTCGGGGGTCATTTGGCGTTATACAAGACCTAGAACCGAGTTCGGGAACACGTTTTGGCCCAACCTATATCGCGATGTCAGGCAATTTGTTGGCAACTGTGTCAAGTGTAAGCGCGGTAAGCCCGATGTGGGGACGCGCAGAGAACTACTACAGTCGCTTAGGGAGCAGTGTCCTCTGGACCGGGACTCAAAGATCGAAACAACGATCGATGGAAACTGGCGCCAGAAACGCACCAGCTCGCTCTATTGCATCCCCTTAGGGGTTGAACTTCCAAAAACACCAAAACACGTATTTTCTTATTTGTAACCTTGAAGTCAAATACCAATTTTCGTAGATGTAGCCTTAAAAATACTTTCATAGTTCTTCCATAATTATTTATCTTAAAATAAAATGTTCACCCACTAGTTCACTTCATTCCCAATAATAATGGAACACATATTTCTTTATTTCTGACCTAGAAACCAGATACAAATTTTCGTATGCCTAGCTTCAAAATTACCTTAATAGCTACATGTTTCAAAAATCTTATAATTTCCTGTGTCTCCCCCTTGCAGTGTAGGAGGGATAGTGTCGTGCAACAGACAGTATACTCAGTAGACAACGAACTGTTCGTTGTGAAATCAGCGACATAGGAACCGAGACTGACACAGAAGATGCTGAAGGTGAAGCACACTAGACTCGTGTCTACCACGGCTTCAAATAGTATCGATTTATCATTAACGGAATTTCAGAAAAGTGAGCAAGTAATTTTACAGTAAATTCAGTACCGATGGGGAGGATATACAACGAAAAACATTTCTATAAAATTTCAGAAATAATGAAACATTCCACTCAAGTCGCGCGGCAGAACACGCAATGGATATGCTTGCACTTAAGACGGAAGGCCCCACGTGCTAACGCAGGCTTACGACAGATCGCAAAATTCGGCAGTAGGCGTAAGCCAACCTCGTGTGCTGCCATCTGTTGTTGATGCCAGGCATCAAGGTCTCAGTAGTACGGCCATGCACTGGAGAGTAGTTGCTTTGTAAGCACTCCGTCTTCAGGCCACGAGTGGCCTACTGGGACGGGACCATCCGACTGCTGTGTCATCATCCGTGGAGGATGCGAACAGGAGGGGCGTGGGGTCAGCACACTGCTCTCCCAGTCGTTATGGTGGTTTTCTTTGACCGGAGCCGCTACTATTCGGTCGAGTAGCTCCTCGATTGGCATCACGAGGCTGAGTGCACCCCGAAATATGGCAAGAGCGCATGGCGGCCTGGATGACCACCCATCCAAGTGCCGACCACGCCCGACAACGCACTTAACTTCGGTGATCTCACGTGAACCGATGCAACCTCCGGGGCAAGGCCGTTGCCGCAGATATTTTAGAGTAGTTGCTAACGTTTCATAATTATCTAGTTTACGGGGAAAATGTAAAAAACGCGATTGTCACCGAAGCTACAACTAATCTGAATTTCTGGTTAGCTATCAAGTGGTCTTGTGTGCGAGCCTAAATTTTTCATCCTATGCGGTGGGAATGATTCAAACCCGTCATGTTCTTCTTATGAGGTTTATTTAGCACACAATGATCGTTTGTAGTTGTGTTGAGTTACTAACTTGATAAATGTTAGGATGGCGCACGTATCATAACTGAGATCTGCGCTTGCGCTTAATGGCTGAAGGTGAATTAGCGCAATGAGTAGTAGCGAATGTTATAGTAACATGTTTGTAAATTATTTCAGGTAAATTACGTTAGTCGTGTAATATTATCCGTATATCAGTACAGTATGTGGGCCAATTACGTTAGTCATGGAATACTATCCGTATAAGACTATGTCACCTTGATGCCGCGAAATTTGCTTCAATTTTGGAATCCACGAAAGAACTGGAAATTTTCCTTTACACAGCTTTCCATATAATTTCTATTACAGTGATTTAGTCTTGTCTGTCACTCGACTTTTCTGACCGTGAAATAAATTCAATCGCTCAGGTGCTTATTACCTCTTCGTGTTTCCATTTGTCGATATTGCGCATAAACACTTACATATCTCAAACTTGCTATGGACAATGATGGAACGACACACTTTTCTATGGCGACACTGCAGTTTAGAGATAGAAAAACCGATCAGTTAAAACAATATGGGTATTTTAGTTCTGAATAAACGATGTCTTTCGGTATTTGTTTGCTCTCGGTTATAACAAGCATGTTCTTATTTTTTCCTGATAACCACGTAAAAACAGATATATCAATTAGCCACAGCAGCCGTAGTAAAATTTTTAGTTTTCAAGTAATCCTTTTTTAAAAAAGACGAGTAATTTTTATTCGTAAGATTTTCGTAGCTCTGAAATACTGCGTTATTACAGAAAAAATGGGAAAAGTGATGTATGCTACTTTAATAACACTGCTGACAGAAACGAGCAACAAATGGATTGGTCCAGCATTGCCGAGACAATATTGTTCCTGTTATACAAGCAGTGCGCGAGACTGGACGCAGTTTCTCGCTGTTGTCGAACGTCAGTTGTAACACAGAATGGCACCATCTGGAAGTATTTTACGATATGCGGTACGAGTGAAGCACAATGGTTGATTTGGTCGACTTGCGACATCATACAAAGAAAAAAGTTAAAATTTTCGGGATAAAAATAGAAAGTGCCTGATCTGCTGCCTGTGTCTACGGAGTATGCCGTTATCTGCTTGTAGCCCTTGAAAACAGAGAAATTAAAACGAAAAAGAGAGTTCTCCAGCCAAAGTTTTCACCCTTTATCGCTGGACTATACGTAACGTCCGCATAGTGCTGTGATAACCGATTACAATATAATTTCTGAGCAGAGCTTCTAAAAACTAAAATCAGTAGGAGAATACTGGCAGTTTTCTGTAGTACAGAAGCACTCGCCATATTTTGAGAGAAGCAGCGAACAGCGGACAAAGTTTTATTTGACTATTTAATTTAAATTATGTCCGAAAGAACAGACACCATATCCATATACGTATATGGTTCTGGCAATACCAGCCATGACCTTCTTCTGTGAAGATGCACACGTATTCCCCGAACTGTTACGGGACTTGGTAAGAATGTCTTCCACGAGTAATGAGTCTGGTGGTGTGGGACACTACGAATGTAGTGTGTGGACATACAAGGTGAGCATGTGAGTCTCGCGGGAGGCGTGCGCAAGGTAGTCCCTGCAGTCACTCTATCGTCTGTGCCCTCGGTGGCTAAGATGGACAGAGCGTCTGCCATGTAAGCAGGAGATCCCGGGCTTTAGTCCCAGACGGGGCACGTATTGTCACCTGTCCCCGTTGATATATATCGACACCCGTGAGCAGCTGACGGTATTAATATAATTCTAATTTCGTTCTGGACGGCTGCCGGTCATCATAAAAGTATTTAATTTAACGTGTTGATTCCATTTATCAAGAAACTGAGAAAGTCAAATTTTTTTAAATCTTTGTTTGATTCCTACGTTTACTAGAGGAAATAATGTAAATAAAAGGCTGAAAATCGGTTATTACAAGAACTGGAATTGTGACGGGCTTTAAAAATTAGGTTAAAGTGAGCCGAAACCAGTTGTTTCAGCGATAACCGACATTCCCACTGGAGTTCTGCGTGGTAAGATTGACGGGCAAGGACATCTGCCAGGAAGTTTCATATCAGCGCACACTCCGCTGCAGAGTGAAAATCTCATTCTGGAAACATCCCCTAGGCTGTGGCTAAGCCATGTCTCCACAGTATCCTTTCTTTCAGGAGTGCTAGTTCTGCATGTTTCGCAGAAGAGCTTCTGTAAAGTTTGGAAGGTAGGAGACGGATACTGGCAGAAGTAAAGCAGCGGAGTGTGCGCTGATATGAAACTTCCTGGCAGATTAAAACTGTGTGCCCGACCGAGACTCGAACTCGGGACCTTCGCCTTTCGCGGGCAAGTGCTCTACCATCTGAGCCACCGAAGCACGACTCACGCCCGGTACTCACAGATTTACTTCTGCCAGTATCCGTCTCCTACCTTCTAAACTTTACAGAAGCTCTCCTGCGAACCTTGCAGAACTAGCACTCCTGAAAGAAAGTTGTGAGTACCGGGCGTGAATAGTGCTTCGGTAGCTCAGATGGTAGAGCACTTGCCCGCGAAAGGCAAAGGTCCCGAGTTCGAGTCTCAGTCGGGCACACAGTTTTAATCTGCGAGGAAGCTTCATATCAGCGCACACTCCACTGCAGACTGATGATCTCATTCTGGAAACATCCCCCAGGCTGTGGCTAAGCCATGTCTCCGCAATATCCTTTCTTTCAGGAGTGCTAGTTCTGCAAGGTTCGCAGGAGAGCTTCTGTAAAGTTTGGAAGGTAGGAGACAGATACGGGCAGAACTAAAGCTGTGAGTACCAGGCATGAGTCGTGCTTCGGTAGCTCAGATGGTAGAGCACTTGCCCGCGAAAGGCAAAGGTCCCGAGTTCGGGTCTCGGTCGGGCACACTGTTTTAAGCTGCCTATTATTTCGTCTACCAAAAACCGTCTCTCACTATGGCGTCTTCAGTACAGTTTTGTTTTCCACTGCTGACAATAGAAACGATTTGGCAGATGTGGCACTGTAGATGCCCAGTATGCGTGTCTTAATGGAAATAAACCGCCTGGAACATTTTCCCTTTAACGTCCCTTGAATCGGATTTCATGGAACGTTATTACTTTCCTGTGTCCATTTCTATCACACCACCTGATAGCCACGACTGGGGAGGGTTCGGAGGGGGTGGGGTGAAACTTGGCACCACTTTGAGTGGCAGAAAAACCGAAGAAAACCTAACGTTTTCGTCATTTGTTTGACGCAGTGCCAGTTCGTCACATCGGACGCTTTTCTCTCGGAAACGTTTACATTCATCGTCTGGCAATCAATGTCGCCTGCTGAGGTATGCAGTGGCACCACTCTGTACGAAATAGAAGCTTAAGTTGATGGAGTCGACAAGTAAGGAGCAGTGTCTGTCTTGTTTTAGATATTGAAAATTCAATTATAGGCCTTATTTGCTGCCTTGTAGTTGACATAGGACCTTGCGATTTTGCACGACCGAGGTCCGGTAGCCACACCACACGGGAAAATGCGAGGAGTGTTAATGTGTAGTAAAAAGCGAAGAAAACCTTACGTTATCTACATTTGTTTTCCTAACGACGAAATGGGATATCGTCAGAATGGACGCTTTTCTCTCGGAAACGTTTACATTTATCGTCTGGCAATTAATGTCGCGTGCTGAGGTATGCAGTCGCACCACTCTGTACGAAATAAGTTCTAAGCTGATGCAGTCGACAAGTAATATCGAAATATATTGTCACCTCGAAATACATCGACACCTCGAAATAAATCAACACCTCGAAATAAATCAACACCTCGAAATAAATCGCCACCTCGAAATAAATCGAAACCACGAAATAAATCGAGACCCGGAGATAAATCGAAACCTCGAAGTAAATCGACACATCCAAATCAACCGACACATCGAAATGATTCGAAATAACGAAATGTATCGACATCTAGGCGCATTTCGACGAACGAAACGTATCGATACCTCGTAGTAATTCGAGGAAGCGACATAGCTCGTGTTCCAGGAACATCGATATCTCGAAATATATCGATACCTCAAAATATAAAAATTCTCTAAAAAAAGCGGTATCAAGAAATTTATGGTTCGCTTGAGCTATAGTGATATCTCGAAATATATCGATATCTCGAAATAAATCGCTATCTGAAGTACACCTATACATGGAAAGATATAGATACCTCGAAATATATAGACAACCCATATTGTGTCGGTATATCAAAATATATCGATATGTCGACATAAATGGATTCTTCGAAGTCAATCGATATCTCTAAATACAACGACTACTCGATATAGACAGATATATCTAAATAAATCGACTTCTCGGTATAAACTGGAGCCTCGATACAAATCGATATATAGAAATGAATCGATTGTTTGAAATGTATGGATGTCTCAATATAAATCTGAACTCTAAGAAAACGATTCTCGAAATAAATAAATATATCGAAATATATCGTTAACTCGATGAATAACGATATCTAGTGGTCGGATATATGTTTAAAGATGACAAGACATATCAGTATAGTTCGATATACATGAAAATACTTTCTATTTTCAATATATCGATAGATTTATAGACCTCAGGAAACAAAACGCCGATCTGACCTCGGGGCAAAAACGCAGACCTCGTGAGAAAACGCCGACCTCAGGGGAAAAACGCAGACCTCGGGGGAAAAACGCCGACATCGGGGAAAAACGCAGACCTCGGGGAAAAACGCCGACCTCAGGGGAAAATGTCGACCTAAGGAAAAACGACGACCTCGGGAAAAACGACGACCTCGGGAAAAACGCCGACCTCGGGAAAAACGCCGAACTTCGGAAAACCGCCGACCTCGGGAAAAATGCAGTTCCATTAATTTACACAGACACTAATCTCAGTCACCATTAGCTTCTCAAAATGCAACCAAATTTCTGGTATTTATCACCTCACACAAAAAGTGGTCATGACAGAAAAGTCCCATTCTTTAGAAAGTTTAGAATGAGTTGTTCTAAATATAACAGATAATCTATTTACAATAATCTACAAGTACTGCACAATGAGAAGAGACTGTCAACCTCAGCACTTTGAAATAGTGCACAACTAGGAAGACAGAGGTTCTATTGCTGTTTCTAATCTTCCGGAGCTTGAAATTCAAGAATCCAAGATTGCCTCGAATGAGAACAGCAGGAATGAATGTCCTGCACCAGTATAGAACTTACTCTGAAACTCCACAGAAAATCACATGGCACAATTACCTCACATCATCCTCAGCAAACTACTGAAGCCTCTAATGGACGTAACAACGTCGTCACCTCCTTCACCAGTGAAAGATCTTAGTAGCTATTGAGTCATGAGTAGGTGGCCAATTAATAATTTGTTGTTCAAAGCTAATTTCAGTGTATATGGAAATACTCAGTGGACATCTTTAACCATCATATTTTACTGCCTAAGGTATATCAACTTTCCAGACTATAAGAATAAGCAGAACTTGGTCTTTCCCATTCCGAGTTTGTTTAAAATGTATCAAGGGAATCAGAGCCACTGGGCGTTTAGAGCAACCTGCTTTAAACAATATGACACAGAATTTTTCATTTCTCTCTGAAACGGTTACCTACATCGTCTGCAAACTTATGATCCGTGCTGCGGTATGCGGAGACTTTAAAAGCAACACAGTAGAACACACAAGAAGCTTCTAAGTTGATGTTATCGGACAGTAAGAAGCAATACAATTCAAGTTTTACTTATCGATTGTTGGCTCATTAGCCGGCTTTGGTGCCTTGGACATGACCGAGGACCATAGGATTTTGTATCTAACGACGGCTGGCAGCCATGTTACACGCGAGAATGTGAAAAGCGTCCATAAGTAGTAAAAAAGTGAGAAATCGCACCGTTTTCGTCATTTGCTATCGTATCGAAGTAATGCAAGATCGTCACATTGGCCGCTTTTCTCTCTCAAACGGTTACATTTATCGTCTGCAAACTTATGTGGCGTGCTGCGGAATGCGGAGATATTAAAAGGACAGCAGTAGAACACAGAAGAAACTTCTAAGTTGATGTTATCGGACAGTAAGAAGCAGTACATTTCAAGTTTTAGTTATCGATTATTGACTTATTAGGTCGCTTTGTCGCCTTGGATATGACCGACGACATTAAAATTTTGTATGAAACAAAGTCTGGTAGCCACGGTACACGAGAGAATGTGAAAAGTGTCCATAAAAAGTAAAAACCTGAGAAATTGCACCGTTTTGATCATTAGCTGTCGTACTGACGGAATGCAGATCGTCATATTGGAAGCTTTTCTCTCTCAAACGGTTACATATATCGTCTGCAAACGTATGTGGCGTGCTGCGGTATGCGGAGACACTAAAAGCACTGCAGTAGAACAAACTATAAAGTTTCTAAGTTGATGTTATCGGTCAGTTAGAAGCAGTACAATTCAAGTTTTAGTTATCGATTATTGACTTATTAGGTCGCTTTGGTGCCTTGGACATGACAGACGACCTTAAGATTTTGCATGAAACAACGACTGGTAGCCACGTTGCACGTGATAATGTGAAAAGTGTTCATATGTAGTAAAACCCTGAGAAATCGCACCTTTTCGTCATTTTCTGTCGTGTCGACGGAATGCCAGATCGACACATTGGAAGCTTTTTCTCTCTCAAACGGTTACATATATAGTCTGCAAACTTATGTGGCGTGCTTCGGTAGGTGGACACACAAAAAATACACTCCTGGACATTGAAATAAGAACACCGTGAATTCATTGTCCCAGGAAGGGGAAACTTTATTGACACATTCCTGGGGTCAGATACATCACATGATCACACTGACAGAACCACAGGCACATAGATACAGGCAACAGAGCATCCACAATGTCGGCACTAGTACAGTGTATATCCACCTTTCGCAGCAATGCAGGCTGCTATTCTCCCATGGAGACGATCGTAGAGATGCTGGATGTAGTCCTGTGGAACGGCTTGCCATGCCATTTCGACCTGGCGCCTCAGTTGGACCAGCTTTCGTGCTGGACGTGCAGACCGCGTGAGACGACGCTTCATCCAGTCCCAAACATGCTCAATGGGGGACAGATCCGGAGATCTTACTGGCCAGGGTAGTTGACTTTCACCTTCTAGAGCACGTTGGGAGGCACGGGATACATGCGGACGTGCATTGTCCTGTTGGAACAGCAAGTTCCCTTGCCGGTCTAGGAATGGTAGAACAATGGGTTTGATGACGGTTTGGCTGTACAGTGCACTATTCAGTGTCCCCTCGACGATCACCAGAGGTGTACAGCCAGTGTAGGAGATCGCTCCCCACACCATGATGCCTGGTGTTGGCCCTGTGTGCCTCGGTCGTATGCAGTCCTGATTGTGGCGCTCACATGCACGGCGCCAAACACGCATACGACCATCACTGGCACCAAGGCAGAAGCGACTCTCATCGCTGAAGACGACACGTCTCCATTCGTCCCTCCATTCACGCCAGTCGCGACACCACTGGAGGCGGGTTGCACGATGTTGGGGCGTGAGCGGAAGACGGCCTAACGGTGTGCGGGACCGTAGCCCAGCTTCATCGAGACGGTTGCGAATGGTCCTCGCCGATACCCCAGGAGCAACAGTGTCCCTAATTTGCTGGGAAGTGGCGGTGCGGTCCCCTACGGCACTGCGTAGGATCCTACGGTCTTGGCGTGCATCCGTGCGTCGCTGTGGTCCGGTCCCAGGTCGACGAGCACGTGCACCTTCCGCCGACCACTGGCGACAACAACATCGATGTACTGTGGAGACCTCACGCCCCACGTGTTGAGCAATTCGGCGGTCCGTCCACCCGGCCTCCCGCATGCCCACTATACGCCCTCGCTCAAAGTCCGTCAACTGCACATACGGTTCACGTCCACGCTGTCGCGGCATGCTACCAGTGTTAAAGACTGCGCTGGAGCTCCGTATGATACGGCAAACTGGCTGACACTGCCGGCGGCGGTGCACAAATGCTGCGCAGCTAGCGCCATTCGACGGCCAACACCGCGTTTCCTGGTGTGTCCGCTGTGCCGTGCGTCTGATCATTGCTTGTACAGCCCTCTCGCTGTGTCCAGAGCAAGTATGGTGGGTCTGACACACCGGTGTCAATGTGTTCTTTTTTCCATTTCCAGGAGTGTACCATAGTAGAACACAGAAGAAGCTTCTAAATTGATGTAATCGGCCAGTAAGAAGCAGTACAATTCAAGTTTCAGTTATAGATTATTGACTTATTAGGTGGCTTTGGTGCCTTGGACATGACCGACGGCCTTAAGATTTCGCATGAAACAACGGCTGGCAGCCACATTACACGTTATCATGTGAAAAGTATCCATATGTAGTACAAACCTGTGAAATCCCTCCGGTTTCGTCATTTGCTATCGTATCGACGGAATGCAGATCGTCATATTTGAAGCTTTTCTCTCTCAAACGGTTACATTTATCGTCTGCAAAATTATGTGGCGTGCTGCGGAATGCGGAGACACTAAAAGCACAGCAGTGGAACACAGAAGAAACTTCTAAGTTGATGTATCAGCCAGTAAGAAGCAGTACAATTAATGTTTTAGTTATCGATTTTTGACTTATTAGCCGGCTTGTGTGTCTTGAACATGACCGAGCACCGTACGATTTTGCATGTAACAACGGCTGGCAGGCACGTTATACGAGAGAATGTGAGAAGTGTCCATAAGTAGTAAAAACGTGAGATATAGCACCGTTTTTGTCATTTGCTATCCTACCGTCGGAATGCCAGATCGTCACAATGGAAACATTTCACTCTAAAACGGTTAAATTTATCGTCTGCAAACCTATGTGGGGTGCTGCGGTATGCGGAGACACTAAAAACACCGCAGTAGAACACACAAGAAGCTTCTAAGTTGATGTTATCGGACAGTAAGACGCAGTACAATTCAAGTTCCAGTTATCGATTATTGACTTACTAGGTGGCTTTAGTGCCTTGGACATGACCGACGACCTTAAGATTTTGTGTGAAACAACGTCAGGTGGCCACGTTACACGAGAGAATGTGAAAAGCGTCTATAAGTAGTAAAAAAGTGAGAAATCGCACCATTTCTTTCATTTCCTATCGTATCGACGTAATGCGAGATCGTCAAATTGGCCGCTTTTCTCTCTCAAAAGGATACATTTATCGTCTGCAAACTTATGTAGCGTGCTGCGGAATGCGAAGACACTAAAAGCACCACAGTAGAACAATGAAGAAGCTTCTAAGTTGATGTTATCGGACAGTAAGAAACAGTACAATTCAAGTTTCAGTTATCGAATATTGACTTATTACGTGGCTTTGGTGCCTTGGACATGACCGACGGCCTTAAGATTTCGCATGAAACAACGAATGGCAGCCAAGTAGCTGGAGAGAATGTGAAACGTGTCCATATGTGGTGAAAACCTGAGAAATCGCGCGGTTTTCGTCATTTGCTATCGTATCGACATAATGCGAGATCGTCAAATTGATCGCTTTTTCCTCTCAAAACGAAATATTTGTCGTCTGCAAACTTATGTGGCGTGCTGCGGAATGCGGAGACACTAAAAGCACCACAGTAGAACACACAAGAAGCTTCTAAGTTGTTCTTATCGGACAGTAAGACGCAGTACAATTCAAGTTTTAGTTATCGATTATTGACTTATTAGGTAGCTTTGATGCCTTGGACATGACCGACGACCTTATGATTTTTTATGAAACAACGACTGGCAACCACGTTACACGAGAGAAAGTGAAAAGTGTTCAATAGTAGTAAAAACCTGAGAAATCCGCCCGTTTTCGTCATTTGCTATCGTATCGACGTAATGGGAGATCGTCACATTGGCCGCTCTTCTCTCTCAAACGATTACATTTATCGTGGGCAAAGCTATGTCGCGTGCTGCGGCATGCGGAGACACTAAAAGCACCATAGTAGAACCCAGAAGAAGCTTGTAAGTTGATGTAATAGCCAGTAGGAAGCAGTACAATTCAAGTTTTAGTTATCGATTATTGACTTATCAGCTGGCTTTGGATGTTTTGGACTTGACTGAGGACCTTAAGATTTTGCAACCAACAACGACTGGCAGCCTCGTTGCACGAGGGAATGTGAAACGTGTCCATATGTAGTAAAAACCTGAGAAATCGCACCGTTATCGTCATTTGCTTTCGTATCGACGTAATGCCAGATCGTCACATTGGCAGCTTTTCTCTCTCAAACGGTTACATTTACCGTCTGCAAACTTATGTTGCGTGCTGCGGAAAGCGGAGACACTAAAAGCAACGCAGTAGAACACAGAAGAAGTTTCTAAATTGATGTAATAGCCAGTAAGAAGCAGTATAATTTAAGTTGTAGTTATCGATTATTGATTTTTTAGCATGCTTTCGTGCCTTGGACGTGAGCTAGGACCGTACGATTTTGCATGAAGGGAGGTGGAGCAGCCACGTTGCACCTGAGAATGTGAAAAGTGTTCATATGTAGTAAAAACCGGAAAAATCCTCCCGTTTTCGTCATTTGCTATCGAATAGACTTAATGCCACATCGTCACATTGGCCGCTCCTCTCTCTGAGACGGTTTCATTTATTGTGTGCAAAGCTATGTCGCGTGCTGCGGTATGCGGAGACACTAAAAGCACCCCAGTCGAACATAGAAGAAGTTTCTAAGTTGATGTAATCGTCCAGTAAGAAGCAGTACAATTCAAGTTTTAGCTATCGATTATTGAATAATTAGCTGGCTTTGGTGCATTGGAGATGACCGACGACCTTAAGATTTTGCATGAAACAACGACTGGCAGCCACGTTACAGGAGACAATGTGAAAAGTGTACATATGTAGTAAGAACCTGGGAAATCGCACCGTTTTCGTCATTTGCTATCTTATCGACGTAATGCCACATCGTCACTTTGGCCGCGTTTCTTTCTCAAACGGTTACATTTAACGTTGGCAAAGTTATGTCGCGTACTGCGGTATGCGCAGACATTAAAAGCACCGCAGTAGAACACAGAAGAAACTTCTAAGTTGATGTAATCGGCCAGTAAGAAGGAGTACAGTTCAACTTTTAGTTATCGATTATTTACTTATTAGCTGGCATTTGTGCCTTGGACTGGACGGACGACCTTAAGATTTTGCATGAAACGAAATATGGCAGACACGTTGCACGAGAGAATGTGAAGAGTGTCCATATGTAGTAAAACGTGATAGATCGCACCATTTTCGTCATCTGCTATCGTATGTACGTAATGGAAGATCGATCATTGGACGCTTTTCTCCCTTAAACTTCTACATTTATGGTCTTCAACATTTTGTGGCGTGCTGCGGTATTCGGAGACACTAAAAGCACCACAGTAGAACCCAGATGAAGCTTCTAATTCTATGTAATCGGCCAGTAAGAAGCAGTACAATTCAAGTTTTAGTTATCGATTAATGACTAATTAGAAGGCTTTAGTGTCTTGGCAATGACCGACAACCTTAAGATTTAGCATGAAACAACGACTGCCAGCCACGTTAGTCGAGAGAATGTGAAAAGTGTCCATATGTAGTAAAAACCTGAGAAATCGCACCGTTTTCGTCATTTGCAATCGTATCGATGGAATGCCAGATCGTCACATTGGCCGCTTTTCTCTCTCAAACGGTTACATTTATCGTCTGCAAACTTGTGTGGCGTGCTGCGGTATGTGGAGACACTAAAACACCACAGTAGAACACAGAAGCTTCTAAATCGATGTAATCGGCCAGTAAGAAGCAGTACAGTTTAAGTTTTAGTTATCATTTATTGACTTATTTGCCGGCTTTGGTGCCTTGATCATGAGCTAATACCTTGCGATTTGGCATGAAACGACGTCTGGACGCCACGGTGCACGGAAGAATGTGAAAAGTGTTCGTATATCGTAAAACTTGAGAAATCCACCCGGTTTCGCCTTTTGCTATCGAATCGACGTAAAGCCATATCGTCACATTGGCCCCTATTCTCTCTGAAACGTTTACATTTATCGTCTGAAAACTTATTTCGCTTGCTGCGGTGTGGGGTTACACTACAAGCAACAAAATAGGAGCTTCTTAGTTGATGCAATCAGCCAGTAAGAAGTAGTATAAGTGAGATTTTTGTTATTGATTGATGAATTATTGGCCGGCTTTTATTGCCTTGCATGTGACCGAGGACCCTACGCTTTTGCATGAGCCGAGGTCAGGAAGCCACGTTAAACGAAAAAATGTGAAAAGTTTTAATATGTATTAAAAAACTTTAGAAGACCACCCGTTTGCGTCACTTGCCTTATGACGTATTGCTAGATAGTTACATAGGTATCTTTTCTCTTGGAAACGTTTACATTTATGGTCTGGAAACCAATGTCGCGTGCTGAGGTATCCAGTGGTAACACAAGGAACAAAATAGAAGCTTCTAAGTTGTTTGCAATTGACTAGTAAGAAGTAGTACAAGACAAGTTTCGGTTACGGAATTTCAATTATTGGCCAGTTTTGGTGTCTTGAAATTGATTGAGGACCTGGGAACTCATCTGTCTACTTCCCCATCCCCTCTCCCCTCCCGCACAGAAGATTTCTGTCTACCTATCGCTCTTCCGCTACCGCTACCCTCGTATTAGGTCAGCCTACCTACCACCCCTTGGAAGATCTCTCTCTACCTACCCCACCCATTGGAAGACATTTGTCTACCTACTCCCCTCCATGGAATATGTCACTCTACCTCCCCCCCCCATCAGAAGATGTCTGTCGATCTCCCATTTTCCAGAGATGTCTGTGTACCCACCCACCTATTCGGAAGAAGTCTCCCCCCTCTCGGAATATGTCTATCTACCACCCTCTCAGAAGGTGTCTAACCCCCTCGGAAGATGTCTACCACCACTCGGAAGATGTCTGCCTACCCTCGGAAGATGTCTGTCTACCTACCCCCTTCAGAGGATATCTGTCTACCTACCTCCCATCTGAAGATGTCCGTCTACCTACCCGCACCCTTGGAAGATGTCTGTCTACCTACCCCACTTGGAAGATATCTGTCTACATACTCACTCTCTATGAAGATGTATGTCTGCCAACCCACCACTCGGAACATGTCTGTCTACCTACCCCCCGTGGGAAGATGTCTGTCTACCTACCCTACACTTGGAAGATGTCTGTCTGCTTACCTCCCCTCGTAAGGTTCTCTCTACCTTTTTGTTTAGCCCATCCAGTAATTCACAGAGAAAAGAGAATATAGCATTTTCAGTTGTCAAACTACTTCTAAAACCGAACTGCGCATTTGATAGCAAATTGTGTGATATAAAATGATCAAGTAACCTTACATGCACAGCCTTTTCGGTAACTTTTGCAAACACTGATGGCATAGAAATAGGTATGAAATTTTCTACATGATACCTTTCTCCCTTTTCATAAAGCGGCTTTACTGCTGAGTACTTTAATCGCTCAGGAAACTGACCATTCCTAAAGGAAAAATTACAAATATGGCTGAGTACAGGGCTAACATGTGCAGCACAGTACTTTAATATTCTGCAAGACACTCCATCATAACCATGAGAGTCCTTAGTATTCAGTGATTTAATTATTGACTCAATCTCCCTCTTGTCTGTATAACAGAGGAGTATTTCAGACATCAATCTCAGAAAGGTATTTGCTAAGAAATTTGTATGATTTCCTGTTGAAACTAAATTTTTATTTAGCTTGCCAGCAATGCTCAGAAAGTGATTGTTAAATACCGTACATATATCTGATTTATCATTAACGAAAATATTATTACTCAGAACTAACTTTATATCATAGACCTTGTGCTGATGACCAGTCACTCCCTTCACAACTAACCATATGTCTTTAATTTTATCCTGTGAATAAGCTATTCTATTTTGCCTTGCTAATAACATTTTTAGGCACCTTGTAATCCTGTTTGTAAGGGGCTATGGTAGCGTGATTGTGACTACTTCTAACATTTTGATGTAATTCCCGCCATGTTCTACATGATATCCTTATCCTACTAGTCAGCCAACCGGGCTGTCCATTACTGCTAGTACCCCATTTAGAATGTTCTAATGGAAAACAACTCTCAAAGAGCATGAGAAATGTGTTATGGAAAGCATTGCATTTATCATCTGTATTATTGGCACTATAAACATCTTGCCACTCTTGTTCGTTGACAAGTTTTAAAAAACTCTCTATTGCTGTTGGATTGACTTTCCTACGTTCTATGTAACTAAACATGACATTGGTTGGAGTACAAAAACCTTTTAGTGTTAAAATTTGTGCATTATGGTCTGAAAGGCCATTCACTCTTTTACTAACAGAATGCCCATCTAGTAATGAAGAACGAATAAAAATATGGTCTATGACTGTGCTACAGTTCCCCTGCAACCTAGTTGGAAAAAAACACAGTTTGCATCAGATCATATGAATTTAGGAGATCTACCAACATCATTTTTCTTGGGACCGAGCGAGGTGGCGCAGTGGTTAAGACACTGGACTCACATCCGGGAGGACGACGGTTCAGTCCCGCGTTCAGCCATCCTGATTTAGGTTTTCCGTGATTTCCCTAAATCACTTCAGGCAAATGCCGGGTTAGTTCCTCTCAAAGGGCATGGACGACTTCCTTCCCCATCCTTCCCTAATACGAAGAGACCAATGACCTCGCTGTCTGGTCTCCTTCCCCAAACAACCCAACCCCCCTTTTTCTTGAACAATCATATACAAAATTAATATTGAAGTCCCCACATATAACTACTTTCTGGTACTTCCTACAAAGTGAATCAAGGACCCTCTCTAGCTTAAGCAAAAATGCTCTGAAGTTGGGGTTAGAGGCCCTATAAACAACAGCAATTAGAAGTTTAACTGCACTAAATTCAACAAATGCTGCACAACTTTCAAATATCTGTTCAGTGCAGTGTCGCGACAAGTCTATGGACTCAAATAACATAGGGTTTTTTATGTACAGAGACACTTCCCCACCCCGCAAGGAACTCCTTGAGAAACAGCCAGCTAATTTGTAGCCTGGTAAAGCAAGCCTATAAATTATCAATTTATTGAAGTGGTGCTCTGATGTGACAATAATTTCAGCGTTAACATCTATTAGCAGTTCACTAACTTTATCTCTAATAACTCTTATATTTTGATGAAATATGCTAATTCCTTCTCTACTTGGAAACATTACATCCTCTGAAGGAGAGCCCTTAAAGACACTTCCTTTAAGCAGGTATACCTATCAGCTGACTTCAGTATTAAAAAGGTGCAGCTCTAACACCAACCACTACAGGAATTTTTCCATGAGTGACACAACTACCGCCACCATCACCCACTACTCTGTCACCTATAAGCTTAGGTAGCCTCCCCTTCGCATACCTATTGAGGTGCAGGCCATGCCTAGTGAAACCCAATCTACTGATAGACCCAACTGGTACCACTGAGATGTGATCCATGCCCTCTGCCATCAGTGCACCCCCCAGCCCCACATTAACGCGCCTAACAGCAGCATTAAGGTGTGGCCGATCATGATGCTGAAACAGTTTCACGAAAAGCACATTAGTGCCACCAGTTTGAGTAGCTATCTTAACCAAGTCACCACTGACATCATACCCCCTGTCCCTATTGCGACTGCTCCCAGCTCCATTTACTATCACTACCTGATCCTCCTCTGTAAAATTCTTACATACCTCCCCTACGCTTTCAGCCACCGGAGCCAACCCTGCACTAGGCTTCACAATGCTTGTGACCTGGTACTCACTCCACAAAACTTCCAGCAAATGCTGGCCCACACCTCTACCATGGGAACTACCTAGCAGCAGAACCTAGGCCTCCTAATTGCTGAGGACTGCTGCAAGTTACCTACATATGCAGCTTCACGAGGCTCCTCTCCGCTCAACTCTGACAGTTTGTCGTATCTATTGCATGTATGCAAAGTAAAACTGTCTGACTACCTCCTTTTACTAGCTATCTTCTTGCCAACTGCCAGTTCCCATTCCCCAGCACCCTTCACCCTCCTCAACTTATCTAGTTCCTTCTTTGCGCATTGTAACTTCACCTGAAGGGCACAGATCTTACACTCCTGCTCCTCTATTAACTTGTTTCTACTACAGATTCTACATTCCCAGGACAGGATCACCCTAAAACTACCACTGGCTTCCCCACTGCATTCCCCCCAATTAAAATACTTTGAACAAATCCCACAGCGTAATCCACTACTCACAAACCTACGACAGAGCCCACACTTCTCACTCATGATAAAATTTTACAGTTACTAAAAAAAACTATACATCTACGTTACCAAAGTTCAGTTACAAAAGCAGCTAACAAGTATGGTCTCGAAATTCTCTGCCTACTAAGAAAGCAGCTACTTGTATTAATACTACTACAACACAGCCGATACCAATACCAGCAAAACTTCACAAAATTATTAGCTAAAACCAAAAAATTAAAACTAAACGCCAGTTCAAAATTAAAGCACGAAATTTATTGAAAACTCTATAAAACACAGCGAGCAAACGATTACAAAAGTTTATTAAGTCAGTACTTCGCCACAAACGGCAAGCAACACCACTGCAATCCATTCAATTTAATAACTGTATAACAGAGCACAAACAAGTTCGTCAGTACTTACCTTATAACCGCTACAGATGCAGTGCACGCCGCAGAATGTAAACAAACTGATGAGGCGCGAGGCTTAGACGAACCACGAAAGCACACTCACAAATAATAGACCACTCGAGTCAATACAACAGGAAGAAAGACGGAGATAAATGAATATCCACTAATAAGTTGCTTTTACGGCAAAAATAATAACACAAACAAACTTTAAAATACGTAAATGAAGTCTAAAATTTATAAAACATTAACAAGCTATTTCAACAGCAGTGCAGCTCATGTGACGACACACCCATGATGATCTGCCCCCCCCCCCCCCCGGCCTGAGAAGGTGCCTATCCAGCCCACCCTCGAAAAATGCCTATCTATCCCCCTCAGAAGATATCTGCCTAGCTACCTCCACTCAGAAGATATCTGTCTACCTACCCCTCCTTGGAAGATCTATGTCAACCTGCACCTACCGCCTCACCCCCTCAGATGATGTCTGTGTACCTACCCACACCCTTGGAAGATGTCTGTCTACCTAACCCCCCCCCCCCTCCCTCAGAATATGTATGACTACCTACCACTCCCCTCGGAATATGTATGTCTACCTACCCCACCCCTCGGGAGATGTCTGTGTGCCTACCCCTCTCGGAAGATATCTACCTACACCTCCCACATCGGAAGATGTCATTCTACCTCTCCCTCATCGAAAACTGTCTGTCTTTCATCGCCCCACCACCTAATATGTCATTCTACCTACTTGCCTCCTCAGAAAATGTCAGTCTACATAACCCCCCACAGGAGATGTCTGTCTACCTGCCCCATGTAAGACGTCTACCTACTTAATACCGTCGGCAGATGTCTGCCTACCTCACCCCCCTAAGGAAGATGTTTGTCCACCTACCTCACCCTCTGAAGATGTCTATCTACATCTCCCAGAAAAACTTTCTCCGCACGTCGTAAGACGTCTATCACCCTGAAGATGCCTCAACCCCCCCCCCCTCCCCCTCGCTAAGCAGATGTCTATCTACCTACCTGCCCTCTCGGAATATGTCTGTCTACCTATCCAACCCCCATTCAGCCCCCCGCTCCGAAGTTGTTTACCCCTGTCTCGGAAGATGTCTAGAGACCCCCAAACTTCAGAAGGTGTCTTCCAGCCCTTCAGGCGATGTCTGTCTACCTACCCTCACCACCATTCGAAGATGTCTACCCCCTTGGAGGATGTCTACTCCCCCTGGAATATGTCTGACTACTCACGTTGGATGATGTCTGTCTGTCTATCTACTCAGCCCCCCTGGGATGATGTCTGTTAAACTATCACCCCTTGGAATTTGTTTATCTATCATTACCAGCACAAAAGATGTCCATCAACCTACAATCGCCCTCTGAAGATGTCTGTCTACCTACAGCTCCCGCTTGGAAGATGTCTGTCTACCTAAAACCGCCCTCAGAAGATGTCTGTCTACCTATCCCCACATCAGAAAATATCTGTCTCATCTCCCCGCCCTTGGAATATGTCTGTCTACCTACACACCCCATCGGAAATGTCTGTCTACCTAAGCTCGCTCAAAACATGTCCGATTAGCTATCCACCCCAGAAGATGTCTGCCTACCTACCCAACCGTCGGAAGATGTCTGTTTACCTACCCCTCCCCCTCGGAAAATGTCTCTCTCTCATCCCCCCACCTGAGAATATGTCTGTCTACTTACCTGCCCTCCCTCGGAAAGATCTCTATCTACCTAAACCCACCCCTCAGAAGATGTATGACTACCTACACCTCCCCTTGGAAGATGTATGTTTTCCAACCCTCCCTTCAGAATATTTCTGCCTACCTACCCTCTATCACGAAGGATGTCTGTCCACCTACAATTCCTTTCAGAAGGTGTCTGTCTACATACCCACCCACACTTGGAAGAAGTTTGTCTACGTGCCCACCCCCTCAGGAAATGTCGGTCTACCAACCCCCTTAGAGGATGTCTGTCTACCTGTACCCCTCTGATGACGACTGTCTACCTAACCGCCATCTGAAGAAACCTGTCTACCTACCCCCCTTGGAAGATGTCTATCCTCCTACAACTCTTCACAATACGTCGGCCTACCAACCCCCGTCTTGTAAGATATCTCTCTACATACCCCCCCCCCCCCCCACATGATCTGTCTACCTACCCCCCTCCCCCCGTCATAACATGAATGTCTACCTAAGCCCCTCAGAAGATGTATGCATATCTACCCCCCTTCAAATGATTCGATTTCATCCCTCCTGTGGGAGATGTCTGTCTCCCTACCCCTACCTCTGAGGATAACTGTCTACCTACCCCACCTCTCAGAAGATGTCAAACTACCACTCCTCTCGGAAGATATCTACTCCCACATCAGAGAATGTCTACACCCCTCTTGGTCTGTCTACCAAAATGCATACTTTGAAAGATGTCTCCCCCCCCCTTGAAAGATGTCTGTCTACCAAGGATACCCCCAGAAGATGTCTGTCTACTGAACTCACCCTCAGAATATGTCTCCTTCTTACTTACCCCTCCCCCCCTCGGAATATGTCTGTCTACCTACCCAATTCCCCATAAGATGATGACTGTCTACCTTATTCCCCTCAGAAGGTGTATGTCTACATACCACCCCTCGGAACATGTGTGCCTACCTAAAACCCTTGGAAGAGGTCCATATTCTCCCATCTTGGAAGATATTTATTTACACCCCTCTTGGAAGATATCTACCCCTGTCTTGGAGGATGACTACCTCCCTCTCGGAGGATGTCTACCCCCTCTCTGAAGATATCTGTCAACGTACCCTCCTCTCCAAAGGTATCTCTCCTCCACCAGATGATGTAAGTCTATCAAACCTCAAATGGAAAATGTCTGTCCTCCTAATCCCCCTCGGAAGATGACTGTGTACCTACCCACCTGTCTGTCTACTCCCATGATGTCTGTCTACCTCCCCCTTAGGTATATGTCTGTATACCTACACCCTTTCTGAAGATGTCTGTATACCAAACACCCCTCCGAAGATGACTATCTACCTACCCTGCTTCAGAAGGTGTCAGTCTACCTAACCCCACCTTGGAAGATGCCTGTCTACAAAATTTCACCCGGAAGATGTCTGCCTACCTAACCATTTCCACAATAGATGTCTATTTACCAACCCCTCTGCCTCGGAAGATGTCTGCCTTCCTACAAATCTCACAACAGAAGAGGTCTGTCTACCTACTTACAGCCCTTGGAAGATGTCTCTCTACGTAGCCCCAGTCATAAAATATTGTCTACCAACCCATACCTCGGAATATGTCTGTCTATCTACCCCCCAGAAGATGATTGTCTAATTACCCCCTCATCTGAAGATGTCTGTCTACCTACACATCCCCCACAGAAGATGTCTGTCTACCTACACCCATCAGAAGATGGTGTCTACTTACCACCATCGGAATATGTCTCTCTACCGATCCCCTCTTGGCAAATGTCATTCTACACCAACCTATAACCTACAACCTACAACCCCCAGAAGAAGTCTGTCTACCTACCCCCTCTCTTGAAAAATGTTTATAGTCACCCTACCTCGGACAATGTCTCTCTATCTATGCCCCATCGTGGAAGATGTCTGTCTACCCACCCACCCATCAGAAGAAGGCTGTCTACTACCATCCCCTCACAGAAGATGTCTGCCAACCAACCCCCTATTGGAAGATGTCTGTCTACCTACCCCACACCACCTCTGAAGATGTCTGTCTACCAACCTTCCACTTGGAAGATATCTGTCCCTCTACAACCCCTCAGAAGATGTCAGTCTACCTAACCCCCTCTCAGACGTTATCTGCCTAAATACCCCTCTGCAGATGGTTTCTGTCTACCTACACCCACAACCCCTCATAATATGAATGTCTACCTGAACCCCTCAGAAGCTGTATATTTACCTACCCCAACTCGAATGATTTGTGTCTATCTTATCCCTATCTCGGAAGATGCCTGTCTCCCTACCCACCCCCTCTGAGGGTGTCTGTATACCTACCCAACTTCTCGAAAGTTGTCTCTCTACATTCACCACACATTTGAAGATGTCTATCTATGTACCTCCTCTCGAAAGATATCTATCTATTGCCACCATGGAAGAAAAGTATCTCCCCCCTCTCGGAAGATGTCAAACTACCACTCCTCTCAGAAGATATACACTCCCCACCTGAGAATGTCTACACCCCCTCTCGGAGGATGTCTGTCTACCAAACTACATCCTTTAGAAGGTGCTTCCTACCCCTTGGAAGATGTCTGTCTTCCAACACCCCCCCCCCCCCCCCCCCCCCCCCCCGCACCTTGGAAGATGTCTGTCTACTGAACCCAGCCTCAGAAGATGTCTCCATACCTACCACCACTCGGAAGATGTCTGTCTACCTACCCACCCCCATCAGAAGATGACTGTCGATGTTATCCCCTTCAGAAGATGTCTGTCTACATACCCTCCCTCAGAAGATGTCTGCCTACCTAAGACCAGTGGATGATGTACAACTACCTCACATCTCGGAAGACATCTACTCCCCCTCTCGGAGGATGACTATCTCCCTCTCGGAGGATGACTACCTCCTCTCTGAAGATGACTGTCTATGTACCCTCCCCTCGAAAGATGTCTCTTCCCCATCAGATGATGTATATCTACCAACCCTCACATGGAAAGTGTCTGTCCTTCTAACCCCCTCGGATGATGTCTGTGTACATACTCACCTAGAAGATGGCTGTCTACCTACCCCCACTCGGGACATATCCGTCTACCTTCCCCCCTAGGTATATGTCTGTATACCTACAGCCGGCCGCGTTGGTCTTGCGGTTCTAGGTGCGCAGTCCGAAACCGTGCGACTGCTACGGTCGCAGGTTGGAATCCTGCCTCGGGCATGGATGTGTGTGATGTCCTTAGGTTAGATAGGTTTAAGTAGTTCTAAGTTCTAGGGGACTGATGACCACAGCAGTTGAGTCCTATAATTTTCAGAGCCATTTGAGCCATTTTTTTTGTATACCTACACCCCTTCGAAAAATGTCTGTCTACCTACTCCATCACCTCAGAAGATGTAATTCTACTTACCACACCTCGGAAAGTGTCAGTCTACCTATGCCCCACCCTCAGAAACTGTCTGTCTACCTTGCCCCTTTGGAAGATGTCAGTTTACCAACCCCACTCAAAAGATGTCTGCTTACCTACTCTCCCAATTAAAGATGCCTGTCTACCTACCCCCTCTCGTAAGATTTTGTCTACCCCCTCTCTGAGATGTCTTTCTACATCCCCTTGGAAGATGCCTATCTAAACCCCTAGGAAGATATCCCTCCCTCTAAAAATGCTTACCTAACCCCTTCCACATCGGAAGATGCCGATCTCCCCCCTTCAGTTGATGCCTACCCACACCCACCTCATAAGATTATCTATCCATTCCCTCCAAAAATGCCAATCTCCCTCCTCGGAACAGGTCTATCTACACCCTTCAGAAGGCGTGTATCTATCCCCAATCTTGGAAAATGTCTATCTACCCCCCTTGGAAGCTGTCTCTCTACCCCCTTGGAAGATATCTACCCCCCTTCGGAAAATGTCAATCTACCCAGCCCATGCGGAAAATATCTATGTATCCCTCCACTCGGAAGGTGACAATCAACTAACAGCTCGGAAGATGTCTATCTACCCCACCCTCAGATGACGTCTATCTACACCCTCTGGAAGATACCTATTCCCACCTCAGAAGATGTATATCCCCCAGGAGGATGTCTATAACCTACCTCATGAAAGATGCCTGTCTACCAACCCCGTCCTCTCGGAATATGTCTGTCTACCACCCCACCCCTTTGAAGATTTCCATCTAGCCCCTCAGACGACGTTTATCCTACACTCAAAAGATTTCTACAGCCTCTCTACACTTGGAATGTGTCTACCGCCCATTCTGATGATGTCTGTCTACCTCCAAATTCTAGGAAGATGTCTGTATGTCTGTCTTCCTCACAAACTCGGGACAAGTCTATCTATCCCCCACTATGGAAGAAATCTATCTAACCTCCTCTCGGAAGATGTATATCTACCCTCCACGCTAAAGATATCTACACCCCATCTTCAAGGAGCTCTATCCCCCCTTCATGGAAGATGCCTGTTTATTACACGAACCCATCGGAGGATGTAAGTGTACATACCATAACTCCCCACAGAAGATGTCTGTCTACTTACCGACCTTTCTTGGAAGATGTCTGTCTACCCCTCCTCCCCCTTTGAAGATGTCTGACTACTCACCTCCCCCCATGGAAGAATACTATCTCCCCCCCTCCCAGAAGATGTCAATCTACTTCTCGAAAATATCTACCCCCCCCCCCCCCGGAAAATGTCTACCCTCTCTCTCGAAGGATATCTGTTTACCTATCTGGCCCCAATCGAAAAATGTCTACCCCCTTGGCAAATGTCTGTCTACCAAGCTCCCTCCTAGAAGACGTCTGTCTAAGAAACAACCCCTCAGAAGATGTCTGTCTATCTACCCCTCCTCGGAATTGTTTGTCTACCATTATCACCACAGAAGATGTCTACTCCCTCCCCCCCTTGGAAGATGTCTGTCTACCTACCACCCCTCAGAAGATGTCTGACCACATACCCTGCTTCGGAATATGTCTGTCTACCTACCCCTCGCAGAAGATGTGTGTCTTCCTACCTCCCCACAGTAGATGTAGGTAAACAGATATCTTTCGAGAGGGAGCAGGTAGACAGACATCTTGCAAGGGAGTGATATGTAGACAGAAATTACCAAGGGGTGGGGAATAATTAGACAGACTTCTTCCAAGGGGGGGTTGGTACACATACATTTTCTGAGTGTTTGTAGGTAGACAATCTTCTGAGGGGGTAGGCAGAAAGGCACCTTCCGAGGGGGGTAGGTAGACAGACATCTCCCATTGGTGGGTTGGTATACAGCCAACTTCTGAGGGGTGTACTTAGACAGACATCTTCTAGAGGGGTAAGCAGACCAACATCTTCCAACCGGGGGGGGGGGGGGGGGCGGTAGGTAGGCAGACATCTTCCGAGGGGGTAGGTAGACAGACATCCTCAGAGGATGGGGGGGTAGGTAGATAGACATTATCTGTGGAGGTGTGGATAAACAGACATCTTCTGAGGGGTAGGTAGACAGACATTTTCCGAGTTGTGTTATAGGTAGACAAATATCTTCCAAAGGGGGGTAGGTAGACAGAGACATCCTTGGTGGGTAGTTTGAGGGACATCTCCTGATGGGGGGTTGGTAAACAGACTTCTTCTGAAGGGGTGTAGGTACACAAACATCTACTGTTGGTGCAGGACAGATAGACACAATTCTTCTGAGGCTGGGAATCATAGAAATCTTACGAAGGAGGGCATGTAGACAGACATTTTCCAAGTTGGGCAGACTGACAGACATCTTCCGGGGGTAGAAAGACATAGATATTCCAAGGGTGGTAGATAGACAGACATCTTCTGTGCGGTAGTAGGTTGGCAGACATCATCTTAGTTTGCGTATGTAGACAGGCATCTTCCAAGGGGAGGGGGTATATAGGAAGATACCTTTTGAAGGGGATGATAGACATCTTATGGGAGTAGGTAAACAGACATCATTTGTGTGTATTTGATAGACACATGTATTGGGAGGGGGGTTAGTTAGACATCTTCTGAGTGGTGGAAAGTAGACAACTTCCAAAGGGGAGGTAGGCATCTTCCTATGTGAGGGGGCAGATTGCCCTACATCTTCCATAGGGTAGGTAGCCAATCATCTTCCAAGGATGGGTTGGGTAGACAGATATATTCAATGTGGGGGGGGGGGGGGGTAGGTAGACAGAGACCTTGCTGGGGGTAGTTTGACAGAATTCTCCTGATGGAGGGTTGGTAAACATACTTCTTCCAAGGGGGGTGGGAAATATAGACATTTTCCGAGGGGGCAGGACACATAGACACACATCTACTGAGCTTGGTGATGTTAGACATATTCCAAAGTGGGGCACGATGACAGACATTTTCCGAGTTGGGCAGATAGACATATATCTTTGAGGGGGTAGACAGACATACATCTTCCAAAGGTGATAGATAGACATTTTCTGAGGGGGCGGTATGTTGGCCGACATCTTCTGACGAGGGAGTAGATAGACAATTTCTGAGCTGGGGTAGAAAGGCATCTTCCAAGGTGGTTAGATAAGCATCTTTCATGAGTGGATTGGGTAGATAGACATTTCCCGAAAGGGGGGGGGGGGAGGGGTAGGTAGTGAAACATCTCACATACAGGGGTAGGTATACTATCATTTTCTGAGGGGAAGATGGGTACACAGACATTTTGTGGGTGGTAGGTACACAGACATCTTCAAGGGGATAGGTAGACAGACAACTGGGGGGGGGGGGGGTTGTTAGACAGACATGTTCCAAGGAGGGATAGATAGACAAACATCTACTGGGGGGGGGGGGGAGGTAGACAGACACCTTCCGATAGGAGGGATTGGTAGACAGACTTCTTCAAAGGATGGGGGGTGGGTAGACAAACATCTTTTGATGGGGTATTAAGTAGTCAGACTTCTTCTGAGCAGAGGTACGTAGACATACAGCTTCAGATGATGAGGGATATGTAGACAGACATCTTCTAAGGTGGCGTAGGTAGAAATACAATTAGTGAGGGTGGTAGGTAGACAGACATTATGCAAGAGTGGGTTGTAGGTAGACAGAAATCATCTGAGGGGGTGTAGTTAGACAGGTATTTTCTGAGGCTAGGGGTATGTAGACAGACATTGTCCATGGGGATAGTTAGACACACCTTCTGAGGTATGGGGAGTAAGAAGTCTGACATCTCCTGAGGATGGTAGGTAGAGTGTCACTTTCGAAGGAGGGGTAGTGAGAGAGACTTCTTAGGAGGTGGGGGATGTTGGTAGACAGACATGTTCTGAGGGAGGTAGGTAGATAGACATCTTTCATCTTTAGAGGCAGGGGTGGTAGAAAGCCATATTCCGAATGAGTGTAGTTAGAGATACATATTCCGAGGGGGGCTTGGTAGACAGACATCTTCTGAGGTGGGGTAGGTAGGCAGACGTTTTCAGCATTTGGGTATGTCGACAGACATCTTCCAGGGAAGTGGGTATGAAGGCATATATCTTCGTGGGGGGGAGCTAGGTAGACAGACATCTTCCGAGGGTGTTGGGTAAGTAGGCATACATCTTCCAGGGCGGTAAGTCGACCAATATTTTCCCATGGGGGTAGATAGACACACATACTACGAGTGGTGGTAGGTAAACACATCTCCCATGGGGTAGGTAGACAAACATCTTCCGAGGTGGGGTTCGTAGACATTCATTATCTGGGGTGTAGGTAGACTAACATTTTCGAGAGTGGTAGGACAGACATCTTCTGAGGGTGGTGTATTAGACAGACATCTTCCGAGGGGCTGTAGGTAGACAACTTATGAAGGTGATAGACAGATGTCTGCTGACTGGGGATGGGGGGTGTAGGTAGACAGACATGTTTCAAGGGTATGGTAGATAGATATACTACTTCTGGGGGGGGGGGGGTGGTGGTAGGTAGACAGACATCTTCTGAGAGAGGGTTGGTAGACAGATATTTTCCAAGAGGTGTTATAGGTAGACAGAAATCTTTTAAGGGGGGGTAGGTAGACTGACATTTTCTGAGGGGGCAGGTAGACAGACAACTTCTGGGGAGGGAAGGTACACAGACATCTTCAGAGTGGGAGGATAGGTAGACAGACACCTTCTGAGAGTGGGATGATAGACATCTTTCCAACTGGGGTATATAGTCAGAGATTTTCCGAAGGGGGGGGGGGGCAAGTAGACAGACATCCTCCAGGAGGTAGGCAGACATAAATATTATGAGGGGGGGGTAGGTAGAAAGATATCTTATGAGGGGGGGGGGGGAGGTAGGTAGACATCTTCTGAGGTTGAGTATGTAGACACCAAGGGTAGAGGATATGAAAGCATATATCTTCCAAGGGGGGGGGGGGGGGTAGGTAGACAGAAATTCTCCAACAGAGGGATGATAGACTTCTTCCAAGGGGGGTAGGTAGGCAGACATGTTATGAGGGGTTGCAGGAAGACATACATATACCAGGGCAGGGTAGGTAGACAAAAATCTTTTGATGGGGTAGGAAGATAGACCTTTTCTGAGGGGGGACTGGAAGACATACATGTTCCGAGGGAGTAGGAAGACAAAGTCCTCCAAGGGGGGGGGGGGGAGATAAACGGACATCCACCAATGGGGTTAGATGGATAGTCATCTTCTGTTGTAGTTGGAGGGGGCAGGTAGGCTTCCATTTTCTGGGTCATCAGTACACAATCATCTTCTGAGGTGTGGTTCGGTAGACAATCATGTTCCGAGGGGGGTAGGTAGACAGACATCTTCTGAGGTGGGATGATAGACATCTTCCAAAGGGGTGGAAGGTAGACAGGCATTTTACAAAGTGGGGTGCAGGTGGACTGACATCTCCCATGCAGTAGGTGGAAAATCATATTCCGAGTTCGGGTTGGGTATACAGACATATTCCGAGGGAGGTGGTAGGTAGACAGCCATCTTCCAAGCGGGGATAGGTAGACATACATTTGCCGAGAGGGGGTTGGGTAGACAGGCATTTACCGAGGGGGGTAGGTAGACAGACATCTTCCGAAGGGGGTAGGTAGACAGACATCTTCTGGAGGGGGGTAGGTAGACAGACATCTTCCGAGGAGGGGTGGTAGACATACAACTTTCGAGGGGCGGTAGGTAGACAGACATTTTCTGTTGGAGGGGTGGGTTGACAGACATCTTCCAAAGTGTGGGGGGGCAGGTAGACTGACATCTTCTAGGGGTAGGTAGACAATCATCTTCTGAGGGGGGTTGGGTAAACACACATCCTCCGGGTTTTGGTAGACATAAATATTCCAAGGTGGGCAGGTAGACAGACATCTTCTGACGGAGGGCCAGGTTGACAGACATCTTCAAATGGGTGGTTGGTAGACAGACAACTTACGAGTGGGGGCGTAGGTAGACAGACGTGTCCGGGAGTGGGGTAGGTAGACATACATCTTTTGAGGGGAGTGGTAGCTAGTCATACATATTCCGAGGGGGTGTTTATGTGGGCAGAAATTTTCCGGGATTAGCTAGGTAGACAAACACCTTCCAAGGGGAGGTGGGGGTAGGTAGACAGACATCTTCCATGTGGGGTATGTAGACAGACATATTCTGAGGGGGTGAGACAGGCATATACCGAGGTTCGTTAGATAGACAGACATCTTCTAGGGGGGTCCTAGGTAGACATACACCTTTGTCAAATGACTTCCAAGAGGGGGGTATGTACACAGACATCCTCCAGGGATGGGGGGAGGGTTTGACAGAGATCTTCAGAGGTGGGGTAGGCAGTTAAACACCTTTTGAAGTCGGGGTAGGTAGGCAGACACCTTCTAAATGGCGGTACCTAGGTAAATAGGCAGACATTTTCCGGGGGGAAGGGGGGGAGGTAGGTAGACAGGTATCTTCCAAGGGTGTCTACGAAGAAAGACATGTTCTGAGGAGGGAGGGGTGTTTGGAAAACTGACGTTTTCTGGTTGAGGGGATAAGTAAAGAGACATCTTCTGAGGGGGAAGTAGGTAGACAGACATCTTACGAGGGGGGGGGGGGGGGTGTACGTAGGCAGTCATCTTACGAGGGGGGGGGTGGTAGACAGACAGATATGTTCCAAGGTACTCTATCAACTGCAAGACACCAGAACCGGCCAATAACTGAATTTTCTATTACTAAACTAGAATTATAATATGTCTTACTTGCCTATTACATCAACTTAGAAGGTTCTATTTTGTTTCTTGTGGTGCCACCACATACATCAGCAGGCGAGAGAAGTTTTCAGACGATAAATGTAAACATTTCCGGAAAAAAAGGGGTCAATGTGACGAGATGTCATTACGTGTTTACGAAAGAAAAAGACGAAATCGTAAGGTTTTCTTAGTCTTTTACTACATATTATCACCTTTCGCATTTCCTCGTGTAATGTGGCTGCCAGACCTCGGTTCATGCAAAATCGTAAGGTCCTCAGTCAAATGCAAGGCACCAAAACCGGCCAACAGTTTAATTTTCGATACCTAAATCTTGAGTAGTACTACTTCTTACCTACCTATTGCAACAACTTAGAAGCTCCTATTTTGTTGGTTGTGGTGCCACCGCATACCTCAGCACATGACGTAAGTTTCCAGATGTATATGTAAACATTTCCGTGAGCGAAGCTGCCACTGCGACGATCTGCCATTACGATTAGGCGGGTGAGTGCGTGTGAGATCGCTCTCTAAGTTTTCATACATTTTTAGGTTTCAGATACATATTTTAACGGTTTTTGTGATATTTACTATATAAGTTACTTATTAGTGGTTTCTTCATTCACCTCCGCCTTTCTTGTGTTGTACCCTGATCTTTGTGACTGTTTCGTATCGAGCAACTTAACTTCTTACCTGTGTTTACATTCCGCGCTGATCAGTTGCAGCTGTAGCGGCGCATCCAAGGCTAAGTACTAATTACTTGTTTGTGTATAGTGGTTTATTTTGGAACTTTCGTAGTCTTCGTCCGGTGTTCTTGTTGTCTTCTGGTGAAATAATTTCAAAAGAAATTTTCGCAACTGTTTTCAGTTTCGTTCCTGTGTCATTAGACGTTTGATTATCTTTCTGTTTTGTATTTTGTTATATTTGCTGTTGATAAATACTGTTAATAATAGTAGTTACTTCCCTTGTAGAGCATGATTATGATTATTGTAGTCAGTTTCACATTTCCCCGTGCAACGTGGCGGCCAGACCTCATTTGATGCAAAAGCTTAAGGTCCACGATCATGTCCAAGGCACCAAAGCCGGCTAATAAGTCAATAATCGATAACCAAAACTTGAATTGTAGTAACGGAACTTAAATAAATGCGAAAGGTTTTCTTACGTTTTTACTACATATTAACACGTTTCACATTTCCCCGTGCAACTTGGCGGCCAGACCTCATTTGATGCAAAAGCTTAAGGTCCACGATCATGTCCAAGGTACCAAAGCCGGCTAATAAGTCAATAATCGATAACCAAAACTTGATTTGTACTGGTTCTTTCTGGCCGATTACATCAAATTAGAAGCTTCATCTGTTTTATACTGTGTTGCTTTTAGTGTCTCCGCATACCGCAGCACAAGACATAAGCTAGCAGACGATAAATGTAACAGTTTCAGAGAGAAAAGCGGCCAATGTGACGATCTGGTATTTCGTCGATTCGATAGCAAATGACGAAAACGAAAGGTTTTCTTAGAATTTTACTACATATGAACACTTTTCAGATTCTCTCGTGTAACGTGGCTGTCAGACCTCGTTCGATGCCAAATCTTAAGGGCCTCGGTCATATCCAACGCACCAAAGCCAGCTAATAAATCAATAATTGATAGCTAAAACTTGAATTGTACTGCTCCTTACTGGCCGATTACATCAACTTAGAAGCTTCCTCTGTGTTCTACTGTGTTGCATTTAGTGTCACCGCATACCGCAGCATGCGACATAAGTTTGTAAACGATAAATGAGACCGTTTAAGAGAGAAAAGCGTCCAATGTGACGATCTGGCATTAAGTCGACTCAATTGCCAATGACTAAAACGGGCGGATTTCTCAGGTTTTTACTACATATGAATACTTTTCACATTCTCCCATGCAACGTGGCTGACACACCTCGCTTCATGCGAAATCCTAAGGTCCTAGCTACAAATGAACACTTTTCACATTCTCCCGTGCAACGTGGCGTCCAGACCTCGTTTCATGCAAAATCGCAAGGTGTTAGCTCATGTCCAAGGAACCAAAGCCGGCTAATAAGTCAGTAATCGAAAATTAACTAAATTTGAATTGTACAGCTTCTTACTGGCCGATTACATCTTCTAAGAACCTTCTTCTATGTTCTGTTGTGATGCTTTTAGTGTCTCCCCGCACTGCTGTACGCGACTTAGCTTTACAGACGATAAATGTAACCGTTTCACAGAGAAAAGCGGCCAATGTGACGATCTGGCATTAATTCGATTCGATAGCAAATGACGAAAACGGGCGGATTTATCAGGTTTTTGCTACATATGAACATTTTTCACTTCCTCCCGTGCAACGTGGCTGACGGACCTCATTTAATGCAATATCTCAAGATCCTAGCCCATGTCAAAGGCACCAAAGCCGGCTATTAATTCAATAATCGAAAATTAAAACTTGAACTGTAGTGCTTCTTACTGGCCGATTACATCAACTTAGAAGCTTCTTCAGTGTTTTACTATGGTGCTTTTAGTGTCTCCGCATTACCGCAGCACACGACATAGCTTTGCAGACGGTAAATGTAGCCGTTGCAGAGAGAAAAGCGGTCAATGTGACGATCTGGCATTAAGTCGAATCGATAGGAAATGACGAAAACGGGCGGATTTCTCAGGTTTTTACTACATATGAATACTTTTCACATTTTCCCATGCAACGTGGCTGACACACCGCGCTTCATGCGAAATCCTAAGGTCCTAGCTCATGTTCAAGGCACCGAAGACAGCTGTAAGTCAATAATCGATAACTAAAACTTGGTTTATAGTGATTCTTACTGGCGGATTACATCAACATAGAAGCTACTTTTGTGTTTTAATACGGTGCATCTAGTGTCACCGCATTACCGCAGCACACGACATAATTTTGCAGACGATAAATGTAACTGTTGCAGAGAGAAAAGCGGTCAATATAACGAACTGTCATTAATTCGATTCGATAGCAAATGACGAAAACGGGCGGATTTTTGCTACATATGAACACTTTTCACATTCTCTCGTGCAAAGCGGCTGACAGACCTCGTTAGATGCAAAATCTTAAGGACCTAGCTCATGTCCAAGGCACCAAACCCGGCTAATAAATGAATAATCGATAGCTAAAACTTGAATTATAGTGCGTCTTATTGGCCGATTACATCAACTTAGAAGCTTCCTCTGTGTTTTAATATGGTGCTCTTGGTGTCTCCGCATTACCGCAACACACGACATAGCTTTGCAGACGATAACTGTATCTGCTGCAGGGAGAAAAGCGGCCAATGTGACGATCTGGCATTAAGTCGATTCGTAGCAAATGACGAAACCTGGCGGATTTCTCGGGTTTTTACTACATATGGACAACTTTCACATTCTCCCGTGCAACGTGGTTGACAGACCTCGTTTCATGCCAAATCTTAAGGTCCCATCTCATGTCCAAAGCACCAAAGCTGGCTAAAGAGTCAATAATCGATAACTAAAACTTGAATTCTACTGCTTCTTACTGGCTATTACATCAACTGAGAAGCTTCTTCTGTCTTTTACTATTGTGCACTTAGTGTCTCCGCAAACCGCAGTATGTTACATAGCTTTGCACACGATAAATGTAACCGTTTCAGAGAGAAGAGCTGCCAATGTGACGATCTGGCATGAAGTCGATTCGATAGCAAATGACGAAAACTAGCGGATTTCTCAGGTTTTTGCTACATGTGAACAGTTATCACATTCTCCTGTTCAACGTGGCTGACACACCTCGTTTCATGCAAAATCGTAAGGTGTTAGCTCATGGCCAAGGCAATAAAAGAGGATTCATAAGTCAATAATCGATAACTAAAACTTGAATTGTAGTGCTCCTTACTACCCAGTTACATTAACTTATAAGCTTCTTCTGTGTTTTACTACGTAGCATTTAGTGTCTCCGCATTACCGCAGCACACGACATAGCTTTGCAGACGATAAATGTAACCGTTGCAAAGGGAAAAGCGGTCAATGTGACGATCTGTCATTAAGACGATACGATAGAAAATGACGAAAACGGGCGGATTTCTCAGGTTTTTACTACATTGAACACTTTTCACATTCTTCCGTGCAACGTGGGTGACATACCTCGTTTCATACAAAATATTAAGGTCATAGCTCATGTCAAAGGCACCAAAGCCGGCTAACAATTCAATACCGATAACTAGTACTTGAGTTGTAGTGGTACTTACTGGCCTATGATTACAACTTAGAAGCTTCTTCTGTGCTCTACTATGGTGCTTTTAGTGTCTCCGCATACCGCAGCACGGAACATAGCTTTGCAAACGATAAATGTAACCGTTGCAGAGAGAAAAGTGGCCAATGTGACGAACTTGCATTAAGTCGATTCGATAGCAAATGACAAAAACGGCCGGATTTCTCAGGATTTTACAACATATGAATACTTTTCACATTCTCCAACGCAACGTGGCTGACAGACCTCGTTTGATGCAAAATCCTAAGGTCCTAGCTCATGTCCAAGGCACCAAACCCGGCTATTAAGTCAATAATCGATAACGAAAACTTGAACTGTAATGGTTCTTACTGGTCGATTACATGAACTTAGAAATTTGTCTGTGTTTTACTATGGTGCTTTTAGTATCTCCGCATTACCGCAGCACACGACACAGTTTTGCAGACGATAAATGTAACCGTTGCAGAGAGGAAAGCGAAAAATGTGACGATCTGGCATTAAGTCGATTAGATAGCAAATGACGAAAACGGCCGGATTTCTCGGGATTTTACTACATTTCAACACTTTTCACATCCTCCCGTGTAACGTGGCTGACAGACCTCGTTTAATGCAAAGTCTTAAGATCCTAGCTCATGTCCAAGTCAACCTAAAATGTAAAGCTTCTTACTGGCCGATTACATCAATTTAGAAGCTTCTTCTGTGTTCTACTATTATGCATTTACTGGCTTAGCATATAGCAGCGCAAGACATCTGGAGGCTACCTGTAATCTGTGGACGTTTAGAGTGTTGATGAAACACAGAAATTGCATCGGGATTGAATACAACAGGCCAAATGCGGACTTTTCTCCGCGGGAGTAATGTCTCAAATTGTCTACGCTTTGAACGTTCCTTGGGAGACCAGTAGTAGTTTCCGAAGCGCATCTGGAGGATTACTGTAATCTGTGGACTCTCAGAGTGTTGATGAAACACAGAAATAGCATCGGGATTGAATACAACCGGAACCAGGCGGACTTTATTCCATGGGAGTAATGTCTCAAACAGTCTACGCTTTGATCGATTCCTGGGAGACCAGTAGTAGTTTCCGAAGCACAGCTGGAGGCATTCTGTAATCTGTGGACGTTCAGATTGTTGATGAAAGTCAGAAATTGCATCGGGATTAAATACAACAGGCACCATGACGACTTTTCTCCATGGGAGTAATGATTCAAACTTTCTACGCTTTGACGATTCCTGGAAGACCAGTAGTAGCTTAAGACGCACATCTGGAGGCATTCTGTAATCTGTGGACGTTCAGACTGTTGATGATACACAGAAATTGCATCGGGAATGAATACAAAAGTCACCATGCGGACTTTTCTCGACGGGTGTAATGTCTCAAACTGCCTACGCTTTGATCGATACCTGGGAGACGAGTAGTAGTTTCCAAGCACATTTGGAGGCTTCCTGTACTCTTGGACGTTTAGGGTGTTGATGATACACAGAAATTGCATCGGGAATGAATACAGAAGTCACCATGCGGACTTTTCTCGACGGGTGTAATGTCTCAAACAGTCTACGCTTTGATCGATACCTGGGAGACCAGTAGTAGTTTTCGAAGCACATCTGGAGGCTTCCTGTAATCTGTGGACGTTCAGAGTGTTGATGAAACACAGAAATTACACCGGGATAGAATACAACATGCAAATGCGCACATACCTCCATGGGAGTAATTTCTCAAACTGTCTACGCTTTAATCGTTCCCTGGGAGACCAGTATTAGTTTCCAGAGCAGATCTGGAGGTTTCCTGTAATCTGTGCACGTTCAGAATGTAGATGAAACACAGAAATTGCATCGCGATTGAATACAACTGGCACCATGCGGACTTTTGTCATAGGGAGTAATGTCTCAAACTGTCTACTGTTTGATTTGTCCCTGAGAGACCAGTAGTAGTTACCGAAGTACATCTGGAGACATCCTGTAATCTGTGGACTTTCAGAGTGTTGATGAAACACAGAAATTGCATCGGAGTTGAATACAACAGGCACCATACGGACTTTTCTCCATGGGGGTAATGTCTCAAATTGTCTACGCTTTGATCGTTCCCTGGGAGACCAGTTGTAGATTCCGAAGCACATCTGGAGGCTTCCTGTAATCTGGGGCGTTCAGAGTTTTTATGAAACACAGAGATTGCTTCGGGATTGAATACAACAGGCACCATGTTGACTTTTCTTCAGGGGAGTATTGTCTCAAACTGGCTACGCTTTGATCGATCCTTGGGAGACCAGTAGAAGATTCCGAAGCACATCTAGAGGCATTCTGTAATGTTTGGAAATTCAGAATATTGATGAAACACAGAATTTGAATCGGGATTGAACACAACATGCCAAATGCGGACTTTTCTCCATGGGAGTAATGTTTCAATTTTTCTACGCTTTGATCGTTTCCTGGGAGACCAGTAGTAGTTTCCGAAGCACATCTGGAGGCTTCCTGAAATCTGCGGACGTTCAGAGTGTTGATGAAACACAGAAATTGCATCGCGATTGAATACAACTGGCACCATGTGGACTTTTGTCATAGGGAGTAATGTCTCAAACTGTCTACGGTTTGATTGGTCCCTGAGAGACCAGTAGTAGTTACCGAAGCACATCTGGAGACATCCTGTAATCTGTGGACTTTCAGAGTGTTGATGAAACACAGAAATTGCATCGGGGTTGAATACAACAGGCACCATACGGACTTTTCTCCATGGGGGTAATGTCTCAAATTGTCTACGCTTTGATCGTTCCCTGGGAGACCAGTTGTAGATTCCGAAGCACATCTGTAGGCTTCCTGTAATCCGTGGACGTTCAGAGTGTTGATAAAACACAGAAATTCCATCGGGATTGAATACAACAGGCACCATGCGGACTTTTCTACATGGGCGTAATGTCTCAAAGAGTTTACGATTTGATCGACCCCTATGAGACCAGTAATAGTTTCCAGAGCACATCAGGAGGCATTCTGTAATTTGTGGACCTTCAGAGTGTTGATGAAAGACAGAAATTGAATCGGGATTGAATACAACAGTCAGCATGCGGACTTTTCTCCATGGGAGTAATGTCTCAAACTGTCTACGCCTTGATCGATTCCTAGGAGACCAGTAGTAGTTTCCGAAGCACACCTGGAAGCTTCCAGTAATCTGTGAACGTTCAGAGTGTTGATAAAACATAGAAATTGCATCGGGATTGAATACAACAGGCACCAAGTTGTCTTTTCTGCATGGGAGTAATGTCTCAAACCGTCTATGCTTTTATCGATTCCTGGGATACCAGTAATAGTTTCCGAAGCACATCTGGAGGCTTCCTGTAATCTGCGGACGTTCAGAGTGTTGATGAAAGACAGAAATTGCATCGGGATTGAATACAACTGTCACCATGCGGACTTCTTTCCATGGGAGTAGTGTCTTAAACTGTCTACGCTTTGATCGATTCCTTGGAGACCAGTAGTAATTTCCGAAGCACATATGTAGGTATTCTGTAATCTGTTGACGGTCAGAGTGTTGATGAAACACAAAAATTCCATCGGGATTGAATACAACAGCACCATGAGCACATTTTCCATGGGTGTAATGTCTCAAACTGTCTAAGATTTGATCACTCCCTAGTTGACGAGTAGTAGTCTAAGAAGCACATCTGGTGTCTTTCCGTAATCTGCGGACGTTGAGAGTGTTGATGAAACAGAGAAATTGCATCGCTATTAAATACAACGCGCCAAATTGATTTTGCTCCACGGGAGTAATGTCTCAAACTGTCACGATTTGATCGTTTGCTGGGAGACTAGTTGTAGTTTCCGAAGCAACTCTGGAGGCTTCCAGTAATCTGTGGACGTTCAGAGTGTTGATGAAACCGAGAAATTGCATCGAGATTGAATACAACTGGCACCATGCGGACTTTTGTCATAGGGAGTAATGTCTCAAACTGTCTACGGTTTGATTGGTCCCTGAGAGACCAGTAGTAGTTACCGAAGCACATCTGGAGACATCCTGTAATCTGTGGACTTTCAGAGTGTTGATGAAACACAGAAATTGCATCGGAGTTGAATACCACAGACACCATACGGACTTTTCTCCATGGTGGTTATGTCTCAAATTGTCTACGCTTTGATCGTTCCCTGGGAGACCAGTTGTAGATTCCGAAGCACATCTGGAGGCTTCCTGTAATCCGTGGACGTTCAGAGTGTTGATAAAACACAGATATTGCATCGGGATTTAATACAACTGGCACCATGCGGACTTTTGTCATAGGGAGTTATGTCTCAAGCTCTCTACGCATTGATCGATTCCTGAGAGACCAGTAGTAGTTTCCGAAGCACATCTGGAGTCATTCTGTAATCTATTGACAATCAGAGTGTTGATGAAACACAGAAATTCCATTGGGATTGAATACAACAGGCACCATGAGGACTTTTCTCCATGGGAGTAATGTCTCAAACTGTCTACACTTTGATCGTTCCCTGGAAGACCAGTAGTAGTTTCCGAAGCACATCTGGAGGCATTCTCTAATCTGTGGAACATCAGTGTGTTGATGAAACAAAGAAATTGCATCGGGATTGAATACAACAGGCACCATGTTGACTTTTCTGCATGAGAGTAATGTCTCAAACTGTCCATGCTTTGATCGTTCCCTGGGAGACCAGTAGTAGTTTCTGAAGCACATCTGGATGCTTCCTGTAGTCTGTGGATGTTCAGAGTGTTCATGAAACACAGAAATTGCATCGGGATTGAATACAACACACACCATGCGCACTTTGCTTAATGGCAGTAATGTCTCAAACTGTCTACGCTTTTATTGTTCCCTGGGAGAATAGTAGTAGTTTACGAAGCACATCAGAGACTTCCTGTAATCTGTGTACTTTCAGAGTGTTGATGAAACACAGAAATTGCATCGGAGTTGAATACAAGAGGCACCATTCGTACTTTTCTCCATGGGGGTTATGTCTCAAATTGTCTACGCTTTGATCGTTCGCTGGGAGACCAGTTGTAGATTCCGAAGCACATCTGGAGGCTTCCTGTAATCCTTGGACGTTCAGAGTGTTGATAAAACACAGATATTGCATCGTGATTTAATACAACTGGCACCATGCGGACTTTTGTCATAGGGAGTTATGTCTCAAGCTCTCTACGCTTTGATCGATTCCTGAGACGCCAGTAGTAGTTTCCGCAACACATCTGGAGGCATTCTGTAATCTGTGGACGTTCAGACTGTTGATGATACACAGAAATTGCATCGGGAATGAATACAAAAGTCACCATGCGGACTTTTCACGACGGGTGTAATGTCTCAAACAATCTACGCTTTGATCGATACCTGGGAGAAAAGTAGTAGTTTTCGAAGCACATCTGGAGGCTTCTTGTAATATGTGGATGTTCATAGTGTTGATGAAACCAGATATTGCATCGGAATTGAATACAACAGGCACCATGCGGACTTGTCTCAATGGGGGTAATGTCAGAAACTGTCAACGTTTTTATCGATTCCTGGGAGACCAGTAGTAATTTCCGAAGCACATCTGGAGGCTTCCTGTAATCTGTGGACGTTCAGAGTGTTGATGAAACATAGAAATTGCATCGCGATTGAATACAACAGGCACCATGCGGACTTTGCTCAATGGGACTAATGTCTGAAACTGTGTACGTTTTTAACGATTCGTGGGAGACCAGTAGTAGTTTTCGGCGCGCATCTGTAGGCATTCTGTAATATGTGGACCTTCAGAGTGTTGATGAGAGAGAGAAATTGCTTCGGGATTGAATACAACACTCACCATGTTGACTTTTCTTCAGATGAGTAATGTCTCAAACTGTCTACGCTTTGATCGATTCTTGGGAGACCAGTAGAAGATTCCGAAGCACATCTGAATGCATTCTGTAATGTGTGGACATTCAGAATATTGATGAAACACAGAAATTGAATCGGGATTGCACACAACATGCCAAATGCGGACTTTACTCCATGGGAGTAATGTCTCAAACTGTCTACGCTTTGAGCGATACAGGGGAGACCAGTAGCAGTTTCCGAAGCACACCTGGAGGCTTCCTGATTTCATTGGACGTTCAGAGTGTTGACGAAACACAGAAATTGCCTCACGATTAGATACAACAAGCACCATGCGGACTTTTCTCCATGGGAGTAATGTTTCAAACTTTCTACGCTTTGATCGTTCCCTGGGAGACCAGTAGTAGTTTCCGAAGCACATCTGAAGGCTTCCTGTAATCTGCGGACGTTCAGAGTGTTGATGAAACACAGAAATTGCATCGGGTTTGAATACAACAATCACCATGCGAACTTCTTTCCATGGGAGTAATGTCTTAAACTGTCTACGCTTTGATCGATTCCTTGGAGACAAGTAGTAATTTCCTAAGCACATATGGACTCATTCTGTAACCTGTGGACGTTCAGAGTGTTGATGAAACACATGATTTGCATCGGGATTAAATACAACAGGCACCATGTTGACTTTTTCGCATGGGAGTAATGTCTCAAACTGTCTATGCTTTGATCGATTCCTGGGATACCAATAGTAGTTTCCGAAGCACATCCGGAGTCATTCTGTATTCTATTGACGTTCAGAGTGTTGATGAAACACAGAAATTGCATCGGAGTTGAATACAACGGGCACCATACGGACTTTTCTCCATGGGGGTAATGTCTCAAATTGTCTACGCTTTGATCGTTCCCTGGGAGACCAGTTGTAGATTCCGAAGCACATCTGTAGGCTTCCTGTAATCCGTGGACGTTCAGAGTGTTGATAAAACACAGAAATTGCATCGGGATTTAATACAACTGGCACCATGCGGACGTTTGTCATAGGGTCTTATGTCTCAAGCTTTCTACGCTTTGATCGATTCCTGGGAGACCAGTAGTAGTTTCCGAAGCACATCTGGAGTCATTCTGTAATCTATTGACGTTCAGAGTGTTGATGAAACACAGATATTGCATCGGGACTGAATACAACTTGCCAAATGCGGACTTTTCTCCATATGAGTAATATCTCAAACTGTCTACGCTTTGATCGATCCCTGGGAGAACAGGAGTAGTTTCCAAAGGACATCTGGAGGCTTCCTGTAGTCTGTGGATGTTCAGAGTGTTCATGAAACACAGAAATTGCAACGGGATTGAATACAACGAGCACCATGCGCACTTTGCTTAGTGGGAGTAATGTTTCAAATTGTCTTCGCTTATATTGTTTCCTGGGAGACCAGTAGTAGTTTACGAAGCACATCTGGAGACTTCCTGTAATCTGTGGACTTTCAGAGTGTTGATGAAACACAGAAATTGCATCGGAGTTGAATACAACGGGCACCATACGGACTTTTCTCCATGGGGGTAATGTCTCAAATTGTCTACGCTTTGATTGTTCCCTGGGAGACCAGTAGTAGTTTCCGAAGCACATCTACAGGCATTCTGTAATATGTGGACGTTCAGATATTTGATGAAACACAGAAATTCCATCGTGATTGAATACAACAGGCACCATGCTGACTTTTCTCAATGGGTGTAATCTCTCAATCTGTCTGCGATTTGATCGTTCCCTGGGAGACCAGTAGTAGTTTCCGAAGCACATCTGGAGTCATTCTGTAATCTATTGACGTTCAGAGTGTTGATGAAACACAAAAATTCCATCGGGATTGAAGACAACAGCACCATGAGGACATTTTCCATGGGTGTAATGTTTCAAACTGTCACAATTTGATTGTTTGCTGGTAGACTAGTTGTAGTTCCCGAAGCAACTCTGGAGGCTTCCTGTAATCTGTGGCCGTTCAGAGTGTTGATCAATCCCAGAAATTGCATCGCGATTGAATACAACTGGCACCATGCGGACTTTTGTCATAGGTAGTAATGTCTCAAACTGTCTACGGTTTAATTGGTCCCTGAGAGACCAGTAGTAGTTACCGACGCACATCTGGAGACATCCTGTAATCTGTGGACTTTCAGAGTGTTGATGAAACACAGAAATTGCATCGGAGTTGAATACAACAGGCACCATACGGACTTTTCTCAATGGGGGTTATGTCTCAAATTGTCTACGCTTTGATCGTTCCCTGGGAGACCAGTTGTAGATTCCGAAGCACATCTGGAGGCTTCCTGTAATCCGTGGACGTTCAGAGTGTTGATAAAACACAGATATTGCATCGGGATTTAATACAACTGGCACCATGTGGACTTTTGTCATAGGGAGTTATGTCTCAAGCTCTCTTCGCTTTGATCGATTCCTGAGAGACCAGTAGTAGTTTCCGAAGCACATCTGAAGTCATTCTGTAATCTATTGACGTTCAGAGTGTTGATGAAACACAGAAATTCCATCAGGATTGAATACAACAGGCACCATGTTGACTTTTCTGCATTGGAGTAATCTCTCACACTGTCTATGCTTTGATCGATTCCTGGGATACCAGTAGTAGTTTCGAAGCACATCTGGAGGCATTCTGTAATCTGTGGACGTTCAGAGTGTTGATGATACAATGAAATTGCATCGGGATTGAATTCAACAGGCACCATGCGCACTTTGCTTAATGCGAGTAATGTCTCAAACTGTCTACGCTTTTATTGTTCCCTGGGAGAGCAGTAGTAGTTTACGAAGCACATCTGGAGACATCCTGTAATCTGTTGATGAAACGCAGAAATTGCATCGGGGTTGAATACAACAGGCACCATGCAGACTTTTCTCCATGGGAGTAATGTTCAAACTGTCGACGATTTGATCGTTCCCTGGGAGACCAGTTGTAAATTCAAAAGAACATCTGGAGGCTTCCTGTATACTGTGGACATTCAGAGTGATGATAAAACACATAAATTGCATCGGGATTGAATACAACTTTCACCATGTTGACTCTTCTCCATGGGAGTAATGTCTCCAACTGTCTACGCTTTGATCGATTCCTGGGAGACCAGTAGAAGATTCCAAAGCACATCAGAAGGCATTCTGTAATGTGTAGACGATCAGAGTGTTGATGAAACGCAAAAATTGAATCGGCATAGAATACAACAGGCACCATGCAGACTTTTCTCAATGGGAGTAATGTCTCAAACCGTCTACGCTTTGATCGTTCCCTGGGAGACCAGTAGTAGTTTCCGAAGCACATCTAGAGGCATTTTGTAATATGTGGACGTTCAGATATTTGAAGAAACACAGAAATTCCGTCGGGATTGAATACAACAGGCACCATGCTGACTATGCTAAATGGGTGTAATGTCTCAAACTGTCTGCGATTTGATCATTCCGTGGGAGACCAGTAGTAGTTACCGAAGCACAGCTGGAGTCATTCTGTAATCTGTAGTTGTTCAGAGTGTTGATGAAACACAGACATTGTATCGGGAATGAATACAACAGGCACCATGTTGAATTTTCTCCATGGGAGTAATGTCTCAAACTGTCTACGTTTTGATCATTTCCTGGGAGACCAGTACTAGTTTCCGAAGCACATCTGGAGATATTCTATAATCTGTGAACCTTCACAGTGTTGATGAAGCAGAGAAATTGGATCGGGATTGAATACAACAGCCACCATGCGGGCTTTTCTCCATGGGAGTAATGTCTCAAACAGTCTACGCTTTGATCGATTCCTGTGAGACCAGTAGTAGTTTCCGAAGCACATCAGGAGGCTTCCTGTAATCTGTGGACTTTCAGAGTGTTGTGAAACACAGAAGTTGCATCGGGATTGAATACAACAGGCACCATGCGGACTTTGCTCAATGGGACTAATGTCTGAAACTGTGTACGTTTTTAACGATTCGTGGGAGACCAGTAGTAGTTTTCGGCGCGCATCTGTAGGCATTCTGTAATATGTGGACCTTCAGAGTGTTGATGAGAGAGAGAAATTGCTTCGGGATTGAATACAAAAGTCACCATGCGGACTTTTCACGACGGGTGTAATGTCTCAAACAATCTACGCTTTGATCGATACCTGGGAGAAAAGTAGTAGTTTTCGAAGCACATCTGGAGGCTTCTTGTAATATGTGGATGTTCATAGTGTTGATGAAACCAGATATTGCATCGGAATTGAATACAACAGGCACCATGCGGACTTGTCTCAATGGGGGTAATGTCAGAAACTGTCAACGTTTTTATCGATTCCTGGGAGACCAGTAGTAATTTCCGAAGCACATCTGGAGGCTTCCTGTAATCTGTGGACGTTCAGAGTGTTGATGAAACATAGAAATTGCATCGCGATTGAATACAACAGGCACCATGCGGACTTTGCTCAATGGGACTAATGTCTGAAACTGTGTACGTTTTTAACGATTCGTGGGAGACCAGTAGTAGTTTTCGGCGCGCATCTGTAGGCATTCTGTAATATGTGGACCTTCAGAGTGTTGATGAGAGAGAGAAATTGCTTCGGGATTGAATACAACACTCACCATGTTGACTTTTCTTCAGATGAGTAATGTCTCAAACTGTCTACGCTTTGATCGATTCTTGGGAGACCAGTAGAAGATTCCGAAGCACATCTGAATGCATTCTGTAATGTGTGGACATTCAGAATATTGATGAAACACAGAAATTGAATCGGGATTGCACACAACATGCCAAATGCGGACTTTACTCCATGGGAGTAATGTCTCAAACTGTCTACGCTTTGAGCGATACAGGGGAGACCAGTAGCAGTTTCCGAAGCACACCTGGAGGCTTCCTGATTTCATTGGACGTTCAGAGTGTTGACGAAACACAGAAATTGCCTCACGATTAGATACAACAAGCACCATGCGGACTTTTCTCCATGGGAGTAATGTTTCAAACTTTCTACGCTTTGATCGTTCCCTGGGAGACCAGTAGTAGTTTCCGAAGCACATCTGAAGGCTTCCTGTAATCTGCGGACGTTCAGAGTGTTGATGAAACACAGAAATTGCATCGGGTTTGAATACAACAATCACCATGCGAACTTCTTTCCATGGGAGTAATGTCTTAAACTGTCTACGCTTTGATCGATTCCTTGGAGACAAGTAGTAATTTCCTAAGCACATATGGACTCATTCTGTAACCTGTGGACGTTCAGAGTGTTGATGAAACACATGATTTGCATCGGGATTAAATACAACAGGCACCATGATGACTTTTTCGCATGGGAGTAATGTCTCAAACTGTCTATGCTTTGATCGATTCCTGGGATACCAATAGTAGTTTCCGAAGCACATCTGGAGTCATTCTGTATTCTATTGACGTTCAGAGTGTTGATGAAACACAGAAATTGCATCGGAGTTGAATACAACGGGCACCATACGGACTTTTCTCCATGGGGGTAATGTCTCAAATTGTCTACGCTTTGATCGTTCCCTGGGAGACCAGTTGTAGATTCCGAAGCACATCTGTAGGCTTCCTGTAATCCGTGGACGTTCAGAGTGTTGATAAAACACAGAAATTGCATCGGGATTTAATACAACTGGCACCATGCGGACGTTTGTCATAGGGTCTTATGTCTCAAGCTTTCTACGCTTTGATCGATTCCTGGGAGACCAGTAGTAGTTTCCGAAGCACATCTGGAGTCATTCTGTAATCTATTGACGTTCAGAGTGTTGATGAAACACAGATATTGCATCGGGACTGAATACAACTTGCCAAATGCGGACTTTTCTCCATATGAGTAATATCTCAAACTGTCTACGCTTTGATCGATCCCTGGGAGAACAGGAGTAGTTTCCAAAGGACATCTGGAGGCTTCCTGTAGTCTGTGGATGTTCAGAGTGTTCATGAAACACAGAAATTGCAACGGGATTGAATACAACGAGCACCATGCGCACTTTGCTTAGTGGGAGTAATGTTTCAAATTGTCTTCGCTTATATTGTTTCCTGGGAGACCAGTAGTAGTTTACGAAGCACATCTGGAGACTTCCTGTAATCTGTGGACTTTCAGAGTGTTGATGAAACACAGAAATTGCATCGGAGTTGAATACAACGGGCACCATACGGACTTTTCTCCATGGGGGTAATGTCTCAAATTGTCTACGCTTTGATTGTTCCCTGGGAGACCAGTAGTAGTTTCCGAAGCACATCTACAGGCATTCTGTAATATGTGGACGTTCAGATATTTGATGAAACACAGAAATTCCATCGTGATTGAATACAACAGGCACCATGCTGACTTTTCTCAATGGGTGCAATCTCTCAATCTGTCTGCGATTTGATCGTTCCCTGGGAGACCAGTAGTAGTTTCCGAAGCACATCTGGAGTCATTCTGTAATCTATTGACGTTCAGAGTGTTGATGAAACACAAAAATTCCATCGGGATTGAAGACAACAGCACCATGAGGACATTTTCCATGGGTGTAATGTTTCAAACTGTCACAATTTGATTGTTTGCTGGTAGACTAGTTGTAGTTCCCGAAGCAACTCTGGAGGCTTCCTGTAATCTGTGGCCGTTCAGAGTGTTGATCAATCCCAGAAATTGCATCGCGATTGAATACAACTGGCACCATGCGGACTTTTGTCATAGGTAGTAATGTCTCAAACTGTCTACGGTTTAATTGGTCCCTGAGAGACCAGTAGTAGTTACCGACGCACATCTGGAGACATCCTGTAATCTGTGGACTTTCAGAGTGTTGATGAAACACAGAAATTGCATCGGAGTTGAATACAACAGGCACCATACGGACTTTTCTCAATGGGGGTTATGTCTCAAATTGTCTACGCTTTGATCGTTCCCTGGGAGACCAGTTGTAGATTCCGAAGCACATCTGGAGGCTTCCTGTAATCCGTGGACGTTCAGAGTGTTGATAAAACACAGATATTGCATCGGGATTTAATACAACTGGCACCATGTGGACTTTTGTCATAGGGAGTTATGTCTCAAGCTCTCTTCGCTTTGATCGATTCCTGAGAGACCAGTAGTAGTTTCCGAAGCACATCTGAAGTCATTCTGTAATCTATTGACGTTCAGAGTGTTGATGAAACACAGAAATTCCATCAGGATTGAATACAACAGGCACCATGTTGACTTTTCTGCATTGGAGTAATCTCTCACACTGTCTATGCTTTGATCGATTCCTGGGATACCAGTAGTAGTTTCGAAGCACATCTGGAGGCATTCTGTAATCTGTGGACGTTCAGAGTGTTGATGATACAATGAAATTGCATCGGGATTGAATTCAACAGGCACCATGCGCACTTTGCTTAATGCGAGTAATGTCTCAAACTGTCTACGCTTTTATTGTTCCCTGGGAGAGCAGTAGTAGTTTACGAAGCACATCTGGAGACATCCTGTAATCTGTTGATGAAACGCAGAAATTGCATCGGGGTTGAATACAACAGGCACCATGCAGACTTTTCTCCATGGGAGTAATGTTCAAACTGTCGACGATTTGATCGTTCCCTGGGAGACCAGTTGTAAATTCAAAAGAACATCTGGAGGCTTCCTGTATACTGTGGACATTCAGAGTGATGATAAAACACATAAATTGCATCGGGATTGAATACAACTTTCACCATGTTGACTCTTCTCCATGGGAGTAATGTCTCCAACTGTCTACGCTTTGATCGATTCCTGGGAGACCAGTAGAAGATTCCAAAGCACATCAGAAGGCATTCTGTAATGTGTAGACGATCAGAGTGTTGATGAAACGCAAAAATTGAATCGGCATAGAATACAACAGGCACCATGCAGACTTTTCTCAATGGGAGTAATGTCTCAAACCGTCTACGCTTTGATCGTTCCCTGGGAGACCAGTAGTAGTTTCCGAAGCACATCTAGAGGCATTTTGTAATATGTGGACGTTCAGATATTTGAAGAAACACAGAAATTCCGTCGGGATTGAATACAACAGGCACCATGCTGACTATGCTAAATGGGTGTAATGTCTCAAACTGTCTGCGATTTGATCATTCCGTGGGAGACCAGTAGTAGTTACCGAAGCACAGCTGGAGTCATTCTGTAATCTGTAGTTGTTCAGAGTGTTGATGAAACACAGACATTGTATCGGGAATGAATACAACAGGCACCATGTTGAATTTTCTCCATGGGAGTAATGTCTCAAACTGTCTACGTTTTGATCATTTCCTGGGAGACCAGTACTAGTTTCCGAAGCACATCTGGAGATATTCTATAATCTGTGAACCTTCACAGTGTTGATGAAGCAGAGAAATTGGATCGGGATTGAATACAACAGCCACCATGCGGGCTTTTCTCCATGGGAGTAATGTCTCAAACAGTCTACGCTTTGATCGATTCCTGTGAGACCAGTAGTAGTTTCCGAAGCACATCAGGAGGCTTCCTGTAATCTGTGGACTTTCAGAGTGTTGTGAAACACAGAAGTTGCATCGGGATTGAATACAACAGGCACCTTGCAGACTTTTATCATAATGAGTAATGTCTCAAACTCTCTACACTTTGACCGATTCCTGGGAGACCAGTAGTAGTTACCGTAGCACATCTGGAGGCATCCTGTAATCTGTTGACCTTCAGTGTGTTGATGAAACACAGAAATTGCATCGGGATTGAACACAAGCACTATGCGGACATTTCTAAATGGGAGTAATGTCTCAAAGTCTCTACGCTTTGATTGTTCCCTGGGAGACCAGTAGTAGTTTCCGAAGCACGTCTGGAGACTTTCTTTATTCTGTCGACGTTCAGAGTGTTAATGAAACACATTAATTTTATCGGGATTGAAAACAACAGGGACCATGCGGACTTTTCTCCGTCGGAGTAATGTCTCAAACTGTCTACGCTTTGACGTTCGCTGTGAGACGCCAGAGTTGGGAGACCAGTTGTACTTTCCGAAGCACATCTGGAGGCTTCCTGTAATCTGCGGACGTTCAGAGTGTTGATGAAATAAAGAAATTGCATCGGGATTGAATACAACAGTCACCATGCGGACTTCTTTCCATGGGAGTAATGTCTTAAACTGTCTACGCTTTGATCGATTCCTTGGAGACCAGTAGTAATTTCCGAAGCACATATGGAGACATTCTTTAATATGTGGACGTTCAGGGTGTTGATGAAACACAGGATTTGCATCGTCATTGAATACAACAGGCACCATGCGGACTTTTCTCCATGGGAGTAATGTCTCAAACCGTCTACTCTCTGATCCTTCCCTGAAAGACCAGAAGTAGTTTCCGAAGCACATCTGGAGGCATTCTGTAATATGTGGACGTTCAGATTGTTGATGAAACACAAAAATTCCATCGGGATTAAATACAACAGCACCATGAGGACATTTTCCATGGGTGTAATGTCTCATACTGTCTAAGATTTGGTCGTTCCCTAGTTGACCTGTAGTAGTCTAAGAAGCACATCCGGAGTCTTTCCGTAATCTGTTGCCGTTCAGAGTGTTGATGAAACAATGAAATTGCATCGGGATTGAGTACAACATGCCAAATGTGGACTTTTCTCCATGGGAGTGATATCTCAAACTGTCTACGCTTTGATCGTTCCCTGGGAGACCAGTAGTAGTTTCCGAAGCACATATGGAGGCTTCCTGTAGTCTGTGGATGCTCAGAGTGTTCATGAAACACAGAAATTGCATCGGGATCGAATACAACAGGCACCATGCGCACTTTGCTTAATGGGAGTAATGTTTCAAACTGTCTACGCTTTTATTGTTCCCTGGGAGACCAGTAGTAGCTTACGAAGCACATCTGGAGACATTCTGTAATCTGTAGATGTTCAGAGTGTTGATGAAACCCAGACATTGTATCGGGATTGAATACAACAGGCACAATGTTGAATTTTCTCCATGGGAGTAATGTCTCAAACTGTCTACGTTTCGATCATTTCCTGGGAGACCAGTACTAGTTTCCGAAGCACATCTGGAGATATTCTATAATCTGTGAACCTTCACTTTGTTGATGAACCACAGAAATTGCATTGGGATTGAATACAACAGCCACCATGCGGACTTTTCTCCATGGGAGTAATGTCTCAAACAGTCTACGCTTTGATCTTTTACTGTGAGACCAGTAGTAGTTTTCGAAGCACATCTGGAGGCTTCCTGGAATCTGTGGGCGTTCAGAGTGTTGATAAAACAGAGAGATTGCTTCGGGATTGAATACAACAGGCACCATGTTGACTTTTCTTCAGGGGAGTAATGTCTCAAACTGTCTACGCTTTGATCGATTCTTGGGAGACCAGTAGAAGATTCCGAAGCACATCTAGAGGCATTCTGTAATGTGTGGACATTCAGAATATTGATGAAACACATAAATTGAATCGGGATTGAACACAACATGCCAAATGCGGACTTTCCTCCATGGGAGTAATGTCTCAAACTGTCTACGCTTTGAGCGTTCCCTGGGAGACCAGTAGTAGTTTCCGAAGCACACCTGGAGGCTTCCTGTTTTCATTGGACGTTCAGAGTGTTGACTAAACACAGAAATCGCCTCACGATTATATACAACAAGCACCATGCGGACTTTTCTCCATGGGAGTAATGTTTCAAACTTTCTACGCTTTGATCGTTCCCTGGGAGACCAGTAGTAGTTTCCGAAGCACATCTGGAGGCTTCCTGTAATCTGCGGAAGTTCAGAGTGTTGATGAAACACAGAAATTGCATCGGGATTGAATACAACAGTCACCATGCGGACTTTTTTCCATGGGAGTAATGTCTTAAACTGTCTACGCTTTGATCGATTGCTTGGGGACCAGTAGTAATTTCCGAAGCATATATGGAGGCATTCTGTAATCTGTGGACGTTCAGGGTGTTGATGAAACACAGGATTTGAATCGGCATTGAATACAACAGGCACCATGCGGACTTTTCTCCATGGGAGTAATGCCTCAAACCGTCTACGATTTGATCCTTCCCTGAAAGACCAGTAGTAGTTTTCGAAGCACATCTGGAGGCATTCTGTAATATGTGGACGTTCAGAGTGTTGATGAAACACAAAAATTCCATCGGGATTGAATACAACAGCACCATGGGCACATTTTCCATGGGTGTAATGTCTCAAACTGTCTGAGATTTGATCGTTCCCTAGTTGACCAGTTGTAGTCTAAGAAGCACATCTGGAGTCATTCCTTAATCTGTAGACGTTCAGGGAGTTGATGAAACAGAGAAATTGCATCGCTATTAAATACAACACGCCAAATTGGATTTTGCTCCACGGGAGTAATGTCTCAAACTGCCACGATTTGATCGTTTGCTGGGAGACTAGTTGTAGTTTCCGAAGCAACTCTGGAGGCTTCCTGTAATCTGTGGACGTTCAGAGTGTTGATCAAACCGAGAAATTGCATCGAGATTGAATACAATTGGCAGCATTCGGACTTTTGTCATAGGGAGTAATGTCTCAAATTGTCTAGCGTTTGATTGGTCCCTGAGAGACCAGTAGTAGTTACCGAAGCACATCTGGAGTCATCCTGTAATCTGTGGACTTTCAGAGTGTTGATGAAACACAGACATTGTATCAGGATTGAATACAACAGGCACCATGTTGAATTTTCTCCATGGGAGTAATGTCTCAAACTGTCTACGTTTTGATCATTTCCTGGGAGACCAGTACTAGTTTCCGAAGCACATCTCTAGATATTCTATAATCTGTGAACCTTCACAGTGTTGATGAAGCACAGAAACTGCATCGTGATTGAATACAACAGCCACCATGCGGACTTTTCTCCATGGGAGTAATGTCTCAAACAGTCTACGCTTTGATCGACTCCTGTGCGACCAGTAGTAGCTTCTGAAGCACATCAGGTGGCTTCCTGTAATCTGTGGACTTTCAGAGTGCTGTGAAACACAGAAGTTGCATCGGGATTGAATACAACAGGCACCATGCAGACTTTTATCATAATGAGTAATGTCTCAAACTTTCTACACTTTGACCCTATTCCTGGGAGACCAGTAGTAGTTACCGTAGCACATCTGGAGCCAACCTGTAATCTGTTGACCTTCAGTGTGTTGATGAAACACAGAAATTGCATCGGGATTGAATAAAAACACTATGCGGACATTTCTAAATGGGAGTAATGTCTCAAAGTCTGTACGCTTTGATTGTTCCCTGGGAGACCAGTAGTAGTTTCCGAAGCACGTCTGGAGATTTTCTTTATTCTGTCGACGTTCAGAGTGTTAATGAAACACATTAGTTGCAGCGGGATTGAATACAACAGGGACCATGCGGACTTTTCTCTGTGGGAGTAATGTCTCAAACTGTCTACGATTTGATCGTTTGCTGGGAGACTAGTTGTAGTTTCCGAAGCAACTCTGGAGGCTTCCTGTAATCTGTGGACGTTCAGAGTGTTGATCAAACCCAGAAATTGCATCGAGATTGAATACAACTGGCACCATGCGGACTTTTGTCATAGGGAGTAATGTCTCAAACTGTCTACTGTTTGATTGGTCCCTGAGAGACCAGTAGTAGTTTCCGAAGCACATCTGGAGACATCCTGTAATCTGTGGACTTTCAGAGTGTTGATGAAACACAGAAATTGCCTCACGATTAGATACAACAAGCACCATGCGGACTTTTCTCCATGGGAGTAATGTTTCAAACTTTCTACGCTTTGATCGTTCCCTGGGAGACCAGTAGTAGTTTCTGAAGCACATCCGGAGGCTTCGTGTAATTTGCGGACTTTCAGAGTGTTGATGAAACACAGAAATTGCATCGAGATTGAATACAACTGGCACCATGCGGACTTTTGTCATAGGGAGTTATGTCTCAAACTCTCTACGTTATGATCGATTCCTGAGAGACCAGTAGTAGTTTCCGAAGCACATCTGGAGTCATTCTGTAATCTATTGACGTTCAGAGTGTTGATGAAACACATAAATTCCATCGGGATTGAATACAAGAGGCACCATGTTGACTTTTCTGCATTGGGAGTAATGTCTCAAACTGTCTATGTTTTGATCGATTCCTGGGATACCAGTAGTAGTTTCCGAAGCACATCTGGAGGCACTCAGTAATCTGTGGACGTTCAGACTGTTGATGATACACAGAAATTGCATCGGGAATGAATACAAAAGTCACCACGCGGACTTTTCACGACGGGTGTAATGTCTCAAAAAGTCTACGTTTTCATCGATACCTGGGAGACCAGTAGTAGTTTTCGAAGCACATCAGGAGGCTTCCTGTAATATGTGGATGTTCATAGTGTTGATGAAACACAGAAATTGGATCGGGTTTGAATACAACAAACACCATGCGAACTTCTTTCCATGGGAGTAATGTGTTAAACTGTCTACGCTTTGATCGATTCCTTGGAGACCAGTAGTAATTTCCGAAGCACATATGGAGGCATTCTGTAATCTGTGGATGTTCAGAGTGTTGATGAAACACAGGATTTGCATCGGCATTAAAAACTACAGCAACCATGTTGACATTTTTGCATGTGAGTAATGTCTCAAACTGTCTATGCTTTGATCGATTCCTGGGATACCAATAGTAGTTTCCGAAGCACATCTGGAGTCATTCTGTAATCTATTGACGTTCAGAGTGTTGATGAAACACAGAAATAGTATCATAGTTGAATACAACGGGCACCATACGGACTTTTCTCCATGGGGGTAATGTCTCAAATTGTCTACGCTTTGATCGTTCCCTGGGAGACCAGTTGTAGATTCCGAAGCACTTCTGTAGGCTTCCTGTAATCCGTGGACGTTCAGAGTGTTGATAAAACACAGAAATTGCATCGGGATTTAATACAACTGGCACCATGCGGACGTTTGTCATAGGGTCTAATGTCTCAAGCTCTCTACGCTTTGATCGATTCCTGGGAGACCAGTAGTAGTTTCCGAAGCACATCTGGAGTCATTCTGTAATCTATTGACGTTCAGAGTGTTGATGAAACACAGAAATTGCATCGGGACTGAATACAACTTGCCAAATTCGGACTTTTCTCCATATGAGTAATATCTCAAACTGTCTACGCTTTGATCGATCCCTGGGAGACCAGTTGTAGTTTCCGAAGGACATCTGGAGGCTTCCTGTAGTCTGTGGATGTTCAGAGTGTTCATGAAACACAGAAATTGTAACGGGATTGAATACAACAAGCACCATGCGCACTTTGCTTAATGGGAGTACTGTCTCAAATTGTCTACGCTTATATTGTTCCCTGGGAGACCAGTAGTAGTTTACGAAGCACATCTACAGACTTCCTGTAATCTGTGGACGTTCAGAGTGATGATAAAACACATAAATTGCATCGGGTTTGAATACAACTTTCACCATGTCCACTTTTCTACATGGGAGTAATGTCTCCAACTGTCTACGCTTTGATCGATTCCTGGGAGACAAGTAGAAGATTCCGAAGCACATCTGAAGGCATTCTGTAATGTGTAGACGATCAGAGTGTTGAAGAAACACATAAATTGAATCGGCATTGAATACAACAGGCACCATGCAGACTTTTCTCAATGGGAGTAATGTCTCAAACCGTTTACGCTTTGATTGTTCCCTGGGAGACCAGTAGTAGTTTGCGAAGCACATCTAGAGGCATTCTGTAATATGTGGACGTTCAGATATTTGATGAAACACAGAAATTCCATCGGGATTGAATACAACAGGCACCATGCTGACTTTTCTCAATGGATGTAATTTCTCAAACTGTCTGCGATTTGATCGTTCCCTGGGAGACCAGTAGTAGTTCCCGAAGCACAGCTGGAGGCATTCTGTAATCTGTAGATGTTGAGAGTGTTGATGGAACACAGACATTGTATCGGGATTGAATACAACAGGCACCATGTTGAATTTTTTCCATGGGAGTAATGTCTCAAACTGTCTACGTTTTGATCATTTCCTGGGAGACCAGTACTAGTTTCAGAAGCACATCTGGAGATATTCTAATATCTGTGAACCTTCACTTTGTTGATGAAGCACAGAATATGTATCGGGATTGAATACAGCAGCCACCATGCGGACTTTTCTCCATGGGAGTAATGTCTCAAACAGTCTACGCTTTGATCGATTCCTGTGAGACCAGTAGTAGTTTCCGAAGCACATATGGAGGCTTCCTGTAATCTGCGGAAGATCAGAGTGTTGATGAAACACAGGATTTGCATCGGCATTGAATACAACAGGCACCATGCAGACTTTTCTCCATGGGAGTAATGTCTCAAACCGCCTACGCTTTGATCCTTCCCTGAAAGACCAGTAGTAGTTTCCAAAGCACATCTGGAGCCATTCTGTAAAATGTGGACGTTCAGAGTGTTGAAGAAACACAAAAATTCCATCGGGATTGAATACAACAGCACCATGAGCACATTTTCCATGGGTGTAATGTCTCAAACTGTCTACGGTTTGATTGGTCCCTGAGAGACCAGTTGTAGTTACCGACGCACATCTGGAGACATCCTGTAATCTGTGGACTTTCAGAGTGTTGATGAAACACAGAAATTGCATCGGAGTTGAATACAACAGGCACCATACGGACTTTTCTCCATGGGGGTTATGTCTGAAATTGTCTACGCTTTGATCGTTCCCTTGGAGACCAGTTGTAGATTCCGAAGCACATGTGGAGGCTTCCTGTTATCCGTGGACATTCAGAGTGTTTATAAAACACAGATATTGCATCGGGATTTAATACAACTGGCACCATGCGGACTTTTGTCATAGGGAGCTATGTCTCAAGCTCTCTTCGCTTTACTCGATTCCTGAGAGACCAGTAGTAGTTTCCGAAGCACATCAGGAGGCTTCCAGTAGTCTGTGGATGTTCAGAGTGTTCATGAAACACAGAAATTGCTTCGGGATTGAATACAACAGGCACCATGCGCACTTTGCTTAATGGGAGTAATGTCTCAAACTGTCTACGCTTTTATTGTTCGCTGGGAGACCAGTAGTAGTTTACGAAGCACATCTGGAGACTTCCTGTAATCTGTGGACATTCAGAGTGTTGAAGAAACGCAGAAATTGCATCGGAGTTGAATACAACAGGCACCATGCAGACTTTTCACCATGGGAGTAATATTCAAACTGTCTACGATTTGATCGTTCCCTGGGAGACCAGTTGTAAATCCAAAAGCACATCTGTAGGCTTCCTGTAAACTGTGGACATTCAGAGTGATGATAAAACACATAAATTGCATCGGGATTGAATACAACTTTCACCATGTTGACTTTTCTCCATGGGAGTAATGTCTCCAACTGTCTACGCTTTGATCGATTCCTGGGAGACCAGTAGAAGATTCCAAAGCACATCTGAAGGCATTCTGTAATGTGTAGACGATCAGAGTGTTGATGAAACCCAGAAATTGAATCGGCATTGATTACAACAGGCACCATGCAGACTTTTCTCAATGGGAGTAATGTCTCAAACCGTCTAAGCTTTGATCGTTCCCTGGGAGACCAGTAGTAGTTTCCGAAGCACATCTAGAGGCATTTTGTAATATGTGGACGTTCAGATATTTGAAGAAACACAGAAAATCCATCGGGATTGAATACAACAGGCACCATGCTGACTTTGCTAAATGGGTGTAATGTCTCAAACTGTCTGCGATTTGATCATTCCCTGGGAGACCAGTAGTAGTTTCCGAAGCACAGCTGGAGGCATTCTGTAAACTGTAGTTGTTCAGAGTGTTGATGAAACACAGACATTGTGTCGGGATTGAATACAACAGGCACCATGTTGAATTTTCTCCATGGGAGTAATGTCTCAAACTGTCTACGTGTCGATCATTTCCTGGGATACCAGTACTAGTTTCCGAAGCACATCTGGAGATATTCTATAATCTGTGAACCTTCAATTTGTTGATGAACCACAGAAATTGCAACGGGATTGAATACAACAGCCACGATGCTGACTTTTCTCCATGGGAGTAATGTCCCAAACAGTCTACGCTTTGATCGATTCCTGTGAGACCAGTAGTAGTTTTCGAAGCACATCTGGAGGCTTCCTGTAATCTGTGGGCGTTCAGAGTGTTGATAAAACAGAGAGATTGCTTCGGGATTGAATACAACAGGCACCATGTTGACTTTTCTTCAGGGGAGTAATGTCTCAAACTGTCTACGCTTTGATCGATTCTTGGGAGACCAGTAGAAGATTCCGAAGCACATCTAGAGGCATTCTGTAAAGTGTGGACATTCAGAATATTGATGAAACACATAAATTGAATCGGGATTGAACACAACATGCCAAATGCGGACTTTCCTCCATGGGAGTAATGTCTGAAACTGTCTACGCTTTGAACGTTCCCTGGGAGACCAGTAGTAGTTTCCGAAGCACACCTGGAGGATTCCTGTTTTCATTGGACGTTCAGAGTGTTGACGAAACACAGAAATCGCCTCACGATTATATACAACAAGAACCATGCGGATTTTTCTCCATGGGAGTAATGTTTCATACTTTCTACGCTTTGATCGTTCCCTGGGAGACCAGTAGTAGTTTCCCAAGCACATCTGGAGCCTTCCTGTGATCTGCGGACGTTCAGAGTGTTGATGAAACACAGAAATTGCATCGGGATTGAATACAACAGTCACCATGCGGACTTTTTTCCATGGGAGTAATGTCTTAAACTGTCTACGCTTTGATCGATTGCTTGGAGACCAGTAGTAATTTCCGAAGCACATATGGAGCCATTCTGTAATCTGTGGACGTTCAGAGTGTTGATGAAACACAGGATTTGCATCGGCATTGAATACAACAGGCACCATGCGGACTTTTCTCCATGGGAGTAATGTCTCAAACCGTCTACGATTTGATCCTTCCCTGAAAGACCAGTAGTAGTTTCCGAAGCACATGGGGAGGCATTCTGTAATATGTGGACGTTCAGAGTGTTGATGAAACACAAAAATTCCATCGGGCTTGAATACAACAGCACCATGAGCACATTTTCCATGGGTGTAATGTCTCAAACTGTCTAAGATTTGATCGTTCCCTAGTTGACCAGTTGTAGTCTAAGAAGCACATCTGGAGTCTTTCCTTAATCTGCGGACGTTCAGGGAGTTGATGAAACAGAGAAATTGCATCGCTATTAAATACAACACGCCAAATTGGATTTTGCTTCACGGTAGTAATGTCTCAAACTGTCACGATTTGATCGTTTGCTGGGAGACTAGTTGTAGTTTCCGAAGCAACTCTGGAGGCTTCCTGTAATCTGTTGACGTTCAGAGTGTTGATCAAACCGAGAAATTGCATCGAGATTGAATACAACTGGCACCATCCGGATTTTTGTCATAGGGAGTAATGTCTCAAACTGTCTACGATTTGATTGGTCCCTGAGAGACCAGTAGTAGTTACCGAAGTACATCTGGAGTCATCCTGTAATCTGTGGACTCTCAGAGTGCTGATGAAACACGGAAATTGCATCGGAGTTGAATACAACAGGCACCATACGGACGTTTCTCCATGGGGGTTATGTCTCAAATTGTCTACGCTTTGATCGTTCTCTGTGAGACAAGTTTTAGATTCCGAAGCACATCTGGAGGCTTCCTTTAATCCGTGGACGATCAGAGTGTTGATAAAACACAGATATAGCATCGTTATTTAATACAACTGGCACCATGTGGACTTTTGTCATAGGGAGTTATGTCTCAAGCTCTCTACGCTTTGATCGATTCCTGAGAGACCAGTAGTAGTTTCCGAAGCACATCTGGAGTCATTCTGTAATCTATTGACGTTCAGAGTTTTGATGAAACACAGAAATTCCATCGGGATTGAATACAACAGGCACCATGTTAACTTTTCTGCATGGGAGTAATGTCTCAAACTGTCTATGCCTTGATCGATTAATGGGATACCAGAAGTAGTTTCCGAAGCACATCTGGAGGCATTCTGTAATCTGTGGACGTTCAGAGTGTTGATGAAACAATGAAATTGCATCGGGATTGAATACAACATGCCAAATGCGGACTTTTCTCCATGAGAGTAATATCTCAAACTGTCTACGATTTGATCGTTCCCTGGTAGACCAGTAGTAGTTTCCGAAGCACATCTGGAGGCTTCCTGTAGTCTGTGGATGTTCCGAGTGTTCATGAAACACAGAAATTGCATCAAGATTGAATACAACAGGCACCATGCGCACTTTGCTTAATGGGAGTAATGTCTCAAACTGTCTAAGCTTTTATTGTTCCCTGGGAGACCAGTAGTAGTTTACGAAGCACATCTGGAGACTTCCTGTAATCTGTGAACTTTCAGAGTGTAGATGAAACGCAGAAATTGCATCGGGGTTGAATAGAACAGGCACCATGAAGACTTTTCTCCATGGGAGTAATGTTCAAACTGTCTACGATTTGATCGTTCCCTGGGAGACCAGTTGTAAATCCAAAAGCACATCTGGAGGCTTCCTGTAATCTGTGGACGTTCAGAGTGATTATAAAACACATAAATTGCATCAGGATTGAATAAAACTTTCACCATGTTGACTTTTCTCCATGGGAGTAATGTCTGCAACTGTCTACGCTTTGACCGATTCCTGGGAGACCAGTAGAAGATTCCGAAGCACATCTGAAGGCATTCTGTAATGTGTAGACGATCAGAGTGTTGATGAAACCCAGAAATTGAATCGGTATTGAATACAACAGGCACCATGCAGACTTTTCTCAATGGGAGTAATGTCTCAAATCGTCTACGCTTTGATCGTTCCCTGGGAGACCAGTTGTAGTTTCCGAAGCACAGCTGGAGGCATTCTGTAATCTGTAGATGTTCAGAGTGTTGATGAAACACAGACATTGTATCGGGATTGAATACAACAGGCACCATGTTGAATTTTCTCCATGGGAGTAATGTCTCAAACTGTCCACGTTTTGATCATTTCCTGGGAGACCAGTACTAGTTTCCGAAGCACATCTGGAGATATTCTATAATCTGTGAATCTTCACTTTGTTGATGAAGCACAGAAATTGCATCGGGATTGAATACAACAGCCATCATGCGGACTTTTCTCCATGGGAGTAATTTCTCAAACAGTCTACGCTTTGATCGATTCCTGTGAGACCAGTAGTAGTTTCCGAAGCACATCTGGAGGCTTCCTGTAATCTGTGGGCGTTCAGAGTGTTGATAAAACACAGAGATTGCTTCGGGATTGAATACAACAAGCACCATGTTGACTTTTCTTCAGGGGAGTAATGTCTCAAACTGTCTACGCTTTGATCGATTCTTGGGAGACCAGTAGAAGATTCCGAAGCACATCTAGAGGCATTCTGTAAAGTGTGGACATTCAGAATATTGATGAAACACATAAATTGAATCGGGATTGAACACAACATTCCAAATGACGACTTTCCTCCATGGGAGTAATGTCTCAAACTGTCTACGCTTTGAGCGTTCCCTAGGAGACCAGTAGTAGTTTCCGAAGCACACCTGGAGGCTTCCTGTTTTCATTGGACGTTCAGAGTGTTGACAAAACACAGAAATTACCCCACGATTAGATACAACATGCACCATGCGGACTTTTCTCCATGGGAGTAATGTTTCAAACTATCTAAGCTTTAATCGTTCCCTGGGAGACCAGTAGTAGTTTCCGAAGCACATATGGAGTCATCCTGTAATCTGTGGACTTTCAAAGTGTTGATGAAACACAGAAATTGCATCGGAGTTGAATACAACAGGCACCATACGGACTTTTCTCCATGGGGGTTATGCCTCAAATTGTCTACGCTTTGATCGTTCCCTGGGAGACCAGTTGTAGATTCCGAAGCACATCTGGAGGCTTCCTGTTATCCGTGGACGTTCAGAGTGTTGATAAAGCACAGATAATGCATCGGGATTTAATACAACTGGCACCATGCGGACTTTTGTCATAGGGAGTTATGTCTCAAACTGTCTACGGTTTGATTGGTCCCTGAGAGACCAGTAGTAGTTTCCGAAGCACATCTGGAGTCATTCAGTAATCTATTGACGTTCAGAGTGTTGATGAAACGCAGAAATTGCATAGGGTTGAATACAACAGGCACCATGCAGACCTTCTTCCAATGGGAGTAATATTGAAACTGTCTACGATTTGATCGTTCCTTGGGAGACCAGTTGTAAATCCAAAAGCACATCTGGAGGCTTCCTGTAAACTGTGGACATTCAGAGTGATGATAAAACACATAAATTGCATCGGGATTGAATACAACTTTCACCATGTTGACTTTTCTCCATGGGAGTAATGTCTCCAACTGTCTACGCTTTGATCGATTCCTGGGAGACCAGTAGAAGATTCCGAAGCACATCTGAAGGCATTCTGTAATGTGTAGACGATCACAGTGTTGATGAAACACAGAAATTGAATCGGCATTGAATGCAACAGGCACGATGCAGACTTTTCTCAATGGGAGTAATGTCTCAAACCGTCTACGCTTTGATCGTTCACTGGGAGACCAGTATTAGTTTCCGAAGCACATCTAGAGGCATTTAGTAATATGTGGACGTTCAGATATTTGATAAGACACAGTAATTCCATCGGATTGAATACAACAGGCACCATGCTGACTTTTCTAAATGGGTGTAATGTCTCAAACTCTCTGCGATTTGATCGTTCCCTGGGAGACCAGTAGTAGTTTCCGAAGCACAGCTGGAGGCTTTCTGTAATCTGTAGATGTTCAGAGTGTTGATGAAACACATACATTGTATCGGGATTGAATACAACAGGCACCATGTTGAATGTTCCCCATGGGAGTAATGTCTTAAACTGTCTACGTTTTGATCATTTTCTGGGAGACCAGTACTAGTTTCCGAAGCAAATCTGGTGATATTCTATAATCTGTGAACCTTCACAGTGTTGACGAAGCACAGAAATTGCATCGGTATTGAATACAACAGCCACCATGCGGACTTTTCTCCATGGGAGTAATGTCTCAAACAGTCTAAGCTTTGATCGATTCCTGAGCGACCAGTAGTAGTTTCCAAAGCACATCAGGAGGCTTTCTGTAATCTGTGGACTTTCAGAGTGTTATGAAACACAGAAGTTGCATCGGGATTGAATACAACAGGCACCATGCAGTCTTTTATCGTAATGAGTAATGTCTCAAACTCTCTACACTTTGACCGATTCCTGGGAGACCAGTAGTAGTTACCGTAGCACATCTGGAAGCATTCTGTAATCTCTGGGCGTTCAGAGTGTTGGTGAAACAATGAAATTGCATCGGGATTGAATACAACATGCCAAATGCGGAATTTTCTCCATGGGAGTAATATCTCAAACTGTCTATGCTTTTATTGTTCCCTGGGAGACCAGTAGTAGTTTCCGAAGCACATCTGGGGGCTTCCTGTAATCTGTGGGCGTTCAGACTGTTGATAAAACACAGAGATTGCTTCGGGATTGATTATAACAGGCACCATGTTGACGTTTCTTCAGGGGAGTAATGCCTCAAACTGTCTACGCTTTGATCGATCTTGAAAGACCAGTAGAAAATTCCGAAGCACATCTAGAGGCATTCTGTAATGTGTGGACATTCAGAATATTGATGAAAGACATGAATTGAATCGGGATTGAACACAACATGCCAAATGCGGACTTTCCTCCATGGGAGTAATGTCTCAAACTGTATACGCTTTGAGCGTTCCCTGGGAGACCAGTAGTAGTTTCCGAAGCACACCTGGAGGCTTCCTGTTTTCATTGGACGTTCAGAGTGTTGACGAAACACAGAAATTACCTCACGATTAGATACAACAAGCACCATGCGGACTTTTCTCCATGGGAGTAATGTTTCAAACTTTCTAAGCTTTGATCGTTCCCTAGTTGACCAGTAGTATTCTAAGAAGCACATCTGGAGTCTTTCCGTAATCTGTGGACGTTCAGAGTGTTGATGAAACAGAGAAATTGGATCGCTATTAAATACAACACGCCAAATTGGATTTTGCTCCACGTGAGTAATGTCTCAAACAGTCACGATTTGATCGTTTGCTGGGAGACTAGTTGTAGTTTCCGAAGCATCTCTGGAGGCTTCCTGTAATCTGTGGACGTTCAGAGTGTTGATCAAACCGAGAAATTGCATCGAGATTGAATACAACTGGCACCATGCGGACTTTTGTGATAGGGAGTAATGTCTCAAACTGTCTACGGTTTGATTGGTCCCTGAGAGACCAGTAGTAGTTACCGAAGCACATCTGGAGACATCCTGTTATGTGTGGACTTTCAGAGTGTTGATGAAACACAGAAATTGCATCGGAGTTGAATACAACAGGCACCATACGGACTTTTCTCCATGGGGGTTATGCCTCAAATTGTCTACGCTTTGATCGTTCCCTGGGAGACCAGTTGTAGATTACGAAGCACATCTGGAGGCTTCCTGTTATCCGTGGACGTTCAGAGTGTTGATAAAGCACAGATAATGCATCGGGATTTAATACAACTGGCACCATGCGGACTTTTGTCATAGGGAGTTATGTCTGCAGCTCTCTACGCTTTGATCGATTTCTGGGAGACCAGTAGTAGTTTCCGAAGCACATCTGGAGTCATTCTGTAATCTATTGACGTTCAGAGTGTTGATGAAACACAGAAATTCCATCGGGATTGAATACAACAGGCACCATGTTGACTTTTCTGCATGGGAGTAATGTCTCAAACTGTCTATGCTTTGATCGATTCCTGTGATACCAGTAGTAGTTTCCGAAGCATATCTGGAGGCATTCTGTAATCTGTGGACGTTCAGAGTGCTGATGAAACAATGTAATTGCATCGGGATTGAATACAACATGCCAAATGCGGAATTTTCTCCATGGGAGTAATATCTCAAAGTGTCTACGCTTTGATCGTTCCCTGGGAGACCAGTAGTAGTTTCCGAAGCACATCTGGAGGCTTCCTGTAATCTGTGGACTTTCAGAGTGTTGATGAAACGCAGAAATTGCATCGGGGTTGAATACAACAGGCACCATGCAGACCTTCTTCCAATGGGAGTAATGTTGAAACTGTCTACGATTTGATCGTTCCCTGGGAGACCAGTTGTAAATCCAAAAGCACATCTGGAGGCTTCCTGTAAACTGTGGACATTAAGAGTGATGATAAAACACATAAATTGCATCGGGATTGAATACAACTTTCACCATGTTGACTTTTCTCCATGGGAGTAATGTCTCCAACTGTCTACGCTTTGATCGATTCCTGGGAGACCAGTAGAAGATTCTGAAGCACATCTGAAGGCATTCTGTAATGTGTAGACGATCACAGTGTTGATGAAACACAGAAATTGAATCGGCATTGAATGCAACAGGCACCATGCAGACTTTTCTCAATGGGAGTAATGTCTCAAACCGTCTACGCTTTGATCGTTCACTGGGAGACCAGTAGTAGTTTCCGAAGCACATCTAGAGGCATTTAGTAATATGTGGACGTTCAGATATTTGATAAAACACAGTAATTCCATCGGATTGAATACAACAGGCACCATGCTGACTTTTCTAAATGGGTGTAATGTCTCAAACTCTCTGCGATTTGATCGTTCCCTGGGAGACAAGTAGTAGTTTCCGAAGCACAGCTGGAGGCTTTCTGTAATCTGTAGATGTTCAGAGTGTTGATGAAACACATACATTGTATCGGGATGGAATACAACAGGCACCATGTTGAATTTTCTCCGTGGGAGTAATGTCTCAAACTGTCTACGTTTTGATCATTTTCTGGGAGACCAGTACTAGTTTCCGAAGCAAATCTGGTGATATTCTATAATCTGTGAACCTTCACAGTGTTGACGAAGCACAGAAATTGCATCGGTATTGAATACAACAGCCACCATGCGGACTTTTCTCCATGGGAGTAATGTCTCAAACAGTCTAAGCTTTGATCGATTCCTGTGCGACCAGTAGTAGTTTCCAAAGCACATCAGGAGGCTTTCTGTAATCTGTGGACTTTCAGAGTGTTATGAAACACAGAAGTTGCATCGGGATTGAATACAACAGACACCATGCAGTCTTTTATCGTAATGAGTAATGTCTCAAACTCTCTACACTTTGACCGATTCCTGGGAGACCAGTAGTAGTTACCGTAGCACATCTGGAGGCATTCTGTAATCTGTTGACCTGCAGTGTGTTGATGAAACACAGAAATTGCATCGGGATTGAATACAATCACTATGCGGACATTTCTAAATGGGAGTAATGTCTCAAACTGTCTACGCTTTGATTGTTCCCTGGGAGACCAGTAGTAGCTTCCGAAGCACGTCTGGAGACTTTCTTTATTCTGTCGACGTTCAGTGTGTTAATGAGACACGTTAATTGCATCGGGATTGAATACAACAGCACCATGAGGACATTTTCCATGGGTGTAATGTCTCAGAGTGTCTAAGATATGATCGTTCCCTAGTTGACCAGTAGTATTCTAAGAAGCACATCTGGAGTCTTTCCGTAATCTGTGGACGTTCAGAGTGTTGATGAAACGGAGAAATTGCATCGCTATTAAATACAACACGCCAAATTGGATTTTGCTCCACGTGAGTAATGTCTCAAACAGTCACGATTTGATCGATTGCTGGGAGACTAGTTGTAGTTTCCGAAGCAACTCTGGAGGCTTCCTGTAATCTGTGGACGTTCAGAGTGTTGATCAAACCCCGAAATTGCATCGAGATTGAATACAACTGGCACCATGCGGATTTTTGTCATAGGGAGTAATGTCTCAAACTGTCTACGGTTTGATTGGTCCCTGAGAGACCAGTAGTAGTTACCGAAGCACATCTGGAGATATCCTGTAATCTGTGGACTTTCATAGTGTTGATGAAATATAGAAATTGCATCGGAGTTGAATACAACAGGCACCATACGGACTTTTCTCCGTGGGGGTTATGTCTCAAATTGTCTACGCTTTGATCGTTCCCTGGGAGACCAGTTGTAGAGTCCGAAGCACATCTGGAGGCGTCCTGTAATCCGTAAACGTTCAGAATGTTGATAAAACACAGATATTGCACGGGATTTAATACAACTGGCACCATGCGGACTTTTGTCATAGGGAGTTATGTCTCAAGCTCTCTACGCTTTGATCGATTCCTGGGAGACCAGTAGTAGTTTCCGAAGCACATCTGGAGTCATTCTGTAATCTATTGACGTTCAGAGTGTTGATGAAACACTGAAATTCCATCGGGATTGGATACAACAGGCACCATGTTGACTTTTCTGCATGGAAGTAATGTCTCAAACTGTCTATGCTTTGATCGATTCCTGGGATACCAGTTGTAGTTTCCGAAGCACATCTGGAGGCATTCTGTAATCTGTGGACGTTCAGAGTGTTGATGAAACAATGAAATTGCATCGGGATTGAATACAACATGCCAAATGCGGACTTTTCTCCATGAGAGTAATATCTCAAATTGTCTACGCTTTGATCGTTCCCTGGGAGACCAGTAGTAGTTTCCCGAGCACATCTGCGGGCCTCCTGTAATCTGTGGACGTTCAGAGTGTTGATGAAACACAGAAATTCCATCGGGATTGAATACAACAGGCACCATGCGGACTTTTCTGCATTGGAGTAATGTCTCAAAGAGTTTACGCTTTGATCGATTCCTATGAGACCAGTAATAGATTCCGGAGCACATCAGGAGGCATTCTGTAATCTGTGGACCTTCAGAGTGTTGATGAAAGACAGAAATTGCATCGGGATTGAATACAGTAGGCACCATGCTGACTCTCCTGAATGGGAGTAATGTCTCAAACTGTCTACGCTTTGATCGATTCCTGGGAGACCAGTAGTAGTTTCGAAAGCACATCTGGAGGCTTCCTGTAATCTGCGGACGTTCAGAGTGTTGATGAAACATAGAAATTGCATCGGGATTGAATACAACAGGCACCATGCGCACTTTGCTTAATGGGAGTAATGTCTCAAACTGTCTACGCATATATTGTTCCCTGGGAGACCAGTAGTAGTTTACGAAGCACATCTGGAGACATCCTGTAATCTGTGGACTTTCAGAGTGTTGATGAAACGCAGAAAATGCATCGGGGTTGAATACGAAAGGCACCATGCAGACTTTTCTCCATGGGAGTAATGTTCAAACTGTCTGCGATTTGATCGTTCCCTGGGAGACCAGTTGTAAATCCAAAAGCACATCTGGAGGCCTCCTGTAATCTGTAGACGTTCAGAGTGATGATGAAACACATACATTGCATCGGGATTGAATACAACTTTCACCATGTTGACTTTTATCCATGGGAGTAATGTCTCCAACTGTCTACGCTTTGATCGATTCCTTGGAGACCAGTAGAAGATTCCGAAGCGCATATGCAGGCATTCTGTAATGTGTAGACGATCAGAGTGTTGATGAAACACAGAAATTGAATCGGCATTAAATACTAAAGGCACCATGTAGACTTTTCTCAATGGGAGTAATGTATCAAACCGTCTACGATTTGATCAATGCCTGGAGACCAGTAGTAGTTTCCGAAGCACGTCTGGAGACTTTCTTTATTCTGTCGACGTTCAGAGTGTTAATGAAACACATTAATTGCATCGGGATTGAATACAACAGGGACCATGCGGACTTTTCTCCGTGGGAGTAATGTCTCAAACCGTCTACGCTTTGATCGATCACTGGGGGACCAGTAGTAGTTTCCGAAGCACATCTGGAGAATTCCTGTAATCTGTGGATATACAGAGTGTTGATGAAACACAGAAATTGCATCGGGATTGAATACAACAGGCACCATGCGGACTTTTCTCCATGGGAGTAATGTTTCAATCTTTCTACGCTTTTATCGTTCCCTGGGAGACCAGTAGTAGTTTCCGAAGCACATCTGGAGGCATTCTATAATCTGTGGACCTTCCGAGTGTTGATGAAACACAGAAATTGCATCGGGATTGAATACAACGGGCACCATGCAGATTTTTCTATATGGGAGCAATGTTTCAAACTTTCTACGTTTTGATCGTTCCCTGGGAGACCAGTAGTAGTTCCGAAGCACATCTGGAGGCTTTCTGTAATCTGTGGAATTGCAGAGTGAAGATGAAACACAGAAATTGCATCGGGATTGAATACAACAGGCGCCGTGCGGATTTTTCTCCATGGGAGCAATGTCTCAAACTGTCTACGCCTTGATCGATTCCTGGGAGCCCAGTAGTAGTTTCCGAGGCACATCTGGAGGCTTCCTGTAATCTGTGGACTTTCTGAGTGTTGAAGATACACAGAAATTGCATCGGGATTGAATACAACATGCCAAATGCGGACCTATCTCCATGGGAGTAATTTTTCATAGTGTCTACACTTTGATCGTTCCTTGGGAGACCAGTAGTAGTTTCCGAAGCACATCTGGAGGCATTCTGGAATCTGTGGACGTTTAGGGTGTTGATGAAACACAGAAATTGCATCGGGATTGAATACAAATGGCGAAATGCCGACTTTTGTCAATGGGAGTATGTGTTAAACAGTCTATGCTTTGATCGATACCTGGGAGACCAGTAGATGTTTTCGAAGCACTTCTGGAGGCTTCCTGTAATCTGTGGATGTTCATAGTGTTGATGAAACCAGAAACTGCATCAGAATTGAATACACCAGGCAACATGCGGACTTGTCTCAATGGGGGTAACATCCCAAACTGTCTACGCTATTATCGATTCCTGGGAGACCAGTAGTAGATTCGGAAGCACATCTGGAATGCTACCTGTAATCTGTGGACGTTCAGAGTGTTGATGAAACACAGAAATTGCATCAGGATTGAATACAACAGGAACCATGCGGACCTTACTCCATGGGAGTAATGTCTCAAACTGTCTGCGCTTTGATCGATCCCTGGGAGACCAGTAGTAGTTTCCGAAGCACATATGGAGGCATTCTGTAATCTGTGGACGTTCAGAGTGTTGTGAAAACAGAAGTTGCATCGGGACATAATACAACAGGCACCATGCAGACTTTTTCTATAGGAAGTAATTTCTCAAACTCTCTACACTTTGGTCAATTCCTAGAAGACCAGTAGTAGTTTCCGAAGCACATCTGGAGGCATTCTGTAGTCTGTGGACGTTCAGAGTGTTAATTTAATACGGAAATGGCATCGGGATTGAATAAAACAGGTACCATGCGGACATTTCTCCATGGGAGTAATGTCTCAAACTAACTACATTTTGATCGTTGCCTTGGAGACCAGTAGTAGTTTCCGAAGCACATTTGGAGGCTTCATGTAATCTGTGGACGTTCAGAGTGTTGATGAAACACAGAAACTGCACCGGGATAGAATACAACATGCAAATGCGGACATTCCTCACATCTGGAGGCTTCCTGTAATCTGTGGACGCTCAGAGCGTTGTGAAACACAGAAGTTGCATCGGGATTGAATACAACAGGCACCATGCAGACTTGTAACATAGAGAGTAATTTCTCAAACTCTCTACACTTTGACCGATTCCTGGGAGACCAGTTGTAGTTTCCGATGCTCATATGGAGTCACTCTGTAATCTGTGGACGTTTAGAGTGTTGATGAAACACAGAAATTCATCGGGATTGAATAGAACTGGCACCATGCGGACTTTTCTCCATGGGAGTAATGTTTCAAACTTTCTACACTTTGATCGTTCCCTGGGAGACCAGTAGCAGCTTCCGAAGCACATCTGGAGGCTTCCTGTAATCTGCGGACGTTCAGAGTGTTGATGAAACACAGAAATTGCATCGGTATTGAATACAACAGGCACCAGGCGGACTTTTCTCCATGGGTGTAATGTCTCAAACTGTCTACGATCTGATCGATTCCTGGGAGACCAGTAGTAGTTTTCGAAGCACATATCGATTCATTCTGTTATCTGTGGACGTTCAGAGTGTTGATGAAACACAGAAATTGCATCGGGATTGAATACAATTGGCACCATGTGGACATTTCTCCATTGGAGTAGTGTCACAACCTGTCTACATTTTGATCCTTCACTGGGAGACCAATTGAGTTTTCCGAAGAACATCTGGTGGCTTCCTGTAAACTGTGGACGTTTAGAGTGTTGATAAAGCACAGAAATAGCATCCGGATTGAATACAACAGACACAGTGCGGACTTTTCTCCATGGGAATAATTTTTCAAACTTTCTACGCTTTGATCGTTCCCTGGGAGACCAGTAGTGGTTTTTGAAGCACATCTGGAGGCTTTCTGTAATCTGTGGAATTGCAGAGTGAAGATGAAACCCAGAAATTGCATCGGGATTGAATACAACAGGCACCGTGCCGATTTTTCTCAATGGGAGTAATGTCTCAAACTGTCTACGCCTTGATCGATTCCTGGGAGCCCAGTAGTAGTTTCCGAAGCACATCTGCAGCCTTCCTGTAATCTGTGAACCTTCTGACTGTTGACGATACACAGAAATTGCATCGGGATTGGATACAATATGCCAAATGCGGACCTATCTCTATGGGAGTAATTTCTCAAACTGTCTACGCTTTGATTGTTCCCTGGGACAGCAGTATTAGTTTCCGAAGCACATCTGGAGGCTTCCTGTAATCTGTGGACGTTCAGAGTGTTGATGAAACACAGAAATTGCACTGGCATTGAATACAACAGGCATCATGCGGACCTTTCTCCATGGGTGTAATGTCTCCAACTGTCTACGCTTTGATCATTCCTTGGGAGAAAAGTATTAGTTTGAGAAGTACATCTGGAGTCTTTACGAAATCTGTGAGCGTTCAGAGTGTTGATGAAAGACAGGAATATCATCGGGATTGAATACAAGAGGCACCATGCGGACTTTTCTCCATGGGAGTAATGTTTCAATTTTCCACGCTTTGATCGTTCCCTGGGAGACCAGTAGTAGTTTCCGAAGCACATCTGGAGGCTTCCTGTAATCTGTGGACGTTCAGAGTGTTGATGAAACACAGAAATTGCATCGGGTTTGAATGCAACAGGCACCGTGCAGACTTTTCTCAATGGGAGTACTGTCTCAAATTGTCTATGACTTGATTGATTCCTGGGAGACCAGTAGTAGTTACCGAAGCACATATGGAGGCTTCCTGTAATCTGTGGACCTTCAGGATGTTGATAAAACACAGAAATTGCATCGTGATTGAATACAAGCACTATGCGGACATTTCTAAATGGGTGTAATGTCTTTAACTGTCTACGCTTTGATCGAGTACTGGGAGACGAGTAGTAGTTTCCAAAGTACATCTGGAAGCTTCCTGTAATCTTTGGACGATCAGAGTGTCGATGAAACACAGAAATTGCAGCGAAATAGAATACAACAGGCAACATGCGTACTTTGCTCAATGGGAGTAATGTCTCAAACTGTCTACGCTTTGATCTATTCCGGGAAGACGAGTAGTGGTTTCCGAAGCACATCTGGAAGCTTCTTGTAATCTTTGGACGTTCAGAGTGTTGATGAAACAAAGAAATTGCATCGAGATTGAATACAACAGGCACCTTGCAGACTTTGCTCAATGGGAGTAATTTCTCAAACTCTCTACACTTTGACCGATTCCTGGGAGACCAGTAGTAGTTACCGAAGCACATCTGGAGGCATCCTGTAATCTGTTGACCTTCAGTGTGTTGATGAAACACAGTAATTGCATCAAGATTGAATACAAGCACTATGCGGACATTTCTAAATTCGAGTAATGTCTCAAACTGTCTACGCTTTGATTGTTCCCTGGGAGACCAGTAGTAGTTTCCGAAGCACGTCTGGAGACTTTCTGTAATCTGTCGACGTTCAGAGTGTTAATGGACACATTAATTGTATCGGGATTGAATACAACAGGGACTATGCGGACTTTTCTCCGTGGGAGTAATGTCTCAAACTGTCTACGTTTTGATCGTTTGCTGTGAGACGCCAGAGTTGGGAGACCAGTTGTAGTTTCCGAAGCACGTCTGGAGTCTTCCTGTAATCTGCGGACGTTCAGAGTGTTGATGAAACACAGAAATTGCATCGGTATTGAATACAACAGGCACCAGGCGGACTTTTCTCCATGGGAGTAATGTCTCAAACTGTGTACGCTCTGATCGATTCCAGGGAGACCAGTAAAAGTTTCCAAAGCACATATGGAGGCATTCTGTAAACTGTGGACGTTGAGAGTGTTGATGAAACACAGAAATTGCATCGGGATTGAATACAATTTTCACCATGTGGACATTTTTCCATTGGAGTAGTGTCACAACCTGTCTACGTTTTGATCCTTCCCTGGGAGACCAGTTGAGTTTTCCGAAGAACATATGGTGGCTTCCTGTAAACTGTGGACGTTTAGAGTGTTGATGAAGCACAGAAATAGCATCCGGATTGAATACAACAGGCACTATGGGGTCATTTCTCCATGGGAGTAATGTATCAAACTGTCAATGCTTTGATCGATCCCAGGGAGACCAGTAGTAGTTTCCGAAGCACATCTGGAGGCTTCCTGTAATCTGTGGATGTTCAGAGTGTTGTGAAACACAGAAGTTGCATCGGGATTGAATATAACACGCACCATGAGGACATTCCTCCATGGGAGTAATGTTTCAAACTGTCATGGCTTTGATCGTTCCCTGGGAGACCAGTAGCAGTTTCCGAAGCACATCTGGAGGCTTCCTGTAATCTGTGGATGTTCAGAGTGTTGTGAAACACAGAAGTTGCATCGGGATTGAATATAACACGCACCATGAGGACATTCCTCCATGGGAGTAATGTTTCAAACTGTCATGGCTTTGTTCGTTCCCTGGGAGACCAGTAGTAGTTTTCGAAGCACATCTGGAGGCTTCCTGTCATATGTGGACGTTCAGAGTGTTGATGAAACACAGAAATTGCATCGGGATTGAATACAACAGGCACAATGCGGACTTTTCTCCATGGGAATAATTTTTCAAACTTTCTACGCTTTGATCGTTCCCTGGGAGACCAGTAGTAGTTCCGAAGCACATCTGGAGGCTTTCTGTAATCTGTGGAATTGCAGAGTGAAGATGAAACCCAGAAATTGCATCGGGATAGAATACAACAGGCACCGTGCGGATTTTTCTCAATGGGAGTAATGTCTCAAACTGTCTACGCCTTGATCGATTCCTGGGAGCCCAGTAGTAGTTTCCGAAGCACATCTGCAGGCTTCCTGTAATCTGTGAACCTTCTGACTGTTGATGATACACAGAAATTGCATCGGGATTGGATACAATATGCCAAATGCGGACCTATCTCTATGGGAGTAATTTCTCAAAGTGTCTACGCCTTGATCGTTCCCTAGGAGAACAGTAATAGTTTTCGAAGCACACCTGGAGGCATTCAGTAATCTGTGGACGTTCAGAGTATTGAGGAAAAACAGAAATTGCAACGCGATTGAATACAACAACCACCATGCGGAATTTTCTCCATGGGAGTTATGTCTCAAACTGTCTACGCTTTGATTGTTCCCTGGGAGACCAGTAGTAGTTTACGAAGCACATCTGGAGGCTTCCTGTAATCTGTGAACCTTCTGAGTGTTGATGATACACATAAATTGCATCGGGATTGAATACAACATGCCAAATGAGGACCTATCTCTATGGGAGTAATTTTTCAAAGTGTCTACGCCTTGATCGTACCCTGGGAGAACAGTAATAGTTTTCGAAGCACACCTGGAGGCATTCAGTAATCTGTGGACGTTCAGAGTATTGAGGAAAGACAGAAATTGCATCGCGATTGAATACAACAGTCACCTTGCGGAATTTTCTCCATGGAAGTTATGTCTCAAACTGTCTACGCTTTAATTGTTCCCTGGGGGACCAGTAGTAGTTTAAGAAGCACATCTATAGGCATTCTGTAACCTGTGGACGTTCAGACTGTTGATGAAACACAGAAAATGCATCGGGACTGAAAACAACAGGCACCATGCGTACTTTGCTCAATGGGAGTAGTGTCTCAAACTGTCTACGCTTTGATTGTTCCCTGGGACACCAGTAATAGTTTCCGAAGCACGTCTGGAGACTTCGTGTAATCTGTTGACGTTCAGAGTGTTGATGAAACACAGTAGTTGCATCGGTACTGAATACAACAGGCACCATGCAGACTTTGTCATAAGGAGTAATGTCTCAAACTCTCTACACTTTGACCAATTCCTGGGAGATTAGTAGTAGTTTCCGAAGCACGTCTGAAGACTTCCTGTAATCTGTGGACGGTCAGAGTGTTGATGAAACACAGAAAATGCTTCGGGATTGAATACAACAGGCACCCTGTGTACTTTGCCCAATGGAGAAAATGTCTCAAACTGTCTACGCTTTGATTGTTCCCTGGGAGACCAGTAGTAGTTTACGAAGCACGTCTGGAAACGTCCTGTAATCTGTGGACCCTCAGAGTGTTGATGAAACACAGAATTTGAATCGGGATTAAATAAAACAGGCACCATGCGGACTTTTCTCCATTGGAGTAATGTCTCAAACTGTCTACGCTTTGATCGTTCCCTGGGACAGCAGTAGTAGTTTCCGAAGCACATCTTGAGGCTTCCTGTAATCTGTGGACGATCAGAGTGTTGATGCAACACAGAAATTGCATAGGCAATGAATACAACAGGCACCATGCTTACTTTTCTATAGCGGAGTAATGTCTCAATTCGTCTAGGTTTTGATCGTTCCCTGGGAGACAGTAGTAGTTTCTGAAGCACATCTGAAGGCATTCTGTAATCTGTGGACCCTCAGAGTGTTGATGAAACACAGAAATTGCATCGGGATTGAATACAACAACCACCTTGGTGACTCTTCTCCATGGGAGTAATGTCTCAAAGAGTTTACGCTTTGATCGTTCCCTGGGACACCAGTAGTAGTTCTCAAAGCACATCTGGAGGCTTCCTGTAAACTGTGGACGTTCAGAGTGTTGATGAAACTAAGAAATTGCACCCGCATTGAATACAACAGGCATCATGCGGACTTTTCTCCATGGGAGTAATGTTTCAAATTTCTACGCTTTGATCGTTCCCTGGAGACCAGTAGTAGTTTCCGTAGCACATCTGGAGGCTTCCTGTATCTGTGGACGTTCAGAGTGTTGATGAAACACAGAAATTGCATCTGGATTTAATGCAACAGGCACCGTGCGGACTTTTCTCAATGGGACTACTGTCTCAAACTGTCTATGACTTGATTGATTCCTGGGAGACCAGTAGTAGTTTCCGAAGCACATATGGAGGCTTCCTGTAATCTGTAGACCTTCAGAGAGTTGATGAATCACTGAAATTGCAATGGGATTGAATGCAACATTCATCATGTGGACATTCCTCCATGGCAGTAATGATTCAATCTGTCTACGCTTTGATCGATTATTGGGAGACCAGTAGTAGTTTCCGAAGCACATCTGGAAGCTTCTTGTAATCTGGGGACGTTCAGAGTGTTGATGAAACACAGAAATTGCATCGAGATTGAATACAACGGGCACCATGCGGACTTTACTAAATGCGAGTAATGTCTCAACCTGTCTACGCTTTGATCGATTCCTGGGAGTCCAATAGTAGTTTCCGAAGAACATCTGAAAGCAGTCTGTAATCTGTGGACGTTCAGGGTGTTGAAGAAACACAGAAACTCTATCGGGATTGAATACAACAGGCAGCATGAGTACTTTTCTAAATGCGTGTAATGTTTCAAACTGTCTACGATTTGATCGTTCCCTGGGAAACCAGTAGTAGTTTAAGAAGCACATCTGCAGTCTTTCCGTAATCTATGGACGTTCAGAATGTTGATGAAACACAGAAATTGAATCGGAATGGAATACAACAGGCACGATGCAGACTTGTCTCCATAGGAGTAATGTCTCAAACTGTCTACGCTTTTATTGAATCCTGGGAGACCTGTAGTAGTTTACGAAGCACATGTGGAGGCTTCCTGTAATCTGTGGACGTTCCGAGTGTTGATGAAACATATAAAGTTCATCGGCAATGAATACAACAGGCACCTTGCGGACTTTTCTCCATGGGAGAAATGTCTCAAACCGTCTACGTTTTGATCGTTCCCTGGGAGACCAGTAGTAGTGTCTGAAGCACATCTGGAGGCATTCTGTAATCTGTGGACGTTCAGAGTGTTGATGAAACACAGGAATTCCATCGGGATTGAATACAACAGGCACCATGAGGACTTTTTTCCATGGGTGTTATGTCTCAAACTGTCACGATTTGATAGTTACCTGGGAGTGCAGTAGTAGTTTTAGACGCACATCTGCAGTCTTTCCGTAATCTGTGGACGTTCAGAGTGCTGATGAAACAATGTAATTGCATCGGGATTGAATACAACATGCCAAATGCGGAATTTTCTCCATGGGAGTAATATCTCAAACTGTCTACGCTTTGATCGTTCCCTGGGAGACCAGTAGTAGTTTCCGAAGCACATCTGGAGGCTTCCTGTAATCTGTGGACTTTCAGAGTGTTGATGAAACGCAGAAAATGCATCGGGGTTGAATACAACAGGCACCATGCAGACCTTCTTCCAATGGGAGTAATGTTGAAACTGTCTACGATTTGATCGTTCCCTGGGAGACCAGTTGTAAATCCAAAAGCACATCTGGAGGCTTCCTGTAAACTGTGGACATTAAGAGTGATGATAAAACACATAAATTGCATCGGGATTGAATACAACTTTCACCATGTTGACTTTTCTCCATGGGAGTAATGTCTCCAACTGTCTACGCTTTGATCGATTCCTGGGAGACCAGTAGAAGATTCCGAAGCACATCTGAAGGCATTCTGTAATGTGTAGACGATCACAGTGTTGATGAAACACAGAAATTGAATCGGCATTGAATGCAACAGGCACGATGCAGACTTTTCTCAATGGGAGTAATGTCTCAAACCGTCTACGCTTTGTTCGTTCACTGGGAGACCAGTAGTAGTTTCCGAAGCACATCTAGAGGCATTTAGTAATATGTGGACGTTCAGATATTTGATAAAACACAGTAATTCCATCGGATTGAATACAACAGGCACCATGCTGACTTTTCTAAATGGGTGTAATGTCTCAAACTCTCTGCGATTTGATCGTTCCCTGGGAGACAAGTAGTAGTTTCCGAAGCACAGCTGGAGGCTTTCTGTAATCTGTAGATGTTCAGAGTGTTGATGAAACACATACATTGTATCGGGATGGAATACAACAGGCACCATGTTGAATTTTCTCCATGGGAGTAATGTCTCAAACTGTCTACGTTTTGATCATTTTCTGGGAGACCAGTACTAGTTTCCGAAGCAAATCTGGTGATATTCTATAATCTGTGAACCTTCACAGTGTTGACGAAGCACAGAAATTGCATCGGTATTGAATACAACAGCCACCATGCGGACTTTTCTCCATGGGAGTAATGTCTCAAACAGTCTAAGCTTTGATCGATTCCTGTGCGACCAGTAGTAGTTTCCAAAGCACATCAGGAGACTTTCTGTAATCTGTGGACTTTCAGAGTGTTATGAAACACAGAAGTTGCATCGGGATTGAATACAACAGACACCATGCAGTCTTTTATCGTAATGAGTAATGTCTCAAACTCTCTACACTTTGACCGATTCCTGGGAGACCAGTAGTAGTTACCGTAGCACATCTGGAGGCATTCTGTAATCTGTTGACCTGCAGTGTGTTGATGAAACACAGAAATTGCATCGGGATTGAATACAATCACTATGCGGACATTTCTAAATGGGAGTAATGTCTCAAACTGTCTACGCTTTGATTGTTCCCTGGGAGACCAGTAGTAGCTTCCGAAGCACGTCTGGAGACTTTCTTTATTCTGTCGACGTTCAGTGTGTTAATGAGACACGTTAATTGCATCGGGATTGAATACAACAGCACCATGAGGACATTTTCCATGGGTGTAATGTCTCAGAGTGTCTAAGATATGATCGTTCCCTAGTTGACCAGTAGTATTCTAAGAAGCACATCTGGAGTCCTTCCGTAATCTGTGGACGTTCAGAGTGTTGATGAAACGGAGAAATTGCATCGCTATTAAATACAACACGCCAAATTGGATTTTGCTCCACGTGAGTAATGTCTCAAACAGTCACGATTTGATCGATTGTTGGGAGACTAGTTGTAGTTTCCGAAGCAACTCTGGAGGCTTCCTGTAATCTGTGGACGTTCAGAGTGTTGATCAAACCCCGAAATTGCATCGAGATTGAATACAACTGGCACCATGCGGACTTTTGTCATAGGGAGTTATGTCTCAAGCTCTCTACGCTTTGATCGATTCCTGGGAGACCAGTAGTAGTTTCCGAAGCACATCTGGAGTCATTCTGTAATCTATTGACGTTCAGAGTGTTGATGAAACACTGAAATTCCATCGGGATTGGATACAACAGGCACCATGTTGACTTTTCTGCATGGAAGTAATGTCTCAAACTGTCTATGCTTTGATCGATTCCTGGGATACCAGTTGTAGTTTCCGAAGCACATCTGGAGGCATTCTGTAATCTGTGGACGTTCAGAGTGTTGATGAAACAATGAAATTGCATCGGGATTGAATACAACATGCCAAATGCGGACTTTTCTCCATGAGAGTAATATCTCAAATTGTCTACGCTTTGATCGTTCCCTGGGAGACCAGTAGTAGTTTCCCGAGCACATCTGCGGGCCTCCTGTAATCTGTGGACGTTCAGAGTGTTGATGAAACACAGAAATTCCATCGGGATTGAATACAACAGGCACCATGCGGACTTTTCTGCATTGGAGTAATGTCTCAAAGAGTTTACGCTTTGATCGATTCCTATGAGACCAGTAATAGATCCCGGAGCACATCAGGAGGCATTCTGTAATCTGTGGACCTTCAGAGTGTTGATGAAAGACAGAAATTGCATCGGGATTGAATACAGTAGGCACCATGCTGACTCTCCTGAATGGGAGTAATGTCTCAAACTGTCTACGCTTTGATCGATTCCTGGGAGACCAGTAGTAGTTTCGAAAGCACATCTGGAGGCTTCCTGTAATCTGCGGACGTTCAGAGTGTTGATGAAACATAGAAATTGCATCGGGATTGAATACAATAGGCACCATGCGCACTTTGCTTAATGGGAGTAATGTCTCAAACTGTCTACGCATTTATTGTTCCCTGGGAGACCAGTAGTAGTTTACGAAGCACATCTGGAGACATCCTGTAATCTGTGGACTTTCAGAGTGTTGATGAAACGCAGAAAATGCATCGGGGTTGAATACGAAAGGCACCATGCAGACTTTTCTCCATGGGAGTAATGTTCAAACTGTCTGCGATTTGATCGTTCCCTGGGAGACCAGTTGTAAATCCAAAAGCACATCTGGAGGCCTCCTGTAATCTGTAGACGTTCAGAGTGATGATGAAACACATACATTGCATCGGGATTGAATACAACTTTCACCATGTTGACTTTTATCCATGGGAGTAATGTCTCCAACTGTCTACGCTTTGATCGATTCCTTGGAGACCAGTAGAAGATTCCGAAGCGCATATGCAGGCATTCTGTAATGTGTAGACGATCAGAGTGTTGATGAAACACAGAAATTGAATCGGCATTAAATACAAAAGGCACCATGTAGACTTTTCTCAATGGGAGTAATGTATCAAACCGTCTACGATTTGATCAATGCCTGGAGACAAGTAGTAGTTTCCGAAGCACGTCTGGAGACTTTCTTTATTCTGTCGACGTTCAGAGTGTTAATGAAACACATTAATTGCATCGGGATTGAATACAACAGGGACCATGCGGACTTTTCTCCGTGGGAGTAATGTCTCAAACCGTTTACGCTTTGATCGATCACTGGGGGACCAGTAGTAGTTTCCGAAGCACATCTGGAGAATTCCTGTAATCTGTGGATATACAGAGTGTTAATGAAACACAGAAATTGCATCGGGATTGAATACAACAGGCACCATGCGGACTTTTCTCCATGGGAGTAATGTTTCAATCTTTCTACGCTTTTATCGTTCCCTGGGAGACCAGTAGTAGTTTCCGAAGCACATCTGGAGGCATTCTATAATCTGTGGACCTTCCGAGTGTTGATGAAACACAGAAATTGCATCGGGATTGAATACAACGGGCACCATGCAGATTTTTCTATATGGGAGCAATGTTTCAAACTTTCTACGTTTTGATCGTTCCCTGGGAGACCAGTAGTAGTTCCGAAGCACATCTGGAGGCTTTCTGTAATCTGTGGAATTGCAGAGTGAAGATGAAACACAGAAATTGCATCGGGATTGAATACAACAGGCGCCGTGCGGATTTTTCTCCATGGGAGCAATGTCTCAAACTGTCTACGCCTTGATCGATTCCTGGGAGCCCAGTAGTAGTTTCCGAGGCACATCTGGAGGCTTCCTGTAATCTGTGGACTTTCTGAGTGTTGAAGATACACAGAAATTGCATCGGGATTGAATACAACATGCCAAATGCGGACCTATCTCCATGGGCGTAATTTTTCATAGTGTCTACACTTTGATCGTTCCTTGGGAGACCAGTAGTAGTTTCCGAAGCACATCCGGAGGCATTCTGTAATCTGTGGACGTTTAGGGTGTTGATGAAACACAGAAATTGCATCGGGATTGAATACAAATGGCGAAATGCCGACTTTTCTCAATGGGAGTATGTGTTAAACAGTCTATGCTTTGATCGATACCTGGGAGACCAGTAGATGTTTTCGAAGCACTTCTGGAGGCTTCCTGTAATCTGTGGATGTTCATAGTGTTGATGAAACCAGAAACTGCATCAGAATTGAATACACCAGGCAACATGCGGACTTGTCTCAATGGGGGTAACATCCCAAACTGTCTACGCTATTATCGATTCCTGGGAGACCAGTAGTAGATTCGGAAGCACATCTGGAATGCTACCTGTAATCTGTGGACGTTCAGAGTGTTGATGAAACACAGAAATTGCATCAGGATTGAATACAACAGGAACCATGCGGACCTTACTCCATGGGAGTAATGTCTCAAACTGTCTGCGCTTTGATCGATCCCTGGGAGACCAGTAGTAGTTTCCGAAGCACATATGGAGGCATTCTGTAATCTGTGGACGTTCAGAGTGTTGTGAAAACAGAAGTTGCATCGGGACATAATACAACAGGCACCATGCAGACTTTTTCTATAGGAAGTAATTTCTCAAACTCTCTACACTTTGGTCAATTCCTAGAAGACCAGTAGGAGTTTCCGAAGCACATCTGGAGGCATTCTGTAGTCTGTGGACGTTCAGAGTGTTAATTTAATACGGAAATGGCATCGGGATTGAATAAAACAGGTACCATGCGGACATTTCTCCATGGGAGTAATGTCTCAAACTAACTACATTTTGATCGTTGCCTTGGAGACCAGTAGTAGTTTCCGAAGCACATTTGGAGGCTTCATGTAATCTGTGGACGTTCAGAGTGTTGATGAAACACAGAAACTGCACCGGGATAGAATACAACATGCAAATGCGGACATTCCTCACATCTGGAGGCTTCCTGTAATCTGTGGACGCTCAGAGCGTTCTGAAACACAGAAGTTGCATCGGGATTGAATACAACAGGCACCATGCAGACTTGTAACATAGAGAGTAATTTCTCAAACTCTCTACACTTTGACCGATTCCTGGGAGACCAGTTGTAGTTTCCGATGCTCATATGGAGTCACTCTGTAATCTGTGGACGTTTAGAGTGTTGATGAAACACAGAAATTCATCGGGATTGAATAGAACTGGCACCATGCGGACTTTTCTCCATGGGAGTAATGTTTCAAACTTTCTACACTTTGATCGTTCCCTGGGAGACCAGTAGCAGCTTCCGAAGCACATCTGGAGGCTTCCTGTAATCTGCGGACGTTCAGAGTGTTGATGAAACACAGAAATTGCATCGGTATTGAATACAACAGGCACCAGGCGGACTTTTCTCCATGGGTGTAATGTCTCAAACTGTCTACGATCTGATCGATTCCTGGGAGACCAGTAGTAGTTTTCGAAGCACATATCGAGGCATTCTGTTATCTGTGGACGTTCAGAGTGTTGATGAAACACAGAAATTGCATCGGGATTGAATACAATTGGCACCATGTGGACATTTCTCCATTGGAGTAGTGTCACAACCTGTCTACATTTGATCCTTCACTGGGAGACCAATTGAGTTTTCCGAAGAACATCTGGTGGCTTCCTGTAAACTGTGGACGTTTAGAGTGTTGATAAAGCACAGAAATAGCATCCGGATTGAATACAACAGGCACTATGGGGTCATTTCTCCATGGGAGTAATGTATCAAACTGTCATGGATTTGATCGTTCCCTGGGAGACCAGTAGTAGTTTTCGAAGCACATCTGGAGGCTTCCTGTAATATGTGGACGTTCAGAGTGTTGATGAAACACAGAAATTGCATCGGGATTGAATACAACAGACACAGTGCAGACTTTTCTCCATGGGAATGATTTTTCAAACTTTCTACGCTTTGATCGTTCCCTGGGAGACCAGTAGTGGTTTTTGAAGCACATCTGGAGGCTTTCTGTAATCTGTGGAATTGCAGAGTGAAGATGAAACCCAGAAATTGCATCGGGATTGAATACAACAGGCACCGTGCCGATTTTTCTCAATGGGAGTAATGTCTCAAACTGTCTACGCCTTGATCGATTCCTGGGAGCCCAGTAGTAGTTTCCGAAGCACATCTGCAGGCTTCCTGTAATCTGTGAACCTTCTGACTGTTGATGATACACAGAAATTGCATCGGGATTGGATACAATATGCCAAATGCGGACCTATCTCTATGGGAGTAATTTCTCAAACTGTCTACGCTTTGATTGTTCCCTGGGACAGCAGTATTAGTTTCCGAAGCACATCTGGAGGCTTCCTGTAATCTGTGGACGTTCAGAGTGTTGATGAAACACAGAAATTGCACTGGCATTGAATACAACAGGCATCATGCGGACCTTTCTCCATGGGTGTAATGTCTCCAACTGTCTACGCTTTGATCATTCCTTGGGAGAAAAGTATTAGTTTGAGAAGTACATCTGGAGTCTTTACGAAATCTGTGAGCGTTCAGAGTGTTGATGAAAGACAGGAATATCATCGGGATTGAATACAAGAGGCACCATGCGGACTTTTCTCCATGGGAGTAATGTTTCAATTTTCCACGCTTTGATCGTTCCCTGGGAGACCAGTAGTAGTTTCCGAAGCACATCTGGAGGCTTCCTGTAATCTGTGGACGTTCAGAGTGTTGATGAAACACAGAAATTGCATCGGGATTGAATGCAACAGGCACCGTGCAGACTTTTCTCAATGGGAGTACTGTCTCAAATTGTCTATGACTTGATTGATTCCTGGGAGACCAGTAGTAGTTACCGAAGCACATATGGAGGCTTCCTGTAATCTGTGGACCTTCAGGATGTTGATAAAACACAGAAATTGCATCGTGATTGAATACAAGCACTATGCGGACATTTCTAAATGGGTGTAATGTCTTTAACTGTCTACGCTTTGATCGAGTACTGGGAGACGAGTAGTAGTTTCCAAAGTACATCTGGAAGCTTCCTGTAATCTTTGGACGATCAGAGTGTCGATGAAACACAGAAATTGCAGCGAAATAGAATACAACAGGCAACATGCGTACTTTGCTCAATGGGAGTAATGTCTCAAACTGTCTACGCTTTGATCTATTCCGGGAAGACGAGTAGTGGTTTCCGAAGCACATCTGGAAGCTTCTTGTAATCTTTGGACGTTCAGAGTGTTGATGAAACAAAGAAATTGCATCGAGATTGAATACAACAGGCACCTTGCAGACTTTGCTCAATGGGAGTAATTTCTCAAACTCTCTACACTTTGACCGATTCCTGGGAGACCAGTAGTAGTTACCGAAGCACATCTGGAGGCATCCTGTAATCTGTTGACCTTCAGTGTGTTGATGAAACACAGTAATTGCATCAAGATTGAATACAAGCACTATGCGGACATTTCTAAATTCGAGTAATGTCTCAAACTGTCTACGCTTTGATTGTTCCCTGGGAGACCAGTAGTAGTTTCCGAAGCACGTCTGGAGACTTTCTGTAATCTGTCGACGTTCAGAGTGTTAATGGACACATTAATTGTATCGGGATTGAATACAACAGGGACTATGCAGACTTTTCTCCGTGGGAGTAATGTCTCAAACTGTCTACGTTTTGATCGTTTGCTGTGAGACGCCAGAGTTGGGAGACCAGTTGTAGTTTCCGAAGCACGTCTGGAGTCTTCCTGTAATCTGCGGACGTTCAGAGTGTTGATGAAACACAGAAATTGCATCGGTATTGAATACAACAGGCACCAGGCGGACTTTTCTCCATGGGAGTAATGTCTCAAACTGTCTACGCTCTGATCGATTCCTGGGAGACCAGTAAAAGTTTCCAAAGCTCATATGGAGGCATTCTGTAAACTGTGGACGTTGAGAGTGTTGATGAAACACAGAAATTGCATCGGGATTGAATACAATTGGCACCATGTGGACATTTTTCCATTGGAGTAGTGTCACAACCTGTCTACGTTTTGATCCTTCCCTGGGAGACCAGTTGAGTTTTCCGAAGAACATATGGTGGCTTCCTGTAAACTGTGGACGTTTAGAGTGTTGATGAAGCACAGAAATAGCATCCGGATTGAATACAACAGGCACTATGGGGTCATTTCTCCATGGGAGTAATGTATCAAACTGTGAATGCTTTGATCGATCCCAGGGAGACCAGTAGTAGTTTCCGAAGCACATCTGGAGGCTTCCTGTAATCTGTGGATGTTCAGAGTGTTGTGAAACACAGAAGTTGCATCGGAATTGAATATAACACGCACCATGAGGACATTCCTCCATGGGAGTAATGTTTCAAACTGTCATGGCTTTGATCGTTCCCTGGGAGACCAGTAGTAGTTTCCGAAGCACATCTGGAGGCTTCCTGTAATCTGTGGATGTTCAGAGTGTTGTGAAACACAGAAGTTGCATCGGGATTGAATATAACACGCACCATGAGGACATTCCTCCATGGGAGTAATGTTTCAAACTGTCATGGCTTTGTTCGTTCCCTGGGAGACCAGTAGTAGTTTTCGAAGCACATCTGGAGGCTTCCTGTAATATGTGGACGTTCAGAGTGTTGATGAAACACAGAAATTGCATCGGGATTGAATACAACAGGCACAATGCGGACTTTTCTCCATGGGAATAATTTTTCAAACTTTCTACGCTTTGATCGTTCCCTGGGAGACCAGTAGTAGTTCCGAAGCACATCTGGAGGCTTTCTGTAATCTGTGGAATTGCAGAGTGAAGATGAAACCCAGAAATTGCATCGGGATAGAATACAACAGGCACCGTGCGGATTTTTCTCAATGGGAGTAATGTCTCAAACTGTCTACGCCTTGATCGATTTCTGGGAGCCCAGTAGTAGTTTCCGAAGCACATCTGCAGGGTTCCTGTAATCTGTGAACCTTCTGACTGTTGATGATACACAGAAATTGCATCGGGATTGGATACAATATGCCAAATGCGGACCTATCTCTATGGGAGTAATTTCTCAAAGTGTCTACGCCTTGATCGTTCCCTAGGAGAACAGTAATAGTTTTCGAAGCACACCTGGAGGCATTCAGTAATCTGTGGACGTTCAGAGTATTGAGGAAAAACAGAAATTGCAACGCGATTGAATACAACAACCACCATGCGGAATTTTCTCCATGGGAGTTATGTCTCAAACTGTCTACGCTTTGATTGTTCCCTGGGAGACCAGTAGTAGTTTACGAAGCACATCTGGAGGCTTCCTGTAATCTGTGAACCTTCTGAGTGTTGATGATACACATAAATTGCATCGGGATTGAATACAACATGCCAAATGAGGACCTATCTCTATGGGAGTAATTTTTCAAAGTGTCTACGCCTTGATCGTACCCTGGGAGAACAGTAATAGTTTTCGAAGCACACCTGGAGGCATTCAGTAATCTGTGGACGTTCAGAGTATTGAGGAAAGACAGAAATTGCATCGCGATTGAATACAACAGTCACCTTGCGGAATTTTCTCCATGGAAGTTATGTCTCAAACTGTCTACGCTTTAATTGTTCCCTGGGGGACCAGTAGTAGTTTAAGAAGCACATCTATAGGCATTCTGTAACCTGTGGACGTTCAGACTGTTGATGAAACACAGAAAATGCATCGGGACTGAAAACAACAGGCACCATGCGTACTTTGCTCAATGGGAGTAGTGTCTCAAACTGTCTACGCTTTGATTGTTCCCTGGGACACCAGTAATAGTTTCCGAAGCACGTCTGGAGACTTCGTGTAATCTGTTGACGTTCAGAGTGTTGATGAAACACAGTAGTTGCATCGGTACTGAATACAACAGGCACCATGCAGACTTTGTCATAAGGAGTAATGTCTCAAACTCTCTACACTTTGACCAATTCCTGGGAGATTAGTAGTAGTTTCCGAAGCACGTCTGAAGACTTCCTGTAATCTGTGGACGGTCAGAGTGTTGATGAAACACAGAAAATGCTTCGGGATTGAATACAACAGGCACCCTGTGTACTTTGCCCAATGGAGAAAATGTCTCAAACTGTCTACGCTTTGATTGTTCCCTGGGAGACCAGTAGTAGTTTACGAAGCACGTCTGGAGACGTCCTGTAATCTGTGGACCCTCAGAGTGTTGATGAAACACAGAATTTGAATCGGGATTAAATAAAACAGGCACCATGCGGACTTTTCTCCATTGGAGTAATGTCTCAAACTGTCTACGCTTTGATCGTTCCCTGGGACAGCAGTAGTAGTTTCCGAAGCACATCTTGAGGCTTCCTGTAATCTGTGGACGATGAGAGTGTTGATGCAACACAGAAATTGCATAGGCAATGAATACAACAGGCACCATGCTTACTTTTCTATAGCGGAGTAATGTCTCAATTCGTCTAGGTTTTGATCGTTCCCTGGGAGACCAGTAGTAGTTTCTGAAGCACATCTGAAGGCATTCTGTAATCTATGGACGTTCAGAGTGTTGATGAAACACAGGAATTCCATCGGGATTGAATACAACAGGCACCATGAGGACTTTTTTCCATGGGTGTTATGTCTCAAACTGTCACGATTTGATCGTTACCTGGGAGTGCAGTAGTAGTTTTAGACGCACATCTGCAGTCTTTCCGTAATCTGTGGACGTTCAGAGTGTTGATGAGACAAAGAAATTCCATCGGTATTAAATACAACAGGCCAAATCGGATTTTTCTCCATGTGAGTAATGTCTCAAACTGTCTAAGATTTGATCGATTCCTGGGACACCAGTAGTAGTTTCCGAAGCACATCTGGAGGCTTCCTGTTATCTGTGGACTTTCAGATTATTGATGAAACACAGGAATTGCATCGGGATTGAATACAAGAGGTACCATGCGGACTTTTCTCCATGGGAGTAATGTCTCAAACCGTCTACGTTTTGATCGTTCACTGGGAGACCAGTAGTAGTTTCCAAAGCACATCTGGAGACATTCCGTTATCTATGGACGTTCAGAGTGTTGATGAAACACAGAAATTGCATCGGGATTGAATACAACAGACACAGTGCGGACTTTTCTCCATGGGAATAATTTTTCAAATTTTCTACGCTTTGATCGTTCCCTGGGAGACCAGTAGTGGTTTTTGAAGCACATCTGGAGGCTTTCTGTAATCTGTGGAATTGCAGAGTGAAGATGAAACCCAGAAATTGCATCGGGATTGAATACAACAGGCACCGTGCCGATTTTTCTCAATGGGAGTAATGTCTCAAACTGTCTACGCCTTGATCGATTCCTGGGAGCCCAGTAGTAGTTTCCGAAGCACATCTGCAGGCTTCCTGTAATCTGTGAACCTTCTGACTGTTGATGATACACAGAAATTGCATCGGGATTGGATACAATATGCCAAATGCGGACCTATCTCTATGGGAGTAATTTCTCAAACTGTCTACGCTTTGATTGTTCCCTGGGACAGCAGTATTAGTTTCCGAAGCACATCTGGAGGCTTCCTGTAATCTGTGGACGTTCAGAGTGTTGATGAAACACAGAAATTGCACTGGCATTGAATACAACAGGCATCATGCGGACTTTTCTCCATGGGTGTAATGTCTCCAACTGTCTACGATTTGATCATTCCTTGGGAGAAAAGTATTAGTTTGAGAAGTACATCTGGAGTCTTTACGAAATCTGTGAGCGTTCAGAGTGTTGATGAAAGACAGGAATATCATCGGGATTGAATACAAGAGGCACCATGCGGACTTTTCTCCATGGGAGTAATGTTTCAATTTTCCACGCTTTGATCGTTCCCTGGGAGACCAGTAGTAGTTTCCGAAGCACATCTGGAGGCTTCCTGTAATCTGTGGACGTTCAGAGTGTTGATGAAACACAGAAATTGCATCGGGATTGAATGCAACAGGCACTGTGCAGACTTTTCTCAATGGGAGTACTGTCTCAAATTGTCTATGACTTGGTTGATTCCTGGGAGACCAGTAGTAGTTACCGAAGCACATATGGAGGCTTCCTGTAATCTGTGGACCTTCAGGATGTTGATAAAACACAGAAATTGCATCGTGATTGAATACAAGCACTATGCGGACATTTCTAAATGGGAGTAATGTCTTTAACTGTCTACGCTTTGATCGAATACTGGGAGACGAGTAGTAGTTTCCAAAGTACATCTGGAAGCTTCCTGTAATCTTTGGACGATCAGAGTGTCGATGAAACACAGAAATTGCAGCGAAATAGAATACAACAGGCAACATGCGTACTTTGCTCAATGGGAGTAATGTCTCAAATTGTCTACGCTTTGATCTATTCCGGGAAGACGAGTAGTGGTTTCCGAAGCACATCTGGAAGCTTCTTGTAATCTTTGGACGTTCAGAGTGTTCATGAAACAAAGAAATTGCATCGAGATTGAATACAACAGGCACCTTGCAGACTTTGCTCAATGGGAGTAATTTCTCAAACTCTCTACACTTTGACCGATTCCTGGGAGACCAGTAGTAGTTACCGAAGCACATCTGGAGGCATCCTGTAATCTGTTGACCTTCAGTGTGTTGATGAAACACAGTAATTGCATCAAGATTGAATACAAGCACTATGCGGACATTTCTAAATTCGAGTAATGTCTCAAACTGTCTACGCTTTGATTGTTCCCTGGGAGACCAGTAGTAGTTTCCGAAGCACGTCTGGAGACTTTCTGTAATCTGTCGACGTTCAGAGTGTTAATGGACACATTAATTGTATCGGGATTGAATACAACAGGGACTATGCGGACTTTTCTCCGTGGGAGTAATGTCTCAAACTGTCTACGTTTTGATCGTTTGCTGTGAGACGCCAGAGTTGGGAGACCAGTTGTAGTTTCCGAAGCACGTCTGGAGTCTTCCTGTAATCTGCGTACGTTCAGAGTGTTGATGAAACACAGAAATTGCATCGGTATTCAATACAACAGGCACCAGGCGGACTTTTCTCCATGGGAGTAATGTCTCAAACTGTCTACGCTCTGATCGATTCCTGGGAGACCAGTAAAAGTTTCCAAAGCACATATGGAGGCATTCTGTAAACTGTGGACGTTGAGAGTGTTGATGAAACACAGAAATTGCATCGGGATTGAATACAACTGGCACCATGTGGACATTTTTCCATTGGAGTAGTGTCACAACCTGTCTACGTTTTGATCCTACCCTGGGAGACCAGTTGAGTTTTCCGAAGAACATATGGTGGCTTCCTGTAAACTGTGGACGTTTAGAGTGTTGATGAAGCACAGAAATAGCATCCGGATTGAATACAACAGGCACTATGGGGTCATTTCTCCATGGGAGTAATGTATCAAACTGTCAATGCTTTGATCGATCCCAGGGAGACCTGTAGTAGTTTCCGAAGCACATCTGGAGGCTTCCTGTAATCTGTGGATGTTCAGAGTGTTGTGAAAGACAGAAGTTGCATCGGGATTGAATATAACACGCACCATGAGGACATTCCTCCATGGGAGTAATGTTTCAAACTGTCATGGCTTTGATCGTTCCCTGGGAGACCAGTAGTAGTTTCCGAAGCACATCTGGAGGCTTCCTGTAATCTGTGGATGTTCAGAGTGTTGTGAAACACAGAAGTTGCATCGGGATTGAATATAACACGCACCATGAGGACATTCCTCCATGGGAGTAATGTTTCAAACTGTCATGGCTTTGTTCGTTCCCTGGGAGACCAGTAGTAGTTTTCGAAGCACATCTGGAGGCTTCCTGTAATATGTGGACGTTCAGAGTGTTGATGAAACACAGAAATTGCATCGGGATAGAATACAACAGGCACCGTGCGGATTTTTCTCAATGGGAGTAATGTCTCAAACTGTCTACGCCTTGATCGATTCCTGGGAGCCCAGTAGTAGTTTCCGAAGCACATCTGCAGGCTTCCTGTAATCTGTGAACCTTCTGACTGTTGATGATACACAGAAATTGCATCGGGATTGGATACAATATGCCAAATGCGGACCTATCTCTATGGGAGTAATTTCTCAAAGTGTCTACGCCTTGATCGTTCCCTAGGAGAACAGTAATAGTTTTCGAAGCACACCTGGAGGCATTCAGTAATCTGTGGACGTTCAGAGTATTGAGGAAAAACAGAAATTGCAACGCGATTGAATACAACAACCACCATGCGGAATTTTCTCCATGGGAGTTATGTCTCAAACTGTCTACGCTTTGATTGTTCCCTGGGAGACCAGTAGTAGTTTACGAAGCACATCTGGAGGCTTCCTGTAATCTGTGAACCTTCTGAGTGTTGATGATACACATAAATTGCATCGGGATTGAATACAACATGCCAAATGAGGACCTATTTCTATGGGAGTAATTTTTCAAAGTGTCTACGCCTTGATCGTACCCTGGGAGAACAGTAATAGTTTTCGAAGCACACCTGGAGGCATTCAGTAATCTGTGGACGTTCAGAGTATTGAGGAAAGACAGAAATTGCATCGCGATTGAATACAACAGTCACCTTGCGGAATTTTCTCCATGGAAGTTATGTCTCAAACTGTCTACGCTTTAATTGTTCCCTGGGCGACCAGTAGTAGTTTAAGAAGCACATCTATAGGCATTCTGTAACCTGTGGACGTTCAGACTGTTGATGAAACACAGAAAATGCATCGGGACTGAAAACAACAGGCACCATGCGTACTTTGCTCAATGGGAGTAGTGTCTCAAACTGTCTACGCTTTGATTGTTCCCTGGGACACCAGTAATAGTTTCCGAAGCACGTCTGGAGACTTCCTGTAATCTGTTGACGTTCAGAGTGTTGATGAAACACAGTAGTTGCATCGGTACTGAATACAACAGGCACCATGCAGACTTTGTCATAAGGAGTAATGTCTCAAACTCTCTACACTTTGACCAATTCCTGGGAGATTAGTAGTAGTTTCCGAAGCACGTCTGAAGACTTCCTGTAATCTGTGGACGGTCAGAGTGTTGATGAAACACAGAAAATGCTTCGGGATTGAATACAACAGGCACCCTGTGTACTTTGCCCAATGGAGAAAATGTCTCAAACTGTCTACGCTTTGATTGTTCCCTGGGAGACCAGTAGTAGTTTACGAAGCACGTCTGGAGACGTCCTGTAATCTGTCGACTTTCAGAGTGTTGATGAAACACAGAATTTGAATCGGGATTACATAAAACAGGCACCATGCGGACTTTTCTCCATTGGAGTATGTCTCAAACTGTCTACGCTTTGATCGTTCCCTGGGGCAGCAGTAGTAGTTTCCGAAGCACATCTTGAGGCTTCCTGTAATCTGTGGACGATCAGAGTGTTGATGCAACACAGAAATTGCATAGGCAATGAATACAACAGGCACCATGCTTACTTTTCTATAGCGGAGTAATGTCTCAATTCGTCTAGGTTTTGATCGTTCCCTGGGAGACCAGTAGTAGTTTCTGAAGCACATCTGAAGGCATTCTGTAATCTGTGGACCCTCAGAGTGTTGATGAAACACAGAAATTGCATCGGGATTGAATACAACAACCACCTTGGTGACTCTTCTCCATGGGAGTAATGTCTCAAAGAGTTTACGCTTTGATCGTTCCCTGGGACACCAGTAGTAGTTCTCAAAGCACATCTGGAGGCTTCCTGTAAACTGTGGACGTTCAGAGTGTTGATGAAACTAAGAAATTGCACCCGCATTGAATACAACAGGCATCATGCGGACTTTTCTCCATGGGAGTAATGTTTCAAATTTCTACGCTTTGATCGTTCCCTGGAGACCAGTAGTAGTTTCCGTAGCACATCTGGAGGCTTCCTGTAATCTGTGGACGTTCAGAGTGTTGATGAAACACAGAAATTGCATCTGGATTTAATGCAACAGGCACCGTGCGGACTTTTCTCAATGGGACTACTGTCTCAAACTGTCTATGACTTGATTGATTCCTGGGAGAAAAGTAATAGTTTCAGAAGCACATCTGGAGACATTCTGTAATCTGTGGACCTTCGGAGTGTTGATGGATCACAGAAATTATATCGGGATTGAATGCAACAGGCACCATGCGGACTTTTCTCCATGGCAGTAATGCCTAAATCTGTCTACGCTTTGATCGATTATTGGGAGACCAGTAGTAGTTTCCGAAGCATATCTGGAAGCTTCTTGTAATCTGTGGACGTTCAGAGTGTTGATGAAACATAGAAATAGCATCGAGATTGAATGCAAAATTCACCAAGCGGACTTTGCTCAATGGGAGTAATGTCTCAAACAGCCTACGCTTTAATCGTTCCCTGGGAGACCAGTAGTAGTTTCCGAAGCACATCTGAAAGCGTTCTGTAATCTGCGGACGTTCAGAGTGTTGACGAAACACAGAAATTCCATCGGGAGTGAATACAACAGGCCTAAAGCGGGATTTTCTCCATGGGAGTAATGTCTCAAACTGTCTACGATTTTATCGATTCCTGGGAGACCAATAGTAGTTTCCGAAGCAAATCTGAAGGCATTCTTTAATCTGTGGACCTTCAGAGTGTTGATGAAACATAGAAATTGCATCGGGATTGAGTACAACAGTCACCATTCCGACTTTTCTCCATGGTAGTAATATCTCAAATTGTCTACGATTTAATCGATTCCCGGGAGACCAGTTGTAGTTTCCGAAGCACAACTGGAGACTTCCAGTAATCTGTGGAATTGCAGAGTGTTGATGGAACACAGAAAGTCCATCAGGATTGAATGCAACAAGCACCGTGCGGACTTTTTTCAATAGGAGTAATGTCTCAAACTGTCTACGGCTTGATTGATTCCTGGGAGACCAGTAGTAGTTTCCGAAGCACATCTGTAGGCTTCCTGTAATCTGTGGACCTTCAGAATGTTGATGAAACACAGTAGTTGCATCGGGATTGAATACAACAGGCATTAAGCAGACTTTTGTCATAGGGAGTAATGTCTCATGCCCTCTACAATTTGAGCGATTCCTGTTAGACCAGTAGTAGTTTCCGAAGCACATCTGGAATCAACCTGTAATCTGTGGACTTTCAGAGTTTTGATGAAACACAGAAATTATATCGGGATTGAATGCAACATGCACCATGCGGACTTTTCTCCATGGCAGTAATGCCTCAATCTGTCTACGCTTTGACCGATTAATGCGAGACCAGTATAGGTTTCCGAAGCACATCTGGAGACTTCCTGTAATCTGTTGAATTGCAGAGTGTTGATGAAACACAGAAATTGGATCGGGATTGAATACAATAGGCACTATGTGGACTTTTCCGCATGGGAGTAATGTCTCAAACTGTCGACGCTTTGATCTATTCTGGGGAGACCAGTAGTAGTTTCCGAAGCACATATGGAGGCATTCTGTAAGCTGTGGACCTTAAGAGTGTTGATGAAACACAGAAATTGCATCGAGATTGAATACAACAGGCACCATGCGGACTTTGCTCAATGGGAATAATGTCTCAACCGTCTACGCATTGATAGATTCCTGGGAGACCAATAGTAGTTTCCGAATCACAACTGAAAGCATTGTGTTGTCTGTGGACGTTCAGAGTGTTGACTAAACACAGAAATTGCATCGGGATTGAATACAACAGACACTATGCGGACTTTTCTCCATGGGAGTAATGTCTCAAACTGTCTACGCTTTGATCTATTCCGGGGAGACCTATAGTAGTTTCCGAAGCACATCTGAAGGCATTCCGTAACATGTGGACGTTCAGAGTGTTGATGAAACACAGACATTCCATCGGGATTGAATACAACAGGCACCATGAGGACTTTTCTCCATGGGTGTAATAATCTGAAACTGTCTACGCTTTCATCGTTCCCTGGGAGACAAGTGGTAGTTTCCGAAGCACATCTGGAGGCTTCCTGTAATCTGTGGACGTACAGAGTGTTGATCAAACATAGAAATTGCATCGGCATTGAATACAACAGGCAACAAGCAGACTTTCCTCATTGGGAGTAATGTCTTAAACTGTTTACGCTTTGATGGATTCCTGGGAGACCAGTAGTAGTTTCCGAACCTCATCTTTATTAATTCTGTAATCTGTGGACGTTCAAAGTGTTGATGAAACACAGATATTTCACCGGTATTGAATACTGCAGTCACCATGCAAACTTTTCTCCATAGGAGTAATGTCTCAAACTGTCAACGATTTGATCGTTCCCTAGGAGACCAGTAGTAGTTTCCGAAGCACATCTGGATGCTTCCTGTAATCTGTGGACGTTCAGAGTGTTGATGAAACACAGAAATTGCATCGGGATTGAATACAACAGACTAAATGCGGATTTTTCTTCATGGGAGTAATGTCTCAAACTGTCTACGCTTTTATCGATTCCTGGGAGAGCAGTAGTAGTTTCCGAAGCACATTTGGAAACTTCCTGTAATCTTTGGACGTTCAGAGTGTTAATGAAACACAGAAATTGCATCTTGATTGAATACAACACTGACCATGCGGAAATTTCTCCATAGGTGTAACGTCTCGAACTGTCTACGCTTTGATCGTTCCGTGGGAGACCAGTAGTAGTTTCCGAAGCACATCTGGAGGTTTCCCGTAATCTGTGGACGTTCAGAGTGTTGATTAAACATAGAAATTGTATCGTGATTGAATACAACAGGCACAATGCGTTCTTTCCTCAGTGTGAGTAATGTCTCAAACTGCAACGCTTTGATCGTTCCCTGGGACAACCAGTAGTAGATTCCGAAGCACATCTGGAGGTTTCCTGTAATCTGTGGACGTTCAGAGTGTTAATGAAACACAGATATTGCATCTTGATTGAATACAACAGGCACCATGCGGATATTTCCCCGTGGGAGTAATGTCTCAAACTGTCTACATTTTGATCATTTACTAGGAGACCAGTTGAAGTTTCCGAAGAACATCTGGAGGCTTCCGGTAATATGTGGACGTTCGGAGTGTTGATGAAACACAGAAATTGCATCGGGACTGAATACAACAGACACCATGCGGATTTTTACTCCATAGGAATAATGTCTCAATCTGTCTACGCTTTGATCGATTCTGGGAGACCAGTAGTAGTTTCCGAAGGACATCTGGAGGCATCCTGTAATCTGTGGACGTTCAGAGCGTTGATGAAACACAGAAATTGCATCGGGATTGTATACAACAGGCACCATGTGGACTTTTCTATATGGGAGCAATGTCTAAACCTGTCTACGTTTTGATCGATTCCTGTGAGCCCAGTAGTAGTTTCCGAAGCACATTTGGAAGCTTCCTGTAATCTGTGGACGTTCAGAGTGTTGATGAAACATCGAAATTGCATCGAGATTGAATACAACAGGAATTATGCGGACTTTACGTAATGGGAGTAATTTCTCAAACTGTCTACGATTTGATCTATTCCTGGGAGACCAGTAGTAGTTTCCAAAGCACATCTGAAATCACTATGTAACCTGTGGACGTTCAGAGTGATTATGAAACACGGTAATTGCATCGACATTGAATACGACAGGCACCATGCGGACTCTTCTCCATGGGAGTAATGTCTCAAATCGTCTACGACTTGAACGTTCCCTGGGAGACCAGTAGTAGTTTCCGAAGCACATCTGGAATCATTCTGTAATCGGTGGACGTTCAGAGTGTTGATAAAACACAGTAATTGCAGCGGGATTGAATACGATATGAACAGTTCAGACTTTTCACCATGGGAGTAAGCTCTCAAACTGTCTACGCTTTAATCGATTCCTGGGAGACCAGTAGTAGTTTCCGAAGCCCATCTGGTGGAATTCTGTAATCTGTGGACGTTCAGCGTGTTGATGAAACAAAGAAATTCCATCGCGACTGAAAGCAACAGGCACCATGAGGACTTTTCTCCATGAGTGAAATGTCTCAAGCTGTATACGCTTTAATCGTTCCCTGGGGGACCAGTAGTATTTTATGAAGCACATCTGGAGTCTTTCCGTAATCTGTAGACGTTCAGAGTGTCGATGAAAGACAGAAATTGCATCGTCATTGAATACAACAGGCACCATGGGGACTTTTCTGCATAGGAGTAATGTCTCAAACCATCTACGCTTTGATCGTTCCCTGGGAGACCGGTAGTAGTTTCCGTAGCACATCTGGTGGCATTCTGTAATCTGTGGACGTTCAGAGTGTTGATGAAACACAGAAATTGCATCGGGACTGAATACAACAGGCAACATGAGGAATTTTCTCCATAGGAGTAATGTCTCAATATGTCTACACTTTGATCGACTCCTGGGAGACCAGTAGTAGTTTCCGAAGCACATCTGCAGGCTTCCTCTAATCTGTGAACGTTCAGAGTGTTGATGAAACACAGAAATTGCATCGGGATTGAATAGAACAGGCACGATGCGGTCTTTTGTCATAGGGAGTAATGTCCCAATCTGGCTACGCTATGATCGATTGCTGGGAGACCAGTAGTAGTTTCCGCAGCACATCTGGAATCATTCTGTAATCGGTGGACGTTCATAGTGTTGATGAAACACAGTCATTGCATCGGGATTGAATACAACATTCACAGTTCGGTTTTTTTTCAATGGGAGTAATGTCTCATACTGTCTACGCTCTGATCGACTCCTGGGAAACCAGAAGTAGTTCCGAAGCACATCTGGAGGCTTCCTGCAATCTATGGACGTTTAGAAATATGATATAACACAGAAATTGCATCGGCCTTGAATACAACAGGCACCATGTGGACTTAACTCCATAGGAGTAATGTCTCAAACCGTCTACGCTTTGATCGTTCCCTTTGAGACAAGTAGTAGTTTCCGATGCACATCTGGAGGCATTCTGTAAAATGTGGACGTTCAGAGTGTTGATGAAACCATGAATTACCATCGTGATTGAATACAAGAGGCACGATGCGGTCTTTCCTCCACAGGAGTAATGTCTCAAACTGTATACGCTTTGATAGTTCCCTGGGACACCAGTAGTAGTTTCCGAAGCACATCTGGAGGCTTCCTGTAATCTGTGGACGTTCAGAGTGTTGATGAAACACAGAAATTGCGTCCTGATTGAATACAACAGGCGCTATGCGGACTTTACTTAATGGGAGTAATGTCTCAAACTGTCTACGATTTGATCTATTCCTGGGAGACCAGTAGTAGTTTCCGAAGCACATCTGAAATCATTATGAAAACTGTTGACGTTCAGAGTGATTATGAAAAACAGTAATTGCATCGACATTTAATACAACAGGCACCATGCGGACTCTTCTCCATGGGAGTAATGTCCCAAACCGTCTACGCTTTGAACGTTCCCTGTGAGACCAGTAGTAGTTTCCGAAGCAAATCTGGAATCATTCTGTAATCTGTGGACGTTCAGAATGTTGATGAAACACAAGAGTTCTATCGGGATTAAATACAACAGGCACCATGAAGACTTTGCACATTGGGAGTAATGTCTCTAACTGTCTACGCTTTGATCGATTATTGGGAGACCAGTAGTAGTTTCCGAAGGACATGTGGAGGCATTCTGTGATCTATGGACGTTCAGAGTGTTGACGAAACACAGCTATTGCGTCGGGATTGAATACAACAGTCAACATCCGAATCTTTCTCCATAGGAGTAATGTCTCACACTGTTTATTCTTTGATTGTTCCCTAGGAAACCAGTAGTAGTTTCCGAAGCACATCTGGAGGCTTCCTAAACTCTGTCGACGTTCAGAGTGTTGATGAAACACAGAAATTGCATCGGCATTGAATACAACAGGCACCATGCGGACTTTTCTGCATAGGAGTAATGTCTCAAAGCATCTACGCTTTGATCGTTCCCTGGGAGACCAGTAGTAGTTTTCGAAGGACATCTGGTGGCTTCATGTAATCTGTGGACGTTCAGAGCGTTGATGAAACACAGAAATTGCATCGGGATTGAATAGAACAGGCACGATGCGGTCTTTTGTCATAGGGAGTAATGTACCAATCTGTCTACGCTATGATCGATTCCTGGGAGACCAGTAGTAGTTTCCGAAGCACATCTGGAAGCATTCTGTAATCGGTGGACGTTCAGAGTGTTGATGAAACACAGAAATTGCATCGCTATTGATTAGAACAGGCGCGATGCGGTCTTTTGTCATAGGGAGCAATGTCCCAATCTGCCTACGCTATGATCGATTCCTGGGAGACCAGTAGTAATTTCCGAAGCACATCTGGAATCACTCTGTAATTGGTGGACGTTCAGAGTGTTGATGAAACACAGTAATTGCATCGGGATTGAATACAATATGAACAGTTCGGACTTCTCTCCATGGGAGTAATGTCTCATAATGTCTACGCTTTGATCGATTCCTGGGAGACCAGTAGTAGTTTCCGAAGCACATTTGGATCTTCCTGTAATCTGCGGGCGTTCAGAGTGTTGATGAAACACAGAAATTGCATCGAGATTGAATACTACAGGCACCATGCGCCCTTTTTTTTATGGGAGTAATGTCTCAAACAGTTTACGTTCTAATCGATTCCTGGGAGACCAATAGTAGTTTCCGAAGCACATCTGGAGGCATTCTGTAATCTATGGACCTTCTGACTGTTGATGAAACACAGAAATTTCATCGGTATTGAGTACAACAGGCACCATGCGGACTTTGTTCAATGGGAATAATCTCTCAAACTGTCTACGCTTTAATCGATTCCTGGGAGAGCAGTAGTAGTACCCGAAGCACATCTGGAAGCTTCCTGTTACATTTGGACGTTCAGAGTGTTAATGAAACACGGAAATTATATCGGGATTGAATACAACAGTCACCATGCGGACTTTGTTTAATGGGAGTAATGTCTCAAACTGTCTACGCTTTAGTCGTTCCCTGGGGGGCCAGTAGTATTTTAAGAAGCACATCTGGAGTCTTTCCGTAATCTGTGGACGTTCAGAGTGTTGATCAAACACAGACATTGCATCGGCATTGAATACAACAGGCACCATCCGAAATTTTCTCCATGGGAGTAATGTCTCACACTGTTTACGCTTTGATTGTTCCCTAGGAAACCAGTAGTAGTTTCCGAAGCACATCTGGAGGCTTCATAAAATCTGTCGCCGTTCAGAGTGTTGATGAACACAGAAATTGCATCGGCATTGAATACAACAGGCACCATGCGGACTTTTCTGCATAGCAATAACGTCTCAAACCATCTACGCTTTGATCGTTCCCTGGGAGACCAGTAGTAGTTTCCGAAGCACATTTGGTGGCATTCTGTAATCTGTGGACGTTCAGAGTGTTGATGAAACACAGAAATTGCATCGGGACTGAATACAACAGGCAACATGCGGAATTTTCTCCATGAGAGTAATGTCTCAATATGTCTACACTTTGATCGACTCCTTTGAGAGCAGTAGTAGTTTCCGAAGCACATCTGCAGGCTTCCTCTAAACTGTGAACGTTCAGAGTGTTGATGAAACACAGAAATTGCATCGGGATTGAATAGAACAGGCACGATGCGGTCTTTTGTCATAGGGAGTAATGTCCCAATCTGTCTACGCTATGATCGATTCCTGGGAGACCAGTAGTAGTTTCCGAAGCACATCTGGAAGCATTCTGTAATCAATGGACGTTCAGAGTGTTGATGAAACACAGAAATTGCATCGGGATTGAGTACAACAGGCACCATGCGGACTTTGTTCAATGGCAATAATGTCTCAAACTGTCTACGTTTTAATCGTTCCCTGGGAGACCAGTAGTAGTTTCCGAAGCGCATCTGGAGGCTTCCTGTAATCTGTGGACGTTCAGAGTGTTAATGAAACATAGAAATTTATCGGGATTGAATACAACAGGCACAATGCGGACTTTTCTCCATGGGAGAAACGTCTCACACTGTGTACGCTTTGATTGTTCCCTAGGAGATCAGTAGCAGTTTCCGAAGCACATCTGGAAGCATAATGTAATCGGTGGACATTCAGAGTGTTGATGAAACACAGTAATTGCATCGGGATTGAATACAACATGCACAGTTCGGACTTTTCTCCATTGGAGTAATGTCTCATACTGTCTATGCTTCGATCGTTCACTGGGAGACCAGTAATAGTTTCCGAAGCCAATCCAGAGGCTCCCTGTAATCTGTGGACGTTCAGAGTGTTGATGAAACACAGAAATTCCATCGGGAGTGAATACAACAGGCACCAAGCGGACTTTTCTGCATAGGAGTACTGTCTCTAACCGTCTACGCTTTGATCGATTCCTGGGAGACCAGCTGTAGTTTCCGAAGGACATCTGGAGGCTTTCTGTAATCTGTGGACGTTCAGAGTGTTGAGGAAACACAGAAATTGCATCGGCATTGAATACAACAGGCACCATGCGGACTTTTCTCCATGTGGTTAATGTCTCAAACCGTCTACGATTTGATCGTTCAATGGGAGACCAGCAGTAGTTTCCTAAGAACATCTGGTGGCATCCGTAATCTGTTGACGTTCAGGGTGTTGATGAAACAAAGAAATACCATCGCGATTGAATTCAACAGCCACCATAAGGACTTTTCTCCATGGGTGTAACGTCTCCAACCGTCTACGCTTTAATCGTTCCCTGGGAGACCAGTAGTAGTTTAAGAAGCACGTCTATAGTCTTTCCGTAATCTGTGGACGTTCATAGTGTTGATGAAACACAGAAATTGCATCGGGACTGAATACAACAGGTACCATGCGGAATTTTCTCCATGGGTGTAATGTCTCATTCAGTCTACACTTTGATCGATTCCTCGGAGGCCAGTAGTAGTTTCCGAAGCACGTCTGCAAGCTTCCTGTAATCTGTGAACGTTCAGAGTGTTGATAAAACACTAAAATTGCATCGGGATTGAACAGAACAGTCACGATGAGGTCTTCCTGGGAGACCAGTAGTAGTTTCCGAAGCACATCTGGAAGCATTCTCTAATCTGTGGACGTTCAGTGTGTTGATGAAACATTGAAATTTCATCGCGATTGAATACAAAAGGCACCATGAAGACTTTTCTCCATGGGTGTAATGTCTCAAACTGTATACGCTTTAATCGTTCACTGGGTGACCAGTAGTAGTTTAAGAAGCACATCTGGAGTCTTTCAGTAATCTGTGGACGTTCAGAGTGTTGATGAAACACAGAAAATGCGTCGGGATTGAATACAACAGGCACCATGCGGACTTTTCTACATGGGAGTAATGTCTCAAACTGTCTACGCATTGATCGATTCCTGGGAGAGCAGTAGTACTTTCCGAAGCACATATGTAAGCTTCCTGTAACCTTTGGACATTAAGAGTGTTAATGAAACACAGAAATTGCATCGGGATTGATTACAACAGGCACCATGCGGACTTTTCTCCATGTGAGTAATGTCTCAAACAATCTACGCTTTGATCGATTCCGGTGAAACCAGTAGTAGTTTTCGAAGCACATCTGGAGGCTTCCTGTAATCTGTGGACGTTCAGAGTGTTGATGAAACACAGAAACTGCATCGGCATTGAATGCAACCGGCACCATGCGGACTTTTCTGCATAGGGGTAATGTCTCAAACCGTCTACGCTTTGATCGTTCCCTGGGAGACGAGTAGTAGTTTCCGAAGGACATCTGGAGGGATTCTGTAATCTGTGAAAGTTCAGAGTGTTGATGAAACACAGAAATTGCATCGGGATTGAATACAACAGTCACCATGCGGAATTTTCTCCATGGGAGTAATGTCTCTAATTGTCTACGCTTTGATCGATTGCTGGGGGACCAGTAGTAGTTTCCAAAGCACATGCGTAGGCTTCCTCTAATCTGTGGACGATTAGAATATTGATGAAACAGAGAAATTGCATCGGGATTGAAAACAAAGGGCCAAATGCCGACTTTTCTCCATGGGAGTAATGTCTGAAAAACAGTCTACGCTTTGATCGATTCCTGAGAGACCAGTAATAGTTTACGAAGCACATCCGCAGGCTTCCTGTAATCTGTGGGCGTTCAGAGTGTTGATGAAACACAGAAATTACATCGGAATTGAATGCAACAGGCACCATGCGGACTTTTCTCAATGGGATTAATGTGTCAAACTGTCTACGCTTTGATCGTAACCTGGGAGACCAGTAGTAGTTTAAGAAGCACATCCGGAGGCTTCCTGTAATCTGTGGACGTTCAGAGCGTTGATGAAACACAGAAATTTCATCGGGATTGAATACAACAGGCACTATGCGGACTAATCTCCATGGGAGTAATGTCTCAAGCTGACAACGCTTTGATTGTTCCCTGGGAGACCAGTAGTATTTTCCGTAGCACATCCGGAGGCTTCCTGTAATCTGTGGACATTCAGTGGGTTGGTGTAACACAAAAATTACATCGGGATTGAATACAACCGTAACCATGCGGACTTTTCTCTATGGGAGTAATGTCTCAAAGTTTCTATGCCTTGTTCGAATACTGTGAGTGCAGTAGTAGTTTCCGAAGCACATCTGGAGGAATCCTGTAATCTGTTACCGTTCAGAGCGTTGATGAAACACAAAAATTGCATCGGGATTGAATATAACAGGCACCAAGCGGACTTTTCTCCATGGAAGAAATGTCTCAAACTGTCTACGTATTAATCGATTCCTGGGAGACCAGTAGTAGTTTCCGAAGCACATCTGGAGGCATCCAGTATTCTGTCGACCTTCAGAGTGTTGATGAAACACAAAAATTGCATCGGGATTGAGTAAAACAGGCACCATGCGGAATTTTCTCCATGGGAGATATGACTCAAACTGTCTACGCATTAATCGATTCCTGGGAGACCAGTAGTAGTTTCCGAAGCACATCTGGAGGCTTCACGTAATCTTTGGACGTTCGCAGTGTTAATGAAACACAGAAATTGCATCGTTATTGAATACAACGGGCACCATGCGGACTTCTCTACATGGGAGTAATGTCTCAAACTGTCTTAGATTTGATCGATTCCTGGGAGACCAGTAGTAGTTTCCGCAGCACATCTGGAAGCATCCTGTAATCTGTAGACGTTCTGAGTATTGATGAAACACAGAAATTTAATCGGGATAGATTACAACAGACACCAAGAAGACTTTTGTCATAGGGAGTAATGTCTCAAACTCTCTACACTTTAATCGATTCCCGGGAGACCAGTAGTAGTTTCCGATGCACATCTGGAGGCATTCTGTAATCTATGGACGTTCAGTGTGTTGATGAAACACAGAAATCGTATCGGGATTGAATACAACAGGCACCATGCGGACTTTTCTCAATGGGAGTTATGTCTCAAACTGTCTACAATTTGGTCGATTCCTGTTAGACCAGCAGTAGTTTCCGGAGCACATCTGGAGGCTTCATGTAATCTATGGACGTTCAGAGCGTAAATGAAACACAGAAATTGCATCGGGATTGAATACAACAGGCACAATGCCGACTTCTCTACATGGGAGTAATGTCTCAAACTGTCTACGCTTTGATCGTTCCCTGGGACACCAGTAGTAGCTTCCGAAGGACTTCTGGAGGCTTCATGTAATCTGTGGACTTTATAATATTGATGAAACACAGATATTGCATCGGGATTGAAAACAAAAGGCTAATGCTGACTTTTCTCCATTTGAGTAATGTCTGAAAAAAAGTCTACGGTTTGATCGATTCCTGGGAGACCAGTGGTAGTTTCCGAACCACATCCGGAGGCTTCCTGTAATCTGTGGACGTTCAGAGCGTTGATGAAACACAGAAATTTCATCGGGATTAAATACAACAGGCACTATGCGGTCTTCTCTCCATGGGAGTAATGTATTAAACTGTCTACGCTTTGATCGATACCTGCCGGACAAGAAGTTGTTTCCGAAGCACATCTGTAGTCCTCCTGTAATCTGTGGACGTTCAGAGTGTTGATGAAACACAGAAATTACATCGTGATTGAATACAACAGGCACCATGCGGACTTTTATGTATGGGAGTAATGTCTCAAACAGTCTATGCTTTGATCCAATTGTGGGAGACCAGTAGTAGTTTCCGAAGCACATCTGGAGGCTTCATGTAATCTGTGACCGTTCCGAGTGTTGATGAAACACAGAAATTGCATCGGGATTGAATTCACAATGCACCATGCGGACTTTTCTCCATGGGAGTAATGTCTCAAACTGTCTACGCTTTGATTGTTCCCTGGGAGACCAGTAGTAGTTTCCGAGGCACATCTGGGGGCATCCTGTAACCTGTCGACGTTCAGAGCGTTGATGAAACACAAAAATTGCATCGGGGTAGTATATAACAGGCCCCATGCGGACTATTCTTCATGGGAGTAATATCTCAAACTGTCTACGCATTGATTGTTCCCTGAGAGACCAGTAGTAGTTTCCAAAGCCCATCTGGAGGCATCCTGTAATCTGTCGACGTTCAGAGTGTTGATGAAACACAAAAATTGCATCGGGATTGAATACAACAGGCACCATTAGAAATTTTCTCCATGGGCGTATTGTCTCAAACTGTCTACGCTTTTATCGATTCCTGGGGGACCAGTAGTAGTTTCCAAAGCACATCCGTAGGCTTCCTGTAATCTGTGGACGATTAGAATATTGATGAAACACAGAAATTGCATCGGGATTGAAAACAAAGGGCCAAATGCCGACTTTTCTCCATGGGAGTAATATCTCAAACTGACTAGGCTTTGATTGTTCCCTGGGAGACCAGTAGTAGTTTCCGAAGCACATCCGGAGGCTTCCTGTAATCTTTGGCGTTTAGAATATTGATGAAACACAGAAATTGCTTCGGGATTGAAAACAAAGGGCCAAATGCCGACTTTTCTCCATGGGTGTAATGTCTGAAAAACACTCTACGCTTTCATCGATTCCTGGGAGACCAGTAGTATTTTCCGAAGCACATCCGGATACTTCCTGTAATCTGTGGACGTTCAGAGTGTTGGTATAACACAAAAATTACATCGGGATGGAATACAACCGTCACCATGCGGATTTCTCTACTTGGGAGTAATGTCTCAAACTGTCTAAGCTTTGATCGATTCCTGGGAGACCAGTAGTAGTTTCCGCAACACATCTGGAAGCATCCTGTAATCTGTAGAAGTTCTGAGTGTTGATCAAACACAGATATTTAATCGGGATTGATTACAACAGAGACCAAGAAGACTTTTGTCATAGGGAGTAATGTCTCAACCTCTCTACATTTTAATCGATTCCTGGGAGACCAGTAGTAGTTTCTGATGCACATCTGGGGGCATTCCGTAAACTATGGACGTTCAGTGTGTTGATGAAACACAGAAATTGTATCGGGATTGAATACAACAGGCACAATGCCGACTTCTCTACATGGGAGTAATGTCTCAAACTGTCTACGCTTTGATCGTTCCCTGGGACACAAGTAGTAGTTTCCGAAGGACTTCTGGAGGCTTCATGTAATCTGTGGACGTTTAGAATATTGATGAAACACAGATATAGCATCGGGATTGAAAACAAATGGCCAAATGCTGACTTTTCTCCATTTGAGTAATGACTGAAAAACAGTCCACGATTTGATCGATTCCTGGGAGCCCAGTGGTAGTTTCCGAAGCACATCCGGAGGCTTCCTGTAATCTGTGGACGTTCAGAGTGTTGATGAAACACAGATATTGCTTTGGGATTGAATGCAACAGGCACCATGCGGAATTTTCTCAATGGGAGAAATGTGTCAAACTGTCTACGCTTTGATCGTACCCTGGGAGAGCAGTAGTAGTTTAGGAAGCACATCCGGAGGCTTCCTCAAATCTGTGGACGTTCAGAGCGGCGATGAAACACAGAAATTTCATCGGGATTTAATACAACAGGCACTTTGCGGACTTCTCTCCAAGGGAGTAATGTCTCAAACTGACTACGCTTTGATTGTTCCCTGCGTCACCAGTAGTAGTTTCCGAAGCACATCCGGAGGCTTCCTCTATTCTGTGGACGTTTAGAATATTGATGAAACACAGAAATTGCTACGGGATTGAAAACAAAGGGACAAATGCCGACTTTTCTCCATGGGAGTAATGTCTGAAAAACAGTCTACGCTTTGATCGATTCCTGGGAGACCAGTAGTATTTTCCGAAGCACATCCGGAGGCTTCCTGTAATCTGTGGACGTTCAGAGTGTTGGTGTAAGACAAAAATTACATCGGGATTGAATACAACCGGCACCATGTGGAATTTTCTCCATGGGAGATATGTCTCAAACTAACTACGTATTAATCGATTCCTGGGAAACCAGTAGTAGTTTCCAAAGCACATCTGGAGGCTTCATGTAATCTGTGGACGTTCAAAGTGTTAATGAAACACAGAAATTGCATCGTTATTGAATACAACAGGCACCATGCGGACTTCTCTACATGTGAGTAATGTCGCAAACTGTCTAAGCTTTGATTGATTCCTGGGAGACCAGTAGTAGTTTCCGCAGCACATCTGGAAGAATCCTGTAATCTGTAGACGTTCTGAGTATTGATGAAACACAGAAATTTAATCTTGATTGATTACAACAGACACCAAGAAGACTTTTGTCATAGGGAGTAATGTCTCAAACTCTCTACACTTTAATCGATTCCCGGGAGACCAGTAGTAGTTTCCGATGCACATCTGGAGGTATTCTGTAATCTATGGACGTTCAGAGTGTTGATGAAACACAGATATTGCATCGGGATTGAAAACTAAGGGCCAAATGCTGACTTTTCTCCATTTGAGTAATGTCTGAAAAACAGTCTACGCTTTGATCGATTCCTGGGAGACCAGTGGTAGTTTCAGAAGCACATCCGGAGGCATCCTGTAATCTGTGGACGTTCAGAGTGTTGATGAAACACAGGTATTGCTTTGGGATTGAATGCAACAGGCACCATGCGGACTTTTCTCCATGGGAGTAATGTCTCAAACTGTCTACACATCGATCGATTCCTTGTAGACAAGAAGTAGTTTCCGAACCACATCTGTAGTCTTCCTGTAATCTGTGACGTTCAGAGTGTTGATGAAACACAGATATTACATCGGGATTGAATACAACAGGCCCCATGCGGAATTTTATCTATGGGAGTAATGTCTCAAACTGTCTATGTTCTGATCGAATATTGGGAGACCAGTAGTAGTTTCCGAAGCACATCTGGAGGCTTCCTGTAATCTGTGGACGTTCAGAGTCTTGATGAAACACAGAAATTTCATCGGGATTGAATACAACAGCACCTTGCGGAATTTTTTCCATGGGAGTAATGTCTCAAACTGTCTACGCTTTGATTGTTCCCTGAGATACCAGTAGTAGTTTTCGAAGCACATGTGGAGGCATCCTGTAATCTTTCGACGTTCAGAGTGTTGATGAAACACAAAAATTGCATCGGGATTGAATACAACAGGCACCATGCGGAATTTTCTCCATGGGAGTAATGTCTCAAATTGTCTACGCTTTGATCGATTGCTGGGGGACCAGTAGTAGTTTCCAAAGCACATGCGTAGGCTTCCTCTAGTCTGTGGACGATTAGAATATTGATGAAACACAGAAATTGCATCGGGATTGAAAACAAAGGGCCAAATGCCGACTTTTCTCCATGGGAGTAATGTCTGAAAAACAGTCTACGCTTTGATCGATTCCTGGGAGACCAGTAGTATTTTCCGAAGCACATCCGGAGGCTTCCTGTAATCTGTGGACGTTCAGGGTGATGGTATAACATAAAAATTACATCGGGATTGAATACAACCGTCACCATGCGGATTTTTCTCTATGGGAGTAATGTCTCAAAGTTTCTATGCCTTGATCGAATACTGGGAGAGCAGTAGTATTTTTCGAAGCACACCTGGAGGCATCCAGTAATCTGTCGACGTTCAGAGTGTTGATGAAACACAAAAATTTCATTGGGATTGAGTAAAAGAGGCACCAGGCGGAATTTTCTCCATGGGAGATATGTCTCAAACTGTCTACGCATTAATCGATTCCTGGGAGAGCAGTAGTAGTTTCCGAAGCACATCTGGAGGCTTCATGTAATCTCTTGACGATCAGAGTGTTAATGAAACACAAAAATTGCATCGGGATTGAATATAACAGGCACCATGCGGACTTCTCTACTTGGGAGTAATGTCTCAAACTGTCTAAGCTTTGATCGATTCCTGGGAGACCAGTAGTAATTTCCGCAGCACATCTGGAAGCATCCTGTAATCTGTAGACGTTCTGAGTGTTGATGAAACACAGATATTTAATCGGGATTGATTACAACAGACACCAAGAAGACTTTTGTCATAGGGAGTAATGTCTCAAACTCTCTACACTTTAATCGATTCCGGTGAAACCAGTAGTAGTTTTCGAAGCACATCTGGAGGCTTCCTGTAATCTGTGGACGTTCAGAGTGTTGATGAAACACAGAAACTGCATCGGCATTGAATGCAACCGGCACCATGCGGACTTTTCTGCATAGGAGTAATGTCTCAAACCGTCTACGCTTTGATCGTTCCCTGGGAGACGAGTAGTAGTTCCGAAGGACATCTGGAGGGTTTCTGTAATCTGTGGAAGTTCAGAGTGTTGATGAAAGACAGAAATTGCATCGGGATTGAATACAACAGGCACCATGCGGACTTTTCTCCATGTGAGTAATGTCTCAAACAGTCTACACTTGGATCGATTCCTGGGAAACCAGTAGTAGTTTTCGAAGGACATCAGGAGGATTCCTGTAATCTGTGGACGTTCAGAGTGTTGATGAAACACAGAAACTGTATCAGGACTGAATACAACAAACACAATGCGGACTTTTCTCGTGAGAGTACTGTCTCAATCTGTCAACGCTTTGATCGTTCCCTGGGAGACAAGTCGTAGTTTCCGAAGCCCATCCAAAGTCTCCCTGTAATCTGTGGACTTTCAGAGTGTTGATGAAACACAGAAATTGTATCGGCATTGAATACAACCGGAACCATGAGGACTTTTCTGCATAGGAGTAATGTCTCAAACCGTCGACTCTTTGATCGTTCCCTGGGAGACCAGTAGTAGTTTCCGAAGCACATCTGGAGGCTTCCTGTAATCTGTGGAAGTTCAGAGTGTTGATGAAACACAGAAATTGCATCGACATTGAATAAACAGGCACCATGCGTTCTTTTTTCCATGGGAGTAATGTCCCAAACTGTCTACGATTTTATCGATTCCTGGGAGACCAGTAGTACTTTCCGAAGCACATCTGGAGGCATTCTATAATCTGTGGACTTCCAGAGTGTTGATGAAACACAGAAATTGCGTCAGTATTTAATACAAGAGGTACCATGCGGAATTTCTCCATGGGAGTAAAGTCTCAATCTGTCTTCGCTTTGATCGATTCCTTGGAAACCAGTAGTAGTTTCCGAAACACAACTGAAATCATTATGTAATCTGTGGACGTTCAAAGTGTTGATGAAACACTGATATTGCATTTGTATTGAATACAACAGGCACCATGCGGCCGTTTTTCCATGGGAGTAATGTGTAAAACTGTCTACGATTTGATCGCTCCCAGGGAGACCAGTATTACTTTCCGAAGCACATCTGGAGCCATCATGTAATCTGTGGACCTTCAGAGTGTTGATGAAGCACAGAAATATTAGCGGGATTGAATACAAAAGGCACCATGCGAACTTTTGTCATAATGAGTAATGTCTCAAACTATCTACGCTTTGATCGTTCCCTGGGAGACCAGTAGTAGTCTCTGAAGCACATCCAGAGGCTTCCTGTAATCTCTGGACGTTCAGAGTGTTGATGAAACACAGAAATTTCATCAGCTTTTAATACAACAGGCACCAAGCCTACTTTTCTCCATAGGAGTAATGTCTCAAACCGTCCACGCTGTGATCGCTCTTGGGAGACCAGTATAAGTTCCCGAAGCACATCTGGAGGCTTCCTTTAATCTGTGGACGTTCAGAGTGTAGATGAAACACAGAAATTGCATCGGGATTTAATACAACAGGCACCATGCGAACTTTTGTCATAAGGAGTAATGTCTCAAACTATCTACGCTTTGATCGTTCCCTGGGAGACCAGTAATAGTTTCCTAAGCGCATCTGGAGACTTCCTGGAATCTGTGGACGTTCAGAGTGTTGATGAAACACAGAAATTGCATCAGCATTGAATACAACAGGCACCATGCGAAATTTTCTCCATGGGAGTAATGTCTCAAAACTTTTATTATTTCATCGTTCCTGGGAGACCAGTAGTGGTTTCCGAAGCACATCTGGAGGCATTCTGTAGTCTGTGGACGTTCAGAGTGTTGATGAAACACAAAAATTCAATCGGGATTGAATACAACTTGCACCATGAGGTCTTTTCTCCATGGGTGTAATGTCGCAAACTGTCTACTCTTTGATCTTTCCCTTGGAGACCAGTAGTAGTTTCTGATGCACTCCTGGATGCTTCCTGTAATCTGTGGACGTTCAGAGTGTTGATGAAATACAGAAATTGCATCGGGATGCGATACAACAGGCACCATGCGGATTTTCCTCAATGGGTGTATTGTCTCAATCTGTCCACATTCTGATCGATTCCTGGGAGACCAGTAGTAGTTTCCGACGCACATCAGGAGGCATTCCGTAATCTGTGGACCTTGAGAGTGTTGATGAAACACAGAAATTGCATCGGGATTGAATACAACAGACCCCATGCGGAAATTTCTGCATGGGAGTAATGACTCAACGTGTCTACGCTTTGTTCGATTCCTGGGAGACCAGTGATAGTTTCCGTAGCACATATGGAGGCATTCTGCAATCTGTGGTCGTTCAGAGTGTTCATGAAACACAGAAATTGCATCGGGATTGAATACAACAGGCTCCATGCGGACTTTTCTCCACGGGAATAACGTCTCAAACTGTCTACGCTTTGAAACTTCCTGGCAGATTAAAACTGTGTGCCCGACCGAGATTCGAAATCGGGACCTTTGCCTTTCGCGGGCAATTGCTCTAGCGACTGAGCTACCGAAGCACGATTCACGCCTGGTACCCACATCTTTACTTCTGCCGGTATCTCGTCTCCTACCTTCCAAACTTTACAGAAGCTTTAATGCGAAACTTGCAGATCTAATATTCCTGAAAGAAAAGATATAGCGGAGACATGGCTTAGCCACAGCCTGGGGGATGATTCAATAATTATAATTTCTGTAAAGTTTGGAATGTAGGAGAAGAGATACTGGCAAAAGGAAAGCTGTGAGTACCGGCCGTGAGTCGTGCTTCGGTAACTGTGATGGTACAGCACTTGCTCACGAAAGGCAAAGGTCCCGAGTTCGAGTCTCGGTCGAGAACACAGTTTTAATCTGCCAGGAAGTTTCATATCAGCGCACACTCGGCTGCCGAGTGAAAATCTCATTCTGTCTACGCTTTGATTGTTCCCTGAGAGACCAGTAGCAACTTACAAAGCACATCTGTAGGCTTCATGTAAACTGTGGACGTTCAAAGTATTGATGAAAAACAGAAATTACACCGTGATTGAATACAACAGGCACCATGCGGACTTTTGTCACAGGGAGTAATGTTTCAAACTGTCTACGATTTGATCTTTCCCTGGTAGACCAGTAGTAGTTTCCGAAGCACATCTGAAGGCTTCCTGTAATCTGTGGACGATCAGAGTGTTGATGAAACACAGAAATTGCATCGGGATTGAATACAACATGCACCATGTGGACTATTGTTATAGGGAGCAATGTCTCAAACTGTCTACGCTTTGATCGTTCCCTGGGAGACCAGTAGTAGTTTTCGAAGCACATCTAGAGGATTCTGTAATCTGTGGACATTCAGAGTGCTGATGAGACACAGAAATTCCATCGGGATTGAATACAACAGATACCATGTGGACTTCTCTCCAAGGGAGTAATGTCTAAACTTTCTACGTTTTTGATCGTACACTGGGAGACCAGTAGTAGTTTAAGAAGCACATCTGGAGGTTTTCTGTAATCTGTGTACGTTCAGAGTGTTGATGAATCACAGAAATTGCATCGGGATTGTATACAACAGGCATAATGCGGACTTTTGTCATAGGGAGTAATGACTCAAACTGCCTACGCTTTGATCGCTCCCTGGGAGACCAGTAGTAGTTTTCGAAGCACATATGAAGGCTTCCTGTACGCTGTGGACGTTCAGAGTGTTGATGAAACACAGAAATTGCATCGGGATTGAATACAACATGCACCATGCGGACTTTTGTTATAGGGAGTAATGTCTCAAACTGTCTACGACTTTGATCGTTCCCTGGGAGACCAGTAGTAGTTTCCGATGCACATCTGTTGGCATTCTGTAATCTGTGGACGTTCAGGGTGTTGATGAAGCACAGAAATTTCTTCGCGATTGAATGCAACAGACACCATGCGCTCTTTGCTCAATGGGAGTAGCGTCTCTAACTATCTACGCTTTGATCGATTCCTGTTGGACCAGTAGTAGTTTCCGAAGCACATCTGAAAGCATTATATAATCTGTGGACGTTCAGAGTGTTGATGAAACACAGAAATTGCATCGAGACTGAATACAACGCGCACCATACGGACTTTTCTCCATGGGATTGACGTCTCAAACTGTCTACGTTTTGATCGTTCCCTGGGAGACCAGTTGTAGTTCCCGAAGCACATTAGTACGCTTCCTGTAATCTGTGGACGTTCAGAGTGTTGATGAAACACAGAAATTGCATCTCCATTGCATACAACATTCACCATGCGCACTTTTCTCCATGTGAGTAATGTCTCAAACTGTCTATTCTTTGATCGTTATCTGAGAGTAAAGCAGTAGTTCCCGAAGCACATCTGGAGCCATCCTGTAATCTGTGGACGTTCAGAGTGTTGATGAAACACAGGAATTGGATCGGCATTGAATACAACAGGCACCAATGTGGACTTTTCTCCATGGGAGTAATGTCTCGAACTGTCAACGATTTGATCGATCCCTGGGAGTCAAGTTGTAGTTTCTGAAGCAGATCTGGAGGCTACCTATAATCTGTGGATGTTCAGAGTGTTGATGAAACACCGAGATTGCATCGGAATTCAATACAACAGGCACCATGCGGACTTTTCTCCATGGGAGTAATGTCACAAACCGTCTACTCTTTGATCGTTCCCCTGGAGACCAGTAGTAGTTCCGAAGCACATCAGGAGGCATTCTCTAATCTGTGGACCTTCCGAGTGTTGATGAAACGCAGAAATTGCATCGGGATTGAATACAACAGGCACCATTAGGACTTTTCTCCATGAGAGTAATGTCTCAATCTGTCTACGCTCTGATCCATTCCTGGGAGAACAGTTGTAGTTTTTGAAGCACATCTGGAAGCTTCCTGTTATCTGTGGACTCTCAGAGTGTTAATGATGCACAATAATTGCATCGGGATTGAATACAACAGGCCAAATGCGGACTTTTCCTCACGGGAGTAATGTGTTAATGTGTCTACGACTTGATCCTTCCCTGCGAGAACTATAGTAGTTTACGGAGCACATCTGAAGACTTCCTGTAATCTGTGGACGTTCAGAGTGTTGATGAAACACAGAAATTGCATCGGGATGCGATACAACAGGCACATGTAGACTTTTCTCAATGGGTGTATTGTCTCAAACTGTACACTCTGATCGATTCCTGGGAGACCAGTAGTACTTTCCGAAGCACATCTGAAAGCATGTAATCTGTGGACGTACAGAGTGTTGATGAAACACAGATATTGCATCGGGATTGGATACAACAGGTACCAAGCTTCCTTTTCTTCATGGGAGTAATGTCTCAAACTGTCTACGCTTTGATCTTTCCCTGAGAGACCAGTGGTAGTTTCCGAAGCACATTTGGAGGCTTCCTATAATATGCGGACGTTCAGAGTATTGATGACACACAGAAATTTCACCGGGATTGAATACAATAGGCACCATGCAGACTTTTGTCATAGGGAGTAATGTCTCAAACTGTCTACGCTTTGATCGTTCCCTGGGAGACCAGTAGTAGTTTCCGAAGCACATCTGAAGGTTTCCTGTTATCTGTGGACGTCCAGAGTGTTGATGAAACACAGAAATTGCATCGGGATTGAATACAACAGGCACCATGCGGACTTTTCTCAATGGGTGTATTGTCTCAGACTGTCTACGATCTGATCGATTCCTGGGAGACCAGTAGTACTTTCCGAAGCACATCTGGAGGCATTCTATAATCTGTGGACTTCCAGAGTGTTGATGAAACACAGAAATTGTGTCAGTATTTAATACAAGAGGCACCATGCGGACTTTTCTCCAATGGAGTAATGTCTCAATCTGTCTTCGCTTTGATCGATTCCTTGGAAACCAGTAGTAGTTTCCGAAGCACATCTGAAATCATTATGTAATCTGTGGACGTTCAAAGTGTTGATGAAACACTGATATTGCATCGGTATTGAATACAACAGGCACCATGCGGCCGTTTTTCCATGGGAGTAATGTGTAAAACTGTCTACGCTTTGATCTCTCCCAGGGTGACCAGTATTACTTTCCGAAGCACATCTGGAGCCATCATGTAATCTGTGGACCTTCAGAGTGTTGATGAAGCACAGAAATATTAGCGGGATTGAATACAAAAGGCACCATGCGAACTTTTGTCATAGGGAGTAATGTCTCAAACTATCTACGCTTTGATCGTTCCCTGGGAGACCAGTAGTAGTTTCTGAAGCACATCCAGAGGCTTCCTGTAATCTCTGGACGTTCAGAGTGTTGATGAAACACAGAAATTTCATCGGCTTTGAATACAACAGGCACCAAGCCTACTTTTCTCCATATTAGTAATGTCTCAAACCGTCCACGCTTTGATCGTTCTTGGGAGACCAGTAATAGTTTCCTAAGCGCTTCTGGAGGCTTCCTGGAATCTGTGGACGTTCAGAGTGTTGATGAAACACAGAAATTGCATCAGCATTGAATACAACAGGCACCATGCGAAATTTTCTCCATGGGAGTAATGTCTCAAAACTTTTATTATTTCATCGTTCCTGGGAGACCAGTAGTGGTTTCCGAAGCACATCTGGAGGCATTCTGTAGTCTGTGGACGTTCAGAGTGTTGATGAAACACAAAAATTCAATCGGGATTGAATACAACTTGCACCATGAGGTCTTTTCTCCATGGGTGTAATGTCGCAAACTGTCTACTCTTTGATCTTTCCCTTGGATACCAGTAGTAGTTTCTGATGCACTCCTGGATGCTTCCTGTAATCTGTGGACGTTCAGAGTGTTGATGAAGCACAGAAATTGCATCGGGATGCGATACAACAGGCACCATGCGGACTTTTCTCAATGGGTGTATTGTCTCAATCTGTCCACATTCTGATCGATTCCTGGGAGACCAGTAGTAGTTTCCGACGCACATCTGGAGGCATTCCGTAATCTGTGGACCTTGAGAGTGTTGATGAAACACAGAAATTGCATCGGGATTTAATACAACAGGCACCATGCGAACTTTTGTCATAAGGAGTAATGTCTCAAACTATCTACGCTTTGATCGTTCCCTGGGAGACCAGTAATAGTTTCCTAAGCGCTTCTGGAGGCTTCCTGGAATCTGTGGACGTTCAGAGTGTTGATGAAACACAGAAATTGCATCAGCATTGAATACAACAGGCACCATGCGAAATTTTCTTCATGGGAGTAATGTCTCAAAACTTTTATTATTTCATCGTTCCTGGGAGACCAGTAGTGGTTTCCGAAGCACATCTGGAGGCATTCTGTAGTCTGTGGACGTTCAGAGTGTTGATGAAACACAAAAATTCAATCGGGATTGAATACAACTTGCACCATGAGGTCTTTTCTCCATGGGTGTAATGTCGCAAACTGTCTACTCTTTGATCTTTCCCTTGGATACCAGTAGTAGTTTCTGATGCACTCCTGGATGCTTCCTGTAATCTGTGGACGTTCAGAGTGTTGATGAAGCACAGAAATTGCATCGGGATGCGATACAACAGGCACCATGCGGACTTTTCTCAATGGGTGTATTGTCTCAATCTGTCCACATTCTGATCGATTCCTGGGAGACCAGTAGTAGTTTCCGACGCACATCAGGAGGCATTCCGTAATCTGTGGACCTTGAGAGTGTTGATGAAACACAGAAATTGCATCGGGATTGAATACAACAGACCCCATGCGGAAATTTCTGCATGGGAGTAATGACTCAACGTGTCTACGCTTTGATCGATTCCTGGGAGACCAGTGATAGTTTCCGTAGCACATATGGAGGCATTCTGCAATCTGTGGTCGTTCAGAGTGTTCATGAAACACAGAAATTGCATCGGGATTGAATACAACAGGCACCATGCGGACTTTTCTCCACGGGAATAACGTCTCAAACTGTTTACGCTTTGAAACTTCCTGGCAGATTAAAACTGTGTGCCCGACCGAGATTCGAAATCGGGACCTTTGCCTTTCGTGGGCAAGTGCTCTAGCAACTGAGCTACCGAAGCACCATTCACGCCTGGTACCCACATCTTTACTTCTGCCAGTATCTCGTCTCCTACCTTCCAAACTTTACAGAAGCTTTAATGCGAAACTTGCAGATCTAATATTCCTGAAAGAAAAGATATAGCGGAGACATGGATTAGCCACAGCCTGGGGGATGATTCAATAATTATAATTTCTGTAAAGTTTGGAATGTAGGAGAAGAGATACTGGCAAAAGAAAAGCTGTGAGTACCGGCCGTGAGTTGTGCTTCGGTAACTGTGATGGTAGAGCACTTGCTCACGAAAGGCAAAGATCCCGAGTTCGAGTCTCGGTCGAGAACACAGTTTTAATCTGCCAGGAAGTTTCATATCAGCGCACACTCGGCTGCCGAGTGAAAATCTCATTCTGTCTACGCTTTGATTGTTCCCTGAGAGACCAGTAGCAACTTACAAAGCACATCTGTAGGCTTCATGTAATCTGTGGACGTTCAAAGTATTGATGAAAAACAGAAATTACACCGTGATTGAATACAACAGGCACCATGCGGACTTTTGTCACAGGGAGTAATGTCTCAAACTGTCTACGATTTGATCTTTCCCTGGTAGACCAGTAGTAGTTTCCGAAGCACATCTGAAGGCTTCCTGTAATCTGTGGACGATCAGAGTGTTGATGAAACACAGAAATTGCATCGGGATTGAATACAACATGCACCATGTGGACTATTGTTATAGGGAGCAATGTCTCAAACTGTCTACGCTTTGATCGTTCCCTTGGAGACCAGTAGTAGTTTTCGAAGCACATCTAGAAGATTCTGTAATCTGTGGACATTCAGAGTGCTGATGAGACACAGAAATTCCATCGCGATTGAATACAACAGATACCATGTGGACTTCTGTCCAAGGGAGTAATGTCTAAACTTTCTACGTTTTTGATAGTACACTGGGAGACCAGTAGTAGTTTAAGAAGCACATCTGGAGGTTTTCTGTAATCTGTGTACGTTCAGAGTGTTGATGAATCACAGAAATTGCATCGGGATTGTATACAAAAGGCATAATGCGGACTTTTGTCATAGGGAGTAATGTCTCAAACTGTCTACGATTTTGATCGTTCCCTGGGAGACCAGTAGTAGTTTCCGAAGCACATCTGGTGGCATTCTGTAATCTGTGGACGTTCAGAGCGTTGATGAAGCACAGAAATTTCATCTGGATTGAATGCAACAGACACCATGCGCACTTTTCTCCATGTGAGTAATGTCTCAAACTGTCTAATCTTTGATCGTTATCTGAGAGTAAAGCAGTAGTTCCCGAAGCACATCTGGAGCCATCCTGTAATCTGTGGACGTTCAGAGTGTTGATGAAACACAGAAATTGGATCGGCATTGAATACAACAGGCACCATGCGGACTTTTCTCCATGGGAGTAATGTCTCGAACTGTCAACGATTTGATCGATCCCTGGGAGTCAAGTTGTAGTTTCTGAAGCAGATCTGGAGGCTACCTATAATCTGTGGATGTTCAGAGTGTTGATGAAACACCGAGATTGCATCGGAATTCAATACAACAGGCACCATGCGGACTTTTCTCCATGGGAGTAATGTCACAAACCGTCTACTCTTTGATCGTTCCCCTGGAGACCAGTAGTAGTTCCGAAGCACATCAGGAGGCATTCTCTAATCTGTGGACCTTCCGAGTGTTGATGAAACGCAGAAATTGCATCGGGATTGAATACAACAGGCACCATTAGGACTTTTCTCCATGAGAGTAATGTCTCAATCTGTCTACGCTTTGATCCACTCCTCGGAGAACAGTTGTAGTTTTTGAAGCACATCTGGAAGCTTCCTGTTATCTGTGGACTCTCAGAGTGTTAATGATGCACAATAATTGCATCGGGATTGAATACAACAGGCCAAATGCGGACTTTTCCTCACGGGAGTAATGTGTTAATGTGTCTACGACTTGATCCTTCCCTGCGAGAACTATAGTAGTTTACGGAGCACATCTGAAGACTTCCTGTAATCTGTGGACGTTCAGAGTGTTGATGAAACACAGAAATTGCATCGGGATGCGATACAACAGGCACATGTAGACTTTTCTCAATGGGTGTATTGTCTCAAACTGTCTACACTCTGATCGATTCCTGGGAGACCAGTAGTACTTTCCGAAGCACATCTGAAAGCATGTAATCTGTGGACGTACAGAGTGTTGATGAAACACAGATATTGCATCGGGATTGAATACAACAGGTACCAAGCTTCCTTTTCTTCATGGGAGTAATGTCTCAAACTGTCTACGCTTTGATCTTTCCCTGAGAGACCAGTGGTAGTTTCCGAAGCACATTTGGAGGCTTCCTATAATATGCGGACGTTCAGAGTATTGATGACACACAGAAATTTCACCGGGATTGAATACAATAGGCACCATGCAGACTTTTGTCATAGGGAGTAATGTCTCAAACTGTCTACGCTTTGATCGTTCCCTGGGAGACCAGTAGTAGTTTCCGAAGCACATCTGAAGGTTTCCTGTTATCTGTGGACGTCCAGAGTGTTGATGAAACACAGAAATTGCATCGGGATTGAATACAACAGGCACCATGCGGACTTTTCTCAATGGGTGTATTGTCTCAGACTGTCTACGATCTGATCGATTCCTGGGAGACCAGTAGTAGTTTCCGAAGCACATCTGGAGGCATTCTATAATCTGTGGACTTTCAGAGTGTTGATGAAACACAGAAATTGCGTCAGTATTTAATACAAGAGGCACCATGCGGACTTTTCTCCAATGGAGTAATGTCTCAATCTGTCTTCGCTTTGATCGATTCCTTGGAAACCAGTAGTAGTTTCCGAAGCACATCTGAAATCATTATGTAATCTGTGGACGTTCAAAGTGTTGATGAAACACTGATATTGCATCGGTATTGAATACAACAGGCACCATGCGGCCGTTTTTCCATGGGAGTAATGTGTAAAACTGTCTACGCTTTGATCGCTCCCAGGGTGACCAGTATTACTTTCCGAAGCACATCTGGAGCCATCATGTAATCTGTGGACCTTCAGAGTGTTGATGAAGCACAGAAATATTAGCGGGATTGAATACAAAAGGCACCATGCGATCTTTTGTCATAGGGAGTAATGTCTCAAACTATCTACGCTTTGATCGTTCCCTGGGAGACCAGTAGTAGTTTCTGAAGCACATTTAGAGGCTTCCTGTAATCTCTGGACGTTCAGAGTGTTGATGAAACACAGAAATTTCATCGGCTTTGAATACAACAGGCACCAAGCCTACTTTTCTCCATATTAGTAATGTCTCAAACCGTCCACCCTTTGATCGTTCTTGGGAGACCAGTAATAGTTTCCTAAGCGCTTCTGGAGGCTTCCTGGAATCTGTGGACGTTCAGAGTGTTGATGAAACACAGAAATTGCATCAGCATTGAATACAACAGGCACCATGCGAAATTTTCTCCATGGGAGTAATGTCTCAAAACTTTTATTATTTCATCGTTCCTGGGAGACCAGTAGTGGTTTCCGAAGCACATCTGGAGGCATTCTGTAGTCTGTGGACGTTCAGAGTGTTGATGAAACACAAAAATTCAATCGGGATTGAATACAACTTGCACCATGAGGTCTTTTCTCCATGGGTGTAATGTCGCAAACTGTCTACTCTTTGATCTTTCCCTTGGATACCAGTAGTAGTTTCTGATGCACTCCTGGATGCTTCCTGTAATCTGTGGACGTTCAGAGTGTTGATGAAGCACAGAAATTGCATCGGGATGCGATACAACAGGCACCATGCGGACTTTTCTCAATGGGTGTGTTGTCTCAATCTGTCCACATTCTGATCGATTCCTGGGAGACCAGTAGTAGTTTCCGACGCACATCTGGAGGCATTCCGTAATCTGTGGACCTTGAGAGTGTTGATGAAACACAGAAATTGCATCGGGATTTAATACAACAGGCACCATGCGAACTTTTGTCATAAGGAGTAATGTCTCAAACTATCTACGCTTTGATCGTTCCCTGGGAGACCAGTAATAGTTTCCTAAGCGCTTCTGGAGGCTTCCTGGAATCTGTGGACGTTCAGAGTGTTGATGAAACACAGAAATTGCATCAGCATTGAATACAACAGGCACCATGCGAAATTTTCTCCATGGGAGTAATGTCTCAAAACTTTTATTATTTCATCGTTCCTGGGAGACCAGTAGTGGTTTCCGAAGCACATCTGGAGGCATTCTGTAGTCTGTGGACGTTCAGAGTGTTGATGAAACACAAAAATTCAATCGGGATTGAATACAACTTGCACCATGAGGTCTTTTCTCCATGGGTGTAATGTCGCAAACTGTCTACTCTTTGATCTTTCCCTTGGATACCAGTAGTAGTTTCTGATGCACTCCTGGATGCTTCCTGTAATCTGTGGACGTTCAGAGTGTTGATGAAGCACAGAAATTGCATCGGGATGCGATACAACAGGCACCATGCGGACTTTTCTCAATGGGTGTATTGTCTCAATCTGTCCACATTCTGATCGATTCCTGGGAGACCAGTAGTAGTTTCCGACGCACATCAGGAGGCATTCCGTAATCTGTGGACCTTGAGAGTGTTGATGAAACACAGAAATTGCATCGGGATTGAATACAACAGACCCCATGCGGAAATTTCTGCATGGGAGTAATGACTCAACGTGTCTACGCTTTGATCGATTCCTGGGAGACCAGTGATAGTTTCCGTAGCACATATGGAGGCATTCTGCAATCTGTGGTCGTTCAGAGTGTTCATGAAACACAGAAATTGCATCGGGATTGAATACAACAGGCACCATGCGGACTTTTCTCCACGGGAATAACGTCTCAAACTGTTTACGCTTTGAAACTTCCTGGCAGATTAAAACTGTGTGCCCGACCGAGATTCGAAATCGGGACCTTTGCCTTTCGTGGGCAAGTGCTCTAGCAACTGAGCTACCGAAGCACCATTCACGCCTGGTACCCACATCTTTACTTCTGCCAGTATCTCGTCTCCTACCTTCCAAACTTTACAGAAGCTTTAATGCGAAACTTGCAGATCTAATATTCCTGAAAGAAAAGATATAGCGGAGACATGGATTAGCCACAGCCCGGGGGATGATTCAATAATTATAATTTCTGTAAAGTTTGGAATGTAGGAGAAGAGATACTGGCAAAAGAAAAGCTGTGAGTACCGGCCGTGAGTTGTGCTTCGGTAACTGTGATGGTAGAGCACTTGCTCACGAAAGGCAAAGATCCCGAGTTCGAGTCTCGGTCGAGAACACAGTTTTAATCTGCCAGGAAGTTTCATATCAGCGCACACTCGGCTGCCGAGTGAAAATCTCATTCTGTCTACGCTTTGATTGTTCCCTGAGAGACCAGTAGCAACTTACAAAGCACATCTGTAGGCTTCATGTAATCTGTGGACGTTCAAAGTATTGATGAAAAACAGAAATTACACCGTGATTGAATACAACAGGCACCATGCGGACTTTTGTCACAGGGAGTAATGTCTCAAACTGTCTACGATTTGATCTTTCCCTGGTAGACCAGTAGTAGTTTCCGAAGCACATCTGAAGGCTTCCTGTAATCTGTGGACGATCAGAGTGTTGATGAAACACAGAAATTGCATCGGGATTGAATACAACATGCACCATGTGGACTATTGTTATAGGGAGCAATGTCTCAAACTGTCTACGGTTTGATCGTTCCCTTGGAGACCAGTAGTAGTTTTCGAAGCACATCTAGAGGATTCTGTAATCTGTGGACATTCAGAGTGCTGATGAGACACAGAAATTCCATCGCGATTGAATACAACAGATACCATGTGGACTTCTCTCCAAGGGAGTAATGTCTAAACTTTCTGCGTTTTTGATAGTACACTGGGAGACCAGTAGTAGTTTAAGAAGCACATCTGGAGGTTTTCTGTAATCTGTGTACGTTCAGAGTGTTGATGAATCACAGAAATTGCATCGGGATTGTATACAAAAGGCATAATGCGGACTTTTGTCATAGGGAGTAATGTCTCAAACTGTCTACGCTTTGATCGCTCCCTGGGAGACCAGTAGTAGTTTTCGAAGCACATATGAAGGCTTCCTGTGCGCTGTGGACGTTCAGAGTGTTGATGAAACACAGAAATTGCATCGGGATTGAATACAACATGCACCATGCGGACTTTTGTTATAGGGAGTAATGTCTCAAACTGTCTACGATTTTGATCGTTCCCTGGGAGACCAGTAGTAGTTTCCGAAGCACATCTGGTGGCATTCTGTAATCTGTGGACGTTCAGAGCGTTGATGAAGCACAGAAATTTCATCGGGATTGAATGCAACAGACACCATGCGCTCTTTGCTCAATGGTAGTAGCGTCTCTAACTATCTATGCTTTGATCGATTCCTGTTGGACCAGTAGTAGTTTCCGAAGCATATCTGAAAGCATTATATAATCTGTGGACGTTCAGAGTGTTGATGAAACACAGAAATTTCATCGAGACTGAATACAACGCGCACCATACGGACTTTTCTCCATGGGATTGACGTCTCAAACCGTCTACGTTTTGATCGTTCCCTGGGAGACCATTAGTAGTTTCCGAAGCACATTAGTACGCTTCAGGTAATCTGTGTACGTTCAGAGTGTTGATGAAACACAGAAATTGCATCTGATTTTGCATACAACATTCACCATGCGCACTTTTCTCCATGTGAGTAATGTCTCAAACTGTCTAATCTTTGATCGTTATCTGAGAGTAAAGCAGTAGTTCCCGAAGCACATCTGGAGCCATCCTGTAATCTGTGGACGTTCAGAGTGTTGATGAAACACAGAAATTGGATCGGCATTGAATACAACAGGCACCATGCAGACTTTTCTCCATGGGAGTAATGTTTCGAACTGTCTACGATTTGATCGATCCCTGGGAGTCAAGTTGTAGTTTCTGAAGCAGATCTGGAGGCTACCTATAATCTGTGGATGTTCAGAGTGTTGATGAAACACCGAGATAGCATCGGCATTGAATACAACAGGCACCATGCGGACTTATCTGCATGGGAGTAATGTCACAAACCGTCTACTCTTTGATCGTTCCCCTGGAGACCAGTAGTAGTTCCGAAGCACATCAGGAGGCATTCTCTAATCTGTGGACCTTCCGAGTGTTGATGAAACGCAGAAATTGCATCGGGATTGAATACAACAGGCACCATTAGGACTTTTCTCCATGGGAGTAATGTCTCAATCTGTCTACGCTTTGATCCATTCCTGAGAGAACAGTTGTAGGTTTTGTAGCACATCTGGAAGCTTCCTGTTATCTGTGGACTCTCAGAGTGTAAATGATGCACAATAATTGCATCGGGATTGAATACAACAGGCCAAATGCGGACTTTTCCTCACGGGAGTAATGTGTTAATGTGTCTACGACGTGATCGTTCCCTGGGAGAACTGTAGTAGTTTAAGAAGCACATCTGAAGACTTCCTGTAACCTGTGGAATGTTCAGAGTGTTGATGAAACACAGAAATTGCATCGGGATGCGATACAACAGGCACATGTGGACTTTTCTCAATGGATGTATTGTCTCAAACTGTCTACACTCTGATCGATTCCTGGGAGACCAGTAGTAGTTTTCGAAGCACATCAGGAGGTATTGCGTAATCTGTGGACCTTCAGAGTGTTGATGAAACAAAGAAATTCCATAGGGTTTGAATACAAGAAACACCATGTGGACTCCTCTCCAAGGGAGTAATGTCTCAAACTGTCTACGCTTTGATCACTCCCTGGGAAACCCGTAGTAGTTTCCGAAGCACATCTGAAGGCTTCCTGTAATACGTGGACGTTCAGAGTGTTGATGAAGCACAGAAATTGAATCGGGATTGAATGCAACAGACACCATACGGTCTTTATTCAATGGGAGTAAGGTCTCTAATTGTCTACGCTTTGATCGATTCCTCGGAGACCAGTAGTACTTTCCGAAGCACATCTGAAAGCATGTAATCTGTGGACGTACAGAGTGTTGATGAAACACAGAAATTGCATCGGGATTGAATACAACATGCACCATACGGCCTTTTCTAAACGGGAATAATGTCTCAAACTGTCGACGCTTTGAAACTTCCTGACAGATTGAAACTGTGTGCCCGGCCGAGACACGAAATCGGCACCTTTGCCTTTCGCGGGCAACATTTAATGCGATACTTGCAGGTCCAGCACTCCTAAAAGAAAGGATATAGCGGAGACATGGCTTAGCCACAGCCTGGGGGATGTTTCCAGAATTAGAGCTTCTGTAAAGTCTGGAAGGTAAGAGACGAGATACTGGCAGAAGTAAAGCTGTGAGTACCAGCCGTGAGTCGTGCTTCGGTAACTGTGATGGTAGAGCACTTGCCCATGAAATGCAAAGGTCCCGAGTTCGAGTCTCGGTCGGGAACACAGTTTTAATCTGCCAGGAAGTTTCATATCGGCGCACACTAAGCTGCCGAATGTTAATCTCATTCTGTCTACGCTTTGATCATTCCCTGGGAAACCAGTAGTGGTTTCCGACGCACATCTGAAGGCTTCCCGTAATTTGTGGACGTTAAGAGGGTTGATGAAACACAGAAATTTCATCGGAATGGAATGCAACAGACACCATGCGGTATTTGCTCAATGGGAGTAATGTCTCTAACTGTCTACGCTTTGATCGATTCCTGGGAGACCAGTAGTACTTTCCGAAGCACATCTGAAAGCATTATGTAATCCGTTTACGTTCAGAGTGTTGATCAAACACAGAAATTGCATCGGTATTGAATACAACAGGCATGATGCAGACTTTGCTCATTTTGGGTAATGTCTCAAAATGTCTACGCTTTGATTGATTCCTGGGAGACCAGTAGTAGTATCCGAAGCACATCTGGAGGCATTCTGCAATCTGTGGACACTCAGTGTGTTGATGAAACACAGATATTGCATCGGGTTGAATACAACAGGCCAAATACGGACTTTTCTCCATGGGAGTAATGTCTCAAACTGTCTACTCTTTGATCGTTCCTTGGGAGACCAGTAGTAGCTTCCGAAGCACATCTGAAATCTTCCTGTAATCTGTGGACGTTCGGAGTGTTGATGAAACACAGAAATTGCATCGGGATTGAATACTACAGGCAACATGCGGCCTTTTCTCAATGGGTGTATTGTCTCAAACTGTCTACGCTCTGATCGATTCCTGGGAGACGAGTAGTAGTTTTCAAAGCACATCTGGAGGATTGTGTAATCAGTGTACCTTCAGAGTGTTGATGAAACACAGAAATTCCATCGGGATTGAATACAACAGGCACAATGCGGACTCGTGTCATAGGGAGTAATGTCTCAAACTGTCTACGCTTTGATCGTTTCCTGGGAGACCAGTAGTAGTTTCCGAAGCACATCTGGAGGCATTCTGAAATCTTTGGACCTTCAGAGTGTTGATGAAACGCAGAAATTGCATCGGGATTGAATACAACAGGCACCATTAGGACTTTTCTCCATGGGAGTAATGTCTCAATATGTCTACGCTTTGATCCATTCCTGGGAGAACAGTTGTACCATGTGGACTTCTCTCCAAGGGAGTAATGTCTAAACTTTCTACGTTTTAATCGTACACTGGGAGACCTGTAGTAGTTTAAGAAGCGCCTTTGGAGGTTTTCTGTGATCTGTGTACGTTCAGAGTGTTGATGAATCACAGAAATTGCATCGAGATTGTATACAATAGGCATAATGCGGACATTTGTCATAGGGAGTAATGTCTCAAACTGTCTACGCTTTCGTCGTTCCCTGGGAGACCAGTAGTAGTTTCCGAAGCTCATTGGAAGACTTCCTGTAATCTGTGGACGTTCAGAGTGATAATGAAACACTGAAATTGCATCGGGATTGAATACAACAGGCACCATGCCAACTTCTCTACATGGGAGTAATGTCTCAATCTGACTACGCTTCGAGCGTTATCTGAGAGTAAAGTAGTAATTTCCAAAGCACATCTGCAGACTTCCTGTAATCTGTGGAATTTCAGAGTGTTGATGAAACACAGAAATTGCATCGGGATTGTATACAACAGGCTAAATGCGGACTTTTCTTCACGGGAGTAATGTGTTAATGTGTCTACGACTTGATCGTTCCATGGGAGACCAGTAGTAGTTTCTGAAGAACATCATGAGGATTTCTGTATCCTGTTGACGTTCAGAGTGTTGATCAAACACAGAAATTGCATCGGGATTGATTACAACAGGCACCATGTGGACTTTTCTCCGTTGCGATTGAATACAACAGGCATCATGCGGACTTTTCTCCTCGGGTGTAATTTGTTAAATTGTCTACGATTTGATCGTTCCTTGGGAGAACAGTAGTAGTTTCAGAAGAACATCTGAAGACTTCCTGTAATCTGTGGACGTTCAGAGTGATGATGAAACACAGAAATTGCATCGGGATGCGATACAATAGGCACCATGCGGACTTTTCTCAATGGGTGTATTGTTTCAAACTGTCAACACTCTGATCGATTACTGGGAGACCAGTAGTAGTTTCCGAAGCACATCAGGAGGTATTCCGTAATCTGTGGACCTTCAGAGTGTTGATGAAGCACAGAAATTTCATAGGGATTGAATGCAACAGACACCATGCGCTCTTTGCTCAATGGGAGTAGCGTCTCTAACTGTCTACGCTTTGATCGATTCCTGTTGGACCAGTAGTAGTTTCCGAAGCACATCTGAAAGCATTATATAATCTGTAGACATTCAGAGTGTTGATGAAACACAGATATTGCATCGGGATTGCATACAACAGTCACCATGCGGACTTTTCTCCATGGGAGTAATGTTTCAAATTTCTACGCTTTGATCGTTCCCTTGGAAACCGGTACTAGCTTCCGAAGCACATCTGAAGACTTCCTGTAATCTGTGGACGTTCAGAGTGTTGATGAAACACAGTAATTGCATCTCCATTGCATACAACATTCACCATGCGCACTTTTCTCCATGGGAGTAATCTCTCAAACTGTCTAATATTTGATCGTTATCTGAGACTAATGCAGTAGTTTCCAAAGCACATCTGGAGCCATCCTGTAATCTGTGGACGTTCAGAGTGTTGATGAAACACAGAAATTGCATCGGCATTGAATACAACAGGCATCATGCGGACTTTTCTCCATGGGAGTAATGTCTCGAACTGTCTACGCTTTGATCGATCCCTGGGAGTCAAGTTGTAGTTTCTGAAGCAGATCTGGAGGCTACCTATAATCTGTGGACGTTCAGAGTGTTGATGAAACACAGAAATTGCATCGGCAATGAATACAACAGGCACCATGCGGACTTTTCTCAATTGGAGTAATGTCACAAACCGTCTACTCTTTGATCGTTCCCCTGGAGACGAGTAGTAGTTTCCGAAGCACATCAGGAGGCATTCTCTAATCTGTGGACCTTCAAAGTGTTGATGAAACACAGAAATTGCATCGGGATTTAATACAACAGGCACCATTAGGACTTTTCTTCATGGGAGTAATGTCTCAATTTGTCTACGCTTTGATCCATTCCTGGGAGACCAGTAGTAGTTTCCGAAGCACATCAGGAGGTATTGCGTAATCTGTGGACCTTCAGAGTGTTGATGAAACAAAGAAATTCCATCGGGTTTGAATTCAAAAAACACCATGTGGACTCCTCTCCAAGGGAGTAATGTCTCAAACTGTCTACTCTTTGATCGTTCCCTGGGAGACCAGCAGTAGTTTCCGAAGCACATCTGAAGGCATCCTGTAATCTGTGGACATTCGGACTGTTGATGAAACACAGAAATTGCATCGGGATTGAATACAGCAGTCTCCATGCGGACTTTTCTCAATGTGTCTATTGTCTCAAACTGTCTACGCTCTGATCGATTCCTGGGAGACCAGTAGTAGTTTCCGAAGCACATCTGGAGGATCCTGTAATCAGTGGACCTTCAGAGTGTTGATGAAACACAGAAATTCCATCGGGATTGAATACAACAGGCACAATGCGTACTCGTGTCATAGGGAGTAATGTCTCAAACGGTCTACGCTTTGATCATTCCCTGGGAAACCCGTAGTAGTTTCCGAAGCACATCTGAAGGCTTCCTGTAATACGTGGACGTTCAGAGTGTTGATGAAGCACAGAAATTGAATCGGGATTGAATGCAACAGACACCATACGGTCTTTATTCAATATGAGTAATGTCTCTAATTGTCTACGCTTTGATCGATTCCTGGGAGACCAGTAGTACAATAGGAAGCACATCTGAAAGCATGTAATCTGTGGACGTACAGAGTGTTGATGAAACACAGTTGTTGCATCGGTATTGAATACAACTGGTACCATGCTTACTTTTCACATGGGAGTAATGTCTCAAACTGTCTACGCTTTGATCTTTCCCTGAGAGACCAGTAGTAGTTTCCGAAGCACATTTGGAGCCTTCCTTTAATCTGTGGACGTTCAGAGTATTAATAAAACACAGAAATTTCACCGGGATTGAATAAAATAGGCACCATGCGGACTTTTGTCATAGCGAGTAATGTCTCAAACTGTCTACGCTTTGATCGTTCCCTGGGAGACTAGTAGTAGTTTCCGAAGCACATCTGAAGGTTTCCTGTTATCTGTGGACGTCCAGTGTGTTGATGAAACACAGAAATTGCATCGGGATTGAATACAACAGGCACCATGCGGACTTTTCTCAATGGGAGTATTTTCTAAGAATGTCTACGATCTGATCGATTCCTGGGAGACCAGTAGTAGTTTCCGAAGCACATCTGGAGGCATTCTGTAACCTGTGGACGTTCAGAGTTGTTGATGTGGCACAGAAATTGCATCTGGATTGAATACAACAAGCCAAATGCGGACTTTTCTCCACGAGAGTAATGTGTAAGACTGTCTACGCTTTGATCGTTCCCTGAGAGACCAGTAATAGTTTCCGTAGAACATCTGGACGCTTCGTGTGATCTTTGGACGTTCAGACTATTGATGAAACACAGAAATTGCACCAGGATTGAATACAACAGGCACCATGCGGACTTTTGTCATAGGGAGTAATGTCTTGAACTGACTAAGATTTGATCGTTCCCTGGTCGACCAGTTTAGTTTCAGAAAGCACATCTGCAGGCTTCCTGTAATCTGTGGACGTTCAGAGTGTTGATGAATCTCAGAAATTGCATTGGGATTGAATAAAACAGGCATCATACGGACTTTTGTCATAGGGAGTAATGGCTCAAACTGTCTACGCTTTGATCGCTCCCTAGGAGACCAGTAGTAGTTTTCGAAGCATATCTGAAGGCTTCCTGTAATTTGTGGGCGTTCAGAGTGTTGATGTGGCACAGAAATTGCATCGTGATTGAATACAACAGGCACAACTCGGAATTATCTGCATGGGGGTAATGTCTTAAACTGTCTACGCTTTGATCGATTCCTGGGAGACCAGTGATAGTTTCCGTAGCACATATGGAGGCATTCTGTAATCTGTGGACGTTCAGAGTGTTGATGAAACACAGATATTGCATCCTGATGCTATACAACAGGCACCATGCGGACTTTTCTCAATGGTCGTATTGTCTCAAACTGTCCACACTCTGATCGATTCCTGGGAGACCAGTAGTAGTTTCCGAAGCACATCAGGAGGCATTCCGTAATCTGTGCACCTTCAGAGTGTTGATGAAACACAGAAATTCCATCGGGTTTGAATACAAAAAACGCCATGTGGACTTCTCTCCAAGGGAGTAATGTCTCAAACTGCCTACGCTTTGATCGTACCCAGGGAGACCAGTAGTAGTTTAGGAAGCACATCTGGAGACTTCCTGTAATCTGTGGACGTTCAGAGTGTTGATGAAACACAGAAATTGCATCGGGATTGAATACAACAGGCACCATGCGGCCTTTTCTAAACGGGAATAGTGTCTCACACTGTCTACGCTTTGAAACTTCCTGGCAGATTAAAACTGTGTGCTCGACCGAGACACGAAATCGGCACCTTTGCCTTTCGCGGGCAAGTGCTCTACCAACTGAGCTACCGAAGCACGATTCACGCCCGATACCCACATCTTTACTTCTGCCAGTATCTCGTCTCCTACCTTCCAAACTTTACAGAAGATTTAATGCAAAACTTGCAGGTCTAGAACTCCTAAAAGCAAGGATATAGCGGAGACATGGCTTAGCCACAGCCTGGGGGATGTTTCCAGAATTAGATCTTCTGTAAACTTTGGAAGGTAACAGACGAGATACTGGCAGAAGTAAAGCTGTGACTACCGGCCGTGAGTAGTGCTTCGGTAACTGTGATGGTTGAGCACTTGCCCACGAAATGCAAAGGTCCCGAGTTCGAGTCTCGGTCGGGAACACAGTTTTAATCTGCCAGGAAGTTTCATATCGGCGCACACTAAGCTGCCGAATGAAAATCTCATTCTGTCTACGCTTTGATCATTCCCTGGGAAACCAGTAGTGGTTTCCGACGCACATCTGAAGGCTTCCCGTAATTTGTGGACGTTCAGAGGGTTGATGAAGCACAGAAATTGCATCGGGATTGAATACAACAGGAATCATGCGCACTTTTCTCATCGGGAGTAATGTGTTAAATTGTCTACGCTTTGATCGATACCTGGGAGACCAGAAGTAGTTTCCGAAGCACATCTGGAGTCTTCCAGTAATCTTTGGACGTTCTGAGTGTTAATGAAACAAAGAAAATGCATCGGAATGAATAGAACAGGCACCAATAAGACTTTTGTCATAGGGAGTAATGTCTCAAACACTGTACGCTTTGAGCGACACCTGGGAGGCCAGTAGTAGTTATCGAAGCACATCTGAAGGCTTCCTGTAATCTGTGGACGTTCAGAGTGTTGATGAGGCGCAGACATTGTATCGTGATTAAATACAACAGGCACCACTCGGAATTTTCTGCATGAGAGTAATGTCTTAAACTGTCTACGCTTTGATCGATTCCTGGGAGACCAGTGATAGTTTCTGTAGCACATATGGAGGCATTCTGTAATCTGTGGACGTTCAGAGTGTTGATGAAACACAGATATTGCATCGGGATTGAATACAACAGTCACCATGCGGACTTTTCTCCACGGGAGTAACGTGTGGAATTGTCTACGATTTGATCGATCCCTGGGAGAACAGTAGTAGTTTCCGAAGCACATCTGAAGACTTCCTGTAAACTGTGGACGTTCAGAGTGGTGATGATGCACAGAAATTGCATCGGGATTGAGAACAACAGGGCCCCATGCGGACTTTTCCCCACGGGAGTAACGTGTGTAATTGTCTACGATTTGATCGTTCCCTGGGAGAACAGTAGTAGTTTCCGAAGCATATCCGAAGACTTCCTGTAAACTGTGGACGTTCAGAGTGTTGATGATGCACAGAAATTGCATCGGGATTGAATACAACAGGCATCATGCGGACTTTTCTCCTCTGCAGTAATGTGTTAAATTGTCTACGCTTTGATCGATACCTGGGAGACCAGAAGTAGTTTCCGAAGCACATCTGGAGTCTTCCAGTAATCTTTGGACGTTCGGAGTGTTGATGAAACACAGAAATTACATCGGGAATGAATACAACAGGCACCATGCGGACTTTTCTCAATTGGGAGTAATGTCTCAAACTGTCTACGATTTGATTGTATCCCTGGGAGACCTGTAGTAGTTCCCGAAGCACATCTGGAGGCATCCTGTAATCTGTCGACGTTCAGAACGTTGATGAAACACAAAATTTGCATCGGGATTGAATACAACAGGCACCATGCGGAATTTTCTCCATGGGAGTAATGTCTCAAGCTGTGTACGCTTTGATCGATTCCTGGGAGCCCAGTAGTAGTTTCCGAAGCACATCTGGAGGCTTCCTGTAATCTGTGGACGTTCAGAGCGTTGATGAAACACAGAAATTTCATCGGGATTGAATACAACAGGCTCCTTGCGGTCTTTTCTCCATGGGAGTAATGTATCAAACTGTCTACGCTTTGATCGATTCCTGGGAGACCAGTAGTAGTTTCCGAAGCACATCTGGAGGTTTCATGTAATCTGAGGGCGTTCCGAGTGTTGATGAAACACAGAAATTGCATCGGGATTGAATACGACAGGGACCATGCGGGACTTTCTCCATGGGAGTAATGTCTCAAACTGTCTACGCTTTGATCGATTCCTTGGGGACCAGTAGTAGTTTCCGAAGCACATCCGTAGGCTTCCTGTAATCTGTGGAGGTTTAGAATATTGTTGATACACAGAAACTACATCGGGATTGAAAACAAAGTGCCAAATGCTGATTTTTCTCCATGGGAGTAATGTCTGAAAAACAGTCTACGCTTTGATCGATTCCTGGGAGACCAGAAGTAGTTTCCGAGGCACATCTGGAGTCTTCCTGTAATCTGTGGACATACAGAATGTTAATGAAACACAGATATTGCATCGGTATTGAATGCATTAGTCACCATGCGGACTTTAGTCTATGGGAGTAATGTCTCAAACTGACTACGATTTGATTGTTCCCTGGGAGACCAGTAGTAGTTTCCGAAGCACATCTGTAGGCATCCAGTAATCTGTCGACGTTCAGAGTGTTGATGAAACACAAAAAGTGCATCGGGATTGAGGAAAACAGGCACCATGCTGAATTTTCTCCATGGGAGTTATGTCTCAAACTGTCTACGTATTGATCGTTCCCTGGGACACCAGTAGTTGTTTCCGAAGGACTTCTGGAGGCTTCATGTAATCTGTGGACGTTCAGAGCGTTGATGAAACCAAAAATTGCATCGGGATTGTATATAACAGTCACCATGCGGACTTTTCTTCATGGGAGTAATATCTCAAACTGTCTACGGTTAGATTGTTCCCCGAGAGACAAGTAAGTGTTACCGAAGCACATCTGGAGGCATCCTGTAATCTGTGGACTTTCAGAGTGTTGATGAAGCATAGAAATTGCATCGGGATTGAATACAACAGGCACCATGCGGAAATTTCTCCATGGGAGTAATGTCTCAAACTGTCTACGCTTTGATCGATTCCTGGGAGACCAGTAGTAGTTTCCGAATCACATCTGCAGGCTTCCTGTAATCTGTGGACGTTCAGAGTGTTGATGTAACACAGAAATTTCATCGGGATTGAATACAACAGCACCTTGCGGACTTTTCTCCATTGGAGTAAAGTATCAAACTGTCTACTCTTTGATCGATTCCTGGGAGACCAGTAGTATTTCCCGAAGCACATCTGGAGGCTTCATGTAATCTGAGGACGTTCCGAGTGTTGATGAAACACCGAAATTGCATCGGGATTGAATACGACAGGCACCATGCGGAATTTTCACCATGGGAGTAATGTCCCATACTGACTACGCATTGATTGTTCCCTGGGAGACCAGTAGTAGTTTCCGAAGCACATCCGGAGGCTTCCTGTAATCTGTGGACGTTTAGAATATTGATGAAATGCAGAAATTGCTTCGGGATTGAAAACAAAGGGCCAAATGCCGACTTTTCTCCATGGGAGTAATGTCTGAAAAACAGGTTACGCTTTGATCGATTCCTGGGAGACCAGTAGTAGTTTCCGATGCACATCTGGGGGCATTCTGTCATCTATGGACGTTCAGTGAGTTGATTAAACACAGAAATTGTATCAGGATTGAATACAACAGGCACAATGCCGACTTCTCTACATGGGAGTAATGTCTCAAATTGTCTACGCTTTGATCGATTCCTAGCTGACCAGTAGTACTTTCCGAAGCACATCTGAAAGCATTGTTTAATCTGTGGACGTACAGAGTGTTATTGAATAACAGATATTACATCGGGATTGAATACAACAGGTACCATGCTCAATTTTTTCCATGAGAGTAATGTCTCAAACTGTCTACGCTTTGATCGTTCCCTGGGACACCAGTAGTAGTTTCCGAAGGACTTCTGGAGGCTTCATGTAATCTGTGGACGTGTAGAATATTGATGAAACACAGATATTGCATCGGGATTGAAAACAAAGGGCCAAATGCTGACTTTTCTCCATTTGAGTAATGTCTGAAAACCAGTCTACGGTTTAATCGATTCCTGGGAGACTAGTGGTAGTTTCCGACGCACATCCGGACGCTTCCTGTAATCTGTGGACGTTCAGAGTGTTGATGAAACACAGATATTGCTTCGGGATTGAATGCAACAGGCACCATGCGGACTTTTCTCAATGGGAGTAATGTGTCAAACTGTCTACGCTTTGATCGTAAGCTGGGAGACCAGTAGTAGTTTAAGAATCACATCCGGAGGCTTCCTGTAATCTGTGGACGTTCAGAGCGTTGATGAAACACAGAAATTTCATCAGGATTGAATACAACAGGCACTATGCCGACTTCTCTCCATGGGAGTAATATCTCAAACTGACTACGCTTTGATTGTTCCCTGGGAGACCAGTAGTAGTTTCCGAAGCACATCCGGAGGCTTCCTGTAATCTGTGGACGTTTAGAATATTGATGAAACACAGAAATTGCTTCGGGATTGAAAACAAAGGGCCAAATGCCGACTTTTCTCCATGGGTGTAATGTCTGAAAAACACTCTACGCTTTCATCGATTCCTGGGAGACCAGTAGTATTTTTCGAAGCACATCCGGATACTTCCTGTAATCTGTGGACGTTCAGAGTGTTGGTATAACACAAAAATTACATCGGGATTGAATACAACCGTCACCATGCGGACTTCTCTACTTGGGAGTAATGTCTCAAACTGTCTAAGCTTTGATCGATTCCTGGGAGACCAGTAGTAGTTTCCGCAGCACATCTGGAAGCATCCTGTAATCTGTAGAAGTTCTGAGTGTTGATCAAACACAGATATTTAATCGGGATTGATTACAACAGAGACCAAGAAGACTTTTGTCATAGGGAGTAATGTCCAACTTCTCTACATTTTAATCGATTCCTGGGAGACCAGTAGTAGTTTCTGATGCACATCTGGGGGCATTCCGTAAACTATGGACGTTCAGTGTGTTGATGAAACACAGAAATTGTATCGGGATTGAATACAACAGGCATCATGCGGACTTTTCTCAATGGGAGTTATGTCTCAAACTGTGTACAATTTGGTCGATTCCTGTTCGACCAGTAGTAGTTTCCGAAGCACATCTGGAGGCTTCGTGTAATCTATGGACGTTCAGAGCGTTAATGAGACACAGAAATTGCATCGGGATTGAATACAACAGGCACAATGCCGACTTCTCTACATGGGAGTAATGTCTCAAACTGTCTACGCTTTGATCGTTCCCTGGGACACAAGTAGTAGTTTCCGAAGGACTTCTGGAGGCTTCATGTAATCTGTGGACGTTTAGAATATTGATGAAACACAGATATAGCATCGGGATTCAAAACAAATGGCCAAATGCTGACTTTTCTCCATTTGAGTAATGTCTGAAAAACAGTCCACGATTTGATCGATTCCTGGGAGCCCAGTGGTAGTTTCCGAAGCACATCCGGAGGCTTCCTGTAATCTGTGGACGTTCAGAGTGTTGATGAAACACAGATATTGCTTTGGGATTGAATGCAACAGGCACCATGCGGAATTTTCTCAATGGGAGAAATGTGTCAAACTGTCTACGCTTTGATCGTACCCTGGGAGAGCAGTAGTAGTTTAGGAAGCACATCCGGAGGCTTCCTCAAATCTGTTGACGTTCAGAGCGTTGATGAAACACAGAAATTTCACCGGGATTTAATACAACAGGCACTTTGCGGAATTCTCTCCAAGGGAGTAATGTCTCAAACTGACTACGCTTTGATTGTTCCCTGCGTCACCAGTAGTAGTTTCCGAAGCACATCCGGAGGCTTCCTGTAATCTGTGGACGTTCAGTGTGTTGGTGTAACACAAAAATTACATCGGGATTGAATACAACCGTCACCATGTGGAATTTTCTCCATGGGAGATATGTCTCAAACTGTCTACGTATTAATCGATTCCTGGGAAACCAGTAGTAGTTTCCAAAGCACATCTGGAGGCTTCATGTAATCTGTGGACGTTCAAAGTGTTAATGAAACACAGAAATTGCATCGTTATTGAATACAACAGGCACCATGCGGACTTCTCTACATGTGAGTAATGTCGCAAACTGTCTAAGCTTTGATTGATTCCTGGGAGACCAGTAGTAGTTTCCGCAGCACATCTGGAAGAATCCTGTAATCTGTAGACGTTCTGAGTATTGATGAAACACAGAAATTTAATCTTGATTGATTACAACAGACACCAAGAAGACTTTTGTCATAGGGAGTAATGTCTCAAACTCTCTACACTTTAATCGATTCCCGGGAGACCAGTAGTAGATTCCGATGCACATCTGGAGGCATTCTGTAATCTATGGACGTTCAGAGTGTTGATGAAACACAGATATTGCATCGGGATTGAAAACTAAGGGCCAAATGCTGACTTTTCTCCATTTGAGTAATGTCTGAGAAACAGTCTACGCTTTGATCGATTCCTGGGAGACCAGTGGTAGTTTCCGAAGCACATCCGAAGGCATCCTGAAATCTGTGGACGTTCAGAGTGTTGATGAAACACAGGTATTGCTTTGGGATTGAATGCAACAGGCACCATGCGGACTTTTCTCCATGGGAGTAATGTCTCAAACTGTCTACACTTCAATCGATTCCTTGTAGACAAGAAGTAGTTTCCGAACCACATCTGTAGTCTTCCTGTAATCTGTGACGTTCAGAGTGTTGATGAAACACAGATATTACATCGGGATTGAATACAACAGGCCCCATGCGGACTTTTATCTATGGGAGTAATGTCTCAAACAGTCTATGTTCTGATCGAATATTGGGAGACCAGTAGTAGTTTCCGAAGCACATCTGGAGGCTTCCTGTAATCTGTGGACGTTCAGAGTCTTGATGAAACACAGAAATTTCATCGGGATTGAATACAACAGCACCTTGCGGAATTTTTTCCATGGGAGTAATGTCTCAAACTGTCTACGCTTTGATTGTTCCCTGAGATACCAGTAGTAGTTTTCGAAGCACATCTGGAGGCATCCTGTAATCTTTCGACGTTCAAAGTGTTGATGAAACACAAAAATTGCATCGGGATTGAATACAACAGGCACCATGCGGAATTTTCTCCATGGGAGATATGTCTCAAACTGTCTACGCATTAATCGATTCCTGGGAGAGCAGTAGTAGTTTCCGAAGCACATCTGGAGGCTTCATGTTATCTCTTGACGATCAGAGTGTTAATGAAACACAGAAATTGCATCGGGATTGAATATAACAGGCACCATGCGGACTTCTCTACTTAGGAGTAATGTCTCAAACTGTCTAAGCTTTGATCGATTCCTGGGAGACCAGTAGTAGTTTCCGCAGCACATCTGGAAGCATCCTGTAATCTGTAGACGTTCTGAGTGTTGATGAAACACAGATATTTAATCGGGATTGATTACAACAGACACCAAGAAGACTTTTGTCATAGGGAGTAATGTCTCAAACTCTCTACACTTTAATCGATTCCTGGGAGACCAGTAGTAGTTTCCGATGCACATCTGGGGCATTCTGTAAACTATGGACGTTCAGTGTGTTGATGAAACACAGAAATTGTATCGGGATTGAATACAACAGGCACCATGCGGACTTTTCTCAATGGGAGTAATGTCTCAAACTGTCTACGCTTTGATCGTTCCCTGGGACACCAGTAGTAGTTTCCGAAGGACTTCTGGAAGCTTCATGTAATCTGTGTACTTTCAGAGCGTCGATGAAACACAGAAATTTCATCGGGATTGAATACAACAGGCTCCATGCGGACTTCTCTACATGGGAGTAATGTGTCAAAATGTCTACGCTTTGATCGTAAGCTGGGAGACCAGTAGTAGTTTAAGAAGCACATCCGGAGGCTTCCTGTAATATGTGGACGATCAGAGCGTTGATGAAACACAGAAATTACATCGGGATTGAATACAACAGGCAAGATGCGGGCTTTTATGTATGGGAGTAATGTCTCAAACAGTCTATGCTTTGATCGAATCCTGGGAGACCAGTAGTAGTTTCCGAAGCACATCTGGAAGCTTCATGTAATCTGTGACCGTTCCGAGTGTTGATGAGACACAGAAATTGCATCGGGATTGAATACGCAATGAACCATGCGGACTTTTCTCCATGGGTGTAATGTCTCAAACTGTCTACGCTTTGATTGTTCCCTGGGAGACCAGTAGTAGTTTCCGAAGCACATCTAAAGGCATCCTGTAATCTGTCGACGTTCAGAGCATTGATGAAACACAAAAATTGTATCGGGGTAGTATATAACAGGCACCATGCGGACTATTCTTCATGGGAGTAATATCTCAAACTGTCTACGCTTTGATTGTTCCCTGAGATACCAGTAGTAGTTTTCGAAGCACATCTGGAGGCATCCTGTAATCTTTCGACGTTCAGAGTGTTGATGAAAAACAAAAATTGCATCGGGATTGAATACAACAGGCACCATGTGGAATTTTCTCCATGGGAGTAATGTCTCAAATTGTCTACGCTTTGATCGATTGCTGGGGGACCAGTAGTAGTTTCCAAAGCACATGCGTAGGCTTCCTCTAATCTGTGGACGATTAGAATATTGATGAAACACAGAAATTGCATCGGGATTGAAAACAAAGGGCCAAATGCCGACTTTTCTCAATGGGAGTAATGTCTGAAAAACAGTCTACGCTTTGATCGATTCCTGAGAGACCAGTAATAGTTTCCGAAGCACATCCGCAGGCTTCCTGTAATCTGTGGACGTTCAGAGTGTTGATGAAACACAGAAATTACATCGGAATTGAATGCAACAGGCACCATGCGGACTTTTCTCAATGGGATTAATGTGTCAAACTGTCTACGCTTTGATCGTAACCTGGGAGACCAGTAGTAGTTTAAGAAGCACATCCGGAGGCTTCCTGTAATCTGTGGACGTTCAGAGCGTTGATGAACCACAGAAATTTCATCGGGATTGAATACAACAGGCACTATGCGGACTAATCTCCATGGGAGTAATGTCTCAAACTGACTACGCTTTGATTGTTCCCTGGGAGACCAGTAGTAGTTTCCGAAGCACATCCGGAGGCTTCATGTAATCTGTGGACGTTTAGAATATTAAAGAAACACAGAAATTGCTTCGGGATTGAATACAACAGCACCTTGCGGAATTTTTTCCATGGGAGTAATGTCTCAAACTGTCTACGCTTTGATTGTTCCCTGAGATACCAGTAGTAGTTTTCGAAGCACATCTGGAGGCATCCTGTAATCTTTCGACGTTCAAAGTGTTGATGAAACACAAAAATTGCATCGGGATTGAATACAACAGGCACCATGCGGAATTTTCTCCATGGGAGTAATGTCTCAAATTGTCTACGCTTTGATCGATTGCTGGGGGACCAGTAGTAGTTTCCAAAGCACATGCGTAGGCTTCCTCTAGTCTGTGGACGATTAGAATATTGATGAAACACAGAAATTGCATCGGGATTGAAAACAAAGGGCCAAATGCCGACTTTTCTCCATGGGAGTAATGTCTGAAAAACAGTCTACGCTTTGATCCATTCCTGAGAGACCAGTAATAGTTTCCGAAGCACATCCGGAAGCTGCCTGTAATCTGTGGACGTTTAGAATATTGATGAAACACAGAAATTGCTTCGGGATTGAAAACAAAGGGCCAAATGCCGACTTTTCTCCATGGGTGTAATGTCTGAAAAACAGTCTACGCTTTGATCGATTCCTGGGAGACCAGTAGTATTTTCCGAAGCACATCCGGAGGCTTCCTGTAATCTGTGGACGTTCAGGGTGATGGTATAACATAAAAATTACATCGGGATTGAATACAACCGTCACCATGCGGATTTTTCTCTATGGGAGTAATGTCTCAAAGTTTCTATGCCTTGATCGAATACTGGGAGAGCAGTAGTAGTTTCCGAAGCACATCTGGAGGCATCCAGTAATCTGTCGACGTTCAGAGTGTTGATGAAACACAAAAATTTCATCGGGATTAAGTAAAAGAGGCACCATGCGGAATTTTCTCCATGGGAGATATGTCTCAAACTGTCTACGCATTAATCGATTCCTGGGAGAGCAGTAGTAGTTTCCGAAGCACATCTGGAGGCTTCATGTAATCTCTTGACGATCAGAGTGTTAATGAAACACAGAAATTGCATCGGGATTGAATATAACAGGCACCATGCGCACTTCTCTACTTAGGAGTAATGTCTCAAACTGTCTAAGCTTTGATCGATTCCTGGGAGACCAGTAGTAGTTTCCGCAGCACATCTGGAAGCATCCTGTAATCTGTAGAAGTTCTGAGTGTTGATCAAACACAGATATTTAATCGGGATTGATTACAACAGAGACCAAGAAGACTTTTGTCATAGGGAGTAATGTCTCAACCTCTCTACATTTTAATCGATTCCTGGGAGACCAGTAGTAGTTTCTGATGCACATCTGGGGGCATTCCGTAAACTATGGACGTTCAGTGTGTTGATGAAACACTGAAATTGTATCGGGATTGAATACAACAGGCATCATGCGGACTTTTCTCAATGGGAGTTATGTCTCAAACTGTGTACAATTTGGTCGATTCCTGTTCGACCAGTAGTAGTTTCCGAAGCACATCTGGAGGCTTCGTGTAATCTATGGACGTTCAGAGCGTTAATGAAACACAGAAATTGCATCGGGATTGAATACAACAGGCACAATGCCGACTTCTCTACATGGGAGTAATGTCTCAAACTGTCTACGCTTTGATCGTTCCCTGGGACACAAGTAGTAGTTTCCCAAGGACTTCTGGAGGCTTCATGTAATCTGTGGACGTTTAGAATACTGATGAAACACAGATATAGCATCGGGATTGAAAACAAATGGCCAAATGCTGACTTTTCTCCATTTGAGTAATGTCTGAAAAACAGTCCACGATTTGATCGATTCCTGGGAGCCCAGTGGTAGTTTCCGAAGCACATCCGGAAGCTTCCTCAAATCTGTGGACGTTCAGAGCGTCGATTAAACACAGAAATTTCATCGGGATTTAATACAACAGGCACTTTGCGGACTTCTCTCCAAGGGAGTAATGTCTCAAACTGACTACGCTTTGATTGTTCCCTGCGTCACCAGTAGTAGTTTCCGAAGCACATCCGGAGCCTTCCTCTAATCTGTGGACGTTTAGAATATTGATGAAACACAGAAATTGCTACGGGATTGAAAACAAAGGGACAAATGCCGACTTTTCTCCATGGGAGTAATGTCTGAAAAACAGTCTACGCTTTGATCGATTCCTGGGAGACCAGTAGTATTTTCCGAAGCACATCCGGAGGCTTCCTGTAATCTGTGGACGTTCAGAGTGTTGGTGTAACACAAAAATTACATCGGGATTGAATACAACCGTCACCATGTGGAATTTTCTCCATGGGAGATATGTCTCAAAATTTCTACGTATTAATCGATTCCTGGGAAACCAGTAGTAGTTTCCAAAGCACATCTGGAGGCTTCATGTAATCTGTGGACGTTCAAAGTGTTAATGAAACACAGAAATTGCATCGTTATTGAATACAACAGGCACCATGCGGACTTCTCTACATGTGAGTAATGTCGCAAACTGTCTAAGCTTTGATTGATTCCTGGGAGACCAGTAGTAGTTTCCGCAGCACATCTGGAAGAATCCTGTAATCTGTAGACATTCTGAGTATTGATGAAACACAGAAATTTAATCTTGATTGATTACAACAGACACCAAGAAGACTTTTGTCATAGGGAGTAATGTCTCAAACTCTCTACACTTTAATCGATTCCCGGGAGACCTGTAGTAGTTTCCGATGCACATCTGGAGGCATTCTGTAATCTATGGACGTTCAGAGTGTTGATGAAACACAGATATTGCATCGGGATTGAAAACTAAGGGCCAAATGCTGACTTTTCTCCATTTGATTAATGTCTGAAAAACAGTCTACGCTTTGATCGATTCCTGGGAGACCAGTGGTAGTTTCCGAAGCACATCCGGAGGCATCCTGTAATCTGTGGACGTTCAGAGTGTTGATGAAACACAGGTATTGCTTTGGGATTGAATGCAACAGGCACCATGCGGACTTTTCTCCATGGGAGTAATGTCTCAAACTGTCTACACTTCGATCGATTCTTTGTAGACAAGAAGTAATTTCCGAACCACATCTGTAGTCTTCCTGTAATCTGTGACGTTCAGAGTGTTGATGAAACACAGAAATTTCATCGGGATTGAATACAACAGCACCTTGCGGAATTTTTTCCATGGGAATAATGTCTCAAAGTGTCTACGCTTTGATTGTTCCCTGAGATACCAGTAGTAGTTTTCGAAGCACATCTGGAGGCATCCTGTAACCTGTCGACGTTCAGAGCGTTGATGAAACACAAAAATTGTATCGGGGTAGTATATAACAGGCACCATGCGGACTATTCTTCATGGGAGTAATATCTCAAACTGTCTACGCTTTGATTGTTCCCTGAGATACCAGTAGTAGTTTTCGAAGCACATCTGGAGGCATCCCGCAATCTTTCGACGTTGCATCGGGATTGAATACACAATGAACCATGCGGACTTTTCTCCATGGGAGTAATGTCTCAAATTGTCTACGCTTTGATCGATTGCTGGGGGACCATTAGTAGTTTCCAATGCACATGCGTAGGCTTCCTCTAATCTGTGGACGATTAGAATATTGATGAAACACAGAAATTGCTTCGGGATTGAAAACAAAGGGCCAAATGCCGACTTTTCTCCATGGGAGTAATGTCTGAAAAACAGTCTACGCTTTGATCGATTCCTGAGAGACCAGTAATAATTTCCGAAGCACATCCGTAGGCTTCCTGTAATCTGTGGACGTTCAGAGTGTTGATGAAACACAGAAATTACATCGGAATTGAATGCAACAGGCACCATGCGGACTTTTCTCAATGGGATTAATGTGTCAAACTGTCTACGCTTTGATCGTAACCTGGGAGACCAGTAGTAGTTTAAGAAGCACATCCGGAGGCTTCCTGTAATCTGTGAACGTTCAGAGCGTTGATGAAACACAGAAATTTCATCGGGATTGAATACAACAGGCACTATGCGGACTAATCTCCATGGGAGTAATGTCTCAAACTGACTACGCTTAGATTGTTCCCTGGGAGACCAGTAGTAGTTTCCGAAGCACATCCGGAGGCTTCATGTAATCTGTGGACGTTTAGAATATTAAAGAAACACAGAAATTGCTTCGGGATTGAAAACAAAGGGCCAAATGCCGACTTTTCTCCATGGAAGTAATGTCTGAAAAACAGTCTACGCTTTGATCGATTCCTGGGAGACCAGTAGTATTTTCCGAAGCACATCCGTAGGCTTCCTGTAATCTGTGGACATTCAGAGGGTTGGTGTAACACAAAAATTACATCGGGATTGAATACAACCGTCACCATGCGGACTTTTCTCTATGGGAGTAATGTCTCAAAGATTCTATGCCTTGTTCGAATACTGTGAGTGCAGTAGTAGTTTCCGAAGCACATCTGGAGGAATCCTGTAATCTGTTGCCGTTCAGAGCGTTGATGAAACACAAAAATTGCATCGGGATTGAATGTAACAGGCACCATGCGGACTTTTCTCCATGGAAGAAATGTCTCAAACTGTCTACGCATTAATCGATTCCTGGGAGACCAGTCGTAGTTTCCGAAGCACATCTGGAGGCATCCAGTATTCTGTCGACGTTCAGAGTGTTGATGAAACACAAAAATTGCATCGGGATTGAGTAAAACAGGCACCATGCGGAATTTTCTCCATGGGAGATATGTTTCACACTGTCTACGCATTAATCGATTCCTGGGAGACCAGTAGTAGTTTCCGAAGCACATCTGGAGGCTTCACGTAATCTTTGGACGTTCACAGTGTTAATGAAACACAGAAATTGCATCGTTATTGAATACAACAGGCACCATGCGGACTTCTCTACATGGGAGTAATGTCTCAAACTGTCTTAGCTTTGATCGTTCCCTGGGACACCAGTAGTAGCTTCCGAAGGACTTCTGGAGGCTTCATGTAATCTGTGGACGTTTATAATATTGATGAAACACAGATATTGCATCGGGATTGAAAACAAAAGGCTAATGCTGAATTTTCTCCATTTGAGTAATGTCTGAAAAAAAGTCTACGGTTTGATCGATTCCTGGGAGACCAGTGGTAGTTTCCGAACCACATCCGGAGGCTTCCTGTAATCTGTGGACGTTCAGAGCGTTGATGAAACACAGAAATTTCATCGGGATTAAATACAACAGGCACTATGCGGACTTCTCTCCATGGGAGTAATGTATCAAACTGTCTACGCTTTGATCGATACCTGCTGGACAAGAAGTTGTTTCCGAAGCACATCTGTAGTCCTCCTGTAATCTGTGGACGTTCAGAGTGTTGATGAAACACAGAAATTACATCGTGATTGAATACAACAGGCACCATGCGGACTTTTATGTATGGGAGTAATGTCTCAAACAGTCTATGCTTTGATCCAATCCTGGGAGACCAGTAGTAGTTTCCGAAGCACATCTGGAGGCTTCATGTAATCTGTGACCGTTCCGAGTGTTGATGAAACACAGAAATTGCATCGGGATTGAATTCACAATGCACCATGCGGACTTTTCTCCATGGGAGTAATGTCTCAAACTGTCTACGCTTTGATTGTTCCCTGGGAGACCAGTAGTAGTTTCCGAAGCACGTCTGGGGGCATCCTGTAATCTGTCGACGTTCAGAGCGTTGATGAAACACAAGAATTGCATCGGGGTAGTATATAACAGGCCCCATGCGGACTATTCTTCATGGGAGTAATATCTCAAACTGTCTACGCATTGATTGTTCCCTGAGAGACCAGTAGTAGTTTCCAAAGCCCATCTGGAGGCATCCTGTAATCTGTCGACGTTCAGAGTGTTGATGAAACACAAAAATTGCATCGGGATTGAATACAACAGGCACCATGCGAAATTTTCTCCATGGGCGTATTGTCTCAAACTGTCTACGCTTTGATCGATTCCTGGGGGACCAGTAGTAGTTTCCGAAGCACATCCGGAGGCTTCCTGTAATCTGTGGACGTTCAGAGTGTTGATGAAACACAGAAATTACATCGGGATTGAATACAACAGGCACCAAGCGTACTTTTCTCTATGGGTGTAATGTCTCAAACTGTCTACGATTTGATCGTTCCCTGGGATACCAGTCGTAGAATCTGAAGCACATCTCGAGGCTTCCTGTAATCTGTGGACGTTCAGAGTGTTAATGATACACTGAAATTGCATCGGGATTGAATACAACAGGCACCATGAAATCTTTTGTCATACAGAATAATGTCTCAAACTCTCTACACTTTGATCGATTCCTGGGAGACCAGTAGTAGTTTCTACAGCACATCTGGAGGCATTCTGTAATCTGTGGACGTTCAGAGTGTTGATGAACACAGAAATTGCATCGGGATTGAATACAACAGGCACCAAGCGGACTTTTCTCTATGGGTGTAATGTCTCAAACTGTCTACGATTTGATCGTTCCCTGGGAGACCGATTACATGATGCCACCAGATGTGCTTCGGAAACTACTACTGGTCTCCCAGGGAACAATCAAAACGTAGTGAGTTTGAGACATTTCTCCCATGGAGAAAAGTACCCATGGTGCCTGTTATATTCAATCCCGATGCAATTTTTGTCTTTCATCAACGTGCGCGGTTTGGTCACCCTCTCCCGAAGGGGAGTGGCGGGTTCAGCGGCGTTCGCGGAGCACGAGGCGGAGGGTCAATGTGGAGGCTGGCCGTGTGGCATCGCCCGCTCTGCCTGTGAGTGGATATGTGGCCGCTCCTTCAGCAAGGTCCGAGCAGGTACAGGGGGGGAGGGGTTTATTAGCTATTGGGAGCTCCAACATTAGGCGGGTGATCGAGCCCCTTAGGGAAATAGCGGAAAGGTCGGGGAAGAAGGCCAGTGTTCACTCTGTCTGCTTGCCGGGGGGTCTCATTCGAGATGTGGAGGAGGCCCTACCGGCGGCGATAGAGAGCACTGGGTGCACCCGACTGCAAATTGTTGCTCATGTCGGCACCAATGACTCCTGACGTCTGGGTTCAGAGGTCATCCTCAGTTCGTACAGGCGGTTGGCGGAGTTGATGAAGGCGGAAAGCCTCGCTCGCGGGGTGGAATCAGAGCTAACTATTTGTAGTATCGTTCCCAGAACCGATCGCGGTCCTCTGGTTTGGAGCCGACTGGAAGGCTTAAACCAGAGGCTCAGACGATACTGCGGAGAGCTGGGGTGCAAATTTCTCGACCTCCGCTATCGGGTGGAGAAATGTAGGGTCCCCCTGAATAGGTCAGGCGTGCACTACACGCCGTAAGCGGCTACGAGGGTAGAGGAGTACGTGTGGAGTGCACATGGGGTTCTTTTAGGTTAGAGAACTCCCTCCCTAGGCCCGGCAAGACGCCTCCTGAGACGCGGCAAGGCAGGAGTAGGCAAAATGCAACAAGGAATAACAATATTAATGTGCTTATAGTAAACTGCAGGAGCGTCTATAGAAAGGTCCCAGAACTGCTCTCATTAATAAACGGTCACAACGCCCACATAGTACTAGGAACAAAAAGTTGGCTGAAACCAGACGTAAACAGTAATGAAATCCTAAACTCGGATTGGAATGTATACCGCAGAGATAGGCTGGACAGTGAAGGGGGAGGCGTGTTTATAGCGATAAGAAGTGCAGTAGTATCGAAGGAAATTGACGGAGATTCGAATTGTGAAATGATTTGGGTGAAGGTCACGGTTAAAGCAGGCTCAGACATGGTAATTGGTTGTCTCTATAGGCCCCCGGGCTCAGCAGCTGTTGTGGCTCAGCACCTGAAGAATAATTTGGAAAATATTTCGAGTAGATTTCCCCACCATGTTATAGTTCTGGGTGGAGATTTTAATTTGCCGGATATAGACTGGGAGACTCAAACGTTCATAACGGGTGGCAGGGACAAAGAATCCAGTGAAATATTTTTAAGTGCTTTATCTGAAAATTACCTTGAGCAGTTAAACAGAAAACCGACTCGTGGCGATAACATATTAGAACTTCTGGTGACAAACAGACCCTAACTATTTGAATCAGTTAATGCAGAACAGGGAATCAGCGATCATAAAGCGGTTACTGCATCGATGATTTCAGCCGTAAATAGAAATATTAAAAAAGGTAGGAAGATTTTTCTGTTTAGCAAAAGTGACAAAAAGCAGATTACAGAGTACCTGACGGCTCAACACAAAAATTTTGTCTCAAGTGCAGATAGTGTTGAGGATCAGTGGACAAAGTTCAAAACCATGGTACAATATGCGTTAGATGAGTATGTGCCAAGCAAGATCGTAAGAGATGGGAAAGAGCCACCGTGGTACAACAACCGTGTTAGAAAACTGCTGCGGAAGCAAAGGGAACTTCACAGCAAACATAAACATAGCCAAAGCCTTGCAGACAAGCAAAAATTACTTGAAGCGAAATGCAGTGTGAGGAGGGCTATGCGAGAGGCTTTCAATGAATTCGAAAGTAAAGTTCTATGTACTGACTTGGCAGAAAATCCTAAGAAATTTTCGTCATATGTCAAAGCGGTAGGTGGATCAAAACAAAATGTCCAGACACTCTGTGACCAAAATGGTACTGAAACAGAGGATGACAGACTAAAGGCCGAATTACGAAATGTGTTCTTCCAAAGCTGTTTCACAGAGGAAGACTGCACTGTGCTTCCTTCTCTAGATTGTCGCACAGTTGACAAAATGGTAGATATCGAAGTAGACGACAGAGGGATAGAGAAACAATTAAAATCGCTCAAAAGAGGAAAGGCCGCTGGTCCTGATGGAATACCAGTTCGATTTTACACAGAGTACGCGAAGGAACTTGCCCCCCCTTCTTGCAGCGGTGTACCGTAGGTCTCTAGAAGAGCGAAGCGTTCCAAAGGATTGGAAAAGGGCACAGGTCATCCCCGTTTTCAAGAAGGGACGTCGAACAGACGTGCAGAACTATAGACCTATACCTCTAACGTCGATCAGTTGTAGAATTTTGGAACACGTATTATGTTCGAATATAATGTCTTTTCTGCAGACTAGAAATCTACTCTGTAGGAAGCAGCATGGGTTTCGAAAAAGACGGTCGTGTGAAACCCAGCTCGCGCTATTCGTCCACGAGACTCAGAGGGCCTTAGACACGGGTTCACAGGTAGATGCCGTGTTTCTTGACTTCAGCAAGGCGTTTGACACAGTTCCCCACAGTCGTTTAATGAACAAAGTAAGAGCATACGGACTATCAGATCAATTGTATGATTGGATTGAGGAGTTCCTAGATAACAGAACGCAGCATGTCATTCTCAATGGAGAGAAGTCTTCCAAAGTAAGAGTGATTTCAGGTGTGCCGCAGGGGAGTGTCATAGGACCGTTGGTATTCACAATATACATAAATGACCTGGTGGATGACATCGGAAGTTCACTGAGGCTTTTTGCAGATGATGCTGTGGTGTATCGAGAGGTTGCAACAATGGAAAATTGTACTGAAATGCAGGAGGATCTGCAGCGAATTGACGGATGGTGCACGGAATGGCAATTGAATCTCAATGTAGACAAGTGTAATGTGATGCGAATACAAAGAAAGATAGGTCCCTTATCATTTAGCTACAAAATAGCAGGTCAGCAACTGGAAGAAATAATTCCATAAATTATTTGGGAGTACTCATTAAGAGTGATTTAAAATGGAATGATCATATAAAGTTGATCGTCGGTAAAGCAGATGCCAGACTGAGATTCATTGGAAGAATCCTCAGGAAATGCAATCCGACAACAAAGGAAGTAGGTTACAGTACGCTTGTTCGCCCAATGCTTGAATACTGCTCAACAGTGTGGGAACCGCACCAGGTAGGGTTGATAGAAGAGATAGAGAAGTTCCAACGGAGAGCAGCGCGCTTCGTTACAGGATCATTTAGTAATTTCGAAAGCGTTACGGAGATGATAGATAAACTCCAATGGAAGACTCTGCAGGAGAGACGCTCAGTAGCTCGGTACGAGCTTTTGTTAAGGTTTCGAGAACATACCTTCACCGAACAGTCAAGCAGTATATTACTCCCTCCTACGTATATCTCGCGAAGAGACCATGAGGATAAAATCAGAGAGATTAGAACCCACACAGAAGCATACCGACAATCCTTCTTTCCACGTACAATACGAGACTGGAATAGAAGGGAGAACCGATAGAGGTACTCAGGGTACCCTCCGCCATACACCGTCAGGTGGCTTGCGGAGTATGGATGTAGATGTAGATGTAGAAATTGCATCGGGATTGAATACAACAGGCACCATGCGGAAATTTCTGCATGGGAGTAGTGTCCCAAACTGTCTACGCTTTGATAGATTCCTTGGAGACCAGTAGTAGTTTCCGAAGCACATCTGGAGGCTTCATGTAACCTATGGACGTTCAGAGTGTTAATGATACACAGAAATTGCATCGGGATTGATTACAACAGGAACCATAAGGACTTCTCCACATGGGAGTAATGTCTCAAACTGTCTACGCTTTGATCGACTGCTGGGAGACCAGTAGTAGTTTCCAGAGCACATCTGGAAGCTTCCTGTAATCTGTGGACGTTCTGAGTGTTTATGAAACACAGAAATTACATCGGGATTGAATACAACAGAACAATGCGGACTTTTCTCCATGGGAGTAATGTCTCTAACTATCTACGCTTCGATCGTCCCTGGGAGACCAGTAGTGGTTTCCGAAGCACATCTGAAGGCTTCCTGTAATCTGTAGATTTTCAGGGTGTTGATGAAACACAGAAATTGCATCGGGATTGAATACAACAGGCACCATGCGGACATTTCTCCATGGGAGTAATGTCTCAAACTGTCTACGCTTTGATCGATACCTGGGAGACCAGAAGTAGTTTCCGAAACACATCTGGAGGCTTCCTGTAATCAGTGGACATTCAGAGTGTTGATGAAACACAGAAATTACATAGGGATTGAATACAACAGGCACCATGCGGACTCTTCTCTATACGAGTAATGTCTCAAACTGTCTATCCTTTGATCGAATCCTGGGAGACCAGTAGTAGTTCCACAGCACATCTGGAGGCATTCTGTAATCTGTGGACGTTCAGAGTGTTGATGAAACACAGATATTGCTTTGGGATTGAATGCAACAGGCACCATGAAGACTTTTCTCCATGGGGGTAATGTCTCAAATTGTCTACGCTTTCATCGATACCTGAGAGACCAGAAGTAGTTTCCGAAGCACATCTGGAGTTTTCCTCTAATCTGTGGACGTTCAGAGTGTTGATGAAACATAGAAATGACATCGGGATTGAATACAACCGGCACCATGCGGACTCTTCTCTATGGGAGTAATGTCAAACTGTCTATGCTTTGATCGAATCCTGGGAGACCGGTAGTAGTTTCCGAAGCACATATGGAGGCTTCATGTAATCTGTGGACGTTCCGAGAATAATAGGCACCATGCGGAATTTTCGCCATGGGAGTTATGTCTCAAACTGTCTACGCATTGATCGATTCCTGGGAGACCAGTAGTAGTTTCCGAAGCACATCTGGAGGCTTCATGTAATCTGTGGACGTTCAGAGTGTTGATGAAACACCGAAATTGCGTCGGGATTGAATACAACAGGCACCATGCGGATATTTCTGCATGGGAGTAATGTCCCAAACTGTCTACGCTTTGATAGATACCTGGGAGACCAGTAGTACTTTCCGAAGAACATCTGGATGCTTCATGTAATCTATGGGCGTTCAGAGTGTTAATGAAACGCAGAAATTGCATCGGGATTGAAATCAACAGGCACCATGCGGACTTTTCTCCATGGGAGTAATGTCTCAAACTGTCTACGCTTTGATTGTGCCCTGGGAGACCACTAGAAGTTTCCGAAGAACATCTGGGTGCATTCTGTATTCTATGGACATTAAGTGTGTTGATGAAACACAGAAATTGCATTGGGATTGAATACGGACTTTTCTCAATGGGAGTTATGTCTCAAACATTCTACACTATGGTCGATTCCTGGGAGACCATTAGTAGGTTCCGAAGCACAATTGGAGGTATTCTCTAATCTGTGGACATTCCGAGTGTTGATGAATCACATAAATTGCATCGGCATTGATTAGAACAGGCAACATGCAGACTTTTCTCCATGAGAGTAATGTCTCAAACTGTCTACGCTTTGATCGTTCCCTGGGAGACCAGCAGTGGAATCCGAAGCACATCTAGAGGCTTCCTGTAGTCTGTGGACGTTCAGAGTGTTAATGAAACAGTGAAATTGCATCGGGATTAAATACAACAGGCACCATGAAAATTTTGTCATAGAGAATAATGTCTCAAACTCTCTACGCTTTGATCGATTCCTGGGAGAGCAGTAGTAGTTTCCACAGCACATCTGGAGGCATTCTGTAATCTGTGGACGTTCAGAGTGTTGATGAAACACAGAAATTGCATCAGGATTGTATACAACAGGCACCAAGTGGACATTTCTCCATGGGAGTAATGTCTCAAACTGTCTATGCTTTGATCGAATCGTGGGAGACCAGTAGTGGTTTCCGATGCATATCTGGAGGCTTTCTGTAATCTGTGGACGTTCAGAGTGTTGATGAAATACAGATATTGCTTTGGGATTGAATGCAACAGGCACCATGAAGAATTTTCTCCATATGAGTAATGTCTCAAACTGTCTACGCTTTGATTGTTCCCTGGGAGACCAGTAGTAGTTTCCGAAGCACGTCTGGGGGCATCCTGTAATCAGTCGACGTTCAGAGTGTTGATGAAACACAAAAATTGCATCGGGATTGAATATAACAGGCACCATGCGGACTTTTCTCCATGGGAGAAATGTCTTAAACTGATTACGCTTTGATTGTTTATTGGGAGACCAGTAGTAGTTTCCGAAGCACATCTGGAGGCATCATGTAATCTGCCGACGTTCAGAGTGTTGATGAAACACAAAAATTGCATCAGTATTGAATAAAACAGGCACCATGCGGAATTTTCTAATTGGGAGTAATGTCTCAAACTGTCTACGTTTTGATCGATACCTGGGAGACCAGAAGTAGTGTCCGAAGCGCATCTGGAGTCTTCCTGTAATCTGTGGACGCTCAGAGTGTTGATGAAACACAGAAATTACATCGGGATTAAATACAACATGCACTATGCGGAATTTTATCCATGGGAGTTATGTCTCAAACTGTCTACTCATTGATCGATTCCTGGGTGACCAGTACTAGTTTCCGAAGCTCATCTGGAGGCTTCATGTAATCTGTGGACGTTCAGAGTGTTGATGAAACACCGAAATTGCATCGGGATTAAATACAACAGGCACCATGCGGAAATTTCTGCATGGGAGTAATGTCCCAAACTGTCTACGCTGTGATAGATACCTGGGAGACCAGTAGTAGTTTCCGAAGCACATCTGGAGGCTTCATGTAATCTATGGACGTTTTGAGTGTTAATGAAACACAGAATTTGCAACGGGATTGAAATCAACAGGCACCATGAGGACTTCTCTACATCGGAGTAATGTCTCAAACTGTCTACGTTTTCACCGATTCTTGAGAGACCAGTAGTAGTTTCCGCAGCAAATCTGGAAGCTTCCTGTAATCTGTGGACGTTCTGAGTTTTGATGAAACACAGTAATTTAATCGGGATTGAATACAACAGACACCAAGAAGACTTTTGTCATAGGGAGTAATGTTTCAAACTCTCTACACTTTAATCGATTCCTGGGAGACCAGTAGTAGTTACCGATGCGTATCTGAAGGCATTCTGTAATCTATGGACGTTCAGTGTGTTGATGAAACACAGAAATTGCATCGGGATTGAATACAACAGGCACCATGCGGACTTTTCTCAATGGGATTTATGTCTCAACTGTCTACACTTTGGTCGATTCCTGCGAGACCAGTAGTAGGATCCGAATCACAACTGGAATCATTCTGTAATTTGTGGACATTCGAGTGTTGATGTAACACTGAAATTGCATCTGGTTTCAATACGACACGCCAAAGGCGGACTTTTCTCCATGGGAATAATGTCTCAAACTGTCTATGCTTTGATCGTTTACTGGGAGACCAGTAGTTGTTTCCGAAGCACATCTGGAGGCATTCTGTAATCTGTGGACCTTCAGAGTGTTGATGAAACACAGAAATTGCATTGGGATTGAATACAACAGCACCATGCGGACTTTGCTCAATGGGAGTAATGTCTCAAACTGTCTACGCTTTGATCGATTCCTGGGAGACCAGTAGTAGTTTCCGAAGCACATCTTGGTTCATTCTGTAATATGTGGACGTTTAGAGTGTTGAAGAAACACAGAAATTGCATCGGGATTTAATACAACAGGCACCATGAGAACTTTTGTCACATCGAATAATGTCTCAAACTCTCTACGCTTTGATCGATTCCTGGGAGACCAGTAGTAGTTTCCACAGCACTTCTGGAGGCATTCTGTAATCTGTGGACGTTCCGAGTGTTGATGAAACACAGAAATTGCATCGGGATTGAATACAACAGGCACCAAGCGGACATGTCTCCATGGGAGTAATGTCTCAAACTGTCCATGATTTGATCGATTCCTGGGAGACGTGTAGTAGTTTCCGAAGCACATCTGGAGGCTTAATATAATCTGCGGACGTTCCAAGTGTTGATGAAACACAGAAATTGCATCGGGATTGAATACACAAGGCACCATGTTGACTTTTCTCCATGGGAGTAATGTCTCAAACTGTCTACGCTTTGATTGTTCCCTGGGAGACCAATATTAGTTTCCGAAGCACATCTGGAGGCATCCTTTAATCAGTCGACGTTCAGAGCGATGATGAAACACAAAGATTGCATCTTGTTTGATTATAATATGCACCATGCGGACTTTTCTCAATGAGAGTAATGTCTCAAACTGACTACGCATTGATTGTTCCCTGGGAGACCAGTAGTAGTTTCCGAAGCACATCTGGAGGCATCATGTAATCTATGGACGTGCGGAGTGTTAATGAAACACAGAAATTGCATCGGGATTGAATACAACAGGCACCATGCCGACTTCTCTACATGGGAGTAATGTCTTAAACTGTATACGCTTTGATTGTTCCTGGGAGACCAGAAGTAGTTTCCGAAGCACATCTGGAGGCATCGTGTAATCTGTCGACGTTCAGAGCGTTGACGAAACACAAAAATTGCATCGGGATTAAATATAATAGGCACCATGCGGGATTTTCTCCATGGGAGTTATTTCTCAAACTGTCTTCGCATTGATCGATTCCTGGCAGAGCAGTACTAGTTTCCGTAGCACATCTGGAGGCTTCATGTAATCTGTGGACGTTCAGTGTGTTGATGAAACACAGAAACTGCATCGGGATTGAATACAACAAGTACCATGCGGACTTTTCTCAATGGGAGTTATGTCTCAAACTGTCTACACTTTGGTCGAATCCTGGGAGACCAGTAGTAGGTTCCGATGCACAACAGGAATCCTTCTGTAATCTGTGGACATTCAGAGTGTTGATCAAACACTGAAATTGCATCTGGATTCAATACAACACGAAAAATGAGGACTTTTCTCCATCGGAGTAATGTCTCAAACTGTCTACGCTTTGATCGTTTACTGGGAGACCAGTAGTAGTTTCCGAAGCACATCTGGAGGCATTCTGTAATCTGTGGTTCTTCAGAGTGTTGATGAAACACAGAAATTGCATTGGGATTGAACACAACAGCACCATGCGGACTTTGCTCAATGGGAGTAATGTCTCAAACTGTCTACGCTTTGATCGATTCCTGGGAGACCAGTACTAGTTTCTGAAGCACATCTTGGGGCGTTCTGTAGTCTGTGGCGTTTAGAGTTTTGATGAAACACAGATATTGCATCACGATTGTATACAACAGTCACCATGCGGACTCTCTCCATGGGAGTAATGTCTCAAACTGTCTACTTTTTGATCGTTACCTTTGAGACCAGAAGTAGTTTCCGAAGCACATCTGGAGACTTCCTGTAATCTGTGGACGTTCTGAGTGTTGATGAAACACAGAAATTACATCGCGATTGAATGCAGCAGGCACCATGCGGACTCTTCTCTATGGGAGTAATGTCTCAAACTGTCTATGCTTTGATCGAATCACGGGAGACCAGTATTAGTTTCCGAAGCACATCTGGAGGCTTCATGTAATTTGTGGAAGTTCCGAGTGTTGATGAAACACAGAAATTGAATCGGGCTTAAATACACAAGGCACCATGCGGATTTTTCCCCCTAGGAGTAATGTCTCAAACTGTCTACGCTTTGATTGTTCCCAGGGAGACCAGTAGTAGTTTCCGAAGCACATTTGGAGGCTTTATGTAATCTGTGGACGTTCAGAGTGTTAATGAAACACAGAAATTGCATCGGGATTGAATACACCAGGCACCATGCGGACTTTTCTCCCTGGGAGTATTATCTGAAACTGTCTACGCTTTCAATGTTCCCTGAGAGACCAGTAGTAGTTTCCACAGCACATCTGGAGGAATTCTGTAATCTGTGGACGTTCAGAGTGTTGATGAAACACAGATATTGCGTCGGGGTTGAATACAACAGGCACCAAGCGGACATGTCTCCATGGGAGTAAAGTCTCAAACTATCTATGCTTTGATCGAATCCTGGGAGACGTGTAGTAGTTTCCGAAGCACATCTGGAGGCTTCGTATAATCTGCGGACGTTCCGAGTGTTGATGAAACACAGAAATTGCATCGGGATTGAATACACAAGGCACCATGCGGACTTTTCTCTGTGGGAGTAATGTCTCAAACTGTCTACGCATTGATTGTTCCCTGGGAGACCAGTATTAGTTTCCGAAGCACATCTGGAGGCATCCTGTAATCTGTCGACGTTCAGAGCGTTGATTAAACACAAAGATTGCATCTTGTTTGAATATAATAGGCACCATGCGGACTTTTCTCCATTGGAGTAATTTCTGAAACTGACTACGCATTGATTGTTCCCTGGGAGACCAGTAGTAGTGTCCGAAGCACATCTGGAGGCTTCATGTAATCTATGGACGTTCAGAGTGTTCACGAAACACAGAAATTGCATCTTGATTGAATACAACAGGCACCATGCCGACTTCTCTACATGGGATTAATGTCTCAAACTGTATAAGCTTTGATTGTTCCCTGGGAGACCAGTAGTAGTTTCCGAAGCACATCTGGAGGCATCCTGTAATGTGTCGACGTTCAGAGCGTTGAAGAGACACAAAAATTGCATCGGGATTGAATATAATAGGCACCATGCGGAATTATCTCCATGGGAGTTATTTCTCAAACTGTCTTCGCATTGATCGATTCCTGGCAGATCAGTACTAGTTTCCGTAGCACATCTGGATGCTTCATGTAATCTGTGGACGTTCAGAGTGTTGATGAAACACAGAAATTGCATCGGGATTGAATACAACAAGCACCATGCGGGCTTTTCTCAATGGAAGTTATTTCTCAAACCTTCTACACTTTGGTCGAATCCTGGGAGACCAGTAGTAGGTTCCGATGCACAACTGGAATCATTCTGTTATCTGTGGACATTCTTGGTGTTGACCAAACACTGAAATTGCATCTGGATTCAATACAACACGCCAAATGCGGACTTTTCTCCATGGGAGTAATGTCTCGAACTGTCTACGCTTTGATCGTCCGTGGGAGACCAGTAGTAGTTTCCGAAGCACATCTGAAAGCTTCCTGTAATCTGCTTACGTTCAGAGTAATGATCAAACACAGAAATTGCATCGGGATTGAATACAACAGGCACCATGCGGACTTTTCTCCATGGGATTAATGTCTCAAACTGTCTACTTTTTGATAAATACCTGGGAGACCAGAAGTAGTTTCCGAAGCCCATCTGGAGTCTTCCAGTGATCTGTAGACGTTCTGAGGGTTGATGAAACACAGAAATTGAATCGGGATTGAATACAACAGACACCAAGGAGACTTTCGTCATAGGGAGTAATGCCTCAAACTCCCTACCCTTTAATCGATTCCTGGGAGACCAGTAGTAGTTTCCGATGGACATCTGGAGGCATTCTGTAATCTATGGACGTTCAGAGTGTTGATGAAACACAGATATTGCTTTTGGATTGAATGCAACAGGAACCATGAAGAATTTTCGCCATATGAGTAATGTCTCAAACTGTATACGCTTTGATTGTTCCCTGGGAGACCAATAGTAGTTTCCGAAGCACATCTGGAGGCATCATGTAATCTGTCGACGTTCAAAGTGTTGATGAAACACAATAATTGCATCGGTATTGAATAAAACAGGCTCCATGCGGAATATTCTCCATGGGAGTAATGTCTCAAACTGTCTACGCATTGGTCGATTCCTGGGATACCAGTAGTAGTTTCCGAAGCACATCTGCAGGATTCATGTAATCTATGGACGTCCAGAGTGTTAATGAAACACAGAAATTGCATCGGTAATGAATACAACAGGTACCCTGCTTCCTTCTCTACATGGGAGTAATGCCTCTAACTGTCTACGCTTTAGTCGATTCCTGGGAGACCAGTAGTAGTTTCTGCAGCATATCTGGAAGCTTCCTGTAATCTGTGGACGTTCTGAGTGTTGATGAAACACAGAAATTGCATCGGGATTGAATACAACAGGCACCATGCGGACTTTTCTCCATGGGAGTAATGTCTCTAACCGTCTACGCATTGATCGTCCCTGGGAGACCAGTTTCCGAAGCACATCTGAAGGCTTCCTGTAATCTGTTGACGTTCAGAGTGTTGATCAAACACAGAAATTGCATCGGGATTACATACAACAGGCACCATGCGGACTTTTCTCCATGGGAGTAATGTATCAAACTATCTACTTTTTGGTCGATACCTGGAAGACCAGAAGTAGTTTCCGAAGCGCATCTGGAGTCTTCCTGTGATCTGTGGACGTTCAGAGTGTTGATGAAACACAGAAATTGCATCGGGATTGAATACAACAAGCACCATGCGGACTTTTCCCAATGGAAGTTATTTCTCAAACTGTCTACACTTTGGTCGAATCCTGGGAGACCAGTAGTAGGTTCCGATGCACAACTGGAATCATTCTGTTATCTGTGGACATTCATGGTGTTGATCAAACACTGAAATTGCATCTGGATTCAATACAACACGCCAAATGCGGACTTTTCTCCATGGGAGTAATGTCTCAAACTGTGTACGCTTTGATCGTTTACTGGGAGACCAGTAGTCGATTCCGAAGCACATTTGGAGGCATCCTGTAATCTGTCGACGTTCAGAGCGTTGATGAAACACAAAAATTGCATCGGGATTGAATATAATAGGCACCATGCGGAATTTTCTCCATGGGAGTTATTTCTCAAACTGTCTACGCATTGATCGATTCCTGGGAGACCAGTAGTAGTTTCCGAAGCACATCTGGAGGCTTCATGTAATCTATGGACGTCCAGAGTGTTAATGAAACACAGAAATAGCATCGGGAATGAATACAACAGGCACCCTGCTTACTTCTCTACATGGAAGTAATGTCTCAAACTGTCTACGCTTTGGTCGATTCCTGGGAGACCAGTAGTAGTTTCTGCAGCACATCTGTAAGCTTCCTGTAATCTGTGGACGTTCTGAGTGTTGATGAAACACAGAAATTGCATCGGGATTGAATACAACAGGCACCATGCGGACTTTTCTCCATGGGGGTAATGTCTCGAACTGTCTACGCTTTGATCGTCCCTGGGAGACCAGTAGTAGTTTCCGAAGCACATCTGAAAGCTTCCTGTAATCTGTGGACGTTCAGAGTGTTGATCAAACACAGAAATTGCATCGGGATTGAATACAACAGGCACCATACGGACTTTTCTCCATGGGAGTAATGTCTCAAACTGTCTACCTTTTGATCGATACCTGGGAGACCAGAAGTAGTTTCCGAAGCTCATCTGGAGTCTTCCAGTGATCTGTAGACGTTCAGAGTGTTGATGAAACCGAGAAATTACATCGGGATTGAATACAACAGCCACCATGCGGACTTTTCTCCCTGGGAGTAATGTCTCAATCTGTCTACGCTTTGATTGTTCCCTGGGAGACCAGTAGTAGCTTCCGAAGCAAATCTGAAGGCATCCTGTAACCTGTCGAAGTTCAGAGCGTTGATGAAACACAAGAATTGCATCGGGATTGAATATAATAGGCACCATGCGGAATTTTCTCCAAGGGAGTTATGTTTCAAACTGTCTACGCATTGATCGATTCCTGGGTGACAAGTAGTAGTTTCCGAAGCACATCTGGAGGCTTCATGTAATCTGTGGACGTTCTGAGTGTTGATGAAACACAGAAATTGAATCGGGATTGAATACAACAGACACCAAGGAGACTTTCGTCATAGGGAGTAATGCCTCAAACTCCCTACCCTTTAATCGATTCCTGGGAGACCAGTAGTAGTTTCCGATGCACATCTGGAGGCATTCTGTAATCTTTGGACGTTCAGAGTGTTGATGAAACACAGATATTGCTTTTGGATTGAATGCAACAGGAACCATGAAGAATTTTCGCCATATGAGTAATGTCTCAAACTGTATACGCTTTGATTGTTCCCTGGGAGACCAATAGTAGTTTCCGAAGCTCATCTGGAGGCATCATGTAATCTGTCGACGTTCAGAGTGTTGATGAAACACAAAAATTGCATCGGTATTGAATAAAACAGGCACCATGCGGAATATTCTCCATGGGAGTAGTGTCTCAAACTATCTACTTTTTGGTCGATACCTGGAAGACCAGAAGTAGTTTCCGAAGCGCATCTGGAGTCTTCCTGTGATCTGTGGACGTTCAGAGTGTTGATGAAACACAGAAATTACATCGGGATTGACTTTTCTCCCTGGGAGTAATGTCTCAATCTGTCTACGCTTTGATTGTTCCCTGGGAGACCAGTAGTAGTTTCCGAAGCAAATCTGGAGGCATCCTGTAACCTGTCGAAGTTCAGAGCGTTGATGAAACACAAGAATTGCATCGGGATTGAATATAATAGGAACCATGCGGAATTTTCTCCAAGGGAGTTATGTTTCAAACTGTCTACGCATTGATCGATTCCTGGGTGACAAGTAGTAGTTTCCGAAGCACATCTGGAGGCTTCATGTAATCTGTGGACGTTCAGAGTGCTGATGAAACACCGAAATTGCATCGGGATTGAATACAACAGGCACCATGCGGAAATTTCTGCATGGGAGTAATGTCCCAAATTACCTACGGTTTGATAGATTCCTGGGAGACCAGTAGTAGTTTCCGAAGCACATCTGGAGGTTTCATGTAATCTATGGACGTTCAGAGTGTTAATGAAACACAGAATTTGCAATGGGATTGAAATGAAGAGGCACCATGAGGACTTCTCTACATCAGAGTAATGTCTCAAACTGTCTACGCTTTGATTGTTCCCTGGGAGACCAGTAGTAGTTTCCGAAGCACATCTGGAGGCTTCAAGTAATCTGTGGACGTTCAGAGTGTTAACGAAACACAGAAATTGCATCGGGATTGAATACAACAGGCACCATGCCGACTTCTCTACATGGGATTAATGTCTCAAACTGTATAAGTTTTGATTGTTCCCTGGGAGACCAGTAGTAGTTTCCGAAGCACATCTGGAGGCATCCTGTAATGTGTCGACGTTCAGAGCGTTGACGAAACACAAAAATTGCATCGGGATTGAAAATAATAGGCACCATGCGGAATTATCTCCATGGGAGTTATTTCTCAAACTGTCTTCGCATTGATCGATTCCTGGCAGAGCAGTACTAGTTTCCGTAGCACATCTGGAGGCTTCATGTAATCTGTGGACGTTCAGAGTGTTGATGAAACACAGAAATTGCATCGGGATTGAATACAACAAGCACCATGCGGACTTTTCTCAATGGAAGTTATTTCTCAAACTGTCTACACTTTGGTCGAATCCTGGGAAACCAGTAGTAGGTTCCGATGCACAACTGGAATCATTCTGTTATCTGTGGACATTCATGGTGTTGACCAAACACTGAAATTGCATCTGGATTCAATACAACACGCCAAATGCGGACTTTTCTCCATGGGAGTAATGTCTCGAACTGTCTACGCTTTGATCGTCCCTGGGAGACCAGTAGTAGTTTCCGAAGCACATCTGAAAGCTTCCTGTAATCTGCTTACGTTCAGAGTAATGATCAAACACAGAAATTGCATCGGGATTGAATACAACAGGCACCATGCGGACTTTTCTCCATGTGATTAATGTCTCAAACTGTCTACTTTTTGATAAATACCTGGGAGACCAGAAGTATTTTCCGAAGCCCATCTGGAGTGTTCCAGTGATCTGTAGACGTTCAGAGTGTTGATGAAACTCAGAAATTACATCGAGATTGAATACAACAGGCACCATGCGGACTTTTCTCCCTGGGAGTAATGTCTCAATCCGTCTACGCTTTGATTGTTCCCTGGGAGACCAGTAGTAGCTTTCGAAGCAAATCTGAAGGCATCCTGTAACCTGTCGAAGTTCAGAGCGTTGATGAAACACAAGAATTGCATCGGGATTGTATATAATAGGCACCATGCGGAATTTTCCCCAAGGGATTTATGTTTCAAACTGTCTACGCATTGATCGATTCCTGGGTGACAAGTAGTAGTTTCCGAAGCACATCTGGAGGCTTCATGTAATCTGTGGACGTTCTGAGTGTTGATGAAACACAGAAATTGAATCGGGATTGAATACAACAGACACCAAGGAGACTTTCGTCATAGGGAGTAATGCCTCAAACTCCCTACCCTTTAATCGATTCCTGGGAGACCAGTAGTAGTTTCCGATGCACATCTGGAGGCATTCTGTAATCTTTGGACGTTCAGAGTGTTGATGAAACACAGATATTGCTTTTGGATTGAATGCAACAGGAACCATGAAGAATTTTCGCCATATGAGTAATGTCTCAAACTGTATACGCTTTGATTGTTCCCTGGGAGACCAATAGTAGTTTCCGAAGCACATCTGGAGGCATCATGTAATCTGTCGACGTTCAGAGTGTTGATGAAACACAAAAATTGCATCGGTATTGAATAAAACAGGCACCATGCGGACTTTTCTCCCTGGGAGTAATGTCTCAATCTGTCTACGCTTTGATTGTTCCCTCGGAGACCAGTAGTAGCTTCCGAAGCAAATCTCAAGGCATCCTGTAACCTGTCGAAGTTCAGAGCGTTGATGAAACGCAAGAATTGCATCGGGATTGAATATAATAGGCACCATGCGGAATTTTCTCCAAGGGAGTTATGTTTCAAACTGTCTACGCATTGATCGATTCCTGGGTGACAAGTAGTAGTTTCCGAAGCACATCTGGAGGCTTCATGTAATCTGTGGACGTTCTGAGTGTTGATGAAACACAGAAATTGAATCGGGATTGAATACAACAGACACCAAGGAGACTTTCATCATAGGGAGTAATGCCTCAAACTCCCTACCCTTTAATCGATTCCTGGGAGACCAGTAGTAGTTTCCGATGCACATCTGGAGGCATTCTGTAACCTTTGGACGTTCAGAGTGTTGATGAAACACAGATATTGCTTTTGGATTGAATGCAACAGGAACCATGAAGAATTTTCGCCATATGAGTAATGTCTCAAACTGTATACGCTTTGATTGTTCCCTGGGAGACCAATAGTAGTTTCCGAAGCACATCTGGAGGCATCATGTAATCTGTCGACGTTCAGAGTGTTGATGAAACACAAAAATTGCATCGGTATTGAATAAAACAGGCACCATGCGGAATATTCTCCATGGGCGTAATGTCTCAAACTGTCTACTTTTTGATCGTTTTCTTTGAGACCAGAAGTAGTTTCCGAAGCACATCTGGAGACTTCCTGTAATCTGTGGACGTTCTGAGTGTTGATGAAACACAGAAATTACATCGCGATTGAATGCAGCAGGCACAATGCGGACTCTTCTCTATGGGAGTAATGTCTCAAACTGTCTATGCTTTGATCGAATCACGGGAGACCAGTATTAGTTTCCGAAGCACATCTGGAGGCTTCATGTAAATTGTGGAAGTTCCGAGTGTTGATGAAACACAGAGATTGGATCGGGCTTATATACACAAGGCACTATGCGGATTTTTCCCCATAGGTGTAAAATCATAGGGAGTAATGTCTCAAAATCTCTACCTTTTAATCGATTCCTGGGAGAGCAGTAGTAGTTTCCGATGCACATCTAGAGGCTTTCTATAATCTATGGACGTTCAGTGTGTTGATGAAACACAGAAATTTAATCGGGATTGAATACAAGAAACACCAAGAAGACTTTTGTCAAAGGGATTAATGTCTCAATAATGTACAATTTGGTCGATTCCTGTAAGACTATTAGTAGGTTCTGAAGCACATCTGGAGGCATTCTGTAATCTGTGGACATTCAGAGTGTTGATGAAACACAGAAATTGCATCGGGATTGAGTACAACAGGCACCATTCGGACTTTTCTCCGTGGGAGTAATGTCTCTAACTGTCTACGATTTGATCGTTCCCTGGGAGACCAGTAGTAGTTTCCGAAGCACATCTGAAGGCTTTCTGTAATCTGTGGATGTTCAGAGTGTTGATGAAACACAGAAATTTAATCGGGATTGAATACAAGAAACACCAAGAAGACTTTTGTCAAAGGGATTAATGTCTCAATAATGTACAATTTGGTCGATTCCTGTAAGACTATTAGTAGGTTCTGAAGCACATCTGGAGGCATTCTGTAATCTGTGGACATTCAGAGTGTTGATGAAACACAGAAATTGCATCGGGATTGAGTACAACAGGCACCATGCGGACTTTTCTCCGTGGGAGTAATGTCTCTAACTGTCTACGCTTTGATCGTTCGCTGGGAGAAGAGTAGTAGTTTCCGAAGCACATCTGGAGGCATTCTGTAATCTGTCGACGTTCAGAGTGTTGATGAAACACAGATATTGCATCGGGATTGAATACAACAGTCACCATGCGGACTAATCTCCATGGGAGTAATGTCTCAAATTGTCTACGCTTTGATTGTTTACTGGGAGACCAGTAGTAGTTTCCGAAGCACATCTGGAGGCAATCTGTAATCTTTGGACGTTCTGAGTGTTGATGAAACACAGAAATTGCATCGGGATTGAATACAACAGGCACCATGCGGACTTCTCTCAATGGGAGTTATGTCTCAAACTGTCTACACTTTGGTCGATTACTGGGAGACCTGTAGTAGTTTCCGCAGCACATCTGGAAGCTTCCTGTAACCTGTGGACGTTCTGAGTGTTGATGAAACACAGAAATTGCATCGGGATTGAATACAACAGGCACCATGCGGACTTCTCTCAATGGGAGTTGTGTTTTAAACTGTCTACATTTTGGTCGATTCCTGGGAGATCACTAGCAGGTTACGTAGCACAACTGGAATCATTCTGTAATCTGTGGACATTCAGAGTATTGATGAAACACTGAAATTGCATCGGGGTTCAATACAACACGCCAAATGCGGACTTTTCTCCATGGGAGTAATTTCTCAAACTGTCTACGCTTTGATTGTTTACTGGGAGACCAGTAGTAGTTTCCGAAGCACATCTGGAGGCAATCTGTAATCTGTGGATCTGCGCAGTGTTGTTGAAACTCAGAAATTGCATTGGGATTGCATACAACAGCACCATGCCGACTTTGCACAATGGGAGTAATGTCTGAAAGTGTCTACGCTCTGATCGATTCCCAGGAGACCAGTAGTAGTTTCCGAAGCACATCTTGGGGCATTCTGTAATCTGTGGACGTTTAGAGTATTGATGAAACACAGATATTGCATCGGGATTGAATACAACAGGCACCATGAAAACGTTTGTCGTGGGGAGTAATGTCAAAAACTCTCTACGCTTTGATCGGTTCCTAGTAGACCAGTAGTGGAATCCAAAGCACAACTGGAGGCTTCCTGTAATCTGTGGACGTTCAGAGTGTTAATGAAACAATGAAATTGTATCGGGATTGAATAAAACAGGCACCATGCCGACTTCTCTATATGGGAGTAATGTCTCAAACTTTCTACGCTGTGATTGTTCCCTGGGAGACAAGTAGTAGTTTCCGAAGCACATCTACAGGCATCCTGTAATCTGTCGACGTCAGAGCCTCGATGAAACACAGAAATTGCATCGGGATTGAATACAACAGGCACCATGCGGACTTTTCTCCATGGGAGTAATGTCTCTAACTGTCTATGCTTTGATCGTTCCCTGGGAGACGAGTAGTAGTTTCCGAAGCACATCTGGAGGCATCCTGTAATCTGTAGACGTTCAGAGCGTTGATGAAACACAGAAATTGCATCGGGATTGAATACAACAGGCAACATGTGGAAGTTTCAGCATGGGAGTTATGTCCCAAACTGTCTACGCTTTGATCGATTCCTGGGGTAACCAGTAGTAGTTTCCGCAGCACATCTGGAAGCTTCCTGTAATCTGTGAACGTTGTGAGTGTTGGTGAAACATAGAAATTTAATCGGGATTGAATACAACAGACACCAAGAAGACTTTTGTCATCGGGAGTAATGTCTCAAACATTCTACACTTCGGTCGACTCCTGGGAGACCATTAGTAGGTTCCGAAGCACATCTGGAGGCAATCTGTAATTTGTGGACATTCAGAGCGTTGATGAAACACAGAAATGGCATCGGCATTGATTACAACAGGCACTAAGTGGACTTTTCTCTATGGGAGTAATGACTTAAACTGTCTACGATTTGATCGTTCCCTGGGAGACCAGTAGTAGTTTCCGAAGCACATCTGACGGCTTTCTGTAATCTGTGGACGTTCAGAGTGTTGATGATACACTGAAATTGCATCGGGATTGAATACAACAGGCACCATGCGGACATTTCTTCATGGGAGCAATGTCTCTAACAGTCTACGCTTTGATCGTTCCCTGGGAGACCAGTAGTAGTTTCCGAAGTACATCTGGAGGCATTCTGTATTCTATGGACGTTCAGTGTGTTGATGAAACACAGAAATTACATCGGGATTGAATATAACAGGCACCATGCCAACTTTTCTCAGTTGGAGTTATTACTCAAACATTCTACACTTTGGTCGATTCCTGGGAGATCACTAGTAGGTTCCGTAGCACAACTGGAATCATTCTGTATTCTGTGGACATTCAGAGTATTGATGAAACACTGAAATTGCATCGGGGTTTAATTCAACAGGCAAAATGCGGACTTTTCTCCATGGGAGTAATGTCTCAAAATGTCTAGGCTTTGATCGTTTACTGGGAGACCAGTAGTAGTTTCCGAAGCACATCTGGAGGCAATCAGTAATCTGCGGATCTTCACAGTGTTGATGAAACTCAGAAATTGCATTGGGATTGAATACAACAGCACCATGCGGACTTTGCTCATTGGGAGTAATGTCTCAAACTGTCTACGATTTGATCGTGCCCTGGGAGACCAGTAGTAGTTTCGGAAGCACATCTGAAGGAATTCTGTAATCTGTGGACGTTCAGAGTGTTGATGAAACACAGAAATTGCATTGGGATTGAATACAACAGCCACCATGCGGACTTATCTCCATGGGAGTAATGTCTCTAACTGTCTACGCTTTGATCGTTCTCTGGGAGACCAGTAGTAGTTACCGAAGCATATCTGAAGGAATTCAGTAATCTGTAGACCTTCAGAGCGTTGATGAAGCACAGAAATTACATCGGGATTGAATGCAACAGACAACATGCGAAAGTTTCAGAATGGGAGTAATGTCCCAAAATGTCTACGCTCTGATCGATTCCTGGGATACCAGTAGTAGTTTCCGCAGCACATCTGGAAGCTTAATGTAATCTGTGAACGTTCTGAGTGTTGATGAAACACAGAAATTTAATCGGGAATGAATACAACAGACACCAAGAAGACTTTTGTCATAGGGAGTAATGTCTCAAACATTCTACACTTTGGTCGATTCCTGGGAGACCATTAGTAGGTTCCGAAGCACATCTGGAGGCATTCTGTAATCTGTGGACATTTAGAGCGTTGATTAAACACAGAAATTGCATCGGCATTGATTACAACAGGCACCATGCAGACTTTTCTCCATGGGAGAAATATCTCAAACTGTCTACAATTTTGATCGTTCCCTGGGAGACCAGTAGTGGAATCCGATGCACATCTGGAGGCTTCCTGTAATCTGTGGACGTTCAGAGTGATAATGAAACACTGAAATTGCATCGGGATTGAATACAACAGGCACCATGCCAACTTCTCTACATGGGAGTAATGTCTCAAACTTTCTACGCTTTGATTGTTCCCTGGGAGACCAGTAGTAGTTTCTGAACCATATCTAAAGGCATCCTGTAAACTGTCGACGTTCAGAGAATTGATGAAACACAAAAATTGCATAGGGATTGAATATAATAGGCACCATGCGGAATTTTCTCCATGGGAGTTATTTCTCAAACTGTCAACGCTTTGATCGATTCCTGGGAGACCTGTAGTAGCCTCTGCAGCACATCTGGAAGCTTCCTGTAATCTGTGGACGTTCTGAGTGTTGATGAAACTCAGAAATTTATTCGGGATTGAATACAACAGGCACCAAGAAGACTTTTGTCATCGGGAGTAATGTCTCAAACACTCTACCTTTTAATCGATTCATGGGAGAGCAGTAGTAGTTTCCGAAGCACATTTGGAGGCATTCTGTAATCTATGGACGTTCAATGTGTTGCTGAAACACAGAAATTTCATCGGGATTGAATACAACAGGCACCATGCGGACTTCTCTCAATGCGAGTTATGTCTCGAACTGTCTACATTTTGGTCGATTCCTGGGAGAGTACGAGTAGGTACCGAAGCACAACTGGAATCATTCTATAATCTGTGGACATTCAGAGTGTTGATGAAACACTGAAATTGCATCGGGGTTAAATACAACACGCCAAATGCAGACTTTTCTCCATGGGGGTAATGTCTCAAACTGTCTACGCTTTGATCGTTTACTGGGAGACCAGTAGTAGTTTCCGAAGCACATCTGGAGGCAATCTGTAATCTGTGGATCTTCACAGTGTATATGAAACTCAGATATTGCTTTGGGATTGAATACAACTGCACCATGCGGACTTTGCTCAATGGGAGTAATGTCTCTAACTGTCTACGCTTTGATCGTTCGCTGGGAGACCAGTAGTAGTTTCCGAAGCACATCTTGGGGCATTCTGTAATCTGTGGACGTTTAGAGTGTTGATGAAACACAGATATTATATTGGGATTGAATACAACTGTCACCATGCGGACATTTCTCCTAGGGAGTAATGTCTCTAACTGTCTATGCTATGATTGTTCCCTGGGAGACCACTAGTAGTTTCCGAAGAACATCTGGAGGCATTCTGTATTCTATGGACTTTCAGTGTTTTGATGAAACACAGAAATTGCATCGGGATTGAATACAACAGGCAATATGCGGACTTTCTCAATGGGAGTTATGTCTCAAACTGTCTATGCTTTGATTGAGTCCTGGGAGATCGGTAGTAGTTTCCGAAGCACATCTGGAGGCGTCATGTAATCCGTGGACGTTCAGAGTGTTAATGAAACACTGAAATTGAATCGGGATTGAATACAACAGGCACCATGAAAACTTTTGTCATAGGGAGTAATGTCTCAAACTCTCTACGGTGCGATTGACTCCTGGGAGACCAGTAGTAACTTCCACAGCACTTCTGGAGGTATTCTGTAATCTGTGGAACTCCAGAGTGTTGATGAAACACAGAAATTGCATCGGGTTTGAATACAACAGGCACCACGAGGAATTTTGTCTATGGGAGTAATGTCTCACACTGTCTAAGATTAGATCGTTCCCTGGGAGACCAGTAGTAGTTTCCGAAGCACATCTGAAGGCCTCCAGTAATCTGTGGACGATCAGAGTGTTGATGAAACACAGAAATTACATCGGGAATGAATACAACATTAACCATGCAGACTTTTCTCAATTGGGAGTAATGTCTCAAACTTACTATGGTTTGATCGAGTCCTGGGAGACCGGTAGTAGTTTCCGAAGCACATCTGGAGGCATCATGTAATCCGTGGACGTTCCGAGTGTTGATGAAACACAGAAATTGCATCGGGATTGAATACACAAGGCACCATGCAGACTTTTCTCCATCGGAGTAATGTCTCAAACTGTCTAAGCATTGATCGTTCCCTGGGAGACCAGTAGTAGTTTCCGAAGCACATCTGGAGGCATCCTGTAATCTGTCGACGTTCAGAGTGTTGAGGAAACAGAAAAATGGCATCGGGATTGAATATAATAGACACCATGCGGACTTTTCTCCATGGGAGTAATGTCTCAAACTGACTACGCTTTGAGAGTTCTCTGGGAGACCAGTAGTATTTTCCGAAGCACATCTGGAGGCATCCTGTAGTTTGTCGATGTTCAGAGTGTTGATGAAACACAAAAATTGCATCGAGATTGAATAGAAATGGGAACCATGCGGTATATTCTCCATGGGAGTAATGTCTCAAACTGTCTACGCTTTGATCGTTTCGTGGGAGACCAGTAGTAGTTTCCGAAGCACATCAGGATGCTTCATGTTATCTGTGGACGTTCAGAGTGTTGATGAAACACAGAAATTTAATCGGGATTGAATATAACAGACACCAAGAAGACCTTTGTCATAGGGTGTAATGTCTCTAACTCTCTACCCTTTATTCGATTCCTGGGAGACCAGTAGTACTCTATACAGCTCATCTGGGGGCATTCTGTAATCTTTGGACGTTCAGAGTGTTGATGAAACACAGAAATTGCATCGGGATTGAATACAACAAGCACCTTGCGGACTTATCTCCATGGGAGTAATGTCTCAAACTGTCTACGATTTGATTGTTCCCTCGGAGACCAGTAGTAGTTTCCGAAGCACATCTGAAGGCTTTCTGAAATCTGTGGACGTTCAGAGTGTTGATGAAACATAGAAATTCCATCGGGATTGAATACAACAGGCACCATGCGGACATTTCTCCATGGGATTAATGTGTCAAACTGCCTACGCTTTGATCGTTATCTGGAAGACCAGTAGGAGTTTCCGAAACACATCTGAAGGCTTCCTGTAATCTGTGGACGTTCAGAGTGTTGATCAAACACAGACATTGCATCGGGATTGAATACAACAGGCACCATGCGGACTTTTCTCCATGGGAGTAATGTCTCAAACTTTCTACGCTTTGATCGTTCCCTGGGAGACCAGTAGTAGTTTCGGATGCATATGTGAAGGCTTCCTGTGATCTGTGGACTATCAGAGTGTTGATGAAACAGACAAATTGCATTGGGGTTGAATACAACACGCACCATGCCGTCTTCTCTCCATGGGAGAAATGTCTCAAACTCTCTACGCTTTGATTGTTCCCAGGGAGACCAGTAGTAGTTTCCGAAGCACATCTGGAGGCATCCTGTAATCTGTCGACGCTCAGAATGTTGATGAAACACAAAAATTGCATCGGGATTGAATAGATCAGGCACCATGCGGAATTTTCTCCATGGCAGTAATGTCTCAAAATGTCTACGATTTGATCGATTCCTGATAGACCAGTAGTATTTTACGAAGCACATCTGGAGGCTTCCTGTAATCTGTGGACGTTCAGAGCGTTGATGAAACACAGAAATTTCATCAGGATTGAATACAACAGGCACCATACGGACCTTTGTCCATGTGAGTAATGTATCAAACTTTACGATTTGATCGATTCCGTAGAGACCAGTAGTAGTTTCTGAAGCACATCTGGAGGCTTCTTGTAATCTGTGGACGTTCAGAGTTTTGATGAAACAAAGAAATTGCATCGTGATTGAATGCAACAGGCACCATGCGGACTTTTCTCCAAGGGAGTTATTTCTCAAACTGTCTACACTTTGATCGATTCTTGGGAGACCAGTAGAAGCTTCCGAAGCACATCCGGAGTTTCATGTAATCTGAGGACGTTCCGAGTGTTGATGAAACACAGAAATTGCATCGGGATTGAATACAACAGGCACTATGCGTACTTTTTTCCATGGGAATAATGTCTCAAACTGTCTACGCTTTGATTGTTCCCTGGGAGACCAGTAGTAGTTTCCGAAGCACATCTGGAGTCTTCCTGTAATCTGTGGATGTTCAGTGTTGATGAAACACGGAAACTGCGTCGGGATTCAATACACAAGGCACCATGCGGACTTTTCTCCATGGGAGTAATGTCTCAAACTGACTACGTTTTGATTGTTCTCTGGGAGACCAGTAGTAGTTTCCGTAGCACATCTGAAGGCATCCTGTAAACTGTCGACGTTCAGAGTGTTGATGAAACACAAAAATTGCATCGGGATTGAATAGAACAGGCACCATGCGGCATTTTCTCATAGGAGTTATGTCTCAAACTGTCTACGTTTTGATCGATTCCTGGGAGACCAGTAGTAGTTTCCGAGGCACATATGGAGGTTTCATGTAATCTGTGGACGTTCAACGTGTTGATGAAACACAGAAATTGCATCAGGGTTGAATACAACAGGCACCATGCGGAAATTTCTGCATGGGAGTATTGTCCCAAACTGTCAACGCTTTGATAGATTCCTGGGAGACCAGTAGTAGTTTCCGAAGCACATCTGGAGTCTTCCTGTGATCTGTGGACTTTCAGAGTGTTGATGAAACAGACAAATTGCATCGGGATTGAATAGATCAGGCACCATGCGGAATTTTCTCCATGGGAGTAATGTCTCAAAATGTCTACGCTTTGATCGATTCTGTAGAGACCAGCAGTAGTTTCTGAAGCACATCTGGAGGCTTCTTGTAATCTGTGGACGTTCCGAGTGTTGATGAAACACAGATATTGCATCTTGATTGAATGCAACAGGCACCATGCGGACTTTTCTCCAAGGGAGTTATTTCTCAAACTGTCTACGCTTTGATCGATTCCTGGGAGACCAGTAGAAGTTTCCGAAGCACATCTAGAGTTTCATGTAATCTGAGGACGTTCCGAGTGTTGATGAAACACAGAAATTGCATCGGGATTGAATAAAACAGGCACTATGCGGACTTTTTTCCATGGGAATAATGTCTCAAACTGTCTACGCTTTGATCGATTCCTGGGGGACCAGTAGTAGTTTCCGAAGCACATCTGGAGACTTCCTGTAACCTTGGACGTTCAGAGTGTTGACGAAACACAGATATTGCATCGGGATTGAATGCAACAGGCACCGTGCGGACTTTTCTCCATGGGAGTAATGTCTCAAATTGTCTATTCTTTGATCGTTCCCTGGGAGACCAGTAGTAGATTCCGAAGGACTTCTGGAAACTTCATGTAATCTGTGGACGTTTAGAATATTGATGAAACACATAAATTGCATCGGGATTAAAACAAAAGGCCAAACTCTGACTTTTTTCCATGGGAGTAATTTCTGAAAAACAGCCTACGCTTTCAGCGATTCCTGGGAGACCAGTAGTAGTTTCCGAAGCACATCCGGAGGCTTCCTGTAATCTGTGGACGTTCAGAGTGTTGATGAAACAGAGATATTGCTTTGGGATTGAATGCAACAGGTACCATGTGGACTTTTCTCCATGGGAGTAATGTCTCAAACTGTCTACGCTTTGATCGATACCTGGGAGACCCGAGTAGTTTCCGAAGCACATCTGGAGACTTCCTGTAATCTGTGGATGTTCAGTGTTGATGAAACACGGAAATTGTGTCGGGATTGAATACACAAGGCACCATGCGGACTTTTCTCCATGGGAGTAATGTCCCAAACTGTCAACGCTTTGATAGATTCGTGGGAGACCAGTAGTAGTTTGGGAAGCATATCTGAAGGCTTCCTGCGATCTGTGGACTTTCAGAGTGTTGATGAAACAGACAAATTGCATCGGGATTGAATACAACACGCACCATGCAGACTTCTCACCATGGGAGAAATGTCTCAAACTGTCTACGCTTTGATTGTTCCCAGGGAGACCAGTAGTAGTTTCCGAAGCACATCTGGAGTCTTCCTGTAATCTGTCGACGTTCAGAGTGTTGATGAAACACAAAAATTGCATCGGGATTGAATAGATCAGGCACCTTGCGGAATTTTCTCCATGGGAGAAATGTCTCAAAATGTCTACTATTTGATAGATTCCAGAGAGACCAGTAGTAGTTTACGAAGCTCATCTGGAGGCTTCCTGTAATCTGTGGACGTTCAGAGCGTTGATGAAACACAGAAATTTCATCGGGATTGAATACAAGAGGCACCATGCGGACTTTTCTCCATGTGAGTAATGTATCGAACTTTACGCTTTGATCGATTCTGTAGAGACCAGTAGTAGTTTCTGAAGCACATCTGGAGGCTTCTTGTAATCTGTGGACGTTCAGAGTGTTGATGAAACACAGAAATTGCATCTTGATTGAATGCAACAGGCACCATTCGGACTTTTCTCCACGGGAGTTATTTCTCAAACTGTCTACGCTTTGAGCGTTTCCTGGGAGACCAGTAGCAGTTTCCGAAGCAAATCTAGAGTTTCATGTAATCTGAGGAAGTTCCGAGTGTTGATGAAACACAGAAATTGCATAGGGATTGAATAAAACAGGCACTATGCGGACTTTTTTCCATGGGAATAATGTCTCAAACTGTCTACGCTTTGATCGATTCCTGGGGGACCTGTAGTAGTTTCCGAAGCACATCTGGATACTTCCTGTAACCTGTGGACGTTCAGAGTGTTGATGAAACACAGAATTGCATCGGGATTGAATGCAACAGGCACCGTGCGGACTTTTCACCATGGGAGTAATGTCTCAAACTGTCTGCGCCTTGATTGTTCCCTGGGAGACCAGTAGCAGTTTCCGAAGAGCATCTGGGGCATTCTGTATTCTATAAACGTCAGTGTGTTGATTTGACACAAAAAATTGCATGGGGATTAAATACAACAGGCACCATGCGGACTTTTCTTAATGGGAGTTATGTCCCAAACTTTCGACACTTTGGTCGATTCCCTTGGAGTCCATTAGTAGGTTCTGAAGCACATCTGGAGGCATTCTGTAATCTGTGGACATTCAGAGTGTTGATGAAACACAGAAATGGCATCGGCATTGATTACAACAGGCACCATGCGGACTTTTCTCCATGGGAGTAATGTCTCAAGCTATCAACGCTTTGATCGTTCCCTGGGAGACCGGTAGTGGAATCCGAAGCACATCTGGAAGCTTCCTGTAATCTGTGGACGTTCAGAGTGTTGATGAAACACAGAAATTGCATCGGGATTGAATACAAAAGGCACCATGCGAACTTTTCACTATGGGAGTAATGTCCCAAACTCTCTACACTTTGATCGATTCCTGGGAAACCAGTAGTAGTTTCCACAGCACACCTGGAGGCATTCTGTAATCTGTGGACGTTCAGAGTGTTGATGAAACACAGAAATTGCATCGGGATTGAATACAAAAGGCACCATGCGAACTTTTCACTATGGGAGAAATGTCTCAAACTGTCTACGATTTGATCGTTCCCTGGGAGACCAGTAGTAGTTTCCGAAGCACATCTAGAGCTTCATGTAATCTGAGGACGTTCCGAGTGTTGATGAAACACAGAAATTGCATCGGGATTGAATAAAACAGGCACTATGCGGACTTTTTTCCATGGGAATAATGTCTCAAACTGTCTATGCTTTGATCGATTCCTGGGGGACCAGTAGTAGTTTCCGAAGCACAGCTGGAGACTTCCTGTAACCTGTGGACGTTCAGAGTGTTGATGAAACACAGATATTGCATCGGGATTGAAAACAAAAGGCCAAATGCTGACTTTTTTCCATGGGAGTAATTTCTGAAAAACAGCCTGCGCTTTCAGCGATTCCTGGGAGACCAGTAGTAGTTTCCGAAGCACATCCGGAGGCTTCCTGTAATCTGTGGACGCTCAGAGTGTTGATGAAACAGTGATATTGCTTTGGGATTGAATGCAACAGGTACCATGCGGACTTTTCTCCATGGGGGTAATGTCTCAAACTGTCTACGCTTTGATCGATACCTGGTAGACCAGAGTAGTTTCCGAAGCACATCTGGAGTCTTCCTGTAATCTGTGGATGTTCAGTGTTGATGAAACACGGAAATTGCATCGGGATTGAATACACAAGTCACCATGCGGACTTTTCTCCATGGGAGTAATGTCTCAAACTGTCTACGCTTTGATTGCTTCCTGGCAGACCAGTAGTAGTTTCCGAAGTAAATCTGGAGGCATCCTGTAATCCGTCGACGTTCAGAGCGTTGATGAAACACAAAAATTGCATCGGGATTAAATATAATAGGCACCATGTCGACTTTTCTCCATGGGAGTAATGTCTCAAACTGTCTACGCTTTGATCGATACCTGGGAGACCCGAGTAGTTTCCGAAGCACATCTGGAGACTTCCTGTAATCTGTGGATGTTCAGTGTTGATGAAACACGGAAATTGTGTCGGGATTGAATACACAAGGCACCATGCGGACTTTTCTCCATGGGAGTAATGTCTCAAACTGACTACGTTTTGATTCATCCCTGGCAGACCAGTAGTAGTTTCCGTAGCACATCTGAAGGCATCCTGTAAACTGTCGACGTTCAGAGTGTTGATGAAACACAAAAATTGCATCGGGATCGAATAGAACAGGCACCATGCGGAATTTTCTCAATGGGACTTATGTCTCAAACTGTCTACGTTTTGATCGATTCCTGGGAGACCAGTAGTAGTTTCCGAGGCACATATGGAGGTTTCATGTAATCTGTGGACGTTCAACGTGTTGATGAAACACAGAAATTGCATCAGGATTTAATACAACAGGCACCATGCGGAAATTTCTGCATGGGAGTAATGTCCCAAACTGTCAACGCTTTGATAGATTCGTGGGAGACCAGTAGTAGTTTGGGAAGCATATCTGAAGGCTTCCTGTGATCTGTGGACTTTCAGAGTGTTGATGAAACAGACAAATTGCATCGGGATTGAATACAACACGCACCATGCAGACTTCTCACCATGGGAGAAATGTCTCAAACTGTCTACGCTTTGATTGTTCCCAGGGAGACCAGTAGTAGTTTCCGAAGCACATCTGGAGTCTTCCTGTAATCTGTCGACGTTCAGAGTGTTGATGAAACACAAAAATTGCATCGGGATTGAATAGATCAGGCACCTTGCGGAATTTTCTCCATGGGAGAAATGTCTCAAAATGTCTACTATTTGATAGATTCCAGAGAGACCAGTAGTAGTTTACGAAGCTCATCTGGAGGCTTCCTGTAATCTGTGGACGTTCAGAGCGTTGATGAAACACAGAAATTTCATCGGGATTGAATACAAGAGGCACCATGCGGACTTTTCTCCATGTGAGTAATGTATCGAACTTTACGCTTTGATCGATTCTGTAGAGACCAGTAGTAGTTTCTGAAGCACATCTGGAGGCTTCTTGTAATCTGTGGACGTTCAGAGTGTTGATGAAACACAGAAATTGCATCTTGATTGAATGCAACAGGCACCATTCGGACTTTTCTCCACGGGAGTTATTTCTCAAACTGTCTACGCTTTGAGCGTTTCCTGGGAGACCAGTAGCAGTTTCCGAAGCAAATCTAGAGTTTCATGTAATCTGAGGAAGTTCCGAGTGTTGATGAAACACAGAAATTGCATAGGGATTGAATAAAACAGGCACTATGCGGACTTTTTTCCATGGGAATAATGTCTCAAACTGTCTACGCTTTGATCGATTCCTGGGGGACCTGTAGTAGTTTCCGAAGCACATCTGGATACTTCCTGTAACCTGTGGACGTTCAGAGTGTTGATGAAACACAGAATTGCATCGGGATTGAATGCAACAGGCACCGTGCGGACTTTTCACCATGGGAGTAATGTCTCAAACTGTCTGCGCCTTGATTGTTCCCTGGGAGACCAGTAGCAGTTTCCGAAGAGCATCTGGCGCATTCTGTATTCTATAAACGTCAGTGTGTTGATTTGACACAAAAAATTGCATGGGGATTAAATACAACAGGCACCATGCGGACTTTTCTTAATGGGAGTTATGTCCCAAACTTTCGACACTTTGGTCGATTCCCTTGGAGTCCATTAGTAGGTTCTGAAGCACATCTGGAGGCATTCTGTAATCTGTGGACATTCAGAGTGTTGATGAAACACAGAAATGGCATCGGCATTGATTACAACAGGCACCATGCGGACTTTTCTCCATGGGAGTAATGTCTCAAGCTATCAACGCTTTGATCGTTCCCTGGGAGACCGGTAGTGGAATCCGAAGCACATCTGGAAGCTTCCTGTAATCTGTGGACGTTCAGAGTGTTGATGAAACACAGAAATTGCATCGGGATTGAATACAAAAGGCACCATGCGAACTTTTCACTATGGGAGTAATGTCCCAAACTCTCTACACTTTGATCGATTCCTGGGAAACCAGTAGTAGTTTCCACAGCACACCTGGAGGCATTCTGTAATCTGTGGACGTTCAGAGTGTTGATGAAACACAGAAATTGCATCGGGATTGAATACAAAAGGCACCATGCGAACTTTTCACTATGGGAGAAATGTCTCAAACTGTCTACGATTTGATCGTTCCCTGGGAGACCAGTAGTAGTTTCCGAAGCACATCTAGAGTTTCATGTAATCTGAGGACGTTCCGAGTGTTGATGAAACACAGAAATTGCATCGGGATTGAATAAAACAGGCACTATGCGGACTTTTTTCCATGGGAATAATGTCTCAAACTGTCTATGCTTTGATCGATTCCTGGGGGACCAGTAGTAGTTTCCGAAGCACAGCTGGAGACTTCCTGTAACCTGTGGACGTTCAGAGTGTTGATGAAACACAGATATTGCATCGGGATTGAATGCAACAGGCACTGTGCGGACTTTTCTCCATGGGAGTAATGTCTCAAATTGTCTATTCTTTGATCGTTCCCTGGGAGACCAGTAGTAGATTCCGAAGGACTTCTGGAAACTTCATGTAATCTGTGGACGTTTAGAATATTGATGAAACACATAAATTGCATCGGGATTGAAAACAAAAGGCCAAATGCTGACTTTTTTCCATGGGAGTAATTTCTGAAAAACAGCCTGCGCTTTCAGCGATTCCTGGGAGACCAGTAGTAGTTTCCGAAGCACATCCGGAGGCTTCCTGTAATCTGTGGACGCTCAGAGTGTTGATGAAACAGTGATATTGCTTTGGGATTGAATGCAACAGGTACCATGCGGACTTTTCTCCATGGGGGTAATGTCTCAAACTGTCTACGCTTTGATCGATACCTGGTAGACCAGAGTAGTTTCCGAAGCACATCTGGAGTCTTCCTGTAATCTGTGGATGTTCAGTGTTGATGAAACACGGAAATTGCATCGGGATTGAATACACAAGTCACCATGCGGACTTTTCTCCATGGGAGTAATGTCTCAAACTGTCTACGCTTTGATCGCTTCCTGGCAGACCAGTAGTAGTTTCCGAAGTAAATCTGGAGGCATCCTGTAATCCGTCGACGTTCAGAGCGTTGATGAAACACAAAAATTGCATCGGGATTAAATATAATAGGCACCATGTCGACTTTTCTCCATGGGAGTAATGTCTCAAACTGTCTACGCTTTGATCGATACCTGGGAGACCCGAGTAGTTTCCGAAGCACATCTGGAGACTTCCTGTAATCTGTGGATGTTCAGTGTTGATGAAACATGGAAATTGTGTCGGGATTGAATACACAAGGCACCATGCGGACTTTTCTCCATGGGAGTAATGTCTCAAACTGACTACGTTTTGATTCATCCCTGGCAGACCAGTAGTAGTTTCCGTAGCACATCTGAAGGCATCCTGTAAACTGTCGACGTTCAGAGTGTTGATGAAACACAAAAATTGCATCGGGATTGAATAGAACAGGCACCATGCGGAATTTTCTCAATGGGAGTTATGTCTCAAACTGTCTACGTTTTGATCGATTCCTGGGAGACCAGTAGTAGTTTCCGAGGCACATATGGAGGTTTCATGTAATCTGTGGACGTTCAAAGTGTTGATGAAACACAGAAATTGCATCAGGATTGAATACAACAGGCACCATGCGGAAATTTCTGCATGGGAGTAATGTCCCAAACTGTCAACGCTTTGATAGATTCGTGGGAGACCAGTAGTAGTTTCGGAAGCATATCTGAAGGCTTCCTGTGATCTGTGGACTTTCAGAGTGTTGATGAAACAGATAAATTGCATCGGGATTGAATACAACACGCACCATGCAGACTTCTCACCATGGGAGAAATGTCTCAAACTGTCTACGCTTTGATTGTTCCCAGGGAGACCAGTAGTAGTTTCCGAAGCACATCTGGAGTCTTCCTGTAATCTGTTGACGTTCAGAGTGTAGATGAAACACAAAAATTGCATCGGGATTGAATAGATCAGGCACCATGCGGTCTTTTCTCCATGTGGGTAATGTATCGAACTTTACGCTTTGATCGATTCTGTAGAGACCAGTAGTAGTTTCTGAAGCACATCTGGAGGCTTCTTGTAATCTGTGGACGTTCAGAGTGTTGATGAAACACAGAAATTGCATCTTGATTGAATGCAACAGGCACCATCCGGACTTTTCTCCACGATAGTTATTTCTCAAACTGTCTACGCTTTGATCGATTCCTGGGAGACCAGTAGAAGTTTCCGAAGCACATCTAGAGTTTCATGTAATCTGAGGACGTTCCGAGTGTTGATGAAACACAGAAATTGCATCGGGATTGAATAAAACAGGCACTATGCGGACTTTTTCCCATGGGAATAATGTCTCAAACTGTCTACGCTTTGATCGTTCCCTGGCATACCGGTAGTGGAATCCGAAGCACATCTGGAGGCATTCTGTAATCTGTGGACGTTCAGAGTGTTGATGAAACACAGAAATTGCATCGGGATTGAATACAAAAGGCACCATGCGAACTTTTCACTATGGGAGTAATGTCTCAAACTGTCTACGATTTGATCGTTCCCTGGGAGACCAGTAGTAGTTTCCGAAGTAAATCTGAAGGCTTTCTGTAATTTGTGGACGTTCAGAGAGTAGATCAAACACAGAAATTGCATCGGGATTGAATACAACAGGCACCATGCGGACTTTTCTCCATGGGAGTAATGTCTCAATCTGTCTACGCTTTGATCGATTCCTGGGAGACCAGTAGTAGTTTCCGAGGCACATCTGGAGGTTTCATGTAATCTGTGGACGTTCAAAGTGTTGATGAAACACAGAAATTGCATCAGGATTGAATACAACAGGCACCATGCGGAAAATTCTGCATGGGGGTAATGTCCCAAACTGTCAACGCTTTGATAGATTTCTGGGAGACCAGTAGTAGTTTCCAAAGCATATATGGAGGCTTAATGTAATCTATGGACGTTCAGAATGTTAATGAAACACAGAAATTGCATCGTAATTGAATACAACAGGCACCATGCCGACTTCTCTAAATGGGAGTTCTGTCTCAAACTGTCTATACTTTGATCGATTCCTGCGAGAACACTAGTAGTTTCCGCAGCACTTCTGGAAGCTTCCTGTAATCTGTGGACGTTCTGAGTGTTGATGAAACACAGAAATTTAATCGGGATTGAACACAACAGACACCAAGAAGAATTTTGTAATAGGGAGTAATGTCACAAACTCTCTACTCTTTAATCGATTCCTGGGAGACATGTAGTTGTTTCCGAATCAAAACTGGAATCATTCTGTAGTCTGTGGACTTTCAGTGTGTTGATGAAACACTGAAATTGCATCGGGAATTTAATAAAACAAGCCACATTCGGACTTTTCTGAATGGGAGTAATGTCTCAAACTGTCAAAGCTTTTATCTTTTACTGGGAGACCAGTAGTAGTTTCCGGAACACTTCAGGAGGCAATCTGTAATCTGTGGAATTTCAGAGTGTTGATGAAACATAGAAATTGCATTGGGATTGAATACAACAGCACCATGCGGACTTTGCTCAATGGGAGTAATGTCTCAAAGTGTCTACGATTTGATCGACTCCTGGGAGACCAGTAGTAGTTTCCGAAGCACATCTTGGGGCATTCTATAATCTGTGGACGTATAGAGTATTGATGAAACACAGATATTGCATCGGGAGTGAATACAACAGTCACCATGCGGACTTTGCACTATGGGAGTAATGTCTCAAACTGTCTACGCTTTGATTGTTCCCTGGGAGACCAGTAGTAGTTTCTGAAGAGCATCTGGGGGCCTTCTGTATTCTATGGATGTCAGTGTGTTGACAAAACACAGAAATTGCATCGGGATTGAATACAACAGGCACCATGCGGACTTTTCTCAATGGGATATTTGTCTCAAACTTATTACACTTTGGTCGATTCCTGGGAGTCCAATAGTAGGTTCCGAAGCACATCTCTAGGCATTCTGTAATATGTGGACATTCAGAGTGTTGATGAAACACAGAAATTGCATCGGCATTGATTACAACAGGCACCATGCGGACTTTTCTCCATGGGAGAATGTCTAAAACTATCTACGATTTGATCGTTCCCTGGGAACCCGGTAGTGGAATCCGAAGCACATCTGGAGGCTTCCTGTAATCTATGGACTTTCAGAGTGTTAATGAAACACTGAAATTGCATCGGGATTGAATAGATCAGGCACCTTGCGGAATTTTCTCCATGGGAGTAATGTCTCATAATGTCTACGATTTGATCGATTCCTGAGAGACCAGTAGTAGTTTAAGAAGCACATCTGGAGGCTTCCTGTAATCTGTGGACGTTCAGAGCGTTGATGAAACACAGAAATTTCATCGGGATTGAATACAACAGGCACCATGCGGACTTTTCTCCAAGGGAGTTATTTCTCAAACTGTCTACGCTATGATCGATTCCTGGGAGACCAGTAGAAGTTTCCAAAGCACATCTAGAGTTTCATGTAATCTGAGGACGTTCCGAGTGTTGATGAAACACAGAAATTCCATCGGGATTGAATAAAACAGGCACTATGCGGACTTCTTTCCATGGGAATAATGTCTCAAACTGTCTACGCACTGATCGATTCCTGGGGGACCAGTAGTAGTTTCCGAAGCACATCTGGAGACTTCCTGTAACCTGTGGACGTTCAGAGTGTTGATGAAACACAGATATTGCATCGGGATTGAATGCAACAGGCACCGTGCGGACTTTTCTCCATGGGAGTAATGTCTCAAATTGTCTATTCTTTGATCGTTCCCTGGGAGACCAGTAGTTGATTCCGAAGGACTCCTGGAAACTTCATGTAATCTGTGGACGTTTAGAATATTGATGAAACACGTAAATTGCATCGGGATTGAAAACAAAAGGCCAAATGCTGACTTTTTTCCATGGGAGTAATATCTGAAAAACAGCCCACGCTTTCAGCGATTCCTGGGAGACCAGTAGTAGTTTCGGAAGCACATCTGGAGGCAATCTGTAATCTGTGGACGTTTAGAGTGTTGATGAAACACAGACATTGCATCGGGATTGAATACAACAGTCACCATGCGGACTTTTCACCATGGGAGTAATGTCTCAAACTGTCTGCGCCTTGATTGTTCCCTGGGAGACCAGTAGTAGTTTCCGAAGAGCATCTGGGGCATTCTGTATTCTATAAACGTCAGTGTGTTGATTTGACACAAAAAATTGCATCGGGATTGAATACAACAGTCACCATGCGGACTTTTCTCAATGGGAGTTAAGTCCCAAACTTTCGACACTTTGGTCGATTCCCTTGGAGTCCATTAGTAGGTTCCGAAGCACATCTGGAGGTTTTCTGTAATCTGTGGACGTTCAGAGTGTTGATGAAACACTGAAATTGCATCGGGATTGAATGGAACAGGCACCATTAAAAACTTTTGTCATAGGGAGTAATGTCCCAAACTCTCTACGCTTTGATCGATTCCTGGGAGACCAGTAGTAGTTTCCAAAGCATACATGAAGGCTTAATGTAATCTATGGACGTTCAGAATGTTAATGAAACACAGAAATTGCATCGTAATTGAATACAACAGGCACCATGCGGACCTCTCTACATGGTAGTTCTGTCTCAAGCTGTCTATACTTTGATCGATTCCTGCGAGACCACTAGTAGTTTCCACAGCACATCTGGAAGCTTCCTGTAATCTGTGGACTTTCAGAGTATTGATGAAACACAGAAATTGCATCGGGATTGAATACAAAGGGCACAATGCGAACTTTTCACTATGGGAGTAATGTCTCAAACTGTCTACGATTCGATCGTTCCCTGGGAGACCAGTAGTAGTTTTTGAAGTATATCTGAAGGCTTTCTGTAATATGTGGACGTTCAGAGTTTTGATGAAACACAGAAATTGCATCGGCATTGAATACAACAGGCACCATGCCTAGTTTTCTCCATGGGAGTTATGTCTCTAACTGTCTACGCTTTGATCGTTCCCTGGGAGACCAGTAGTAGTTTGCGAAGCACATCTGAAGGTTCCTGACATCTGTGGACGTTCAGAGTGTAGATCAAACACAGTAATTGCATCGGGATTGAATACAACAGGCTCCATGCGGACTTTTCTCCATGGGAGTAATGTGTCAAACTGTCTACGCTTGGATCGATTCCTGGGAGACCAGTAGTAGTTTCCGAAGCACATCTGGAGGCTTCATGTAGTGTGTGGACGTTCCGAGTGTTGATGAAACACAGAAATTACATCAGGATTGTATACACAAGGCACCATGCGGACTTTTCTCCATGGGAGTAATGTCTCAAATTGTCTACGCTTTGATTATTCCCTGGGAGACCAGTAGTAGTTTCCGAAGCAAATCTGGAGGCATCCTGTAATCTGTCGACGTTCAGAGCGTTGATGAAACACAAAAATTGCATCGGGATTGAATATAATAGGCACCATGCCGAATTTTCTCCATGTTAGTCATGTCTCAAACTGTCTACGATTTGATCGTTCCCTGGGAGACCAGTAGTAGTTTCCGTAGCACATCTGGATGCTACATGTAATCTCTGGACGTCCTGAGTGTTGATGAAACACAGAAATTACATCGGGATTGAATACTACCGGCACCATACGGACTTTTCTCTATGGGAGTAATGTCTCAAACTGTCTATGCTTTGATCGAATCCTGGGAGACCAGTAGTAGTTTCCGAAGCACATCTGGAGGCTTCATGGAGTCTGTGAACGTTTTGCGTGTTAATGAAACACAGAAATTGCTTAGGGATTGAATACAACAGGCACCATGCGGACTTTTCTCAATGGGACCTATGTCTCAAACTGTCTACGCTTTGATTGTTCCCTGGGAGACCAGTAGTAGTTTCCGAAGCAAATCTGGAGGCATCCTGTAATCTGTCGACGTTCAGATCGTTGAAGAAACACAAAAATTGCATCGGGATTCAATATAATAGGCACCATGCAAAATTTTCTCCATGGTAGTTATGTCTCAAACTGTCTACGATTTGATCGTTCCCTGGGGGACCAGTAGTAGTTTTCGTAGTACATCTGGAGGCTTTCTGTAATCTGTGGACGTTCAGAGTGTTGATGAAACACAGATATTGCTTTGGGATTGAATGCAACAGGCACCATGAAGACTTTTCTCCATGGGAGTTATGTCTCAAACTGTCTACGCTTTGATCGATACCTGGGAGACCAGAGGTAGTTTCCGAAGCACATGTCGAGTCTTCCTGTAATCTGTGGACGTTCCGAGTGTTGATGAAACACAGAAATTGCATCGGGATTGAATACACAAGGCACCATGCGGCCTTTTCTCCGTGGGAGTAATGTCTCAAACTGTCTACGTTTTGATCGATTCCTGGGAGACCAGTAGTAGTTTCCGAACGACTTCTGGAGGCTTCATGTAATCTGTGGACGTTCAGCGTGTTCCTGAAACACAGAAATATCTTCGGGATTGAATACAACAGGCACCATGCGGAAATTTCTGCATGGGAGTAGTGTTCCAAACTGTCTACGCTTTGATAGATTTCTGGGAGACCAGTAGTAGTTTACGATGCACATCTATAGGCATTCTGTAATCTATGGATTTTCAGTATGGTGATGAAACACAGAAATTGCATCGGGGCTGAATACAATAGGCACCATGAAGACTTTTCTCCATTGGAGTTATGTCTCAAACTGTCTACGCTTTGATCGATACCTGGGAGACCAGAGGTAGTTTCTGAAGCACATGTTGAGTCTTCCAGTAATCTGTGGACGTTCAGAGTGTTAATGAAACACTGAAATTGCATCGGGATTGAATATAACAGGCACCATGTATACTTTTGCCATAGGGAGTAATGTCTCAAACTCTCTACGCTTTGATCGATTTCTGGGAGACCAGTAGTAGTTTCCACAGCACATCTGGAGGCATTCTGTAATCTGTGAGCGTTCAGAGTGTTGATGAAACACAGAAATTGCATCGGAATTGAATACAACAGGCACCATGCAAACTTTTCACTATGGGAGCAATGTCTCAAACTGTCTACGATTCGATCGTTCCCTGTCGGACCAGTAGTAGTTACCGAAGTACATCTGAAGGCTTTCTGTAATCTGTGGACGTTCAGTCTCTTGATGAAACACAGGAAATGCATCGGGATTTAATACCACAGGCACCATGCGGACTTTTCTCCATGGGAGTAATGTCTCTAACTGTCTACGTTTTGATCGTTCCCTGTCGGACCAGTAGTAGTTTACGAAGTACATCTGAAGGCTTTCTGTAATCTGTCGACGTTCAGTGTGTTGATGAAACACAGGAAATGCATCGGGATTTAATACAACAGGCACCATGCGGACTTTTCTCCATGGGGGTAATGTCTCTAACTGTCTACGCTTTGATCGTTCTCTGGGAGACCAGTAGTAGTTTGTGAAGCACATCTGAAGGTTCCTGTAATCTGTGGACGTTCAGAGTGTAGATCAAACACAGAAATTGCATCGGGATTGAATACAACAAGGACCATGCGGACTTTTCTCCATGGTAGTAATGTATCAAACTGTCTACGATTTGATCGTTCCCTGGGAGACCAGTAGTAGTTTCCGTAGCACATCTGGATGCTACATGTAATCTCTGGACGTCCTGAGTGTTGATGAAACACAGAAATTACATCGGGATTGAATACTACCGGCACCATGCGGACTTTTCTCTATGGGAGTAATGTCTCAAACTGTCTATGCTTTGATCGAATCCTGGGAGACCAGTAGTAGTTTCCGAAGCACATCTGGAGGCTTCATGGAGTCTGTGAACGTTTTGCGTGTTAATGAAACACAGAAATTGCTTAGGGATTGAATACAACAGGCACCATGCGGACTTTTCTCAATGGGACCTATGTCTCAAACTGTCTACGCTTTGATTGTTCCCTGGGAGACCAGTAGTAGTTTCCGAAGCAAATCTGGAGGCATCCTGTAATCTGTCGACGTTCAGATCGTTGAAGAAACACAAAAATTGCATCGGGATTCAATATAATAGGCACCATGCAAAATTTTCTCCATGGTAGTTATGTCTCAAACTGTCTACGATTTGATCGTTCCCTGGGGGACCAGTAGTAGTTTTCGTAGTACATCTGGAGGCTTTCTGTAATCTGTGGACGTTCAGAGTGTTGATGAAACACAGATATTGCTTTGGGATTGAATGCAACAGGCACCATGAAGACTTTTCTCCATGGGAGTTATGTCTCAAACTGTCTACGCTTTGATCGATACCTGGGAGACCAGAGGTAGTTTCCGAAGCACATGTCGAGTCTTCCTGTAATCTGTGGACGTTCCGAGTGTTGATGAAACACAGAAATTGCATCGGGATTGAATACACAAGGCACCATGCGGTCTTTTCTCCGTGGGAGTAATGTCTCAAACTGTCTACGTTTTGATCGATTCCTGGGAGACCAGTAGTAGTTTCCGAACGACTTCTGGAGGCTTCATGTAATCTGTGGATGTTCAGCGTGTTCCTGAAACACAGAAATATCTTCGGGATTGAATACAACAGGCACCATGCGGAAATTTCTGCATGGGAGTAGTGTTCCAAACTGTCTACGCTTTGATAGATTTCTGGGAGACCAGTAGTAGTTTACGATGCACATCTATAGGCATTCTGTAATCTATGGATGTTCAGTATGGTGATGAAACACAGAAATTGCATCGGGACTGAATACAATAGGCACCATGAAGACTTTTCTCCATTGGAGTTATGTCTCAAACTGTCTACGCTTTGATCTATACCTGGGAGACCAGAGGTAGTTTCTGAAGCACGTGTTGAGTCTTCCTGTAATCTGTGGACGTTCAGAGTGTTAATGAAACACTGAAATTGCATCGGGATTGAATATAACAGGCACCATGTATACTTTTGCCATAGGGAGTAATGTCTCAAACGCTCTACGCTTTGATCGATTCTTGGGAGACCAGTAGTATACTCCGAAGCACATCTGGAAGCTTCCTGTAATCTGTGGGCGTTTAGAGTGTTGATGAAACACAGAAATTGGATCGGGGTTGAATACAAGCACTATGAGGACATTACTAAATGGGAGTAATGTCTCAAACTGTCTACGCTTTCATCGATTCCTGGGAGACCAGTAGTAGATTTCGCAGCACATCTGGAAGCTTCCTGTAATCTGTGGGCGTTTAGAGTGTTGATGAAACACAGAAATTGCATCGGGATTGAATACAACAGGATTCATGCGGACTTTTCTCAATTCGAGTAATGTCTCAAACAGTCTTCGATTTGATCGATTCCTGGGAGACCAGTAGCAGTTTCCCAAGCACATCTGGAGGCATTCTGTAATCAGTGGACGTTCACAGTGTTGATGAAACACATAAATTGCATCGGGATTGAATAGAAGCACAATGCGGACATTTCTAAATGGGAGTAATGTCTCAAACTGTCTACGATTTGATCGTACCCTGGTAAACAGTAGTATTTTAAGAAACACATCTGGAGGCTTGCTGTAATCTGTAGGTGTTCAGAGTGTTGATGAAACACAGAGATTGCATTGGGATTGAATACAACATGGCAAATGCGGACATTTCTCCATGGGAGTAATGTCTCAAACTGTCTACGATTTGAATGATTCCTGGGAGACCAGTAATAGTTTCCGAAGCACATCTGGGGGGCATTCTGTAATCGGTGACTTTTCAGAGTGTTGGTGAAATACAGAAATACCATAGGGATGTAATACAACAGTCATCATGATTACTTTTCTCCATGGGAGTAATGTCTCAAACTGTCTACGCTTTGAACGTTCCCTGGAAGATCAGTAGTAGTTTAAGAAGCACATCTGGAGGCTTCATGTAATTTGTGGACGTTCAGAGTATGGTTGAAACACAGAAAATTCATCGTAATTCAATAGAGCAGGCCAAATGCGGACTTTTAACCATGGGAGTAATTTCTCAAACTGTCTACCATTTGATCGATTCCTGGGAGACCAGTAGTAGTTTCCGAAGCACATCTGGAGGATTAATGTAATCTGTGGACTTTCAGAGTGTTGATAAAACACAGAAATTTCTTCGGGATTGAATACAACAGGCACCATGCGGACATTTGTCCATGGGAGTAATGTCTCAAACTGTCTACGCGTTGATCGATTAATGGGAGACCAGTAGCAGCTTCCCATGCCCATCTGGAGCATCCTGTAATCTGTGGTCCTTCTCAGTGTTGATAAAAAACAGAAATTGCATCGGGATTGAATACAAGCACTATACGGACATTTATAAATGGGAGTAGTGGCTCAAACGGTCTACGCTTTGATCGATTCCTGGGTGATCATTAGTAGTTTCCGAAGCACATCTGGAAGCTTCCTGTAATCTGTGGGCGTTTAGAGTGTTGATGAAACACAGAAATTTCATCGGGTTTGAATACAAGCACTATGCGGATATTACTAAACGGGAGTAATGTCTCAAACTGTCTACACTTTGATTGATTCCTGGGAGACCAGTAGTAGATTTCGCACCACAATAGGCAGCTTCCTGTAATCTGTAGCTCTTCAGAGTGTTGATGAAACACAGAAATTGCATCGGGATTGAATACAACAGGCACCATGCGGACTTTTCTCCATGGGAGTAATGTCTCAAACTGTCTACGCTTTGATCGTACAATGGTAGACCAGTAGTATTCTAAGAAACACATCTGGAGGCTCGCTGTAATCTGTAGATGTTCAGAGTGTTGATGAAACACAGAAATTTCACCGGCATTGAATACAACAGCCACTATGCGGACATTTCTCCATGGGAGTAATGTCTCAAACTGTCTACGCTTTGATCGATTCCTGGGAGACCAGTAGTAGTTTCCGAAGGACATCTGGGAGCTTCATGTATGGAGGTTTCATGTAATCTGTGGACGTTCAGCGTGTTGATAAAACACAGAAATTGGTTCGGGATTGAATACAACAGGCACCATGCGGAAATTTCTGCATGGGAGTAGTGTCCCAAACTGTCAACGTTTTGATAGATTTCTGGGAGCAAAGTAGTAGTTTCCGAAGCACATCTGGAGGCATTCTGTAATCTATGGACATTCAGTATGTTGATGAAACACAGAAATTGCATCGGGATTGAATACAATAAGCACCATGCGGACTTTTCTCAATGGGAGTTATGTCTCAAACTGTCTACACTTTGGTCTATTCCTGGGAGACCATTAGTAGTTTCCGAAGCACATCTGGAGGCATTCAGTAATCTGTGGACATTCAGAGTGTTGGTGAAACACAGAAATTGAATCGGCATTCATTACAACAGGCACCTTGCGGACTGTGCTCCATGGGAGTAATGTCTCAAACTGTCTACGCTCTGATCTTTCCCTGGGAGACCGGTAGTGGAATCCGAAGCACATCTGGAGGCTTCCTGTAATCTGTGGACGTTCAGAGTGTTAATGAAACACAGATATTGCATCGGGATTGAATACAACAGTCACCATGTGGACTTTTCACCATGGGTGTAATGTCTCAAACTGTCTACGATTTGATTGTTTCCTGGGAGACCGGTAGTGGAATCCGAAGCACATCTGGAGGCCTCCTGTAATCTGTGGACGTTCATAGTGTTAATGAAACACTGAAATTACATCGGGATTGAATATAACAGACACCATGAAAACTTTTGTCATAGTGAGTAATGTCTCAAACTCTCAACGCTTTTATCGATTCCTGGGAGACAGTAGTAGTTTCCACAGCACATCTGGAGGCATTCTGAAATCTGTGGACGTTCAGAGTGTTGATGAAACACAGAAATTGCATCGGGATTAAATACAAAGTGCACCATGCGAACCTTTCACTTTGGGAGTAATGTCTCAAACTGTGTACGCTTTGATCGTACCCTGGTGGAACAGTAGTACTTTAGGAAACACATCTGGAGGCTTGCTGTAATCTGTAGATGTTCAGAGTGTTGATGAAACACAGAGATTGCATCGGGATTGAATACAACAGGGCAAATGCGCACTTTTCTCATTGGGAGTTATGTCTCAAACTGTCTACACTTTGGTCGATTCCTGGGAGACCATTAGTAGGTTCCGAAGCACATCTGGAGGCATTCTGTATTCTGTGGACATTCAGAGTGTTGATGAAACACAGAGATTGCATCGGGATTGAATACAACAGGGCAAATGCGCACTTTCCTCCACGGGAGTAATGTCTCAAACTGTCTACGATTTGATCGATTCCTGGGAGACCAGTAATAGATTCCGAAGCACATCTGGGGGGCATTCTGTAATCGGGGAACTTTCAGAGTGTTGATGAAATACAGAAATTCCATAGGGATTGAATACAACAGGCATCATGCAGACTTTTCTCCATGGGAGTAATGTCTCAAATTGTCTACGCTTTGATCGTTCCCTGGGAGACCGGTAGTGGGATCCGAAGCACAACTGGAGGCTTTATGTAATCTGTGGACGATCAGAGCGTTCATGAAGCACAGAAATTGAATCGGGATTGAATACAACAGGCACCATGCGGACTTTCTTCCATGGGAGTAATGTCTCAAACTGTCTACGCGTTGATCGATTAATGAGAGACCAGTAGCAGCTTCCCAAGCACATCTGGAGGTATCCTGTAATCTGTGGTCCTTCTCAGTGCTGATAAAAAACAGAAATTTCATCGGGATTGAATACAAGCACTATACAGTCATTTATAAATGGGAGTAATGTCTCAAACGGTCTACGCTTTGATCGATTCCTGGGAGACCAGTAGTAGTTTTCGAAGCACATCTGGAAGCTTCCTGTATTCTTTGGGCGTTTAGAGTGTTCATGAAACACAGAAATTGCATCGGGGTTGAATACAAGCACTATGCGGACATTACTAAATGGGAGTAATGTCTCAAACTCTCTACGCTTTCATCGATTCCTGGGAGACCAGTAGTAGATTTCGCAGCATATCTGGCAGCTTCCTGTAATCTGTGGACCTTCAGAGTGTTGATGAAACACAGTAATTGCATCGGGATTGAATACAACAGGATTGATGCGGACTTTTCTCAATTCTAGTAATGTCTCAAACAGTCTACGCTTTTATCGATTCCTGGGAGACCAGTAGCAGTTTCCCAAGCACATCTGGAGGCATTCTGTAATCAGTGGACGTTCACAGTGTTGATGAAACACATAAATTGCATCGGGATTGAATAGAAACACTATGCGTACATTTCTAAATGGGAGTAATGTCTCAAACTGTCTACGCTTTGATCGTACCCTGGTAGAAAAGTAGTATTTTAGGAAACACATCTGGAGGCTTGCTGTAATCTGTAGATGTTCAGAGTGTTGATGAAACACAGAGATTGCATCGGGATTGAATACAACAGGGCAAATGCGGACTTTTCTCCATAGGAGTAATGTCTCAAACTGTCTACGATTTGATCGATTCCTAGGAGACCAGTAATAGTATCCGAGGCACATCTGGGGGGCATTCTGCAATCGGTGGACTTTCAGAGTGTTGATGAAATACAGAAATTCCATAGGGATTGAATACAACAGGCACATAATTACTTTTCTCCATAGGAGTTATGTCTCAAACTGTCTACGCTTTGAACGTCCCCTGGAAGATCATTACTAGTTTAAGAAGCACATCTGGAGGCTTCAGGTAATCTGTGGACGTTCAGAGTATGGTTGAAACACAGAAAATTTATCGTAATTGAATAGAGCAGGCCAAATGCGGACTTTTAACCATGGGAGTAATTTCTCAAACTCTCTACCATTTGATCGATTCCTGGGAGACCAGTAGTAGTCTCTGAAGCACATCTGGAGGCTTAATGTAATCTGTTGACCTTCAGAGTGTTGATAAAACACAGAAATTTCTTCGGGATTGAATACAACAGGCACCATGCAGACTTTTCTCCATGGGAGTAATGTCTCAAACTGTCTACGATTTGATTGACTCCTGGGATACCAGTAGTTGTTTCCGAAGCACAACTGAAGGCTTCGTGTAATCTGTGGACGATCAGAGCGTTCATGAAGCACAGAAATTGTATCGGGATTGAATACAACAGGCACCATGCGGACTTTTCTCCATGAGAGTAATGTCTCAAACTGTCTACGAGTTGATCGATTAATGGGAGACCAGTAGCAGCTTCCCAAGCACATCTGGAGGCATCCTGTAATCTGTGGTCTCTCTCAGTGTTGAAAAAAAAAAAACAGAAATTGCATCGGGATTGAATACAACAGGCACCTAGGGGACTTTTCTCCATGGGAGTAATGTCTCAAACTGTCTACGATTTGATCGACTCCTGGGATACCAGTAGTTGTTTCAGAAGCACAACTGGAGGATTCATGTAATCTGTGGACGATCAGAATGTTGATGAAACACAGAAATTGACCCGCCATTGAATACAAGAGCCACTATGCGGACATTTCTCCATGGGAGTAATGTCCCAAACCGTCTAAGCTTTGTTCGATTCCTGGGAGACCAGTAGTAATTTCCAAAGCACATATGGAGGCATTCTGTAAACTGTGAACGTTCAGAGTGTAGATGAAACACAGAAATTGCATCTTGATTGAATACAACAGGCACCTAGGGGACTTTTCTCCACGGAATAAGGTCTCAAACTGTCTACGCTTTTAAACTTCTTGGCTGATTAGAACTGTGTGCTCGTTCGAAACTTGAACTCGGAACCTTTGCCTTTCGCGGGCGAGTGCTCTACCATCTGAGCTAGCGAACCACGACTCCCGCCCAGTACTCAGATTTTAACTTGTGCCAGTATCTCATCTCCTATCATCCAAACTTTACAGAAGCTCTAATGCGAAACTTGCAGATCTATCACCCCTGAAAGAAAGGATATAGCGGAGACATGGCTTGGCCACAGCCTGGGGGAAGTTTCCAGAATTAGAGCATCTGTAAAGTTTGGAAGGTAGGAGACTAGATACTGGCTGGAGTAAAGCTTTGGGTACCGGGCGTGAGTCGGGCTTCGGTAGCTCAGATGGTAGAGCACTTGCCCGCAAAAGGCAAATGTCCCTAGTTTGAGTCTCGGTCGGGCACACAGTTGTAATCCGCCAGGATGAACCATATCAGCGCACACTCCGCTGAAGAGTGAAAATCTCATTGTGTCTACGCTTTGATCGTACCCTAGGAGACCAGTAGAAGTTTCCAAAGCACATCTGAAGGCTTCCTGTAATCTATGGACGTTCAGAGTGCTGATGAAGCACAGAACTTGCATCGAGATTGAATACAACAGGCACCATGGGGAAATTTCTGCATAGCAGTAATGTCCCAAACTGTCTACGCTTTGATAGATTCCTTTGAGACCAGTAGTAGTTTCCGAAGCACATCTGGAGGCATTCTGAATCTATAGACTTTCAGAGTGTTGATGAAACACGGAAATTGCATCGGGATTGAATACAACAGGCACCATGTGGACTGTTCTCAATGGGAGTTACGTCTCAAACTGTCTACGCTTTGGTAGATTCCTGGGAGTCCAGTAGTAGTTTCCGAAGCACAACTGGAATCATTCTGTAATCTGTGGACATTCAGAGTGTTGATGAACCACTGAAATTGCATCGGGATTTAATACAACACGCTAAATGCGGACTTTTCTCCATGGGAGTAATGTCTCAAACTGTCTACGCTTTGTTTGTTTACTGGGAGACCAGTACTAGTTTCCGAAGCACATCTGGAGGCAATCTGTAATCTGTGGACCTTCAGAGTGTTGATGAAACACAGAAATTGCATTGGGATTGAATACAACAGCACCATGTTGACTTTGCTCAATGGGAGTAACGTCTCAAACTGTCTCCGTTTTGATCGATTCCTGGGAGACAAGTAGTAGTTTCCGAAGCACATCTTGGGGCATTCTGTAATCTGTGGACGTTTAGAGTGTTGGTGAAACACACATATTACAACGGGATTGAATACAGCAGTCACCATGCGGACTATACTCCATGGGAGTAATGTCTCAAACTGTCTATGCTTTGATTGTTCCCTGGGAGACCAGTAGTAGCTACCGAAGTTCATCTGGAGGCATTCTGTATTCTATGAACGTTCAGTGTGTTGATAAACACAGAAACTGCATCGGGATTGAATACAACAGTGACTATGCGGACTTTTCTCAATGGGAGTTATGTGTCACACTTTCTAGACTTTGTTCGATTCCTGGGAGACCATTAGTAGGGTAGTAGGTTACGAAGCACACCTGGAGGTTTCCTGTAGTCTGTAGACGTTCAGAGTGTCAATGAAACACTGAAATTGCAACGGGATTGAATACAACAGGCATCATGCGGACTTTTCTCCATGTCTATTCTTTGATCGTTCCCTGGAATACCAGTAGTAGTTTCCGAAGCACATCTGAAGCTTCCTGTAATCTGTGGACGTTCAGAGTGTTGATCAAACACAGAAATTGCATCGGGATTGAATACAACAGGCACCATGCGGACTTTTCTCCATGGGAGTAATGTCTCTAACTGTCTACGATTTGATCGACGCCTGAGATACCAGTAGTAGTTTCCGAAGCACAACTGGAGGCTTCATGTAATCTGTGGACAATCAGAGCGTTGATGAAGCACAGAAATTGAATCGGGATTGAATACAACAGGCACCATGCGGACTTTTCTCCATAGAAGTAATGTCTCTAACTGTTTAAATTGATCGTTCCCTGGGAGACCAGTAGTAGTTTCCGAAGCACATCTGAAGGCTTCCTGTAATCAGTGTACGTTCTGAGTGTTGATTAAACACAGAAATTGAATCGGAATTGCATACAACAGGCACCATGAGGACTTTTATCCGTGGGAGTACTGTCTCAAATTGTCTGTGCTTTGTTCGATTCCTGGGAGACCAGTAGTACGCTCCCAAGCACATCTGGAGGCATCCTGTAATCTGTGGTCCTTCAGAGTGTTGATGAAACACAGAAATTGCATCGGGATTGATTACAAGCACTATGCGGATATTTCTAAATGGGAGTAATGTCTCAAACTGTCTACGCTTTGATCAAAACCTGGGAGACCAGTAGTAGTTTCCGCAGCACATTACGAAGCTTCCTGTAATCTGTGGACGTTCAGAGTGTTGATGAAACACAGAAATTGCATCGGGATTGAATACAACAGACACCATGTAGACTCTTGTCAGGTCGAGTAATGTCTCAAACTCTCTACTGTTTAATAGATTCCTGGGAGACCAGTAGTAGTTTCCGAAGCATATCTGTAATTATTCTGTAATATATGGACGTTCAGTGTGTTGATGAAACGTAGATATTGCATCGGGATTGAATACAACGGGCACTATGCGGATTTTTCTCAATGCGAGTAATGCCTCAAACTGTCTACACTTTGGTTGATTCCTAGGAGACCAGCACTAGGTTCCGAAGCACATCGGGAGGCATTCTGTAATCTGTGGACATGCAGAGTGTTTATGAAACACACAAATTGCATCGGGACTCAATACAACACGCCAAATGCGGAATTTTCGAAATTTGACTAATGTCTCAAACTGTCTATGCTTTGATCGTTCCCTGGGATACCAATAGTAGTTTCCGAAGCACATCTGTAGGCTTCCTGTGATCTTTGGACGTTCAGTGTGTTGATGAAACACAGAAATTGCATCGGGATTGAATACAACAGGCACCATGCGGACTTTTCTCAATGGGAGTTATGTCTCAAACTTTCTACACTTTGGTCGATTCCTGGGAGACCAGTAGTAGTTTCCGAAGCACAACTGGAGGCTTCATGTAATCTGTGGAGGATCAGAGTGTTGATGAAGCACAGAAATTGAATCGGGATCGAATACAACAGGCACCATGCGGTTTTTTCACAATGGGAGTAATGTCTCAAACTGTCTACGCTTTGATCGTACCCTTGTCGACCAGTAGTATTTTAGGTAACACATCTGAGGGCTTGCTGTAATCTGTGGACGTTCAGAGAGTTGATGAAACACAGAAATTGCATCGGGATTGAATACAACAGTCACTATGCGGACATATCTCCATGGGAGTAATGTCTCTAACTTTCTAAGGTTTGATTGATTCCTGGGAGGCCAGTAGTAGTTTCCGAAGCACATCTGGAGGCAATCTGTAATCTGTGGACCTTCAGAGTGTTGATGAAACACAGAAATTGCATTGGGATTGAATACAAGAGCACCATGCGGACTTTGCTCAATGGGAGTAATGTCTCAAACTTTCTACGCTTTGATAGATTCCTGGGAGACCAGCAGTAGTTTCCGAGGCACATCTAAAGGCTTCATATAAACTATGGACGTTCAGAGAGTTAATTAATCACAGAAATTGCATCGGGATTGAATACAACAGGCACCATGCGGACCTTTCTCCATGGGAGTAATGTCTCAACCTGTCTACAATTTTATCGTTTCCTGGGAAACCTGTTACAGTTTCCGGAGCACATCTGAAGGCTTCCTGTAGTCTGTGGACGTTCAGAGTGTTGATGAATCACAGAAATTGAATCAGGATTGAATACAACAGGCACTATGCGGTCTTTTCTCAATTTGAGATACGTTTCAAAGTTTCTACACTTTATTTGATTCTGGGAGATCAGTACTAGGTTCCGAAGCACATCTGGAGGCATTCTGTAATCTGTGGACATTCAGAGTGTTTATGAAACACAGAGATTGCATCGGGATTGAATACAACACGCCAAATGCGGACTTTTCTCCATGGCAGTAATGTGTCAGACTGTCTACGATTTGATCGTTCCCTGGGAGACCAGCAGTAGTTTCCGAAGCATATCTGGAGGCTTCCTGTGATCTGTTGACGTTCAAAGTGTTGATGAAACACAGAAATTGCATCGGGATTGAGTGCAACAGCCACCATGCAGTCTTTTCACCATGGGAGTAATGTCTCAAACTGTCTACGCTTTGATCGTTCCCTGGGAGACCAGTAGTAGTTTCCGAAGCACTTCTGGTGGCTTCATGTAATCTGTGGACGTTCAGAATGTTGATGAAACACAGAAATTGCATCTAGATTGAATACAAGAGGCACCATGCGGAAATTTCTGCATGGGAGTAATGTCCCAAACTGTCTACGCTTTGAGACCAGTAGTAGTTTCTGAAGCAAATCTGGAGGCATCCTGTAATCTGTCGACTTTTAGAGTGTTGATGAAACACAAAAATTGCATCTGGATTGAATACAACAGTCACCATGCGGACCATCCTCCACGGGAATAAAGTCTCAAACTGTCTACACTTTGAAACTTCCTGGCAGATTAAAAGTGTGTGCCCGACCGAAAGTTGAACTCGGGACCTTTACGTTTCGCGGGCAAGTGCTCTACCATCTGAGCTACCGAAGCACAACTCACGATCGGTACTCATTGCTTTACTTCTGCCAGTATCTCGTCTCCTACCTTCCAAACTTTACAGAAGCTCTAAAGAGAAACTTGCAGATCTTGCACCCCTGAAAGAAAGGATATAGCCGCTACATGGCTTAGCCACAGCTTAGGGGATGTTTAAAGAATTAGAGCTTCTGTGCAGTTTGGAAGGTAGGACACAAGATTCTGGCAGAAGTAACGCTGTGAGTACCGGGCGAGAGTCGTGCTTCGGTAGCTCAGATGGTAGAGCACTTGCCCGCAAAAGCCAAATGTCCCTAGTACGAGTCTCTGTCAGGCACACGGTTGTAATCTGCCAGGAAAATTCGTATCAGCGCACAATCCACTGCAGAGTGAAAATCTCATTCCGTCTACGCTTTGATCGTTCCCTGAGAGACCAGTAGTAGTTTCCAAAGCACATCTGAATGCTTCCTGTAATCTGTGGACGTCCAGAATGTTGATGCAACACAGAAATTGCATCGGGATTGAATACAACAGGCACCATGCGGAAATTTCTGAATTTGAGTAATGTCCGAAACTGTCTACGCTTTGATACATTCCTGGGAGACCAGCAGTAGCTTCCGAAGCACTTCTGGAGGCTTCATATAATCTATGGACGTTCAGAGTGTTAATAAATCACAGAAATTGCATCGGGATTGAATACAACAGACACCATGCGACTTTTCTCCATGGGAGTAATGTCTCAAACTGTCTACACTTTTATCGTTCCCTGGGAAACCAGTAGTAGCTTCCGTAGCACATCTGAAGGCTTCCTGTAATCTGTGGACGTTCAGAGTGTTGATGAAACACAGAAAATGAATCGGGATTGAAAACAAAGGGCCAAATGCGGACTTTTCTCCAGGGGAGTAATGTCTCAATCAGTCTACGCTTTGATCGATTCCTGGGAGACCAGTATTAGTTTTCGAAGCACATCTGGAGTCATTATGTAATCTGTGGACCTAAAGAGTGTTGATGAAAGACAGAAATTGCATCGGTATTAAATACAACAGCCACCATGCGGACATTGCTCAATTGGACTAATGTCTCAAACTATCTACGCTTTGATCGATTCCTGGGAGACTAGTAGTAGCTTCCCAAGCGTATTTCATCGGGATTGAATACAACAGGCACCATGCGGTCTTTTTCCAATGGGAGTTACGTTTCAAACTGTCACACTTTGGTCGATACCTGGGAGGCCAGTAGTAGCTTCCGAAGCACATCTGGGATCATCTTGTAATCTGTGGATGTTTGGAATATCGATGTAACACAGAAATTGAATCGGGATTGAAAACAAAAGGACAAATGCTGATTTTTCTCCATATGGTTTCATCGATTCCTGGGAGACCAGTAGTAGTTTTCGAAGCACATCTGTAGAAATGCTGTAATCTGTGGACCTAAAGAGTGTTGATGAAAGACAGAAATTGCATCGGGATTGAATACAACAGGCACAATGGGGACTTTTCTCCATGGCAGTAGTGTCTCAAACTGTCTACGCTTTGATTGTTCCCTTTGAGACCACAAGTAGTTTCTGAAGCAAATCTGGAGGCATCCTATAATCTGTCGACGTTCAGAGTGTTGATTAAACACAAAAATTGCATCGGGATTGAATAGAATAGGCACCATGCGAACGTTTCCCTATGGGAGTAATGTCACGAGCTGTCTACGCTTAGATCGTCGTTTGGGAGACCAGTTGAAGTTTCCAAATCACATCGGGAGGCTTCCTGTAATCTGTGGACGTGCAGAGTGTTGATGAAACTCCGAAATGGCATCGGGATTGAATACAAGCACTATGCGGATATTTCTAAATGGGAGTAATGTCTCAAACTGTCTACGCTTTGATCGACTCCTCGAAGACCAGTAGTAGTTTCCGCAGCACATCTCGAAGCTTCCTGTAATCTGTGCACGTTCAGAGTGTTGGTGAAACACAGAGATTGCATCGAGATTGAATACAACAGACACAATGAAGACTTTTGTCATAGGGAGTAAAGTCACAAACTCTCCACGCTTTAATCCAATCCTCGGAGAACAGTAGTACTTTCCGAAGCATATCTGGTGGCATTGTGTAATATATGGACGAACAGTGTGTTGATGAAACACAGATATTTCATCGGGATTGAATACAACCGGCACCATGCGGTCTTTTCCCAATGGGAGTTACGTTTCAAACTGTCTACACTCTAGTCGATACCTGGGAGACCAGTAGTAGCTTCCGAAGCACATCTGGGATCTTCTTGTAATCTGTGGACGTTTGGAATATAGACGAAACACAGAAATTGAATCGGGATTGAAAACAAAAGGTCAAATGATGACTTTTCTCCATGGGAGTAATATCCCAAACAGTCTATGGATTCATAGATTCCTGGGAAACCAGTAGTAGTTTTCGAAGCACATGGGGAGTCTTCCTGTAATCTGTTGAAGTTCAGAGTTTGGATGGAATACAGAAATTTCATCGGCATTGTTTACAAAACTAACCATGCGGACTTTTCGCCATGGGAGTAATGTCTCAAACTGTCAACGCTTTGATCGTTCCCTGGGAGACCAGTAGTAGTTTCCGAGGCATATCTGGAGGCTTTCTGTAATCTGTGGACGTTTAGAATATTGATGTAACACAGAAATTGAATCGGGATTGAAACCCAAGGGCCAAATGCGGACTCTTCTCCATGGGAGTAATGTCTCAAACAGTCTACGCTTTGATCGATTCATGGGAGACCAGTAGTAGTTTTCGAAGCACATCTGGAGGGATCCTGCAATCTGTGGTCCTTCACAGTGTTGATGAAACACAGAAATTGCATCGGGGTTAAATACAAGCACTATGCGGACATTTCTAAATGGGAGTAATGTCGCAAACTGTCTACGCTTTGACCGTACCCTGGGAGACCAGTAGTATTTTAAGTAACAAATCTGGGAGCTTGCTGTAATCTGTGGACGTTCAGAGTGATGATGAAACACAGAATTTGCATCGGGATTGAATACAACAGGCCTAATGCGTACTTTTCTCCATGGGAGTAATGTCTCAAACTGTCTACGATTTGATCGATTCCTTGGAGATCGGTAGTAGGTTCCGAAGCACATCTGCAGGCATCCTGTATTCTGTGGACCTTCAGAGTGTTGATGAAACACAGAAATTGCATCCGGATTGAATACAACAGTCACTATGCGGACATTTCTCCATATGAGTAATGTCTCAAACTGTCTAAGCTTTGATCGATTCCTGGGAGACATGTAGTGGTTTCCGAAGCACATATGGAGGCATTCGGTAATCTGTGGATGTTCAGGGTGTAGATGAAACACAGAAATTGCGGCGGGATTGAATACAACAGTCACCATGCGGACTATCCTGCACGGGAATAAAGTCTCAAACTGTCTACACTTTGAAACTTCCTGGCAGTTTAAAACTGTATGCCCGACCATAACTCGAACTCGGGACCTTTGCCTTTCGCGGGCAAGTGCTCTACCATCTGAGCTACCGAAGCACAACTCATGCCCGGTACTCATTGCTTTACTTCTGCCAGTATCTCGTCTCCTACCTTCCAAACTTTACAGAAGCTCTAATGCGAAACTTGCAGATCTAGCACCCCTGAAAGAAAGGATGTAGCCGAGACATGGCTTAGCCACAGCTTGGGGGATGTTTCCAGAATTAGAGCTTCTGTAGGGTTTGGAAGGTAGGAGACGTGATACTGGCAGAAGTAAAGCTGTGAGTACCGGGTGAGAGTCGTGCTTCGGTAGCTCAGATGGTAGAGCACTTGCCCGCAAAAGCCAAATGTCCCTAGTTCGAGTCTCGGTCGGGAACACAGTTGTAATCCGCCAGGAAAATTCATATCAGCGCACAATCCGCAGCAGAGTGAATATCTCATTCTGTCTACGCTTTGATCGTTCCCTGGGAGACCAGTAGTAGTTTCCAAAGCACATATGAAGGCTTCCTGTAACCTGTGGACGTTCAGAATATTGACGAAACAGAGAAATTTCATCGGGATTGAATACAATAGGCACCATGCGGAAATTTCTGCATGGGTGTAATATCCCAAACTGTCTACGCTTTGATAGATTCCTGGGAGACCAGCAGTAGTTTCCGAAGCACATCTGGATGCTTCATATAAACTATGGACGTTCAGAGTGATAATTAATCACAGAAATTGCATCGGTATTGAATACAACAGGCACTATGCGGACTTTTCTCCATTGGAGTAATGTCTCAAAATGTCTACACTTTTATCGTTCCCTGGGAAACCAGTTACAGTTTCCGAAGCACATCTGAAGGCTTCCTTTAATCTGTCTACGTGCAGAGTGTTGATGAATCACTGAAATTGAATCGGGATTGAATACAACAGGCACTATGCGGTCTTTTCTCAATGGGAGTTACGTTTCAAACTGTCTCCAATTTGGTCGATTCCTGGGAGACCAGTGCTAGATTCCGAAGCACATCTGGAGGCATTCTGTAATCTGTGGACATTCAGAGTGTTTATGAAAAACAGAGATTGCATCGGGATTGAATACAACACGCCAATTGCGGACTTTTCTCCTTGGCAGTAATGTCTCAAACTTTCTACGATTTGATCGTTCCCTGGGAGACCAGCAGTAGTTTCCGAAGCACATCTGGAGGCTTCCTGTGATCTGTGGACGTTCAGAGTGTTGATGAAGCACAGAAATTGCATCGGGATTGAATGCAACAAGCACCATGCAGTCTTTTCTCCATGGGAGTAATGTCTCAAACTGTCTACGCTTTGATCGTTCCATGGGAGACCAGTATTACTTTCCGAATGACATCTGGTGGCTTCATGTAATCTGTGGACGTTCCGAATGTTGATAAAACACAGAAATTGCATCGGGATTGAATACAACAGGCATCATGCGGACTTTTCTCCATGTCTATTTTTCGATCGTTCCCTGGAATACCAGTAGTAGTTTCCGAAGCACATCTGAAGCTTCCTGTAATCTGTGGACGTTCAGAGTGTTGATCAAACACAGAAATTGCATCGGGATTGAATACAACAGGCACCATGCGGACTTTTCTCCATGGGAGTAATGTCTCTAACTGTATACGATTTGATCGACGCCTGAGATACCAGTAGTAGTTTCCGAAGCACAACTGGAGGCTTCATGTAATCTGTGGACGATCAGAGCGTTGATGAAGCACAGAAATTGAATCGGGATTGAATACAACAGGCACCATGCGGACTTTTCTCCATAGAAGTAATGTCTCTAACTGTTTAAATTGATCGTTCGCTGGGAGACCAGTAGTAGTTTCCGAAGCACATCTGAAGGCTTCCTGTAATCTGTGTACGTTCTGAGTGTTGATGAAACACAGAAATTGAATCGGAATTGCATACAACAGGCACCATGAGGACTTTTATCCGTGGGAGTACTGTCTCAAATTGTCTGTGCTTTGTTCGATTCCTGGGAGACCAGTAGTACGCTCCCAACCACATCTGGAGGCATCCTGTAAACTGTGGTCCTTCAGAGTGTTGATGAAACACAGAAATTGCATCGGGATTGAATACAAGCACTATGCGGATATTTCTAAATGGGAGTAATGTCTCAAACTGTCTACGCTTTGATCAAAACCTGGGAGACCAGTAGTAGTTTCCGCAGCACATTACGAAGCTTCCTGTAATCTGTGGACGTTCAGAGTGTTGATGAAACACGGAAATTGCATCGGGATTGAATACAACAGACACCATGTAGACTCTTGTCAGGTCGAGTAATGTCTCAAACTCTCTACTGTTTAATCGATTCCTGGGAGACCAGTAGTAGTTTCCGAAGCATATCTGGAATTATTCTGTAGTATATGGACGTTCAGTGTGTTGATGAAACGTAGATATTGCATCGGGATTGAATACAACGGGCACTATGCGGATTTTTCTCAATGGGAGTAATGTCTCAAACTGTCTACACTTTGGTCGATTCCTAGGAGACCAGCACTAGGTTCCGAAGCACATCGGGAGGCATTCTGTAATCTGTGGACATGCAGAGTGTTTATGAAACACACAGATTGCATCGGGACTCAATACAACACGCCAAATGCGGAATTTTCGAAATTTGACTAATGTCTCAAACTGTCTATGCTTTGATCGTTCCCTGGGATACCAGTAGTAGTTTCCGAAGCACATCTGTAGGCTTCCTGTGATCTTTGGACGTTCAGTGTGTTGATGAAACACAGAAATTGCATCGGGATTGAATACAACAGGCACCATGCGGACTTTTCTCAATGGGAGTTATGTCTCAAACTGTCTACACTTTTATCGTTCCCTGGGAAACCAGTAGTAGCTTCCGAAGCACATCTGAAGGCTTCCTGTAATCTGTGGACGTTCAGAGTGTCGATGAAACACAGAAATTGAATCGGGATTGAAAACAAAGGGCCAAATGCGGACTTTTCTCCAGGGGAGTAATGTCTCAATCAGTCTACGCTTTGATCGATTCCTGGGAGACCAGTATTAGTTTTCGAAGCACATCTGGAGTCATTATGTAATCTGTGGACCTAAAGAGTGTTGATGAAAGACAGAAATTGCATCGGTATTAAATACAACAGCCACCATGCGGACATTGCTCAATTGGACTAATGTCTCAAACTATCTACGCTTTGATCGATTCCTGGGAGACTAGTAGTAGCTTCCCAAGCGTATTTCATCGGGATTGAATACAACAGGCACCATGCGGTCTTTTTCCAATGGGAGTTACGTTTCAAACTGTCTACACCTTCGTCGATACCTGGGAGGCCAGTAGTAGCTTCCGAAGCACATCTGGGATCATCTTGTAATCTGTGGATGTTTGGAATATCGATGTAACACAGAAATTGAATCGGGATTGAAAACAAAAGGACAAATGATGATTTTTCTCCATATGGTTTCATCGATTCCTGGGAGACCAGTAGTAGTTTTCGAAGCACATCTGTAGGAATGCTGTAATCTGTGGACCTAAAGAGTGTTGATGAGAGACAGAAATTGCATCGGGATTGAATACAACAGGCACAATGGGGACTTTTCTCCATGGCAGTAGTGTCTCAAACTGTCTACGCTTTGACTGTTCCCTTTGAGACCACAAGTAGTTTCTGAAGCAAATCTGGAGGCATCCTATAATCTGTCGACGTTCAGAGTGTTGATTAAACACAAAAATTACATCGGGATTGAATAGAATAGGCACCATGCGAACGTTTCCCTATGGGAGTAATGTCACGAGCTGTCTACGCTTAGATCGTCGTTTGGGAGACCAGTTGAAGTTTCCAAAGCACATCGGGAGGCTTCCTGTAATCTGTGGACGTGCAGAGTGTTGATGAAACTCCGAAATGGCATCGGGATTGAATACAAGCACTATGCGGATATTTCTAAATGGGAGTAATGTCTCAAACTGCCTACGCTTTGATCGACTCCTCGAAGACCAGTAGTAGTTTCCGCAGCACATCTCGAAGCTTCCTGTAATCTGTGCACGTTCAGAGTGTTGGTGAAACACAGAGATTGCATCGAGATTGAATACAACAGACACAATGAAGTCTTTTGTCATAGGGAGTAAAGTCACAAACTCTCCACGCTTTAATCCAATCCTCGGAGAACAGTAGTACTTTCCGAAGCATATCTGGTAGCATTGTGTAATATATGGACGAACAGTGTGTTGATGAAACACAGATATTTCATCGGGATTGAATACAACCGGCACCATGCGGTCTTTTCCCAATGGGAGTTACGTTTCAAACTGTCTACACTTTAGTCGATACCTGGGAGACCAGTAGTAGCTTCCGAAGCACATCTGGGATCTTCTTGTAATCTGTGGACGTTTGGAATATAGATGAAATACAGAAATTGAATCGGGATTGAAAACAAAAGGTCAAATGATGACTTTTCTCCATGGGAGTAATGTCCCAAACAGTCTACGCTTTGATCAATTCCTGGGAGACCAGTAGTAGTTTTCGAAGCACATGGGGAGGCTTCCTGTAATCTGTTGAAGTTCAGAGTGTTGATGAAACACAGAAATTTCATCGGCATTGTTTACAAAACTAACCATGCGGACTTTTCGCCATGGGAGTAATGTCTCAAACTGTCAACGCTTTGATCGTTCCCTGGGAGACCAGTAGTAGTTTCCGAGGCATATCTGGAGGCTTTCTGTAATCTGTGGACGTTTAGAATATTGATGAAACACAGAAATTGAATCGGGATTGAAACCAAAGGGCTAAATGCGGACTTTTCTCCATGGGAGTAATGTCTCAAACAGTCTACGCTTTGATCGATTCCTGGGAGACCAGTAGTAGTTTTCGAAGCACATCTGGAGGCATTATGTAATCTGTGGACCTAAATAGTGTTGATGAAAGACAGAAATTTCATCGGGATTAAATACTACAGGCTCCATGCGGATATTGCTCAATGGGACTAATGTCTCAAACTGTCTACACTTTGATCGATTCTTGGGAGACTAGTAGTAGCTTCCCAAGCACATCTGGAGGGATCCTGCAATCTGTGGTCCTTCACAGTGTTGATGAAACACAGAAATTGCATCGGGATTAAATACAAGCACTATGCGGACATTTCTAAATGGGAGTAATGTCGCAAACTGTCTACGCTTTGACCGTACCCTAGGAGACCAGTAGTATTTTAAGTAACAAATCTGGGAGCTTGCTGTAATCTGTGGACGTTCAGAGTGATGATGAAACACAGAATTTGCATCGGGATTGAATACAACAGGCCTAATGCGTACTTTTCTCCATGGGAGTAATGTCTCAAACTGTCTACGATTTGATCGATTCCTTGGAGATCGGTAGTAGGTTCCGAAGCACATCTGGAGGCATCCTGTAATCTGTTGACCTTCAGAGTTTTGATGAAACACAGAAATTGCATCCGGATTGAATACAACAGTCACTATGCGGACATTTCTCCATATGAGTAATGTCTCAAACTGTCTAAGCTTTGATCGATTCCTGGGAGACATGTAGTGGTTTCCGAAGCACATATGGAGGCATTCGGTAATCTGTGGATGTTCAGGGTGTAGATGAAACACAGAAATTGCGGCGGGATTGAATACAACAGTCACCATGCGGACTACCCTGCACGGGAATAAAGTCTCAAACTGTCTACACTTTGAAACTTCCTGGCAGATTAAAACTGTATGCCCGACCGTAACTCGAACTCGGGACCTTTGCCTTTCGCGGGCAAGTGCTCTACCATCTGAGCTACCGAAGCACAACTCATGCCCGGTACTCATTGCTTTACTTCTGCCAGTATCTCGTCTCCTACCTTCCAAACTTTACAGAAGCTCTAATGCGAAACTTGCAGATCTAGCACCCCTGAAAGAAAGGATGTAGCCGAGACATGGCTTAGCCACAGCCTGGGGGATGTTTCCAGAATTAGAGCTTCTGTAAGGTTTGGAAGGTAGGAGACGAGATACTGGCAGAAGTAAAGCTGTGAGTACCGGGCGAGAGTCGTTCTTCGGTAGCTCAGATGGTAGAGCACTTGCCCGCAAAAGCCAAATGTCCCTAGTTCGAGTCTCGGTCGGGCACACAGTTGTAATCCGCCAGGAAAATTCATATCAGCGCACAATCCGCAGCAGAGTGAAAATCTCATTCTGTCTACGCTTTGATCGTTCCCTGGCAGACCAGTAGTAGTTTCCAAAGCACATATGAAGGCTTCCTGTAATCTGTGGACGTTCAGAATATTGACGAAACAGAGAAATTTCATCGGGATTGAATACAATATGCACCATGCGGAAATTTCTGCATGGGAGTAATATCCCAAACTGTCTACGCTTTGATAGATTCCTGGGAGACCAGCAGTAGTTTCCGAAGCACATCTGGATGCTTCATATAAACTATGGACGTTCAGAGTGATAATTAATCACAGAAATTGCATCGGGATTGAATACAACAGACACTATGCGGACTTTTCTCCATTGGAGTAATGTCTCAAAATGTCTACACTTTTATCGTTCCCTGGGAAACCAGTTACAGTTTCCGAAGCACATCTGAAGGCTTCCTTTAATCTGTCTACGTGCAGAGTGTTGATGAATCACAGAAATTGAATCGGCATTGAATACAACAGGCACTATGCGGTCTTTTCTCAATGGGAGTTACGTTTCAAACTGTCTCCAATATGGTCGATTCCTGGGAGACCAGTACTAGATTCCGAAGCACATCTGGAGGCATTCTGTAATCTGTGGACATTCAGAGTGTTTATGAAAAACAGAGATTGCATCGGGATTGAATACAACACGCCAATTGCGGACTTTTCTCCTTGGCAGTAATGTCTCAAACTTTCTACGATTTGATCGTTCCCTGGGAGACCAGCAGTAGTTTCCGAAGCACATCTGGAGGCTTCCTGTGATCTGTGGACGTTCAGAGTGTTGATGAAGCACAGAAATTGCATCGGGATTGAATGCAACAAGCACCATGCAGTCTTTTCTCCATGGGAGTAATGTCTCAAACTGTCTACGCTTTGATCGTTCCATGGGAGACCAGTATTACTTTCCGAATGACATCTGGTGGCTTCATGTAATCTGTGGACGTTCCGAATGTTGATAAAACACAGAAATTGCATCGGGATTGAATACAACAGGCACCATGCGGAAATTTCTGCGTTTAGTAATGTCCCAAACTGTCTACGCTTTGATAGATTCCTGGGAGACCAGCAGTTGTTTCCGAAGCACACTCGGAGGCTTCATGTAATCTATGGACGTTCAGAGTGATAATTAATCACAGAAATTGCATCTAGATTCAATACAGCAGGCATCATGCGGACTTTTCTCCGTGGGAGTAATGTCTCAAACTGTCTACTCATTGATCGTTCCCTTGGAGATCTATAGTAGTTTCCGAAGCACATCTGAAGGCTTCCTGTAATCTGTAGACGTTCAGAGTGTTGATGAAACACAGACATTGCATCGGGATTGAATACACCTGGAACCATGCAGTCTTTTCTCCATGGCAGTAATGTCTCAAACTGTCTACGCTTTGATTGTTCCCTGGGAGACCAGTAGTAGTTTCCGAAGCCCATCTGGAGGCTATATGTAATCTATGGATGTTCAGAGTGTTAATGAAACACTGAAATTGCATGGGGATTGAATACAAGCACTATGCGGATATTTCTAAATGGGAGTAATGTCTCAAACTGTCTACGCTTTGATCGATTCCTCGAAGAGCAGTAGTAGTTTCCGCACCAACTCTTGAAGCTTCCTGTAATCTGTGCACGTTCAGAGTGTTGATGAAACACAGAGATTGCATCGGGATTTAATACAACAAACACAATGAAGACTTTTGTCATAGGGAGTAAAGTCACAAACTCTCTACGCTTTAATCGATTCCTGGGAGTCCAGTAGTAGTGAGACGTCCCCTTAGAAAAATTATACAAGACTGTTCTATGTGAAACGTCCTCTTTGAACAATTATACACGACTGGGCTTAAGCTGACACACAATATTTTAGCACAACGCAATCTGACTTCCAAAAATCCCTACGAAAGAATGGCCCTGACTAGCATTAACCTATACGTTTCACAAATCACTTACCTCACAAAAATCTTCGTTACTCAAGCTACTGCAATACAGCGAGCGCCACTACTGCCAGCTAAATAAAAGATTCAAACTACTGAAGGCACTAACTACTGATAGGCATAGTTAGCAAATGAAAGATTTTAATAGAGAACAAACAATGTATTTACCTCACTAGTCATAATATATATAGCAGTTCATGACACCAATTCTTACAAATTTCAAAACTCTGCTATCTCTCCCCCCACGTCCACCACTGCTGGCGGCTCACCTCCAACTGCGCAACGCTACGCGCTGTTAGCATCCAGCTGCCGCTGCCCAACACTACAATGGCAGACAACAATGCAAACTACCCACAGACTGCGCACAGCAGCCAGTGATTTTTCATACAGAGCGCTACGTGGCGTTACCAATAAGAAAACGTAAACAGCCTACTTACATAGCCCCCATGCTCCCCACAAAAAAATTTACAAATTGTTTTGGGCAGTGGCCAATACAGATTTGAAAAATTTTTTCATAATTACGATGACAAAGAAATGAAATGCACACACTTATCGATAAAATGTTGGTCAAAAGCTAAAATTTTCTCACAGTTCATAAAGACAGTCCTGATCATTCATCAAAGTAAAATTGCTGTGTTTTTCTCAAAGTCTGAGTAGTAAAAGAAAATGGACGTGGAAGTAGTGGATTTCCATGCAGTCTTGAAGAAGTAGTGTTGTCCTTCCAACGAAAAGACAGTGCTGACTCTGGACATGCAGACAGGTAATGGGCCACAACAGAGCAAACCCATAGCAGAGTCAGTCGAAGTTGAAGACTATTAGTACTTAGGTCATCACAGAGCAGACCCATAGTAGTCCTGGTAGAGATTAGGGTATTGGTGGGCCACCAGAGATGCAGACCCACTGCAGTCCTTGTAGAAATAATGGTATTGATGGGCCATCAAAGATGCAGATCCACTGTAGTCCTTGTAGAGATGGCCAGCAGCCATCTGTTGCGACTGCCAGGTGCACAATCACCATCGAAGAGTCTTGCAGAGAATACAGCAAGTCCATAACAACCACTTGTGCACTCAGAAAAATTGTTTTTGAAATGTCCTTAGAACCAGCAATGCTGTTATCCAGTCCCTTACTGAGTCATTAACACACGTGCAAACGCTATCAGTCCCTACTTCTCACATATTGTCCATATACTATGACCAACAGAAATGTGTGCAGTGAAATGTAATTTACAAGTTACTTAGTTTGATGAACTGGTGTCAATTACAATTTTATAACATCAGAATACAATAACGAAGGTACAAAATACATCTTTAAAGAACATAACAATACAGATAACATTTGTAGTATTACAGGCTTTACAAAAGAATCGAAATAGCAAATACATCAGTGTTACAAAAATTACGTCATAAGTACATACATTAAAGATCAGAATAACTTTTGAAACATCAACTTCACACATGAGCATTAGAACAAAACAGAATAAATAATGTGTAAACATCTTTACAAAGTAAATAACATGTTATTAATGCAAATTATATTTGAGGATAACAGTATTCCTCATCATAGTTCATGTAGCTGAGTATTAGAAAAATTCTGCAACATAAGTCTTATCAGATAAACATATAAAGACAGGACGAACATAAATACACAAGGGTACACAAACACATAGTGGGATAACACAAGGAAAGGATAGGGTTTGTTTTACTGCAGTATTTTGCAAACAAAACTTTCTTTACTTCTCGGAGATCTCCCTTCATTCTTCATTATTTCCAAAAAGTCATATCGAAGCCTGCTTTCTGTATTATGCTCACATCCTCTTTCAAAAATAGTTTTTCTCCACTATACACTACTTTTTTGGCCAAACCATTTTCTTATAGCTTCTCAATGCATTTCTTCCAATTCATCATAGTTATTTTCTTATATAGTCTACCCCCTCCTAAGCTAACTTAAAATCTACTGAGCTCTAATGCTAAACTAAGGGACGAGGCAATGCAGCAGCACAAAACAATTAACACAAACAGAAATGAAAAAAATGCAAGTAAGCATAGCGAGCAGCAATAAATGTAATAATAAAAAATAATAACATGACAAAGCTGAAACAGAAAAAATATTACAGTCAAAATGTGTAATACCTATGTCACATCTTAACACTAGAGTGATGCATCACTAGAACATACGCTAGCAGATAAGTTACCAAATCGTAAAAAAAAAAATTATTTTTGTAAGTCCTGTGAAGGGAAATGTCTATTTGTGCTCTCTTTTCTAAGGAAGTACATCATAAAATGATTCTTTACTGGGTCTGTAAACAGAAAGTAGTTATATTAGTACATGTATTAAATTTTAATTTAAACGATGCTGCATTGCAACAAGAAACTAGATATTAAACAAAATAGGCAAAGCAAGGCGTGAAACGTCATTCGCTAGCCATAAGGCATTTCATAATGCAGTAAACAATCTTCCAGCTAGCAAGACAATAGACATGAAACGTTTCTCATCATTTCATTTCAGTAAATATCATAAATTAAGAACTCTACAGTGTAATCATGTTTTCAAGTTTGAGGGTGTCGTATTTACGATGCTTTCTACAAAGGAATGTCAATAGCGAGTATAATGACCTCTTTTTTTCCAACTGTGCCTCTGACAGGCACACACTAAAGGCTTTTTTTCCAGGCGCCTGTCGCGCAGCTGGGTGCCCACGACGCATTACGTGCAGGTGGTCACTTACCTTTCTTACTGAAAAATTTGCGACATCAGTTTCCGCTACAGTGACAGTCTCTTATAAAAATATTTTCACAGGTTGAGAATTTGCGTTATAAATGTGTAGAAAATAAAATCCTATAAATATAAGAGTGTCCAAAAAATTTTCGTCGGCATTGTAATACATTCACACATTTACATACATTTCATAACTCTTAAAGTACGATTCTTGGTTTCCAACAACCTTTTTCACAAACCAGAGTCCCTAACCACTACTCATTATTCCTTGCTTTATTACACATATACATATTTGTCGACACTTCTTCAATATTTAATCATAAGAAATACATAGCATAATCAAATTCCTCACATAGCATCAGCCTGTTGAACATAAACATACCACAACAGCGTAACACACATCTTCATCATAACATCATAAAACCTCAGCCAAATCTCAAAATCGTCGTGGCTTCCTATGTCAAAACCTAAAAAAAAAGTCAGTGCTCATGTCAAAAGTGTCATCTACTTCAAACGTACTTTAAAAATCATGACCCCATACCAAATACATCATTCAAAGCTCTCATAGTATCACAATGCTTCTGAAAAAATATGAACAGTTCACAAAGTACAGACAAAATACAATTTCATAAGTGTGAAGTTATCCAGCTGTGTAATTGCGTAAACATCTGTCACTGATGTAGTAAAAAAAAAATGTATGTCTCTCTCAGTTAAGTGATCACATAGCTGTGTAATTCTGTGTTAGAGAAATATGGTACCAATGTGTAGAGTTGTATAAGCAAATACCATATTAACTAGGGCTCCTTGTGCTTGCCAAACATATGGTACACAAAGTAGGCGTGTACCCCCCTGAGGATTAATGTAATTATATCCTCAGGTGTTACAGATTACAGCAATGGAATGAAATGTATCACGGAAAACTTTCTTTGTAATTCAAATATGTTGAAAAATAAATAGTTTAATGCGTGTCCTGTAGCGCTAAATGTGCGTCTTGCTGTAAGACAATCTCTGTGGAAGTGTCGTAGTTATTGTCCTCCGAAAGCTACGTTCTGCAGAAGTCAATGTACTAACCTCATGATAAACGAAATGGAAATGCTTTGCGTATAGATATCTTAGTTATTACGCTTATTGCCGTGATGAAATAAGTACTGTACTGTACGTACTTTTGTGCTACAGAAAAGGCTGTCTCATTGTAGCTATACCACAAAAGTTACTTGTAAAACATGTTTTACTTTCCAGAATTATTCAGAGAAACTGCAGATATAAAACAGATACGCCGCAAAAGCAACATTGTAAATTGTCACTCATTAGTAGCGTCGTGATATAATCGTGTAGTCGCCATATGAAACGTCCCCTTAGAAAAATTATACAAGACTGGTCTATGTGAAACGTCCTCTCTGAACAATTATACACGACCGTGCTTAAGCTGACACACAATATTTTTAGCGCAACGCAATCTGACTTCCAAAAATCCCTACGAAACAGTGGCCCTGACTAGCATTAACCTACACGTTTCACAAATCACTTACCTCACAAAAATCTTCCTTACTCAAGCTACTGCAATACAGCGAGCGCCACTACTGCCTGCTAAATAAAAGATTCAAACTACTGAAGGCACTAACTACTGATAGGCATAGTTAGCAAATGAAAGATTTTAATTGAGAACAAACAATGTATTTACCTCACTAGTCACAATATATATAGCACTTCATGACACCAATTCTTACAAATTTCAAACTCTGCCATCTCTCTCCCCACGTCCACCACTGCTGGCGGCTCACCTCCAACTGCGCAGGGCTACGCGCTGTTAGCATCCAGCTGCCGCTGCCCAACACTACAATGGCAGACAACAATGCAAACTACCCACAGACTGCGCACAGCAGCTAGTGATATTTCATACAGAGCGCTACGTGGCGTTACCAATAAGAAAACGTAAACAGCCTACTTACAGTAGTTTCCGAAGCATATCTGGAGGCATTCTGTAGTATATGGACGTTCAGAGTGTTGATGAAACACAGATATTGCATCGGGATTGAATACAACAGGCACCATGCAGTCTTCTCTCAATGGGAGTTATGTCTCAAACTGTCTACACTTTGGTCGATTCCTGGGAGACCAGTACTATTTTCCGAAGCACATCTGGAGGCAATCTGTAATCTGTGGTCATTCAGAGTGTTTATGAAACACAGAGATTGCATCGGGATTGAATACAACACGCCAAATGAGGACTTTTCTCCATGGGAGTAATGTCTAAAACTGTCTACGCTTTGATCGTTACCTGGGAGACCTGTAGTAGTTTCCGAAGCACATCTGGAGGCTTCCTGTGATCTGTGGACGTTCAAAGTGTTGATAAAACAGAGAAATTGCATCGGGATTGAATACAACTGGAACCATGCAGTCTTTTCTCCATGGCAATAATGTCTCAAACTGTCTACGCTTTGATCGTTCCCTGGGAGACCAGTAGTAGTTTCCGAAGCACATCTGGAGGCGTTATGTAATCTATGGACGTTCAGAGTGTTGATGAAACGCAGAAATTGCATCGAGATTGAATACAACAGGCTCCTTGCGGAGTTCTATCAATGGGAGTAATGTCTCAAACTGTCTACGCTTTGATCGTACCGTGGGAGACCAGTAGTAGTTTAAGAAGCAGTTTCCTCCATGGGAGTAACGTCTCAAACAGTCTACGCTTTGATCGTTCCCAGGACGACCAGTAGTAGTTTCCGATACACATCTGGAGTCATTCTGTAATGTGTGGACTATCAGAGTATTGATGACACACAGATATTGCATCGGGATTGAATACAACAGTCACCATGCACACTTTCCTCCATGGGAGTAATGTCTCAAACAGTCTACGCTTTGATCGTTCTCAGGCAGACCAGTAGTAGTTTCCGATACATATCTGGAGGCATTCTGTAATCTGTGGACGATCAGAGAGTTGATGAATCACAGAAATTGCATCGGGATTGAATACAACAGTCACCATGCACACTTTCCTCCATGGGTAGAAATGTCTCAAACAGTCTACGCTTTGACCGTTCCCAGAAAGACCAGTAGTAGTTTCGGATGCACATCTGGAGGCATTCTGATATCTGTGGACTATCAGAGTGTTGATGAAACACAGATATTGCATCGGGATTGAATACAACAGTCACCATGCTCACTTTCCTCCATGGGAGTAATGTCTCAAGTAGTCTACGCTTTGATCGTTCCCTGGAAGACCAGTAGTAGTTTCCGATGCACATCTGGAGGCATTCTGTAATCTGTGGATGATCAGAGAGTTGATGAAACACAGAAATTGCATCGGGATTGAATACAACAGTCACCATGCGCACATTCCTCCATGGGAGTAATGTCTGAAACAGTTAACGCTTTGATCGTTCCCTGGAAGACCAGTAGTAATTTCCGATGCACATCTGGAGGCATTCTGTAATCTGTGGACTATCAGAGTGTTGATGAAACACAGAAATTGCATCGAGATTGAATACAACAGTCACCAGGCGCACTTTCCTCCATGGGAGTAATGTCTCAAACAGTCTACGCTTTCATCGTTCCCTGGAAGACCAGTGGTAGTTTCCGATGCACATCTGGAGGCATTCTGTAATCTGTGGACGATCAGAGAGTTGATGAAACACAGAAATTGCATCGGGATTGAATACAACAGTCACCATGCGCAGTGTCCTCCATGGGAGTAATGTCTCAAACAGTCTACGCTTTGATCGTTCTCAGGCAGACCAGTAGTAGTTTCCGATACACATCTGGAGGCATTCTGTAATCTGTGGACGATCAGAGAGTTGATGAATCACAGAAATTGCATCGGGATTGAATACAACAGTCACCATGCACACTTTCCTCCATGGGTAGAAATGTCTCAAACAGTCTACGCTTTGATCGTTCCCAGGAAGACCAGTAGTAGTTTCCGATGCACATCTGGAGGCATTCTGCAATCTGTGGACTATCAGAGTGTGGATGAAACACGGAAATTGCATCGGGATTAAATACAACAGTCACCATGCCCACTTTCCTCCATGGGAGTAATGTCTCAAGCAGTCTACGCTTTGATCGTTCCCTGGAAGACCAGTAGTAGTTTCCGATGCACATCTGGAAGCATTCTGTAATCTGTGGACTATCAAAGTGTTGATGAAACACAGAAATTGCATCGAGATTGAATACAACAGTCACCTTGCGCACTTTCCTCCATGGGAGTAATGTCTCAAAGAGTCTACGCTTTGATCGTTCCCTGGAAGACCAGTAGTAGTTTCCGATGCACATCTGGAGGCATTCTGTAATCTGTGGACCATCAGATGTTGATGAAACACAGAAATTGCATCGGGATTGAAAGCAACAGTCACCATGCGCAGTTTCCTCCATGGGAGTAATGTCTCAAACAGTCTACGCTTTGATCGTTCCCAGGACGACCAGTAGTAGTTTCCGATACACATCTGGAGGCATTCTGTAATCTGTGGATGATCAGAGAGTTGATGAAACACAGAAATTGCATCGGGATTGAATACAACAGTCACCATGCGCACATTCCTCCATGGGAGTAATGTCTCAAACAGTTAACGCTTTGATCGTTCCCTGGAAGACCAGTGGTAGTTTCCGATGCACATCTGGAGGCATTCTGTAATCTGTGGACTATCAGAGTGTTGATGAAACACAGAAATTGCATCGAGATTGAATACAACAGTCACCATGCTCACTTTCCTCCATGGGAGTAATGTCTCAAACAGTCTACGCTTTCATCGTTCCCTGGAAGACCAGTAGTAGTTTCCGACGCACATCTGGAGGCATTCTGTAATCTGTGGATGATCAGAGAGTTGATGAAACACAGAAATTGCATCGGGATTGAATACAACAGTCACCATGCGCACATTCCTCCATGGGAGTAATGTCTCAAACAGTTAACGCTTTGATCGTTCCCTGGAAGACCAGTAGTAATTTCCGATGCACATCTGGAGGCATTCTGTAATCTGTGGACTATCAGAGTGTTGATGAAACACAGAAATTGCATCGAGATTGAATACAACAGTCACCATGCTCACTTTCCTCCATGGGAGTAATGTCTCAAACAGTCTACGCTTTCATCGTTCCCTGGAAGACCAGTAGTAGTTTCCGATGCACATCTGGAAGCATTCTGTAATCTGTGGACCATCAAACTGTTGATGAAACACAGAAATTGCATCGGGATTGAATACAACAATCACCATGCGCAGTTTCCTCCATGGGAGTAACGTCTCAAACAGTCTACGCTTTGATCGTTCCCAGGACGACCAGTAGTAGTTTCCGATACACATCTGGAGTCATTCTGTAATGTGTGGACTATCGGAGTATTGATGAAACACAGATATTTCATCGGGATTGAATACAACAGTCACCATGCACACTTTCCTCCATGGGAGTAATGTCTCAAACAGTCTACGCTTTGATCGTTCTCAGGCAGACCAGTAGTAGTTTCCGATACACATCTGGAGGCATTCTGTAATCTGTGGACGATCAGAGAGTTGATGAATCACAGAAATTGCATCGGGATTGAATACAACAGTCACCATGCACACTTACCTCCATGGGTAGAAATGTCTCCAACAGTCTACGCTTTGATCGTTCCCAGAAAGACCAGTAGTAGTTTCGGATGCACATCTGGAAGCATTCTGCAATCTGTGGACTATCAGAGTGTTGATGAAACACAGAAATTGCATCGGGATTGAATACAACAGTCACCATGCTCACTTTCCTCCATGGGAGTAATGTCTCAAGCAGTCTACGCTTTGATCGTTCCCTGGAAGACCAGTAGTAGTTTCCGATGCACATCTGGAAGCATTCTGTAACCTGTGTACTATCAGAGTGCTGATGAAACACAGAAATTGCATCGGGATTGAATACAACAGTCACCATGCGCACTTTCCTCCATGGGAGTAATGTCCCAAACAGTCAACCATTTGATCGTTCCCTGGAAGAACAGTAGTAGTTTCCGATGCACATCTGGAAGCATTCTGTAAACTGTGGACTATCAGAGTGTTGATGAAACACAGTTATCGCATCTGGATTGAATTCAACAGTCACCATGCGCCCTTTCCTCCATGGGAGTAATTTCTCAAAGAGACTACGCTTTGATCGTTCCCTGGAAGACCAGTAGTAGTTTCCGATGCACATCTGGAGGCATTCTGTAATCTGTGGACCATCAGAGTGTTGATGAAACACAGAAATTGCAACGGGATTGAATACAACAGTCACCACGCGCACTTTCCTCCATGGGAGGAATGTCTCAAACAGTCTACGCTTTGATCGTTCCCTGGAAGACCAGTAGTAGTTCCGATGCATATCTGGAGGCATTCTGTAATCTGTGGACCATCAAACTGTTGATGAAACACAGAAATTGCATCGGGATTGAATACAACAGTCACCATGCGCAGTTTCCTCCATGGGAGTAACGTCTCAAACAGTCTACGCTTTGATCGTTCCCAGGACGACCAGTAGTACTTTCCGATACACATCTGGAGTCATTCTGTAATCTGTGGACTATCAGAGTATTGATGAAACACAGATATTGCATCGGGATTGAATACAACAGTCACCATGCACACTTTCCTCCATGGGAGTAATGTCTCAAACAGTCCACGCTTTCATCGATCCCTGGAAGACCAGTAGTAGTTTCCGATGCACATCTGGAGGCATTCTGTAATCTGTGGATGATCAGAGAGTTGATGAAACACAGAAATTGCATCGGGATTGAATACAACAGTCACCATGCGCACATTCCTCCATGGGAGTAATGTCTCAAACAGTTTACGCTTTGATCGTTCCCTGGAAGACCAGTAGTAGTTTCCGAAGAACATCTGGAGGCATTCTGTAATCTGTGGACTCTCAGAGTGTTGATGAAACACAGAAATTGCATCGGGATTGAATACAACAGTCACCATGCGCACTTTCCTCCATGGGAGTGATGTCGCAAACAGTCTACGCTTTAATCGTTCCCTCGAAGACAGTAGTAATTTCCGGGGCACATCTGGATTCATTCTGAAATCTTTGGACTATCAGAGTGTTGATGAAACACCGAAATTGCATCGAGATTGAATACAACAGTCACCATGCGCAGTTTCCTCCATGGGAGTAACGTTCAAACAGTCTACGTTTTGATCGTTCCCAGGACGACCAGTAGTACTTTCCGATACACATCTGGAGTCATTCTGTAATCTGTGGACTATCAGAGTATTGATGAAACACAGATATTGCATCGGGATTGAATACAACAGTCACCATGCACACTTTCCTCCATGGGAGTAATGTCTCAAACAGTCCACGCTTTCATCGATCCCTGGAAGACCAGTAGTAGTTTCCGATGCACATCTGGAGGCATTCTGTAATCTGTGGATGATCAGAGAGTTGATGAAACACAGAAATTGCATCGGGATTGAATACAACAGTCACCAAGCGCACATTCCTCCATGGGAGTAATGTCTCAAACAGTTAACGCTTTGATCGTTCTCAGGCAGACCAGTAGTAGTTTCCGATACACATCTGGAGGCATTCTGTAATCTGTGGACGATCAGAGAGTTGATGAATCACAGAAATTGCATCGGGATTGTATACAACAGTCACCATGCGCACATTCCTCCATGGGAGTAATGTCTCAAACAGTTAACGCTTTGATCGTTCTCAGGCAGACCAGTAGTAGTTTCCGATACACATCTGGAGGCATTCTGTAATCTGTGGACGATCAGAGAGTTGATGAATCACAGAAATTGCATCGGGATTGTATACAACAGTCACCATGCACACTTTCCTCCATGGGTAGAAATGTCTCAAGCAGTCTACGCTTTGATCGTTCCCTGGAAGACCAGTAGTAGTTTCCGATGCACATCTGGAAGCATTCTGTAATCTGTGGACTATCAAATTGTTGATGAAACACAGAAATTGCATCGGGATTGAATACAACAGTCACCATGCGCACTTTCCTCCATGGGAGTAATGTCCCAAACAGTCTACGCTTTGATCGTTCCCTGGAAGAACAGTAGTAGTTTCCGATGCACATCTGGAAGCATTCTGTAAACTGTGGACTATCAGAGTGTTGATGAAACACAGTTATCGCATCTGGATTGAATTCAACAGTCACCATGCGCCCTTTCCTCCATGGGAGTAATTTCTCAAAGAGACTACGCTTTGATCGTTCCCTGGAAGACCAGTAGTAGTTTCCGATGCACATCTGGAGGCATTCTGTAATCTGTGGACCATCAGAGTGTTGATGAAACACAGAAATTGCAACGGGATTGAATACAACAGTCACCACGCGCACTTTCCTCCATGGGAGGAATGTCTCAAACAGTCTACGCTTTGATCGTTCCCTGGAAGACCAGTAGTAGTTTCCGATGCATATCTGGAAGCATTCTGTAATCTGTGGACCATCAAACTGTTGATGAAACACAGAAATTGCATCGGGATTGAAAACAACAGTCACCATGCGCAGTTTCCTCCATGGGAGTAACGTCTCAAACAGTCTACGCTTTGATCGTTCCCAGGACGACCAGTAGTACTTTCCGATACACATCTGGAGTCATTCTGTAATCTGTGGACTATCAGAGTATTGATGAAACACAGATATTGCATCGGGATTGAATACAACAGTCACCATGCACACTTTCCTCCATGGGAGTAATGTCTCAAACAGTCCACGCTTTCATCGATCCCTGGAAGACCAGTAGTAGTTTCCGATGCACATCTGGAGGCATTCTGTAATCTGTGGATGATCAGAGAGTTGATGAAACACAGAAATTGCATCGGGATTGAATACAACAGTCACCATGCGCACATTCCTCCATGGGAGTAATGTCTCAAACAGTTTACGCTTTGATCGTTCCCTGGAAGACCAGTAGTAGTTTCCGAAGAACATCTGGAGGCATTCTGTAATCTGTGGACTCTCAGAGTGTTGATGAAACACAGAAATTGCATCGGGATTGAATACAACAGTCACCATGCGCACTTTCCTCCATGGGAGTGATGTCGCAAACAGTCTACGCTTTAATCGTTCCCTCGAAGACAGTAGTAATTTCCGATGCACATCTGGATTCATTCTGAAATCTTTGGACTATCAGAGTGTTGATGAAACACCGAAATTGCATCGAGATTGAATACAACAGTCACCATGCGCAGTTTCCTCCATGGGAGTAACGTTCAAACAGTCTACGCTTTGATCGTTCCCAGGACGACCAGTAGTACTTTCCGATACACATCTGGAGTCATTCTGTAATCTGTGGACTATCAGAGTATTGATGAAACACAGATATTGCATCGGGATTGAATACAACAGTCACCATGCACACTTTCCTCCATGGGAGTAATGTCTCAAACAGTCCACGCTTTCATCGATCCCTGGAAGACCAGTAGTAGTTTCCGATGCACATCTGGAGGCATTCTGTAATCTGTGGATGATCAGAGAGTTGATGAAACACAGAAATTGCATCGGGATTGAATACAACAGTCACCATGCGCACATTCCTCCGTGGGAGTAATGTCTCAAACAGTTAACGCTTTGATCGTTCTCAGGCAGACCAGTAGTAGTTTCCGATACACATCTGGAGGCATTCTGTAATCTGTGGACATTCAGAGAGTTGATGAATCACAGAAATTGCATCGGGATTGTATACAACAGTCACCATGCACACTTTCCTCCATGGGTAGAAATGTCTCAAGCAGTCTACGCTTTGATCGTTCCCTGGAAGACCAGTAGTAGTTTCCGATGCACATCTGGAAGCATTCTGTAATCTGTGGACTATCAAAGTGTTGATGAAACACAGAAATTGCATCGGGATTGAATACAACAGTCACCATGCGCACTTTCCTCCATGGGAGTAATGTCCCAAACAGTCTACGCTTTGATCGTTCCCTGGAAGAACAGTAGTAGTTTCCGATGCACATCTGGAAGCATTCTGTAAACTGTGGACTATCAGAGTGTTGATGAAACACAGTTATCGCATCTGGATTGAATTCAACAGTCACCATGCGCCCTTTCCTCCATGGGAGTAATTTCTCAAAGAGACTACGCTTTGATCGTTCCCTGGAAGACCAGTAGTAGTTTCCGATGCACATCTGGAGGCATTCTGTAATCTGTGGACCATCAGAGTGTTGATGAAACACAGAAATTGCAACGGGATTGAATACAACAGTCACCACGCGCACTTTCCTCCATGGGAGGAATGTCTCAAACAGTCTACGCTTTGATCGTTCCCTGGAAGACCAGTAGTAGTTTCCGATGCATATCTGGAAGCATTCTGTAATCTGTGGACCATCAAACTGTTGATGAAACACAGAAATTGCATCGGGATTGAATACAACAGTCACCATGCGCACATTCCTCCACGGGAGTAATGTCTCAAACAGTTAACGCTTTGATCGTTCCCTGGAAGACCAGTAGTAATTTCCGATGCACATCTGGAGGCATTCTGTAATCTGTGGACTATCAGAGTGTTGATGAAACACAGAAATTGCATCGAGATTGAATACAACAGTCACCATGCTCACTTTCCTCCATGGGAGTAATGTCTCAAACAGTCTACGCTTTCATCGTTCACTGGAAGACCAGTAGTAGTTTCCGATGCACATCTGGAGGCATTCTGTAATCTGTGGATGATCAGAGAGTTGATGAAAGACAGAAATTGCATCGGGATTGAATACAACAGTCACCATGCGCACATGCCTCCATGGGAGTAATGTCTCAAACAGTTAACGCTTTGATCGTTCCCTGGAAGACCAGTAGTAATTTCCGATGCACATCTGGAGGCATTCTGTAATCTGTGGACTATCAGAGTGTTGATGAAACACAGAAATTGCATCGAGATTGAATACAACAGTCACCATGCTCACTTTCCTCCATGGGAGTAATGTCTGAAACAGTCTACGCTTTCATCGTTCCCTGGAAGACCAGTAGTAGTTTCCGATGCACATCTGGAAGCATTCTGTAATCTGTGGACCATCAAACTGTTGATGAAACACAGAAATTGCATCGGGATTGAATACAACAATCACCATGCGCAGTTTCCTCCATTGGAGTAACGTCTCAAACAGTCTACGCTTTGATCGTTCCCAGGACGACCAGTAGTAGTTTCCGATACACATCTGGAGTCATTCTGTAATGTGTGGACTATCAGAGTATTGATGAAACACAGATATTGCATCGGGATTGAATACAACAGTCACCATGAACACTTTCCTCCATGGGAGTATTGTCTCAAACAGTCTACGCTTTGATCGTTCTCAGGCAGACCAGTAGTAGTTTCCGATACACATCTGGAGGCATTCTGTAATCTGTGGACGATCAGAGAGTTGATGAATCACAGAAATTGCATCGGGATTGAATACAACAGTCACCATGCACACTTTCCTCCATGGGTAGAAATGTCTCAAACAGTCTACGCTTTGATCGTTCCCAGAAAGACCAGTAGTAGTTTCGGATGCACATCTGGAGGCATTCTGCAATCTGTGGACTATCTGAGTGTTGATGAAACACAGAAATTGCATCGGGATTGAATACAACAGTCACCATGCTCACTTTCCTCCATGGGAGTAATGTCTCAAGCCGTCTACGCTTTGATCGTTCCCTGGAAGACCAGTAGTAGTTTCCGATGCACATCTGGAGGCATTCTGTAATCTGTGGATGATCAGAGAGTTGATGAAACACAGAAATTGCATCGGGATTGAATACAACAGTCACCATGCGCACATTCCTCCATGGGAGTAATGTCTCAAACAGTTAACGCTTTGATCGTTCCCTGGAAGACCAGTAGTAATTTCCGATGCACATCTGGAGGAATTCTGTAATCTGTGGACTATCAGAGTGTTGATGAAACACAGAAATTGCATCGAGATTAAATACAACAGTCACCATGCGCAGTGTCCTCCATGGGAGTAATGTCTCAAACAGTCTACGCTTTGATCGTTCCCTGGAAGACCAGTAGTAGTTTCCGATGCACATCTGGAAGCATTCTGTAATCTGTGGACTATCAAAGTGTTGATGAAACACAGAAATTGCATCGAGATTGAATACAACAGTCACCTTGCGCACTTTCCTCCATGGGAGTAATGTCTCAAAGAGTCTACGCTTTGATCGTTCCCTGGAAGACCAGTAGTAGTTTCCGATGCACATCTGGAGGCATTCTGTAATCTGTGGACCATCAGATGTTGATGAAACACAGAAATTGCATCGGGATTGAAAGCAACAGTCACCATGCGCAGTTTCCTCCATGGGAGTAATGTCTCAAACAGTCTACGCTTTGATCGTTCCCAGGACGACCAGTAGTAGTTTCCGATACACATCTGGAGGCATTCTGTAATCTGTGGATGATCAGAGAGTTGATGAAACACAGAAATTGCATCGGGATTGAATACAACAGTCACCATGCGCACATTCCTCCATGGGAGTAATGTCTCAAACAGTTAACGCTTTGATCGTTCCCTGGAAGACCAGTAGTAATTTCCGATGCACATCTGGAGGCATTCTGTAATCTGTGGACTATCAGAGTGTTGATGAAACACAGAAATTGCATCGAGATTGAATACAACAGTCACCATGCTCACTTTCCTCCATGGGAGTAATGTCTCAAACAGTCTACGCTTTCATCGTTCCCTGGAAGACCAGTAGTAGTTTCCGATGCACATCTGGAGGCATTCTGTAATCTGTGGATGATCAGAGAGTTGATGAAACACAGAAATTGCATCGGGATTGAATACAACAGTCACCATGCGCACATTCCTCCATGGGAGTAATGTCCCAAACAGTTAACGTTTTTGATCGTTCCCTGGAAGACCAGTAGTAATTTCCGATGCACATCTGGAGGCATTCTGTAATCTGTGGACTATCAGAGTGTTGATGAAACACAGAAATTGCATCGAGATTGAATACAACAGTCACCATGCTCACTTTCCTCCATGGGAGTAATGTCTCAAACAGTCTACGCTTTCATCGTTCCCTGGAAGACCAGTAGTAGTTTCCGATGCACATCTGGAAGCATTCTGTAATCTGTGGACCATCAAACTGTTGATGAAACACAGAAATTGCATCGGGATTGAATACAACAATCACCATGCGCAGTTTCCTCCATGGGAGTAACGTCTCAAACAGTCTACGCTTTGATCGTTCCCAGGACGACCAGTAGTAGTTTCCGATACACATCTGGAGTCATTCTGTAATGTGTGGACTATCAGAGTATTGATGAAACACAGATATTGCATCGGGATTGAATACAACAGTCACCATGCACACTTTCCTCCATGGGAGTAATGTCTCAAACAGTCCACGCTTTCATCGATCCCTGGAAGACCAGTAGTAGTTTCCGATGCACATCTGGAGGCATTCTGTAATCTGTGGATGATCAGAGAGTTGATGAAACACAGAAATTGCATCGGGATTGAATACAAAAGTCACCATGCGCACATTCCTCCATGGGAGTAATGTCTCAAACAGTTTACGCTTTGATCGTTCCCTGGAAGACCAGTAGTAGTTTCCGAAGAACATCTGGAGGCATTCTGTAATCTGTGGACTCTCAGAGTGTTGATGAAACACAGAAATTGCATCGAGATTGAATACAACAGTCACCATGCGCACTTTCCTCCATGGGAGTGATGTCGCAAACAGTCTACGCTTTAATCGTTCCCTCGAAGACCAGTAGTACTTTCCGATGCACATCTGGAAGCATTCTGTAATCTGTGGACCATCAAACTGTTGATGAAACACAGAAATTGCATCGGGATTGAATACAACAATCACCATGCGCAGTTTCCTCCATGGGAGTAACGTCTCAAACAGTCTACGCTTTGTTCGTTCCCTGGAAGACCAGTAGTAGTTTCCGATGCACATCTGGAGGCATTCTGTAATCTGTGGACCATCAGATGTTGATGAAACACAGAAATTGCATCGGGATTGAAAGCAACAGTCACCATGCGCAGTTTCCTCCATGGGAGTAATGTCTCAAACAGTCTACGCTTTCATCGTTCCCTGGAAGACCAGTAGTAGTTTCCGATGCACATCTGGAGGCATTCTGTAATCTGTGGATGATCAGAGAGTTGATGAAACACAGAAATTGCATCGGGATTGAATACAACAGTCACCATGCGCACATTCCTCCATGGGAGTAATGTCTCAAACAGTTAACGCTTTGATCGTTCCCTGGAAGACCAGTAGTAATTTCCGATGCACATCTGGAGGCATTCTGTAATCTGTGGACTATCAGAGTGTTGATGAAACACAGAAATTGCATCGAGATTGAATACAACAGTCACCATGCTCACTTTCCTCCATGGGAGTAATGTCTCAAACAGTCTACGCTTTCATCGTTCCCTGGAAGACCAGTAGTAGTTTCCGATGCACATCTGGAAGCATTCTGTAATCTGTGGACCATCAAACTGTTGATGAAACACAGAAATTGCATCGGGATTGAATACAACAATCACAATGCGCAGTTTCCTCCATGGGAGTAACGTCTCAAACAGTCTACGCTTTGATCGTTCCCAGGACGACCAGTAGTAGTTTCCGATACACATCTGGAGTCATTCTGTAATGTGTGGACTATCAGAGTATTGATGAAACACAGATATTGCATCGGGATTGAAAACAACAGTCACCATGCACACTTTCCTCCATGGGAGTAATGTCTCAAACAGTCCGCGCTTTCATCGATCCCTGGAAGACCAGTAGTAGTTTCCGATGCACATCTGGAGGCATTCTGTAATCTGTGGATAATCAGAGAGTTGATGAAACACAGAAATTGCATCGGGATTGAATACAAAAGTCACCATGCGCACATTCCTCCATGGGAGTAATGTCTCAAACAGTTTACGCTTTGATCGTTCCCTGGAAGACCAGTAGTAGTTTCCGAAGAACATCTGGAGGCATTCTGTAATCTGTGGACTCTCAGAGTGTTGATGAAACACAGAAATTGCATCGGGATTGAATACAACAGTCACCATGCGCACTTTCCTCCATGGGAGTGATGTCGCAAACAGTCTACGCTTTAATCGTTCCCTCGAAGACAGTAGTAATTTCCGATGCACATCTGGATTCATTCTGAAATCTTTGGACTATCAGAGTGTTGATGAAACACAGAAATTGCATCGAGATTGAATACAACAGTCACCATGCGCTGTTTCCTCCATGGGAGTAACGTTCAAACAGTCTACGCTTTGATCGTTCCCAGGACGACCAGTAGTACTTTCCGATACACATCTGGAGTCATTCTGTAATCTGTGGACTATTAGAGTATTGATGAAACACAGATATTGCATCGGGATTGAATACAACAGTCACCATGCACACTTTCCTCCATGGGAGGAATGTCTCAAACAGTCCACGCTTTCATCGATCCCTGGAAGACCAGTAGTAGTTTCCGATGCACATCTGGAGGCATTCTGTAATCTGTGGATGATCAGAGAGTTGATGAAACACAGAAATTGCATCGGGATTGAATACAACAGTCACCATGCGCACATTCCTCCATGGGAGTAATGTCTCAAACAGTTAACGCTTTGATCGTTCCCTGGAAGACCAGTAGTAATTTCCGATGCACATCTGGAGGCATTCTGTAATCTGTGGACTATCAGAGTGTTGATGAAACACAGAAATTGCATCGAGATTGAATACAACAGTCACCATGCGCACTTTCCTCCATGGGAGTAATGTCTCAAACAGTCTACGCTTTCATCGTTCCCTGGAAGACCAGTGGTAGTTTCCGATGCACATCTGGAGGCATTCTGTAATCTGTGGACGATCAGAGAGTTGATGAAACACAGAAATTGCATCGGGATTGAATACAACAGTCACCATGCGCAGTGTCCTCCATGGGTGTAATGTCTCAAAAAGTCTACGCTTTGATCGTTCTCAGGCAGACCAGTAGTAGTTTCCGATACACATCTGGAGGCATTCTGTAATCTGTGGACGATCAGAGAGTTGATGAATCACAGAAATTGCATCGGGATTGTATACAACAGTCACCATGCACACTTTCCTCCATGGGTAGAAATGTCTCAAACAGTCTACGCTTTGATCGTTCCCAGGAAGACCAGTAGTACTTTCCGATGCACATCTGGAGGCATTCTGCAATCTGTGGACCATCAGAGTGTTGATGAAACACAGAAATTGCATCGGGATTAAATACAACAGTCACCATGCCCACTTTCCTCCATGGGAGTAATGTCTCAAGCAGTCTAGGCTTTGATCGTTCCCTGGAAGACCAGTAGTAGTTTCCGATGCACATCTGGAAGCATTCTGTAATCTGTGGACTATCAAAGTGTTGATGAAACACAGAAATTGCATCGAGATTGAATACAACAGTCACCTTGCGCACTTTCCTCCATGGGAGTAATGTCTCAAAGAGTCTACGCTTTGATCGTTCCCTGGAAGACCAGTAGTAGTTTCCGATGCACATCTGGAGGCATTCTGTAATCTGTGGACCATCAGATGTTGATGAAACACAGAAATTGCATCGGGATTGAAAGCAACAGTCACCATGCGCAGTTTCCTCCATGGGAGTAATGTCTCAAACAGTCTACGCTTTGATCGTTCCCAGGACGACCAGTAGTAGTTTCCGATACACATCTGGAGGCATTCTGTAATCTGTGGATGATCAGAGAGTTGATGAAACACAGAAATTGCATCGGGATTGAATACAACAGTCACCATGCGCACATTCCTCCATGGGAGTAATGTCTCAAACAGTTAACGCTTTGATCGTTCCCTGGAAGACCAGTAGTAATTTCCGATGCACATCTGGAGGCATTCTGTAATCTGTGGACTATCAGAGTGTTGATGAAACACAGAAATTGCATCGAGATTGAATACAACAGTCACCATGCTCACTTTCCTCCATGGGAGTAATGTCTCAAACAGTCTACGCTTTCATCGTTCACTGGAAGACCAGTAGTAGTTTCCGATGCACATCTGGAGGCATTCTGTAATCTGTGGATGATCAGAGAGTTGATGAAACACAGAAATTGCATCGGGATTGAATACAACAGTCACCAAGCGCACATGCCTCCATGGGAGTAATGTCTCAAACAGTTAACGCTTTGATCGTTCCCTGGAAGACCAGTAGTAATTTCCGATGCACATCTGGAGGCATTCTGTAATCTGTGGACTATCAGAGTGTTGATGAAACACAGAAATTGCATCGAGATTGAATACAACAGTCACCATGCTCACTTTCCTCCATGGGAGTAATGTCTCAAACAGTCTACGCTTTCATCGTTCCCTGGAAGACCAGTAGTAGTTTCCGATGCACATCTGGAAGCATTCTGTAATCTGTGGACCATCAAACTGTTGATGAAACACAGAAATTGCATCGGGATTGAATACAACAATCACCATGCGCAGTTTCCTCCATGGGAGTAACGTCTCAAACAGTCTACGCTTTGATCGTTCCCAGGACGACCAGTAGTAGTTTCCGATACACATCTGGAGTCATTCTGTAATGTGTGGACTATCAGAGTATTGATGAAACACAGATATTGCATCGGGATTGAATAAAACAGTCACCATGAACACTTTCCTCCATGGGAGTATTGTCTCAAACAGTCTACGCTTTGATCGTTCTCAGGCAGACCAGTAGTAGTTTCCGATACACATCTGGAGGCATTCTGTAATCTGTGGACGATCAGAGAGTTGATGAATCACAGAAATTGCATCGGGATTGAATACAACAGTCACCATGCACACTTTCCTCCATGGGTAGAAATGTCTCAAACAGTCTACGCTTTGATCGTTCCCAGAAAGACCAGTAGTAGTTTCGGATGCACATCTGGAGGCATTCTGCAATCTGTGGACTATCTGAGTGTTGATGAAACACAGAAATTGCATCGGGATTGAATACAACAGTCACCATGCTCACTTTCCTCCATGGGAGTAATGTCTCAAGCAGTCTACGCTTTGATCGTTCCCTGGAAGACCAGTAGTAGTTTCCGATGCACATCTGGAGGCATTCTGTAATCTGTGGATGATCAGAGAGTTGATGAAACACAGAAATTGCATCGGGATTGAATACAACAGTCACCATGCGCACATTCCTCCATGGGAGTAATGTCTCAAACAGTTAACGCTTTGATCGTTCCCTGGAAGACCAGTAGTAATTTCCGATGCACATCTGGAGGCATTCTGTAATCTGTGGACTATCAGAGTGTTGATGAAACACAGAAATTGCATCGAGATTGAATACAACAGTCACCATGCGCACTTTCCTCCATGGGAGTAATGTCTCAAACAGTCTACGCTTTCATCGTTCCCTGGAAGACCAGTAGTAGTTTCCGATGCACATCTGGAGGCATTCTGTAATCTGTGGATGATCAGAGAGTTGATGAAACACAGAAATTGCATCGGGATTGAATACAACAGTCACCATGCGCCCATTCCTCCATGGGAGTAATGTCTCAAACAGTTGACGCTTAGATCGTTCCCTGGAAGACCAGTAGTAATTTCCGATGCACATCTGGAGGCATTCTGTAATCTGTGGACTATCAGAGTGTTGATGAAACACAGAAATTGCATCGAGATTGAATACAACAGTCACCATGCTCACTTTCCTCCATGGGTGTAATGTCTCAAACAGTCTACGCTTTCATCGTTCCCTGGAAGACCAGTAGTAGTTTCCGATGCACATCTGGAAGCATTCTGTAATCTGTGGACCATCAAACTGTTGATGAAACACAGAAATTGCATCGGGATTGAATACAACAATCACCATGCGCAGTTTCCTCCATGGGAGTAACGTCTCAAACAGTCTACGCTTTGATCGTTCCCAGGACGACCAGTAGTAGTTTCCGATACACATCTGGTGTCATTCTGTAATGTGTGGACTATCAGAGTATTGATGAAACACAGATATTGCATCGGGATTGAATACAACAGTCACCATGCACACTCTCCTCCATGGGAGTAATGTCTCAAACAGTCTACGCTTTGATCGTTCTCAGGCAGACCAGTAGTAGTTTCCGATACACATCTGGAGGCATTCTGTAATCTGTGGACGATCAGAGAGTTGATGAATCACAGAAATTGCATCGGGATTGATTACAACAGTCACCATGCACACTTTCCTCCCTGGGTAGAAATGTCTCAAACAGTCTACGCTTTGATCGTTCCCAGAAAGACCAGTAGTAGTTTCGGATGCACATCTGGAGGCATTCTGCAATCTGTGGACTATCAGAGTGATGATGAAACACAGAAATTGCATCGGGATTGAATACAACAGTCACCATGCTCACTTTCCTCCATGGGAGTAATGTCTCAAGCAGTCTACGCTTTGATCGTTCCCTGGAAGACCAGTAGTAGTATCCGATGCACATCTGGAAGCATTCTGTAACCTGTGGACTATCAGAGTGTTGATGAAACACAGAAATTGCATCGGGATTGAATACAACAGTCACCATGCGCACTTTCCTCCATGGGAGTAATGTCTCAAACAGTCTACGCTTTGATCGTTCCCTGGAAAACAGTAGTAGTTTCCGATGCACATCTGGAAGCATTCTGTAAACTGTGGACTATCAGAGTGTTGATGAAACACAGTTATCGCATCTGGATTGAATTCAACAGTCACCATGCGCCCTTTCCTCCATGGGAGTAATTTCTCAAAGAGACTGCGCTTTGATCGTTCCCTGGAAGACCAGTAGTAGTTTCCGATGCACATCTGGAGGCATTCTGTAATCTGTGGACCATCAGAGTGTTGATGAAACACAGAAATTGCATCGGGATTAAATACAACAGTCACCATGCGCACTTTCCTCCATGGGAGGAATGTCTCAAAGAGTCTACGCTTTGATCGTTCCCTGGAAGACCAGTAGTAGTTTCCGATGCATATCTGGAGGCATTCTGTAATCTGTGGACCATCAAACTGTTGATAAAACACAGAAATTGCATCGGGATTGAATACAAGAGTCACCATGCGCAGTTTCCTCCATGGGAGTAACGTCTCAAACAGTCTACGCTTTGATCGTTCCCTGGAAGACCAGTAGTAATTTCCGATGCACATCTGGAGGCATTCTGTAATCTGTGGACTATCAGAGTGTTGATGAAACACAGAAATTGCATCGAGATTGAATACAACAGTCACCATGCGCACTTTCCTCCATGGGAGTAATGTCTCAAACAGTCTACGCTTTCATCGATCCCTGGAAGACCAGTAGTAGTTTCCGATGCACATCTGGAGGCATTCTGTAATCTGTGGATGATCAGAGAGTTGATGAAACACAGAAATTGCATCGGGATTGAATACAACAGTCACCATGCGCACATTCCTCCATGGGAGTAATGTCTCAAACAGTTAACGCTTTGATCGTTCCCTGGAAGACCAGTAGTAATTTCCGATGCACATCTGGAGGCATTCTGTAATCTGTGGACTATCAGAGTGTTGATGAAACACAGAAATTGCATCGAGATTGAATACAACAGTCACCATGCGCACTTTCCTCCATGGGAGTAATGTCTCAAACAGTCTACGCTTTCATCGTTCCCTGGAAGACCAGTGGTAGTTTCCGATGCACATCTGGAGGCATTCTGTAATCTGTGGACGATCAGAGAGTTGATGAAACACAGAAATTGCATCGGGATTGAATACAACAGTCACCATGCGCAGTGTCCTCCATGGGTGTAATGTCTCAAAAAGTCTACGCTTTGATCGTTCTCAGGCAGACCAGTAGTAGTTTCCGATACACATCTGGAGGCATTCTGTAATCTGTGGACGATCAGAGAGTTGATGAATCACAGAAATTGCATCGGGATTGTATACAACAGTCACCATGCACACTTTCCTCCATGGGTAGAAATGTCTCAAACAGTCTACGCTTTGATCGTTCCCAGGAAGACCAGTAGTACTTTCCGATGCACATCTGGAGGCATTCTGCAATCTGTGGACCATCAGAGTGTTGATGAAACACAGAAATTGCATCGGGATTAAATACAACAGTCACCATGCCCACTTTCCTCCATGGGAGTAATGTCTCAAGCAGTCTAGGCTTTGATCGTTCCCTGGAAGACCAGTAGTAGTTTCCGATGCACATCTGGAAGCATTCTGTAATCTGTGGACTATCAAAGTGTTGATGAAACACAGAAATTGCATCGAGATTGAATACAACAGTCACCTTGCGCACTTTCCTCCATGGGAGTAATGTCTCAAAGAGTCTACGCTTTGATCGTTCCCTGGAAGACCAGTAGTAGTTTCCGATGCACATCTGGAGGCATTCTGTAATCTGTGGACCATCAGATGTTGATGAAACACAGAAATTGCATCGGGATTGAAAGCAACAGTCACCATGCGCAGTTTCCTCCATGGGAGTAATGTCTCAAACAGTCTACGCTTTGATCGTTCCCAGGACGACCAGTAGTAGTTTCCGATACACATCTGGAGGCATTCTGTAATCTGTGGATGATCAGAGAGTTGATGAAACACAGAAATTGCATCGGGATTGAATACAACAGTCACCATGCGCACATTCCTCCATGGGAGTAATGTCTCAAACAGTTAACGCTTTGATCGTTCCCTGGAAGACCAGTAGTAATTTCCGATGCACATCTGGAGGCATTCTGTAATCTGTGGACTATCAGAGTGTTGATGAAACACAGAAATTGCATCGAGATTGAATACAACAGTCACCATGCGCACTTTCCTCCATGGGAGTAATGTCTCAAACAGTCTACGCTTTCATCGTTCCCTGGAAGACCAGTAGTAGTTTCCGATGCACATCTGGAGGCATTCTGTAATCTGTGGATGATCAGAGAGTTGATGAAACACAGAAATTGCATCGGGATTGAATACAACAGTCACCATGCGCCCATTCCTCCATGGGAGTAATGTCTCAAACAGTTGACGCTTAGATCGTTCCCTGGAAGACCAGTAGTAATTTCCGATGCACATCTGGAGGCATTCTGTAATCTGTGGACTATCAGAGTGTTGATGAAACACAGAAATTGCATCGAGATTGAATACAACAGTCACCATGCTCACTTTCCTCCATGGGTGTAATGTCTCAAACAGTCTACGCTTTCATCGTTCCCTGGAAGACCAGTAGTAGTTTCCGATGCACATCTGGAAGCATTCTGTAATCTGTGGACCATCAAACTGTTGATGAAACACAGAAATTGCATCGGGATTGAATACAACAATCACCATGCGCAGTTTCCTCCATGGGAGTAACGTCTCAAACAGTCTACGCTTTGATCGTTCCCAGGACGACCAGTAGTAGTTTCCGATACACATCTGGTGTCATTCTGTAATGTGTGGACTATCAGAGTATTGATGAAACACAGATATTGCATCGGGATTGAATACAACAGTCACCATGCACACTCTCCTCCATGGGAGTAATGTCTCAAACAGTCTACGCTTTGATCGTTCTCAGGCAGACCAGTAGTAGTTTCCGATACACATCTGGAGGCATTCTGTAATCTGTGGACGATCAGAGAGTTGATGAATCACAGAAATTGCATCGGGATTGATTACAACAGTCACCATGCACACTTTCCTCCCTGGGTAGAAATGTCTCAAACAGTCTACGCTTTGATCGTTCCCAGAAAGACCAGTAGTAGTTTCGGATGCACATCTGGAGGCATTCTGCAATCTGTGGACTATCAGAGTGATGATGAAACACAGAAATTGCATCGGGATTGAATACAACAGTCACCATGCTCACTTTCCTCCATGGGAGTAATGTCTCAAGCAGTCTACGCTTTGATCGTTCCCTGGAAGACCAGTAGTAGTATCCGATGCACATCTGGAAGCATTCTGTAACCTGTGGACTATCAGAGTGTTGATGAAACACAGAAATTGCATCGGGATTGAATACAACAGTCACCATGCGCACTTTCCTCCATGGGAGTAATGTCTCAAACAGTCTACGCTTTGATCGTTCCCTGGAAAACAGTAGTAGTTTCCGATGCACATCTGGAAGCATTCTGTAAACTGTGGACTATCAGAGTGTTGATGAAACACAGTTATCGCATCTGGATTGAATTCAACAGTCACCATGCGCCCTTTCCTCCATGGGAGTAATTTCTCAAAGAGACTGCGCTTTGATCGTTCCCTGGAAGACCAGTAGTAGTTTCCGATGCACATCTGGAGGCATTCTGTAATCTGTGGACCATCAGAGTGTTGATGAAACACAGAAATTGCATCGGGATTAAATACAACAGTCACCATGCGCACTTTCCTCCATGGGAGGAATGTCTCAAAGAGTCTACGCTTTGATCGTTCCCTGGAAGACCAGTAGTAGTTTCCGATGCATATCTGGAGGCATTCTGTAATCTGTGGACCATCAAACTGTTGATAAAACACAGAAATTGCATCGGGATTGAATACAAGAGTCACCATGCGCAGTTTCCTCCATGGGAGTAACGTCTCAAACAGTCTACGCTTTGATCGTTCCCTGGAAGACCAGTAGTAATTTCCGATGCACATCTGGAGGCATTCTGTAATCTGTGGACTATCAGAGTGTTGATGAAACACAGAAATTGCATCGAGATTGAATACAACAGTCACCATGCGCACTTTCCTCCATGGGAGTAATGTCTCAAACAGTCTACGCTTTCATCGATCCCTGGAAGACCAGTAGTAGTTTCCGATGCACATCTGGAGGCATTCTGTAATCTGTGGATGATCAGAGAGTTGATGAAACACAGAAATTGCATCGGGATTGAATACAACAGTCACCATGCGCACATTCCTCCATGGGAGTAATGTCTCAAACAGTTAACGCTTTGATCGTTCCCTGGAAGACCAGTAGTAATTTCCGATGCACATCTGGAGGCATTCTGTAATCTGTGGACTATCAGAGTGTTGATGAAACACAGAAATTGCATCGAGATTGAATACAACAGTCACCATGCGCACTTTCCTCCATGGGAGTAATGTCTCAAACAGTCTACGCTTTCATCGTTCCCTGGAAGACCAGTGGTAGTTTCCGATGCACATCTGGAGGCATTCTGTAATCTGTGGACGATCAGAGAGTTGATGAAACACAGAAATTGCATCGGGATTGAATACAACAGTCACCATGCGCAGTGTCCTCCATGGGTGTAATGTCTCAAAAAGTCTACGCTTTGATCGTTCTCAGGCAGACCAGTAGTAGTTTCCGATACACATCTGGAGGCATTCTGTAATCTGTGGACGATCAGAGAGTTGATGAATCACAGAAATTGCATCGGGATTGTATACAACAGTCACCATGCACACTTTCCTCCATGGGTAGAAATGTCTCAAACAGTCTACGCTTTGATCGTTCCCAGGAAGACCAGTAGTACTTTCCGATGCACATCTGGAGGCATTCTGCAATCTGTGGACCATCAGAGTGTTGATGAAACACAGAAATTGCATCGGGATTAAATACAACAGTCACCATGCCCACTTTCCTCCATGGGAGTAATGTCTCAAGCAGTCTAGGCTTTGATCGTTCCCTGGAAGACCAGTAGTAGTTTCCGATGCACATCTGGAAGCATTCTGTAATCTGTGGACTATCAAAGTGTTGATGAAACACAGAAATTGCATCGAGATTGAATACAACAGTCACCTTGCGCACTTTCCTCCATGGGAGTAATGTCTCAAAGAGTCTACGCTTTGATCGTTCCCTGGAAGACCAGTAGTAGTTTCCGATGCACATCTGGAGGCATTCTGTAATCTGTGGACCATCAGATGTTGATGAAACACAGAAATTGCATCGGGATTGAAAGCAACAGTCACCATGCGCAGTTTCCTCCATGGGAGTAATGTCTCAAACAGTCTACGCTTTGATCGTTCCCAGGACGACCAGTAGTAGTTTCCGATACACATCTGGAGGCATTCTGTAATCTGTGGATGATCAGAGAGTTGATGAAACACAGAAATTGCATCGGGATTGAATACAACAGTCACCATGCGCACATTCCTCCATGGGAGTAATGTCTCAAACAGTTAACGCTTTGATCGTTCCCTGGAAGACCAGTAGTAATTTCCGATGCACATCTGGAGGCATTCTGTAATCTGTGGACTATCAGAGTGTTGATGAAACACAGAAATTGCATCGAGATTGAATACAACAGTCACCATGCTCACTTTCCTCCATGGGAGTAATGTCTCAAACAGTCTACGCTTTCATCGTTCACTGGAAGACCAGTAGTAGTTTCCGATGCACATCTGGAGGCATTCTGTAATCTGTGGATGATCAGAGAGTTGATGAAACACAGAAATTGCATCGGGATTGAATACAACAGTCACCAAGCGCACATGCCTCCATGGGAGTAATGTCTCAAACAGTTAACGCTTTGATCGTTCCCTGGAAGACCAGTAGTAATTTCCGATGCACATCTGGAGGCATTCTGTAATCTGTGGACTATCAGAGTGTTGATGAAACACAGAAATTGCATCGAGATTGAATACAACAGTCACCATGCTCACTTTCCTCCATGGGAGTAATGTCTCAAACAGTCTACGCTTTCATCGTTCCCTGGAAGACCAGTAGTAGTTTCCGATGCACATCTGGAAGCATTCTGTAATCTGTGGACCATCAAACTGTTGATGAAACACAGAAATTGCATCGGGATTGAATACAACAATCACCATGCGCAGTTTCCTCCATGGGAGTAACGTCTCAAACAGTCTACGCTTTGATCGTTCCCAGGACGACCAGTAGTAGTTTCCGATACACATCTGGAGTCATTCTGTAATGTGTGGACTATCAGAGTATTGATGAAACACAGATATTGCATCGGGATTGAATAAAACAGTCACCATGAACACTTTCCTCCATGGGAGTATTGTCTCAAACAGTCTACGCTTTGATCGTTCTCAGGCAGACCAGTAGTAGTTTCCGATACACATCTGGAGGCATTCTGTAATCTGTGGACGATCAGAGAGTTGATGAATCACAGAAATTGCATCGGGATTGAATACAACAGTCACCATGCACACTTTCCTCCATGGGTAGAAATGTCTCAAACAGTCTACGCTTTGATCGTTCCCAGAAAGACCAGTAGTAGTTTCGGATGCACATCTGGAGGCATTCTGCAATCTGTGGACTATCTGAGTGTTGATGAAACACAGAAATTGCATCGGGATTGAATACAACAGTCACCATGCTCACTTTCCTCCATGGGAGTAATGTCTCAAGCAGTCTACGCTTTGATCGTTCCCTGGAAGACCAGTAGTAGTTTCCGATGCACATCTGGAGGCATTCTGTAATCTGTGGATGATCAGAGAGTTGATGAAACACAGAAATTGCATCGGGATTGAATACAACAGTCACCATGCGCACATTCCTCCATGGGAGTAATGTCTCAAACAGTTAACGCTTTGATCGTTCCCTGGAAGACCAGTAGTAATTTCCGATGCACATCTGGAGGCATTCTGTAATCTGTGGACTATCAGAGTGTTGATGAAACACAGAAATTGCATCGAGATTGAATACAACAGTCACCATGCGCACTTTCCTCCATGGGAGTAATGTCTCAAACAGTCTACGCTTTCATCGTTCCCTGGAAGACCAGTAGTAGTTTCCGATGCACATCTGGAGGCATTCTGTAATCTGTGGATGATCAGAGAGTTGATGAAACACAGAAATTGCATCGGGATTGAATACAACAGTCACCATGCGCCCATTCCTCCATGGGAGTAATGTCTCAAACAGTTGACGCTTAGATCGTTCCCTGGAAGACCAGTAGTAATTTCCGATGCACATCTGGAGGCATTCTGTAATCTGTGGACTATCAGAGTGTTGATGAAACACAGAAATTGCATCGAGATTGAATACAACAGTCACCATGCTCACTTTCCTCCATGGGTGTAATGTCTCAAACAGTCTACGCTTTCATCGTTCCCTGGAAGACCAGTAGTAGTTTCCGATGCACATCTGGAAGCATTCTGTAATCTGTGGACCATCAAACTGTTGATGAAACACAGAAATTGCATCGGGATTGAATACAACAATCACCATGCGCAGTTTCCTCCATGGGAGTAACGTCTCAAACAGTCTACGCTTTGATCGTTCCCAGGACGACCAGTAGTAGTTTCCGATACACATCTGGTGTCATTCTGTAATGTGTGGACTATCAGAGTATTGATGAAACACAGATATTGCATCGGGATTGAATACAACAGTCACCATGCACACTCTCCTCCATGGGAGTAATGTCTCAAACAGTCTACGCTTTGATCGTTCTCAGGCAGACCAGTAGTAGTTTCCGATACACATCTGGAGGCATTCTGTAATCTGTGGACGATCAGAGAGTTGATGAATCACAGAAATTGCATCGGGATTGATTACAACAGTCACCATGCACACTTTCCTCCCTGGGTAGAAATGTCTCAAACAGTCTACGCTTTGATCGTTCCCAGAAAGACCAGTAGTAGTTTCGGATGCACATCTGGAGGCATTCTGCAATCTGTGGACTATCAGAGTGATGATGAAACACAGAAATTGCATCGGGATTGAATACAACAGTCACCATGCTCACTTTCCTCCATGGGAGTAATGTCTCAAGCAGTCTACGCTTTGATCGTTCCCTGGAAGACCAGTAGTAGTATCCGATGCACATCTGGAAGCATTCTGTAACCTGTGGACTATCAGAGTGTTGATGAAACACAGAAATTGCATCGGGATTGAATACAACAGTCACCATGCGCACTTTCCTCCATGGGAGTAATGTCTCAAACAGTCTACGCTTTGATCGTTCCCTGGAAAACAGTAGTAGTTTCCGATGCACATCTGGAAGCATTCTATAAACTGTGGACTATCAGAGTGTTGATGAAACACAGTTATCGCATCTGGATTGAATTCAACAGTCACCATGCGCCCTTTCCTCCATGGGAGTAATTTCTCAAAGAGACTGCGCTTTGATCGTTCCCTGGAAGACCAGTAGTAGTTTCCGATGCACATCTGGAGGCATTCTGTAATCTGTGGACCATCAGAGTGTTGATGAAACACAGAAATTGCATCGGGATTAAATACAACAGTCACCATGCGCACTTTCCTCCATGGGAGGAATGTCTCAAAGAGTCTACGCTTTGATCGTTCCCTGGAAGACCAGTAGTAGTTTCCGATGCATATCTGGAGGCATTCTGTAATCTGTGGACCATCAAACTGTTGATAAAACACAGAAATTGCATCGGGATTGAATACAAGAGTCACCATGCGCAGTTTCCTCCATGGGAGTAACGTCTCAAACAGTCTACGCTTTGATCGTTCCCAGGACGACCAGTAGTACTTTCCGATACACATCTGGAGTCATTCTGTAATCTGTGGACTATCAGAGTATTGATGAAACACAGATATTGCATCGGGATTGAATACAACAGTCACCATGCACACTTTCCTCCATGGGAGTAATGTCTCAAACAGTCCAAGCTTTCATCGATCCCTGGAAGACCAGTAGTAGTTTCCGATGCACATCTGGAGGCATTCTGTAATCTGTGGATGATCAGAGAGTTGATGAAACACAGAAATTGCATCGGGATTGAATACAACAGTCACCATGCGCACATTCCTCCATGGGAGTAATGTCTCAAACAGTTAACGCTTTGATCGTTCCCTGGAAGACCAGTAGTAATTTCTGATGCACATCTGGAAGCATTCTGTAATCTGTGGACTATCAGAGTGTTGATGAAACACAGAAATTGCATCGAGATTGAATACAACAGTCACCATGCTCACTTTCCTCCATGGGAGTAATGTCTCAAACAGTCTACGCTTTCATCGTTCCCTGGAAGACCAGTAGTAGTTTCCGATGCACATCTGGAGGCATTCTGTAATCTGTGGACGATCAGAGAGTTGATGAAACACAGAAATTGCATCGGGATGGAATACAACAGTCACCATGCGCAGTGTCCTCCATGGGAGTAATGTCTCAAACAGTCTACGCTTTGATCGTTCTCAGGCAGACCAGTAGTAGTTTCCGATACACATCTGGAGGCATTCTGTAATCTGTGGACGATCAGAGAGTTGATGAATCACAGAAATAGCATCGGGATTGAATACATCAGTCACCATGCGCACTTTCCTCCATGGGAGTAATTCCTCAAAGAGTCTACGCTTTGATCGTTCCCTGGAAGACCAGTAGTAGTTTCCGATGCACATCTGGAGGCATTCTGTAATCTGTGGACCATCAGATGTTGATGAAACACAGAAATTGCATCGGGATTGAAAACAACAGTCACCATGCGCAGTTTCCTCCATGGGAGTAATGTCTCAAACAGTCTACGCTTTGATCGTTCCCAGGACGACCAGTAGTAGTTTCCGATACACATCTGGAGGCATTCTGTAATCTGTGGACTATCAGAGTGTTTAGGAACAAAGAAATTGCTTCGGGATTGAATACAACAGTCACCATGCTCACTTTCCTCCATGGTAGTATTGTCTCAAACAGTTTACGCTTTGATCGTTCCCTGGAAGACCAGTAGTAGTTTCCGAAGAACATCTGGAGGCATTCTGTAATCTGTGGACTCTCAGAGTGTTGATGAAACACAGAAATTGCATCGGGATTGAATACAACAGTCACCATGCGCACTTTCCCCCATGGGAGTGATGTCTCAAACAGTCTACGCTTTAATCGTTCCCTCGAAGACCAGTAGTAATTTCCGATACACATCTGGATTCTTTCTGAAATCTTTGGACTATCAGAGTGTTGATGAAACACAGAAATTGCATCGGGATTGAATACAACAGTCACCATGCGCAGTGTCCTCCATGGGAGTAATGTCTCAAACAGTCTACGCTTTGATCGTTCTCAGGCAGACCAGTAGTAGTTTCCGATACACATCTGGAGGCATTCTGTAATCTGTGGACTATCAAAGTGTTGATGAAACACAGAAATTGCATCGAGATTGAATACAACAGTCACCTTGCGCACTTTCCTCCATGGGAGTAATGTCTCAAAGATTCTACGCTTTGATCGTTCCCTGGAAGACCAGTAGTAGTTTCCGATGCACATCTGGAGGCATTCTGTAATCTTTGGACCATCGGATGTTGATGAAACACAGAAATTGCATCGGGATTGAAAGCAACAGTCACCATGCGCAGTTTCCACCATGGGAGTAATGTCTCAAACAGTCTACGCTTTGATCGTTCCCAGGACGACCAGTAGTAGTTTCCGATACACATCTGGAGGCATTCTGTAATCTGTGGATGATCAGAGAGTTGATGAAACACAGAAATTGCATCGGGATTGAATACAACAGTCACCATGCGCACATTCCTCCATGGGAGTAATGTCTCAAACAGTTAACGCTTTGATCGTTCCCTGGAAGACCAGTAGTAATTTCCGATGCACATCTGGAGGCATTCTGTAATCTGTGGACTATCAGAGTGTTGATGAAACACAGAAATTGCATCGAGATTGAATACAACAGTCACCATGCTCACTTTCCTCCATGGGAGTAATGTCTCAAACAGTCTACGCTTTCATCGTTCCCTGGAAGACAGGTAGTAGTTTCCGATGCACATCTGGAGGCATTCTGTAATCTGTGGACGATCAGAGAGTTGATGAAACACAGAAATTGCATCGGGATTGAATACAACAGTCACCATGCGCAGTGTCCTCCATGGGAGTAATGTCTCAAACAGTCTACGCTTTGATCGTTCTCAGGCAGACCAGTAGTAGTTTCCGATACACATCTGGAGGCATTCTGTAATCTGTGGACGATCAGAGAGTTGATGAATCACAGAAATAGCATCGGGATTGAATACAACAGTCACCATGCACACTCTCCTCCATGGGTAGAAATGTCTCAAACAGTCTACGCTTTGATCGTTCCCAGGATGACCAGTAGTAGTTTCCGATGCACATCTGGAGGCATTCTGTAATCTGTGGACTATCAGAGTGTTGATGGAACACAGAAATTGCATCGGGATTGAATACAACAGTCACCATGCGCACTTTCCTCCATGGGAGTAATGTCTCAAGCAGTCTACGCTTTGATCGTTCCCTGGAAGACCAGTAGTAGTTTCCGATGCACATCTGGAAGCATTCTGTAATCTGTGGACTATCAAAGTGTTGATGAAACACAGAAATTGCATCGAGATTGAATACAACAGTCACCTTGCGCACTTTCCTCCATGGGAGTAATTCCTCAAAGAGTCTACGCTTTGATCGTTCCCTGGAAGACCAGTAGTAGTTTCCGATGCACATCTGGAGGCATTCTGTAATCTGTGGACCATCAGATGTTGATGAAACACAGAAATTGCATCGGGATTGAAAACAACAGTCGCCATGCGCAGTTTCCTCCATGGGGGTAATGTCTCAAACAGTCTACGCTTTGATCGTTCCCAGGACGACCAGTAGTAGTTTCCGATACACATCTGGAGGCATTCTGTAATCTGTGGACTATCAGAGTGTTTAGGAACAAAGAAATTGCTTCGGGATTGAATACAACAGTCACCATGCTCACTTTCCTCCATGGTAGTATTGTCTCAAACAGTTTACGCTTTGATCGTTCCCTGGAAGACCAGTAGTAGTTTCCGAAGAACATCTGGAGGCATTCTGTAATCTGTGGACTCTCAGTGTGTTGATGAAACACAGAAATTGCATCGGGATTGAATACAACAGTCACCATGCGCACATTCCTCCATGGGAGTGATGTCTCAAACAGTCTACGCTTTAATCGTACCCTCGAAGACCAGTAGTAATTTCCGATGCACATCTGGATTCATTCTGAAATCTTTGGACTATCAGAGTGTTGATGAAACACAGAAATTGCATCGAGATTGAATACAACAGTTACCATGCGCACTTTCCTCCATGGGAGTAATGTCTCAAACAGTCTACGCTTTGATCGTTCCCAGGACGACCAGTAGTACTTTCCGATACACATCTGGAGTCATTCTGTAATCTGTGGACTACAGAGTATTGATGAAACACAGATATTGCTTCGGGATTGAATACAACAGTCACCATGCACACTTTCCTCCATGGGAGTAATGTCTCAAACAGTCCACGCTTTCATCAATCCCTGGAAGACCAGTAGTAGTTTCCGATGCACATCTGGAGGCATTCTGTAGTCTGTGGATGATCAGAGAGTTGATGAAACACAGAAATTGCATCGGGATTGAATACAACAGTCACCATGCGCACATTCCTCCATGGGAGTAATGTCTCAAACAGTTAACGCTTTGATCGTTCCCTGGAAGACCAGTAGTAATTTCCGATGTACATCTGGAGGCATTCTGTAATCTGTGGACTATCAGAGTGTTGATGAAACACAGAAATTGCATCGAGATTGAATACAACAGTCACCATGGCACTTTCCTCCATGGGAGTAATGTCTCAAACAGTCTACGATTTCATCGTTCCCTGGAAGACCAGTGGTAGTTTCCGATGCACATCTGGAGGCATTCTGTAATCTGTGGACGATCAGAGAGTTGGTGAAACACAGAAATTGCATCGGGATTGAATACAACAGTCACCATGCGCAGTGTCCTCCATGGGAGTAATGTCTCAAACAGTCTACGCTTTGATCGTTCTCAGGCAGACCAGTAGTAGTTTCCGATACACATCTGGAGGCATTCTGTAATCTGTGGACGATCAGAGAGTTGATGAATCACAGAAATTGCATCGGGATTGAATACAACAGTCACCATGCACACTTTCCTCCATGGGTAGAAATGTCTCAAACAGTCTACGCTTTGATCGTTCCCAGGAAGACCAGTAGTAGTTTCCGATGCACATCTGGAGGCATTCTGCAATCTGTGGACTATCAGAGTGTTGATGAAACACAGAAATTGCATCGGGATTAAATACAACGGTCACCATGCCCACTTTCCTCCATGGGAGTAATGTCTCAAGCAGTCTACGCTTTCATCGTTCCCTGGAAGACCAGTAGTAGTTTCCGATGCACATCTCTAAGCATTCTGTAATCTGTGGACTATCAAAGTGTTGATGAAACACAGAAATTGCATCGAGATTGAATACAACATTCACCTTGCGCACTTTCCTTAATGGGAGTAATGTCTCAAAGAGTCTGTGATTTGATCGTTCCCTGGAAGACCAGTAGTAGTTTCCGATGCACATCTGGAGGCATTCTGTAATCTGTGGACCATCAGATGTTGATGAAACACAGAAATTGCATCGGGATTGAAAGCAACAGTCACCATGTGCAGTTTCCTCCATGGGAGTAATGTCTCAAACAGTCTATGCTTTGATCGTTCCCAGGACGACCAGTAGTAGTTTCCGATACACATCTGGAGGCATTCTGTAATCTGTGGACTATCAGAGTGTTTAGGAACAAAGAAATTGCTTCGGGATTGAATACAAGAGTCACCATGCTCACTTTCCTCCATGGTAGTATTGTCTCAAACAGTTTACGCTTTGATCGTTCCCGGAAGACCAGTAGTAGTTTCCGAAGAACATCTGGAGGCATTCTGTAATCTGTGGACTCTCAGAGTGTTGATGAAACACAGAAATTGCATCGGGATTGAATACAACAGTCACCATGCGCACTTTCCTCCATGGGAGTGATGTCTCAAACAGTCTACGCTTTAATCGTTCCCTCGAAGACCAGTAGTAATTTCCGATGCACATCTGGATTCATTCTGAAATCTGTGGACTATCAGAGTGTTGATGAAACACAGAAATTGCATCGAGATTGAATACAACAGTCACCATGCGCACTTTCCTCCATGGGAGTAATGTCTCAAACAGTCTACGCTTTGATCGTTCCCTGGAAAACCAGTAGTAGTTTCCGATGCACATCTGGAGGCATTCTGTAATCTGTGGACTATCAGAGTGTTCATGAAACACAGAAATTGCATCGGGATTGAATACAACAGTCACCATGCGCACTTTCCTCCATGGGAATAATGTCTCAAACAGTTTACGCTTTGATCGTTCCCTGGAAGACCAGTAGTAATTTCCGATGCACATCTGGAGGCATTCTGAAATCTGTGGACTATCAGAGTGTTGATGAAACACAGAAATTGCATCGTGATTGAATACAACAGTCACCATGCGCACTTTCCTCCATGGGAGTAATGTCTCAAACAGTCTACGATTTCATCGTTCCCTGGAAGACCAGTAGTAGTTTCCGATGCACATCTGGAGGCATTCTGTAATCTGTGGACGATCAGAGAGTTGATGAAACATAGAAATTGCATCGGGATTGAATACAACAGTCACCATGCGCACTTTCCTCCATGGGGTAATGTCTCAAACAGTTTACGCTTTGATCGTTCCTTGGAAGACCAGTAGTAATTTCCGTTGCACATCTTGAGTCATTTTGTAATCTGTGGACTATCAGAGTGTTGATGAAACACAGAAATTGCATCGAGATGGAATACAACAGTCACCTTGCGCACTTTCCTCCATGGGAGTAATGTCTCAAACAGTCTACGCTTTGATCGTTCCATGGAAGACCAGTAGTAGTTTCCGATGCACATCTGGAGGCATTCTGTAATCTGTGGACTATCAGATTGTTGACGAAACACAGACATTGCATCGGGATTGAATACAACAGTCACCATGCGCACTTTCCTCCATGGGAGTAATGTCTCAAACGGTCTACGCTTTGATCGTTCCCTGGAAGACCAGTAGTAGTTGCTGATGCACATCTGGAAGCATTCTGTAATCTGTGGACTATCAGAGTGTTGATGAAACACAGTTATCGCATCGGGATTGAATTCAACAGTCACAATGCGCACTTTCCTCCATGGGAGTAATATCTCAAACAGCCTACGCTTTGATCGCTCCCTGAAAGACCAGTAGTAATTTCCGATGCACTTCTGAAGCCATTCTGTAATCTGTGTACTATCAGAGTGTTGATGAAACACAGAAATTGCATCTGGATTGAATTCAACAGTCACCATGCGCCCTTTCCTCCATGGGAGTAATTTCTCAAAGAGACTACGCTTTGATCGTTCCCTGGAAGACCAGTAGTAGTTTCCGATGCACATCTGGAGGCATTCTGTAATCTGTGGACCATCAGAGTGTTGATGAAACACAGAAATTGCATCGGGATGGAATACAACAGTCACCATGCGCACTTTCCTACATGGGAGTAATGTCTCAAACAGTCTACGCTTTGATCGTTCCCTGGAAGACCAGTAGTAGTTTCCGATGCACATCTGGAAGCATTCTGTAATCTGTGGACTATCAAAGTGTTGATGAAACACAGAAATTGCATCGAGATTGAATACAACATTCACCTTGCGCACTTTCCTTAATGGGAGTAATGTCTCAAAGAGTCTACGCTTTGATCGTTCCCTGGAAGACCAGTAGTAGTTTCCGATGCACATCTGGAGGCATTCTGTAATCTGTGGACCATCAGATGTTGATGAAACACAGAAATTGCATCGGGATTGAAAGCAACAATCACCATGCGCAGTTTCCTCCATGGGAGTAATGTCTCAAACAGTCTACGCTTTGATCGTTCCCAGGACGACCAGTAGTAGTTTCCGATACACATCTGGAGGCATTCTGTAATCTGTGGACTATCAGAGTGTTTAGGAACAAAGAAATTGCTTCGGGATTGAATACAAGAGTCACCATGCTCACTTTCCTCCATGGTAGTATTGTCTCAAACAGTTTACGCTTTGATCGTTCCCGGAAGACCAGTAGTAGTTTCCGAAGAACATCTGGAGGCATTCTGTAATCTGTGGACTCTCAGAGTGTTGATGAAACACAGAAATTGCATCGGGATTGAATACAACAGTCACCATGCGCACTTTCCTCCATGGGAGTGATGTCTCACACAGTCTACGCTTTAATCGTTCCCTCGAAGACCAGTAGTAATTTCCGATGCACATCTGGATTCATTCTGAAATCTGTGGACTATCAGAGTGTTGATGAAACACAGAAATTGCATCGAGATTGAATACAACAGTCACCATGCGCACTTTCCTCCATGGGAGTAATGTCTCAAACAGTCTACGCTTTGATCGTTCCCTGGAAAACCAGTAGTAGTTTCCGATGCACATCTGGAGGCATTCTGTAATCTGTGGACTATCAGAGTGTTCATGAAACACAGAAATTGCATCGGGATTGAATACAACAGTCACCATGCGCACTTTCCTCCATGGGAATAATGTCTCAAACAGGTTACGCTTTGATCGTTCCCTGGAAGACCAGTAGTAATTTCCGATGCACATCTGGAGGCATTCTGAAATCTGTGGACTATCAGAGTGTTGATGAAACACAGAAATTGCATCGTGATTGAATACAACAGTCACCATGCGCACTTTCCTCCATGGGAGTAATGTCTCAAACAGTCTACGATTTCATCGCTCCCTGGAAGACCAGTAGTAGTTTCCGATGCACATCTGGAGGCATTCTGTAATCTGTGGACGATCAGAGAGTTGATGAAACATAGAAATTGCATCGGGATTGAATACAACAGTCACCATGCGCACTTTCCTCCATGGGGTAATGTCTCAAACAGTTTACGCTTTGATCGTTCCTTGGAAGACCAGTAGTAATTTCCGTTGCACATCTTGAGTCATTTTGTAATCTGTGGACTATCAGAGTGTTGATGAAACACAGAAATTGCATCGAGATGGAATACAACAGTCACCTTGCGCACTTTCCTCCATGGGAGTAATGTCTCAAACAGTCTACGCTTTGATCGTTCCATGGAAGACCAGTAGTAGTTTCCGATGCACATCTGGAGGCATTCTGTAATCTGTGGACTATCAGATTGTTGACGAAACACAGAAATTGCATCGGGATTGAATACAACAGTCACCATGCGCACTTTCCTCCATGGGAGTAATGTCTTAAACGATCTACGCTTTGATCGTTCCCTGGAAGACCAGTAGTAGTTGCTGATGCACATCTGGAAGCATTCTGTAATCTGTGGACTATCAGAGTGTTGATGAAACACAGTTATCGCATCGGGATTGAATTCAACAGTCACAATGCGCACTTTCCTCCATTGGAGTAATATCTCAAACAGCCTACGCTTTGATCGCTCCCTGAAAGACCAGTAGTAATTTCCGATGCACTTCTGAAGCCATTCTGTAATCTGTGTACTATCAGAGTGTTGATGAAACACAGAAATTGCATCTGGATTGAATTCAACAGTCACCATGCGCCCTTTCCTCCATGGGAGTAATTTCTCAAAGAGACTACGCTTTGATCGTTCCCTGGAAGACCAGTAGTAGTTTCCGATGCACATCTGGAGGCATTCTGTAATCTGTGGACCATCAGAGTGTTGATGAAACACAGAAATTGCATCGGGATGGAATACAACAGTCACCATGCGCACTTTCCTACATGGGAGTAATGTCTCAAAGAGTCTACGCTTTGATCGTTCCCTGGAAAACCAGTAGTAGTTTCCGATGCACATCTGGAGGCATTCTGTAACCTGTGGACCAACAGAGTGTTGATGAAACACAGAAATTGCATCGGGATTGAATACAACAGTCACCATGCGCAGTTTCCTCCATGAAAGTAATGTCTGAAGCAGTCTACGCTTTGATCGTTCCCAGAGCGACCAGAAGTAGTTTCTGATACACATCTGGAGGCATTCTGTAATCTGTGGACTATCAGAGTGATTAGGAACACAGAAATTGCATCGGGATTGAAAACAAGAATCAACATGCGCAGTTTCCTCCCTGGGAGTAATGTCTCAAACAGTCTACGCTTTGATCGTTCCCAGGAAGACCAGTAGTAGTTTCCGATGCACATCTGGAGGCATTCTGTAATCTGTGGACCATCAGAGTGTTGATGAAACGCAGAAATTGCATCGGGATTAAAATACAACAGTCACCATGCGCACTTTCCTCCATAGGAGTAATGTATCAAACATTCTATGCTTTGATCGTTCCCTGGGTGACCAGTAGTAGTTTCCCATGCACATCTGGAGGCATTCTGTAATCTGTGGACTATCAGAGTGTTCATGAAACACAGAAATTGCATCGGAATTGAATACAACAGTCACCATGCGCACTTTCCTCCATGCAAGTAATTCATAAACAGTCTACGCTTTGATCGTTCCCTGGAAGACCAGTAGTACTTTCCGTTGCATATCTGGATGCATTCTGTAATCTGTGGACGATCAGAGAGTTGATGAAACACAGAAATTGCATCGGGATTGAATACAACAGTCACCATGCGCACTTTCCTCCATGGGAGTAATGTCTCAAACAGTCTACGCTTTCATCGTTCCCTGGAAGACCAGTAGCAGTTTCCGATGCACATCTGGAGGCATTCTGTAATCTGTGGACGATCAGAGAGTTGATGAAACATAAAAATTGCATCGGGATTGAATACAACAGTCACCATGCGCACTTTCCTCCATGGGGTAATGTCTCAAACAGTTTACGCTTTGATCGTTCCTTGGAAGACCAGTAGTAATTTCCGTTGCACATCTTGAGTCATTTTGTAATCTGTGGACTATCAGAGTGTTGATGAAACACAGATATTGCATCGGGATGGAATACAACAGTCACCATGCGCACTTTCCTCCATGGGAGTGATGTCTCAAACAGTCTACGCTTTAATCGTTCCCTCGAAGACCAGTAGTAGTTTCCGATGCACATCTGGGGGCATTCTGTAATCTGTGGACTATCAGAGTGTTTAGGAACACAGAAATTGCTTCGGGATTGAATACAACAGTCACCATGCTCACTTTCCTCCATGGAGTATTGTCTCAAACGGTTTACGCTTTGATCGTTCCCAGGCCGACCAGTAGTAGTTTCCGATACACATCTGGAGGCATTCTGTAATCTGTGGACTATCAGAGTGTTTAGGAACACAGAAATTGCTTCGGGATTGAATACAACAGTCACCATGCTCACTTTCCTCCATGGGAGTATTGTCTCAAATGGTTTACGCTTTGATCGTTCCCTGGAAGACCAGTAGTAGTTTCCGATGCACATCTGAAGGCCTTCTGTAATCTGTGGACTCTCAGAGTGTTGATGAAACACAGAAATTGCATCGGGATTGAATGCAACAGTCACCATGCGCACTTTCCTCCATGGGAGTGATGTCTCAAACAGTCTACGCTTTAATCGTTCCCTCGAAGACCAGTAGTAGTTTCCGATGCACATCTGGAGGCATTCTGTAATCTGTGGACTATCAGAGTGTTAATGAAACACAGAAATTGCATCGGGATTGAATACAACAGTAACCATGCGCATATTCCTCCATGGTAGTAATGTCTCAAATAGTGTACGCTTTGATCGTTCCCTGGAAGACCAGTAGTTGTTTCCGATGCACATCTGGAAGCATTTGTTAATCTGTGGACTATCAGAGTGTTGATGAAACACAGTTATCGCATCGGGATTGAATACAACATTCACCATGCGCACTTTCCTCCATAGGAGTAATGTCTCAAACAGCCTACGCTTTGATCGTTCCCTGGAAGACCAGTAGTAGTTTCCGATGCACATCTGGAAGCATTTTTTAATCTGTGGACTATCAGAGTGTCGATGAAACACAGTTATCGCATCGGGATTGAATACAACAGTCACCATGCGCACTTTCCTCCATGGGGTAATGTCTCAAACATTTTACGCTTTGATCGTTCCTTGGAAGACCAGTAGTAATTTCCGTTGCACATCTTGAGTCATTTTGTAATCTGTGGACTATCAGAGTGTTGATGAAACACAGAAATTGCATCGGGATTGAATACAACAGTCACCATGCGCACTTTCCTCCATGGGAGTGATGTCTCAAACAGTCTACGCTTTAATCGTTCCCTCGAAGACCAGTAGTAGTTTCCGATGCACATCTGGAGGCATTCTGTAATCTGTGGACTATCAGAGTGTTTAGGAACACAGAAATTGCTTCGGGATTGAATACAACAGTCACCATGCTCACTTTCCTCCATGGGAGTATTGTCTCAAACAGTTTACGCTTTGATCGTTCCCAGGACGACCAGTAGTAGTTTCCGATACACATCTGGAGGCATTCTGTAATCTGTAGACTATCAGAGTGTTTAGGAACACAGAAATTGCTTCGGAATTGAATACAACAGTCACCATGCTCACTTTCCTCCATGGGAGGATTGTCTCAAATAGTTTACGCTTTGATCGTTCCCTGGAAGACCAGTAGTAGTTTCCGATGCACATCTGGAGGCTTTCTGTAATCTGTGGACTCTCAGAGTGTTGATGAAACACAGAAATTGCATCGGGATTGAATACAACAGTCACCATGCGCACTTTCCTCCATGGGAGTGATGTCTCAAACAGTCTAAGCTTTAATCGTTCCCTCGAAGACCAGTAGTAGTTTCCGATGAACATCTGGAGGCATTCTGTAATCTGTGGACTATCAGAGTGTTGATGAAACACAGAAATTGCATCGGGATTGAATACAACAGTCACCATGCGCATATTCCTCCATGGTAGTAATGTCTCAAATAGTGTACGCTTTGATCGTTCCCTGGAAGACCAGTAGTTGTTTCCGATGCACATCTGGAAGCATTTGTTAATCTGTGGACTATCAGAGTGTTGATGAAACACAGTTATCGCATCGGGATTGAATACAACATTCACCATGCGCACTTTCCTCCATAGGAGTAATGTCTCAAACAGACTACGGTTTGATCGTTCCCTGGAAGACCAGTAGTAGTTTCCGATGCACATCTGGAAGCATTTTTTAATCTGTGGACTATCAGAGTGTCGATGAAACACAGTTATCGCATCGGGATTGAATACAACAGTCACCATGCGCACATTCCTCCATAGGAGTGATGTCTCAAAGAGTCTACGCTTTCATCGTTCCCTGGAAGACCAGTAGTAGTTTCCGATGCACATCTGGAGGCATTCTGTAATCTGTGGACGATCAGAGAGTTGATGAAACATAAAAATTGCATCGGGATTGAATACAACAGTCACCATGCGCACTTTCCTCCATGGGGTAATGTCTCAAACAGTTTACGCTTTGATCGTTCCTTGGAAGACCAGTAGTAATTTCCGTTGCACATCTTGAGTCATTTTGTAATCTGTGACTATCAGAGTGTTGATGAAACACAGAAATTGCATCGAGATTGAATACAACAGTCACCTTGCGCACTTTCCTCCATGGGAGTAATATCTCAAACAGCCTACGCTTTGATCGCTCCCTGAAAGACCAGTAGTAATTTCCGATGCACATCTCTAGCCATTCTGTAATCTGTGGACCATCAGAGTGTTGATGAAACACAGAAATTGCATCGGGATTGAATACAACAGTCACCATGCGCACTTTCCTCCATGGGAGTAATGTCTCAAAAAGTCTACGCTTTGATCGTTCCCTGGAAGACCAGTAGTAGTTTCCGATGCACATCTGGTGGCATTCTGTAATCTGTGGACCATCAGAGTGTTGATGAAACACAGAAATTGCATCGGGATTGAATACAACAGTCACCATGCGCACTTTCCTCCATGGGAGTAATGTCTCAAAGAGTCTACGCTTTTATCGTTCCCTGGAAGACCAGTAATAGTTTCCGATGCACATCTGGAGGCATTCTGTAATCTGTGGACCATCAGAGTGTTGATGAAACACAGAAATTGCATCGGGATTGAATACAACAGTCACCATGCGCACTTTCCTCCATGGAAGTAATGTCTGAAACAGTCTACGCTTTGGTCGTTCCCAGGACGACCAGTAGTAGTTTCCGATGCACATCTGGAGGCATTCTGTAATCTGTGGACTATCAGAGTGATTAGGAACACAGAAATTGCTTCGGGATTGAATACAACAGTTACCATGCGCACTTTCCTCCATGGGTGTAATGTCTCAAACAGTCTACGCTTTGATCGTTCCTAGGACGACCAGTAGTAGTTTCCGATACACATCTGGAGTCATTCTGTAATCTGTGGACTATCAGAGTGTTTAGGAACACAGAAATTGCTTCGGGATTGAATACAACAGTCACCATGCTCACTTTCCTCCATGGTAGTAATGTCTCAAACAGTGTACGCTTTGATCGTTCCCTGGAAGACCAGTAGTAGTTTCCGATGCACATCTGGAAGCATTTTTTAATCTGTGGACTATCAGAGTGTTGATGAAACACAGTTATCGCATCGGTATTGAATACAACATTCACCATGCGCACTTTCCTCCATAGGAGTAATGTCTCAAACAGCATACGCTCGGATCATTCCCTGGAAGACCAGTAGTAGCTTCCGATGCACATCTGGAAGCATTTTTTAATCTGTGGACTATCAGAGTGTTGATGAAACACAGAAATTGCATCGAGATTGAATACAACAGTCACCATGCGCACTTTCCTCCATGGGAGTAATGTCTCAAACAGTCTACGCTTTAATCGTTCCCTCGAAGACCAGTAGTAGTTTCCGATGCACATCTGGAGGCATTCTGTAATCTGTGGACTATCAGACTGTTTAGGAACACAGAAATTGCTTCGGGATTGAATACAACAGTCACCATGCTCACTTTCCTCCATGGGAGTATTGTCTCAAACAGTTTACGCTTTGATCGTTCCCAGGACGACCAGTAGTAGTTTCCGATACACCTCTGGAGGCATTCTGTAATCTGTGGACTATCAGAGTGTTTAGGAACACAGAAATTGCTTCGGGATTGAATACAACAGTCACCATGCTCACTTTCCTCCATGGGAGTATTGTCTCAAATAGTTTACGCTTTGATCGTTCCCTGGAAGACCAGTAGTAGTTTCCGATGCACATCTGGAGGCTTTCTGTAATCTGTGGACTCTCAGAGTGTTGATGAAACACAGAAATTGCATCGGGATTGAATACAACAGTCACCATGCGCACTTTCCTCCATGGGAGTGATGTCTCAAACAGTCTACGCTTTAATCGTTCCCTCGAAGACCAGTAGTAGTTTCCGATGCACATCTGGAGGCATTCTGTAATCTGTGGACTATCAGAGTGTTGATGAAACACAGAAATTGCATCGGGATTGAATACAACAGTCACCATGCGCATATTCCTCCATGGTAGTAATGTCTCAAATAGTGTACGCTTTGATCGTTCCCTGGAAGACCAGTAGTTGTTTCCGATGCACATCTGGAAGCATTTGTTAATCTGTGGACTATCAGAGTGTTGATGAAACACAGTTATCGCATCGGGATTGAATACAACATTCACCATGCGCACTTTCCTCCATAGGAGTAATGTCTCAAACAGACTACGGTTTGATCGTTCACTGGAAGACCAGTAGTAGTTTCCGATGCACATCTGGAAGCATTTTTTAATCTGTGGGCTATCAGAGTGTCGATGAAGCACAGTTATCGCATCGGGATTGAATACAACAGTCACCATGCGCACATTCCTCCATAGGAGTGATGTCTCAAACAGTCTACGCTTTCATCGTTCCCTGGAAGACCAGTAGTAGTTTCCGATGCACATCTGGAGGCATTCAGTAATCTGTGGACGATCAGAGAGTTGATGAAACATAAAAATTGCATCGGGATAGAATACAACAGTCACCATGCGCACTTTCCTACATGGGGTAATGTCTCAAACAGTTTACGCTTTGATCGTTCCTTGGAAGACCAGTAGTAATTTCCGTTGCATATCTTGAGTCATTTTGTAATCTGTGACTATCAGAGTGTTGATGAAACACAGAAATTGCATCGAGATTGAATACAACAGTCACCTTGCGCACTTTCCTCCATGGGAGTAATGTCTCAAACAGTCTACGCTTTGATCGTTCCCTGGAAGACCAGTAGTAGTTTCCGATGCACATCTGGCGGCATTCTGTAATCTGTGGACTATCAGAGTGTTGATGAAACACAGAAATTGCATCGGGATTGAATACAACTGTCACCATGCGCACTTTCCTCCATGGGAGTAATGTCTCAAACGGTCTACGCTTTGATCGTTCCCTGGAAGACCAGTAGTAGTTTCTGATGCACATCTGGAAGCATTCTGTAATCTGTGGACAATCAGAGTGTTGATGAAACACAGTTATCGCATCGGGATTGAATACAACAGTCACACTGCGCACTTTCGTCCATGGGAGTAATATCTCAAACAGCCTACGCTTTGATCGCTCCCTGAAAGACCAGTAGTAATTTCCGATGCACATCTGTAGCCATTCTGTAATCTGTGGACCATCAGAGTGTTGATGAAACACAGAAATTGCATCGGGATTGAATACAACAGTCACCATGCGCACTTTCCTCCATGGGAGTAATGTATCAAACAGTCTACGCTTTGATCGTTCCCTGGAAGACCAGTAGTAGTTTCCGATGCACATCTGGAGGCATTCTGTAATCTGTGGACTATCAGAGTGTTGATGAAACACAGAAATTGCATCGAGATTGAATACAACAGTCACCATGCGCACTTTCCTCCATGGGAGTAATGTATCAAACAGTCTACGCTTTGATCGTTCCCTGGAAGACCAGTAGTAGTTTCCGATGCACATCTGGAGGCATTCTGTAATCTGTGGACTATCAGAGTGTTGATGAAACACAGAAATTGCATCGGGATTGAATACAACAGTCACTATGCGCACTTTCCTCCGTGGAAGTAATGTCTGAAACAGTCTACGCTTTGATCGTTCCCAGGACGACCAGTAGTAGTTTCCGATACATATCTGGAGGCATTCTGTAATCTGTGGACTATCAGAGTGATTAGGAACACAGAAATTGCTTCGGGATTGAATACAACAGTTACCATGCACACTTTCCTCCATGGGTGTAATGTCTCAAACAGTCTACGCTTTGATCGTTCCCAGGACGACCAGTAGTAGTTTCCGATACACATCTGGAGGCATTCTGTAATCTGTGGACTATCAGAGTGTTTAGCAACACAGATTTGCTTCGGAATTGAATACAACAGTCACCATGCTCACTTTCCTCCATGGTAGTAATGTCGCAAACAGTGTACGCTTTGATCGTTCCCTGGAAGACCAATAGTAGTTTCCGATGCACACCTGGAAGCATTTTTAATCTGTGGACTATCAGAGTGTTGATGAAACACAGTTATCGCATCGGGATTGAATACAACATTCACCATGCGCACTTTCCTCCATAGGAGTAATGTCTCAAACAGCATACGCTCGGATCGTTCCCTGGAAGACCAGTAGTAGCTTCCAATGCACATCTGGAAGCATTTTTTAATCTGTGGACTATCAGAGTGTTGATGAAACACAGAAATTGCATCGAGATTGAATACACCAGTCACCATGCGCACTTTCCTCCATGGGAGTAATGTCTCAAACAGTCTACGCTTTCATCGTTCCCTGGAAGACCAGTAGTAGTTTCCGATGCACATCTGGAGGCATTCTGTAATCTGTGGACGATCAGAGAGTTGATGAAACATAAAAATTGCATCGGGATTGAATACAACAGTCACCATGCGCACTTTCCCCCATGGGGTAATGTCTCAAACAGTTTACGCTTTGATCGTTCCTTGGAAGACCAGTAGTAATTTCCGTTGCACATCTTGAGTCATTTTGTAATCTGTGGACTATCAGAGTGTTGATGAATCACAGAAATTGCATCGGGATTGAATACAACAGTCACCATGCGCACTTTCCTCCATGGGAGTGATGTCTCAAACAGTCTACGCTTTAATCGTTCCCTCGAAGACCAGTAGTAGTTTCCGATGCACATCTGGAGGCATTCTGTAATCTGTGGACTATCAGAGTGTTTAGGAACACAGAAATTGCTTCGGGATTGAATACAACAGTCACCATGCGCACTTTCCTCCATGGGAGTATTGTCTCAATCAGTTTACGCTTATATCGTTTCCAGGACGACCAGTAGTAGTTTCCGATACACATCTGGAGTCATTCTGTAATCTGTGGACTATCAGAGTGTTTAGGAACACAGAAATTGCTTCGGGATTGAATACAACTGTCACCATGCTCACTTTCCTCCATGGGAGTATTGTCTCAAATAGTTTACGCTTTGATCGTTCCCTGGAAGACCAGTAGTAGTTTCTGATGCACATCTGGAGGCCTTCTGTAATCTGTGGACTCTCAGAGTGTTGATGAAACACAGAAATTGCATCGGGATTGAATACAACAGTCACCATGCGCACTTTCCTCCATGGGAGTGATGTCTCAAACAGTCTACGCCTTAATCGTTCTCTCGAATACCAGTAGTAGTTTCCGATGCACATCTGGAGGCATTCTGTAATCTGTGGACTATCAGAGTGTTGATGAAACACAGAAATTGCATCGGGATTGAATACAACAGTCACCATGCGCATATTCCTCCATGGTAGTAATGTCTCAAATAGTGTACGCTTTGATCGTTCCCTGGAAGACCAGTAGTTATTTCCGATGCACATCTGGAAGCATTTGTTAATCTGTGGACTATCAGAGTGTTGATGAAACACAGTTATCGCATCGGGATTGAATACAACATTCACCATGCGCACTTTCCTCCATAGGAGTAATGTCTCAAACAGACTACGGTTTGATCGTTCCCTGGAACACCAGTAGTAGTTTCCGATTCACATCTGGAAGCATTTTTTAATCTGTGGACTATCAGAGTGTCGATGAAACACAGTTATCGCATCGGGACTGAATACAACAGTCACCATGCGCACATTCCTACATAGGAGTGATGTCTCAAACAGTCTACGCTTTCATCGTTCCCTGGAAGACCAGTAGTAGTTTCCGATGCACATCTGGAGGCATTCTGTAATCTGTGGACGATCAGAGAGTTGATGAAACATAAAAATTGCTTCGGGATTGAATACAACAGTCACCATGCGCACTTTCCTCCATGGGGTAATGTCTCAAACAGTTTACGCTTTGATCGTTCCTTGGAAGACCAGTAGTAATTTCCGTTGCACATCTTGAGTCATTTTGTAATCTGTGACTATCAGAGTGTTGATGAAAAACAGAAATTGCATCGAGATTGAATACAACAGTCACCTTGCGCACTTTCCTCCATGGGAGTAATGTCTCAAACAGTCTACGCTTTGATCGTTCCCTGGAAGTCCAGTAGTAGTTTCCGATGCACATCTGGAGGCATTCTGTAATCTGTGGACCATCAGAGTGTTGATGAAACACAGAAATTGCATCGGGATTGAATACAACAGTCACCATGCGCACTTTCCTCCATGGAACTAATGTCTAAAACAGTCTACGCTTTGATCGTTCCCAGGACGACCAGTAGTAGTTTCCGATACACATCTGGAGGCATTCTGTAATCTGTGGACTATCAGTGTGATTAGGAACACAGAAATTGCTTCGGGATTGAATACAACAGTTACCATGCGCACTTTCCTCCATGGGTGTAATGTCTCAAACAGTCTACGCTTTGATCGTTCAAAGGACGACCAGTAGTAGTTTCCGATACACATCTGGAGGCATTTTGTAATCTGTGGACTATCAGAGTGTTTAGGAACACAGAAATTGCTTCGGGATTGAATACAACAGTCACCATGCTCACTTTCCTCCATGGTAGTAATGTCTCAAACAGTGTACGCTTTGATCGTTCCCTGGAAGACCAGTAGTAGTTTCCGATGCACATCTGGAAGCATTTTTTAATCTATGGACTATCAGAGTGTTGATGAAACACAGTTATCGCATCGGGATTGAATACAACAGTCACCATGCGCACTTTCCTCCATGGGGTAATGACTCAAACAGTTTACGCTTTGATCGTTCCTTGGAAGACCAGTAGTAGTTTCCGTTGCACATCTTGAGTCATTTTGTAATCTGTGGACTATCAGAGTGTTGATGAAACACAGAAATTGCATCGAGAATGAATTCAACAGTCACCATGCGCCCTTTCATCCATGGGAGTAATTTCTCAAAGAGACTACGCATTGATCGTTCCCTGGAACACCAGTAGTAGTTTCCGATGCACATCTGGAGGCATTCTGTAATCTGTGGACCATCAGAGTGTTGATGAAACACAGAAATTGCATCGGGATTGAATACAACAGTCACCATGCGCACTTTCCTCCATGGGAGTAATGTCTCAAAGAGTCTACGCTTTGATCGTTCCCTGGAAGACTAGTAGTAGTTTCCGATGCAGATCTGGAGGCATTCTGTAATCTGTGGACCATCAGAGGGTTGATGAAACACAGAAATTGCATCGGGATTGAATACAACAGTCACCATGCGCAGTTTCCTCCATGGAAGTAATGTCTGAAACAGTCTACGCTTTGATCGTTCCAAGGACGACCAGTAGTAGTTTCCGGTACACATCTGGAGGCATTCTGTAATCTGTGGACTATCAGAGTGATTAGGAACACAGAAATTGCTTCGGGATTGAATACAACAGTCACCATGCGCACCTTCCTCCATGGGAGTATTGTCTCAAACAGTTTACACTTTGATCGTTCCCTGGAAGACCAGTAGTAGTTTCCGATGCACATCTGGAGGCATCCTGTAATCTGTGGACTCTCTGAGTGTTGTTGAAACACAGAAATTGCATCGGGATTGAATACAACAGTCACCATTCGCACTTGCCTCCATGGGAGTGATGTCTCAAACAGTCTACGCTTTGATCGTTCCCTCGAAGACCAGTAGTAGTTTCTGATGCACATCTGGAGGCATTCTGTAATCTGTGGACTATCAGAGTGTTGATGAAACACAGAAATTGCATCGGGATTGAATACAACAGTCACCATGCGCACATTCCTCCATTGTAGTAATGTCTCAAACAGTGTACGCTTTGATCGTTCCCTGGAAGACCAGTATTAGTTTCCGATGCACATCTGGAAGCATTTTTTAATCTGTGGACTATCAGAGTGTTGATGAAACAAAGTTATCGCATCGGGATTGAATACAACAGTCACCATGCGCACTTTCCTCAATGCGAGTAATATCTCAAACAACCTACGCTTTGATCGTTCCCTGGAAGACCAGTAGTAGTTTCCGATGCACATCTGGAGCCATTCTGTAATCTGTGGACTATCAGAGTGTTTAGGAACAAAGAAATTGCTTCGGGATTGAATACAACAGTCACCATGCTCTTTTTCCTCCATGGTAGTAATGTCTCAAACAGTGTACGCTTTGATCGTTCCCTGGAAGACCAGTAGTAGTTTCCGATGCACATCTGGAAGCATTTTTTAATCTGTGGACTATCAGAGTGTTGATGAAACACAGTTATCGCATCGGGATTGAATACAACGGTCACCATGCGCACTTTCCTCCATGGGAGTGATGTCTCAAACAGTCTACGCTTTAATCGTTCCCTCGAAGACCAGTAGTAGTTTCCGATGCACATCTGGAGGCATTCTGTAATCTGTGGACTATCAGAGTGTTTAGGAACACAGAAATTGCATCGGGATTGAATACAACAGTCACCATGCTCACTTTCCTCCATGGGAGTATTGTCTCAAACAGTTTACGCTTTGATCGTTCCCAGGACGACCAGTAGTAGTTTCCGATACACATCTGGAGGCATTCTGTAATCTGTGGACTATCAGATTGTTTAGGAACACAGAAATTGCTTGGGGATTGTATACAACAGTCACCATGCTCACTTTCCTCCATGGGAGTATTGTCTCAAATAGTTTACGCTTTGATCGTTCCCTGGAAGACCAATAGTAGTTTCCGATGCACATCTGGAGGCCTTCTGTAATCTGTGGACTCTCAGAGTGTTGATGAAACACAGAAATTGCATCGGGATTGAATACAACAGTCACCATGCGCACTTTCCTCCATGGGAGTAATGTCTCAAACAGTCTACGCCTTAATCGTTCCCTCGAAGACCAGTAGTAGTTTCCGATGCACATCTGGAGGCATTCTGTAATCTGTGGACTATCAGAGTGTTGATGAAACACAGAAATTGCATCGGGATTGAATACAACAGTCACCATGCGCATATTCCTCCATGGTAGTAATGTCTCAAATAGTGTACGCTTTGATCGTTCCCTGGAAGACCAGTAGTTGTTTCCGATGCACATCTGGAAGCATTTGTTAATCTGTGGACTATCAGAGTGTTGATGAAACACAGTTATCGCATCGGGACTGAATACAACATTCACCATGCGCACTTTCCTCCATAGGAGTAATGTCTCAAACAGCCTACGGTTTGATCGTTCCATGGAAGACCAGTAGTAGTTTCCGATGCACATCTGGAAGCATTTTTTAATCTGTGGACTATCAGAGTGTCGATGAAACACAGTTATCGCATCGGGATTGAATACAACAGTCACCATGCGCACATTCCTCCATAGGAGTGATGTCTCAAACAGTCTACGCTTTCATCGTTCCCTGGAAGACCAGTAGTAGTTTCCGATGCACATCTGGAGGCATTCTGTAATCTGTGGACGATCAGAGAGTTGATGAAACATAAAAATTGCATCGGGATTGAATACAACAGTCACCATGCGCACTTTCCTCCATGGGGTAATGTCTCAAACAGTTTACGCTTTGATCGTTCCTTGGAAGACCAGTAGTAATTTCCGTTGCACATCTTGAGTCATTTTGTAATCTGTGACTATCAGAGTGTTGATGAAAAACAGAAATTGCATCGAGATTGAATACAACAGTCACCTTGCGCACTTTCCTCCATGGGAGTAATGTCTCAAACAGTCTACGCTTTGATCGTTCCCTGGAAGACCAGTAGTAGTTTCCGATGCACATCTGGAGGGATTCTGTAATCTGTGGAGTATCAGAGTGTTGATGAAACACAGAAATTGCATCGGGATTGAATACAACAGTCACCATGCGCACTTTCCTCCATGGGAGTAATGTCTCAAACGGTCTACGCTTTGATCGTTCCCTGGAAGACCAGTAGTAGTTTCTGATGCACATCTGGAAGCATTCTGTAATCTGTATACTATCAGAGTGTTGATGAAACACAGTTATCGCATCGGGATTGAATACAACAGTCACAATGCGCACTTTCCTCCATGGGAGTAATATCTCCAACAGCCTACGCTTTGATCGCTCCCTGAAAGACCAGTAGTAATTTCCGATGCACATCTGTAGCCATTCTGTAATCTGTGGACCATCAGAGTGTAGATGAAACACAGAGATTGCATCGGCATTGAATACAACAGTCACCATGCGCACTTTCCTCCATGGGAGTAATGTCTCAAACAGTGTACGCTTTGATCGTTAACTGGAAGACCAGTAGTAGTTTCCGATGCACATCTGGAAGCATTTTTTAATCTGTGGACTATCAGAGTGTTGATGAAACACAGTTATCGCATCGGGATTGAATACAACAGTCACCATGCGCACTTTCCTCCATGGGGTAATGTCTCAAACAGTTTACGCTTTCATCGTTCCTTGGCAGACCAGTAGTAATTTCCGTTGCACATCTTGAGTCATTTTGTAATCTGTGGACTATCAGAGTGTTGATGAAACACAGAAATTGCATCGAGATTGAATACAACAGTTACCTTGCGCACTTTCCTCCATGGGAGTAATGTCTCAAACAGTCTACGCTTTGATCGTTCCCTGGAAGACCAGTAGTAGTTTCCGATGCACATCTGGAGGCATTCTGTAATCTGTGGACTATCAGAGTGTTGATGAAACACAGAAATTGCATCGGGATTGAATACAACAGTCACCATGCGCACTTTCCTCCATGGGAGTAATGTCTCAAACGGTCTACGCTTTGATCGTTCCCTGGAAGACCAGTAGTAGTTTCCGATGCACCTCTGGAGGCATTCTGTAATCTGTGGACTATCAGTGTGTTGATGAAACACAGAAATCGCATCGGGATTGAATACAACAGTCACCATGCGCACATTCCTCCATTGTAGTAATGTCTCAAACAGTGTACGCTTTGATCGTTCCCTGGAAGACCAGTATTAGTTTCCGATGCACATCTGGAAGCATTTTTTAATCTGTGGACTATCAGAGTGTTGATGAAACAAAGTTATTGCATCGGGATTGAATACAACAGTCACCATGCGCACTTTCCTCAATGCGAGTAATATCTCAAACAACCTACGCTTTGATCGTTCCCTGGAAGACCAGTAGTAGTTTCCGATGCACATCTGGAGCCATTCTGTAATCTGTGAACTATCAGAGTATTGATGAAACACAGAAATTGCATCGGGATTGAATACAAAAGTCACCATGCACACTTTCCTACATGAGAGTAATGTCTCAAACAGTCTACGCTTTCATCGTTCCCTGGAAGACCAGTAGTAGTTTCCGATGCACATCTGGAGGCATTCTGTAATCTGTGGATGATTAGAGGGTTGATGAAACACAGAAATTGCACCGGGATTGAATACAACAGTACTCATTCGCACTTTCCTCCATGGGAGTAATGTCTCAAACAGTCTACGTTTTCATCGTTCCCTGGAGGACCAGTAGTAGTTTCCGATGCACATCTGGAGGCATTCTGTAATCTGTGGACTATCAGAGTGTTGATGAAACACAGAAATTGCCTCGGGATTGAATACAACAGACACCATGCGCACTTTACTCCATGGGTGTAACGACTCAAACAGTCTACGCTTTGATCGTTCCCTGGAAGACCAGTATAAGTTTCCGATGCACATCTGGAAGCATTCTGTAATCTGTGGACTATCAGAGTGTTGATGAAACACAGAAATTTCATCGGGATTGAATACAACGGTCACCACGCACACTTTAATCCATGGGAGTAATGTCTCAAACAGTCTACGATTTCATCGTTTCCTGGAAGACCAGTAGTAGTTTCCGATGCACATCTGGAGGCATTCTGTAATCTGTGGACCATCAGAGTGTTGATGAAACACAGAAATTGCATCGGGATTGAAAACAACATTCACCATGCACACTTTCCTCCATGGGAGTAATGTCTGAAATTGTCTACGCTGTGATCGTTCCCAGGAAGACCAATAGTAGTTTGCCATGCACATCTGGAGACAATCTGTAATCTGTGGACTATCAGAGTGTTGATGAAACACAGAAGTTGCATCGGGATTGAATACAACAGTCACCATGCACACTTTCCTCCATGGGGGTAATGTCTCAGTCTACGTTTTTGATCGATTGAAAGGAAGACCAGTAGTAGTAATTTCCGATGCACATCTGGAGGCAATCTGTAATCTGTGGACCATCAGAGTGTTAATGAAACCCAGAAATTGCATCGGGATTGAATACAATAGTCAGCATGCGCACTTTCCTCCATGGGAGTAATGTCTCAAAATGTTTACGCTTTGATCGTTCCCAGGAAGACCAGTAGTAGATTCCGATGCACATCTGGAGGCAATCTGTTATCTGTGGACTATCAGAGTGTTGATGAAACACAGAAATTGCATCGGGAATGCATACAACAGTCACCATGCACACTTTCCTCCATGGGAGTAATGACTGAAACAGTCAACGCTTTGATCGTTCCCAGGAAGACCAGTAGTAGTTTCCGATGCACATCTGTAGACAATCTGTAATCTGTGGACTATCAGAGTGTTGATGAAACACAGAAATTGCATCGGGATTGAATACGACTGTCACCAACCTTACTCTCCTCCATGGGAGTAATGTCTGAAACAGTCTACGCTTTGATCGTTCCCAGGTAGACCAGTAGTAGTTTCCGATGCACATCTGTAGACAATCTGTAATCTGTAGACTATCAGAGTGTTGATGAAACACAGAAATTGAATCAGGATTGAATACAACAGTCAACATCCCCACTTTCCTCCATGGGAGTAATGTCTCAAACAGTCCACGCATTGATCGTTCCTTGGAAGACCAGTAGTAGTTTCCGGTGCACATCTGGAGGCATTCTGTAATTTGTAGACCTTCAAAGTGTTGATGAAACACAGATATTGCATAGGGATTGAATAAAACAGTCACCATGCACACTTTCCTCCATGGGAGTAATGTCTAAACAGTCGACGCTTTGATCGTTCCCAGGAAGACCAGTAGTAGTTTCCGATGCACCTTTGTAGACAATCTGAAGTCTGTGGACTATCAGAGTGTTGATGAAACACAGAAATTGAATCGGGATTAAATACAACAGTCACCATCCGCACATTCCTTCATGGGAGTAATGTCTGAAACAGTCTACGCTTTGATCGTTCCCTGGAAGACCAGTAGTAGTTTCCGATGCACATCTGGATGCATTCTGTAATTTGTTGACCTTCAAAATGTTGATGAAACATAGAAATTGCATCGGGATAGAATACAACAGTCACCATGCGAACTTTACTCCATTGGAGTAATGTCTCAAACAGTCTACTCTTTGATAGTTCCCTGGAAGACCAGTAGTAGTTTCCGATGCACATCTGGAGAAATTCTGCAATCTGTGGACCTTAAAAGTGTTGATGAAACACAGAAATTGCATCGGGACTGTATACAACAGTCACCATGCGCACTTTCCTCCATGGGAGTAATGTCTGAAACAGTCTACGCTTTGATCGTTCCCAGGAAGACCAGTAGTAGTTTCCGATGCACATCTGTAGACAATCTGTAATCTGTGGACTATCAGAGTGTTGATGAAACACAGAAATTGAATCAGGATTGAATACAACAGTCAACATCCCCACTTTCCTCCATGGGAGTAATGTCTCAAACAGTCCACGCATTGATCGTTCCCTGGAAGACCAGTAGTAGTTTCCGGTGCACATCTGGAGGCATTCTGTTATTTGTAGACCTTCAAAGTGTTGATGAAACACAGATATTGCATAGGGATAGAATAAAACAGTCACCATGCACACTTTCCTCCATGGGAGTAATGTCTCAAACAGTCGAAGCTTTGATCGTTCCCAGGAAGACCAGTAGTAGTTTCCGATGCACATCTGTAGACAATCTGTAGTCTGTGGACTATCAGAGTGTTGATGAAACACAGATATTGAGTCGGGATTGAATACAACAGTCAACATCCCCACTTTCCTCCATGGGAGTAATGTCTGAAACAGTCTACGCTTTGATCGTTCCCAGGAAGACCAGTAGTATTTTCCGATGAACATCTGGAGACAATCTGCAATCTGTGGACTATCAGAGTGTTGATGAAACACAGAAATTGCATCGGGATTGAACACGACTGTCGCCATCCGTGCTCTCCTCCATGGGAGTAATGTCTGAAACAGTCTACGCTTTGATCGTTCCCAGGTAGACCAGTAGTAGTTTCCGATGCACATCTGGATGCAATCTGTAATCTGTTAACTATCAGAGTGTTGATGAAACCCAGAAATTTCATCGGGATTTAATACAACAGTCACCATGCGCACTTTCCTCCATGGGAGTAATGTCTCAATCAGTCCACGCTCTGATCGTTCCCTGGAAGACCAGTAGTAGTTTCCGATGCACATCTGGAAGCATTCGTTAATTTGTTGAGCTTCAAAATTTTGATGAAACACAGAAATTTCATAGGGATTGAATACAACAGTCACCATGCACACTTTCCTCCATGGGAGTAATGTCTCAAACAATCTACGTATTTGATCGTTTCCAGGAAGACCAGTAGTAGTTTCCGATGCACATCTGCAAGCAATCTGTAATCTGTGGACTATCAGAGTGTTGATGAAACACAGAAATTGCATCAGGATTGAATACAACAGTCACCATCCACACTTTCCTCCATGGGAGTAATGTCTGAAACAGTCTATGCTTTGATCGTTCGAAGGAAGACCAGTAGTAGTTTCAGATGCACATCTGGAGACAGCCCGTAATCTGTGGACTATCAGAGTGTTGATGAAACACAGAAATTGCATCGGGATTGAATACAACAGTCAAGATCCTCACTTTCCTTCATGGGAGTAATGTCTGAAACAGTCTACGCTTTGATGGTTCCCTGGAAGACCAGTAGTAGTTTCCGATGCACATCTGGAGGCATCCTGTAATTTGTGGACCTTCAAAGTGTTGATGAAACACAGAAATTGCATAGGGATTGAATACAACAGTCACCATGCACACTTTCCTTCATGGGAGTAATGTCTCAAACAGTCTACGTTTTTGATCGTTCCCAGAAAGACCAGTAGTAGTTTCCGATGCACATCTGGAGGCAATCTGTAATCTGTTAACTACCAGAGTGTTGATGAAACCCAGAAATTGCATCGGGATTGAATACAACAGTCAAGATCCTCACTTCCTTCATGGGAGTAATGTCTGAAACAGTCTACGCTTTGATGGTTCCCTGGAAGACCAGTAGTAGTTTCCGATGCACATCTGGAGGCATCCTGTAATTTGTGGACCTTCAAAGTGTTGATGAAACACAGAAATTGCATAGGGATTGAATACAACAGTCACCATGCGCACTTTCCTCCATGGGAGTAATATCTCAAACAGTCCACGCTTTGATCGTTCCCTGGAAGACCAGTAGTAATTTCCAATGCACATCTGTAGGCATTCTGTAATTTGTGGACCTTCAAAGTGTTGATGAAACACAGAAATTGCATATGGATTGAATACAACAGTCACCATGCACACTTTCCTCCATGGGAGTAATGTCTCAAACAGCCTACGTTTTTGATCGATCCAAGGAAGACCAGTAGTAGTTTCCGATGCACATATGGAGGCAATCTGTAATCTGTGGACCATCAGAGTGTTGATGAAACCCAGAAATTGCATCGGGATTGAATACAACAGTCACCATGCGCACTTTCCTCCATGGGAGTAATGTCATCAAACAGTCTACGCATTGATCGTTCCCTGGAAGACCAATAGTAGTTTCCTATGCACATCTGGAGGCATTCTATAATCTGTGCCCTATCAGACTGTTGATGAAACACAGAAATTGCATCTGGATTGAATACAAAAGTCACGATGCGCATTTTCCTCCATGGGAGATATGTCTCAAACAGTCTACGCTTTGATCGTTCCCATTAAGACCAGTAAGAGTTTCCGATGCACATCTGGAAGCAATCTGTATTCTGTGGACTATTAGAGTGTTGATGAAACACAGACAATGCATCGGGATTGAATACAACAGTCACCATTCGCACTTTCCTACATGGGAGTAATGTCTCAAACAGTCTACGGTTTGATCGTTCCCTGGTAGACCAATAGTAGTTTCCGATGCACATCTGAAGGCATTCTATAATCTGTGCCCTATCAGACTGTTGATGAAACACAGAAATTGCATCGGGATTGAATACAACAGTCACCATCCGCACTTTCCTTCATGGAAGTAATGTCTCAAACAGTCTACGATTTGATAGTTCCCTGGATGACCAGTAGTAGTTTCCGATGCACATCTGGAGAAATTCTGTAATCTGTGGACCTTAAAATTTTGATGAAACAGAGAAATTGCATCGGGACTGTATACAACAGTCACCATCCGCACTTTCCTCCATGAGAGTAATGTCTGAAACAGTCTACGCTTTGATCGTTCCCAGGAAGACCAGTAGTAGTTTCCGATGCACATCTCGATGCATTCTGTAATCTGTGGACTATCAGAATGTTGATGAAACACAGAAATTGCATCGGGAGTGAATACTTCAATCACCATCAACACTTTCCTCCATGGGAGTAATGTCTCAAACAGTCTACACTTTGATCGTTTCTTGCAAGGCCAGTAGTAGTTTTCGATGCACATCTGGAGGCATTCCGTAATCTGTGGACCTTCAAAGTGTTGATGAAACACAGAAATTGCATCGGATTGAATACAACAGTCACCATGCTCACTTTCCTCCATGGGAGTATTGTCTGAAACAGTCTACGGTTTGTCCGTTCCCAGGAAGCCCAGTAGTAGTTTCCGATGCACATCTGTAGACAATCTGTTAACTGTTGGACTATCAGGGTGTTGATGAAACACAGAAATTGAATCGGGATTGAATACAACAGTAAACATCCGCACTTTCCTTCATGGGAAATATGTCTGAAACAGTCTACGCTTTGATCGTTCCCAGGAAGACCAGTAGTAGTTTCCGATGCACATCTGGAGACAATCTGTAATCTGTGGACTATCAGGGTGTTGATGAAACACAGAAATTGCATCGGGATTGAATACGAATGTCACCATCCGTACTCTCCTCCATGGGAGTAATGTCTGAAACAGTCTACGCTTTGATCGTTCCCAGGAAGACCAGTAGTAGTTTCCGATGAACGTTTGGAGACAATCAGTAATCTGTGGACTATCAGAGTGTTGATGAAACACAGAAATTGCATCGGGATTGAATACGACAGTCACCATCCGTACCCTCCTCCATGGGAGTAATGTCTGAAACAGACTACGCTTTGATCGTTCCCAGGTAGACCAGTAGTAGTTTCCGATGCACATCTGGAGGCATTCTGTAATTTGTGGACCTACAAAGTGTTGATGAAACACAGAAATTGAATCGGGATTGAATACAACAGTCACCTCGCACACTTTCCTCCACGGGAGTAATGTCTCAAACAGTCTACGTTTTTGATCGTTCCCAGGAAGACCAGTAGTAGTTTCCGATGCACATCTGGAGGCAATCTGTAATCTGTGGACTATCAGAGTGTTGATGAAACCGAGAAATTGCGTCGGGATTGATTACAACAGTCACCATGCGCACTTTCCTCCATGGGAGTAATGTATCAAACAGTCCACGCTTTGATCTTTCCCTTTAAAACCAGTAGTTTTTTCCGATCCACATTTGGAGGCAATCTGTAATTTGAGGACTATCAGAGTGTTGATGAAACACAGACAATGCATCGGGATTGAGTACAACAGTCACCATTCGCACTTTTCTACATGGGAGTAATGTCTCAAACAGTCTACGGTTTGATCGTTCTCTGGAAGACCAATAGTAGTTTCCGATGCACATCTGAAGGCATTCTATAATCTGTGCCCTATCAGACTGTTGATGAAACACAGAAATTGCATCGGGAGTGAATACTTCAGTCACCATAAACACTTTCCTCCATGAGAGTAATATCTCAAACAGTCTACGCTTTGATCGTTTCCTGCAAGGCCAGTAGTAGTTTTCGATGCACATCTGGAGGCATTCCGTAATCTGTGGCCCTTCAAAGTGTTGATGAAACACAGAAATTGCATCGGATTGAATACAACAGTCACCATGCACACTTTCCTCCATGGGAGTAATGTCTGAAACAGTCTACGGTTTCATCGTTCCCAGGAAGACCAGTAGTAGGTTCCGATGCACATCTGTAGAAAATCTGTAATCTGTTGGACTATCAGAGCTTGATGAAACACAGAAATTGCATCGGGATTGAATACAACAGTCAACATCCGCACTTTCCTACCATGGGAATAATGTCTGAAACAGTCTACGCTTTGATCGTTCCCAGGAAGACCAGTAGTAGTTTCCGATGCACATCTGGAGACAATCTGTAACTTGTGGACTATCAGAGTGTTGATGAAACACAGAAGTTGCATCGGGATTGAATACAACAGTCACGATCCGCACTTTCCTTCATGGGAGTAATGTCTGAAACAGTCTACGCTTTGATCGTTCCCTGGAAGACCAGTAGTAGTTTCCGATGCACATCTGGAGGCATTACGTAATCTGTGGACCTTCAAAGTGTTGATGAAACACAGAAATTGCATCGGATTGAATACAAAAGTCACCATGCGCATTTTCCTCCATGGGAGTAATGTCTCAAACAGTCTACGCTTTGATCGTTCCCATTAAGACCAGTAAGAGTTTCCGATGCACATCTGGAGGCAATCTATAATCTGCGGACTATCAGACTGTTGATGAAACTCAGAAAATGCATCGGGATTGAAAACAACATTCACCATGCACACTTTCCTCCATGGGAGTAATGTCTGAAACTGTCTACGCTGTGATCGTTCCCAGGAAGACCAGTAGTAGTTTGCGATGCACAACTGGAGACAATCTGTAATCTGTGGACTATCAGAGTGTTGATGAAACACAGAAGTTTCATCGGGATTGAATACAACAGTCACGATCCGCACTTTCCTTCATGGGAGTAATGTCTCAAACAGTATACGCTTTGACCGTTCCCAGGTAGACCAGTAGTAGTTTCCGATGCACATCTGGAGGCAATCTGTAATCTGTTAACTATCAGAGTGTTGATGAAAACCAGAAATATCATCGGGATTGAATACAACAGTCACCATGCGCACTTCCCTCCATGGGAGTAATGTCTCAAACAGTCCACGCTTTGATCGTTCCCTGGAAGACCAGTAGTAGTTTCCGATGCACATCTGGAGGCATTCTGTAATTTGTTGAGCTTCAAAATTTTGATGAAACACAGAAATTGCATAGGGATTGAATACAACATTCAACATGCACACTTTCCTCCGTGGGAGTAATGTCTCAAACAATCTACGTATTTGATCGTTTCCAGGAAGACCAGTAGTAGTTTCCGATGCACATCTGCAAGCAATCTGTAATCTGTGGACTATCAGAGTGTTGATGAAACACAGAAATTGCATCACGATTGAATACAACAGTCACCATCCACACTTTCCTCCATGGGAGTAATGTCTGAAACAGTCTATGCTTTGATCGTTCGAAGGAAGACCAGTAGTAGTTTCAGATGCACATCTGGAGACAGCCCGTAATCTGTGGACTATCAGAGTGTTGATGAAACACAGAAATTGCATCGGGATTGAATACAACAGTCAATATCCTCACTTTCCTTCATGGGAGTAATGTCTGAAACAGTCTACGCTTTGATGGTTCCCTGGAAGACCAGTAGTAGTTTCCGATGCACATCTGGAGGCATTCTGTAATTTGTGGACCTTCAAAGTGTTGATGAAACACAGAAATTGCATCGGGATTGAATACAACAGTCATCCTGCACACTTTCCTCCATGGGACTAATGTCTCAAACAGTCTACGTTTTCGATCGTTCCCAGGAAGACCAGTAGTAGTTTCCGATGCACATCTGGATGCAATCTGTAATCTGTGGACTATCAGATTATTGATGAAACACAGAAATTGGATCGGGATTGAATACAACAGTCACCATGCGCACTTTCCTCCATGGGAGTAATGTCTCCATCAGTCTACGCTTTGATCGTTCCCTGGAAGACCAGTAGTAGTTTCCGATGCACATCTGGAGGCAATCTATAATCTGCGGACTATCAGACTGTTGATGAAACTCAGAAATTGCATCGGGATTGAAAACAACATTCACCATGCACACTTTCCTCCATGGGAGTAATGTCTGAAACTGTCTACGCTGTGATCGTTCCCAGGAAGACCAGTAGTAGTTTGCGATGCACATCTGGAGACAATCTGTAATCTGTGGACTATCAGAGTGTTGATGAAACACAGAAATTGCATCGGGATTGAATACAACAGTCACGATCCGTACTTTCCTTCATGGGAGTAATGTCTGAAACAGTCTACGCTTTGATCGTTCCCTGGAAGACCAGTAGTAGTTTCCGATGCACATCTGGAGGCATTCTGTAATTTGTGGACCGTCAAAGTGTTAATGAAACACAGAAATTGCATAGGGATTGAATTTAACAGTCACCATGCACACTTTCCTCCATGGGAGTAATGTCTCAAACAGTCTACGTTTTTGATCGTTCCCAGGAAGACCAGTAGTAGTTTGCGATGCACAACTGGAGACAATCTGTAATCTGTTAACTACCAGAGTGTTGATGAAACCCAGAAATTGCATCGGGATTGAATACAACAGTCACCATGCGCACTTACCTCCATGGGGTAACGTCATCAAACAGTCTACGCATTGATCGTTCCCTGGAAGACCAATAGTAGTTTCCGATGGACATCTGGAGGCATTCTATAATCTGTGCCCTATCAGACTGTTGATGAAACACAGAAATTGCATCTGGATTGAATACAAAAGTCACCATGCGCATTTTCCTCCATGGGAGTAATGTCTCAAACAGTCTACGCTTTGATCGTTCCCATTAAGACCAGTAAGAGTTTCCGATGCACATCTGGATGCAATCTGTATTCTGTGGACTGTTAGAGTGTTGACGAAACACAGAAATTGAATCGGGATTGAAGAAAACAGTCACCATCCGCACTTTCCTCCATGGGAGTAATGTCTGAAACAGTCTACGCTTTGATTGTTCCCTGGAAGACCAGTAGTAGTTTCTGAAGCACATCTGGAGGCACTCTGTACTCTGTGGGCCTTCAAAGTGTTGATGAAACACAGAAATTGCATCGGGAGTGAATACAACTGTCACCATCCACACTTTCCTCCATGGGAGTAATGTCTCAAACAGTCTACACTTTGATCATTCCCTGCAAGACCAGTAGTAGTTTCCGATGCACATCTGGAGGCATTCTGTAATCTGTGGACCTTCAAAGTGATGATGAAACACAGAAATTACATCGGATTGAATACAACAGTCACCATGCACACTCTCCTCCATGGGAGTAATGTCTGAAACAGTCTACGCTTTGATCGTTCTCAGGAAGACCAGTAGTAGTTTCCCATGCACATCTGGAAACATTCTGTAATCTGTGGACTATCCGAGTGTTGATGAAACACAGTTATCGCATCGGGATTGAATACAACAGTCACCATGCGCACTTTCCTCAATGCGAGTAATATCTCTAACAGCCTACGCTTTGATCGTTCCCTGGAAGACCAGTACTAGTTACCAATGCACATCTGGAGGCATTCTGTAATCTGTGGATGATCAGAGTGTTGATGAAACACAGAAATTGAATCGGGATTGAATACAACAGTCAACATCCCCACTTTCCTCCATGGGAGTAATGTCTGAAACAGTCTACGCTTTGATCGTTCCCAGGAAGACCAGTAGTAGTTTCCGATGAACGTCTGGAGACAATCTGTAATCTGTGGACTATCAGAGTGTTGATGAAACACAGAAATTGCATCGGGATTGAATACGACAGTCACCATCCGTACTCTCCTACATGGGAGTAATGTCTGAAACAGACTACGCTTTGAACGTTCCCAGGTAGACCAGTAGTAGTTTCCGATGCACATCTGGAGGCATTCTGTAATTTGTGGACTTCAAAGTGTTGATGAAACACAGAATTTGCATTGGGATTGAATACAACAGTGACCTCGCACACTTTCCTCCACGGGAGTAATGTCTCAAACAGTCTACGTTTTTGATCGTTCCCAGGAAGACCAGTAGTAGTTTCCGATGCACATCTGGAGGCAATCTGTAATCTGTGGATATCAGAGTGTTGATGAAACCCAGAAATTGCGTCGGGACTGAATACAACAGTCACCATGCGCACTTTCCTCCATGGGAGTAATGTCTCAAACTGTCCACGCTTTGATCTTTCCCTTTAAAACCAGTAGTTTTTTCCGATCCACATTTGGAGGCAATCTGTAATTTGTGGACTATCAGAGTGTTGATGAAACACAGACAATGCATCGGGTTTGAGTACAACAGTCACCATCCGCACTTTCTTACATGGGAGTAATGTCTCAAACAGTCTACGGTTTGATCGTTCCCTGGAAGACCAATAGTAGTTTCCGATGCACATCTGAAGGCATTCTATAACCTGTGCCCTATCAGACTGTTGATGAAACACAGAAATTGCATCGGGATTGAATACAACAGTCACCATCCGCACTTTCCTTCATGGAAGTAATGTCTCAAACAGTCTACGATTTGATAGTTCCCTGGAAGACCAGTAGTAGTTTCCGATGCTCATCTGGAGAAATTCTGTAATCTGTGGACCTTAAAATTTTGATGAAACAGAGAAATTGCATCGGGACTGTATACAACAGTCACCATCCGCACTTTCATCCATGAGAGTAATGTCTTAAACAGTCTACGATTTGATCGTTCCCAGGAAGACCAGTAGTAGTTTCCGATGCACATCTAGATGCAATCTGTAATCTGTGGACTATCAGAATGTTGATGAAACACAGAAATTGCTTCGGGAGTGAATACTTCAGTCACCATCAACACTTTCCTCCATGGGGGTAATGTCTCAAACAGTCTACGCTTTGATCGTTCCCTGCAAGGCCAGTAGTAGTTTTCGATGCACATCTGGAGGCATTCCGTAATCTGTGGACCTTCAAAGTGTTGATGAAACACAGAGATTGCATCGGATTGAATACAACAGTCACCATGCACCCTTTCCTCCATGGGAGTAATGTCTGAAACAGTCTACGGTTTGTCCGTTCCCAGGAAGACCAGTAGTAGTTTCCGATGCACAATTGTAGACAATCTGTTATCTGTTGGACTATCAGAGTGTTGATGAAACACAGAAATTGCATCGGGATTGAATACAACAGTAAACATCCGCACTTTCCTTCATGGGAATAATGTCTGAAACAGTCTACGCTTTGACCGTTCCCAGGAAGACCAGTAGTAGTTTCCGATGCACATCTGGAGACAATCTGTAATCTGTGGACTATCAGAGTGTTGATGAAACACAGAAATTGCATCGGGATTGAATACGAATGTCACCATCCGTACTCTCCTCCATGGGAGTAATGTCTGAAACAGTATACGCTTTGACCGTTCCCAGGAAGACCAGTAGTAGTTTCCGATGAAGGTCTGGAGACAATCAGTAATCTGTGGACTATCAGAGTGTTGATGAAACACAGAAATTGCATCGGGATTGAATACGACAGTCACCATCCGTACTCTCCTCCATGAGAGTAATGTCTGAAACAGACTACGCTTTGATCGTTCCCAGGTAGACCAGTAGTAGTTTCCGATGCACATCTGGAGGCATTCTGTAATTTGTGGACCTTCAAAGTGTTGATGAAACACAGAAATTGCTTCGGGATTGAATACAACAGTCACCTCGCACACTTTCCTCCACGGGAGTATTGTCTCAAACAGTCTACGTTTTTGATCGTTCCCAGGAAGACCAGTAGTAGTTTCCGATGCACATCTGGAAGCAATCTGTAATCTGTGGACTATCAGAGTGTTGATGAAACCCAGAAATTGCGTCGGAATTAAATACAACAGTCACCATGCGCACTTTCCTCCATGGGAGTAATGTATCAAACAGTCCACGCTTTGATCTTTCCCTTTCAAACCAGTAGTTTTTTCCGATCCACATTTGGAGGCAATCTGTAATTTGAGGACTATCAGAGTGTTGATGAAACACAGACAATGCATCGGGATTGAGTAAAACAGTCACCATTCGCACTTTCCTACATGGGAGTAATGTCTTAAACAGTCTACGGTTTGATCGTTCCCTGGAAGACCAATAGTAGTTTCCGATGCACATCTGAAGGCTTTCTGTAATCTGTGCCCTATCAGACTCTTGATGAAACACAGAAATTGCATCGGAAAGTGAATACTTCAGTCACCATCAACACTTTCCTCCATGGGAGTAATGTCTCAAACAGTCTACGCTTTGATCGTTTCCTGCAAGGCCAGTAGTAGTTTTCGATGCACATCTGGAGGCATTCCGTAATCTGTGGACCTTCAAAGTGTTGATGAAACACAGAAATTGCATCGGATTGAATACAACAGTCACCATGCACACTTTCCTCCATGGGAGTAATGTCTGAAACAGTCTACGATTTGATCGTTCCCAGGGAGACCAGTAGTAGTTTCCGATGCACATCTGTAGACAATCTGTAATCTGTTGGACTATCAGAGTGTTTATGAAACACAGAAATTGCATCGGGATTGAATACAACATTCAACATCCGCACTTTCCTCCATGGGAATAATGTCTGAAACAGTCTACGCTTTGATCGTTCCCAGTAAGACCAGTAGTAGTTTCCGATGCACATCTGGAGGCAATCTGTAATCTGTGGACCATCAGAGTGTTAATGAAACCCAGAAATTGCATCGGGATTGAATACAACAGTCACCATGCGCACTTTCCTCCATGGGAGTAATGTCGTCAAACAGTCTACGCATTGATCGTTCCCTGGAAGACCAATAGTAGTTTCCGATGCACATCTGGAGGCATTCTATAATCTGTGCCCTATCAGACTGTTGATGAAACACAGAAATTGCATCTGGATTGAATACAAAAGTCACCATGCGCATTTTCCTCCATGGGAGCAATGTCTCAAACAGTCTACGCTTTGATCGTTCCTATTAAGACCAGTAAGAGTTTCCGATGCACATCTGGATGCAATCTGTATTCTGTGGACTATTAGAGTGTTGATGAAACACAGAAATTTCATCGGGATTGAATAAAACAGTCACCATGCGCACTTTCCTCCATGGGAGTAATGTCTGAAACAGTCTACGCTTTGATCGTTCCCTGGAAGACCAGTGGTAGTTTCTGAAGCACATCTGGAGGCACTCTGTACTCTGTGGACCTTCAAAGTGTTCATGAAACACAGAAATTCCATCGGGATTGAATACAACAGTCACCTCGCACACTTTCCTCCATGGGAGTAATGTCTCAAACAGTCTACGGTTTGATCGTTCCCTGGAAGACCAATAGTAGTTTCCGATGCACATCTGAAGGCATTCTATAATCTGTGCCCTATCAGACTGTTGATGAAACACAGAAATTGCATCGGGATGGAATACAACAGTCACAAAGCACACTTTCCTCCATGGGAGTAATGTCTCAAACAGTTTACGCTTTGATCGTTCCCAGGAAGACGAGTAGTAGTTTCCGATGCACATCTGGAGGCAATCTGTTATATGTGGACTATCTGAGTGTTGATGAAACACAGAAATTGCATCGGGATTGAATACAACAGTCACCATCCGCACTTTCCTTCATGGAAGTAATGTCTCAAACAGTCTAAGCTTTGATAGTTCCCTGGAAGACCAGTAGTAGTTTCCGATGCACATCTCGATGCAATCTGTAATCTGTGGACTGTCAGAATGTTGATGAAACACAGAAATTGCATCGGGAGTGAATACTTCAGTCACCATCAACACATTCCTCCATGGGAGTAATGTCTCAAACAGGCCACGCTTTGATCTCTCCCTTTAAAACCAGTAGTTTTTTCCGATCCACATTTGGAGGCAATCTGTAATTTGAGGACTATCAGAGTGTTGATGAAACACAGACAATGCATCGGGATTGAGTAAAACAGTCACCATTCGCACTTTCCTACATGGGAGTAATGTCTCAATCAGTCTACGGTTTGATCGTTCCGAGGAAGACCAGTAGTAGTTTCCGATGCACATCTGTAGACAATCTGTAATCTGTGGACAATCAGAGTGTTGATGAAACACAGAAATTGCATCGGGATTGAATACAACAGTCACCATGCACACTTTCCTCCATGGGAGTAATGTCTCAAACAGTTTACGCTTTGATCGTTCCCTCGAAGACCAGTAGTAGATTCCGACGCACATCTGGAGGCAATCTGTTATCTGTGGAGTATCACAGTGTTGATGAAACACAGAAATTGCATCGCGATTGAGAACAACAGTCACCATCCGCACTTTCCTCCATGGGAGTAATGTCTGAAACAGTCTACGCTTTGATCGTTCCCAGGAAGACCAATAGTAGTTTCCGATGCACATCTGGAGGAAATCTGTAATATGTGGACTATCAGAGTGTTGATGAAACACAGAAATTGCATCGGGATAGAATACAACAGTCACCATGCACACTTTCCTCCATATGAGTAATGTCTCAAACAGTTTACGCTCTGATCGTTCCCTCGAAGACCAGTAGTAGATTCCGACGCACATCTGGAGGCAATCTGTTATCTGTGGACTATCAGAGTGTTGATGAAACACAGAAATTGCATCGGGATTGAATACAACAGTCACCATGCGCAGTGTCCTCCATGGGAGTAATGTCTCAAACAGTCTACGCTTTGATCGTTCCCTGGCAGACCAGTAGTAGTTTCCGATGCACAGCTGGTGGCATTCTGTAACCTGTGGACTATCAGAGTATTGATGAAACATAGAAATTGCATCGGGATTGAATACAACAGTCACCATATGCAGTTTCCTCCATGGGAGTAATGTCTCAAACAGTCTACGATTTCATCGTTCCCAGGACGACCAGTAGTAGTTTCTGATACACATCTGGAGGCATTCTGTAATCTGTGGACTATCAGAGTGTTGATGAAACACAGAAATTGCATCGAGATTGAATACAACAGTCACCATGCGCACTTTCCTCCATGGGTGTAATGTCTCAAACAGTTTACGCTCTGATCGTTTCCTGGAAGACCAGTAGTAGTTTCCGATGCACATTTGGAAGCATTTTTTAATCAGTGGACTATCAGAGTGTCGATGAAACACAGTTATCGCATGGGGATTGAATACAACAGTCACCATGCGCACTTTCCTCAATGCGAGTAATATCTCGAACTGCCTACGCTTTGATCGTTCCCTATAAGACCAGTAGTAGTTTCCGATGCACATCTGGAGGCATTCTGTAATCTGTGAGTGATCAGAGAGTTGATGAAACACAGAAATTGCATCGGGATTGAATACAACAGTCACCATGCGCACTTTCCTCCATGGGAGTAATGTCTCAAACAGTTTACGCTTTGATCGTTCCCTGGAAGACCAATAGTAGTTTCCGATACACATCTGGAGGCATTCTGTAATCTGTGGACAATCAGAGTGTTGATGAAACACAGAAATTGCATCGGGATTGAATGGAACAGTCACCATGCGCACATTCCTCTATTGTATTAATGTCTCAAACAGTGTACGCTTTGATCGTTCCCTGGAAGACCAGTAGTAGTTTCCGATGCACATCTGGAAGCATTTTTTAATCTGTGGACTATCAGAGTGTTGATGAAACACAGAAATTGCATCGGGATTGAATATAACAGTCACCATGAACACTTTCCTCCATGGGAGTAATGTCTCAAACAGTCTACGCTTTGATCGTTCCCTTCAAGACCAGTAGTAGTTTCCGATGCACATCTGGAAGCATTTTTTTATCTGTGGACTATCATAGTGTCGATGAAATACAGTTATCGCATCGGGACTGAATACAACAGTCAGCATGCGCACTTTCCTCCATAGGAGTAATGTCTCAAACAGTCTACGTTTTGATCGTTCCCTGGAAGACCAGTAGTAGCTTCCGATGCACATCTGGAGGCATTCTGTAATCTGTGGACTATCAGAGTGTTTAGGAACACAGAAATTGCTTCAGGATTGAATACAACAGTCACCATGCGCACTTTCCTCCATGGGAGTATTGTCTCAAACAGTTTACGCCTTGATCGTTCCCTGGAAGACCAGTAGTAGTTGCCGATGCACATCTGGAGGCATTCTGTAATCTGTGGACTACCAGAGTGTTGATGAAACACAGAAATTGCATCGGGATTGAATACAACAGTCACCATGCGCACTTTACTCCATGGGTGTAACGACTCAAACAGTCTACGCTTTGATCGTTCCCTGGAAGACCAGTATAAGTTTCCGATGCACATCTGGAGGCATTCTGTAATCTGTGGACTATCAGAGTGTTGATGAAACACAGAAATTTCATCGGGATTGAATACAACGGTCACCACGCACACTTTAATCCATGGGAGTAATGTCTCAAACAGTCTACGATTTCATCGTTTCCTGGAAGACCAGTAGTAGTTTCCGATGCACATCTGGAGTCATTCTGTAATCTGTGGACCGTCAGAGTGTTGATGAAACACAGAAATTGCATCGGGATTGAATACAACAGTCACCATGCGCAGTTTCCTCCATGGGAGTAATGTCTCAAACAGTCTACGCTTTGATCGTTCCCAGGACGACCAGTAGTAGTTTCTGATACACATCTGGAGGCATTCTGTAATCTGTGGACTATCAGAGTGTTGATGAAACACAGAAATTGCATCGGGATTGAATGCAACAGTCACCATGCGCACATTCCTCTATTGTAATAATGTCTCAAACAGTGTACGCTTTGATCGTTCCCTGGAAGACCAGTAGTAGTTTCCGATTGCCATCTGGAAGCATTTTTTAATCTGTGGACTATCAGAGTGTTGATGAAACACAGTTATCGCATCGGGATTGAATACAACAGTCACCATGCGCACTTTCCTCCATAGGAGTAATGTCTCAAACAGTCTACGCTTTGATCGTTCCCTGGAAGACCAGTAGTAGTTTCCGATGCTCATCTGGAAGCATTTTTTAATCTGTGGGCTATCAGAGTGTTCATGAAACACAGAAATTGCATCAGAATTGAATACAACAGTCACCATGATCACTTTCCTCCATGGGAGTAATTCTCAAACAGTCTACACTTTGATAGTTCCCTGGAAGACCATTAATAATTTCCGATGCACATCGGGAGGCATTCTGTAATCTGTGGACTATCAGAGTGTTGATGAAACACAGAAATTGCCTTGGGATTGAATTCAACAGTCACCATTCGCACTTTCCTCCGTGGGAGTGATGTCTCAAACAGTCTACGATTTGATCGTTCCCTCGAAGTCCAGTAGTAGTTTCCGATGCACATCTGGAGGCATTCTGTAATCTGTGGACTATCAGAGTGTTGATGAAACACAGAAATTGCATCGGGATTGAATACAACAGTCACCATGCGCAGTTTCCTCCATGGGAGTAATGTCTCAAACAGTCTACGCTTTAATCGTTGTCAGGAAGACCAGTAGTAGTTTCCGATACACATCAGGAGGCATTCTGTATTCTGTGGACTATCAGAGTGTTGATGATACCAAAATAGCATCGGGATTGAATACAACAGTCATCATGCACACTTTCCCCCATGGGAGTAATGTCTCAAACAGTCTACGCTTTGGTCTTTCCCTGGAAGACCAGTAGTAGTTTCCGATGCAAATCTGGAGGCATTCTGTAATCTGTGGACTATAAGAGTGTTAATGAAACACAGATATTGCATCAGGATTGAATACAACAGTTACCATGCGCACTTTCCTCCATGGGTGTAATGTCTCAAAGAGTCTACGATTTGATCGTTCCCTGGAAAACCAGTAGTAGTTTCCGATGCACATCTGTAGGCATTCTGTAATCTGTGGACCATCAGAGTGTTGATAAAACAAAGAAATAGCATCGGGATTGAATACAACAGTCACCATGCGCAGTTTCCTCCATGGGAGTAATGTCTCAAACAGTCTACGCTTTCATCGTTCCCAGGACGACCAGTAGTAGTTTCCGATACACATCTGGAGGCATTCTGTAATCTGTGGACTATCAGATTGTTTAGGAACACAGAAATTGCTTCAGGATTGAATACAACAGTCACCATGCGCACTTTCCTCCATGGGAGTATTGTCTCAAACAGTTTACGAATTGATCGTTCCCTTGAAGACCAGTAGTAGTCGCCGATGCACATCTGGAGGCATTCTGTAGTCTGTGGACTACCAGAGTGTTGATGAAACCAAAATTGCATCGGGATTGAATACATCAGTCACCATGCGCACTTTCCCCCATGGGTGTAATGTCTCAAACAGTTTACGCTTTGATCGTTCCCTGGAAGACCAGTAGTAGTTTCCGATGCACATTTGGAAGCATTTTTTAATCTGTGGACTATCAGAGTGTCGATGAAACACAGTTATCGCATGGGGATTGAATACAACAGTCACCATGCCCACTTTCCTCAATGCGAGTAATATCTCGAACAGCCTACGCTTTGATCGTTCCCCGGAAGACCAGTAGTAGTTTCCGATGCACATCTGGAGCCATTCTGTAATCTGTGGACTATCAGAGTATTGATGAAACACAGAAATTGCATCGGAATTGAATACAACAGTCACAATGCACACTTTCCTCCATGGGAGTAATGTCTCAAACAGTCTACGCTTTGATCGTTCCCTGGAAGACCAGTAGTAGTTTCCGATGCACATCTGGAAGCATTTTTTAATCTGTGGACTCTCAGAGTGTTGATGAAAGACAGTTATCGCATCGGGATTGAATACAACAGTCACCATGCACACTCTCCTCCATAGGAGTAATGTCTCAAACAGTCTACTATTTGATCGTTCCCTGGAAGACCAGTAGTAGTTTCCGATGCACATCTGGAAGCATTTTTTAATCTGTGGACTATCATAGTGTCGATGAAATACAGTTATCGCATCGGGATTGAATACAACAGTCAGCATGCGCACTTTCCTCCATAGGAGTAATGTCTCAAACAGTCTACGTTTTGATCGTTCCCTGGAAGACCAGTAGTAGTTTCCGATGCACATCTGGAGGCATTCTGTAATCTGTGGACTATCAGAGTATTGATGAAACACAGAAATTGCATCGGGATTGAATACAACAGTCACCATGCCCACTTTCCTCCATGGGAGTAATGTCTCAAACAGTCTACGCTTTGATCGTTCTCAGGAAGACCACTAGTAGTTTCCGATACACATCTGGAGGCATTCTGTAATCTGTGGACTATAAGAGTGTTTAGGAACACAGAAATTGCTTCGGGACTGAATACAACAATCACCATGCGCACTTTCCTCCATGGGAATAATGTCTCAAACAGTCTACGCTTTGATCGTTCCCAGGAAGACCAGTAGTAGTTTCCGATGCACGTCTGAAGCCATTCTGTAATCTGTGGACAATCAGAGTGTTGATGAAACACAGATATTGCATCGGGAGTGAATACAACAGTCACCATGTGCACTTTCCTCCATGGGAGTGATGTCTCAAACAGTCTACGCTTTGATCGTTGTCAGGAAGACCAGTAGTAGTTTCCGATACACATCTAGAGGCTTTCTGTATTCTGTGGACTATCAGAGTGTTGATGATACCAAAATAGCATCGGGATTGAATACAACAGTCATCATGCACACTTTCCCCCATGGGAGTAATGTCTCAAACAGTCTACGCTTTGATCTTTCCCTGGAAGACCAGTAGTAGTTTCCGATGCAAATCTGGAGGCATTCTGTAATCTGTGGACTATAAGAGTGTTAATGAAACACAGAAATTGCATCAGGATGGAATACAACAGTTACCATGCGCACTTTCCTCCATGGGTGTAATGTCTCAAACAGTCTACGATTTGATCGTTCCCTGGAAAACCAGTAGTAGTTTTCGATGCACATCTGTAGGCATTCTGTAATCTGTGGACCATCAGAGTGTTAATAAAACAAAGAAATAGCATCGGGATTGAATACAACAGTCACCATGCGCAGTTTCCTCCATGGGAGTAATGTCTCAAACAGTCTACGCTCTGATCGTTCCCAGGACGACCAGTAGTAGTTTCCGATACACATCTGGAGGCATTCTGTAATCTGTGGACTATCAGAGTGTTTAGAAACACAGAAATTGCTTCAGGATTGAATACAACAGTCACCATGCGCACTTTCCTCCATGGGAGTATTGTCTCAAACAGTTTACGAATTGATCGTTCCCTGGAAGACCAGTAGTAGTTGCCGATGCACATCTGGAGGCATTCTGTAATCTGTGGACTACCAGAGTGTTGATGAAACCAAAATTGCATCGGGATTGAATACAACAGTCACCATGCACACTTTCCTCCAAGGGGAGTAATGTCTCAAACAGTCTACGCTTTGATCGTTCCCAGGAAGACCAGTAGTAATTTCCGTTGCACATCTTGAGTCATTTTTTAATCTGTGGACTATCAGAGTGTTGATGAAACACAGAAATTGCATCGAGATTGAATACAACAGTCACCATGCGCACTTTCCTCCATGGGTGTAACGTCTCAAACAGTTTAAGCTTTGATCGTTCCCTGGAAGACCAGTAGTAGTTTCCGAAGCACATTTGGAAGCATTTTTTAATCTGCTGACTATCAGAGTGTCGATGAAACATAGTTATCGCATGGGGATTGAATACAACAGTCACCATGCGCACTTTCCTCAATGCGAGTGATATCTCGAACAGCCTACGCTTTGATCGTTCCCTGGAAGACCAGTAGTAGTTTCCGATGCACATTTGGAGCCATTCTGTAATCTGTGGACTATCAGAGTATTGATGAAACACAGAAATTGCATCGGAATTGAATACAACAGTCACCATGCACACTTTCCTCCATGGGAGTAATGTCTCAAACAGTCTACGTTTTGATCGTTCCCTGGAAGACCAGTAGTAGTTTCCGATGCACATCTGGGAGCATTTTTTAATCTGTGGAATATCAGAGTGTTGATGAAAGACAGTTATCGCATCGGGGTTGAATACAACAGTCAATATGCGCACTTTACTCCATAGGAGTAATGTCTCAAACAGTCTACGCTTTGATCGTTCCCTGGAAGACCAGTAGTAGTTTCCGATGCACATCTGGAAGCATTTTTTAATCTGTGGACTATTATAGTGTCGATGAAATACAGTTATCACATCGGGATTGAATACAACAGTCAGCATGCGCACTTTCCTCCATAGGAGTAATGTCTCAAACAGTCTACGTTTTGATCGTTGCCTGGAAGACCAGTAAAAGTGTCCGATGTACATCTTGAGGCATTCTGTAATCTGTGGACTATCAGAGTATTGATGAATCACAGAAATGGCATCGGGATTGAATACAACAGTCACCATGCACACTTTCCTCCATGGGAGTAATGTCTCAAACAGTCTACGCTTTGATCGTTCCCAGGACGACCAGTAGTAGTTTCCGATACACATCTGGAGGCATTCTGTAATCTGTGGACTCTCAGAGTGTTTAGGAACACTGAAATTGCTTCGGGATTGAATACAACAGTCACCATGCGCACTTTCCTCCATGGGAGTATTGTCTCAAACAGTTTACGCTTTGATCGTTCCCTAGAAGACCAGTAGTAGTTTCCGATGCACATCTGGAGGCATCCTGTAATCTGTGGACTCTCTGAGTGTTGTTGAAACACAGAAATTGCATCGGGGTTGAATACAACAGTCACCATTCGCACTTTCCTCCGTGGGAGTGATGTTTCAAACAGTCTACGCTTTGATCGTTCCCTCGAAGACCAGTAGTAGTTCCGATGCACATCTGGAGGCATTCTGTAATCTGTGGACTATCAGAGTGTTGATGAAACACAGAATTGCATCGGGATTGAATACAACAGTCACCATGCGCACATTCCTCCATGGTAGTAATGTCTCAAACAGTGTACGCTTTGATCGTTCGCTGGAAGACCACTATTAGTTTCCGATGCACATCTGAAAGCATTCTTTAATCTGTGGAATATCAGAGTATTGATGAAACACAGTTATCGCATCGGGATTGAATACAACAGTCACCGTGCGCACTTTCCTCAATGCGAGTAATATCTCAAACAGCCTACGCTTTGATCGTTCCCTGGAAGACCAGTAGTAGATTCCGATGCACATCTGGAGCCATTCTGTAATCTGTGAACTATCAGAGTATTGATGAAACACAGAAATTGCATCGGGATTGAATACAACAGTCTCCATGCACACTTTCCTCCATGGGAGTAATGTCTCAAACAGTCTACGCTTTCATCGTTCCCTGGAAGACCAGTAGTAGTTTCCGATGCACATCTGGAGGCATTCTGTAATCTGTGGACTATCAGAGAGTTGATGAAACACAGAAATTGCATCGGGATTGAATACAACAGTCAGCATGCGCACTTTCCTCCATAGGAGTAATGTCTCAAACAGTCTACGTTTTGATCGTTCCCTGGAAGACCAGTAGTAGTGTTCGATGCACATCTGGAGGCATTCTGTAATCTGTGGACTATCAGAGAGTTGATGAAACACAGAAATTGCATCGGGATTGAATACAACAGTCAGCATGCGCACTTTCCTCCATAGGAGTAATGTCTCAAACAGTCTACGTTTTGATCGTTCCCTGGAAGACCAGTAGTAGTGTTCGATGCACATCTGGAGGCATTCTGTAATCTGTGGACTATCAGAGTGTTGATGAAACACAGAAATTGCCTCGGGATTGAAAACAACAGTCACCATGCGCACTTTCCTCCATGGGTGTAATGTCTCAAACAGTCTACGCTTTGATCGTTCCCTGGAAGACCAGTAAAAGTGTCCGATGTACATCTGGAGGCATTCTGTAATCTGTGGACTATCAGAGTATTGATGAAACACAGAAATGGCATCGGGATTGAATACAACAGTCACCATGCACACTTTACTCCATGGGAGTAATGTCTCAAACAGTCTACGCTTTGATCGTTCCCAGGACGACCAGTAGTAGTTTCCGATACACATCTGGAGGCATTCTGTAATCTGTGGACTCTCAGAGTGTTTAGGAACACTGAAATTGCTTCGGGATTGAATACAACAGTCACCATGCGCACTTTCCTCCATGGGAGTATTGTCTCAAACAGTTTACGCTTTGATCGTTCGCTGGAAGACCACTATTAGTTTCCGATGCACATCTGAAAGCATTCTTTAATCTGTGGACTATCAGAGTGTTGATGAAACACAGTTATCGCATCGGGATTGAATACAACAGTCACCATGCGCACATTCCTCCATGGTAGTAATGTCTCAAACAGTGTACGCTTTGATCGTTCGCTGGAAGACCAGTATTAGTTTCCGATGCACATCTGGAAGCATTCTTTAATCTGTGGACTATCAGAGTGTTGATGAAACACAGTTATCGCATCGGGATTGAATACAACAGTCACCGTGCGCACTTTCCTCAATGCGAGTAATATCTCAAACAGCCTACGCTTTGATCTTTCCCTGGAAGACCAGTAGTAGTTTCCGATGCACATCTGGAGCCATTCTGTAATCTGTGAACTATCAGAGTATTGATGAAACACAGAAATTGCATCGGGATTGAATACAACAGTCACCATGCACACTTTCCTCCATGGGAGTAATGTCTCAAACAGTCTACGCTTTCATCGTTCCCTGGAAGACCAGTAGTAGTTTCCGATGCACATCTGGAGGCATTCTGTAATCTGTGCATGATCAGAGAGTTGATGAAACACAGAAATTGCATCGGGATTGAATACAAGAGTCACCATGCGCACTTTCCTCCATGGGAGTAATGTCTCAAACACTTTACGCTTTGATCGATCCCTGGAAGACCAATAGTAGTTTCCGATACACATCTGGAGGCATTCTGTAATCTGTGGACAATCAGAGTGTTGATGAAACACAGAAATTGCATCGGGATTGAATGGAACAGTCACCACGCGCACATTCCTCTATTGTAGTAATGTCTCAAACAGTGTACGCTTTGATCGTTCCCTGGAAGACCAGTAGTAGTTTCCGATGCCCATCTGGAAGCATTTTTTAATCTGTGGACTATCATAGTGTCGATGAAATACAGTTACCGCATCGGGATTGAATACAACAGTCACCATGCGCACTTCCCTCAATGCGAGTAATATCTCGAACAGCCTACGCTTTGATCGATCCCTGGAAGACCAGTAGTAGTTTCCGATGCACATCTGGAGCCATTCTGTAATCTGTGGACTATCAGAGTATTGATGAAACACAGAAATTGCATCGGGATTGAATACAACAGTCACCATGCACACTTTCCTCCATGGGGGTAATGTCTCAAACAGTCTACGCTTTCATCGTTCCCTGGAAGACCAGTAGTAGTTTCCGATGAACATCTGGAGGCATTCTGTAATCTGTGGATGACCAGAGAGTTGATGAAACACAGAAATTGCATCGGGATTGAATACAACAGTCACCATGCGCACTTTCCTCCATGGGAGTAATGTCTCAAACAGTTTACGCTTTGATCGTTCCCTGGAACACCAATAGTAGTTTCCGATACACATCTGGAGGCATTCTGTAATCTGTGGACAATCAGAGTGTTGATGAAACACAGAAATTGCATCGGGATTGAATGGAACAGTCACCATGCGCACATTCCTCTATTGTAGTAATGTCTCAAACAGTGTACGCTTTGTTCGTTCCCTGGAAGACCAGTAGTAGTTTTCGATGCACATCTGGAAGCATTTTTTAATCTGTGGACTATCAGAGTGTTGATGAAACACAGTTATCGCATCGGGATTGAATACAACAGTCACCATGCGCACTTTACTCCATAGGAGTAATGTCTCAAACAGTCTACGCTTTGATCGTTCCCTGGAAGACCAGTAGTGGTTTCCGATGCACATATGGAAGTATTTTTTATTCTGTGGACTATCATAGTGTCGAAGAAATACAGTTATCGCATCGGGATCGAATACAACAGTCAGCATGCGCACTTTCCTCCGTGGAGTAATGTCTCAAACAGTCTACGTTTTGATCGTTCCCTGGAAGACCAGTAGTAGTTTCCGATGCACATCTGGAGGCATTCTGTAATCTGTGGACTATCAGAGTGTTGATGAAACACAGAAATTGCATCGAGATTGAATACAACAGTCACCATCGGCACTTACCTTCATGGGAGTAATGTCTCAAACAGTCTACGCTTTGATCGTTCCCAGGAAGACCAGTAGTAGTTTCCGATGCACATCTGGAAGCATTTTTTAATCTGTGGACTATCATAGTGTCGATGAAATACAGTTACCGCATCGGGATTGAATACAACAGTCACCATGCGCACTTCCCTCAATGCGAGTAATATCTCGAACAGCCTACGCTTTGATCGATCCCTGGAAGACCAGTAGTAGTTTCCGATGCACATCTGGAGCCATTCTGTAATCTGTGGACTATCAGAGTATTGATGAAACACAGAAATTGCATCGGGATTGAATACAACAGTCACCATGCACACTTTCCTCCATGGGGGTAATGTCTCAAACAGTCTACGCTTTCATCGTTCCCTGGAAGACCAGTAGTAGTTTCCGATGAACATCTGGAGGCATTCTGTAATCTGTGGATGACCAGAGAGTTGATGAAACACAGAAATTGCATCGGGATTGAATACAACAGTCACCATGCGCACTTTCCTCCATGGGAGTAATGTCTCAAACAGTTTACGCTTTGATCGTTCCCTGGAACACCAATAGTAGTTTCCGATACACATCTGGAGGCATTCTGTAATCTGTGGACAATCAGAGTGTTGATGAAACACAGAAATTGCATCGGGATTGAATGGAACAGTCACCATGCGCACATTCCTCTATTGTAGTAATGTCTCAAACAGTGTACGCTTTGTTCGTTCCCTGGAAGACCAGTAGTAGTTTTCGATGCACATCTGGAAGCATTTTTTAATCTGTGGACTATCAGAGTGTTGATGAAACACAGTTATCGCATCGGGATTGAATACAACAGTCACCATGCGCACTTTACTCCATAGGAGTAATGTCTCAAACAGTCTACGCTTTGATCTTTCGCTGGAAGACCAGTAGTGGTTTCCGATGCACATATGGAAGCATTTTTTATTCTGTGGACTATCATAGTGTCGATGAAATACAGTTATCGCATCGGGATTGAATACAACAGTCAGCATGCGCACTTTCCTCCATAGGAGTAATGTCTCAAACAGTCTACGTTTTGATCGTTCCCTGGAAGACCAGTAGTAGTTTCCGATGCACATCTGGAGGCATTCTGTAATCTGTGGACTATCAGAGTGTTGATGAAACACAGAAATTGCATCGAGATTGAATACAACAGTCACCATCCGCACTTACCTTCATGGGAGTAATGTCTCAAACAGTCTACGCTTTGATCGTTCCCAGGAAGACCAGTAGTAGTTTCCGATGCACATCTGGAAGCATTTTTTAATCTGTGGACTATCATAGTGTCGATGAAATACAGTTACCGCATCGGGATTGAATACAACAGTCAGCATGCGCACTTTCCTCCATAGGAGTAATGTCTCAAACAGTCTACGTTTTGACCGTTCCCTGGAAGACCAGTAGTAGTTGCCGATGCACATCTGGAGGCATTCTGTAATCTGTGGATGATCAGAGAGTTGATGAAACACAGAAATTACATCGGGATTGAATACAACAGTCACCATGCGCAGTTTCCTCCATGGGAGTAATGTCTCAAAGAGTCTACGCTTTGATCGTTCTCAGGAAGACCACTAGTAGTTTTCGATACACATCTGGAGGCATTCTGTAATCTGTGGACTATAAGAGTGTTTAGGAACACAGAAATTTCTGCGGGATTGAATACAACAGTCACCATGCGCACTTTCCTCCATGGGAGTAATGTCTCAAACAGTCTACGCTTTGATCGTTCCCAGGAAGTCCAGTAGTAGTTTCCGATGCACATCTGGAGCCATTCTGTAATCTGTGGACAATCAGAGTGTTGATGAAACACAGATATTGCATCGGGATTGAATGGAACAGTCACCATGCGCAGATTCCTCTATTGTAGTAATGTCTCAAACAGTGTACGCTTTGATCGTTCCCTGGAAGACCAGTAGTAGTTTCCGATGCACATCTGGAAGCATTTTTTAATCTGTGGACTATCATAGTGTCGATGAAATACAGTTACCGCATCGGGATTGAATACAACAGTCAGCATGCGCACTTTCCTCCATAGGAGTAATGTCTCAAACAGTCTACGTTTTGATCGTTCCCTGGAAGACCAGTAGTAGTTGCCGATGCACATCTGGAGGCATTCTGTAATCTGTGGACTACTAGAGTGTTGGTGAAAAAAAAATTGCATCGGGATTGAATACAACAGTCACCATGCACACTTTCCTCCAAGGGGAGTAATGTCTCAAACAGTCTACGCTTTGATCGTTCCCAGGAAGACGAGTAGTAATTTCCGTTGCACATCTTGAGTCATTTTGTAATCTGTGGACTATCAGAGTGTTGATGAAACACAGAAATTGCATCGAGATTGAATACAACAGTCACCATGCGCACTTTCCTCCATGGGTGTAATGTCTCAAACAGTTTACGTTTTGATCGTTCCCTAGAAGACCAGTAGTAGTTTCCGATGCACATTTGGAAGCATTTTTTAATCTGTGGACTATCAGAGTGTCGATTAAACACAGTTATCGCATGGGGATTGAATACAACAGTCACCATGCGCACTTTCCTCAATGCGAGTAATGTCTCAAACAGTCTACGCTTTGATCGTTCCCTGGAAGACCAGTAGTAGTTTCCGATGCACATCTGGAAGCATTTTTTTATCTGTGGACTATCATAGTGTCGATGAAATACAGTTATCGCATCGGGACTGAATACAACAGTCAGCATGCGCACTTTCCTCCATAGGAGTAATGTCTCAAACAGTCTACGTTTTGATCGTTCCCTGGAAGACCAGTAGTAGTTTCCGATACACATCTGGAGGCATTCTGTAATCTGTGGACAATCAGAGTGTTGATGAAACACAGAAATTGCATCGGGATTGAATGGAACAGTCACCATGCGCACATTCCTCTATTGTATTAATGTCTCAAACAGTGTACGCTTTGATCGTTCCCTGGAAGACCAGTAGTAGTTTCCGATGCACATCTGGAAGCATTTTTTAATCTGTGGACTATCAGAGTGTTGATGAAACACAGAAATTGCATCGGGATTGAATATAACAGTCACCATGCCCACTTTCCTCCATGGGAGTAATGTCTCAAACAGTCTACGCTTTGATCGTTCTCAGGAAGACCAGTAGTAGTTTCCGATGCACATCTGGAAGCATTTTTTTATCTGTGGACTATCATAGTGTCGATGAAATACAGTTATCGCATCGGGACTGAATACAACAGTCAGCATGCGCACTTTCCTCCATAGGAGTAATGTCTCAAACAGTCTACGTTTTGATCGTTCCCTGGAAGACCAGTAATAGCTTCCGATGCACATCTGGAGGCATTCTGTAATCTGTGGACTATCAGAGTGTTGATGAAACACAGAAATTGCATCGAGATTGAACACAACAGTCACCATGCGCACTTTCCTCCATGGGAGTAATGTCTCAAACAGTCTACCCTTTCATCGTTCCCTGGAATACCAGTAGTAGTTTCCGATGCACATCTGGAGGCATTCTGTAATCTGTGGATGATCAGAGAGTTGATGAAACACAGAAATTACATCGGGATTGAATACAACAGTCACCATGCGCAGTTTCCTCCATGGGAGTAATGTCTCAAACAGTCTACGCTTTGATCGTTCCCTGAACGACCAGTAGTAGTTTCCGATACACATCTGGAGGCATTCTGTAATCTGTGGACTATCAGAGTGTTTAGGAACACAGAAATTGCTTCAGGATTGAATACAACAGTCACCATGCGCACTTTCCTCCATGGGAGTATTGTCTCAAACAGTTTACGCCTTGATCGTTCCCTGGAAGACCAGTAGTAGTTGCCGATGCACATCTGGAGGCATTCTGTAATCTGTGGACTACCGGAGTGTTGATGAAAAACAGAAATTGCATCGGGATTGAATACAACAGTCACCATGCGCACTTTCCTCAATGCGAGTAATATCTCGAACAGGCTACGCTTTCATCGTTCCCTGGAAGACCAGTAGTAGTTTCCGATGCACATCTGGAGGCATTCTGTTATCTGTGGATGATCAGAGAGATGATGAAACACAGAAATTGCATCGGGATTGAATACAACAGTCACCATGCGCAGTTTATTCCATGGGAGTAATGTCTCAGACAGTTTACGTTTTGATCGTTCCCTGGAAGACCAGTAGTAGTTTCCGATGCACATCTGGAGGCATTCTGTAATCTGTGGACGATCAGAGAGTTGATGAAACACAGAAATTGCATCGGGATTGAATACAACAGTCACCATGCGCAGTTTCCTCCATGAGAGTAATGTCTCAAACAGGCTACGCTTTGATCGTTCTCAGGAAGACCAGTAGTAGTTTCCGATACACATCTGGAGGCATTCTGTAATCTGTGGACTATCAGAGTGTTTAGGAACACAGAAACTGCTTCGAGATTGAATACCACAGTCACCATGCGCACTTTCCTCCATGGGAGTAACGTCTCAAAGAGTCTACGCTTTGATCGTTCCCTGGGAGACCAGTAGTAGTTTCCGATGCACATCTGGAGGCACTCTGTATTCTTTGGACTATCAGAGTGTTCATTAAACACAGAAATTGCATCGGAAATGAATACAACAGTCACCATGCGCACTTTCCTCCATAGGAGTAATTCTCAAACAGTCTACACTTTGATCGTTCCCTGGAAGACCAGTAGTAGTTTCCGATGCACATCTGGAGGCATTCTGTAATCTGTGGACTATCAGAGTGTTGATGAAACACAGAAATTGCCTCGGGATTGAATACAACAGACACCATGCGCACTTTCCTATATGGGTGTAATGTCTCAAACATTCTACGCTTTGATCGTTCCCTGGAAGACCAGTAAAAGTTTCCGATGCACATCTGGAGGCATTCTGTAATCTGTGGCCTATCAGAGGATTGATGAAACATAGAAATTGCATCGGGATTGAATACAACATTCACCATGCACACTCTCCTCCATGGGAGTAATGTCTCAAACAGTCTACGCTTTCATCGTTCCCTGGAAGACCAGTAGTAGATTCCGATGCACATCTGGAGGCATTCTGTAATCTGTGGACTATCAGAGTGTTTAGGAACACAGAAATTGCTTCGGGATTTAATACAACAGTCACCATGCGCACTTTCCTCCATGGGAGTAATGTCTCAAAGAGTCTACGCTTTGATCGTTCCCAGAAAGACCAGTAGTAGTTTCCGATGAGCATCTGGAGGCTTTCTGTATTTTGTGGAATATTAGAGCGTTGATGAAATAATGTTTCAAACAGTCTATGCTTTGATCGTTCCCAGGAAGACCAGTAGTAGTTTCCGATGCACATCTGGAGGCATTCTGTAATCTGTGGACTATAAGAGTGTTGATGAAACACAGATATTGCATCGGGAGTGAATACAACAGTCACCATGTGCACTTTCCTCCATGGGAGTAATGTCTCAAACAGTCTACGCTTTGATAGTTCCCAGGAAGACCAGTAGTAGTTTCCGATGCACATCTGGAGGCATTCTGTATTCTGTGGACTATCAGAGTGTTTAGGAACACAGAAACTGCTTCGGGATTGAATACCACAGTCACCATGCGCACTTTCCTCCATGGGAGTAATGTCTCAAAGAGTCTACGTTTTGATCGTTCCCTGGAAGACCAGTAGTTGTTTCCGATGCACATCTGGAGGCATTCTGTATTCTTTTTACTATCAGAGTGTTCATTAAACACAGAAATTTAATCGGAAATGAATACAACAGTCAAAATGCGCACTTTCCTCCATAGGAGTAATGTCTCAAACAGTCTACACTTTGATCGTTCTTTGGAAGACCAGTAGTAGTTTCCGATGCACATCTGGAGGCAATCTGTAATCTGTGGACTATCAGAGTGTTCATGAAACACAGAAATTGCATCGGAGTTGAATACAACAGTCACCATGCGCACTTTCCTCCATAGGAGTAATTCTCAAACAGTCTACGCTTTGATCGTTCCCTGGAAGACCAGTAAAAGTTTCCGATGCACATCTGGAGGCATTCTGTAATCTGTGGACTATCAGAGGATTGATGAAACACAGAAATTGCATCGGGATTGAATACAACAGTCACCATGCACACTCTCCTCCATGGGAGTAATGTCTCAAACAGTTAACGCTTTGATCGTTCCCTGGAAGAACAGTAGTAATTTCCGATGCACATCTGGAGGCATTCTGTAATCTGTGGACTATCAGAGTGTTGATGAAACACAGAAATTGCATCGAGATTGAATACAACAGTCACCATGCGCACTTTCCTCCATGGGAGTAATGTCTCAAACAGTCTACGCTTTCATCGTTCCCTGGAAGACCAGTAGTAGTTTCCGATGCACATCTGGAGGCATTCTGTAATCTGTGGACGATCAGAGAGTTTATGAAACACAGAAATTGCATCGGGATTGAATACAACAGTCACCATGCGCAGTGTCCTCCATGGGAGTAGTGTCTCAAACTGTCTACGCTTTGATCGTTCTCAGGAAGACCAGTAGTAGTTTCCGATACACATCTGGAGGCATTCTGTAATCTGTGGACTATTAGAGTGTTTAGGAACACAGAAATTGCTTCGGGATTGAATACAACAGTCACCATGCGCACTTTCCTCCATGGGAGTAATGTCTCAAAGAGTCTACGCTTTGATCGTTCCCAGAAAGACCAGTAGTAGTTTCCGATGAGCATCTGGAGGCTTTCTGTATTTTGTGGAATATCAGAGTGTTGATGAAACCAAAACTGCATCGGGATTGAATACATCAGTCACAATGCACACTTTCCCCCATGGGAGTAATGTCTCAAACAGTCTACGCTTTGATCGTTCCCAGGAAGACCAGTAGTAGTTTCCGATGCACATCTGGAGACATTCTGTAATCTGTGGACTATCAGAGTGTTGATGAAACACAGATATTTCATCGGGAGTGAATACAACAGTCACCATGTGCACTTTCCTCCATGGGAGTGATGTCTCAAACAGTCTACGCTTTGATCGTTCCCAGGAAGACCAGTAGTAGTTTCCGATGCACATCTGTAGTCTTTCTGTAATCTGTGGACTATCAGGGTGTTCATGAAACACAGAAATTGCATCGGAATAGAATACAACATTCACCATGCCCACTTTCCTCCATGGGAGTAATTCTCAAACAGTCTACACTTTGATCGTTCCCTGGAAGACCAGCAGTAGTTTCCGATGCACATCTGGAGGCATTCTGTAATCTGTGGACTATCAGAGTGTTGATGAAAACAGAAATTGCCTCGGGATTGAATACAACAGTCACCATGCGCACTTTACTCCATGGGTGTAATGTCTCAAACAGTCTACGCTTTGATCGTTCCCTGGAAGACCAGTATAAGTTTCCGATGCACATCTAGAGGCATTCTGTAATCTGTGGACTATCAGAGTGTTGATGAAATACAGAAATTTCATCGGGATATAATACAACAGTCACCATGCGCACTTCACTCCATGGGTGTAATGTCTCAACAGTCTACGCTTTGGTCGTTCCCTGGAAGACCAGTATAAGTTTCCGATGCACATCCGGAGGCATTCTGTAATCTGTCGTCTATCAGAGAGTTGATGTAACACAGAAATTGCATCGGGATTGAATACAACAGTCACCATGCACACTTTCCTCCATGGGAGTAATGTCTCAAACAGTGTACGCTTTGATCGTTCCCTGGAAGACCAGTAGTAGTTTCCGATGCACATCTGGAAGCATTCCTTAATCTGTGGACTATCAGAGTGTTGATGAAACACAGTTATCGCATCGGTATTGAATACAACAGTCACCATGCACACTTTCCTCCATAGGAGTAATGTCTCAAACAGTCTACGATTTAATGGTTCCCTGGAAGACCAGTAGTAGTTTCCGATGCACATCTAGAAGCATTTTTTAATCTGTGGACTACCAGAGTGTTCATGAAACACAGAAATTGCATTGGAATTGAATACAACAGTCACCATGCGCACTTTCCTCCATGGGAGTAATTCTCAAACAGTCTACACTTTGATCGTTCCCTGGAAGACCAGTTGTAGTTTCCGATGCACATCTGGAGGCATTCTGTAATCTGTGGACTATCAGAGTGTTGATGAAACACAGAAATTGCCTCGGGATTGAATACAACAGTCACCATGCGCACTTTCCTACATGGGTGTAATGTCTCAACATTCTACGCTTTGATCGTTCCCTGGAAGACCAGTAAAAGCTTCTGATGCACATCTGGAGGCATTCTGTAATCTGTGGACTACCAGAGTATTGATGAAACACAGAAATTGCATCGGGATTGAATACAACAGTCACCATGCACACTCTCCTCCATGGGAGTAATGTCTCAAACAGTCTACGCTTTCATCGTTCCTTGGAAGACCAGTAGTAATTTCCGATGCACATCTGGAGGCATTCTGTAATCTGTGGACTATCAGAGTGTTGATGAAACACAGAAATTGCATCGAGATTGAATACAACAGTCACCATGCGCACTTTCCTCCATGGGAGTAATGTCTCAAACAGTCTACGCTTTCATCGTTCCCTGGAAGACCAGTAGTAGTTTCCGATGCACATCTGGAGGCATTCTGTAATCTGTGGACGATCAGAGAGTTTATGAAATACAGAAATTGCATCGGGATTGAATACAACAGTCACCATGCGCAGTGTCCTCCATGGGAGTAGGGTCTCAAACAGTCTACGCTTTGATCGTTCTCAGGAAGACCAGTAGTAGTTTCCGATGAGCAACTGGAGGCTTTCGGTATTCTGTGGAATATCAGAGTGTTGATGAAACCAAAACTGCATCGGGATTGAATACATCAGTCACAATGCACACTTTCCCCCATGGGAGGAATGTCTCAAACAGTCTACGCTTTGATCGTTCCCAGGAAGACCAGTAGTAGTTTCCGATGCAAATTGGGAGGCATTCCGTAATCTGTGGACTATCAGAGTGTTGATGAAACACAGATATTGCATCGGGAGTGAATACAACAGTCACCATGTGCACTTTCCTCCATGGGAGTGATGTCTCAAACAGTCTACGCTTTGATCGTTCCCTGGAAGACCAGTAGTAGTTTCCGATGCACATCTGGAGCCATTCTGTAATCTGTGGACAATCAGAGTGTTGATTAAACTCAGATATTGCATCGGGGGTGAATACAACAGTCACCATGTGCACTTTCCTCCATTGGAGTGATGTCTCAAACAGTCTACGATTTGGTCTTTCCCTGGAAGACCAGTAGTAGTTTCCGATGCACATCTGTAGGCATTCTGTAATCTGTGGACTATCAGAGTGTTCATGAAACACAAAAATTGCATCGGAATTGAATACAACAGTCACCATGCGCACTTTCCTCCATGGGAGTAATTCTCAAACAGTCTACATATTGATCGTTCCCTGGAAGACCAGCAGTAGTTTCCGATGCACATCTGGAGGCATTCTGTATTCTGTGGACTATCAGAGTGCTGATGAAACACAGAAATTGCCTCGGGATTGAATACAACAGTCACCATGCGCACTTTACTCCATGGGTGTAATGTCTCAAACAGTCCACGCTTTGATCGTTCCCTAGAAGACCAGTATAAGTTTCCGATGCACATCTTGAGGCATTCTGTAATCTGTGGACTATCAGAGTGTTGATGAAACACAGAAATTTCATCGGGATTGAATACAACGGTCACCATGCACACTTTCATCCATGGGAGTAATGTCTCAAACAGTCTACGCTTTCATCTTTTCCTGGAAGACCAGTAGTAGTTTCCGATGCACATCTGGAGGCATTCTGTAATCTGTGGACCATCAGAGTGTTGATGAAACACAGAAATTGCATCAGGATTGAATACAACAGTCAAAATGCGCACATTCCTCCATTGTAGTAATGTCTCAAACAGTGTACGCTTTGATCGTTCCCTGGAAGACCAGTAGTAGTTTCCTATGCACATCTGGAGGTATTCTGTAATCTGTGGACTATCAGAGTGTTCATGAAACACAGAAATTGCATCGGAATTGAATACAACAGTCACCATGCGCACTTTCCTCCATGGGAGTAATTATCAAACAGTCTACACTTTGATCGTTCCCTTTAAGACCAGTAGTAGTTTCCGATGCACATCTGGAGGCATTCTGTAGTCTGTGGACTATCAGAGTGTTGATTAAACACAGAAATTGCCTCGGGATTGAATACAACAGTCACCATGCGCACTTTCCTCCATGGGTGTAATGTCTTAAACAGTCTACGCTTTGATCGTTGCCTGGAAGACCAATAAAAGTTTCCGATGCACATCTGGAGGCATTCAGTATTCTGTGGACTATCAAAGTATTGATGAAACACAGAAATTGCATCGGGATTGAATACAACAGTCACCATGCACACTCTCCTCCATGGGAGTAATATCTGAAACAGTCTACGCTTTCATCGTTTCCTGGAAGACAAGTAGTAGTTTCCGATGCACATCTGGAGGCATTCTGTAATCTGTGGACGATCAGAGAGTTGATGAAACACAGAAATTGTATCGGGATTGAATACAACAGTCACCATGCGCAGTGTCCTCCATGGGAGTAATGTCTCAAACAGTCTACGCTTTGATCGTTCTCAGGAAGACCAGTAGTAGTTTCCGATACACATCTGGAGGCATTCTGTAATCTGTGGACAATCAGAGTGTTTAGGAACACAGAAATTGCTTCGGGATTGAATACATCAGTCACCATGCACACTTTCCCCCATGGGAGTAATGTCTCAAACAGTCTACGCTTTGATCGTTCCCAGGAAGACCAGTAGTAGTTTCCGATGCACATCTGGAGCCATTCTGTAATCTGTGGACAATCTGAGTGTTGATGAAACACAGATATTGCATCGGGAGTGAATACAACAGTCACCATTTGCACTTTCCTCCATGGGAGTGATGTCTCAAACAGTCTACGCTTTGATCGTTCCCTGGAAGACCAGTAGTAGTTTCCGATGCACATCTGTAGGCATTCTGTATTCTGTGCACTATCAGAGTGTTGATGAAACCAAAATTGCATCGGGATTGAATACAACAGTCACCATGCACACTTCCCTCCATGGAAGTAATGTCTCAAACAGTCTACGCTTTCATCGTTCCCAGGAAGACCAGTAGTAGCTTCCGATGCACATCTGGAGCCATTCTGTAATCTGTGGACAATCTGAGTGTTGATGAAACACAGATATTGCATCGGGAGTGAATACAACAGTCACCATGTGCACTTTCCTCCATTGGAGTGATGTCTCAAACGGTCTACGCTTTGGTCTTTCCCTGGAAGACCAGTAGTAGTTTCCGATGCACATCTGGAGGCATTCTGTAATCTGTGGACTGTCAGAGTGTTGATGAAACAATGAAATTGAATCGGGATTGAATACAACAGTCACCATGCACACTTTCCTCCATGGGAGTAATGTCTCAAAGAGTCTACGCTTTCATCGTTCCCTGGAAGACCAGTAGTAGTTTCCGATGCACATCTGGAGACTTTCTGTAATCTGTGGACCATCAGAGTGTTGATGAAACACAAAAATTTCATCGAGATTGAATACAACAGTCACCATGCGCACATTCCTCAATTGTAGTAATGTCTCAAACAGTGTACGCTTTAATCATTCCCTGGAAGACCAGTAGTAGTTTCCGATGCACATCTGGAAGCATTCTTTAATCTGTGGACTATCAGAGTGTTGATGAAACACAGTTATCGCATCAGGATTGAATACAACTGTCACCAAGCGCATTTTCCTCCATAGGAGTAATGTCTCAAACAGTCTACGTTTTGATCGTTCCCTGTTAGACCAGTAGTAGTTTCCGATGCACATCTGGAGGCATTCTGTAATCTGTGGACTATCAGAGTGTTCATGAAACACAGAAATTGCATCGGAATTGAATACAACAGTCACCATGCGCACTTTCCTCCATGGGAGTAATTTTCAAACAGTCTACACTTTGATCGTTCCCTGGAAGACCAGTAGTAGTTTCCGATGCACATCTGGAGGCATTCTGTAATCTGTGGACTATCAGAGTGTTGATGAAACACAGAAATTGCCTCGGGATTGAATACAACAGTCACCATGCGCACTTTCCTCCATGGGTGTAATGTCTCAAAGAGTCTACGCTATGATCTATCCCTGGAAAACCAGTAGTAGTTTTCGATGCACATCTGGAAGCATTTTTTAATCTGTGGACTATCAGAGTGTCGATGAAACACAGTTATCGCATCGGGATTGAATACAACAGTCACCATGCGCACTTTCCTCCATGGGAATAATGTCTCAAACAGTCTGCGCTTTCATCGTTCCCTGGAAGACCAGTAGTAGTTTCCGATGCACATCTGGAGACTTTCTGTAATCTGTGGACCATCAGAGTGTTGATGAAACACAAAAATTGCATCGGGATTGAATACAACAGTCACCATGCGCACATTCCTCTATTGTAGTAATGTCTCAAACAGTGTACGCTTTGATCATTCACTGGAAGACCAGTAGTAGTTTCCGATGCACATCTGGAAGCATTCTTTAATCTGTGGACTATCAGAGTGTTGATGAAACACAGTTATCGCATCGGGATTGAATACAACAGTCACCATGCGCATTTTCCTCCATAGGAGTAATGTCTCAAACAGTCTACGTTTTGATCGTTCCCTGGTAGACCAGTAGTAGTTTCCGATGCACATCTGGAGGCATTCTGTAATCTGTGGACTATCAGAGTGTTCATGAAACACAGAAATTGCATCGGAATTGAATACAACAGTCACCATGCGCATTTTCCTCCATAGGAGTAATGTCTCTAACAGTCTACGCTTTGATCGTTCCCTGGAAGACCAGTAGTAGTTTCCGATGCACATCTGGAAGCATTCTGTAATCTGTGGACTATCAGAGTGTTGATGAAACACAGTTATCGCATCGGGATTGAATACAACAGTCACAATGCGCACTTGCCTCCAATGCGAGTAATATCTCAAACAGCCTACGCTTTGATCGCTCCCTGAAAGACCAGTAGTAATTTCCCATGCACACCTTTAGCCACTCTGTAATCTGTGGACTATCAGAGTGTTGATGAAACACAGAAGTTGCATCTGGATTGAATTCAACAGTCACCATGCGCAGTTTCCTCCATGGTAGTAATTTCCCATAGAGACTACGCTTTGATCGTTCCCTGGAAGACCAGTAGTAGTTTCCGATGCACATCTGGAAGCATTTTTTAATCTGTGGACTATCAGAGTGTCGATGAAACACAGTTATCGCATCGGGATTGAATACAACAGTCACCATGCGCACTTTCGTCCATAGGAGTAATGTCTCAAACAGTCTACGTTTTGATCGTTCCCTGTTAGACCAGTAGTAGTTTCCGATACACATCTGGAGGCATTCTGTAATCTGTAGACTATCAGAGTGTTCATGAAACACAGAAATTGCATCGGGATTGAATACAACAGTCACCATGCGCACTTTCCTCCATGGGTGTAATGTCTCAAACAGTCTATGCTTTGATCGTTCCCTGGAAGACCAGTAAAAGTTTCCGATGCACATCTCGATGCATTCTGTAATCTGTGGACTATCAGAGTGTTGATGAAACACAGAAATTGCAACAGGATTGAATACAACAGTCACCATGCGCACTTTCCTCCATGGGTGTAATGTCTCAAATAGTCTACGCTTTGATCTATCCCTGGAAAACCAGTAGTAGTTTCCGATGCACATCTGGAAGCATTTTTTAATCTGTGGACTATCAGAGTGTCGATGAAACACAGTTATCGCATCGGGATTGAATACAACAGTCACCATGCGCACTTTCCTCCATGGGAGTAATGTCTCAAACAGTCTGCGCTTTCATCGTTCCCTGGAAGACCAGTAGTAGTTTCCGATGCACATCTGGAGACTTTCTGTAATCTGTGGACCATCAGAGTGTTGATGAAACACAAAAATTGCATCGGGATTGAATACAACAGTCACCATGCGCACATTCCTCTATTGTAGTAATGTCTCAAACAGTGTACGCTTTGATCATTCCCTGGAAGACCAGTAGTAGTTTCTGATGCACATCTGGAAGCATTCTTTAATCTGTGGACTATCAGAGTGTTGATGAAACACAGTTATCGCATCGGGATTGAATACAACAGTCACCATGCGCATTTTCCTCCATAGGAGTAATGTCTCAAACAGTCTACGTTTTGATCGTTCCCTGGTAGACCAGTAGTAGTTTCCGATGCACATCTGGAGGCATTCTGTAATCTGTGGACTATCAGAGTGTTCATGAAACACAGAAATTGCATCGGAATTGAATACAACAGTCACCATGCGCATTTTCCTCCATAGGAGTAATGTCTCTAACAGTCTACGCTTTGATCGTTCCCTGGAAGACCAGTAGTAGTTTCCGATGCACATCTGGAAGCATTCTGTAATCTGTGGACTATCAGAGTGTTGATGAAACACAGTTATCGCATCGGGATTGAATACAACAGTCACAATGCGCACTTGCCTCCATGCGAGTAATATCTTAAACAGAATACGCTTTGATCGCTCCCTGAAAGACCAGTAGTAATTTCCCATGCAAACCTTTAGCCACTCTGTAATCTGTGGACTATCAGAGTGTTGATGAAACACAGAAATTGCATCTGGATTGAATTCAACAGTCACCATGCGCCCTTTCCTCCATGGGAGTAATTTCCCATAGAGACTACGCTTTGATCGTTCCCTGGAAGACCAGTAGTAGTTTCCGATGCACATCTGGAAGCATTTTTTCATCTGTGGACTGTCAGAGTGTTGATGAAACACAGTTATCGCATCGGGATTGAATACAACAGCCACCATGTTCACTTTCCTCCATAGGAGTAATGTCTCAAACAGTCTACGCTTCGATCGTTCCCTGGAAGACCAGTAGTAGTTTCCGATGCACATCTGGAAGCATTTTTTAATGTGTGGACTATCAGAGTGTCGATGAAGCACAGTTATCGCATCGGGATTGAATACAACAGTCACCATGCGCACCAGTAGTAGTTTCCGATGCACATCTGGAAGCATTTTTTAATGTGTGGACTATCAGAGTGTCGATGAAGCACAGTTATCGCATCGGGATTGAACACAACAGTCACCATGCGCACTTTCGTCCATAGGAGTAATGTCTCAAACAGTCTACGTTTTGATCGTTCTCTGGAAGACCAGTAGTAGTTTCCGATACACATCTGGAGGCATTCTGTAATCTGTGGACGATCAGAGAGTTGATGAAACACAGAAATTGCATCGGGATTGAATACAAAAGTCACAATGCGCAGTGTCCCCCATGGGAGTAATGTCTCAAACAGTCTACGCTTTGATCGTTCTCACGAAGACCAGTAGTAGTTTCCGATGCACATCTGGAGGCATTCTGTAATCTGTGGACCATCAGAGTGTTGATGAAACACAGAAATTGCCTCGGGATTGAATACAACAGTCACCATGCGCACTTTACTCCATGGGTGTAATGTCTCAAACAGTCCACGCTTTGATCGTTCCCTAGAAGACCAGTATAAGTTTCCGATGCACATCTTGAGGCATTCTGTAATCTGTGGACTATCAGAGTGTTGATGAAACACAGAAATTTCATCGGGATTGAATACAACGGTCACCATGCACACTTTCATCCATGGGAGTAATGTCTCAAACAGTCTACGCTTTCATCTTTTCCTGGAAGACCAGTAGTAGTTTCCGATGCACATCTGGAGGCATTCTGTAATCTGTGGACCATCAGAGTGTTGATGAAACACAGAAATTGCATCGGGATTGAATACAACAGTCAAAATGCGCACATTCCTCCATTGTAGTAATGTCTCAAACAGTGTACGCTTTGATCGTTCCCTGGAAGACCAGTAGTAGTTTCCTATGCACATCTGGAGGTATTCTGTAATCTCTGGACTATTAGAGTGTTCATGAAACACAGAAGTTGCATCGGAATTGAATACAACAGTCACCATGCGCACTTTCCTCCATGGGAGTAATTCTCAAACAGTCTACACTTTGATCGTTCCCTGGAAGACCAGTAGTAGTTTCCGATGCACATCTGGAGGCATTCTGTAATCTGTGGACTATCAGAGTGTTGATTAAACACAGACATTGCCTCGGGATTGAATACAACAGTCACCATGCGCACTTTCCTCCATGGGTGTAATGTCTTAAACAGTCTACGCTTTGATCGTTGCCTGGAAGACCAATAAAAGTTTCCGATGCACATCTGGAGGCATTCAGTATTCTGTGGACTATCAAAGTATTGATGAAACACAGAAATTGCATCGGGATTGAATACAACAGTCACCATGCACACTCTCCTCCATGGGAGTAATATCTGAAACAGTCTACGCTTTCATCGTTTCCTGGAAGACCAGTAGTAGTTTCCGATGCACATCTGGAGGCATTCTGTAATCTGTGGACGATCAGAGAGTTGATGAAACACAGAAATTGTATCGGGATTGAATACAACAGTCACCATGCGCAGTGTCCTCCATGGGAGTAATGTCTCAAACAGTCTACGCTTTGAGCGTTCCTTTGGAAGACCAGTAGTAATTTCCGATGCACATCTGGAGGCATTCTTTAATCTGTGGACCATCAGAGTGTTGATGAAACACAGAAATTGCATCGGGATTGAATACAACAGTCACCATGTGCACATTCCTCCGTTATAGTAATGTCTCAAACAGTGTACGCTTAGATCGTTCCCTGGAAGACCAGTAGTAGTTTCCGATGCACATCTGGAAGCATTTTTTAATGTGTGGACTATCAGAGTGTCGATGAAGCACAGTTATCGCATCGGGATTGAATACAACAGTCACCATGCGCACTTTCCTCCATAGGAGTAATGTCTCAAACAGTCTACGCTTTGATCGTTCCCTGGAAGACCAGTAGTAGTTTCCGATGCACATCTTGAGTCATTTTGTAATCTGTGGACTATCAGAGTGTTGATGAAACACAGAAATTGCATCGAGATTGAATACAACAGTCACCTAGCGCACTTTCCTCCATGGGAGTAATGTCTCAAACAGTCTACGCTTTGATCGTTCCCTGGAACACCAGTGGTAGTTTTCGATGCACATCTGGAGGCATTCTGTAATCTGTGGACTATCAGAGTGTTGATGAAACACAGTTATCGCATCGAGATTGAAAACAACAGTCACCATGCGCACTTTCCTCCATTTGAGTAATGTCTCAAACAGTCTTCGTTTTCATCGTTCCCTGGAAGACCTGCAGTAATTTCCGTTGCACATCTTGAGTCATTTTGTAATCTGTGGACTATCAGAGTGTTGATGAAACACAGAAATTGCATCGAGATTGAATACAACAGTCACCTTGCGCACTTTCCTCCATGGGAGTAATGTTTCAAACAGTCTACGCTTTGATCGTTCCCAGGAAGACCAGTAGTAGTTTCCGATGCACATCTGGAGCCATTCTGTAATCTGTGGACAATCAGAGTGTTGATGAAACACAGATATTGCATCGGGAGTGAATACAACAGTCACCATGTGCACTTTCCTCCATGGGAGTGATGTCTCAAACAGTCTACGCTTTGATCGTTCCCCGGAAGAACAGTAGTAGTTTCCGATGCACATCTGGAAGTATTTTTTAATCTGTGGACTATCAGAGTGTCGATGAAGCACAGTTATCGCATCGGGATTGAATACAACAGTCACCATGCGCACTTTCCTCCATAGGAGTAATGTCTCAAACAGTCTACGCTTTGATCGTTCCCTGGAAGACCAGTAGTAGTTTCCGATGCACATCTTGAGTCATTTTGTAATCTGTGGACTATCAGAGTGTTGATGAAACACAGAAATTGCATCGAGATTGAATACAACAGTCACCTAGCGCACTTTCCTCCATGGGAGTAATGTCTCAAACAGTCTACGCTTTGATCGTTCCCTGGAACACCAGTGGTAGTTTTCGATGCACATCTGGAGGCATTCTGTAATCTGTGGACTATCAGAGTGTTGATGAAACACAGTTATCGCATCGAGATTGAAAACAACAGTCACCATGCGCACTTTCCTCCATTTGAGTAATGTCTCAAACAGTCTTCGTTTTCATCGTTCCCTGGAAGACCTGCAGTAATTTCCGTTGCACATCTTGAGTCATTTTGTAATCTGTGGACTATCAGAGTGTTGATGAAACACAGAAATTGCATCGAGATTGAATACAACAGTCACCTTGCGCACTTTCCTCCATGGGAGTAATGTCTCAAACAGTCTACGCTTTGATCGTTCCCAGGAAGACCAGTAGTAGTTTCCGATGCACATCTGGAGCCATTCTGTAATCTGTGGACAATCAGAGTGTTGATGAAACACAGATATTGCATCGGGAGTGAATACAACAGTCACCATGTGCACTTTCCTCCATGGGAGTGATGTCTCAAACAGTCTACGCTTTGATCGTTCCCTGGAAGAACAGTAGTAGTTTCCGATGCACATCTGGAGGCAATCTGTATTTTGTGGACTATCAGAGTGTTGATGAAACCAAAATTGCATCGGGATTGAATACAACAGTAACCATGCACACTTTCCACCATGGGAGTAATGTCTCAAACAGTCTACGCTTTCATCGTTCCCTGGAAGACCAGTAGTAGTTTCCGATGCACATCTGGAAGCATTTTTTAATCTGTGGACTATCAGAGTGTCGATGAAACACAGTTATCGCATCGGGATTGAATACAAGTCACCATACGCACTTTCGTCCATAGGAGTAATGTCTCAAACAGTCTACGTTTTGATCGTTCTCTGAAAGACCAGTAGTAGTTTCCGATGCACATCTGGAGGCATTCTGTAATCTGTGGACGATCAGAGAGTTGATGAAACACAGAAATTGCATCGGGATTGAATACAACAGTCACAATGCGCAGTGTCCTCCATGGGAGTAATGTCTCAAACAGTCTACGCTTTGATCGTTCCCTGGAAGACCAGTAGTAGTTTCCGAAGCACATCTGGAGGCATTCTGTAATCTGTGGACCATCAGAGTGTTGATGAAACATAGAAATTGCATCGGGATTGAATACAACAGTCACCATACGCACATTCCTCCATTATAGTAATGTCTCAAACAGTGTACGCTTTGATCGTTCCCTGGAAGACCAGTAGTAGTTTCCGATGCACATCTGGAAGCATTTTTTAATGTGTGGACTATCAGAGTGTCGATGAAGCACAGTTATCGCATCGGGATTGAACACAACAGTCACCATGCGCACTTTCGTCCATAGGAGTAATGTCTCAAACAGTCTACGTTTTGATCGTTCTCTGGAAGACCAGTAGTAGTTTCCGATGCACATCTGGAGGCATTCTGTAATCTGTGGACGATCAGAGAGTTGATGAAACACAGAAATTGCATCGGGATTGAATACAAAAGTCACAATGCGCAGTGTCCCCCATGGGAGTAATGTCTCAAACAGTCTACGCTTTGATCGTTCTCACGAAGACCAGTAGTAGTTTCCGATGCACATCTGGAGGCATTCTGTAATCTGTGGACCATCAGAGTGTTGATGAAACACAGAAATTGCCTCGGGATTGAATACAACAGTCACCATGCGCACTTTACTCCATGGGTGTAATGTCTCAAACAGTCCACGCTTTGATCGTTCCCTAGAAGACCAGTATAAGTTTCCGATGCACATCTTGAGGCATTCTGTAATCTGTGGACTATCAGAGTGTTGATGAAACACAGAAATTTCATCGGGATTGAATACAACGGTCACCATGCACACTTTCATCCATGGGAGTAATGTCTCAAACAGTCTACGCTTTCATCTTTTCCTGGAAGACCAGTAGTAGTTTCCGATGCACATCTGGAGGCATTCTGTAATCTGTGGACCATCAGAGTGTTGATGAAACACAGAAATTGCATCGGGATTGAATATAACAGTCAAAATGCGCACATTCCTCCATTGTAGTAATGTCTCAAACAGTGTACGCTTTGATCGTTCCCTGGAAGACCAGTAGTAGTTTCCTATGCACATCTGGAGGTATTCTGTAATCTCTGGACTATTAGAGTGTTCATGAAACACAGAAGTTGCATCGGAATTGAATACAACAGTCACCATGCGCACTTTCCTCCATGGGAGTAATTCTCAAACAGTCTACACTTTGATCGTTCCCTGGAAGACCAGTAGTAGTTTCCGATGCACATCTGGAGGCATTCTGTAATCTGTGGACTATCAGAGTGTTGATTAAACACAGAAATTGCCTCGGGATTGAATACAACAGTCACCATGCGCACTTTCCTCCATGGGTGTAATGTCTTAAACAGTCTACGCTTTGATCGTTGCCTGGAAGACCAATAAAAGTTTCCGATGCACATCTGGAGGCATTCAGTATTCTGTGGACTATCAAAGTATTGATGAAACACAGAAATTGCATCGGGATTGAATACAACAGTCACCATGCACACTCTCCTCCATGGGAGTAATATCTGAAACAGTCTACGCTTTCATCGTTTCCTGGAAGACCAGTAGTAGTTTCCGATGCACATCTGGAGGCATTCTGTAATCTGTGGACGATCAGAGAGTTGATGAAACACAGAAATTGTATCGGGATTGAATACAACAGTCACCATGCGCAGTGTCCTCCATGGGAGTAATGTCTCAAACAGTCTACGCTTTGAGCGTTCCTTTGGAAGACCAGTAGTAATTTCCGATGCACATCTGGAGGCATTCTTTAATCTGTGGACCATCAGAGTGTTGATGAAACACAGAAATTGCATCGGGATTGAATACAACAGTCACCATGTGCACATTCCTCCGTTATAGTAATGTCTCAAACAGTGTACGCTTAGATCGTTCCCTGGAAGACCAGTAGTAGTTTCCGATGCACATCTGGAAGCATTTTTTAATGTGTGGACTATCAGAGTGTCGATGAAGCACAGTTATCGCATCGGGATTGAATACAACAGTCACCATGCGCACTTTCCTCCATAGGAGTAATGTCTCAAACAGTCTACGCTTTGATCGTTCCCTGGAAGACCAGTAGTAGTTTCCGATGCACATCTTGAGTCATTTTGTAATCTGTGGACTATCAGAGTGTTGATGAAACACAGAAATTGCATCGAGATTGAATACAACAGTCACCTAGCGCACTTTCCTCCATGGGAGTAATGTCTCAAACAGTCTACGCTTTGATCGTTCCCTGGAACACCAGTGGTAGTTTTCGATGCACATCTGGAGGCATTCTGTAATCTGTGGACTATCAGAGTGTTGATGAAACACAGTTATCGCATCGAGATTGAAAACAACAGTCACCATGCGCACTTTCCTCCATTTGAGTAATGTCTCAAACAGTCTTCGTTTTCATCGTTCCCTGGAAGACCTGCAGTAATTTCCGTTGCACATCTTGAGTCATTTTGTAATCTGTGGACTATCAGAGTGTTGATGAAACACAGAAATTGCATCGAGATTGAATACAACAGTCACCTTGCGCACTTTCCTCCATGGGAGTAATGTTTCAAACAGTCTACGCTTTGATCGTTCCCAGGAAGACCAGTAGTAGTTTCCGATGCACATCTGGAGCCATTCTGTAATCTGTGGACAATCAGAGTGTTGATGAAACACAGATATTGCATCGGGAGTGAATACAACAGTCACCATGTGCACTTTCCTCCATGGGAGTGATGTCTTAAACAGTCTACGCTTTGATCGTTCCCTGGAAGAACAGTAGTAGTTTCCGATGCACATCTGGAAGTATTTTTTAATCTGTGGACTATCAGAGTGTCGATGAAGCACAGTTATCGCATCGGGATTGAATACAACAGTCACCATGCGCACTTTCCTCCATAGGAGTAATGTCTCAAACAGTCTACGCTTTGATCGTTCCCTGGAAGACCAGTAGTAGTTTCCGATGCACATCTTGAGTCATTTTGTAATCTGTGGACTATCAGAGTGTTGATGAAACACAGAAATTGCATCGAGATTGAATACAACAGTCACCTAGCGCACTTTCCTCCATGGGAGTAATGTCTCAAACAGTCTACGCTTTGATCGTTCCCTGGAACACCAGTGGTAGTTTTCGATGCACATCTGGAGGCATTCTGTAATCTGTGGACTATCAGAGTGTTGATGAAACACAGTTATCGCATCGAGATTGAAAACAACAGTCACCATGCGCACTTTCCTCCATTTGAGTAATGTCTCAAACAGTCTTCGTTTTCATCGTTCCCTGGAAGACCTGCAGTAATTTCCGTTGCACATCTTGAGTCATTTTGTAATCTGTGGACTATCAGAGTGTTGATGAAACACAGAAATTGCATCGAGATTGAATACAACAGTCACCTTGCGCACTTTCCTCCATGGGAGTAATGTCTCAAACAGTCTACGCTTTGATCGTTCCCAGGAAGACCAGTAGTAGTTTCCGATGCACATCTGGAGCCATTCTGTAATCTGTGGACAATCAGAGTGTTGATGAAACACAGATATTGCATCGGGAGTGAATACAACAGTCACCATGTGCACTTTCCTCCATGGGAGTGATGTCTCAAACAGTCTACGCTTTGATCGTTCCCTGGAAGAACAGTAGTAGTTTCCGATGCACATCTGGAGGCAATCTGTATTTTGTGGACTATCAGAGTGTTGATGAAACCAAAATTGCATCGGGATTGAATACAACAGTAACCATGCACACTTTCCACCATGGGAGTAATGTCTCAAACAGTCTACGCTTTCATCGTTCCCTGGAAGACCAGTAGTAGTTTCCGATGCACATCTGGAAGCATTTTTTAATCTGTGGACTATCAGAGTGTCGATGAAACACAGTTATCGCATCGGGATTGAATACAAGTCACCATACGCACTTTCGTCCATAGGAGTAATGTCTCAAACAGTCTACGTTTTGATCGTTCTCTGAAAGACCAGTAGTAGTTTCCGATGCACATCTGGAGGCATTCTGTAATCTGTGGACGATCAGAGAGTTGATGAAACACAGAAATTGCATCGGGATTGAATACAACAGTCACAATGCGCAGTGTCCTCCATGGGAGTAATGTCTCAAACAGTCTACGCTTTGATCGTTCCCTGGAAGACCAGTAGTAGTTTCCGAAGCACATCTGGAGGCATTCTGTAATCTGTGGACCATCAGAGTGTTGATGAAACATAGAAATTGCATCGGGATTGAATACAACAGTCACCATACGCACATTCCTCCATTATAGTAATGTCTCAAACAGTGTACGCTTTGATCGTTCCCTGGAAGACCAGTAGTAGTTTCCGATGCACATCTGGAAGCATTTTTTAATCTGTGGACTATCAGAGTGTTGACGAAACACAGTTATCGCATCGGGATTGAATACAACAGCCACCATGTTCACTTTCCTCCATAGGAGTAATGTCTCAAACAGTCTACGCTTTGATCGTTCCCTGGAAGACCAGTAGTAGTTTCCGATGCACATCTGGAAGCATTTTTTAATGTGTGGACCATCAGAGTGTCGATGAAGCACAGTTATCGCATCGGGATTGAATACAACAGTCACCATGCGCACCAGTAGTAGTTTCCGATGCACATCTGGAAGCATTTTTTAATGTGTGGACTATCAGAGTGTCGATGAAGCACAGTTATCGCATCGGGATTGAATACAACAGTCACCATGCGCACTTTCCTCCATAGGAGTAATGTCTCAAACAGTCTACGCTTTGATCGTTCCCTGGAAGACCAGTAGTAGTTTCCGAAGCACATCTGGAATCATTCTGTAATCTGTGGACTATCAGAGTGTTCATGAAACACAGAAATTGCATCGGAATTGAATACAACAGTCGCCATGCGCACTTACCTCCATTAGAGTAATTCTCAAACAGTCTACATTTTGATCGTTCCCTGGAAGACCAGTAGTAGTTTCCGATGCACATCTGGAGGCTTTCTGTAATCTGTGGACTATCAGAGTGTTGATGAAACACAGAAATTGCCTCGGGATTGAATAAAACAGTCACCATGCGCACTTTCCTCCATGGGTGTAATGTCTCAAACAGTCTACGGTTTGATCGTTCACTGGAAGACCAGCAAAAGTTTCCGATGCACATCTGGAGGTATTCTGTAATCTGTGGACTATCAGAGTATTGATGAAACTCAGAAATTGCATCGGGATTGAATACTACAGTCACCATGCACACTTTCCTCCATGGGAGTAATGTCTCAAACAGTCTACGCTTTCATCGTTCCCTGTAAGACAAGTAGTAGTTTCCGATGCACATCTGGAGGCATTCTGTAATCTGTGGATGATCAGAGATTTGATGAAAAACAGAAATTGCATCGGGATTGAATACAACAGTCACCATGCGAACTTTCTTCCATGGGAGTAATGTCTCAAACAGTCTACGCTTTCATCGTTCCCTGGAAGACCAGTAGTAGTTTCCGATGCACATCTGGAAGCATTTTTTAATCTGTGGACTATCAGAGTGTCGATGAAACACAGTTATCGCATCGGGATTGAATACAAGTCACCATACGCACTTTCGTCCATAGGAGTAATGTCTCAAACAGTCTACGTTTTGATCGTTCTCTGAAAGACCAGTAGTAGTTTCCGATGCACATCTGGAGGCATTCTGTAATCTGTGGACGATCAGAGAGTTGATGAAACACAGAAATTGCATCGGGATTGAATACAACAGTCACAATGCGCAGTGTCCTCTATGGGAGTAATGTCTCAAACAGTCTACAATTTCATCGTTCTCAGGAAGACCAGTAGTAGTTTCCGGTGCACATCTGGAGGCATTCTGTAATCTGTGGACCATCAGAGTGTTGATGAAACATAGAAATTGCATCGGGATTGAATACAACAGTCACCATACGCACATTCCTCCATTATAGTAATGTCTCAAACAGTGTACGCTTTGATCGTTCCCTGGAAGACCAGTAGTAGTTTCCGATGCACATCTGGAAGCATTTTTTAATCTGTGGACTATCAGAGTGTTGACGAAACACAGTTATCGCATCGGGATTGTATACAACAGCCACCATGTTCACTTTCCTCCATAGGAGTAATGTCTCAAACAGTCTACGCTTTGATCGTTCCCTGGAAGACCAGTAGTAGTTTCCGATGCATATCTGGAAGCATTTTTTAATGTGTGGACTATCAGAGTGTCGATGAAGCACAGTTATCGCATCGGGATTGAATACAACAGTCACCATGCGCACCAGTAGTAGTTTCCGATGCACATCTGGAAGCATTTTTTAATGTGTGGACTATCAGAGTGTCGATGAAGCACAGTTATCGCATCGGGATTGAATACAACAGTCACCATGCGCACTTTCCTCCATAGGAGTAATGTCTCAAACAGTCTACGCTTTGATCGTTCCCTGGAAGACCAGTAGTAGTTTCCGAAGCACATCTGGAGGCATTCTGTAATCTGTGGACTATCAGAGTGTTCATGAAACACAGAAATTGCATCGGAATTGAATACAACAGTCGCCATGCGCACTTACCTCCATTAGAGTAATTCTCAAACAGTCTACATTTTGATCGTTCCCTGGAAGACCAGTAGTAGTTTCCGATGCACATCTGGAGGCATTCTGTAATCTGTGGACTATCAGAGTGTTGATGAAACACAGAAATTGCCTCGGGATTGAATACAACAGTCACCATGCGCACTTTCCTCCATGGGTGTAATGTCTCAAACAGTCTACGCTTTGATCGTTCACTGGAAGACCAGCAAAAGTTTCCGATGCACATCTGGAGGTATTCTGTAATCTGTGGACTATCAGAGTATTGATGAAACACAGAAATTGCATCGGGATTGAATACTACAGTCACCATGCACACTTTCCTCCATGGGAGTAATGTCTCAAACAGTCTACGCTTTCATCGTTCCCTGTAAGACAAGTAGTAGTTTCCGATGCACATCTGGAGGCATTCTGTAATCTGTGCATGATCAGAGATTTGATGAAAAACCGAAATTGCATCGCGATTGAATACAACAGTCACCATTTGAACTTTCTTCCATGGGAGTAATGTCTCAAACAGTTAACTTTTTGATCGTTCCCTGGAAGACCAGTAGTAATTTCCGATGCACATCTGGAGGCATTCTGTAATCTGTGGAGTATCAGAGTGTTGATGAAACATAGAAATTGCATTGAGATTGTATAAGACAGTCACCATGCGCACTTTCCTCCATTTGAGTAATGTCTCAAACAGTCTACGCCTTCATCCTTCCCTGGAAGACCAGTAGTAGTTTCCGATGCACATCTGGAGGCTTTCTGTAATCTGTGGACTATCAGAGTGTTTAGGAACACAGAAATTGCTTCGGGATTGAACACAACAGTCACCATGCGCACTTTCCTCCATGTGAGTAATGTCTCAAACAGTCTACGCTTTGGTCTTTCAATGGAAGACCAGTAGTAGTTTCCGATGCACATCTGGAGGCATTCTGTAATCTGTGGACTATCAGAGTGTTCATGAAACACAGAAATTGCAACGGAATTGAATACAACAGTCACCATGCGCACTTTCCTATATGGGAGTAATTCTCAAACAGTCTACACTTTGATCGTTCCCTGGAAAACCAGTAGTAGTTTCCAATGCTCATCTGGAGGCATTCTGTAATCTGTGGACTATCAGAGTGTTGATGAAACACAGAAATTGCATCGGGATTGAATACAACAGTCACCATGCGCACTTCACTCCATGGGTGTAATGTCTCAACAGTCTACGATTTGGTCGTTCCCTGGAAGACCAGTATAAGTTTCCGATGCACATCTGGAGGCATTCTGTAATCTGTCGTCTATCAGCGAGTTGATGACACACAGAAATTGCATCTGGATTGAATACAACAGTCACCATGCACACTTTCCTCCATGGGAGTAATGTCTCAAACAGTCTGCGCTTTCATCGTTCCCTGGAAGACCAGTAGTAGTTTCCGATGCACATCTTGAGTCATTTTGTAATCTGTGGACTATCAGAGTGTTGATGAAACACAGAAAATGCCTCGGGATTGAATACAACAGTCACCGTGCGCACTTTCCTCCATGGGTGTAATGTCTCAAACAGTCTACGCTTTGATCGTTCCCTGGAAGACCAGCAAAAGTTTCCGATGCACATCTGGAGGTATTCTGTAATCTGTGGACTATCAGAGTATTGATGAAACACAGAAATTGCATCGGGATTGAATACAACAGTCACCATGCACACTTTCCTCCATGGGAGTAATGTCTCAAACAGTCTACGCTTTCATCGTTCCCTGTAAGACAAGTAATAGTTTCCGATGCACATCTGGAGGCATTCTGTAATCTGTGGATGATCAGAGATTTGATGAAAAACAGAAATTGCATCGGGATTGAATACAACAGTCACCATGCGCACTTTCTTCCATGGGAGTGATGTCTCAAACAGTTAACTCTTTGATCGTTCCCTGGAAGACCAGTAGTAATTTCCGATGCACATCTGGAGGGATTCTGTAATCTGTGGAGTATCAGAGTGTTGATGAAACACAGAAATTGCATTGAGATTGTATACAACAGTCACCATGCGCACTTTCCTCCATTTGAGTAATGTCTCAAACAGTCTACGCCTTCATCGTTCCCTGGAAGACCAGTAGTAGTTTCCGATGCACATCTGGAGGCTTCCTGTAATCTGTGGACTATCAGAGTGTTTAGGAACACAGAAATTGCTTCGGGATTGAATACAACAGTCACCATGCGCACTTTCCTCCATGTGAGTAATGTCTCAAAGAGTCTACGCTTTGATCGTTCCCTGTAAGACCAGTAGTAGTTTTCGATGCACATCTGGAGGCATTTTGTATTCTGTGGACTATCAGAGTGTTGATGAAACACAGATGTTGCATCGGGAGTGAATACAACAGTCACCAAGCACACTTTCCTCCATGGGAGTAATGTCTCAAACAGTCTACGCTTTGATCGTTCCCAGGAAGACCAGTAGCAGTTTCCGATGCACATCTGGAGCCATTCTGTAATCTGTGGACAGAGTGTTGATGAAACACAGAAATTGCATCGGGATTGACTACAACTGTCACCATGCGCACTTTCCTCCATACGAGTAATGTCTCAAACAGTCTGCGCTTTGATCGTTCCCAGGAAGACCAGTAGTAGTTTAAGATGCACATCTGGAGCCATTGTGTATTCTGTGGACAATCAGAGTGTTGATGAAACACAGATATTGCATCGGGAGTGAATACAACAGTCACCATGCACACTTTCCTCCATAGGAGTAATGTCTCAAACAGTGTACGCTTTGATCGTTCCCTGGAAGAGCAGTAGTAGTTTCCGATGCACATCTCTAGGCATTCTGTAATCTGTGGACTATCAGAGTGTTCATGAAACACAGAAATTGTATCGGAATTGAATACAACAGTCACCATGCGCACTTTCCACCATGGGAGTAATTCTCAAACAGTCTACGCTTTGATCTTTCCCTGGAAGTCCAGTAGTTGATTCCGATGCATATTTGGAGGCATTCTGTAATCAGTGGACCTTCAAAGTGTTGATGAAACACAGAAATTTCCTCGGGATTAAATACAACAGTCACCATGCACACTTTCCTCCATTGGAGTAATGTCTTAAACAGTCTACGTTTTGATCGTACCCTGGAAGACAAGTAGCAGTTTCCGATTTACATCTGGAGGCATTCTGTAATCTGTGGACTATCAGAGTGTTGATGAAACACAGAAATTGCATCGAGATTGAATACAACAGTCACCATGCGCAATTTTCTCCATGGGATTGATGTCTCAAACAGTCTACGCTTTGATCGTTCCCTGGAAGACCAGTAGTAGTTTCCGATGCACATATGGACGCATTCTGTAATCTGTGGACTATCAGAGTGTTGATGAAACACAGATATTGCATCCGGATTGAATACAACAGTCACCATGCGCACTTTCCTACATGGGAGTAATGTCTCAAAGAGACTACGCTATGATCGTTCCCTGGAAGACCGGTAGTAGTTTCCGATGCATATTTGGAGGCATTCTGTAATCAGTGGACCTTCAAAGTGTTGATGAAACACAGAAATTGCCTCGGGATTAAATACAACAGTCACCATGCACACTTTCCTCCATAGGAGTAATGTCTGAACCAGTTTACGCTTTGATCGCTCCTTGGAAGACCAGTAGTAGTTTCCGTTGCACATGTGGAGGCATTCAATAATCTGTGGACTATCAGAGTGTTGATGAAACACCGAAATTGCATCGGGATTGAATACAACAGTCAGCATGCGCAATTTCCTCCGTGGGAGAATTGTCTCAAACAGTCTACGCTTTTATCATTCCCGGTAAGACCAGTAGTAGTTTCCGATGCGCATCTGGAGGCATTCTGTAATCTGTGGACTATAAGACTGTTGATGAAACGCAGAAATTAAATCGGGATTGAATACAACAGTCACCACGCGCACTTTCCTCCATCTGAGCAATGTCTCAAAGAGTTTACGCTCTGATCGTCCCCTGGAAGACCAGTAGTAGTTTCCGATGCACATCTGGAGGCATTCTGTAATCTGTGCACTATCAGAGTGTTGATGAAACACAGAAATTGCATCGGGATTGAATAGAACTGTCCCCATGCGCACTTTCCTCCATGGGAGTAGTATCTCAAAGTGTCTACGCTTTGATCGCTCCCTGGAAGACCAGAAGTTGTTTCCGATGCACAACTGGAGGCTTTCTGTAATCTGTGGAATATCAGAGTGTTGATGAAACACAGAAATTGCATCGGGATTGATTACAACAGTCACCATGCGCACTTTCCTCCATGGGAGTAATGTCTCAAACAGTCTACGCTTTGATCGTTCCCTGGAAGACCAGTATTAGATTCCGATGCACATCTGGTGGCATTCTGAAATCTGTGGACCATCAGAGTGTTGATGAAACACAGAAATTACATCGGGATTGAATACAACGGTCACCATGCGCACTTTCCTCCATGGGAGTAATGTCTCAAACAGTTTACGCTTTGATCGTTCCCTGGAAGACCAGTAGTAGTTTCCGATGCACATCTGGAAGCATTCTGTAATCTTAGGACTATCAGAGTGTTGATGAAACACAGTTATCGCCTCGGGATTGAATACAACAGTCACAATGCGCACTTTCCTCCATGCGAGTAATATCTCAAACAGCCTACGCTTTGATCGCTCCCTGAAAGACCAGTAGTAATTTCCGATGCACATCTGGAGACATTCTGTAATCTGTGGACTATCAGAGTGTTGATGAAACACAGAAATTGCATCTGGATTGAATTCAACAGTCACCATGCGCACTTTCCTCCATGGGAGTAATTTCTCAAAGAGACTACGCTTTGATAGTTCCCTGGAAGACCAGTAGTAGTTTCCGATGCACATCTGGAAGCATTTTTTAATCTGTGGACTATCAGAGTGTCGATGAAACACAATTATCGCATTGGGATTGAATACAACAGTCACCATGCGCACTTTCCTCCATAGGAGTAATGTCTCAAACAGTCTACGCTTTGATCGTTCCCTGGAAGACCAGTAGTAGTTTCCGATGCACATTTGGAAGCATTTTTTAATCTTTGGACTATCAGAGTGTTGATGAAACACAGTTATCGCATCGGGATTGAATACAACAGTCACCATGCGCACTTTCCTCCATGGGAGTAATTCTCAAACAGTCTACACTTTGATCGTTCCCGGGAAAACCAGTAGTAGTTTCCGAAGCACATCTGGAGGCATTCTGTAACCTGTGGACTATCAGAGTGTTGATGAAACACTGAAATTGCCTCGGGATTGAATACAACAGTCACAATGCGCACTTTACTCCATGGGTGTAATGTCTCAACAGTCTACGCTTTGATCGTTCCCATGAAGACCAGTATAAGTTTCCGATGCACATCAGGAGGCATTCTGTAATCTGTCGACTATCAGAGTGTTGATGAAACACACAAATATCATGGGGATTGAATACAACAGTCACCATGCACACTTTCCTCCATGGGAGTAATGTCTCAAACAGTCTACGCTTTCATCGTTCCCTGGAAGACCAGTAGTAGTTTCCGATGCACATCTGGAGACATTCTGTAATCTGTGGACTATCAGAGTGTTGATGAAACACAGGAATTGCGACGAGATTGAGTACAACAGTCACCATGCACACTTTCCTCCATGGGAGTAATGTCTCAAACAGTCTACGCTTTCGTCGTTCCCTGAAAGACCAGTAGTATCCGATGCTCATGTGGAGGCATTCTGTAATCTGTGGACTATCAGAGAGTTGATGAAACACAGAAATTGCATCGGGATTGAATACAACAGTCACCATGCGCAGTTACCTCCATGGGAGTAATGTCTCAAACAGTCTACGCTTTGATCGTTCTCAGGAAGACCAGTAGTAGTTTCCGATACACATCTGGAGGCATTCTGTAATCTGTGGACTATCAGAGTGTTTAGGAACACAGAAATTGCTTCGGGATTGAATACAACAGGCACCATGCGCACTTTCCTCCATGGGAGTAACGTCTCAAAGAGTCTACGCTTTGATCGTTCCCTGGAAGACCAGTAGTAGTTTCCGATGCACATCTGGAGGCATTCTGTATTCTGTGGACAATTAGAGTGTTGATGATACCAAAATTGCATCGGGATTGAATACAACAGTCACCATGCACACTTTCCTCCATGGGAGTAATGTCTCAAACAGTCTGCGCTTTGATCGTTCCCAGGAAGACCAGTAGTAGTTTCCGATGCACATCTGGAGCCATTGTGTATTCTGTGGATAATCAGAGTGTTGATGAAACACAGATGTTGCATCGGGAGTGAATACAACAGTCAGCATGTGCACTTTCCTCCATAGGAGTAATGTCTCAAACAGTCTACGCTTTGATCTTTCCCTGGAAGAGCAGTAGTAGTTTCCGTTGCACATCTGGAGGCATTCTGTAATCTGTCGACTATCAGAGTGTTGATGAAACACAGAAATTTCATGGGGATTGAATACAATAGTCACCATGCACACTTTCCTCCATGGGAGTAATGTCTCAAACAGTGTACGCTTTCATCGGTCCCTGGAAGACCAGTAGTAGTTTCCGATGCACATCTGGAGGCATTCTGTAATCTGTGGATGATCAGAGAGTTGATGAAACACAGAAATTGCATTGGGATTGAATACAACAGTCACCATGTGCACTTTCCTCCATAGGAGTAATGTCTCAAACAGTCTACGCTTTGATCGTTCCCTGGAAGACCAGTAGTAGTTTCCGATGCACATCTGGAAGCATTTTTTAATCTGTGGACTATCAGACTGTCGATGAAACACAGTTATTGCATCGGGATCGAATACAACATTCACCATGCGCACTTTCCTCCATGGGAGTAATGTCTCAAACAGTCTACACTTTGATCGTTCCCTGGAAAACCAATAGTAGTTTCCGATGCACATCTGGAGGCATTCTGTAACCTGTGGACTATCAGAGTGTTGATGAAACACAGAAATTGCCTCGGGATTGAATACAACAGTCACCATGCGCACTTTACTCCATGGGTGTAATGTCTCAACAGTCTACGCTTTGATCGTTCCCATGAAGACCAGTACAAGTTTCCGATGCACATCTGGAGGCATTCTGTAATCTGTCGACTATCAGAGTGTTGATGAAACACAGAAATTTCATGGGGATTGAATACAACAGTCACCATGCACTCTTTCCTCCATGGGAGTAATGTCTCAAACAGTCTACGCTTTCATCGTTCCCTGGAAGACCAGTAGTAGTTTCCGATGCACATCTGGAAGCATTCTGTAATCTGTTTACTATCAGAGTGTTGATGAAACACAGGAATTGCATCGAGATTGAGTACAACAGTCACCATGCACACTTTCCTCCATGGGAGTAATGTCTCAAACAGTCTACGCTTTCATCGTTCCCTGGAAGACCAGTAGTAGTTTCCGTTGTACATCTGGATGCATTCTGTAATCTGTGCACTATCAGAGTTTTGATGAAACACAGAAATTGCATCGGGATTGAATACAACAGTCACCATGCGCACTTTCCTCCATGGGAGTAATGTCTCAAGCAGTCTACGCTTTGATCGTTCCCTGGATGACCAGTAGTAGTTTCCCATGCACATCTGGAAGCATTCTGTAATCTGTGGACTATCCGAGTGTTGATGAAACACAGTTATCGCATCGGGATTGAATACAACAGTCACCATGCGCACTTTCCTCCATGGGAGTAATGTCTCAAAGAGACTACGCTTTGAACGTTCCCTGGCAGACCAGGAGAAGTTTCCGCTGCACATCTGGAGGCATTCTGTAATCTGTGTACCATCAGAGTGTTGATGAAACACAGAAATTGCATCGGGATTGAATACAACAGTCACCATGCGCAGTTACCTCCATGGGAGTAATGTCTCAAACAGTCTACGCTTTGATCGTTCCCTGGAAGACCAGTAGTAGTTTCCGATGCACATCTGGAGGCATTCTGTATTCTGTGGACAATTAGAGTGTTGATGATACCAAAATTGCATCGGGATTGAATACAGCAGTCACCATGCACACTTTCCTCCATGGGAGTAATGTCTCAAACAGTCTGCGCTTTGATCGTTCCCAGGAAGACCAGCAGTAGTTTCCGATGCACATCTGGAGCCATTGTGTATTCTGTGGATAATCAGAGTGTTGATGAAACACAGGTATTGCATCGGGAGTGAATACAACAGTCACCACGTGCACTTTCCTCCATAGGAGTAATGTCTCAAACAGTCTACGCTTTGATCATTCCCTGGAAGACCAGTAGTAGTTTCCGATGCACATCTGAAGGCATTCTGTAATCTGTGGACTATCAGAGTGTTGATGAAACTCAGAAATTTCATGGGGATTGAATACAACAGTCACCATGCACACTTTCCTCCATGGGAGTAATGTCTCAAACAGTCTACGCTTTCATCGTTCCCTGGAATACCAGTAGTAGTTTCCGATGCACATCTGGAGGCATTCTGTAATCTGTGGATGATCAGAGAGTTGATGAAACACAGAAATTGTATCGGGATTGAATGCAACAGTCACCATGCGCACTTTCCTCCATGGGACTAATGTCTCAAACAGTTTACGTTTTGATCGTTCCCTAGAAGACCAGTAGTAATTTCCGATGCACATCTGGAGGCATTCTGTAATCTGTGGACTATCAGAGTGTTCATGAAACACAGAAATTGCATCGGAATTGAATACAACTGTCACCATGCGTACTTTCCTCCATGGGAGTAATTCTCAAACAGACTACACTTTGATCGTTCCCTGGAAAACCAGTAGTAGTTTCCGATGCACATCTGGATGCGTTCTGTAATCTGTGCACTATCAGAGTTTTGATGAAACACAGAAATTGCATCGGGATTGAATACAACAGTCACCATGCGCACTTTCCTCCATGGGAGTAATGTCTCAAGCAGTCTACGCTTTGATCGTTCCCTGGATGACCAGTAGTAGTTTCCCCTGCACATCTGGAAGCATTCTGTAATCTGTGGACTATCCGAGTGTTGATGAAACACAGTTATCGCATCGGGATTGAATACAACAGTCACCATGCGCACTTTCCTCCATGGGAGTAATGTCTCAAAGAGACTACGCTTTGAACGTTCCCTGGCAGACCAGGAGTAGTTTCCGCTGCACATCTGGAGGCATTCTGTAATCTGTGTACCATCAGAGTGCTGATGAAACACAGAAATTGCATCGGGATTGAATACAACAGTCACCATGCGCAGTTACCTCCATGGGAGTAATGTCTCAAACAGTCTACGCTTTGATCGTTCTCAGGAGGACCAGTAGTAGTTTCCGATACACATCTGGAGGCATTCTGTAATCTGTGGACTATCAGAGTGTTTAGGAACACAGAAATTGCTTCGGGATTGAATACAACAGGCACCATGCGCACTTTCCTCCATGGGAGTAATGTCTCAAAGAGTCTACGCTTTGATCGTTCCCTGGAAGACCAGTAGTACTTTCCGATGCACATCTGGAGGCATTCTGTATTCTGTGGACAATTAGAGTGTTGATGATACCAAAATTGCATCGGGATTGAATGCAACAGTCACCATGCACACTTCCTCCATGGGAGTAATGTCTCAAACAGTCTGCGCTTTGATCGTTCCCAGGAAGACCAGTAGTAGTTTCCGATCCACATCTGGAGCCATTGTGTATTCTGTGGATAATCAGAGTGTTGATGAAACACAGATGTTGCATCGGGATTGAATACAACAGTCACCATGTGCACTTTCCTCCATTGGAGTAATGTCTCAAACAGTCTACGCTTTGATCGTTCCCTGGAAGATCAGTAGTAGTTTCCGATGCACATCTGGAAGCATTTTTTAATCTGTGGACTATCAGAGTGTCGATGAAACACAGTTATTGCATCGGGATTGAATACAACAGTCACCATGTGCACTTTCCTCCATAGGAGTAATGTCTCAAACAGTCTACGCTTTGATCGTTCCCTGGAAGATCAGTAGTAGTTTCCGATGCACATCTGGAAGCATTTTTTAATCTGTGGACTATCAGAGTGTCGATGAAACACAGTTATTGCATCGGGATTGAATACAACAGTCACCATGCGCACTTTACTCAATGGGTGTAATGTCTCAACAGTCTACGCTTTGATCGTTCCCATGATGACCAGTATAAGTTTCCGATGCACATCTGGAGGCATTCTGTAATCTGTCGACCATCAGAGTGTTGATGAAACACAGAAATTTCATGGGGATTGAATACAACAGTCACCATGCACTCTTTCCTCCATGGGAGTAATTCTCAAACAGTCTACAATTTGATCGTTCCCTGGAAAACCAGTAGTAGTTTCCGATGCACGTCTGGAGGCATTCTGTAATCTGTGGACTATCAGAGTGTTGATGAAACTCAGAAATTGCCTCGGGATTGAATACAACAGTCACCATGCGCACTTTACTCCATGGGTGTAATGTCTCAACAGTCTACGCTTTGATCGTTCCCTGGAGGACCAGTATAAGTTTCCGATGCACATCTGGAGGCATTCTGTAATCTGTATACTATCAGAGTGTTGATGAAACACAGAAATTTCATGGGGATTGAATACAACAGTCACCATGCACTCTTTCCTCCATGGGAGTAATGTCTCAAACAGTCTACGCTTTCATCATTCCCTGGAAGACCAGTAGTAGTTTCCGATGCACATCTGGAGGCATTCTGTTATCTGTGGACTATCAGAGTGTTGATGAAACACAGGAATTGCATCGAGATTGAGTACAACTGTCACCATGCACACTTTCCTCCATGGGAGTAATGTCTCAAACAGTCTACGTTTTCATCGTTCCCTGGAAGACCAGTAGTAGTTTCCGTTGTACATCTGGATGCATTCTGTAATCTGTGCACTATCAGAGTTTTGATGAAACACAGAAATTGCATCGGGATTGAATACAACAGTCACCATGCGCACTTTCCTCCATGGGAGTAATGTCTCAAGCAGTCTACGCTTTGATCGTTCCCTGGATGACCAGTAGTAGTTTCCCATGCACATCTGGAAGCATTCTGTAATCTGTGGACTATCCGAGTGTTGATGAAACACAGTTATCGCATCGGCATTGAATACAACAGTCACCATGCGCACTTTCCTCCATGGGAGTAATGTCTCAAAGAGACTACGCTTTGAACGTTCCCTGGCAGACCAGGAGAAGTTTCCGCTGCACATCTGGAAGCATTCTGTAATCTGTGTACCATCAGAGTGTTGATGAAACACAGAAATTGCATCGGGATTGAATACAACAGTCACCATGCGCAGTTACCTCCATGGGAGTAATGTCTCAAACAGTCTACGCTTTGATCGTTCCCTGGAAGACCAGTAGTAGTTTCCGATGCACATCTGGATGCATTCTGTATTCTGTGGACAATTAGAGTGTTGATGATACCAAAATTGCATCGGGATTGAATACAACAGTCACCATGCACACTTTCCTCCATGGGAGTAATGTCTCAAACAGTCTGCGCTTTGATCGTTCCCAGGAAGACCAGTAGTAGTTTCCGATGCACATCTGGAGCCATTGTGTATTCTGTGGATAATCAGAGTGTTGATGAAACACAGAAATTTCATGCAAATTGAATACAACAGTCACCATGCCCACTTTCCTCCATGGGAGTAATGTCTCAAACAGTCTACGCTTTCATCGTTCCCTGGAATACCAGTAGTAGTTCCCGATGCACATCTGGAGGCATTCTGTAATCTGTGGATGATCAGAGAGTTGATGAAACACAGAAATTGTATCGGGATTGAATGCAACAGTCGCCATGCGCACTTTACTCCATGGGTGTAATGTCTCAACAGTCTACGCTTTGATCGTTCCCATGAAGACCAGTATAAGTTTCCGATGCACATCAGGAGGCATTCTGTAATCTGTCGACTATCAGAGTGTTGATGAAACACACAAATATCATGGGGATTGAATACAACAGTCACCATGCACACTTTCCTCCATGGGAGTAATGTCTCAAACAGTCTACGCTTTCATCGTTCCCTGGAAGACCAGTAGTAGTTTCCGATGCACATCTGGAGACATTCTGTAATCTGTGGACTATCAGAGTGTTGATGAAACACAGGAATTGCGACGAGATTGAGTACAACAGTCACCATGCACACTTTCCTCCATGGGAGTAATGTCTCAAACAGTCTACGCTTTCGTCGTTCCCTGAAAGACCAGTAGTATCCGATGCTCATGTGGAGGCATTCTGTAATCTGTGGACTATCAGAGAGTTGATGAAACACAGAAATTGCATCGGGATTGAATACAACAGTCACCATGCGCAGTTACCTCCATGGGAGTAATGTCTCAAACAGTCTACGCTTTGATCGTTCTCAGGAAGACCAGTAGTAGTTTCCGATACACATCTGGAGGCATTCTGTAATCTGTGGACTATCAGAGTGTTTAGGAACACAGAAATTGCTTCGGGATTGAATACAACAGGCACCATGCGCACTTTCCTCCATGGGAGTAACGTCTCAAAGAGTCTACGCTTTGATCGTTCCCTGGAAGACCAGTAGTAGTTTCCGATGCACATCTGGAGGCATTCTGTATTCTGTGGACAATTAGAGTGTTGATGATACCAAAATTGCATCGGGATTGAATACAACAGTCACCATGCACACTTTCCTCCATGGGAGTAATGTCTCAAACAGTCTGCGCTTTGATCGTTCCCAGGAAGACCAGTAGTAGTTTCCGATGCACATCTGGAGCCATTGTGTATTCTGTGGATAATCAGAGTGTTGATGAAACACAGATGTTGCATCGGGAGTGAATACAACAGTCAGCATGTGCACTTTCCTCCATAGGAGTAATGTCTCAAACAGTCTACGCTTTGATCGTTCCCTGGAAGAGCAGTAGTAGTTTCCGTTGCACATCTGGAGGCATTCTGTAATCTGTCGACTATCAGAGTGTTGATGAAACACAGAAATTTCATGGGGATTGAATACAATAGTCACCATGCACACTTTCCTCCATGGGAGTAATGTCTCAAACAGTGTACGCTTTCATCGGTCCCTGGAAGACCAGTAGTAGTTTCCGATGCACATCTGGAGGCATTCTGTAATCTGTGGATGATCAGAGAGTTGATGAAACACAGAAATTGCATTGGGATTGAATACAACAGTCACCATGTGCACTTTCCTCCATAGGAGTAATGTCTCAAACAGTCTACGCTTTGATCGTTCCCTGGAAGACCAGTAGTAGTTTCCGATGCACATCTGGAAGCATTTTTTAATCTGTGGACTATCAGACTGTCGATGAAACACAGTTATTGCATCGGGATCGAATACAACATTCACCATGCGCACTTTCCTCCATGGGAGTAATGTCTCAAACAGTCTACACTTTGATCGTTCCCTGGAAAACCAATAGTAGTTTCCGATGCACATCTGGAGGCATTCTGTAACCTGTGGACTATCAGAGTGTTGATGAAACACAGAAATTGCCTCGGGATTGAATACAACAGTCACCATGCGCACTTTACTCCATGGGTGTAATGTCTCAACAGTCTACGCTTTGATCGTTCCCATGAAGACCAGTACAAGTTTCCGATGCACATCTGGAGGCATTCTGTAATCTGTCGACTATCAGAGTGTTGATGAAACACAGAAATTTCATGGGGATTGAATACAACAGTCACCATGCACTCTTTCCTCCATGGGAGTAATGTCTCAAACAGTCTACGCTTTCATCGTTCCCTGGAAGACCAGTAGTAGTTTCCGATGCACATCTGGAAGCATTCTGTAATCTGTTTACTATCAGAGTGTTGATGAAACACAGGAATTGCATCGAGATTGAGTACAACAGTCACCATGCACACTTTCCTCCATGGGAGTAATGTCTCAAACAGTCTACGCTTTCATCGTTCCCTGGAAGACCAGTAGTAGTTTCCGTTGTACATCTGGATGCATTCTGTAATCTGTGCACTATCAGAGTTTTGATGAAACACAGAAATTGCATCGGGATTGAATACAACAGTCACCATGCGCACTTTCCTCCATGGGAGTAATGTCTCAAGCAGTCTACGCTTTGATCGTTCCCTGGATGACCAGTAGTAGTTTCCCATGCACATCTGGAAGCATTCTGTAATCTGTGGACTATCCGAGTGTTGATGAAACACAGTTATCGCATCGGGATTGAATACAACAGTCACCATGCGCACTTTCCTCCATGGGAGTAATGTCTCAAAGAGACTACGCTTTGAACGTTCCCTGGCAGACCAGGAGAAGTTTCCGCTGCACATCTGGAGGCATTCTGTAATCTGTGTACCATCAGAGTGTTGATGAAACACAGAAATTGCATCGGGATTGAATACAACAGTCACCATGCGCAGTTACCTCCATGGGAGTAATGTCTCAAACAGTCTACGCTTTGATCGTTCCCTGGAAGACCAGTAGTAGTTTCCGATGCACATCTGGAGGCATTCTGTATTCTGTGGACAATTAGAGTGTTGATGATACCAAAATTGCATCGGGATTGAATACAGCAGTCACCATGCACACTTTCCTCCATGGGAGTAATGTCTCAAACAGTCTGCGCTTTGATCGTTCCCAGGAAGACCAGCAGTAGTTTCCGATGCACATCTGGAGCCATTGTGTATTCTGTGGATAATCAGAGTGTTGATGAAACACAGGTATTGCATCGGGAGTGAATACAACAGTCACCACGTGCACTTTCCTCCATAGGAGTAATGTCTCAAACAGTCTACGCTTTGATCATTCCCTGGAAGACCAGTAGTAGTTTCCGATGCACATCTGAAGGCATTCTGTAATCTGTGGACTATCAGAGTGTTGATGAAACTCAGAAATTTCATGGGGATTGAATACAACAGTCACCATGCACACTTTCCTCCATGGGAGTAATGTCTCAAACAGTCTACGCTTTCATCGTTCCCTGGAATACCAGTAGTAGTTTCCGATGCACATCTGGAGGCATTCTGTAATCTGTGGATGATCAGAGAGTTGATGAAACACAGAAATTGTATCGGGATTGAATGCAACAGTCACCATGCGCACTTTCCTCCATGGGACTAATGTCTCAAACAGTTTACGTTTTGATCGTTCCCTAGAAGACCAGTAGTAATTTCCGATGCACATCTGGAGGCATTCTGTAATCTGTGGACTATCAGAGTGTTCATGAAACACAGAAATTGCATCGGAATTGAATACAACTGTCACCATGCGTACTTTCCTCCATGGGAGTAATTCTCAAACAGACTACACTTTGATCGTTCCCTGGAAAACCAGTAGTAGTTTCCGATGCACATCTGGATGCGTTCTGTAATCTGTGCACTATCAGAGTTTTGATGAAACACAGAAATTGCATCGGGATTGAATACAACAGTCACCATGCGCACTTTCCTCCATGGGAGTAATGTCTCAAGCAGTCTACGCTTTGATCGTTCCCTGGATGACCAGTAGTAGTTTCCCCTGCACATCTGGAAGCATTCTGTAATCTGTGGACTATCCGAGTGTTGATGAAACACAGTTATCGCATCGGGATTGAATACAACAGTCACCATGCGCACTTTCCTCCATGGGAGTAATGTCTCAAAGAGACTACGCTTTGAACGTTCCCTGGCAGACCAGGAGTAGTTTCCGCTGCACATCTGGAGGCATTCTGTAATCTGTGTACCATCAGAGTGCTGATGAAACACAGAAATTGCATCGGGATTGAATACAACAGTCACCATGCGCAGTTACCTCCATGGGAGTAATGTCTCAAACAGTCTACGCTTTGATCGTTCTCAGGAGGACCAGTAGTAGTTTCCGATACACATCTGGAGGCATTCTGTAATCTGTGGACTATCAGAGTGTTTAGGAACACAGAAATTGCTTCGGGATTGAATACAACAGGCACCATGCGCACTTTCCTCCATGGGAGTAATGTCTCAAAGAGTCTACGCTTTGATCGTTCCCTGGAAGACCAGTAGTACTTTCCGATGCACATCTGGAGGCATTCTGTATTCTGTGGACAATTAGAGTGTTGATGATACCAAAATTGCATCGGGATTGAATGCAACAGTCACCATGCACACTTCCTCCATGGGAGTAATGTCTCAAACAGTCTACGCTTTGATCGTTCCCTGGAAGATCAGTAGTAGTTTCCGATGCACATCTGGAAGCATTTTTTAATCTGTGGACTATCAGAGTGTCGATGAAACACAGTTATTGCATCGGGATTGAATACAACAGTCACCATGTGCACTTTCCTCCATAGGAGTAATGTCTCAAACAGTCTACGCTTTGATCGTTCCCTGGAAGATCAGTAGTAGTTTCCGATGCACATCTGGAAGCATTTTTTAATCTGTGGACTATCAGAGTGTCGATGAAACACAGTTATTGCATCGGGATTGAATACAACAGTCACCATGCGCACTTTACTCAATGGGTGTAATGTCTCAACAGTCTACGCTTTGATCGTTCCCATGATGACCAGTATAAGTTTCCGATGCACATCTGGAGGCATTCTGTAATCTGTCGACCATCAGAGTGTTGATGAAACACAGAAATTTCATGGGGATTGAATACAACAGTCACCATGCACTCTTTCCTCCATGGGAGTAATTCTCAAACAGTCTACAATTTGATCGTTCCCTGGAAAACCAGTAGTAGTTTCCGATGCACGTCTGGAGGCATTCTGTAATCTGTGGACTATCAGAGTGTTGATGAAACTCAGAAATTGCCTCGGGATTGAATACAACAGTCACCATGCGCACTTTACTCCATGGGTGTAATGTCTCAACAGTCTACGCTTTGATCGTTCCCTGGAGGACCAGTATAAGTTTCCGATGCACATCTGGAGGCATTCTGTAATCTGTATACTATCAGAGTGTTGATGAAACACAGAAATTTCATGGGGATTGAATACAACAGTCACCATGCACTCTTTCCTCCATGGGAGTAATGTCTCAAACAGTCTACGCTTTCATCATTCCCTGGAAGACCAGTAGTAGTTTCCGATGCACATCTGGAGGCATTCTGTTATCTGTGGACTATCAGAGTGTTGATGAAACACAGGAATTGCATCGAGATTGAGTACAACTGTCACCATGCACACTTTCCTCCATGGGAGTAATGTCTCAAACAGTCTACGTTTTCATCGTTCCCTGGAAGACCAGTAGTAGTTTCCGTTGTACATCTGGATGCATTCTGTAATCTGTGCACTATCAGAGTTTTGATGAAACACAGAAATTGCATCGGGATTGAATACAACAGTCACCATGCGCACTTTCCTCCATGGGAGTAATGTCTCAAGCAGTCTACGCTTTGATCGTTCCCTGGATGACCAGTAGTAGTTTCCCATGCACATCTGGAAGCATTCTGTAATCTGTGGACTATCCGAGTGTTGATGAAACACAGTTATCGCATCGGCATTGAATACAACAGTCACCATGCGCACTTTCCTCCATGGGAGTAATGTCTCAAAGAGACTACGCTTTGAACGTTCCCTGGCAGACCAGGAGAAGTTTCCGCTGCACATCTGGAAGCATTCTGTAATCTGTGTACCATCAGAGTGTTGATGAAACACAGAAATTGCATCGGGATTGAATACAACAGTCACCATGCGCAGTTACCTCCATGGGAGTAATGTCTCAAACAGTCTACGCTTTGATCGTTCCCTGGAAGACCAGTAGTAGTTTCCGATGCACATCTGGATGCATTCTGTATTCTGTGGACAATTAGAGTGTTGATGATACCAAAATTGCATCGGGATTGAATACAACAGTCACCATGCACACTTTCCTCCATGGGAGTAATGTCTCAAACAGTCTGCGCTTTGATCGTTCCCAGGAAGACCAGTAGTAGTTTCCGATGCACATCTGGAGCCATTGTGTATTCTGTGGATAATCAGAGTGTTGATGAAACACAGAAATTTCATGCAAATTGAATACAACAGTCACCATGCCCACTTTCCTCCATGGGAGTATGTCTCAAACAGTCTACGCTTTCATCGTTCCCTGGAATACCAGTAGTAGTTCCCGATGCACATCTGGAGGCATTCTGTAATCTGTGGACGATCAGAGAGTTGATGAAACACAGAAATTGTATCGGGATTGAATGCAACAGTCGCCATGCGCACTTTCCTCCATGGGAGTAATGTCTCAAACAGTTTACGTTTTGATCGTTCCCTAGAAGGCCAGTAGTAATTTCCGATGCACATCTGGAGGCATTCTGTAATCTGTGGACTATCAGAGTGTTCATGAAACACAGAAATTGCATCGGAATTGAATACAACTGTCACCATGCGTACTTTCCTCCATGGGAGTAATTCTCAAACAGTCTACATTTTGATCGTTCCCTGGAAAACCAGTAGTAGTTTCCGATGCACATCTGGAGGCATTCTGTAATCTGTGGACTATCGGAGTGTTGATGAAACACAGAAATTGCCTCGGGATTGAATACAACGGTCACCATGCGCACTTTACTCCATGGGTGTAATGTCTCAACAGTCTACGCTTTGATCGTTCCCTGGAAGACCAGTATAAGTTTCCGATGCACATCTGGAGGCATTCTGTAATCTGTATACTATCAGAGTGTTGATGAAACACACAAATTTCATGGGGATTGAATACAACAGTCACCATGCACTCTTTCCTAAATGGGAGTAATGTCTCAAACAGTCTACGCTTTCATCGTTCCCTGGAAGACCAGTAGTAGTTTCCGATGCACATCTGGAGGCATTCTGTTATCTGTGGACTATCAGAGTGTTGATGAAACACAGGAATTGCATCGAGATTGAGTACAACAGTCACCATGCACACTTTCCTCCATGGGAGTAATGTCTCAAACAGTCTACGCCTTCATCGTTCCCTGGAAGACCAGTAGTAGTTTCCGTTGTACATCTGGATGCATTCTGTAATCTGTGCACTATCAGAGTTTTGATGAAACACAGAAATTGCATCGGGATTGAATACAACAGTCACCATGCGCACTTTCCTCCATGGGAGTAATGTCTCAAGCAGTCTACGCTTTGATCGTTCCCTGGATGACCAGTAGTAGTTTCCCATGCACATCTGGAAACATTCTGTAATCTGTGGACTATCCGAGTGTTGATGAAACACAGTTATCGCATCGGGATTGAATACAACAGTCACCATGCGCACTTTCCTCCATGGGAGTAATGTCTCAAAGAGTCTACGCTTTGAACGTTCCCTGGCAGACCATGAGAAGTTTCCGCTGCACATCTGGAGGCATTCTGTAATCTGTGTACCATCAGAGTGTTGATGAAACACAGAAATTGCATCGGGATTGAATACAACAGTCACCATGCGCAGTTACCTCCATGGGAGTAATGTCTCAAACAGTCTACGCTTTGATCGTTCCCTGGAAGACCAGTAGTAGTTTCCGATGCACATCTGGAGCCATTGTGTATTCTGTGAATAATCAGAGTGTTGATGAAACACAGATATTGCATCGGTAGTGAATACAACAGTCACCACGTGCATAGGAGTAATGTCTCAAACAGTCTACGCTTTGATCGTCCCCTGGAAGAGCAGTAGTAGTTTCCGATGCACATCTGAAGGCATTCTGTAATCTGTCGACTATCAGAGTGTTGATGAAACTCAGAAATTTCATGGGGATTGAATATAACAGTCACCATGCCCACTTTCCTCCATGGGAGTAATGTCTCAAACAGTCTACGCTTTCATCGTTCCCTGGAATACCAGTAGTAGTTTCCGATGCACATCTGGAGGCATTTTGTAATCTGTGGATGATCAGAGAGTTGATGAAACACAGAAATTGTATCGGGATTGAATGCAACAGTCACCATGCGCACTTTCCTCCATGGGAGTAATGTCTCAAACAGTTTACGTTTTGATCGTTCCCTAGAAGACAAGTAGTAATTTCCGATGCACATCTGGAGGCATTCTGTAATCTGTGGACTATCAGAGTGTTGATGAAACACAGATATTGCATCGGGATTGAATACAACAGTCACCATGCCCACTTCCCTCCAAGTGGTAATGTCTCAAGCAGTTTACGCTTTGATCGCCCCTTGGAAGACCAGTAGTAGTTTCCGTTGCACATTTGGAGGCATTCTATAATCTGTGGACTATTAGAGTGTTGATGAAACACAGAAATTGCATCGGGATTGAATACAACAGTCACCATGCGCACTTTCCTTCATGGGAGTAATGTCTCAATCAATCTACGCTTTGATCGATCCCAGGAAGACCAGTAGTAGTTTCGAATGCACATCTGGAGGCATTCTGTAATCTGTGGACTATCAGAGTGTTGATGAAACACAGAAATTGCATCGAGATTGAATACAACAGTCACCATGCGCACTTTCCTCCATGGGAGTAATGTCTCAAACAGTCTACGCTTTGATCGTTCCCTGGAAGACCAGTAGTAGCTTCCGATGCACATCTTGTGGCATTCTGTAATCTGTGCACTATCAGAGTGTTGATGAAACACAGATATTGCATCCGGATTGAATACAACAGTCACAATGCGCACTTTCCTAAATGGGAGTAATGTCTCAAACAGTTTACGCTTTGGTCGTTCCCTAGAATACCAGTAGTAATTTCCGATGCACATCTGGAGGCATTCTGTAATCTGTGGACTATCAGAGTGTTCATGAAACACAGAAATTGCATCGGAATTGAATACAACTGTCACCATGCGTACTTTCCTCCATGGGAGTAATTCTCAAACAGTCTACACTTTGATCGTTCCCTGGAAAACCAGTAGTAGTTTCCGATGCACATCTGGAGGCATTCTGTAATCTGTGGACTATCAGAGTGTTGATGAAACACAGAAATTGCCTCGGGATTGAATACAACAGTCACCATGCGCACTTTACTCCATGGGTGTAATGTGTCAACAGTCTACGCTTTGATCGTTCCCTGGAAGACCAGTATAAGTTTCCGAAGCACATCTGGAGGCATTATGTAATCTGTCGACTATCAGAGTGTTGATGAAACACAGAAATTTCATGGGGATTGAATACAACAGTCACCATGCAAACTTTCCTCCTTGGGAGTAATGTCTCAAACAGTCTACGCTTTCATCGTTCCCTGGAATACCAGTAGTAGTTTCCGATGCACATCTGGAGGCATTCTGTAGTCTGTGCACTATCAGAGTTTTGATGAAACACAGAAATTGCATCGGGATTGAATAGAACAGTCACCATGCGCACTTTCCTGCATGGGAGTAATGTCGCAAGCAGTCTACGCTTTGATCGTTCCCTGGATGACCAGTAGTAGTTTCCCATGACATCTGGAAGCATTCTGTAATCTGTGGACTATCCGAGTGTTGTTGAAACACAGTTATCGCATCGGGATTGAATACAACAGTCAAAATTCGCACTTTCCTCCATGAGACTAATGTCTCAGAGAGACTACGCTTTGAACGTTCCCTGGCACACCAGGAGTAGTTTCCGCTGCACATCTGGAAGCATTCTGTAATCTGTGTACCATCAGAGTGTTGATGAAACACAGAAATTGCATCGGGATTGACTACAACAGTCACCATATGCAGTTACCTCCATGGGAGTAATGTCTCAAACAGTCTACGCTTCGATCGTTCTCAGGAAGACCAGTAGTAGTTTCCGATACACATCTGGAGGCATTCTGTAATCTGTGGACTATCAGAGTGTTTAGGAACACAGAAATTGCTTCGGGATTGAATACAACAGGCACCATGCGCACTTTCCTCCATGGGAGTAATGTCTCAAAGTGTCTACGCTTTGATCGTTCCCTGGAAGACCAGTAGTAGTTTCCGATGCACATCTGGAGGCATTCTGTATTCTGTGGACAATCAGAGTGTTGATGATACCAAAATTGCATCGGGATTGAATACAACAGTCACCATGCTCACTTTCCTCCATGGGAGTAATGTCTGAAACAGTCCGCGCTTTGATCGTTCCCAGGAAGACCAGTAGTACTTTCCGATGCACATCTGGAGCCATTGTGTATTCTGTGGATAATCAGAGTGTTGATGAAACACAGATATTGCATCGGGAGTGAATACAACAGTCAGCATGTGCACTTTCCTCCATAGGAGTAATGTCCCAAACAGTCTACGCTTTGATCTTTCCCTGGAAGGGCAGTAGTAGTTTCCGATGCACATCTGGAGGCATTCTGTAATCTGTCGACTATCAGAGTGTTGATGAAACACAGAAATTTCATGGGGATTGAATTCAACAGTCACCATGCACACTTTCCTCCATGGGAGTAATGTCTCAAACAGTCTACGCTTTCGTCGTTCCCTGGAAGACCAGTAGTAGTTTCCGATGCACATCTGGAGGCATTCTGTAATCTGTGGATGATCAGAGAGTCGATGAAATACAGAAATTGCATCGGGATTGAATACAACAGTCACCATGCTCACTTTCCTCCATAAGAGAAATGTCTCAAACAGTTTACGCTTTGATCGTTCCCTGGAAGACCAGTAGTAATTTCCGATGCACATCTGGAGGCATTCTGTAATCTGTGGACTATCAGAGAGTTGATGAAACACAGATATTGCATCGGGATTGAATACAACAGTCACCATGCCCACTGCCCTCCATGGGGTAATGTCTCAAGCAGTTTACGCTTTGATCGCTCCTTGGAAGACCAGTAGTAGTTTCCGTTGCACATCTGGAGGCATTCTATAATCTGTGGACTATTAGAGTGTTGATGAAACACAGAAATTGCATCGGGATTGAATACAACAGTCACCATGCGCACTTTCCTTCATGGGAGTAATGTCTCAAACAATCTACGCTTTGATTGATCCCAGGAAGACCAGTAGTAGTTTCGAATGCACATCTGGAGGCATTCTGTAATCTGTGGACTATCAGAGTGTTGATGAAACACAGAAATTGCATCGAGATTGAATACAACAGTCACCATGCGCACTTTCCTCCATGGGAGTATTGTCTCAAACAGTCTGCGCTTTGATCGTTCCCTGGAAGACCAGTAGTAGTTTCCGATGCACATCTGGAGGCATTCTGTAATCTGTTCACTATCAGAGTTTTGATGAAACACAGAAATTGCATCGGGATTGAATACAACAGTCACCATGCGCACTTTCCTCCGTGGGAGTAATGTCTCAAAGAGTCTACGCTTTGATCGTTCCCTGGAAGACCAGTAGTAGTTTCCGATGCACATCTGGAGGCATTCTGTAATCTGTTCACTATCAGAGTTTTGATGAAACACAGAAATTGCATCGGGATTGAATACAACAGTCACCATGCGCACTTTCCCCCGTGGGAGTAATGTCTCAAACAGTCTACGCTTTCATCGTTCCCTGGAAGACCAGTAGTAGTTTCCGATGCACATCTGGAGGCATTCTGTAATCTGTGGACTATCAGAGTGTTGATGAAACACAGGAATTACATTGAGATTGAGTACAACAGTCACCATGCACACTTTCCTCCATGGGAGTAATGTCTCAAACAGTCTACGCTTTCATCGTTCCCTGGAAGACCAGTAATAGTTTCCGATGCTCATCTGGAAGCATTCTGTAATCTGTGGACTATCAGAGAGTTGATGAAACACAGAAATTGCATCGGGATTGAATATAACATCACCATGCCCACTTTCCTCCATGGGAGTAATGTCTCAAACAGTCTACGCTTTGATCGTTCCCTGGAAGACCAGTAGTAGTTTCCGATGCACATCTGGAGGCATTCTGTAATCTGTGCACTATCAGAGTTTAGATGAAACACAGAAATTGCATCGGAATTGAATACAACAGTCACCATGCGCACTTTCCTGCATGGGAGTAATGTCGCAAGCAGTCTACGCTTTGATCGTTCCCTGGAAGACCAGTAGTAGTTTCCGATGCACATCTGGAAGCATTTTTTAATCTGTGGAGTATCAGAGTGTCGATGAAACACAGTTATTGCATCGGGATCGAATACAACAGTCACCATGCGCACTTTCCTCCATGGGAGTAATTCTTAAACAGTCTACACTTTGATCGTTCCCTGGAAAACCAGTAGTAGTTTCCGATGCACATCTGGAGGCATTCTGTAACCTGTGGACTATCAGAGTGTTGATGAAACACAGAAATTGCCTCGGGATTGAATACAACAGTCACCATGCGCACTTTACTCCATGGGTGTAATGTCTCAACAGTCTACGCTTTGATCGTTCCCATGAAGACCAGTATAAGTTTCCGATGCACATCTGGAGGCATTCTGCAATCTGTCGACTATCAGAGTGTTGATGAAACACAGAAATTTCATGGGGACTGATTACAACAGTAACCATGCACACTTTCCTCCATGGGAGTAATGTCTCAAACAGTCTACGCTTTCATCGTTCCCTGGAAGACCAGTAGTAGTTTCCGATGCACATCTGGAGGCATTCTGTAATCTGTGGACTATCAGAGTGTTGATGAAACTCAGGAATTGCATCGAGATTGAGTACAACAGTCACCATGCACACTTTCCTCCATGGGAGTAATGTCTCAAACAGACTACGCTTTCATCGTTCCCTGGAAGACCAGTAGTAGTTTCCGTTGTACATCTGGATGCATTCTGTAATCTGTGCACTATCAGAGTTTTGATGAAACACAGAAATTGCATCGGGATTGAATACAACAGTCACCATGCGCACTTTCCTCCATGGGAGTAATGTCTCAAGCAGTCTACGCTTTGATCGTCCCCTGGATGACCAGTAGTAGTTTCCCATGCACATCTGGAAGCATTCTGTAATCTGTGGACTATCCGAGTGTTGATGAAACACAGTTATCGCATCGGGATTGAATACAACAGTCACCATGCGCACTTTCCTCCATGGGAGTAATGTCTCAAAGAGACTACGCTTTGAACGTTCCCTGGCAGACCAGGAGTAGTTTCCGCTGCACATCTGGAGGCATTCTGTAATCTGTTCACTATCAGAGTTTTGATGAAACACAGAAATTGCATCGGGATTGAATACAACAGTCACCATGCGCACTTTCCTCCGTGGGAGTAGTGTCTCAAAGAGTCTACGCTTTGATCGTTCCCTGGAAGACCAGTAGTAGTTTCCGATGCACATCTGGAGGCATTCTGTAATCTGTTCACTATCAGAGTTTTGATGAAACACAGAAATTGCATCGGGATTGAATACAACAGTCACCATGCGCACTTTCCCCCGTGGGAGTAATGTCTCAAACAGTCTACGCTTTCATCGTTCCCTGGAAGACCAGTAGTAGTTTCCGATGCACATCTGGAGGCATTCTGTAATCTGTGGACTATCAGAGTGTTGATGAAACACAGGAATTGCATTGAGATTGAGTACAACAGTCACCATGCACACTTTCCTCCATGGGAGTAATGTCTCAAACAGTCTACGCTTTCATCGTTCCCTGGAAGACCAGTAGTAGTTTCCGATGCTCATCTGGAAGCATTCTGTAATCTGTGGACTATCAGAGAGTTGATGAAACACAGAAATTGCATCGGGATTGAATATAACAGTCACCATGCCCACTTTCCTCCATGGGAGTAATGTCTCAAACAGTCTACGCTTTGATCGTTCCCTGGAAGACCAGTAGTAGTTTCCGATGCACATCTGGAGGCATTCTGTAATCTGTGCACTATCAGAGTTTAGATGAAACACAGAAATTGCATCGGAATTGAATACAACAGTCACCATGCGCACTTTCCTGCATGGGAGTAATGTCGCAAGCAGTCTACGCTTTGATCGTTCCCTGGAAGACCAGTAGTAGTTTCCGATGCACATCTGGAAGCATTTTTTAATCTGTGGACTATCAGAGTGTCGATGAAACACAGTTATTGCATCGGGATCGAATACAACAGTCACCATGCGCACTTTCCTCCATGGGAGTAATTCTCAAACAGTCTACACTTTGATCGTTCCCTGGAAAACCAGTAGTAGTTTCCGATGCACATCTGGAGGCATTCTGTAACCTGTGGACTATCAGAGTGTTGATGAAACACAGAAATTGCCTCGGGATTGAATACAACAGTCACCATGCGCACTTTACTCCATGGGTGTAATGTCTCAACAGTCTACGCTTTGATCGTTCCCATGAAGACCAGTATAAGTTTCCGATGCACATCTGGAGGCATTCTGCAATCTGTCGACTATCAGAGTGTTGATGAAACACAGAAATTTCATGGGGACTGATTACAACAGTAACCATGCACTCTTTCCTCCATGGGAGTAATGTCTCAAACAGTCTACGCTTTCATCGTTCCCTGGAAGACCAGTAGTAGTTTCCGATGCACATCTGGAGGCATTCTGTAATCTGTGGACTATCAGAGTGTTGATGAAACACAGGAATTGCATCGAGATTGAGTACAACAGTCACCATGCACACTTTCCTCCATGGGAGTAATGTCTCAAACAGACTACGCTTTCATCGTTCCCTGGAAGACCAGTAGTAGTTTCCGTTGTACATCTGGATGTATTCTGTAATCTGTGGACTATCAGAGTTTTGATGAAACACAGAAATTGCATCGGGATTGAATACAACAGTCACCATGCGCACTTTCCTCCATGGGAGTAATGTCTCAAGCAGTCTACGCTTTGATCGTTCCCTGGATGACCAGTAGTAGTTTCCCATGCACATCTGGAAGCATTCTGTAATCTGTGGACTATCCGAGTGTTGATGAAACACAGTTATCGCATCGGGATTGAATACAACAGTCACCATGCGCAGTTACCTCCATGGGAGTAATGTCTCAAACAGTCTACGCTTTGATCGTTCCCTGGAAGACCAGTAGTAGTTTCCGATGCACATCTGGAGGCATTCTGTATTCTGTGGACAATTAGAGTGTTGATGATACCAAAATTGCATCGGGATTGAATACAACAGTCACCATGCACACTGTCCTCCATGGGAGTAATGTCTCAAACAGTCTGCGCTTTGATCGTTCCCAGGAAGAGCAGTAGTAGTTTCCGATGCACATCTGGAGCCATTGTGTATTCTGTGGATAATCAGAGTGTTGATGAAACACAGATATTGCATCGGGAGTGAATACAAGAGTCACCACGTGCACTTTCCTCCATAGGAGTAATGTCTCAAACAGTCTACGCTTTGATCGTTCCCTGGAAGAGCAGTAGTAGTTTCCGATGCACATCTGGAGGCATTCTGTAATCTCTGCACTATCAGAGTTTAGATGAAACACAGAAATTGCATCGGAATTGAATACAACAGTCACCATGCGCACTTTCCTGCATGGGAGTAATGTCGCAAGCAGTCTACGCTTTCATCGTTCCCTGGAAGACCAGTAGTAGTTTCCGATGCACATCTGGAAGCATTTTTTAATCTGTGGACTATCAGAGTGTCGATGAAACACAGTTATTGCATCGGGATCGAATACAACAGTCACCATGCGCACTTTCCTCCATGGGAGTAATTCTTAAACAGTCTACACTTTGATCGTTCCCTGGATGACCAGTAGTAGTTTCCCATGCACATCTGGAAGCATTCTGTAATCTGTGGACTATCCGAGTGTTGATGAAACACAGTTATCGCATCGGGATTGAATACAACAGTCACCATGCGCAGTTACCTCCATGGGAGTAATGTCTCAAACAGTCTACGCTTTGATCGTTCCCTGGAAGACCAGTAGTAGTTTCCGATGCACATCTGGAGGCATTCTGTAATCTGTTCACTATCAGAGTTTTGATGAAACACAGAAATTGCATCGGGATTGAATACAACAGTCACCATGCGCACTTTCCCCCGTGGGAGTAATGTCTCAAACAGTCTACGCTTTCATCGTTCCCTGGAAGACCAGTAGTAGTTTCCGATGCACATCTGGAGGCATTCTGTAATCTGTGGACTATCAGAGTGTTGATGAAACACAGGAATTACATTGAGATTGAGTACAACAGTCACCATGCACACTTTCCTCCATGGGAGTAATGTCTCAAACAGTCTACGCTTTCATCGTTCCCTGGAAGACCAGTAGTAGTTTCCGATGCTCATCTGGAAGCATTCTGTAATCTGTGGACTATCAGAGAGTTGATGAAACACAGAAATTGCATCGGGATTGAATATAACAGTCACCATGCCCACTTTCCTCCATGGGAGTAATGTCTCAAACAGTCTACGCTTTGATCGTTCCCTGGAAGACCAGTAGTAGTTTCCGATGCACATCTGGAGGCATTCTGTAATCTGTGCACTATCAGAGTTTAGATGAAACACAGAAATTGCATCGGAATTGAATACAACAGTCACCATGCGCACTTTCCTGCATGGGAGTAATGTCGCAAGCAGTCTACGCTTTGATCGTTCCCTGGAAGACCAGTAGTAGTTTCCGATGCACATCTGGAAGCATTTTTTAATCTGTGGACTATCAGAGTGTCGATGAAACACAGTTATTGCATCGGGATCGAATACAACAGTCACCATGCGCACTTTCCTCCATGGGAGTAATTCTTAAACAGTCTACACTTTGATCGTTCCCTGGAAAACCGGTAGTAGTTTCCGATGCACATCTGGAGGCATTCTGTAACCTGTGGACTATCAGAGTGTTGATGAAACACAGAAATTGCCTCGGGATTGAATACAACAGTCACCATGCGCACTTTACTCCATGGGTGTAATGTCTCAACAGTCTACGCTTTGATCGTTCCCATGAAGACCAGTATAAGTTTCCGATGCACATCTGGAGGCATTCTGCAATCTGTCGACTATCAGAGTGTTGATGAAACACAGAAATTTCATGGGGACTGATTACAACAGTAACCATGCACTCTTTCCTCCATGGGAGTAATGTCTCAAACAGTCTACGCTTTCATCGTTCCCTGGAAGACCAGTAGTAGTTTCCGATGCACATCTGGAGGCATTCTGTAATCTGTGGACTATCAGAGTGTTGATGAAACTCAGGAATTGCATCGAGATTGAGTACAACAGTCACCATGCACACTTTCCTCCATGGGAGTAATGTCTCAAACAGACTACGCTTTCATCGTTCCCTGGAAGACCAGTAGTAGTTTCCGTTGTACATCTGGATGCATTCTGTAATCTGTGCACTATCAGAGTTTTGATGAAACACAGAAATTGCATCGGGATTGAATACAACAGTCACCATGCGCACTTTCCTCCATGGGAGTAATGTCTCAAGCAGTCTACGCTTTGATCGTCCCCTGGATGACCAGTAGTAGTTTCCCATGCACATCTGGAAGCATTCTGTAATCTGTGGACTATCCGAGTGTTGATGAAACACAGTTATCGCATCGGGATTGAATACAACAGTCACCATGCGCACTTTCCTCCATGGGAGTAATGTCTCAAAGAGACTACGCTTTGAACGTTCCCTGGCAGACCAGGAGTAGTTTCCGCTGCACATCTGGAGGCATTCTGTAATCTGTTCACTATCAGAGTTTTGATGAAACACAGAAATTGCATCGGGATTGAATACAACAGTCACCATGCGCACTTTCCTCCGTGGGAGTAGTGTCTCAAAGAGTCTACGCTTTGATCGTTCCCTGGAAGACCAGTAGTAGTTTCCGATGCACATCTGGAGGCATTCTGTAATCTGTTCACTATCAGAGTTTTGATGAAACACAGAAATTGCATCGGGATTGAATACAACAGTCACCATGCGCACTTTCCCCCGTGGGAGTAATGTCTCAAACAGTCTACGCTTTCATCGTTCCCTGGAAGACCAGTAGTAGTTTCCGATGCACATCTGGAGGCATTCTGTAATCTGTGGACTATCAGAGTGTTGATGAAACACAGGAATTGCATTGAGATTGAGTACAACAGTCACCATGCACACTTTCCTCCATGGGAGTAATGTCTCAAACAGTCTACGCTTTCATCGTTCCCTGGAAGACCAGTAGTAGTTTCCGATGCTCATCTGGAAGCATTCTGTAATCTGTGGACTATCAGAGAGTTGATGAAACACAGAAATTGCATCGGGATTGAATATAACAGTCACCATGCCCACTTTCCTCCATGGGAGTAATGTCTCAAACAGTCTACGCTTTGATCGTTCCCTGGAAGACCAGTAGTAGTTTCCGATGCACATCTGGAGGCATTCTGTAATCTGTGCACTATCAGAGTTTAGATGAAACACAGAAATTGCATCGGAATTGAATACAACAGTCACCATGCGCACTTTCCTGCATGGGAGTAATGTCGCAAGCAGTCTACGCTTTGATCGTTCCCTGGAAGACCAGTAGTAGTTTCCGATGCACATCTGGAAGCATTTTTTAATCTGTGGACTATCAGAGTGTCGATGAAACACAGTTATTGCATCGGGATCGAATACAACAGTCACCATGCGCACTTTCCTCCATGGGAGTAATTCTCAAACAGTCTACACTTTGATCGTTCCCTGGAAAACCAGTAGTAGTTTCCGATGCACATCTGGAGGCATTCTGTAACCTGTGGACTATCAGAGTGTTGATGAAACACAGAAATTGCCTCGGGATTGAATACAACAGTCACCATGCGCACTTTACTCCATGGGTGTAATGTCTCAACAGTCTACGCTTTGATCGTTCCCATGAAGACCAGTATAAGTTTCCGATGCACATCTGGAGGCATTCTGGAATCTGTCGACTATCAGAGTGTTGATGAAACACAGAAATTTCATGGGGACTGATTACAACAGTAACCATGCACTCTTTCCTCCATGGGAGTAATGTCTCAAACAGTCTACGCTTTCATCGTTCCCTGGAAGACCAGTAGTAGTTTCCGATGCACATCTGGAGGCATTCTGTAATCTGTGGACTATCAGAGTGTTGATGAAACACAGGAATTGCATCGAGATTGAGTACAACAGTCACCATGCACACTTTCCTCCATGGGAGTAATGTCTCAAACAGACTACGCTTTCATCGTTCCCTGGAAGACCAGTAGTAGTTTCCGTTGTACATCTGGATTTATTCTGTAATCTGTGGACTATCAGAGTTTTGATGAATCACAGAAATTGCATCGGGATTGAATACAACAGTCACCATGCGCACTTTCCTCCATGGGAGTAATGTCTCAAGCAGTCTACGCTTTGATCGTTCCCTGGATGACCAGTAGTAGTTTCCCATGCACATCTGGAAGCATTCTGTAATCTGTGGACTATCCGAGTGTTGATGAAACACAGTTATCGCATCGGGATTGAATACAACAGTCACCATGCGCAGTTACCTCCATGGGAGTAATGTCTCAAACAGTCTACGCTTTGATCGTTCCCTGGAAGACCAGTAGTAGTTTCCGATGCACATCTGGAGGCATTCTGTATTCCGTGGACAATTAGAGTGTTGATGATACCAAAATTGCATCGGGATTGAATACAACAGTCACCATGCACACTGTCCTCCATGGGAGTAATGTCTCAAACAGTCTGCGCTTTGATCGTTCCCAGGAAGAGCAGTAGTAGTTTCCGATGCACATCTGGAGCCATTGTGTATTCTGTGGATAATCAGAGTGTTGATGAAACACAGATATTGCATCGGGAGTGAATACAAGAGTCACCACGTGCACTTTCCTCCATAGGAGTAATGTCTCAAACAGTCTACGCTTTGATCGTTCCCTGGAAGAGCAGTAGTAGTTTCCGATGCACATCTGAAGGCATTCTGTAATCTGTCGACTATCAGAGTGTTGATGAAACACAGAAATTTCATGGGGATTGAATACAACAGTCACCATGCACACTTTCCTCCATGGGCGTAATGTCTCAAACAGTCTACGCTTTCATCGTTCCCTGCAATACCAGTAGTAGTTTCCGATGCACATCTGGAGGCATTCTGTAATCTGTGGATGATCAGAGAGTTGATGAAACACAGAAATTGTATCGGGATTGAATGCAACAGTCACCATGCGCACTTTCCTCCACGGGAGTAATGTCTCAAACAGATTACGTTTTGATCGTTCCCCAGAAGACCAGTAGTAATTTCCGATGCACATCTGGAGGCATTCTGTAATCTGTGGACTATCAGAGTGTTGATGAAACACAGATATTGCATCGGGATTGAATACAACAGTCACCATGCCAACTTCCCTCCATGTGGTAATGTCTCAAGCAGTTTACGCTTTGATCGCTCCTTGGAAGACCAGTAGTAGTTTCCGTTGCACATTTGGAGGCATTCTATAATCTGTGGAATATTGGAGTGTTGATGAAACACAGAAATTGCATCGGGATTGAATACAACAGTCACCATGCGCACTTTCCTTCATGAGAGTAATGTCTCAAACAATCTACGCTTTGATCGATCCCAGGAAGACCAGTAGTAGTTTCGAATGCACATCTGGAGGCATTCTGTAATGTGTGGACTATCAGAGTGTTGTTGAAAGACAGAAATTGCATCGAGATTGAATACAACAGTCACCCGGCGCACTTTTCTCCATGGGAGTAATGTCTCAAACAGTCTACGCTTTGATCGTTCCCTGGAAGACCAGTAGTAGTTTCCGATGCACATCTTGTGGCATTCTGTAATCTGTGCACTATCAGAGTGTTGATGAAACACAGATATTGCATCCGGATTGAATGCAACAGTCACCATGCGCACTTTCCTAAATGGGAGTAATGTCTCAAACAGTTTACGCTTTGATCGTTCCCTAGAAGACCAGTAGTAATTTCCGATGCACATCTGGAGGCATTCTGTAATCTGTGGACTATCAGAGTGTTCATGAAACACAGAAATTGCATCGGAATTGAATACAACTGTCACCATGCGTACTTTCCTCCATGGGAGTAATTCTCAAACAGTCTACACTTTGATCGTTCCCTGGAAAACCAGTAGTAGTTTCCGATGCACATCTGGAGGCATTCTTTAATCTGTGGACTATCAGAGTGTTGATGAAACACAGGAATTGCATCGAGATTGAGTACAACAGTCACCATGCACACTTTCCTCCATGGGAGTAATGTCTCAAACAGTCTACGCTTTCATCGTTCCCTGGAAGACCAGTAGTAGTTTCCGTTGTACATCTGGATGAATTCTGTAATCTGTGCACTATCAGAGTTTTGATGAAACACAGAAATTGCATCGTGATTGAATACAACAGTCACCATGCGCACTTTCCTCCATGGGAGTAATGTCTCAAAGAGACTACACTTTGAACGTTCCCTGGCAGACCAGGAGTAGTTTCCGCTGCACATCTGGAGGCATTCTGTAATCTGTGTAACATCAGAGTGTTGATGAAACACAGAAATTGCATCGGGATTGAATACAACAGTCACCATGCGCAGTTACCTCCATGGGAGTAATGTCTCAAACAGTCTACGCTTTGATCGTTCCCTGGAAGACCAGTAGTAGTTTCCGATGCACATCGGGAGGCATTCTGTATTCTGTGGACAATTAGAGTGTTGATGATACCAAAATTGCATCGGGTTTGAATACAACAGTCACCATGCACACTTTCCTCCATGGGAGTAATGCCTCAAACAGTCTGCGCTTTGATCGTTCCCTGGAAAACCAGTAGTAGTTTCCGATGCACATCTGGAGGCATTCTGTAATCTGTGGACTATCAGAGTGTTGATGAAACACAGATATTGCCTCGGGATTGAATACAACAGTCACCATGCGCACTTTACTCCATGGGTGTTATGTCTCAACAGTCTACGCTTTGATCGTTCCCTGGAAGACCAGTATAAGTTTCCGATGCACATCTGGAGGCATTATGTAATCTGTCGACTATCAGAGTGCTGATGAAACACAGAAATTTCATGGGGATTGAATACAACAGTCACCATGCAAACTTTCCTCCATGGAAGTAATGTCTCAAACAGTATACGCTTTCATCGTTCCCTGGAAGACCAGTAGTAGTTTCCGATGCACATCTGGAGGCATTCTGTAATCTGTGGACTATCAGAGTGTTGATGAAATACAGGAATTGCATCGAGATTGAGTACAACAGTCACCATGCACACTTTCCTCCATGGGAGAAATGTCTCAAACAGTCTACGCTTTGATCGTTCCCTGGAAGACCAGTAGTAGTTTCCGATGCACATCTGGAGGCATTCTGTAATCTGTGCACTATCAGAGTTTTGATGAAACACAGAAATTGCATCGGGATTGAATACAACAGTCACCATGCGCACTTTCCTGCATGGGAGTAATGTCGCCAGCAGTCGACGCTTTGATCGTTCCTTGGATGACCAGTAGTAGTTTCCCATGACATCTGGAAGCATTCTGTAATCTGTGGACTATCCGAGTGTTGATGAAACACAGTTATCCCATCGGGATTGAATACAACAGACACCATGCGCACTTTCCTCCATGGGACTAATGTCTCAAAGAGACTACGCTTTGAACGTTCCCTGGCAGACCAGGAGTAGTTTCGTCTGCACATCTGGAAGCATTCTGTAATCTGTGTACCATCAGAGAGTTGATGAAACACAGAAATTGCATCGCGATTGACTACAACAGTCACCATGCGCAGTTACCTCCATGGGAGTAATGTTTGAAACAGTCTACGCTTCGATCGTTCTCAGGAAGACCAGTAGTAGTTTCCGATACACATCTGGAGGCATTCTGTAATCTGTGGATTATGAGTGTTTAGGAACACAGAAATTGCTTCGGGATTGAATACAACAGGCACCATGCGCACTTTCCACCATGGGAGTAATGTCTCAAAGAGTCTACGCTTTGATCGTTCCCTGGAAGACCAGTAGTAGTTTCCGATGCACATCTGGAGGCATTCTGTATTCTGTGGACAATCAGAGTGTTGATGATACCAAAATTGCATCGGGATTGAATACAACAGTCACCATGCGCACTTTCCTCCGTGGAGTAAGGTCTCAAACAGTCGGCGCTTTGATCGTTCCCTGGAAGACCAGTAGTAGTTTCCGATGCACATCTGTAAGCATTCTGTAATCTGTGGACTATCAGAGTGTTGATGAAACACAGATATTGCATCGGGAGTGAATACAACAGTCCCAATGCGCAGTTTCCTCCATAGGTGTAATGTCTCAAACAGTCTGCGCCTTGATCGTTCCCAGGAAGACCAGTAGTAGTTTTCGATGCACATCTGGAGGCATTCTGTAATCTGTGGACTGTCTGAGTGTTCATGAAACACAGAAATTGAATCGGAATTGATTACAACAGTCACCATGCGCACTTTGCTCCATGGGAGTAATTCTCTAACAGTCTACGCTTTGATCGTTCCCTGGAAGACCAGTAGTAGTTTCCGATGCACATCTGGAGGCATTCTGTAATCTGTGGACTATCAGAGTGTTGATGAAACACAGGAATCACATCGGGTTTGAATACAACAGTCACCACACGCACTTTCCTCCATGGGAGTAAGGTCTCAAACAGTCTACGCTTTCATCGTTTTCTGGAAAACCAGTAGTAGTTTCCGATGCACATCTGGAGGCATTCTGTAATGTGTAGACGATCAGAGTATTGATGAAACACAGATATTGCATCGGGAGAGAATACAACAGTCACCATGCGCAGTTTCCTCCATAGGAGTAATGTCTCAAACTGTCTGCGCCTTGATCGTTCCCAGGAAGACCAGTAGTAGTTTCCGATACACATCTGGAGGCATTCTGTAATCTGTGGACTATCAGAGTGTTTAGGAACACAGAAATTGCTTCGGGATTGAATACAACAGGCACCATGCGCACTTTCCTTCATGGGAGTAATGTCTCAGACAGCCTACGCTTTGATCGTTCCCTGGAAGACCAGTAGTAGTTTCCGATGCACATCTCGAGGCATTCTGTGTTCTGTGGACTATCAGAGTGTTGATGACACCAAAATTGCCTCGGGATTGAATACAACAGTCACTATGCACACTTTCCTCCATGGGAGTAATGTCACAAACAGTCTGCGCTTTGATCGTTCCCAGGAAGACCAGTAGTAGTTTCCGATGCACATCTGGAGCCATTGTGTATTCTGTGGATAATCAGAGTGTTGATGAAACGCAGATATTGCATCGGGAGTAAATACAACAGTCACCATGCGCACTTTCCTCCATAGGAGTAATGTCTCAAAAAGTCTACGCTTTGATCGTTCCCTGGAAGAGCAGTAGTAGTTTCCGATGCACATCTGGAGGCATTCTGTAATCTTTCGACTATCAGAGTGTTGATGAAACACAGAAATTTCATGGGGATTGAATACAACAGTCACCATGCACACTTTCCTCCATGGGAGTAATGTCTCTAACAGTCTACGCTTTCATCGCTCCCTGGAATACCAGTAGTAGTTTCCGATGCACATCTGGAATCATTCTGTAATCTGTGGATGATCAGAGAGTTGATGAAACACAGAAATTGCATCGGGATTGAATACAACAGTCACCATGCGCACTTTCCTCCATGGGAGTAATGTCTCAAACAGTTTACGTTTTGATCGTTCCCTGGAAGACCAGTAGTAATTTCCGATGCACATCTGGAGGCATTCTGTAATCTGTGGACTATGAGAGTGTTGATGAAACACAGGAATTGCATCGAGATTGAATACAACAGTCACCATGTGCACTTTCCTCCATGGGAGTAATGTCTCAAGCAGTCTACGCTTTGATCGTTCCCTGCATGACCAGTAGTAGTTTCCCATTCACATCTGGAAGAATTCTGTAATCTGTGGACTATCAGAGTGTTGATGAAACACAGATATTGCATCCGGATTGAATACAACAGTCACCATGCGCACTTTCCTCCATAGGAGTAATGTCTCAAAGAGACTACGCTTTGATCGTTCCCTGGAAGACCAGTAGTAGTTTCCGATGCACATCTGTAAGCATTCTGTAATCTGTGGACTATCAGAGTGTTGATGAAACACAGATATTGCATCGATAGTGAATACAACAGTCCCAATGCGCAGTTTCCTCCATAGGAGTAATGTCTCAAACAGTCTGCGCCTTGATCGTTCCCAGGAAGACCAGTAGTAGTTTCCGATACACATCTGGAGGCATTCTGTAATCTGTGGACTATCAGAGTGTTTAGGAACACAGAATTTGCTTCGGGATTGAATACAACAGTCACCATGCGCACTTTCCTGAATGGGAGTAATGTCTCAAACAGTCTACGCTTTGATCGTTCGCTGGAAGACCAGTAGTAGTTTCCGATGCACATCTGGAGGCATTCTGTAATCTGTGGACTGTCTGAGTGTTCATGAAACACAGAAATTGCATCGGAATTGATTACAACAGTCACCATGCGCACTTTGCTATATGGGAGTAATTCTCTAACAGTCTACGCTTTGATCGTTTCCTGGAAGACCAGTAGTTGTTTCCGATGCACATCTGGAGGCAGTCTGTAATCTGTGGACTATCAGAGTGTTGATGAAACACAGAAATCACATCGGGTTTGAATACAACAGTCACCACGCGCACTTTCCTCCATGGGAGTAAGGTCTCAAACAGTCTACGCTTTCATCGTTCTCTGGAAAACCAGTAGTAGTTTCCGATGCACATCTGGAGGCATTCTGTACTGTGTAGACGATCAGAGTATTGATGAAACACAGATATTGCATCGGGAGAGAATACAACAGTCACCATGCGCAGTTTCCTCCATAGGAGTAATGTCTCAAACTGTCTGCGCCTTGATCGTTCCCAGGGAGACCAGTAGTAGTTTCCGATACACATCTGGAGGCATTCTGTAATCTGTGGACTATCAGAGTGTTTAGGAACACAGAAATTGCTTCGGGATTGAATACAACAGGCACCATGCGCACTTTCCTTCATGGGAGTAATGTCTCAAACAGCCTACGCTTTGATCGTTCCCTGGAAGACCAGTAGTAGTTTCCGATGCACATCTCGAAGCATTCTGTATTCTGTGGACTATCAGAGTGTTGATGACACCATAATTGCCTCGGGATTGAATACAACAGTCACTATGCACACTTTCCTCTATGGGAGTAATGTCACAAACAGTCTGCGCTTTGATCGTTCCCAGGAAGACCAGTAGTAGTTTCCGATGCACATCTGGAGCCATTGTGTATTCTGTGGATAATCAGAGTGTTGATGAAACGCAGATATTGCATCGGGAGTGAATACAACAGTCACCATGCGCACTTTCCTCCATAGGAGTAATGTCTCAAACAGTCTACGCTTTGATCGTTCCCTTGAATACCTGTAGTAGTTTCCGATGCACATCTGGAATCATTCTGTAATCTGTGGATGATCAGAGAGTGGATGAAACACAGAAATTGCATCGGGATTGAATACAACAGTCACCATGCGCACTTTCCTCAATGGGAGTAATGTCTCAAACAGTTTACGTTTTGATCGTTCCCTGGAAGACCAGTAGTAATTTCCGATGCACATCTGGAGGCATTCTGTAATCTGTGGACTATGAGAGTGTTGATGAAACACAGGAATTGCATCGAGATTGAATACAACAGTCACCATGTGCACTTTCCTCCATGGGAGTAATGTCTCAAGCAGTCTACGCTTTGATCGTTCCCTGCATGACCAGTAGTAGTTTCCCATTCACATCTGGAAGCATTCTGTAATCTGTGGACTATCAGAGTGTTGATGAAACACAGATATTGCATCCGGATTGAATACAACAGTCACCATGCGCACTTTCCTCCATGGGAGTAATGTTCAAAGAGACTACGCTTTGATCGTTCCCTGGAAGACCAGTAGTAGTTTCCGATGCACATCTGGAGGCATTCTGTAATCTGTGGACTATCAGAGTGTTGATGAAACACAGAAATAGCATCGGGATTGAATACAACAGTCACCATCCGCACTTTCCTCCATGGGAGTAATGTCTCAAACAGTCTACGCTTTGATCGTTCCCAGAAGCACGAGTAGTAGTTTCCGATGCACATCTGGAAGCATTCTGTAATCTGTGGACTATCAGAGTGTTGATGAAACACAGAAATTGCATCGGGATGGAATACAACAGTCACCATGCGCATCTTCCTCCATGGGAGTAATGTCTCAAACAGTCTACGCTTTGATCGTTCAGTGGAAATCCAGTAGGAATTTCCGATGCACATCTGGTGGCATTCTTTAATCTGAGGTCTATCAGAGTGTTTAGGAACAAAGAATTTGCTTCGGGATTGAATACAACAGTCACCATGCGCACTTTCTTGAATAGGAGTAATGTCTCAAACAGTCTACGTTTTGATCGTTCGCTGGAAGACCAATAGTAGTTTTCGATACACATCTGGAGGCATACTGTAATCTGTGGATTATCAGAGTGTTTAGGAACAAAGAATTTGCTTCGGGATTGAATACAACAGTCACCATGCGCACTTTCTTGAATAGGAGTAATGTCTCAAACAGTCTACGTTTTGATCGTTCGCTGGAAGACCAATAGTACTTTTCGATACACATCTGGAGGCATTCTGTAATCTGTGGACTATCTGAGTATTCATGAAACACATAAATTGCATCGGAATTGATTACCACAGTCACCATGCGCACTTTGCTCCATGGGAGTAATTCTCTAACAGTCTACGCTTTGATCGTTCCCTGGAAGACCAGTAGTAGCTTCCGATGCATATCTGGAGGCATTCTGTAATCTGTGGACCTTCAAAGTGTTGATGAAACACAGAAATTGCCTCGGGATTGAATACAACAGTCACCATGCGCACTTTCCGCCATGGGAGTAATGTCTCAAAGAGTCTACCATTTGATCGTTCCCTGGAAGCCCAGTAGTAGTTTTCGATGCACATCTGGAGGCATTCTGTAACCTGTGGACCATCAGAGTGTTGATGAAACACAGAAATTGCATCGGGATTGAATACAACAGTCACCATGCGCACTTTCCTCCATGGGAGTAATGTCTCAAACAGTCTACGCTTTCATCGTTCTCTGGAAAACCAGCAGTAGTTTCCGATGCAAATCTGGAGGCATTCTGTAATGTGTAGACGATCAGAGAGTTGATGAAACACAGAAATTGCATCGGGATTGAATACAACAGTCACCATGCGCACTTTCCTCCATGGGAGTGGTGTCTCAAACAGTCTACGAAATGATCGTTCCCTGAAAGACCAGTTGTAGTTTCCGATGCACATCTGGAGGCATTCTGTAATCTGTGGACTATCAGAGTGTTTATGAAACACAGAAATTGCATCAGGATTGAATACAACAGTCACCATGCGCACATTCCTCCATGGGAGTAATGTCTCAAACAGTCTACGCTTTGATGGTGCCCTGGAAGACCAGTAGTAGTTTCCGATGCACATCTGGAAGCATTCTGTAATCTGTGGACTATCAGAGTGTTGATGAGACCCAGAAATTGCATCGGGATTAAATAAAACGGTCACCATGCGCACTTCCCTACATGGGAGTAATGTCTCAAACAGTCTACGCTTTGATCGTTCCCTGGAAGACCAGTAGTAGTTTCCGATGCACATCTGGAAGCATTCCTTAATCTGTTTACTATCAGAGTGTTGGTGAAACACAGTTATCGCATCGGGATTGAATACAACAGTCACAAAGCGCACTTTCCTCCATGCGGGTAATATCTCAAACAGCCTACGTTTTGATCGCTCCCTGAAGGATAAGTAGTAATTTCCGATGCACATCTGGAGCCATTCTGTAATCTGTGGACTATCAGAGTGTTGATGAAACACAGAAATTGCATCTGGATTGAATTCAACAGTCACCAGGCGCCCTTTCCTCCATGGGAGTAATGTCTCAAAGAGTCTACCATTTGATCGTTCCCTGGAAGCCCAGTAGTAGTTTTCGATGCACATCTGGAGGCATTCTGTAATCTGTGGACCATCAGAGTGTTGATGAAACACAGAAATTGCATCGGGATTGAATACAACAGTCACAATGCGCACTTTCCTCCATTGGAATAATGTCTCTAACAGTCTACGTTTTGATCGTTCCCTGGAAGACCAGTATTAGTTTCCGATGCACATCTGGTGTCATTCTGAAATCTGTGGACCATCAGAGTGTTGATGAAACACAGAAATTGCATCGGGATTGAATACAACAGTCACCACGCGCACTTTCCTCCACGGGAGTAATGACTCAAACAGTATACGCTTTGATCGTTCCCTGGAAGACCAGTAGAAGTTTCCGTTGCACATCTGGAGGCATTCCGTAATCTGTGGATGATCACAGAGGTGATGCAACACAGAAATTGCATCGGGATTGAATACAACAGTCACCATTATCACTTTCCTCCATGGGTGTAATGTATAAAACAGTTTACGCTTTGATCGTTCCCTGGAAGACCAGTAGTAATTTCCGATGCACATCTGGAGGCATTCTGTAATCTGTGGACTATCAGAGTGTTGATGAAACACAGAAATTGCAACGAGATTGAATACAACAGTCACCATGCGCACTTTCCTCCATAGGAGTAATGTCTCAAACAGTCTAAGCTTTCATCGTTCCTTGGAAGACCAGTAGTAGTTTCCGATGCACATCTGGAGGCATTCTGTAATCTGTGGACGATCAGAGAGTTGATGAAACACAGAAATTGCATCGGGATTGAATACAATAGTCACCATGCGCACTTCCCTTCATGGGAGTAATGTCTCTAACAATCTACGCTTTGATCGATCCCAGGAAGACCAGTAGTAGTTTCCGATGCACATCTGTAGGCATTCTGTAATCTGTGGACTATCAGAGTGTTGATGAAACACAGAATTTGCATCGAGATTGAACACAACAGTCACCATGCGCACTTTCCTCCATGGGAGTAGTGTCTCAAACAGTCTACGCTTTGATCGTTCCCTTGAAGACCAGTAGTAGTTTCCGATGCACATCTGGAAGCATTCTGTAATCTGTGGACCATCAGAGTGTTGATGAACCACAGAAATTGCATTGGAATTGAATACAACAGTCACCATGCGCACTTTCCTCCATGAGAGCAATGTCTCAAACAGTATACGCTTTTATCGTTCCCTGGAAGATCAGTAGTAGATTCCGATGCGCATCTGGAGGCATTCTGTAATCTGTGGACTATAAGACTGTTGATGAAACACAGAAATTGCATCGGGATTGAATACAACAGTCGCCATGCGCACTTTCCTCCATCTGAGCAATGTCTCAAAGAGTTTACGCTCTGATCATTCCCTGGAAGACCAGTAGTAGTTTCCGATGCACATCTGGAGGCATTCTGTAATCTGTGCACTATCAGAGTGTTGATGAAACACAGAAATTGCATCGGGATTGAATACAACAGTCCACATGCGCACTTTCCTCCATGGGAGTAGTATCTCAAAGTGTCTACGCTTTGATCATTCCCTGGAAGACCAGAAGTTGTTTCCGATGCACATCTGGTGGCATTCTGTAATCTGTGGACTATCAGAGTGTTGATGAAACACAGAAATTGCATCGGGATTGAATACAACGGTCACCATGCGCACTTTCCTCCATGGGAGTAATGTCTCAAACATTCTACGCTTTGAACGTTCCCTGGAAGACCAGTAGTAGTTTCCGATGCACATCTGGAAGCATTCCGTAATCTGTGGACTATCAGAGTGTACATGAAACACAGTTATCGCATCGGGATTGAATACAAGAGTCACAATGCGCACTTTCCTCCAATGCGAGTAATATCTCAAACAGCCTACGCTTTGATCGCTCCCTGAAAGACCAGTAGTAATTTCCGATGCACATCTGGAGCCATTCTGTAATCTGTGGACTATCAGAGTGTTGATGAAACACAGAAATTGCATCTGGATTGAATTCAACAGTCACCATGCGCCCTTTCCTCCATGCGAGTAATTACTCAATGAAACTACGCTTTGATCGTTCCCTGGAAGACCAGTAGTAGTTTCCGATGCACATCTGGAGGCATTCTGTAACCTGTAGACCATAAGAATGTTGATGAAACACAGAAATTGCATTGGGATTGAATACAACAGTCACAATGCGCACTTTCCTCCATGGGAGTAATGTCTCAAAGAGTCTACGCTTTGATCGTTCCCTGGAAGCCCAGTAGTAGTCTCCGATGCACATCTGGTGGCATCTGTTTCTGTGGACCATCAGAGTGTTGATGAAACACAGAAATTGCATCGGGATTGAAAACAACAGTCACCATGCGCAGTTTCCTCCATGGGAGTAATGTCTCAAACAGTCTACGCTTTGATCGTTCCCAGGACGACCAGTAGTAGTTTCCGATACACATCTGGAGGCATTCTGTAATCTGTGGACTATGAGAGTGTTTAGGAACACAGAAATTGCTTCGGGATTGAATACAACAGTCACCATGCGCACTTTCCTCCATGGGAGTATTGTCTCAAACCGTTTACGCTTTGATCGTTCAATGGAAGACCAGTAGTAGTTTCCGATGCACATCTGGATGCATTCTGTATTCTGTTTACTCTCAGTTTTGATGAAACACAGAAATTGCATCGGAATTGAATACAACAGTCACCATGCGCACTTTCCTCAATGTGAGTAATGTCTCAAACAGTCTACGCTTTCATCGTTCCCTGGATGACCAGTAGTAGTTTCCGATGCACATCTGGCGGCATTCTCTAATCTGTGGATGATCAGAGAGTTGAAGAAACACAGAAATTGCCTCGGGATTGAATACAACAGTCACCATGCACACTTTCCTCCTTGGGAGTATTCTCTCAAACAGTTTACGCTTTGATCGTTCCCTGGAAGACCAGTAGTAGTTTCCGATGCACATCTGGAGGCATTCTGTAATCTGTGGACTATCAGAGTGTTGATGAAACACAGAAATTGCCTCGGGATAGAATACAACTGTCACCATGCGCACTTTCCTCCATGGGTGTAATGCCTCAAACAGTCTACGCTTTGATCGTTCCCTGGAAGACCAGCAAAAGTTTCCGATGCACATCTGGAGGCATTCTGTAATCTGTGGACTATCAGAGTATTGATGAAACACAGATATTGCATCGGGGTTGAATACAACAGTCACCATGCACACTTTCCTCCACGGGAGTAATGTCTCAAACAGTCTACGCTTTCATCGTTCCCTGGAAGACCAGTAGTAGTTTCCGATACACATTTGGAGGCATTCTGTAATCTGTGGATGATCAGAGAGTTGATGAAACACTGAAATTGCATAAAGATTGAATACAACAGTCACCATTGGCACTTTCCTCCATGGGAGTAATGTCTCAAACAGTCTACGCTTTCTTCGTTCCCTGGAAGACCAGTAGTAGTTTCCGATGCACATCTGGCGGCATTCTCTAATCTGTGGACTATCAGAGTGTTGATGAAACACAGAAATTGCATCTGGATTGAATTCAACAGTCACCATGCGCCCTTTCCTCCATGGGAGTAATTTCTCAAAGAGAATACGATTTGATCGTTCCCTGGAAGACCAGTAGTAGTTTCCGATGCACATCTGGAGGCATTCTGTAATCTGTGGACCATCAGAGTGTTGATAAAACACAGATATTGCATCGGGATTGAATACAACAGTCACCATGCGCACTTTCCTCCATGGGAGTAATGTCTCAAAGAGTCTACCATTTGATCGTTCCCTGGAAGACCAGTAGTAGTTTCCGATGCACATCTAGAGGCATTCTGTAATCTGTGGACCATCAGAGTGTTGATGAAACACAGAAATTGCATCGGGATTGAATACAACAATCACCATGCGCAGTTTCCTCCATGGGAGTAATGTCTCAAACAGTCTACGCTTTGATCGTTCCAAGGACGCCCAGTAGTAGTTTCCGATACACATCTGGAGCCATTCTGTAATCTGTTGACTATGAGAGTGTTTAGGAACACAGAAATTGCTTCGGGATTGAATACAACTGTCATCATGCGCACTTTCCTCCTTGGGAGTATTCTCTCAAACAGTTTACGCTTTGATCGTTCCCTGGAAGACCAGTAGTAGTTTCCGATGCACATCTGGAGGCATTCTGTAATCTGTGGACTCACAGAGTGTTGATGAAACACAGAAATTGCATCGGGATTGAATACAACAGTCACCATGAGCACTTTCCTATACGGGAGTGATGTCTCAAACAGTCTACGCTTTGATCGTTCCCTCGACGACCAGTAGTAGTTTCTGATGCACATCTGGAGGCATTCTGTAATCTGTGGACTATCAGAGTGTTGATGAAACACAGAAATTGCATCGGGATTTAATACAACAGTCACCATGCGCACATTCCTCAATGGTAGTAATGTCTCAAACAGTGTACGCTTTGATCGTTCCCTGGAAGATCAGTAAAAGTTTCCGATGCACATCTGGAGGCATTCTGTAATCTGTGGACTATCAGAGTGTTCATGAAACACAGAAATTGCATCGAGATTGAATACAAAAGTCACCATGCGCACTTTCCTCCATGGCAGTAATGTCTGAAACAGTCTACGCTTACATCGTTCCCTGGAAGACCAGTAAAAGTTTCCGATGCACATCTGGAGGCATTCTGTAATCTGTGGACTATCAGAGTATTGATGAAACACAGAAATTGCATCGGGATTGAATACAACAGTCACCATGCACACTTTCCTCCATGGGAGTGATTTCTAAAACAGTCTACGCTTCCATCGTTCCCTGGAAGACCAGTAGTAGTTTCCGATGCACATCTGGAGGCATACTGTAATGTGTGGATGATCAGAGAGTTGATGAAACACAGAAATTGCATCAGGATTGAATACAACAGTCACCATGCGCACTTTCCTCCATTGGAGTAATGTCTCAAACAGTCTACGCTTTGATCGTTCCCTCAAATACCAGTAGTACTTTCCGATGCACATCTGGAAGCATTCTGTAATCTGTGGACTATCAGAGGGTTGATGAAACAAAGTTATCGCATCGGGATTGAATTCAACAGTCACCATGTGCACTTTCCTCAATGCTAGTAATATCTCAAACAGCCTACGCTTTGATCGTTCCCTGGAAGACCAGTAGTAATTTCCGATGCACATCTGGAGGCATGCTGTAATCTGTGGACTATCAGGGTCTTGATGAAACACAGAAATTGCATCGGGATTGAATACAACAGTCACCATGCGAACTTTCCTCCATGGGAGTAATGTCTCAAAGAGTCTACGCTTTGATCGTTCCCTGGAAGACCAGTAGTAGCTTCCGATGCACATCTGGAGGCATTCTGTATTCTGTGGACTATCAGAGTGTTGATGAAACCAAAATTGCATCGGGATTGAATACAACAGACACCATGCACACTTTCCTCCATGGGAGTAATGTCTCAAAGAGTCTACGCTTTGATCGTTCCCAGGCCGACCAGTAGTATTTTCCTATACACATCTGGAGGCATTCTGTAATCTGTGGACTATCAGAGTGTTTAGGAACACAGAAATTGCTTCGGGATTGAATACAACACTCACCATGCGCACTTTCCTCCGTGGGAGTATTGTCTCAAACAGTTTACTCCTTGATCGTTCCCTGGAAGACCAGTAGTAGTTTCCGATGCACATCTGGAGGCATTCTGTAATCTGTGTACCATCACAGTGTTGATGAAACACAGAAATTGCATCGGAATTGAATACAACAGTCACCATGCGCAGTTTCCTCCATGGGAGTAATGTCTCAAACAGTCTACGCTTTGATCGTTCTCAGGAAGACCAGTAGTAGTTTCCGATACACATCTGGAGGCATTCTGTAATCTGTGGACTATCAGAGTGTTTAGGAACACAGAAATTGCTTCGGGATTGAATACAACAGTCACCATGCGCACTTTCCTCCATGGGAGTAATGTCTCAAAGTGTCTAAGCTTTGATCGTTCCCTGGAAGACCAGTAGAAGTTTCGATGCACATCTGGAGGCATTCTGTATCCTGTGGACTATGAGAGTGTTGATGAAACCAAAATTGCATCGGGATTGAATACAACAGTCACCATGCACACTTTCCTCCATGGGAGTAATGTCTCAAACAGTCTACGCTTTCATCGTTCCCTGGATGACCAGTAGTAGTTTCCGATGCACATCTGGCGGCATTCTCTAATCTGTGGATGATCAGAGAGTTGATGAAACACAGAAATTGCTTAAAGATTGAATACAACAGTCACCATGCGCACTTTCCTCCTTGGGAGTATTCTCTCAAACAGTTTACGCTTTGATCGTTCCCTGGAAGACCATTAGTAGTTTCCGATGCACATCTGGAGGCATTCTGTAATCTGTGGACTCTCAGAGTGTTGATGAAACACAGAAATTGCATCGGGATTGAATACAACAGTCACCATGCGCACTTTCCTCCATGGGAGTGATGTCTCAAACAGTCTACGTTTTGATCGTTCCCTGGAAGACCAGTAGTAGTTTCCGATGCACATCTGGAAGCATTTTTTAATCTGTGTACTATCAGAGTATTGATGAAACACAGTTATCGCATCGGGATTGAATACAACAGTCACCATGCGCACTTTCCTCCATAGGAGTAATGTCTCAAACAGTGTACGCTTTGATCGTTCCCTGGAAGACCAGGAGCAGTTTCCCATGCACATCTGGAAGCATTTTTTAATCTGTGGACTATCAGAGTGTCGATGAAACACAGAAATTGCCTCGGGATTGAATACAACAGTCACCATGCGCACTTTCCTCCATGGCAGTAATGTCTCAAACAGTCTACGCTTTGATCGTTCCCTGGAAGACCAGTAAAAGTTTCCGATGCACATCTGGAGGCATTCTGTAATCTGTGGACTATCAGAGTGTTCATAAAACACAGAAATTGCATCGAGATTCAATGCAACAGTCACCATGCGCACTTTCCTCCATGGCAGTAATGTCTCAAACAGTCTACGCTTTCATCGTTCCCTGGAAGACCAGTAAAAGTTTCCGATGCACATCTGGAGGCATTCTGTAATCTGTGGACTATCAGAGTATTGATGAAACACAGAAATTGCATCGGGATTGAATACAACAGTCACCATGCACACTTTCCTCCATTGGAGTAATGTCTCAAACAGTCTACGCTTTGATCGTTCCCTGGATGACCAGTAGTAGATTCCGATGCACATCTGGAGGCATTCTGTAATCTGTGCACTATCAGAGTTTTGATGAAACACAGAAATTGCATCGTGATTGAATACAACAATCACCATGCGCAGTTTCCTCCATGGGAGTAATGTCTCAAACAGTCTACGCTTTGATCGTTCCCAGGACGCCCAGTAGTAGTTTCCGATACACATCTGGAGCCATTCTGTAATCTGTTGACTATGAGAGTGTTTAGGAACACAGAAATTGCTTCGGGATTGAATACAACTGTCACCATGCGCACTTTCCTCCATGGGAGTAATGTCTCAAAGTGTCTACGCTTTGATCGTTCCCTGGAAGACCAGTAGAAGTTTCGATGCACATCTGGAGGCATTCTGTAATCTGTGGACTATCAGAGTGTTGATGAAACACTGAAATTGCATCGGGATTGAATTCAACAGTCACCATGCGCACTTTCCTCCATGGGAGTAATGTCTCAAAGAGACTACGCTTTGAACGTTCCCTGGCAGACCAGTAGTAGTTTCCGATGCACATCTGGAGGCATTCTGTAATCTGTGTACCATCACAGTGTTGATGAAACACAGAAATTGCATCGGAATTGAATACAACAGTCACCATGCGCAGTTTCCTCCATGGGAGTAATGTCTCTATCGGTCTACGCTTTGATCGTTCTCAGGAAGACCAGTAGTAGTTTCCGATACACATCTGGAGGCATTCTGTAATCTGTGGACTATCAGAGTGTTTAGGAACACAGAAATTGCTTCGGGATTGAATACAACAGTCACCATGCGCACTTTCCTCCATGGGAGTAATGTCTCAAAGTGTCTACGCTTTGATCGTTCCCTGGAAGACCAGTAGAAGTTTCGATGCACATCTGGAGGCATTCTGTATCCTGTGGACTATCAGAGTGTTGATGAAACCAAAATTGCATCGGGATTGAATACAACAGTCACCATGCACACTTTCCTCCATGGGAGTAATGTCTCAAACAGTCTACGCTTTCATCGTTCCCTGGATGACCAGTAGTAGTTTCCGATGCACATCTGGCGGCATTCTCTAATCTGTGGATGATCAGAGAGTTGATGAAACACAGAAATTGCTTAAATATTGAATACAACAGTCACCATGCGCACTTTCCTCCTTGGGAGTATTCTCTCAAACAGTTTACGCTTTGATCGTTCCCTGGAAGACCAGTAGTAGTTTCCGATGCACATCTGGAGGCATTCTGTAATCTGTGGACTCTCAGAGTGTTGATTAAACACAGAAATTGCCTCGGGATTGAATACAACAGTCACCATGCGCACTTTCCTCCATGGCAGTAATGTCTCAAACAGTCTACGCTTTGATCGTTCCCTGGAAGATCAGTAAAAGTTTCCGATGCACATCTGGAGGCATTCTGTAATCTGTGGAGTATCAGAGTGTTCATGAAACACAGAAATAGCATCGAGATTGAATACAACAGTCACCATGCGCACTTTCCTCCATGGCAGTAATGTCTCAAACAGTCTACGCTTTCATCGTTCCCTGGAAGACCAGTAAAAGTTTCCGATGCACATCTGGAGGCATTCTGTAATCTGTGGACTATCAGAGTATTGATGAAACACAGAAATTGCATCGGGATTGAATACAACAGTCACCATGCACACTTTCCTCCATGGGAGTGATGTCTAAAACAGTCTACGCTTTCATCGTTCCCTGGAAGACCAGTAGTAGTTTCCGATGCACATCGGGAGGCATACTGTAATCTGTGGATGATCAGAGAGTTGATGAAACACAGAAATTGCATCAGGATTGAATACAACAGTCACCATGCGCACTTTCCTCCATTGGAGTAATGTCTCAAACAGTCTACGCTTTGATCGTTCCCTCGAATACCAGTAGTACTTTCCGATGCACATCTGGAGGCATTCTGTAATCTGTGGACTATCAGAGGGTTGATGAAACAAAGTTATCGCATCGGGATTGAATTCAACAGTCACCATGTGCACTTTCCTCAATGCTAGTAATATCTCAAACAGCCTACGCTTTGATCGTTCCCTGGAAGACCAGTAGTAGTCTCCGATGCACATCTGGAGGCATGCTGTAATCTGTGGACTATCAGGGTCTTGATGAAACACAGAAATTGTATCGGGATTGAATACAACAGTCACCATGCGAACTTTCCTCCATGGGAGTAATGTCTCAAAGAGTCTACGCTTTGATCGTTCCCTGGAAGACCAGTAGTAGCTTCCGATGCACATCTGGAGGCATTCTGTATTCTGTGGACTATCAGAGTGTTGATGATACCAAAATTGCATCGGGATTGAATACAACAGTCACCATGCACACTTTCCTCCATGGGAGTAATGTCTCAAAGAGTCTACGCTTTGATCGTTCCCAGGCCGACCAGTAGTATTTTCCTATACACATCTGGAGGCATTCTGTAATCTGTGGACTATCAGAGTGTTTAGGAACACAGAAATTGCTTCGGGATTGAATACAACACTCACCATGCGCACTTTCCTCCATGGGAGTATTGTCTCAAACAGTTTACTCCTTGATCGTTCCCTGGAAGACCAGTAGTAGTTTCCGATGCACATCTGGAGGCATTCTGTAATCTGTGTACCATCACAGTGTTGATGAAACACAGAAATTGCATCGGAATTGAATACAACAGTCACCATGCGCAGTTTCCTCCATGGGAGTAATGTCTCAAACAGTCTACGCTTTGATCGTTCTCAGGAAGACCAGTAGTAGTTTCCGATACACATCTGGAGGCATTCTGTAATCTGTGGACTATCAGAGTGTTTAGGAACACAGAAATTGCTTCGGGATTGAATACAACAGTCACCATGCGCACTTTACTCCATGGGAGTAATGTCTCAAAGTGTCTACGCTTTGATCGTTCCCTGGAAGACCAGTAGAAGTTTCGATGCACATCTGGAGGCATTCTGTAACCTGTGGACTATCAGAGTGTTGATGAAACCAAAATTGCATCGGGATTGAATACAACAGTCACCATGCACACTTTCCTCCATGGGAGTAATGTCTCAAACAGTCTACGCTTTCATCGTTCCCTGGATGACCAGTAGTAGTTTCCGATGCACATTTGGCGGCATTCCCTAATCTGTGGATGATCAGAGAGTTGATGAAACACAGAAATTGCTTAAAGATTGAATACAACAGTCACCATGCGCACTTTCCTCCTTGGGAGTATTCTCTCAAACAGTTTACGCTTTGATCGTTCCCTGGAAGACCAGTAGTAGTTTCCGATGCACATCTGGAGGCATTCTGTAATCTGTGGACTCTCAGAGTGTTGATGAAACACAGAAATTGCATCGGGATTGAATACATCAGTCACCATGCGCACTTTCCTCCATGGGAGTGATGTCTCAAACAGTCTACGCTTTGATCGTTCCCTCGACGACCAGTAGTAGTTTCTGATGCACATCTGGAGGCATTCTGTAATCTGTGGACTATCAGAGTGTTGATGAAACACAGAAATTGCATCGGGATTTAATACAACAGTCACCATGCGCACATTCCTCAATGGTAGTAATGTCTCAAACAGTGTACGCTTTGATCGTTCCCTGGAAGACCAGTAGTAGTTTCCGATGCACATCTGGAAGCATTTTTTAATCTGTGGACTATCAGACTGTTGATGAAACACAGTTATCGCATCGGGATTGAATACAACAGTCACCATGCGCACTTTCCTCCATAGGAGTAATGTCTCAAACAGTCTACGCTTTGATCGTTCCCTGGAAGACCAGTAGCAGTTTCCCATGCACATCTGGAAGCATTTTTTAATCTGTGGACTATCAGAGTGTCGATGAAACACAGAAATTGCCTCGGGATTGAATACAACAGTCACCATGCGCACTTTCCTCCATGGCAGTAATGTCTCAAACAGTCTACGCTTTGATCGTTCCCTGGAAGACCAGTAGTAGTTTCCGATGCACATCTGGAGGCATTCTGTAATCTGTGTACCATCACAGTGTTGATGAAACACAGAAATTGCATCGGAATTGAATACAACAGTCACCATGCGCAGTTTCCTCCATGGGAGTAATGTCTCAAACAGTCTACGCTTTGATCGTTCTCAGGAAGACCAGTAGTAGTTTCCCATGCACATCTGGAAACATTCTGTAATCTGTGGACTATCCGAGTGTTGATGAAACACAGTTATCGCATCGGGATTGAATACAACAGTCACCATGCGCACTTTCCTCAATGCGAGTAATATCTCTAACAGCCTACGCTTTGATCGTTCCCTGGAAGACCAGTACTAGTTACCAATGCACATCTGGAGCCATTCTGTAATCTGTGGACTATCAGAGTGTTGATGAAACACAGAAATTGCATCGGGATTGAATTCAACAGTCACCATGCGCACTTTCCTCCATGGGACTAATGTCTCAAAGAGACTACGCTTTGAACGTTCCCTGGCAGACCAGTAGTAGTTTCCGATGCACATCTGGCGGCATTATCTAATCTGTGGATGATCAGTGAGTTGATGAAACACAGTTATCGCATCGGGATTGAATACAACAGTCACCATGCGCACTTTCCTCCATGGGAGTAACGTCTCAAACAGTCTACGCTTTGATCGTTCTCTCGAAAACCAGTAGTAGTTTCCGATGCACATCTGGAGGCATTCTGTAATGTGTAGACGATCAGAGAGTTGATGAAACACAGAAATTGCATCGGGATTGAATACAACAGTCACCATGCGCACTTTCCTCCATGGGAGTGGTGTCTCAAACAGTCTACGAAATGATCGTTCCCTGAAAGACCAGTTGTAGTTTCCGATGCACATCTGGAGGCATGCTGTAATCTGTGGACTATCAGAGTGTTGATGAAACACAGAAATTGCATCAGGATTGAATACAACAGTCACCATGCGCACATTCCTCCATGGGAGTAATGTCTCAAACAGTCTACGCTTTGATGGTGCCCTGGAAGACCAGTAGTAGTTTCCGATGCACATCTGGAAGCATTCTGTAATCTGTGGACTATCAGAGTGTTGATGAGACCCAGAAATTGCATCGGGATTAAATACAATGGTCACCATGCGCACTTCCCTACATGGGAGTAGTGTCTCAAACAGTCTACGCTTTGATCGTTCTCTGGAAGACTAGTAGTAGTTTCCGATGCACATCTGGAAGCATTCCTTAATCTGTTTACTATCAGAGTGTTGGTGAAACACAGTTATCGCATCGGGATTGAATACAACAGTCACAAAGCGCACTTTCCGCCATGCGGGTAATATCTCAAACAGCCTACGTTTTGATCGCTCCCTGAAGGATAAGTAGTAATTTCCGATGCACATCTGGAGCCATTCTGTAATTTGTGGACTATCAGAGTGTTGATGAAACACAGAAATTGCATCTGGATTGAATTCAACAGTCACCATGCGCCCTTTCCTCCATGGGAGTATTGTCTCAAAGAGTCTACCATTTGATCGTTCCCTGGAAGTCCAGTAGTAGTTTTCGATGCACATCTGGAGGCATTCTGTAATCTGTGGACCATCAGAGTGTTGATGAAACACAGAAATTGCATCGGGATTGAATACAACAGTCACCATGCGCACTTTCCTCCGTGGGAGTAATGTCTCAAACAGTCTACGCTTTCTTCGTTCCCTGGAAGACCAGTAGTAATTTCCGATGCGCATCTGGAGGCATTCTGTAATCTGTGGACGATCAGAGAGTTGATGAAACACAGAAATTGCATCGGGATTGAATACAACAGTCACCATGCGCACTTCCCTTCATGGGAGTAATGTCTCTAACAATCTACGCTTTGATCGATCCCAGGAAGACCAGTAGTAGTTTCCGATGCACATCTGGCGGCATTCTCTAATCTGTGGACTATCAGAGTGTTGATGAAACACAGAAATTGCATCTGGATTGAATTCAACAGTCACCATGCGCCCTTTCCTCCATGGGAGTAATTTCTCAAAGGGAATACGATTTTATCGTTCCCTGGAAGACCAGTAGTAGTTTCCGATGCACATCTGGAGGCATTCTGTAATCTGTGGACCATCAGAGTGTTGATGAAACACAGATATTGCATCGGGATTGAATACAACAGTCACCATGCGCACTTTCCTCCATGGGAGTAATGTCTCAAAGAGTCTACCATTTGATCGTTCCCTGGAAGACCAGTAGTAGTTTCCGATGCACATCTAGAGGCATTCTGTAATCTGTGGACCATCAGAGTGTTGATGAAACACAGAAATTGCATCGGGATTGAATACAACAATCACCATGTGCAGTTTCCTCCATGGAAGTAATGTCTCAAACAGTCTACGCTTTGATCGTTCCCAGGACGCCCAGTAGAAGTTTCCGATACACATCTGGAGCCATTCTGTAATCTGTTGACTATGAGAGTGTTTAGGAACACAGAAATTGCTTCGGGATTGAATACAACAGTCACCATGCACACTTTCCTCCATGGGAGCAATGTCTCAAACAGTCTACGCTTTCATCGTTCCCTGGATGACCAGCAGTAGTTTCCGATGCACATCTGGCGGCATTCTCTAATCTGTGGATGATCAGAGAGTTGATGAAACACAGAAATTGCTTAAAGATTGAATACAACAGTCACCATGCGCACTTTCCTCCTTGGGAGTATTCTCTCAAACACTTTACGCTTTGATCGTTCCCTGGAAGACCAGTAGTAGTTTCCGATGTGCATCTGGAGGCATTCTGTAATCTGTGGACTCTCAGAGTGTTGATGAAACACAGACATTGCGTCGGGATTGAATACAACAGTCACCATACGCACTTTCCTCCACGGGAGTGATGTCTCAAACAGTCTACGCTTTGATCGTTCCCTCGACGTCCAGTAGTAGTTTCTGATGCACATCTGGAGGCATTCTGTAATCTGTGGACTATCAGACTGTTGATGAAACACAGTTATCGCATCGGGATTGAATACAACAGTCACCATGCGCACTTTCCTCCATGGCAGTAATGTCTCAAACAGTCTACGCTTTGATCGTTCCCTGGAAGATCAGTAAAAGTTTCCGATGCACATCTGGAGGCATTCTGTAATCTGTGGACTATCAGAGTGTTCATGAAACACAGAAATTGCATCGAGATTGAATACAACAGTCACCATGCGCACTTTCCTCCTTGGGAGTATTCTCTCAAACACTTTACGCTTTGATCGTTCCCTGGAAGACCAGTAAAAGTTTCCGATGCACATCTGGAGGCATTCTGTAATCTGTGGACTATCAGAGTATTGATGAAACACAGAAATTGCATCGGGATTGAATACAACAGTCACCATGCACACTTTCCTCCATGGGAGTGATGTCTAAAACAGTCTACGCTTTCATCGTTCCCTGGAAGACCAGTAGTAGTTTCCGATGCACATCTGGAGGCATACTGTAATCTGTGGATGATCAGTTAGTTGATGAAACACAGAAATTGCTTCGGGATTGAATACAACACTCACCATGCGCACTTTCCTCGATGGGAGTATTGTCTCAAACAGTTTACTCCTTGATCGTTCCCTGGAAGACCAGTAGTAGTTTCCGATGCACATCTGGAGGCATTCTGTAATCTGTGCACTATCAGAGTTTTGATGAAACACAGAAATTGCATCGGGATTGAATACAACAGTCACCATGCGCACTTTCCTCCATGGGAGTAATGTCTCAAAGAGACTACGCTTTGAACGTTCCCTGGCAGACCAGTAGTAGTTTCCGATGCACATCTGGAGGCATTCTGTAATCTGTGGACTATCCGAGTGTTGATGAAACACAGTTATCGCATCGGGATTGAACACAACAGTCACCATGCGCACTTTCCTCAATGCGAGTAATATCTCTAACAGCCTACGCTTTGATCGTTCCCTGGAAGACCAGTACTAGTTACCATGCACATCTGGAGCCATTCTGTAATCTGTGGACTATCAGAGTGTTGATGAAACACAGAACTTGCATCGGGATTGAATTCAACACTCACCATGCGCACTTTCCTCCATGGGAGTAATGTCTCAAAGAGACTACGCTTTGAACGTTCCCTGGCAGACCAGTAGTAGTTTCCGATGCACATCTGGAGGCATTCTGTAATCTGTGTACCATCACAGTGTTGATGAAACACAGAAATTGCATCGGAATTGAATACAACAGTCACCATGCGCAGTTTCCTCCATGGGAGTAATGTCTCAAACAGTCTACGCTTTGATCGTTCTCAGGAAGACCAGTAGTAGTTTCCGATACACATCTGGAGGCATTCTGTAATCTGTGGACTATCAGAGTGTTTAGGAACACAGAAATTGCTTCGGGATTGAATACAACAGTCACCATGCGCACTTTCCTCTATGGGAGTAATGTCTCAAAGTGTCTACGCTTTGATCGTTCCCTGGAAGACCAGTAGAAGTTTCGATGCACATCTGGAGGCATTCTGTATCCTGTGGACTATCAGAGTGTTGATGAAACAAAAATTGCATCGGGATTGAATACAACAGTCACCATGCACACTTTCCTCCATGGGAGTAATGTCTCAAACAGTCTACGCTTTCATCGTTCCCTGGATGACCAGTAGTAGTTTCCGATGCACATCTGGCGGCATTCTCTAATCTGGGGATGATCAGAGAGTTGATGAAACACAGAAATTGCTTAAAGATTGAATACAACAGTCACCATGCGCACTTTCCTCCTTGGGAGTATTCTCTCAAAGAGTTTACGCTTTGATCGTTCCCTGGAAGACCAGTAGTAGTTTCCGATGCACATCTGGAGGCATTCTGTAATCTGTGGACTCTCAGAGTGTTGATGAAACACAGAAATTGCATCGGGATTGAATACAACAGTCACCATGCGCACTTTCCTCCATGGGAGTGATGTCTCAAACAGTCTACGCTTTGATCGTTCCCTCGACGACCAGTAGTAGTTTCTGATGCACATCTGGAGGCATTCTGTAATCAGTGGAGTATCAGAGTGTTGATGAAACACAGAAATTGCATCGGGATTTAATACAACAGTCACCATGCGCACATTCCTCAATCATAGTAATGTCTCAAACAGTGTACGCTTTGATCGTTCCCTGGAAGACCAGTAGTAGTTTCCGATGCACATCTGGAAGCATTTTTTAATCTGTGGACTATCAGAGTGTTGATGAAACACAGTTATCGCATCGGGATTGAATACAACAGTCACCATGCGCACTTTCCTCCATAGGAGTAATGTCTCAAACAGTCTACGCTTTGATCGTTCCCTGGAAGACCAGTAGCAGTTTCCCATGCACATCTGGAAGCATTTTTTAATCTGTGGACTTTCAGAGTGTCGATGAAACACAGAAATTGCGTCGGGATTGAATACGACGGTCACCATGCGCACTTTCCTCCATGGCAGTAATGTCTCAAACAGTCTACGCTTTGATCGTTCCCTGGAAGACCAGTAAAAGTTTCCGATGCACATCTGGAGGCATTCTGTAATCTGTGGACTATCAGAGTGTTCATGAAACACAGAAATTGCATCGAGATTGAATGCAACAGTCACCATGCGCACTTTCCTCCATGGCAGTAATGTCTCAAACAGTCTACGCTTTCATCGTTCCCTGGAAGACCAGTAAAAGTTTCCGATGCACATCTGGAGGCATTCGGTAATCTGTGGACTATCAGAGTATTGATGAAACACAGAAATTGCATCGGGATTGAATACAACAGTCACCATGCACACTTTCCTCCATTGGAGTAATGTCTCAAACAGTCTACGCTTTGATCGTTCCCTGGAAGACCAGTAGTAGTTTCCGATGCACATCTGGAGGCATTCTGTAATCTGTGCACTATCAGAGTTTTGATGAAACACAGAAATTGCATCGGGATTGAATACAACAGTCACCATGCGCACTTTCCTCCATGGGAGTAATGTCTCAAACAGTCTACGCTTTCATCGTTCCCTGGAAGACCAGTAGTAGTTTCCCATGCACATCTGGAAACATTCTGTAATCTGTGGACTATCCGAGTGTTGATGAAACACAGTTATCGCATCGGGATTGAATACAACAGTCACCATGCGCACTTTCCTCAATGCGGGTAATATCTCTAACAGCCTACGCTTTGATCGTTCCCTGGAAGACCAGTACTAGTTACCAATGCACATCTGGAGCCATTCTGTAATCTGTGGACTATCAGAGTGTTGATGAAACACAGAAATTGCATCGGGATTGAATTCAACAGTCACCATGCGCACTTTCCTCCATGGGAGTAATGTCTCAAAGAGACTACGCTTTGAACGTTCCCTGGCAGACCAGTAGTAGTTTCCGATGCACATCTGGAGGCATTCTGTAATCTCTGTACCATCACAGTGTTGATGAAACACAGAAATTGCATCGGAATTGAATACAACAGTCACCATGCGCACTTTCCTCCATGGGAGTAATGTCTCAAACGGTCTACGCTTTGATCGTTCTCAGGAAGACCAGTAGTAGTTTCCGATACACATCTGGAGGCATTCTGTAATCTGTGGACTATCAGAGTGTTTAGGAACACAGAAATTGCTTCGGGATTGAATACAACAGTCACCATGCGCACTTTCCTCCATGGGAGTAATGTCTCAAAGTGTCTACGCTTTGATCGTTCCCTGGAAGACCAGTAGAAGTTTCGATGCACATCTGGAGGCATTCTGTATCCTGTGGACTATCAGAGTGTTGATGAAACCAAAATTGCATCGGGATTGAATACAACAGTCACCATGCACACTTTCCTCCATGGGGGTAATGTCTCAAACACTCTACGCTTTCAATGTTCCCTGGATGACCAGTAGTAGTTTCCGATGCACATCTGGCGGCATTCTCTAATCTGTGGATGATCAGAGAGTTGATGAAACACAGAAATTGCTTAAAGATTGAATACAACAGTCACCATGCGCACTTTCCTCCTTGGGAGTATTCTCTAAAACAGTTTACGCTTTGATCGTTCCCTGGAAGACCAGTAGTAGTTTCCGATGCACATCTGGAGGCATTCTGTAATCTGTGGACTCTCAGAGTGTTGATGAAACACAGAAATTGCATCGGGATTGAATACAACAGTCACCATGCGCACTTTCCTCCATGGGAGTGATGTCTCAAACAGTCTACGCTTTGATCGTTCCCTGGAAGACCAGTAGTAGTTTCCGATGCACATCTGGAGGCATTCTGTAATCTGTGCACTATCAGAGTTTTGATGAAACACAGAACTTGCATCGGGATTGAATACAACAGTCACCATGCGCACTTTCCTCCATGGGAGTAATGTCTCAAACAGTCTACGCTTTCATCGTTACCTGGAAGACCAGTAGTAGTTTATCATGCACATCTGGAAACATTCTGTAATCTGTGGACTATCCGAGTGTTGATGAAACACAGTTATCGCATCGGGATTGAATACAACAGTCACCATGCGCACTTTCCTCAATGCGAGTAATATCTCTAACAGCCTACGCTTTGATCGTTCCCTGGAAGACCAGTACTAGTTACCAATGCACATCTGGAGCCATTCTGTAATCTGTGGACTATCAGAGTGTTGATGAAACACAGAAATTGCATCGGGATTGAATTCAACAGTCACCATGCGCACTTTCCTCCATTGGAGTAGTGTCTCAAAGAGACTACGCTTTGAACGTTCCCTGGCAGACCAGTAGTAGTTTCCGATGCACATCTGGAGGCATTCTGTAATCTCTGTACCATCACAGTGTTGATGAAACACAGAAATTGCATCGGAATTGAATACAACAGTCACCATGCGCAGTTTCCTCCATGGGAGTAATGTCTCAAACGGTCTACGCTTTGATCGTTCTCAGGAAGACCAGTAGTAGTTTCCGATACACATCTGGAGGCATTCTGTAATCTGTGGACTATCAGAGTGTTTAGGAACACAGAAATTGCTTCGGGATTGAATACAACAGTCACCATGCGCACTTTCCTCCATGGGAGTAATGTCTCAAAGTGTCTACGCTTTGATCGTTCCCTAAAAGACCAGTAGAAGTTTCGATGCACATCTGGAGGCATTCTGTATCCTGTGGACTATCAGAGTGTTGATGAAACCAAAATTGCATCGAAATTGAATACAACAGTCACCATGCACACTTTCCTCCATGGGAGTAATGTCTCAAACAGTCTACGCTTTCAATGTTCCCTGGATGACCAGTAGTAGTTTCCGATGCACATCTGGCGGCATTCTCTAATCTGTGGATGATCAGAGAGTTGATGAAACACAGAAATTGCTTAAAGATTGAATACAACAGTCACCATGCGCACTTTCCTCCTTGGGAGTATTCTCTCAAACAGTTTACGCTTTGATCGTTCCCTGGAAGACCAGTAGTAGTTTCCGATGCACATCTGGAGGCATTCTGTAATCTGTGGACTCTCAGAGTGTTGATGAAACACAGAAATTGCATCGGGATTGAATACAACAGTCACCATGCGCACTTTCCTCCATGGGAGTGATGTCTCAAACAGTCTACGCTTTGATCGTTCCCTCGACGACCAGTAGTAGTTTCTGATGCACATCTGGAGGCATTCTGTAATCTGTGAACTATCAGAGTGTTGATGAAACACAGAAATTGCATCGGGATTTAATACAACAGTCACCATGCGCACATTCCTCAATGGTAGTAATGTCTCAAACAGTGTACGCTTTGATCGTTCCCTGGAAGACCAGTAGTAGTTTCCGATGCACATCTGGAAGCATTTTTTGATCTGTGGATTATCAGAGTGTCGATGAAACACAGTTATCTCATCGGGATTGAATACAACAGTCACAATGCGCACTTTCCTCCATAGGAGTAATGTCTCAAACAGTCTACGCTTTGATCGTTCCCTGGAAGACCAGTAGTAGTTTCCGATACACATCTGGAGGCATTCTGAAATCTGTGGACTATCAGAGTGTTGATGAAACACAGAAATTGCCTCGGGATTGAATACAACAGTCACCATGCGCACTTTCCTACATGGCAGTAATGTCTCAAACAGTCTACACTTTGATCGTTCCCTGGAAGACCAGTAAAAGTTTCCGATGCACATCTGGAGGCATTCTGTAATCTGTGGACTATCAGAGTGTTCATGAAACACAGAAATTGCATCGAGATTGAATACAACAGTCACCATGCGCACTTTCCTCCATGGCAGTAATGTCTCAAACAGCCTACGCTTTCATCGTTCCCTGGAAGACCAGTAAAAGTTTCCGATGCACATCTGGAGGCATTCTGTAATCTGTGGACTATCAGAGTATTGATGAAACACAGATATTGCATCGGGATTGAATACAACAGTCACCATGCACACTTTCCTCCATGGGAGTGATGTCTAAAACAGTCTACGTTTTCATCGTTCCCTGGAAGACCAGTAGTAGTTTCAGATGCACATCTGGAGGCATACTGTAATCTGTGGATGATCAGAGAGTTGATGAAACACAGAAATTGCATCAGGATTGAATACAACAGTCACCATGCGCACTTTCCTCCATTGGAGTAATGTCTCAAACAGTCTACGCTTTGATCGTTCCCTCGAATACCAGTAGTACTTTCCGATGCACATCTGGAAGCATTCTGTAATCTGTGGACTATCAGAGGGTTGATGAAACAAAGTTATCGCATCGGGATTGAATTCAACAGTCACCATGTGCACTTTCCTCAATGCTAGTAATATCTCAAACAGCCTACGCTTTGATCGTTCCCTGGAAGACCAGTAGTAGTTTCCGATGCAGATCTGGAGGCATGCTGTAATCTGTGGACTATCAGGGTCTTGATGAAACACAGAAATTGCATCGGGATTGAATACAACAGTCACCATGCGAACTTTCCTCCATGGGAGTAATGTCTCAAAGAGTCTACGCTTTGATCGTTCCCTGGAAGACCAGTAGTAGCTTCCGATGCACATCTGGAGGCATACTGTATTCTGTGGACTATCAGAGTGTTGATGAAACCAAAATTGCATCGGGATTGAATACAACAGTCACCATGCACACTTTCCTCCATGGGAGTAATGTCTCAAAGAGTCTACGCTTTGATCGTTCCCAGGCCGACCAGTAGTAGTTTCCGATACACATCTGGAGGCATTCTGTAATCTGTGGACTATCAGAGTGTTTAGGAACACAGAAATTGCTTCGGGATTGAATACAACACTCACCATGCGCACTTTCCTCCATGGGAGTATTGTCTCAAACAGTTGACGCCTTAATCGTTCCCTGGAAGACCAGTAGTAGTTTGCGATGCACATCTGGAGGCATTCTGTAATATGTGCACTATCATAGTTTTGATGAAACACAGAAATTGCATCGGGATTGAATACAACAGTCACCATGCGCACTTTCCTCCATGGGAGTAATGTCTCAAACAGTCTACGCTTTGATCGTTCCCTGGAAGACCAGTAGTAGTTTCCCATGCACATCTGGAAACATTCTGTAATCTGTGGACTATCCGAGTGTTGATGAAACACAGTTATCGCATCGGGATTGAATACAACAGTCACCATGCGCACTTTCCTCAATGCGAGTAATATCTCTAACAGCCTACGCTTTGATCGTTCCCTGGAAGACCAGTACTAGTTACCAATGCACATCTGGAGCCATTCTGTAATCTGTGGACTATCAGAGTGTTGATGAAACACAGAAATTGCATCGGGATTGAATTCAACAGTCACCATGCGCACTTTCCTCCATGGGAGTAATGTCTCAAAGAGACTACGCTTTGAACGTTCCCTGGCAGACCAGTAGTAGTTTCCGATGCACATCTGGAGGCATTCTGTAATCTGTGTACCATCACAGTGTTGATGAAACACAGCAATTGCATCGGAATTGAATAAAACAGGCACCATGCGCAGTTTCCTCCATGGGAGTAATGTCTCAAACAGTCTACGCTTTGATCGTTCTCAGGAAGACCAGTAGTAGTTTCCGATACACATCTGGAGGCATTCTGTAATCTGTGGACTATCAGAGTGTTTAGGAACACAGAAATTGCTTCGGGATTGAATACAACAGTCACCATGCGCACTTTCCTCCATGGGAGTAATGTCTCAAAGTGTCTACGCTTTGATCGTTCCCTGGAAGACCAGTAGAAGTTTCGATGCACATCTGGAGGCATTCTGTATCCTGTGGACCATCAGAGTGTTGATGAAACCAAAATTGCATCGGGATTGAATACAACAGTCACCATGCACACTTTCCTCCATGGGAGTAATCTCTCAAACAGTCTGCGCTTTGATCGTTCCCAGGAAGACCAGTAGTAGTTTCGGATGCATATCTGGAGCCATTCTGTATTCTGTGGACAATCAGAATGTTGATGAAACACAGATATTGCATCGGGAGTGATTACAACAGCCACCATGCGCACTTTCCTCCAAGGGAGTGATGTCTCAAGCAGTCTACATTTTGGTCTTTCCCAGGAAGACCAGTAGTAGTTTTCGATGCACATCTGGCGGCATTCTGTAATCTGTGGACTATCAGAGTGTTGATGAAACACAGAAATTGCATCGGGATTGAATACAACAGTCACCATGCACACTTTCCTCCATTGGAGTACTGTCTCAAACAGTCTACGCTTTGATCGTTCCCTGGAAGACCAGTAGTAGTTTCCGATGCACATCTGGAGGCATTCTGTAATCTGTGCACTATCAGAGTTTTGATGAAACACAGAAATTGCATCGGGATTGAATACAACAGTCACCATGCGCACTTTCCTCCATGGGAGTAATGTCTCAAACAGTCTACGCTTTCATCGTTCCCTGGAAGACCAGTAGTAGTTTCCCATGCACATCTGGAAACATTCTGTAATCTGTGGACTATCCGAGTGTTGATGAAACACAGTTATCGCATCGGGATTGAATACAACAGTCACCATGCGCACTTTCGTCAATGCGAGTAATATCTCTAAGAGCCTACGCTTTGATCGTTCCCTGGAAGACCAGTACTAGTTACCAATGCACATCTGGAGCCATTCTGTAATCTGTGGACTATCAGAGTGTTGATGAAACACAGAAATTGCATCGGGATTGAATTCAACAGTCACCATGCGCACTTTCCTCCATGGGAGTAATGTCTCAAAGAGACTACGCTTTGAACGTTCCCTGGCAGACCAGTAGTAGTTTCCGATGCACATCTGGAGGCATTCTGTAATCTCTGTACCATCACAGTGTTGATGAAACACAGAAATTGCATCGGAATTGAATACAACAGTCACCATGCGCAGTTTCCTCCATGGGAGTAATGTCTCAAACGGTCTACGCTTTGATCGTTCTCAGGAAGACCAGTAGTAGTTTCCGATACACATCTGGATGCATTCTGTAATCTGTGGACTATCAGAGTGTTTAGGAACACAGAAATTGCTTCGGGATTGAATACAACAGTCACCATGCGCACTTTCCTCCATGGGAGTAATGTCTCAAAGTGTCTACGCTTTGATCGTTCCCTGGAAGACCAGTAGAAGTTTCGATGCACATCTGGAGGCATTCTGTATCCTGTGGACTATCAGAGTGTTGATGAAACCAAAATTGCATCGGGATTGAATACAACAGTCACCATGCACACTTTCCTCCATGGGAGTAATGTCTCAAACAGTCTACGCTTTCAATGTTCCCTGGATGACCAGTAGTAGTTTCCGATGCACATCTGGCGGCATTCTCTAATCTGTGGATGATCAGAGAGTTGATGAAACACAGAAATTGCTTAAAGATTGAATACAACAGTCACTATGCGCACTTTCCTCCTTGGGAGTATTCTCTCAAACAGTTTACGCTTTGATCGTTCCCTGGAAGACCAGTAGTAGTTTCCGATGCACATCTGGAGGCATTCTGTAATCTGTGGACTCTCAGGGTGTTGATGAAACACAGAAATTGCATCGGGATTGAATACAACAGTCACCATGCGCACTTTCCTCCATGGGAGTGATGTCTCAAACAGTCTACGCTTTGATCGTTCCCTCGACGACCAGTAGTAGTTTCTGATGCACATCTGGAGGCATTCTGTAATCTGTGAACTATCAGAGTGTTGATGAAACACAGAAATTGCATCGGGATTTAATACAACAGTCACCATGCGCACATTCCTCAATGGTAGTAATGTCTCAAACAGTGTACGCTTTGATCGTTCCCTGGAAGACCAGTAGTAGTTTCCGATGCACATCTGGAAGCATTTTTTGATCTGTGGATTATCAGGGTGTCGATGAAACACAGTTATCTCATCGGGATTGAATACAACAGTCACCATGCGCACTTTCCTACATGGCAGTAATGTCTCAAACAGTCTACGCTTTGATCGTTCCCTGGAAGACCAGTAAAAGTTTCCGATGCACATCTGGAGGCATTCTGTAATCTGTGGACTATCAGAGTGTTCATGAAACACAGAAATTGCATCGAGATTGAATACAACAGTCACCATGCGCACTTTCCTCCATGGCAGTAATGTCTCAAACAGCCTACGCTTTCATCGTTCCCTGGAAGACCAGTAAAAGTTTCCGATGCACATCTGGAGGCTTTCTGTAATCTGTGGACTATCAGAGTATTGATGAAACACAGAAATTGCATCGGGATTGAATACAACAGTCACCATGCACACTTTCCTCAATGGGAGTGATGTCTAAAACAGTCTACGTTTTCATCGTTCCCTGGAAGACCAGTAGTAGTTTCAGATGCACATCTGGAGGCATACTGTAATCTGTGGATGATCAGAGAGTTGATGAAACACAGAAATTGCATCAGGATTGAATACAACAGTCACCATGCGCACTTTCCTCCATTGGAGTAATCGGGATTGAATTCAACAGTCACCATGTGCACTTTCCTCAATGCTAGTAATATCTCAAACAGCCTACGCTTTGATCGTTCCCTGGAAGACCAGTAGTAGTTTCCGATGCAGATCTGGAGGCATGCTGTAATCTGTGGACTATCAGGGTCTTGATGAAACACAGAAATTGCATCGGGATGGAATACAACAGTCACCATGCGAACTTTCCTCCATGGGAGTAATGTCTCAAAGAGTCTACGCTTTGATCGTTCCCTGGAAGACCAGTAGGAGCTTCCGATGCACATCTGGAGGCATTCTGTATTCTGTGGACTATCAGAGTGTTGATGAAACCAAAATTGCATCGGGATTGAATACAACAGTCACCATGCACACTTTCATCCATGGGAGTAATGTCTCAAAGAGTCTACGCTTTGATCGTTCCCAGGCCGACCAGTAGTAGTTTCCGATACACATCTGGAGGCATTCTGTAATCTGTGGACTATCAGAGTGTTTAGGAACACAGAAATTGCTTCGGGATTGAATACAACACTCACCATGCGCACTTTACTCCATGGGAGTATTGTCTCAAACAGTTGACGCCTTAATCGTTCCCTGGAAGACCAGTAGTAGTTTGCGATGCACATCTGGAGGCATTCTGTAATCTGTGCACTATCAGAGTTTTGATGAAACACAGAAATTGCATCGGGATTGAATACAACAGTCACCATGCGCACTTTCCTCCATAGGAGTGATGTCTCACACAGTCTACGCTTTGATCGTTTATCGAAGACCAGTAGTAGTTTCCGATGCACATCTGGAGGCATTCTGTGATCTGTGGACTATCAGAGTGTTGATGAAACACAGAAATTGCATCGGGGTTGAATACAACAGTCACCATGGGCACATTTCTCCATGGTAGTAATGTCTCAAACAGTCTGCGCTTTGATCGTTCCCTGGAAGACCAGTAGTAGTTTCAGATGCACATCTGGAAGCATTCTGTAATCTGTGGACTATCAGAATGTTGATGAAACACAGTTATCGCATCGGGATTGAATACAGCAGTCACCATGCGCACATTCCTCCATGGTAGTATTGTCTCAAACAGTCTACGCTTTGATCGTTCCCTGGAAGACCAGTAGTAGTTTCCGATGCACATCTGCAAGCAATTTTTTAATGTGTGGACTATCAGAGTGTTGATGAAACACAGTTATCGCATCGGGATTGAATACAACAGTCACCATGCGCAATTTCCTCCATGGGAGTAATGTCTCAAACAGTCTACGCTTTCATCGTTCCCTGGAAGACCAGTAGTTTTTTCCGATGCACATCTGGAGGCATTCTGTAATCTGTGCACTATCAGAGTTTTGATGAAACACAGAAATTGCAACGGGATTGAATACAACAGTCACCATGCGCCCTTTCCTCCATGGGAGTGATGTCTCAAACAGTCTACGCTTTGGTCGTTCCCTGGAATACCAGTAGTAGTTTCCGATGCACATCTGGAGGCATTCTGTAATCTGTGGACTGTCAGAGTGTTGATGAAACACAGATATTGCATCCAGATTGAATACAACAGTCACCATGCGCACTTTCCTCCATGGGAGTAATGTCTCAAACAGTCTACGCTTTGATCGTTCCCTGGAAGACCAGTAGTAGTTTCCGATGCACATCAGGAAGCATTCTGTTATCTGTGGACTATCAGAGTGTTGATGAAACACAGATATTGCATCGGGAGTGAATACAACATTCACCATGCGCACTTACCTCCATGGGAGTAATTCCCTAACAGTCTACGCTTTGATCGTTCCCTGGAAGACCAGTAGTAGCTTCCGATGCATATCGGGAGGCATTCTGTAATCTGTGGACCTTCAAAGTGTCGATGAAACACAGAAATTGCATTGGGATTGCATACAACAGTGACCATGCGAACTTTCCTCCATGGGAGTAATGTCTCAAACAGTCTACGGTTTGATCGTTCCCTGGAAGAGCGGTAGTAGTGTCCGATGAACATCTGGAGGCATTCTGTAATCTGTGGACTATCTGAGTGTTCATGAAACACAGAAATTCCATCGGTATTGAATACAACAGTCACCATGCGCACTTTCCTCCATGGGAGTAATTCTCAAACAGTCTACGCTTTGATCGTTCCCTGGAAGTCCAGTAGTAGTTTCCGATGCATATCTGGAGGCATTCTGTAATCTGTGTACCATCACAGTGTTGATGAAACACAGAAATTGCATCGGGATTGAATACAACAGTCACCATGCGCACTTTCCCCCATGGGAGTAATTCTCTAACAGTCTACGCTTTGATCATTAGCTGGAAGACCAGTACTAGTTTCCGATGCACATCTGGAGCCATTCTGTAATCTGTGGACTATCAGAGTGTTGATGAAACACAGAAATTGCATCGGGATTGAATTCAACAGTCACAATGCGCACTTTCCTCCATGGGAGTAATGTCTCAAAGAGACTACGCTTTGAACGTTCCCTGGCAGACCAGTAGTAGTTTCCGATGCACATCTGGAGGCATTCTGTAATCTGTGTACCATCACAGTGTTGATGAAACACAGAAATTGCATCGGGATTGAATACAACAGTCACCATGCGCAGTTTCCTCCATGGAAGTAATGTCTCAAACAGTCTACGCTTTGATCGATCCCTGGAAGACCAGTAGTAGTTTCCGATGCACATCTGGAAGCATTCTGTAATCTGTGGACTATCAGAGTGTTGATGAAACACAGATCTTGCATCGGGAGTGAATACAACAGTCACCATGCGGAATTTTTCTCCGTGGGAGTAATTCCCTAACAGTCTACGCTTTGATCGTTCCCTGGAAGACCAGTAGTAGCTTCCGATGCACATCTGGAGGCATTCTGTAATCTGTGTACCTTCACAGTGTTGATGAAACACAGAAATTGCATCGGGATTGAATACAACAGTCACCATGCGCAGTTTCCTCCATGGGAGTAATGTCTCAAACAGTCTACGCTTTGAACGTTCCCTGGCAGACCAGTAGTAGTTTCCGATGCACATCTGGAGGCATTCTGTAATCTGTGTACCATCACAGTGTTGATGAAACACAGAAATTGCATCGGGATTGAATACAACAGTCACCATGCGCAGTTTCCTCCATGGGAGTAATGTCTCAAACAGTCTGCGCTTTGATCGTTCCCTGGATTAGCGGTAGTAGTTTCCGATGAACATCTGGAGGCACTCTGTAATCTGTGGACTATCAGAGTGTTCATGAAACACAGAAATTCCATCGGTATTGAATACAACAGTCACCAATCGCACTTTCCTCCATGGGAGTAATTCTCAAACAGTCTACGCTTTGATCGTTCCCTGGAAGCCCAGTAGTAGTTTCCGATGCATATCTGGAGGCATTCTGTAATCTGTGGACCTTCAAAGTGTCGATGAAACACAGAAATTGCCTTGGGATTGAATACAACAGTCACCATGCGCACTTTCCTCCACGGGAGTAATTCTCTAACAGTCTACGCTTTGATCGTTCCCTGGAAGCCCAGTAGTAGTTTCCGATGCATATCTGGAGGCTTTCTGTAATCTGTGGACCTACAAAGTGTTGATGAAACACAGATATTGCCTCGGGATTGAATACAACAGTCACTACGCGCACTTTCCTCCATGGGAGTAATGTCACAAACAGTCTACGCTTTCATCGTTCCCTGGAAGACCAGTAGTACTTTCCGATGCACATCTGGAGGCATTCAGTAATCTGTGGACTGTCAGAGTGTTGATGAAACACAGTTATTGCATCCGGATTGAATAGAACAGTCACCATGCGCACTATCCTCCATGGGAGTAATGTCTCAAACAGTCTACGCTTGGATCGTTCCCTGGAAGATAAGCAGTAGTTTCCGATGCACATCTGGAAGCATTCTGTAATCTGTGGACTATCAGAATGTTGATGAAACACAAATATTGCATCGGGAGTGAATACAACAGTCACCATGCGCACTTTCCTCCATGGGAGTAATGTCTCAAACAGTCTACGCTTTGATCGTTCCCTGGAAGACCAGTAGTAGGTTCCGATGCACATCTTGAGGCATTCTGTAATCTGTGGACTATCAGACTCTTGATAAAACACAGAAATTCCATCTTCATTGAATACAACAGTCACCATGCGCACTTTCCTCCATGGGAGTGATGTCTCAAACAGTCTACGATTTGATCGTTCCCTGGAAGACCAGTAGTAGTTTCCGATGCACATCTGGAGGCATTCTGTAATCTCTGGACTATCAGAGTGTTGATGAAACACAGAAATTGCATTGGGATTGAATACGACAGTCACCTTGCGCACTTTCCTCCATGAGAGCAATGTCTCAAACAGTATACGGTTTGATCGTTCCCTGGAAGACCAGTAGTACTTTCCGATACAAATCTGGAAGCATTCTGTAATCTGTGGACTATCTGAGTGTTTAGGAACACAGAAATTGCTTCGGGATTCAATACAACAGTCACCATGCGCACTTTCTTCCATGGGAGTATTGTCTCAAACAGTTTACGCTTTGATCGCTCCCTGGAAGACCAGTAGTAGTTTCCGATGCACATCTGGAGGCATTCTGTAATCTCTGGACTATCAGAGTGTTGATGAAACACAGAAATTGCATCGAGATTGAATACAACAGTCACCATGCACACTTTCCTCCATGGGAGTGATGTCTCAAACAGTCTACGCTTTGATCGTTTATCGAAGACCAGTAGTAGTTTCCGATGCACATCTTGAGGCATTCTGTGATCTGTGGACTATCAGTGTTGATGAAACACAAAAATTGCATCGGGATTGAATACAACAGTCACCATAGGCACATTTCTTTATGGTAGTAATGTCTCAAACAGTCTGCGCTTAGATCGTTCCCTGGAAGACCAGTAGTAGTTTCGAATGCACATCTGCAAGCAATTTTTTAATCTGTGGACTATCAGAGTGTTGATGAAACACAGTTATCGCATCGGGATTGAATACAAGAGTCACCATGCGCACTTTCCTCCATGGGAGTAATGTCTCAAACAGTCTACGCTTTGATCGTTCTCAGGAAGACCAGTAGTAGTTTCCGATACACATCTGGAGCCATTCTGTAATCTGTGGACTATCAGAGTGTTTAGGAACACAGAAATTGCTTCGGGATTGAATACAACAGTCACCATGCGCATTTTCCTACATGGGAGTAATGTCTCAAACAGTCTACGCTTGGATCGTTCCCTGGAAGATAAGTAGTAGTTTCCGATGCACATCTGGAAGCATTCTGTAATCTGTGGACTATCAGAGTGTTGATGAAACACAGATATTGCATCGGGAGTGAATACAACAGTCACCATGCGCACTTTCCCCCATGGGAGTAATTCTCTAACAGTCTACGCTTTGATCATTAGCTGGAAGACCAGTACTAGTTTCCGATGCACATCTGGAGCCATTCTGTAATCTGTGGACTATCAGAGTGTTGATGAAACACAGAAATTGCATCGGGATTGAATTCAACAGTCACAATGCGCACTTTCCTCCATGGGAGTAATGTCTCAAAGAGACTACGCTTTGAACGTTCCCTGGCAGACCAGTAGTAGTTTCCGATGCACATCTGGAGGCATTCTGTAATCTGTGTACCATCACAGTGTTGATGAAACACAGAAATTGCATCGGGATTGAATACAACAGTCACCATGCGCAGTTTCCTCCATGGGAGTAATGTCTCAAACAGTCTACGCTTTGATCGTTCCCTGGAAGACCAGTAGTAGTTTCCGATGCACATCTGGAAGCATTCTGTAATCTGTGGACTATCAGAGTGTTGATGAAACACAGATCTTGCATCGGGAGTGAATACAACAGTCACCATGCGGAATTTTTCTCCGTGGGAGTAATTCTCTAACAGTCTACGCTTTGATCGTTCCCTGGAAGACCAGTAGTAGCTTCCGATGCACATCTGGAGGCATTCTGTAATCTGTGTACCATCACAGTGTTGATGAAACACAGAAATTGCATCGGGATTGAATACAACAGTCACCATGCGCAGTTTCCTCCATGGGAGTAATGTCTCAAACAGTCTACGCTTTGAACGTTCCCTGGCAGACCAGTAGTAGTTTCCGATGCACATCTGGAGGCATTCTGTAATCTGTGAACCATCACAGTGTTGATGAAACACAGAAATTGCATCGGGATTGAATACAACAGTCACCATGCGCAGTTTCCTCCATGGGAGTAATGTCTCAAATAGTCTGCGCTTTGATCGTTCCCGGGATTAGCGGTAGTAGTTTCCGATGAACATCTGGAGGCACTCTGTAATCTGTGGACTATCAGAGTGTTCATGAAACACAGAAATTCCATCGGTATTGAATACAACAGTCACCAATCGCACTTTCCTCCATGAGAGTAATTCTCAAACAGTCTACGCTTTGATCGTTCCCTGGAAGCCCAGTAGTAGTTTCCGATGCATATCTGGAGGCATTCTGTAATCTGTGGACCTTCAAGGTGTCGATGAAACACAGAAATTGCCTTGGGATTGAATACAACAGTCACCATGCGCACTTTCCTCCATGGGAGTAATTCTCTAACAGTCTACGCTTTGATCGTTCCCTGGAAGCCCAGTAGTAGTTTCCGATGCATATCTGGAGGCATTCTGTAATCTGTGGACCTACAAAGTGTTGATGAAACACAGATATTGCCTCGGGATTGAATACAACAGTCACTATGCGCACTTTCCTCCATGGGAGTAAAGTCACAAACAGTCTACGCTTTCATCGTTCCCTGGAAGACCAGTAGTAGCTTCCGATGCATATCTGGAGGCATTCTGTAATCTGTGGACCTTCAAAGTGTTGATGAAACACAGAAATTGCCTTGGGATTGAATACAACAGCCACCATAAGAACTTTCCTCCATGGGAGTAATGTCTCAAACAGTCTACGCTTTGATCGTTCCCTGGAAGACCAGTAGTAGGTTCCGATGCACATCTTGAGGCATTCTGTAATCTGTGGACTATCAGACTCTTGATAAAACACAGAAATTCCATCTTCATTGAATACAACAGTCACCATGCGCACTTTCCTCCATGGGAGTGATGTCTCAAACAGTCTACGCTTTGATCGTTCCCTGGAAGACCAGTAGTAGTTTCCGATGCACATCTGGAGGCATTCTGTAATCTCTGGACTATCAGAGTGTTGATGAAACACAGAAATTGCATCGAGATTGAATACAACAGTCACCATGCGCACTTTCCTCCACGGGAGTAATGTCTCAAACAGTCTACGCTTTGATCGTTCCCTGGAAGACCAGTAGTAGTTTCCGATGCACATCTGGAATCATTCTGTAATCTGTGGACTATCTGAGTGTTGATGAACCTCAGAAATTGCATTGGGATTGAATACGACAGTCACCTTGCGCACTTTCCTCCATGAGAGCAATGTCTCAAACAGTATACGGTTTGATCGTTCCCTGGAAGACCAGTAGTACTTTCCGATACAAATCTGGAAGCATTCTGTAATCTGTGGACTATCTGAGTGTTTAGGAACACAGAAATTGCTTCGGGATTCAATACAACAGTCACCATGCGCACTTTCTTCCATGGGAGTATTGTCTCAAACAGTTTACGCTTTGATCGTTCCCTGGAAGACCAGTAGTAGTTTCCGATGCACATCTGGAGGCATTCTGTAATCTCTGGACTATCAGAGTGTTGATGAAACACAGAAATTGCATCGAGATTGAATACAACAGTCACCATGCACACTTTCCTCCATGGGAGTGATGTCTCAAACAGTCTACGCTTTGATCGTTTATCGAAGACCAGTAGTAGTTTCCGATGCACATCTTGAGGCATTCTGTGATCTGTGGACTATCAGTGTTGATGAAACACAAAAATTGCATCGGGATTGAATACAACAGTCACCATAGGCACATTTCTTTATGGTAGTAATGTCTCAAACTGTCTGCGCTTAGATCGTTCCCTGGAAGACCAGTAGTAGTTTCGAATGCACATCTGCAAGCAATTTTTTAATCTGTGGACTATCAGAGTGTTGATGAAACACAGTTATCGCATCGGGATTGAATACAAGAGTCACCATGCGCACTTTCCTCCATGGGACTAATGTCTCAAACAGTCTACGCTTTGATCGTTCTCAGGAAGACCAGTAGTAGTTTCCGATACACATCTGGAGCCATTCTGTAATCTGTGGACTATCAGAGTGTTTAGGAACACAGAAATTGCTTCGGGATTGAATACAACAGTCACCATGCGCATTTTCCTACATGGGAGTAATGTCTCAAACAGTCTACGCTTGGATCGTTCCCTGGAAGATAAGTAGTAGTTTCCGATGCACATCTCGAAGCATTCTGTAATCTGTGGACTATCAGAGTGTTGATGAAACACAGATATTGCATCGGGAGTGAATACAACAGTCACCATGCGCACTTTCCCCCATGGGAGTAATTCTCTAACAGTCTACGCTTTGATCATTAGCTGGAAGACCAGTACTAGTTTCCGATGCACATCTGGAGCCATTCTGTAATCTGTGGACTATCAGAGTGTTGATGAAACACAGAAATTGCATCGGGATTGAATTCAACAGTCACAATGCGCACTTTCCTCCATGGGAGTAATGTCTCAAAGAGACTACGCTTTGAACGTTCCCTGGCAGACCAGTAGTAGTTTCCGATGCACATCTGGAGGCATTCTGTAATCTGTGTACCATCACAGTGTTGATGAAACACAGAAATTGCATCGGGATTGAATACAACAGTCACCATGCGCAGTTTCCTCCATGGGAGTAATGTCTCAAACAGTCTACGCTTTGATCGTTCCCTGGAAGACCAGTAGTAGTTTCCGATGCACATCTGGAAGCATTCTGTAATCTGTGGACTATCAGAGTGTTGATGAAACACAGATCTTGCATCGGGAGTGAATACAACAGTCACCATGCGGAATTTTTCTCCGTGGGAGTAATTCTCTAACAGTCTACGCTTTGATCGTTCCCTGGAAGACCAGTAGTAGCTTCCGATGCACATCTGGAGGCATTCTGTAATCTGTGTACCATCACAGTGTTGATGAAACACAGAAATTGCATCGGGATTGAATACAACAGTCACCATGCGCAGTTTCCTCCATGGGAGTAATGTCTCAAACAGTCTACGCTTTGAACGTTCCCTGGCAGACCAGTAGTAGTTTCCGATGCACATCTGGAGGCATTCTGTAATCTGTGAACCATCACAGTGTTGATGAAACACAGAAATTGCATCGGGATTGAATACAACAGTCACCATGCGCAGTTTCCTCCATGGGAGTAATGTCTCAAACAGTCTGCGCTTTGATCGTTCCCGGGATTAGCGGTAGTAGTTTCCGATGAACATCTGGAGGCACTCTGTAATCTGTGGACTATCAGAGTGTTCATGAAACACAGAAATTCCATCGGTATTGAATACAACAGTCACCAATCGCACTTTCCTCCATGAGAGTAATTCTCAAACAGTCTACGCTTTGATCGTTCCCTGGAAGCCCAGTAGTAGTTTCCGATGCATATCTGGAGGCATTCTGTAATCTGTGGACCTTCAAGGTGTCGATGAAACACAGAAATTGCCTTGGGATTGAATACAACAGTCACCATGCTCACTTTCCTCCATGGGAGTAATTCTCTAACAGTCTACGCTTTGATCGTTCCCTGGAAGCCCAGTAGTAGTTTCCGATGCATATCTGGAGGCATTCTGTAATCTGTGGACCTACAACGTGTTGATGAAACACAGATATTGCCTCGGGATTGAATACAACAGTCACTATGCGCACTTTCCTCCATGGGAGTAAAGTCACAAACAGTCTACGCTTTCATCGTTCCCTGGAAGACCAGTAGTACTTTCCGATGCACATCTGGAGGCATTCAGTAATCTGTGGACTGTCAGAGTGTTGATGAAACACAGATATTGCATCCGGATTGAATAGAACAGTCACCATGCGCACTATCCTCCATGGGAGTAATGTCTCAAACAGTCTACGCTTGGATCGTTCCCTGGAAGATAAGTAGTAGTTTCCGATGCACATCTGGAAGCATTCTGTAATCTGTGGATTATCAGAATGTTGATGAAACACAGATATTGCATCGGGAGTGAATACAACAGTCACCATGCGCACTTTCCTCCACGGGAGTAGTGTCTCAAACAGTCTACGCTTTGATCGTTCCCTGGAAAACCAGTAGTAGCTTCCGATGCATATCTGGAGGCATTCTGTAATCTGTGGACCTTCAAAGTGTTGATGAAACACAGAAATTGCCTTGGGATTGAATACAACAGCCACCATAAGAACTTTCCTCCATGGGAGTAATGTCTCAAACAGTCTACGATTTGATCGTTCCCTGGAAGACCAGTAGTAGGTTCCGATGCACATCTTGAGGCATTCTGTAATCTGTGGACTATCAGACTCTTGATAAAACACAGAAATTCCATCTTCATTGAATACAACAGTCACCATGCGCACTTTCCTCCATGGGAGTAATGTCTCAAACAGTCTACGCTTTGATCGTTCCCTGGAAGACCAGTAGTAGTTTCCGTTGCATATCTGGAGGCATTCTGTAATCTCCGGACTATCAGAGCGTTGATGAAACACAGAAATTGCATCGAGATTGAATACAACAGTCACCATGCGCACTTTCCTCCATGGGAGTGATGTCTCAAACAGTCTACGCTTTGATCGTTCCCTGGAAGCCCAGTAGTAGTTTCCGATGCACATCTGGAGGCATTCTGTAATCTCTGGACTATCAGAGTGTTGATGAAACACAGAAATTGCATCGAGATTGAATACAACAGTCACCATGCGCACTTTCCTCCACGGGAGTAATGTCTCAAACAGTCTACGCTTTGATCGTTCCCTGGAAGACCAGTAGTAGTTTCCGATGCACATCTGGAATCATTCTGTAATCTGTGGACTATCAGAGTGTTGATGAACCTCAGAAATTGCATTGGGATTGAATACGACAGTCACCATGCGCACTTTCCTCCATGAGAGCAATGTCTCAAACAGTATACGGTTTGATCGTTCCCTGGATGACCAGTAGTACTTTCCGATACAAATCTGGAAGCATTCTGTAATCTGTGGACTATCTGAGTGTTTAGGAACACAGAAATTGCTTCGGGATTCAATACAACAGTCACCATGCGCACTTTCTTCCATGGGAGTATTGTCTCAAACAGTTTACGCTTTGATCGTTCCCTGGAAGACCAGTAGTAGTTTCCGATGCACATCTGGAGGCATTCTGTAATCTCTGGACTATCAGAGTGTTGATGAAACACAGAAATTGCATCGAGATTGAATACAACAGTCACCATGCACACTTTCCTCCATGGGAGTGATGTCTCAAACAGTCTACGCTTTGATCGTTTATCGAAGACCAGTAGTAGTTTCCGATGCACATCTTGAGGCATTCTGTGATCTGTGGACTATCAGTGTTGATGAAACACAAAAATTGCATCGGGATTGAATACAACAGTCACCATAGGCACATTTCTCTATGGTAGTAATGTCTCAAACAGTCTGCGCTTAGATCGTTCCCTGGAAGACCAGTAGTAGTTTCAGATGCACATCTGCAAGCAATTTTTTAATCTGTGGACTATCAGAGTGTTGATGAAACACAGTTATCGCATCGGGATTGAATACAAGAGTCACCATGCGCACTTTCCTCCATGGGAGTATTGTCTCAAACAGTTTACGCCTTGATCGTTCCCTGGAAGACCAGTAGTAGTTTCCGATGCACATCTGGAGGCATTCTGTAATCTGTGCACTATCAGAGTTTTGATGAAACACAGAAATTGCAACGGGATTGAATAAAACAGTCACCATGCGCTTTTTCCTCCATGGGAGTAATGTCTCAAACAGTCTACGTTATGATCGTTCCCTGGAAGACCAATAGTAGTTTCCCATGCACATCTGGAAGCATTATGTAATCTGTGGACTATCCGAGTGTTGATGAAACACTGTTATCGCATCGGGATTGAATACAACAGTCACCATGTGCACTTTCCTCAATGCGAGTAATATCTCAAACAGCCTACGCTTTGATCGTTTCCTGGAAGACCAGTAGTAGTTTCCGCTGCACATCTGGAGCCATTCTGTAATCTGTGGACTATCAGAGTGTTGATGAAACACAGAAATTGCATCGGGATTGAATTCAACAGTCACCATGCGCACTTTCCTCCATGGGAGTAATGACTCAAAGAGACTACGCTTTGAACGTTCCCTGGCAGACCAGTAGTAGTTTCTGATGCACATCTGGAGGCACTCTGTAATCTGTGTACCATCACAGTGTTGATGAAACACAGAAATTGCATCGGGATTGAATACAACAGTCACCATGCGCAGTTTCCTCCATGAGAGTAATGTCTCAAACAGTCTACGCTTTGATCGTTCACAGGAAGACCAGTAGTAGTTTCCGATACACATCTGGAGGCATTCTGTAATCTGTGGACTATCAGAGTGTTTTGGAACACAGAAATTGCTTCGGGATTGATTACAACAGTCACCATGCACACTTTCTTCCATGGGAGAAATCTCTCAAACAGTCTGCGCTTTGATCGTTCCCAGGAAGACCAGTAGTAGTTTCGGATGCACATCTGGAGGCATTCTGTATTCAGTGGACAATCAGAATGTTGATGAAACACAGATATTGCATCAGGATTTAATACAACAGTCACCATGCGCACTTTCCTCCATGGGAGTAATGTCTCAAAGAGTCTACGCTTTGATCGTTCCCTGGAAGACCAGTAGTAGTTTCCTATGCACATCTGCAAGCAATTTTTTAATCGTTGGACCATCAGAGTGTTGATGAAACATAGAAGTTGAATCGGGATTGATACAACAGTCACCATGCGCAGTTTCCTCCATGGGAGTAATGTGTCAAACAGTCTACGATTTGATCTTTCCCATGACGACCAGTAGTAGTTTCCGATACAAATCTGGAAGCATTCTGTAATCTGTGGACTATCTGAGTGTTTAGGAACACAGAAATTGCTTCGGGATTGAATACAACAGTCACCATGCGCACTTTCCTCCATGGGAGTATTGTCTCAAACAGTTTACGCTTTGATCGTTCCCTGGAAGACCAGTAGTAGTTTCCGATGCACATCTGGAGGCATTCTGTAATCTGTGTACCATCACAGTGTTGATGAAACACAGAAATTGCATATGGGATTGAATACAACAGTCACCATGCGCAGTTTCCTCCATGGGAGTAATGTCTCAAACAGTGTACGCTTAGATCGTTCCCTGGAAGACCAGTAGTAGTTTCCGATGCACATCTGGAAGCATTCTGTAATCTGTGGACTATCAGAGTGTTGATGAAACACAGATCTTGCATCGGGAGTGAATACAACAGTCACCATGCGCACTTTCCTCCATGGGAGTAATTCTCTAACAGTCTACGCTTTGATCGTTCCCTGGAAGACCAGTAGTAGCTTCCGATGCATATCTGGATTCATTCTGTAATCTGTGGACCTTCAAAGTGTCGATGAAACACAGAAATTGCCTTGTGATTGAATACAACAGTCACCATGCGAACTTTCCTCCATGGGAGTAATGTCTCAAACAGTCTGCGCTTTGATCGTTCCCTGGATTAGCGGTAGTAGTTTCCGATGAACATCTGGAGGCACTCTGTAATCTGTGGACTATCAGAGTGTTCATGAAACACAGAAATTCCATCGGTATTGAATACAACAGTCACCAATCGCACTTTCCTCCATGGGAGTAATTCTCAAACAGTCTACGCTTTGATCGTTCCCTGGAAGACCAGTAGTAGTTTTCGATGCATATCTGGAGGCATTCTGTAATCAGTGGACCTTCAAAGTGTCGATGAAACACAGAAATTGCCTTGGGATTGAATACAACAGTCACCATGCGCACTTTCCTCCATGGGAGTAATGTCTCAAACAGTCTACGCTTGGATCGTTCCCTGGAAGATAAGTAGTAGTTTCCGATGCACATCTGGAAGCATTCTGTAATCTGTGGACTATCAGAATGTTGATGAAACACAGATATTGCATCGGGAGTGAATACAACAGTCACCATGCGCACTTTCCTCCATGGGAGTAATTCTCTAACAGTCTACGCTTTGATCGTTCCCTGGAAAACCAGTAGTAGCTTCCGATGCATATCTGGAGGCATTCTGTAATCTGTGGACTTTCAAAGTGTTGATGAAACACAGAAATTGCCTTGGGATTGAATACAACAGCCACTATAAGAACTTTCCTCCATGGGAGTAATGTCTCAAACAGTCTACGCTTTGATCGTTCCCTGGAAGACCAGTAGTAGGTTCCGATGCACATCTTGAGGCATTCAGTAATCTGTGGACTATCAGACTCTTGATAAAACACAGAAATTCCATCTTCATTGAATACAACAGTCACCATGCGCACTTTCCTCCATGGGAGTAATGTCTCAAACAGTCTACGCTTTGATCGTTCCCTGGAAGACCAGTAGTAGTTTCCGATGCACATCTGGAGGCATTCTGTAATCTCTGGACAATCAGAGTGTTGATGAAACACAGAAATTGCATCGAGATTGAATACAACAGTCACCATGCGCACTTTCCTCCATGGGAGTGATGTCTCAAACAGTCTACGCTTTGATCGTTCCCTGGAAGTCCAGTAGTAGTTTCCGATGCACATCTGGAGGCATTCTGTAATCTCTGGACTATCAGAGTGTTGATGAAACACAGAAATTGCATCGAGATTGAATACAACAGTCACCATGCGCACTTTCCTCCATGGCAGTAATGTCTCAAACAGTCTACGCTTTGATCGTTCCCTGGAAGACCAGTAGTAGTTTCCGATGCACATCTGGAATCATTCTGTAATCTGTGGACTATCAGAGTGTTGATGAACCTCAGAAATTGCATTGGGATTGAATACGACAGTCACCATGCGCACTTTCCTCCATGAGAGCAATTTCTCAAACAGTATACGGTTTGATCGTTCCCTGGAAGACCAGTAGTACTTTCCGATACAAATCTGGAAGCATTCTGTAATCTGTGGACTATCTGAGTGTTTAGGAACACAGAAATTGCTTCGGGATTCAATACAACAGTCACCATGCGCACTTTCTTCCATGGGAGTATTGTCTCAAACAGTTTACGCTTTGATCGTTCCCTGAAAGACCAGTAGTAGTTTCCGATGCACATCTGGAGGCATTCTGTAATCTCTGGACTATCAGAGTGTTGATGAAACACAGAAATTGCATCGAGATTGAATACAACAGTCACCATGCGCACTTTCCTCCATGGGAGTGATGTCTCAAACAGTCTACGCTTTGATCGTTTATCGAAGACCAGTAGTAGTTTCCGATGCACATCTTGAGGCATTCTGTGATCTGTGGACTATCAGTGTTGATGAAACACAAAAATTGCATCGGGATTGAATACAACAGTCACCATAGGCACATTTCTCTATGGTAGTAATGTCTCAAACAGTCTGCGCTTAGATCGTTCCCTGGAAGACCAGTAGTAGTTTCAGATGCACATCTGCAAGCAATTTTTTAATCTGTGGACTATCAGAGTGTTGATGAAACACAGTTATCGCATCGGGATTGAATACAAGAGTCACCATGCGCACTTTCCTCCATGGGAGTAATGTCTCAAACAGTCTACGCTTTGATCGTTCTCAGGAAGACCAGTAGTAGTTTCCGATACACATCTGGAGCCATTCTGTAATCTGTGGACTATCAGAGTGTTTAGGAACACAGAAATTGCTTCGGGATTGAATACAACACTCACCATGGGCACTTTCCTCCATGGGAGTATTGTCTCAAACAGTTTACGCCTTGATCGTTCCCTGGAAGACCAGTAGTAGTTTCCGATGCACATCTGGAGGCATTCTGTAATCTGTGCACTATCAGAGTTTTGATGAAACACAGAAATTGCAACGGGATTGAATAAAACAGTCACCATGCGCACTTTCCTCCATGGGAGTAATGTCTCAAACAGTCTACGCTATGGTCGTTCCCTGGAAGACCAATGGTAGTTTCCCATGCACATCTGGAAGCATTATGTAATCTGTGGACTATCCGAGTGTTGATGAAACACAGTTATCGCATCGGGATTGAATACAACAGTCACCATGCGCACTTTCCTCAATGCGAGTAATATCTCAAACAGCCTACGCTTTGATCGTTTCCTGGAAGACCAGTAGAAGTTTCCGCTGCACATCTGGAGCCATTCTGTAATCTGTGGACTATCAGAGTGTTGATGAAACACAGAAATTGCATCGGGATTGAATTCAACAGTCACCATGCGCACTTTCCTCCATGGGAGTAATGACTCAAAGAGCTTACGCTTTGAACGTTCCCTGGCAGACCAGTATTAGTTTCTGATGCACATCTGGAGGCATTCTGTAATCTGTGTACCATCACAGTGTTGATGAAACACAGAAATTGCATCGGGAATGAATACAACAGTCACCATGCGCAGTTTCCTCCATGAGAGTAATGTCTCAAACAGTCTACGCTTTGATCGTTCACAGGAAGACCAGTAGTAGTTTCCGATACACATCTGGAGTCATTCTGTAATCTGTGGACTATCAGAGTGTTTTGGAACAGAGAAATTGCTTCGGGATTGAATACAACAGTCACCATGCACACTTTCCCCCATGGGAGAAATCTCTCAAACAGTCTGCGCTTTGATCGTTCCCAGGAAGACCAGTAGTAGTTTCGGATGCACATCTGGAGCCATTCTGTATTCAGTGGACAATCAGAATGTTGATGAAACACAGATATTGCATCAGGATTTAATACAACAGTCACCATGCGCACTTTCCTCCATGGGAGTAATGTCTCAAAGAGTCTACGCTTTGATCGTTCCCTGGAAGACCAGTAGTAGTTTCCTATGCACATCTACAAGCAATTTTTTAATCTGTGGACCATCAGAGTGTTGATGAAACATAGAAGTTGCATCGGGATTGATACAACAGTCACCATGCGCAGTTTCCTCCATGGGAGTAATGTGTCAAACAGTCTACGATTTGATCTTTCCCAGGACGACCAGTAGTAGTTTCCGATACAAATCTGGAAGCATTCTGTAATCTGTGGACTATCTGAGTGTTTAGGAACACAGAAATTGCTTCGGGATTGAATACAACAGTCACCATGCGCACTTTCCTCCATGGGAGTAATGTCTTAAACAGTCTACGCTTTGATCGTTCCCTGGAAGACCAGTAGTAGTTTCCGATGCACATCAGGAAGCATTCTGTAACCTGTGGACTATCAGAGTGTTGATGAAACACAGATATTGCATCGGGAGTGAATACAACAGTCACCATGGGCACTTTCCTCCATGGGAGTAATTCTCTAACAGTCTACGCTTTGATCGTTTCCTGGAAGACCAGTAGTAGCTTCCGATGCATATCTGGAGGCATCCTGTAATCTGTGGACCTTCAAAGTGTCGATGAAACACAGAAATTGCCTTGGGATTGAATACAACAGTCACCATGCGAACTTTCCTCCATGGGAGTAATGTCTCAAACAGTCTACGGTTTGATCGTTCCCTGTAAGAGCGGTAGTAGTTTCCGATGAACATCTGGAGGCATTCTGTAATCTGTGGACTATCAGAGTGTTCATGAAACACAGAAATTCCATCGGTATTGAATACAACAGTCACCATGCGCACTTTCCTCCATGGGAGTAATTCTCAAACAGCCTACGCTTTGATCGTTCCCTGGAAGACCAGTAGTAGTTTCCGATGCACATCTGGAGGCATTCTGTAATCTGTGGACTGTCAGAGTGTTGATGAAACACAGATATTGCATCGGGAGTGAATACAACAGTCACCATGCGCACTTTCCTCCATGGGAGTAAATCTCTAACAGTCTACGCTTCGATCGTTCCCTGGAAGACCAGTAGTAGCTTCCGATGCATATCTGGTTGAATTCTGTAATCTTTGGACAATAGAGTGTTGATGAAACACAGAAATTGCATCGGGATTGAATTCACCATAAGCACTTTCCTAAACGGGAGTAATGTCTCAAACAGTCTACGTTTTGATCTTTCCCTGGAAGACCAGTAGTAGTTTCCGATGCACATCTGGAGGCATTCTATATTCTGTGAACTATCAGACTGTTGATGAAACACAGAAATTCCATCGGGATTGAATACAACAGTCACCATGCGCACTTTCCTCCATGGGAGTAATGTCTCAAACAGTCTACGCTTTGATCGTTCCCTGGAAGACCAGTATTAGTTTCCGATGCACATCTGGTGTCATTCTGTAACCTTTGGACTATCAGAGTGTTGAAGAAACACAGAAATTGCATCGGGATTGAATACAACAGTCACCATGCGCACTTTCCTCCATGGAAGTAACGTCTCAAACAGTCTACGCTTTGATCGTTTCCTGGAAGACCAGTATTAGTTTCCGATGCACATCTGGTGGCATTCTGTAATCTGTGGACCATCAGAGTATTGATAAAACACAGAAATGGCATCGGGATTGAATACAACAGTCACCACGCGCTTTTTCCTCCACGGGAGTAATGTCTCAAACAGTCTACGTTTTGATCTTTCCCTGGAAGACCAGTAGTAGTTTCCGATGCACATCTGGAGGCATTCTATATTCTGTGAACTATCAGACTGTTGATGAAACACAGAAATTCCATCGGGATTGAATACAACAGTCACCATGCGCACTTTCCTCCATGGGAGTAATGTCTCAAACAGTCTACGCTTTGATCGTTCCCTGGAAGACCACTAGTAGTTTCCGATGCACATCTGGTGGCATTCTGTGATCTGTGGATTATCAGAGTGTCAATGAAACACAGAAATTGCATCGGGGTTGAATACAACAGTCACCATTCGCACTTTCCTCAATGTGAGTAATGTCTCAAAGAATATACGCCTTGATCGTTCCCTGAAAGACCAGTAGTAGTTTCCGATGCACATCTGGTGGCATTCTGTAATCTGTGGACTATCAGAGTGTTGATGAAACACAGAAATTGAATCGGGATTGAATTCACTATGCGCACTTTCCTAAACGGGAGTAATGTCTCAAACAGTCTACGCTTTGATTGTTCTCTGAAAGACCAGTAGTAGTTTCCGATGCACATCTGGTGGCATTCTGTAATCTGTGGATTATCAGAGTGTCAATGAAACACAGAAATTGCATCGGGGTTGAATACAACAGTCACCATTCGCACATTCCTTCATTGGAGTAATGTCTCAAACAGTCCACACTTTGTTCGTTCCCTGAAAGACCAGTAGTAGTTTCCGATGCACATCTGGTGGCATTCTGTAATCTGTGGACTATCAGAGTGTTGATGAAACACAGAAATTGAATCGGGATTGAATTCACTATGCGCACTTTCCTAAACGGGAGTAATGTCTCAAACAGTCTACGCTTTGATTGTTCTCTGAAAGACCAGTGGTAGTTTCCGATGGACATCTGGTGGCATTCTGTAATCTGTGGACTATCAGAGTGTTGATGAAACACAGAAATTGCATCGGGATTGAATTCAACAGTCACCATGCGCACTTTCCTCCATGGGAGTAATGTCTCAAAGAGACTACGCTTTGAACGTTCCCTGGCAGACCAGTAGTAGTTTCTGATGCACATCTGGAGGCATTCTGTAATCTGTGTACCATCACAGTGTTGATGAAACACAGAAATTGCATCGGGATTGAATACAACAGTCACCATGCGCAGTTTCCTCCATGAGAGTAATGTCTCAAACAGTCTACGCTTTGATCGTTCCCAGGAAGACCAGTAGTAGTTTCGGATGCACATCTGGAGCCATTCTGTATTCAGTGGACAATCAGAATGTTGATGAAACACAGATATTGCATCGGGAGTGATTACAACAGTCACCATGCGTACTTTCCTCCATGGGAGTGATGTCTCAAACAGTCTATGTTTTGGTCTTTCCCAGGAAGACCAGTAGTAGTTTCCGATGCACATCTGCAAGCAATTTTTTAATCTCTGGACTATCAGAGTGTTGATGAAACACAGAAATTGCATCGAGGATGAATACAAGAATCACCATGCGCACTTTCCTCCATGGGAGTAATGTCTCAAACAGTCTACGCTTTGATCGTTCCCTGGAAGACCAGTAGTAGTTTCCGATGCACATCTTGAGGCATTCTGTGATCTGTGGACTATCAGTGTTGATGAAACACAAAAATTGCATCGGGATTGAATACAACAGTCACCATAGGCACATTTATCTATGGTAGTAATGTCTCAAACAGTCTGCGCATAGATCGTTCCCTGGAAGACCAGTAGTAGTTTCAGATGCACATCTGCAAGCAATTTTTTAATCTGTGGACTATCAGAGTGTTGATGAAACACAGTTATCGCATCGGGATTGAATACAAGAGTCACCATGCGCACTTTCCTCCATGGGAGTAATGTCTCAAACAGTCTACGCTTTGATCGTTCTCAGGAAGACCAGTAGTAGTTTCCGATACACATCTGGAGCCATTCTGTAATCTGTGGACTATCAGAGTGTTTAGGAACACAGAAATTGCTTCGGGATTGAATACAACACTCACCATGGGCACTTTCCTCCATGGGAGTATTGTCTCAAACAGTTTACGCCTTGATCGTTCCCTGGAAGACCAGTAGTAGTTTCCGATGCACATCTGGAGGCATTCTGTAATCTGTGCACATTCAGAGTTTTGATGAAACACAGAAATTGCAACGGGATTGAATAAAACAGTCACCATGCGCACTTTCCTCCATGGGAGTAATGTCTCAAACAGTCTACGTTATGGTCGTTCCCTGGAAGACCAATAGTAGATTCCCATGCACATCTGGAAGCATTATGTAATCTGTGGACTATCCGAGTGTTGATGAAACACAGTTATCGCATCGGGATTGAATACAACAGTCACCATGCGCACTTTCCTCAATGCGAGTAATATCTCAAACAGCCTACGCTTTGATCGTTTCCAGGAAGACCAGTAGTAGTTTCCGCTGCACATCTGGAGCCATTCTGTAATCTGTGGACTATCAAAGTGTTGATGAAACACAGAAATTGCATCGGCATTGAATTCAACAGTCACCATGCGCACTTTCCTCCATGGGAGTAATGTCTCAAAGAGACTACGCTTTGAACGTTCCCTGGCAAACCAGTAGTAGTTTCTGATGCACATCTGGAGGCATTCTGTAATCTGTGTACCATCACAGTGTTGATGAAACACAGAAATTGCATCGGGATTGAATACAACAGTCACCATGTGCACTTTCCTCAATGCGAGTAATATCTCAAACAGCCTACGCTTTGATCGTTTTCTGGAAGACCAGTAGTAGTTTCCGCTGCACATCTGGAGCCATTCTTTAATCTGTGGACTATCAGAGTGTTGATGAAACACAGAAATTGCATCGGGATTGAATACAACAGTCACCATGCGCAGTTTCCTCCATGAGAGTAATGTCTCAAACAGTCTACGCTTTGATCGTTCTCAGGAAGACCAGTAGTAGTTTCCGATACACATCTGGAGGCATTCTGTAATCTGTGGACTATCAGAGTGTTTTGGAACACAGAAATTGCTTCGGGATTGAATACAACAGTCACCATGCACACTTTCCTCCATTGGAGAAATCTCTCAAACAGTCTGCGCTTTGATCGTTCCCAGGAAGACCAGTAGTAGTTTCGGATGCACATCTGGAGCCATTCTGTATTCAGTGGACAATCAGAATGTTGATGAAACACAGATATTGCGTCGGGAGTGATTACAACAGTCACCATGCGCACTTTCCTCCATGGGAGTGATGTCTCAAACAGTCTATGTTTTGGTCTTTCCCAGGAAGACCAGTAGCAGTTTTCGATGCACATCTGGAGGCATTCTGTAATCTGTGGACTATCAGAGTGTTGATGAAACACAGAAATTGCATCAGGATTTAATACAACAGTCACCATGCGCACTTTCCTCCATGGGAGTAATGTCTCAAAGAGTCTACGCTTTGATCGTTCCCTGGAAGACCAGTAGTAGTTTCCGATGCACATCTGCAAGCAATTTTTTAATCTGTGGACCATCAGAGTGTTGATGAAACATAGAAGTTGCATCGGGATTGATACAACAGTCACCATGCGCAGTTTCCTCCACGGGAGTAATGTGTCAAACGGTCTACGATTTGATCTTTCCCAGGACGACCAGTAGTAGTTTCCGATACAAATCTGGAAGCATTCTGTAATCTGTGGACTATCTGAGTGTTTAGGAACACAGAAATTGCTTCGGGATTGAATACAACAGTCACCATGCGCACTTTCTTCCATGGGAGTATTGTCTCAAACAGTTTACGCTTTGATCGTTCCCTGGAAGACCAGTAGTAGTTTCCGATGCACATCTGGAAGCATTCTGTAATCTCTGGAATATCAGAGTGTTGATGAAACACAGAAATTGCATCGAGAATGAATACAACAGTCACCATGCGCACTTTCCTCCATGGGAGTGATGTCTCAAACAGACTACGCTTTGGTCGTTCCCTGGAAAACCAGTAGTAGTTTCCGATGCAGATCTGGAGGCATTCTGTAATCTGTGGACTGCCAGAGTGTTGATGAAACACAGATATTGCATCCAGAATGAATACAACAGTCACCATGCGCACTTTCCTCCATGGGAGTAATGTCTTCAACAGTCTACGCTTTGATCGTTCCCTGGAAGACCAGTAGTAGTTTCCGATGCACATCAGGAAGCATTCTGTAATCTGTGGACTATCAGGGTGTCGATGAAACACAGATATTGCATCGGGAGTGAATACAACAGTCACCATGCGCACTTTCCTCCATGGGAGTAATTCTCTAACAGTCTACGCTTGGATCGTTTCCTGGAAGACCAGTAGTAGCTTCCGATGCATATCTGGAGGCATCCTGTAATCTGTTGACCTTCAAAGTGTCGATGAAACACAGAAATTGCCTTGGGATTGAATACAACAGTCACCATGCGAACTTTCCTCCATGGGAGTAATGTCTCAAACAGTCTACGATTTGATCGTTCCCTGTAAGAGCGGTAGTAGTTTCCGATGAACATCTGGAGGCATTCTGTAATCTGTGGACTATCAGAGTGTTCATGAAACACAGAAATTCCATCGGTATTGAATACAACAGTCACCATGCGCACTTTCCTCCATGGGAGTAATTCTCAAACAGTCTACGCTTTGATCGTTCCCTGGAAGTCCAGTAGTAGTTTCCGATGCATATCTCTAGGCATTCTGTAATCTGTGGACCTACAAAGTGTTGATGAAACACAGAAATTGCCTTGGGATTGAATACAACAGTCACTATGCGCACGTTCCTCCATGGGAGTAATGTCTCAAATAGTCTACGCTTTCATCGTTCCCTGGAAGACCACTAGTACTTTCTGATGCACATCTGGAGGCATTCAGTAATCTGTGGACTATCAGAGTGTTGATGAAACACAGAAATTGCATCGAGATTGAATACAACAGTCACCATGCGCGTTCTCATCCATGGGAGTGATGTCTCAAACAGCCTACGCTTTGATCGTTCCCTGGAAGACCAGTAGTAGTTTCCGATGCACATCTGGATGCATTCTGTAATCTGTGGACTTTCAGAGTGTTGACGAAACACAGATATTGCATCCGGATTGAATACAACAGTCACCATGCGCACTTTCCTCCATGGGAATAATGTCTCAAACAGTCTACGCTTTGATCGTTCCCTGGAAGACCAGTAGTAGTTTCCGATGCACATCTGGAAGCATTCTGTAATCTGTGGACTATCAGAGTGTTGATGAAACACAGATATTGCATCGGGAGTTAATACAATAGTCACCATGCGCACTTTCCTCCACGGGAGTAATTCTATAACAGTCTACGCTTTGATCGTTCCCTGGAAGACCGGTAGTAGCTTCCGATGCATATCTGGTTGAATTCTGTAATCTGTGGACAATGGAGTGTTGATGAAACACAGAAATTGCATCGGGATTGTATTCACCATAAGCACTTTCCTAAACGGGAGTAATGTCTCAAACAGTCTACGTTTGGATCTTTCCCTGGAAGACCAGTAGTAGTTTCCGATGCACATCTGGAGGCATTCTGTATTCTGTGAACTATCAGACTGTTGATGAAACACAGAAATTCCATCGGGATTGAATACAACAGTCACCATGCGCACTTTCCTCCATGGGAGTAATGTCTCAAACAGTCTACGCTTTGATCGTTCCCTTGAAGACCAGTATTAGTTTCCGATGCACATCTGATGTCATTCTGTAATCTTTGGACTATCAGAGTGTTGAAGAAACACAGAAATTGCATCGGGAGTGAATACAACAGTCACCATGCGCACTTTCCTCCATGGAAGTAACGTCTCAAACAGTCTACGCTTTGAACGTTTCCTGGAAGACCAGTATTAGTTTCCGATGCACATCTGGTGGCATTCTGTAATCTGTGGACCATCAGAGTATTGATAAAACACAGAAATGGCATCGGGATTGAATACAACAGTCACCACGCGCTTTTTCCTCCACGGGAGTAATGTCTCAAACAGTCTACGCTTTGATCGTTCCCTGGAAGACCACTAGTAGTTTCCGATGCACATCTGGTGGCATTCTGTAATCTGTGGATTATCAGAGTGTCAATGAAACACAGAAATTGCATCGGGGTTGAATACAACAGTCACCATTCGCACTTTCCTCCATTGGAGTAATGTCTCAAACAGTCCACGCTTTGATCGTTCCTTGGAAGGCCAGTAGTAGCTTCCGATGCACATCTGGTGGCCTTCTGTAATCTGTGGACTATCAGAGTGTTGATGAAACACTGAAATTGCATCGGGATTGAATACAACAGTCACCATGCGCATTGTCCTCAATGTGAGTAATGTCTCAAAGAATATACGCCTTGATCGTTCCCTGAAAGACCAGTAGTAGTTTCCGATGCACCTCTGGTGGCATTCTGTAATCTGTGGACTATCAGAGTGTTTATGAAACACAGAAATTGAATCGGGATTGAATTCACCATGCGCACTTTCCTAAACGGGAGTAATGTCTCAAACAGTCTACGCTTTGATTGTTCTCTGAAAGACCAGTAGTAGATTCCGATGCACATCTGGTGGCATTCTGTAATCTGTGGATTATCAGAGTGTCAATGAAACACAGAAATTGCATCGGGGTTGAATACAACAGTCACCATTCGCACTTTCCTCCATTGGAGTAATGTCTCAAACAGTCCACGCTTTGATCGTTCCTTGGAAGGCCAGTAGTAGTTTCCGATGCACATCTGGTGGCATTCTGTAATCTGTGGACTATCAGAGTGTTGATGAAACACAGGAATTGCATCGGGATTGAATTCACCATGCGCACTTTCCTAAACGGTAGTAATGTCTCAAACAGTCTACGCTTTGATTTTTCTCTGAAAGACCAGTAGTAGTTTCCGATGGACATCTGGTGGCATTCTGTAATCTTTGGACTATCAGAGTGTTGATGAAACACAGAAATTGCAACGGGATTGAATACAGCAGTCTCCATGCGCACTATCGTCCACGGGAGAAACGTCTCTAACAGTCTACGCTTTGATCGTTCCCTGGAAGACCAGAAGTTGATTCCGATGCACATCCCGTGGCATTCGGAAATATGTGGACCATCAGAGTGTTAATGAAACACAGAAATTGCATCGGGATTGAATACAACAGTCACCACGCGCACTTTCCTCCATGGGAGTAATGTCTCAAACAGTCTACGCTTTGATCGTACCCTGGAAGACCAGTAGTAGTTTCCGATGCACATCTGGTGGCATTCGGTAATCTGTGGACTATCAGACTGTTGATGAACACAGATATTGCATCCGGATTGAATACAACAGTCACCATTCGCACTTTCCTCCATGGGAGTAATGTCTCAAACAGTCCACGCTTTGATCGTTCCCTGGAAGTCCAGTAGTAGTTTCCGATGCACATCTTGTGGAATTCTGTAATCTGTGGATTATCAGAGTGTTGATGAAACACAGAAATTGCATCGGGATTGAATACAACAGTCACCATGCGCACTTTCCTCAATGTGAGTAATGTCTCAAACAATTTACGATTTTATCGTTCCCTGGAAGACCAGTAGTAGTTTCCGGTGCTCATCTGGTGGCATTCTGTAATCTGTGGACTATCAGAGTGTTGATGAAACACAGAAATTGCATCGGGATTGAATTCACCATGCGCACTTAACTCCACAGGAGTAATGTCTCAAACAGTGTACGCTTTGGTTGTTCTCTGGAAGACCAGTAGTAGATTCCGATGCACATCTGGTGGCATTCTGTAATCTGTAGACTATCAGACTGTTGTGAAACACAGTAATTGCATCGGGTTTGAATACAACAGTCACCATGCGCACTTTCCTCCATGGGAGTAATGTCTCAATTAGTCTACGCTTTCATCGTTCCCAGGAAGACCAGCAGTAGTTTCCGATGCACAGCTGGAGGCATTCGGTAATCTGTGGACTATCAGAGTGTTTATGAAACACAGAAATTGTATCGGGATTGAATACAACAGTCACCATACCCATTTTCCTCCATGGGAGCAATGTCTCAAACAGTCTACGCTTTGATCGTTCCCTGGAAGACCAGTAGTAGTTTCCGATGCACATCTGGAGGCATTCTGTAATCTGTTGACCTTCAAAGTGTTGATGAAACACAGAAATTGCATCGGGATTGAATACAGCAGTCACCATGCGCACTTTCCACCATGGGAGTTATGTCTCAAACAGTCTACGCTTTGATCGTTCCCTGGAAGACCAGTGGTAGTTTCCGATGCACATCTTTAGGCATTCTGTAATCTGTGGACTATCAGAGTGTTGATGAAACACAGAAATTGCATCGGGATTGAATACAACAGTCACCATGCGCACTTTCCTCCATGGAAGTAACGTCTCAAACAGTCTACGCTTTGATCGTTTCCTGGAAGACCAGTATTAGTTTCCGATGCACATCTGGTGGCATTCTGTAATCTGTGGACCATCAGAGTATTGATAAAATACAGAAATTGCATCGGGATTGAATACAACAGTCACCACGCGCACTTTCCTCCACGGGAGTAATGTCTCAAACAGTCTACGTTTTGATCGTACCCTGGAAGACCAGTAGTACTTTCCGATGCACATCTGGTGGCATTCTGTAATCTGTGGTCTATCAGAGTGTTGATGAAACACAGAAATTTCATCGGGATTGAATACAACAGTCACCATGCGCACTTTCCTCCATGGGAGTAATGTCTCAAACAGTCCACGATTTGATCGTTCCCTAGAAGACCAGTAGTAGCTTCCGATGCACATCTGGTGGCCTTCTGTAATCTGTGGACTATCAGAGTGTTGATGAAACACTGTAATTGCATCGGGATTGAATACAACAGTCACCATGCGCACTTTCCTCAATGTGAGTAATGTCTCAAAGAATTTACGCCTTGATCGTTCCCTGAAAGACCAGTAGTAGTTTCCGATGCACATCTGGTGGCATTCTGTAATCTGTGGACTATCAGAGTGTTGATGAATCACAGAAATTGCATCGGGATTGAATTCACCATGCGCACTTTCCTAAACGGTAGTAATGTCTCAAACAGTCTACGCTTTGATTGTTCTCTGAAAGACCAGTAGTAGTTTCCGATGGACATCTGGTGGCATTCTGTAATCTGTGGACTATCAGAGTGTTGATGAAACACAGAAGTTGCATCGGGATTGAATACAACAGTCACCATCCGCACTTTCCTCCTCGGGAGTAATGTCTGAAACAGTCTACGCTTTGATCGTTCTCAGGAAGACCAGTAGTAGTTTCCGATGAACTTCTGTAAGCATTCTGTAATCGGTGGACTATCAAAGTGTTGATGAGACACAGAAATTGAATCGGGATTGAATACAACTGTCACCATGCGCACTTTCCTCCATGGGAGTAGTGATTCAAACAGTCTACGCTTTGATCGTTCCCTTGAAGACCAGTAGTAGTTTCTGATGCACATCTGGAGGCATTCTGTATTCTGTTGACCTTCAAAATTTTGATGAAACACAGGAATTGCATCGGGAATGAATACAACAGTCACCACGCGCACTTTCCTCCACGGGAGTAATGTCTCAAACAGTCTACGTTTTGATCGTACCCTGGAAGACCAGTAGCACTTTCCGATGCACATCTGGTGGCATTCTGTAATCTGTGGTCTATCAGAGTGTTGATGAAACACAGAAATTTCATCGGGATTGAATACAACAGTCACCATGCGCACTTTCCTCCATGGGAGTAGTGTCTCAAACAGTCTACGCTTTGATCGTTCCCTTGAAGACCAGTAGTAGTTTCCGATGCACATCTGGAGGCATTCTGTAATCTGTTGACCTTCAAAATTTTGATGAAACACAGAAATTGCATCGGGTTTTAATACAACAGTCACCATTCGCACTTTCCTCCATTGGAGTAATGTCTCAAACAGTCCACGCTTTGATCGTTCCCTGGAAGGCCAGTAGTAGTTTCCGATGCACATATGGTGGCATTCTGTAATCTGTGGATTATCATAGTGTTGATGAAACACAGAAATTGCATCGGGATTGAATTCACCATAAGCACTTTCCTAAACGGGAGTAATGTCTCAAACAGTCTACGTTTTGATCTTTCAATGGAAGACCAGTAGTAGTTTCCGATGCACTTCTGGAGGCATTCTGTATTCTGTGAACTATCAGACTGTTGATGAAACACAGAAATTCCATCGGGATTGAATACAACAGTCACCATGCGCACTTTCCTCCATGGGAGTAATGTCTCAAACAGTCTACGCTTTGATCGTTCCCTGGAAGACCAGTATTAGTTTCCGATGCACATCTGGTGGCATTCTGTAATCTTTGGACTATCAGAGTGTTGAAGAAACACAGAAATTGCATCGGGATTGAATACAACAGTCACCATGCGCACTTTCCTCCATGGAAGTAACGTCTCAAACAGTCTACGCTTTGATCGTTTCCTGGAAGACCAGTATTAGTTTCCGATGCACATCTGGTGGCATTCTGTAATCTGTGGACCATCAGAGTATTGATAAAACACAGAAATGGCATCGGGATTGAATACAACAGTCACCACGCGCTTTTTCCTCCACGGGAGTAATGTCTCAGTCTACGCTTTGATCGTTCCCTGGAAGACCACTAGTAGTTTCCGATGCACATCTGGTGGCATTCTGTAATCTGTGGATTATCAGAGTGTCAATGAAACACAGAAATTGCATCGGGGTTGAATACAACAGTCACCATTCGCACTTTCCTCCATTGGAGTAATGTCTCAAACAGTCCACGCTTTGATCGTTCCTTGGAAGGCCAGTAGTAGCTTCCGATGCACATCTGGTGGCCTTCTGTAATCTGTGGACTATCAGAGTGTTGATGAAACACTGAATTTGCATCGGGATTGAATACAACAGTCACCATGCTCACTTTCCTCAATGTGAGTAATGTCTCAAAGAATTTACGCCTTGATCGTTCCCTGAAAGACCAGTAGTAGTTTCCGATGCACATCTGGTGGCATTCTGTAATCTGTGGACTATCAGAGTGTTGATGAAACACAGAAATTGAATCGGGATTGAATTCACCATGAGCACTTTCATAAACGGGAGTAATGTCTCAAACAGTCTACGCTGTGATTGTTCTCTGAAAGACCAGTAGTAGTTTCCGATGCACATCTGTTGGCATTCTGTAATCTGTGGATTATCAGAGTGTTGATGAAACACTGAAATTGCATCGGGATTGAATACAACAGTCATCATCCGCACTTTCCTCCTCGGGAGTAATGTCTCAAACAGTCTACGCTTTGATCGTTCCCAGGAAGACCAGTAGTAGTTTCCGATGCACTTCTGGAGGCATTCTGTAATCTGTGGACTAACAAAGTGTTGATGTAACACAGAAATTGAATCGGGATTGAATACAACAGTCACCATGCGCACTTTCCTCCATGGGAGTAGTGTCTCAAACAGTCTACGCTTTGATCGTTCCCTTGAAGACCAGTAGTAGTTTCCGATGCACATCTGGAGGCTTTCTGTAATCTGTGGACTAACAGAGTGTTGATGAACCGCAGAAATTGCATTTGGATTGAGTACAACAGTCACCATGCGCACTTTCCTCCATGGGAGCAATGTGTCAAACAGTCTACGCTTTGATCGTTCCCTGGAAGACCAGTAGTAGTTTCCGATGCACATCTGGAGGCATTCTGTAATCTGTTGACCTTCAAAATTTTGATGAAACACAGGAATTGCATCGGGATTGAATACAGCAGTCACCATGCGCACTTTCCTCCATGGGGGTAATGTCTCAAACAGTCTACGATTTGATCGTTCCCTGGAAGACCAGTGGTAGTTTCCAATGCACATCTGTAGGCATTCTGTAATCTGTGGACTATCAGAGTGTTGATGAAACAGAGAAATTGCACGGGATTGAATACAACAGTGACCATGCGCACTTTCCGCCATGGGAGTAATGTCTCATTCAGTCTACATTTTGATCTTTCCCTGGAAGACCAGTAGTAGTTTCCGATGCACATCTGGAGGCATTCTGTATTCTGTGAACTATCAGACTGTTGATGAAACACAGAAATTCCATCGGGATTGAATACAACAGTCACCATGCGCACTTTCCTCCATGGGAGTAATGTCTCAAACAGTCTACGCTTTGATCGTTCCCTGGAATACCAGTATTAGTTTCCGATGCACATCTGGAGGCATTCTGTAATCTTCGGACCATAAGACTGTTGATGAAACACAGAAATTGCATCGGGATTGAATACAACAGTCACCATGCGCACATTCCTCCATGGGAGCAATGTCTCAAAGAGTTTACGCTCTGATCGTTGCCTGGAAGACCAGTAGTAGTTTCCGATGCACATCAGGAGGCATTCTGTAATCTGTGGACTATCAGAGTGTTGATGAAACACAGATATTGCATCGGGATTGAATACAACAGTCACCAATGCGCACTTTCCTCCACGGGAAAATGTCTCAAACAGTCTACACTTTGATCGTTCCCTGGAAGACCAGTAGATGGTTCCGATGCTTATCTGGAGGCATTCTGTAATCTGTGGACTATAAGACTGTTGATGAAACACACAAAGTGCATCGGGATTGAATACAACAGTCACCATGCGCACTTTCCTCCATGGGAGTAGTGTCTCAAACAGTATACGCTTTGATCGTTCCCTGGAAGACCAGTAGTAGTTTCCGATTCACATCTGGAGGCATTATGTAATCTGTGGACTATCAGAGTGTTGATTACCACAGAAATTGCATTGGGATTGAATACAACAGTCACCATGCGCACATTCCTCCATTGGAGCAATGTCTCAAACAGTCTACGCTTTGATCGTTCCCTCTAAGACCAGTAGTAGTTTCCGATGGACATCTGGAGGCATTCTGTAATCTGTTGACCTTCAAAGTGTTGATGAAACACAGAAATTGCATCGGGATTGAATACAGCAGTCACCATGCGCACTTTCCTCCATGGGGGTAATGTCTCAAACAGTCTACGCTTTGATCGTTCCCTGGAAGACCAGCGGTAGTTTCCGATGCACATCTAAAGGCATTCTCTAATCTGTGGACTATCAGAGTGTTGATGAAACACAGAAATTGCATCGGGATTGAATACAACAGTCACCATGCGCACTTTCCTCCATGGAAGTAATGTCTCAAACAGTCTACGCTTTAATCGTTCCCTGGAAGACCAGAAGTTGTTTCCGATGCACATCTGGAGGCATTCTGTAATCTGTGGACTATCAGAGTGTTGATGAAACACAGATATTGCATCGGGATTAAGTACAACAGTCACCATGCGCACGTTCCTCCATGGGACTAGTGTCTCCAACAGTCTACGCTTTGATCGTTCCCTTGAGGACCAGTAGTAGTTTCCGATGCACATCTGGAGGCATTCTGTAATCTGTGGACTATCAGAGTGTTGATGAACCACTGAAATTGCATTGGGATTGAATACAACAGTCACCATGCGCACTTTCCTCCATGGGAGCAATGTCTCAAACAGTCTACGTTTTGATTGTTCCCTGTAAGACCAGTAGTAGTTTCCGATGCACATCTGGAGGCATTCTGTATTCTGTTGACCTTCAAAGTGTTGATGAAACACAGAAATTGCATCGGGATTGAATACAACAGTCACCACGCGTCCTTTCCTCCACGGGAGTAATGTCTCAAACAGTCTACGCTTTGATCGTTCCCTGGAAGACCACTAGTAGTTTCCGATGCACATGTGGTGGCATTCTGTAATCTGTGGACTATCAGAGTGTTGATGAAACACAGAAATTGCATCGGGGTTGAATACAACAGTCACCATTCGCACTTTCCTCCATGTGAGTGATGTCTCAAACAGTCCACGCTTTGATCGTTCCCTGGAAGGCCAGCAGTAGCTTCCGATGCACATCTGGTGGCCTTCTGTAGTCTGTGGACTATCAGAGTGTTGATGAAACACTGAAATTGCATCGGGATTGAATGCAGCAGTCACCATGCGCACTTTCCTCCATGGGAGTAATGTCTCAAACAGTCTACACTTTGATCGTTCTCTGGAAGACCAGTAGTAGTTTCATATATACATCTGGATTCATTCTGTAATCTGTGGACTATCAGAGTGTTGACGAACCACAGAAATTGCATTGGGATTGAATACAACAGTCACCATGCGCACTTTCCTCCATGGGAGCAATGTCTCAAACAGTCTACGCTTTGATCGTTCCCTGTAAGACCAGTTGTAGTTTCCGATGCACATCTGGAGGCATTCTGTAATCTGTTGACCTTCAACATTTTGATGAAACACAGGAATTGCATCGGGATTGAATACAGCATTCACCATGCGCACTTTCCTCCATGGGAGTAATGTCTCAAACAGACTACGATTAGATCGTTCCCTGGAAGACCAGTGGTAGTTTCCAATGCACATCTGTAGGCATTCTGTAATCTGTGGACTATCAGAGTGTTGATGAAACAGAGAAATTGCACGGGATTGAATACAACAGTGACCATGCGCACTTTCCTCCATGGGAGTAATGTCTCAAACAGTCCACGCTTTGAACGTTCCCTGGAAGGCCAGTAGTAGCTTCCGATGCACATCTGGTGGCCTTCTGTAATCTGTGATCTATCAGAGTGTTGATGAAACACTGAAATTGCATCTGGATTGAATACAACAGTCACCATGCGCACTTACCTCAATGTGTGTTATGTCTCAAAGAATTTACGCCTTGATCGTTCCCTGGAAGAAAAGTAGTAGTTTCCGATGCACATCTGGTGGCATTCTGTAATCTGTGGACTATCAGAGTGTTGATGAAACACAGAAATTGCATCGGGATTGAATTCACCATGCGCACTTTCCTAAACGGGAGTAATGTCTCAAACAGTCTACGTTTTGATCGTTCCCTGGAAGACCAGTAGTAGTTTCCGATGCACATCTGGAGGCATTCTGTAATCTGTGGACTATAAGACTGTTGATGAAACACAGAAATTGCTTCGGGATTGAATACAAATGTCACCTTGCGCACTTTCCTCCACGGTTGCAATGTCTCAATGAGTTTACGTTTTGCTCGTTCCCTGGAAGACCAGTAGTAGTTTCCGATGCACATCTGGAGGCATTCTGTAATCTGAGGACTATCAGACTGTTGATGAAAAACAGAAATTGCATTGGGATTGAATACAACAGTCACCATGCGCACTTACCTTCAATGGAGCAATGTCTCAAACAGTCTACGATTGATCGTTCCCTGGAAGACCAGTAGTAGTTTCCGATGCACATCTGGTGGCATTCTGTAATCTGTGGACCATCAGAGTGTTGGTGAAACACAGAAATTGCATCGGGATTGAATACAACAGTCACCATGCGCACTTTCCTCCACGAGAGTAATGTCTCAAACAGCTTACGTTTTGATCGATCCCTGGAAGACCACTAGTAGTTTCCGATGCACATCTGGTGGCATTCTGTAATCTGTGGACTATCAGAGTGTTGATGAAACACCGGGATTGAATTCACCATGCGCACTTTCCTAAACGGGAGTAATGTCTCAAACAGTCTACGCTTTGATTGTTCTCTGAAAGACCAGTAGTAGTTTCTGATGCACATCTGCTGGCATTCTGTAATCTGTGGACTATCAGAGTGATGATGAATCACAGAAATTGCATCGCGATTGAATACAACAGTCACCATCTGGACTTTCCTCCTCGGGAGTAATGTCTCAAACAGTCTACGCTTTGATTGTTCTCTGGAAGACCAGTAGTAGTTTCCGATGCACATCTGGTGGCATTCTGTAATCTGTGGACTAACAGAGTGTTGATGAAACACAGAAATTGCATCGGGATTGAATACAACAGTTACCATGCGCACTTTACTCCATGGGAGTAATGTCTCAAACAGTCTACGCTTTGATCGTTCCCAGGAAGACCAGTTGTAGTTTCCGATGCACTTCTGGAGGCATTCTGTAATCTGTGGACTATCAAAGTGTTGATGAAACACAGAAATTGAATCGGAATTGAATACAACAGTCACCATGCGCACTTCCCTAGATGGGAGTAATGTCTCAAACAGTCTACGCTTTGATCGTTCCCTGGAAGACCAGAAGTAATTTCCGATGCACATCTGGAGGTATTCTGTAATCTGTGGACTATCAGAGTGTTGATGACCCACAGAAATTGCATTGGGATTAAATACAACAGTCACCATGCGCACTTTCCTACATGGCGAACAATGTCTCAAACAGTCTACGCTTTGATCGTTCCATGGAAGACCAGTAGTAGTTTCCGATGCACATCTGGAGGCATTCTGTAATCAGTTGACCTTCAAAGTGTTGATTAAACACAGAAATTGCATCGGGATTGAATACAGCGGTCACCATGCGCACTTTCCTCCATGGGAGTAATGTCTCAAACAGTCTACGTTTTGATCGTTCCCTTTAAAACCAGTGGTAGCTTACGATGCACATCTATAGGCATTTTGTAATCTGTGGACTATCAGAGTGTTGATGAAACACAGAAATTGCATCGGGATTGAATACAACAGTCACCTTGCGCACTTTCCTCCATGGGAGTAATGTCTTAAACAGTATACGCTTTGATCGTTCCCTGGAAGACCAGTAGTAGTTTCCGATGCACATCCGGAGGCATTCTGTAATCTGTGGACTATCAGACTGTTGATGAAACACAGAAATTCCATCGGGATTGAATACAACATTCACCATGCGCACTTTCCTCAATGGGAGTAACGTCTCAAACAGTCTACGATTTGATCGTTCCCTGGAAGACCAGTAGTAGTTTGCGATGCACATCTGGAGGCATTCTGTAATCTGTGGACTATAAGACTGTTGATGAAACACAGAAATTGCATCGGGAATGAATACAACAGTCACCATGCGCACTTTCCTCCATGGGAGTAATGTGTCAAACAGTCTACGCTTTGATCGTTCCCTGGAAGACCAGTGGTAGCTTACGATGCACATCTATAGGCATTTTGTAATCTGTGGACTATCAGAGTGTTGATGAAACACAGAAATTGCATCGGGATTGAATACAACAGTCACCTTGCGCACTTTCCTCCATGGGAGTAATGTCTCAAACAGTCTACGCTTCGATCGTTCCCTGGAAGACCAGTAGTAGTTTCCGATGCACATCTGGAGGCAATCTGTAATCTGTGGACTATCAGACTGTTGATGAAACACAGAAATTCCATCGGGATTGAATACAACAGTCACCACGCGCATTTTCCTCCATGGGAGTAATGTCTCAAACAGTCTACGCTTTGATCGTTCCCTGGAAGACCAGTAGTAGTTTCCGATGCACATCTGGATGCATTCTGTAATCTGTGGACTATCAGAGTGTTGATGAACCACAGAAATTGCATTGGGATTAAATACAACAGTCACCATGCGCACTTTCCTCCATGGCTAGCAATGTCTCAAATAGTCTACGCTTTGATCGTTCCCTGAAAAACGAGTAGTAGTTTCCGATGCACATTTGGTTTGCATTCTGTAATCTGTGGACTATCAGAGAGTTGATGAAACACAGAAATTGCATTGGGATGAATTCAACATGCGCACTTTCCTCCACTGGCGTAATGCCTCAAACAGTCTACGATTTTATTGTTCTCTGGAAGACCAGTAGTAGTTTCCGATGCACATCTGGTAGCATTTTGTAATCTGTGGACTATCAGAGTGTTGATGAAACACAGAAATTGCATCGGGATTGAATACAATAGTCACCATGCGCACTTTCCTCCACCGGAGTAATGTCTCAAACAGTCTACGCTTTGATCGTTCCCTGGAAGACCAGTAGTAGTTTCCGATGAACATTTGGTGGCATTTCGTTATCTGTGGACTATCAGAGAGTTGATGAAACACAGAAATTGCATTGGGATGAATTCAACATACGCACTTTCCTCCACTGGCGTAATGCCTCAAACAGTCTACGATTTTATTGATCTCTGGAAGACCAGTAGTAGTTTCCGATGCACATCTGGTAGCATTTTGTAATCTGTGGACTATCAGAATGTTGATGAAACACAGAAATTGCATCGGGATTGAACACAATAGTCACCATGCGCACTTTCCTCCACCGGAGTAATGTCTCAAACAGTCTACGCTTTGATCGTTCCCTGGAAGACCAGCAGTAGTTTCCGATGCACATCTGGTGGCATTCTGTAATCTATGGACTATCAGAGTGTTGATGAAACAAAGAAATTGCATCGGCATTGAATACAACAGTCACCATGCGCACTTTCCTCCATGGAAGTAATGTCTCAAACAGTCTACACTTTGATCGTTCCCTGGAAGACCAGTATTAGTTTCCGATGCACATCTGGTGGCATTCTGTAATCTGTGAACCATCAGAGTATTGATGAAACACAGAAATTGCATCGGGATTAAATACAACAGTCACCACGCGCACTTTCCTCCACGGGAGTAATGTCTCAAACAGTCTACGCTTTGATCGTTCCCTGGAAGACCAGTAGGATTTTCCGATGTACATCTGGTGGCATCCTGTAATCTGTGGTCTATCAGAGTGTTGATGAAACACAGAAAATGCATCGGGATTAAATACAACAGTCACCATGCGCACTTTCCTCCATGGGAGTAATGTCTCAAACAGTCTACGATTTGATCGTTCCCTGGAAGACCAGTAGTAGTTTCCGATGCACATCTGGAGGCATTCTGTAATCTGTGGACTATAAGACTGTTGATGAAACACAGAAATTGCATCGGGATGGAATACAACAGTCACCATGCGCACTTTCCTCCATGGGAGTAATGTCTCAAACAGTCTACGCTTTGATCGTTCCCTGGAAGACCAGTAGTAGTTTACGATGCACATCTGGAGGCATTCTGTAATCTGTGGACTATAAGACTGTTGATGAAACACAGAAATTGCATCGGGATTGAATACAAACGTCACCATGCGCACTTACCTTCAAGGGAGCAATGTCTCAAACAGTCTACGATTGATCGTTCCCTGGAAGACCAGTAGTAGTTTCCGATGCACATCTGGTGGCGTTCTGTAATCTGTGGACCATCAGAGTGTTGGTGAAACACAGAAATTCCATCGGGATTGAATACAACAGTCACCACGCGCACTTTCCTCCACGGGAGTAATGTCTCAAACAGTCTACGCTTTGATCGATCCCTGGAAGACCAGTAGTAGTTTCCGATGCACATCTGGTGGCATTCTGTAATCTGTGGACTGTCAGAGTGTTGATGAAAAACAGAAATTGCATCGGGATTGAATACAACATTCACCATTCGCACTTTCGTCCATGGGAGTAATGTCACAAACAGTCCACGCTTTGATCGTTCCCTGGAAGACCACAAATAGCTTCCGATGCACATCTGGTGGCCTTCTGTAATCTGTGGACTATCAGAGTGTTGATGAAACACAGAAATTGCATCGGGATTGAATACAACAGTCGCCATGCGCACTTTCCTCCATGGGAGTAGTGCCTCAAACAGTCTACGCTTTGATTGTTCCCTTGAAGACCAGTAGTAGTTATCGATTCACATCTGGAGGCATTCTGTAATTGTGGACTATAAGACTGTTGATGAAACACAGAAATTGCATCGGGAATGAATACAACAGTCACCATGCGCACTTTCCTCCATGGGAGTAATGTGTCAAACAGTCTACGCTTTGATCGTCCCCTGGAAGACCAGTGGTAGCTTACGATGCACATCTATAGGCATTTTGTATTCTGTGGACTATCAGAGTGTTGGTGAAACACAGAAATTGCATCGGGATTGAATACAACAGTCACCCTGCGCAATTTCCTCCATGGGAGTAATGTCTAAAAACAGTCTACGCTTTGATCGTTCCCTGGAAGACCAGTAGTAGTTTCCGATGCACATCCGGAGGCATTCTGTAATCTGTGGACTATCAGACTGTTGATGAAACACAGAAATTCCATCGGGATTGAATACAACAGTCACCACGCGCATTTTCCTCCATGGGAGTAATGTCTCAAACAGTCTACGCTTTGATCGTTCCCTGGAAGACCAGTAATAGTTTCCGATGCACATCTGGAGGCATTCTGTAATCTGTGGACTATCAGACTGTTGATGAACCACAGAAATTGCATTGGGATTAAATACAACAGGCACCATGCGCACTTTCCTCCATGGCGAGCAATGCCTCAAACAGTCTACGCTTTGATCGTTCCCTGCAAGACCAGTAGTAGTTTCCGATGCACATCTGGAGGCATTCTGTAATCTGTTGACCTTCAAAGTGTTGATTAAACACAGAAATTGCATCGGGATTGAATACAGCGGTCACCATGCGCACTTTCCTCCATGGGAGTAATGTCTCAAACAGTCTACGTTTTGATCGTTCCCTGGAAAACCAGTGGTAGCTTACGATGCACATCTATAGGCATATTGTAATCTGTGGACTATCAGAGTGTTGATGAAACACAGAAATTGCATCGGGATTGAATACAACAGTCGCCTTGCGCACTTTCCTCCATGGGAGTAATGTCTCAAACAGTTTACGCTTTGATCGTTCCCTGGAAGACCAGTAGTAGTTTCCGATGCACATCTGGAGGCATTCTGTAATCTGTGGACTATCAGACTGTTGATGAAACACAGAAATTCCATCGGGATTGAATACAGCGGTCACCATGCGCACTTTCCTCCATGGGAGTAATGTCTCAAACAGTCTACGTTTTGATCGTTCCCTGGAAAACCAGTGGTAGCTTACGATGCACATCTATAGGCATTCTGCAATCTGTGGACCATCAGAGTGTTGATGAAACACAGAAATTGCATCGGGATTGAATACAACAGTCACCGTGCGCACCTTCCTCAATGTGTGTAATGTCTCAAACAATTTACGCTTTGATCGTTCCCTGGAAGACCAGTAGTAGTTTCCGATGCACATTTGGTTTGCATTCTGTAATCTGTGGACTATCAGAGACTTGATGAAACACAGAAATTGCATTGGGATGAATTCAACATGCGCACTTTCCTCCACTGGCGTAATGCCTCAAACAGTCTACGATTTTATTGTTCTCTGGAAGACCAGTAGTAGTTTCCGATGCACATCTGGTAGCATTTTGTAATCTGTGGACTATCAGAGTGTTGATGAAACACAGAAATTGCATTGGGATTGAATACAATAGTCACCATGCGCACTTTCCTCCACCGGAGTAATGTCTCAAACAGTCTACGCTTTGATCGTTCCCTGGAAGACCAGTAGTAGTTTCCGATGCACATTTGGTGGCATTCTGTAACCTGTGGACTATCAGAGAGTTGATGAAACACAGAAATTGCATTGGGATGAATTCAGCATGCGCACTTTCCTCCACTGGCGTAATGCCTCAAACAGTCTACGATTTTATTGTTCTCTGGAAGACCAGTAGTAGTTTCAGATGCACATCTGGTAGCATTTTGTAATCTGTGGACTATCAGAGTGTTGATGAAACACAGGAATTGCATCGGGATTGAACACAATAGTCACCATGCACACTTTCCTCCACCGGAGTAATGTCTCAAACAGTCTACGCTTTGGTCGTTCCCTGGAAGACCAGCAGTAGTTTCCGATGCACATCTGGTGGCATTCTGTAATCTATGGACTATCAGAGTGTGGATGAAACAAAGAAATTGCATCGGCATTGAATACAACTGTCACCATGCGCACTTTCCTCAATGTGAGTAATGTCTCAAACAATTTACGTTTTGATCGTTCCCTGGAAGACCAGTAGTAGTTTCTGATGCACATCTGGTGGCATTCTGTAATCTGTGAACTATCAGAGTGTTGATGAAACATAGAAATTGCATCGGGATTGAATTCACCATGCCCACTTTCCTCCACCGGAGTAATGTCTCAAACAGTCTACGCTTTGATTGTTCTCTGGAAGACAAGTAGTAGTTTCCGATGCACATCTGGTTGCATTCTGTAATCTGTGGACTATCGGAGTGTTGATGAAACACAGAATTTGAATCGGGATTGAATACAACAGTCACCATGCGCACTTTCCTCCACGGGAGTAATGTCTCAAACAGTCTACGCTTTGATAGTTCCCTGGAAGACCAGTAGTAGTTTCCGATGCACATCTGGTGGCATTCTGCAATCTGTGGACTATCAGAGTATTGATGAAACACAGAAATTGCATCGGCGTTGAATACAACAGTCACCATGCGCACTTTCCTCCATGGGAGTAATTTCTCAAACAGTCTACGCTTTGATCGTTCCTGGAAGACCAGTAGTAGTTTCTGATGCACATCTGGAGGCATTCTGCAATCTGTGGACTATAAGACTGTTGATGAAACACAGAAATTGCATCGGGATTGAATACAACAGTCACCATGCGCACTTTCCTCCACGGGAATAATGTCTCAAACAGTCTACGCTTTGATCGTTCCCTGGAAGACCAGTAGTAGTTTCAGATTCACGTCTGGTGGCATTCTGTAATCTGTGGACTATCAGACTGTTGATGAAACACAGAAATTGCATCGGGATTGAATACAACAGTCACCATGCACACTTTCCTTCATGGGACTAATGTCTCAAACAGTCTACGATTTGATCGTTCCCTGGAAGACCAGTAGTAGTTTCTGATGCACATCTGGAGGCATTCTGCAATCTGTGGACTATAAGACTGTTGATGAAACACAGAAATTGCATCGGGATTGAATACAACAGTCACCATGCGCACTTTCCTCCATGGGAGCAATGTCTCAAAGAGTTTAGGCTCTGATCGTTCCCTGGAAGACCAGTAGTAGTTTCCGATGCACATCTGGTGGCATTCTGTAATCTGTGGACTATCAGAGTATTGATGAAACACAGAAATTTGCATCGGGATTGAATTCACCATGCGCACCTTCCTCCACCGGAGTAATGTCTCAAAAAGTCTACGCTTTGATTGTTCTCTGGAAGACCAGTAGTAGTTTCCAATGCACATCTGGTGGCATTTTGTAATCTGTGGACTATCAGAGAGTTGATGAAACACAGAAATTGCATCGGGATTGAATACAACAGTCACCATGCGCACTTTCCTCCACCGGAGAAATGTCTCAAACAGTCTACCCTTTGATCGTTCCCGTTAAGACCAGTAGTAGTTTCCGATGCACATCTGGTGGCATTCTGTAATCAGTGGACTATCAGAGTGTTGATAAAACACAGAAATTACATCGGCATTAAATACAACAGTCACCATGCGCACTTTCCTCCATGGGAGTAATGTCTCAAACAGTCTACGCTCTGATAGTTCCAGGAAGACCAGTAGTAGTTTCCGGTGCACATCTGGTGGCATTCTGTAATGTGTGGACTATCAGAGTGTTAATGAAACACAGAAATTGCATTTGGATTGAATACAACAGTCTCCATCCGCACTTTCCTCCATGGGAATAATGTTTTAAAACAGTCTACGATTTGATCGTTCCCTGGAAGACCAGTAGTAGTTTCCGATGCAAATCTAGAGGCATTCTGTAATCTGTGGACTATCAGACTGTTGATGAAACACAGAAATTCCATCGTGATTAAATACAATAGTCACCATGCGCACTTCCCTCCATGAGAGTAATGTCTCAAACAGTCTACGCTTTGATCGTTCCCTGGAAGACTAGAAGTAGTTTCCGATGCACAACTGGAGGCATTCTGTAATCTGTGGACTATCAGAGTGTTGACGAAACACAGATATTGCATCGGGATTGAATACAAAAATCACCATACGCACTTTCCTCCATGGGAGTGATGTCTCAAACAGTCTACGCTTTGATCGTTCTCTCTAAGACCAGTATTAGATTCCGATGGACATCTGGTGGCATTCTGTAATCTGTGGACCATCAGAGTGTTGATGAAACACAGAAATTGCATCGGGATTGAATACAACAGTCACCATGCGCACCTTCCTCAATGTGTGTAATGTCTCAAACAATTTACGCTTTGATCGTTCCCTGGAAGACCAGTAGTAGTTTCCGATGCACATTTGGTGGCATTCTGTAATCTGTGGACTATCAGAGTGTTGATGAAACAATGAAATTGCATCGGCATTGAAAAAACAGTCACCATGCGCACTTTCCTCCATGGAAGTAATGTCTCAAACAGTCTACACTTTGATCGTTCCCTGGAAGACCAGTATTAGTTTCCGATGCACATCTGGTGGCATTCTGTAATCTGTGGACCATCAGAGTATTGACGAAACACAGAAATTGCATCGGGATTAAATATAACAGTCACCACGCGCACTTTCCTCCACGGGAATAATGTCTCAAACAGTCTGCGCTTTGATCGTTCCCTGGAAGACCAGCAGTAGTTTCCGATGCACATCTGGTGGCATTCTGTAATCTATGGACTATCAGAGTGTTGATGAAACAATGAAATTGCATCGGCATTGAAAAAACAGTCACCATGCGCACTTTCCTCCATTTAAGTAATGTCTCAAACAGTCTACACTTTGATCGTTCCCTGGAAGACCAGTATTAGTTTCCGATGCACATCTGGTGGCATTCTGTAATCTGTGGACCATCAGAGTATTGATGAAACACAGAAATTGCATCGGGATTAAATATAACAGTCACCACGCGCACTTTCCTCCACGGGAATAATGTCTCAAACAGTCTACGCTTTGATCGTTCCCTGGAAGACCAGTAGTAGTTTCAGATGCACGTCTGGTGGCATTCTGTAATCTGTGGACTATCAGTCTGTTGATGAAACACAGAAATTGCATCGGGAGTGAATACAACAGTCACCATGCACACTTTCCTTAATGGGAGTAATGTCTCAAACAGTCTACGATTTGATCGTTCCCTGGAAGACCAGTAGTAGTTTCCGATGCACATCTGGAGGCATTCTATAATCTGTGGACTATCAGACTGTTGATGAAACACAGAAATTCCATCGGAATTGAATACAACAGTCACCATGCGCACTTTCCTCCAAGGGAGTAATGTCTCCAACAGTCTACGATTTAATCGTTCCCTGGAAGACCAGAAGAAGTTTCCGATGCACTACTGGAGGCATTCTGTAATCTGTGGACTATCAGAGTGTTGATGAAACACAGAAATTGCATCGCGAATGAATATAACAGTCACCACGCGCACTTTCCTCCACGGGAGTAATGTCTCAGACAGTCTACGCTTTGATCGTTCCCTGGAAGACCAGTAGTAGTTTCCGATGCACATCTGGTGGCATTCTGTAATCTGTGGACTATCAGAGTGTTGATGAAACACATAAATTGCATCCGGATTAAATGCAACAGTCACCATTCGCACTTTCCTCCATGGGAGTAATGTCTCAAATAGTCCACATTTTGATCGTTCCCTGGCTGACCAGTAGTAGTTTCCGATGCACATCTGGTGGCATTCTGTAATCTGTGGACTATCAGAGTATTGATGAAACACAGAAATTGCATCGGGATTGAATACAACTGTCACCATGCGTACTTTCCTCAATGTGAGTAATGTCTCAAACAATTTACGCTTTGATCGTTCCCTGGAAGACCAGTAGTAGTTTCTGATGCACATCTGGTGGCATTCTGTAATCTGTGGACTATCAGAGTGTTGATGAAACAAAGAAATTGCATCGGGATTGAATTCACCATGCCCACTTTCCTCCACCGGAGTAATGTCTCAAACAGTCTACGCTTTGATTGTTCTCTGGAAGACCAGTAGTAGTTTCCGATGCACATCTGGTTGCATTCTGTAATCTGTGGACTATCGGAGTGTTGATGAAACTCAGAAATTGCATCGGAATTGAATACAACTGTCACCATGCGCACTTTCCTCCACGGGAATAATGTCTCAAACAGTCTACGCTTTGATCGTTCCCTGGAAGACCAGTAGTAGTTTCAGATGCACATCTGGTGCCATTCTGCAATCTGTGGACTATCAGAGTATTGATGAAACACAGAAATTGCATCGGCATTGAATACAACAGTCACCATGGGCACTTTCCTCCATGGGAGTAATTTCTCAAACAGTCTACGATTTGATCGTTCCTGGAAGACCAGTAGTAGTTTCCGGTGCATATCTCGTGGCATTCTGTAATCCGTGTACTATGAGAGTGTTGATGAAACACAGAAATTGCATCGGGATTGAATACAACTGTCACCATGCGCACTTTCCTCCACGGGAATAATGTCTCAAACAGTCTACGCTTTGATCGTTCCCTGGAATACCAGTAGTAGTTTCAGATGCATGTCTGGTGGCATTCTGTAATCTGTGGACTAGCAGACTGTTGATGAGACACAGAAATTGCATCGGGATTGAATACAACAGTCACCATGCACACTTTCCTTCATGGGAGTAATGTCTCAAACAGTCTACGATTTGATCGTTCCCTGGAAGACCAGTAGTAGTTTCTGATGCACATCTGGAGGCATTCTGTAATCTGTGGACTATCAGAGTGTTGATGAAACAATGAAATTGCATCGGCATTGAATAGAACAGTCACCATGCGCACTTTCCTCCATGGAAGTAATGTCTCAAACAGTCTACACTTTGATCGTTCCCTGGAAGACCAGTATTAGTTTCCGATGCACATCTGGTGGCATTCTGTAATCTGTGGACTATCAGACTGTTGATGAGACACAGAAATTGCATCGGTATTGAATACAACAGTCACCATGCACACTTTCCTTCATGGGAGTAATGTCTCAAACAGTCTACGATTTGATCGTTCCCTGGAAGACCAGTAGTAGTTTCTGATGCACATCTGGAGGCATTCTGTAATCTGTGGACTATAAGACTGTTGATGAAACACAGGAATTGTATCGGGATTGAATTCACCATGCGCACCTTCCTCCACCAGAGTAATGTCTCAAACCGTCTACGTTTTGATCGTTCCCTGGAAAACCAGTGGTAGCTTACGATGCACATCTATAGGCATATTGTAATCTGTGGACTATCAGAGTGTTGATGAAACACAGAAATTGCATCGGGATTGAATACAACAGTCACCCTGCGCACTTTCCTCCATGGGAGTAATGTCTCAAACAGTCTACGCCTTGATCGTTCCCTGGAAGACCAGTAGTAGTTTCCGATGCACATCTGGAGGCATTCTGTAATCTGTGGACTATCAGACTGTTGATGAAACACAGAAATTCCATCGGGATTGAATACAGCGGTCACCATGCGCACTTTCCTCCATGGGAGTAATGTCTCAAACAGTCTACGTTTTGATCGTTCCCTGGAAAACCAGTGGTAGCTTACGATGCACATCTATAGGCATTCTGCAATCTGTGGACCATCAGAGTGTTGATGAAACACAGAAATTGCATCGGGATTGAATACAACAGTCACCATGCGCACTTTCCTCAATGTGTGTAATGTCTCAATTAATTTACGCTTTGATCGTTACCTGGAAGACCAGTAGTAGTTTCCGATGCACATTTGGTTTGCATTCTGTAATCTGTGGACTATCAGAGAGTTGATGAAACACAGAAATTGCATTGGGATGAATTAAACATGCGCACTTTCCTCCATTGGCGTAATGCCTCAAACAGTCTACGATTTTATTGTTCTCTGGAAGACCAGTAGTAGTTTCCGATGCACATCTGGTAGCATTTTGTAATCTGTGGACTATCAGAGTGTTGATGAAACACAGAAATTGCATCGGGATTGAATACAATAGTCACCATGCGCACTTTCCTCCACCGGAGTAATGTCCCAAACAGTCTACGCATTGATCGTTCCCTGGAAGACCAGTAGTAGTTTCCGATGCACATTTGGTGGCATTCTGTAATCTGTGGACTATCAGAGAGTTGATGAAACACAGAAATTGCATTGGGATGAATTCAGCATACGCACTTTCCTCCACTGGCGTAATGCCTCAAACAGTCTACGATTTTATTGTTCTCTGGAAGACCAGTAGTAGTTTCAGATGCACATCTGGTAGCATTTTGTAATCTGTGGACTATCAGAGTGTTGATGAAACACAGAAATTGCATCGGGATTGAACACAATAGTCACCATGCGCACTTTCCTCCACCGGAGTAATGTCTCAAACACTCTACTCTTTGGTCGTTCCCTGGAAGACCAGCAGTAGTTTCCGATGCACATCTGGTGGCATTCTGTAATCTATGGACTATCAGAGTGTTGATGAAACAAAGAAATTGCATCGGCATTGAATACAACTGTCACCATGCGCACTTTCCTCAATGTGAGTAATGTCTCAAACAATTTACGTTTTGATCGTTCCCTGGAAGACCAGTAGTAGTTTCTGATGCACATCTGGTGGCATTCTGTAATCTGTGAACTATCAGAGTGTTGATGAAACATACAAATTGCATCGGGATTGAATTCACCATGCCCACTTTCCTCCAACGGAGTAATGTCTCAAACAGTCTACGCTTTGATTGCCCTCTGGAAGACCAGTAGTAGTTTCCGATGCACATCTGGTTGCATTCTGTAATCTGTGGACTATCGGAGTGTTGATGAAACACAGAATTTGAATCGGGATTGAATACAACAGTCACCATGCGCACTTTCCTCCACGGGAGTAATGTCTCAAACAGTCTACGCATTGATAGTTCCCTGGAAGACCAGTAGTAGTTTCCGATGCACATCTGGTGGCATTCTGCCATCTGTGGACTATCAGAGTATTGATGAAACACAGAAATTGCATCGGCGTTGAATACAACAGTCACCATGCGCACTTTCCTCCATGGGAGTAATGTCTCAAACAGTCTACGCTTTGATCGTTCCTGGAAGACCAGTAGTAGTTTCTGATGCACATCTGGAGGCATTCTGCAATCTGTGGACTATAAGACTGTTGATGAAACACAGAAATTGCATCGGGATTGAATACAACAGTCACCATGCGCACTTTCCTCCACGGGAATAATGTCTCAAACAGTCTACGCTTTGATCGTTCCCTGGAAGACCAGTAGTAGTTTCAGATGCACGTCTGGTGGCATTCTGTAATCTGTGGACTATCAGACTGTTGATGAAACACAGAAATTGCATCGGGATTGAATACAACAGTCACCATGCACACTTTCCTTCATTGGACTAATGTCTCAAACAGTCTACGATTTGATCGTTCCCTGGAAGACCAGTAGTAGTTTCTGATGCACATCTGGAGGCATTCTGCAATCTGTGGACTATAAGACTGTTGATGAAACACAGAAATTGCATCGGGATTGAATACAACAGTCACCATGCGCACTTTCCTCCATGGGAGCAATGTCTCAAAGAGTTTAGGCTCTGATCGTTCCCTGGAAGACCAGTAGTAGTTTCCGATGCACATCTGATGGCATTCTGTAATCTGTGGACTATCAGAGTATTGATGAAACACAGAAATTGCATCGGGATTGAATTCACCATGCGCACCTTCCTCCACCGGAGTAATGTCTCAAACAGTCTACGCTTTGATTGTTCTCTGGAAGACCAGTAGTAGTTTCCAATGCACATCTGGTGGCATTTTGTAATCTGTGGACTATCAGAGAGTTGATGAAACACAGAAATTGCATCGGGATTGAATACAACAGTCACCATGCGCACTTTCCTCCACCGGAGAAATGTCTCAAACAGTCTACCCTTTGATCGTTCCCATTAAGACCAGTAGTAGTTTCCGATGCACATCTGGTGGCATTCTGTAATCAGTGGACTATCACAGTGTTGATGAAACACAGAAATTACATCGGCATTAAATACAACAGTCACCATGCGCACTTTCCTCCAAGGGAGTAATGTCTCAAACAGTCTACGCTCTGATCGTTCCTGGAAGACCAGTAGTAGTTTCCGGTGCACATCTGGTGGCATTCTGTAATGTGTGGACTATCAGAGTGTTAATGAAACACAGAAATTGCATTTGGATTGAATACAACAGTCTCCATCCGCACTTTCCTCCATGGGAATAATGTTTTAAAACAGTCTACGATTTGATCGTTCCCTGGAAGACCAGTAGTAGTTTCCGATGAAAATCTAGAGGCATTCTGTAATCTGTGGACTATCAGACTGTTGATGAAACACAGAAATTCCATCGGGATTAAATACAACAGTCACCATGCGCACTTCCCTCCATGAGAGTAATGTCTCAAACAGTCTACGCTTTGATCGTTCCCTGGAAGACCAGAAGTAGTTTCCGATGCACAAATGGAGGCATTCTGTAATCTGTGGACTATCAGAGTGTTGACGGAACACAGATATTGCATCGGGATTGAATACAAAAATCACCATACGCACTTTCCTCCATGGGAGTGATGTCTCAAACAGTCTACGCTTTGATATTTCTCTCTAAGACCAGTATTAGATTCCGATGGACATCTGGTGGCATTCTGTAATCTGTGGACCATCAGAGTGTTGATGAAACACAGAAATTGCATCGGGATTGAATACAACAGTCACCATGCGCACCTTCCTCAATGTGTGTAATGTCTCAAACAATTTACGCTTTGATCGTTCCCTGGAAGACCAGTAGTAGTTTCCGGTGCACATCTGGTGGCATTCTGTAATGTGTGGACTATCAGAGTGTTAATGAAACACAGAAATTGCATTTGGATTGAATACAACAGTCTCCATCCGAACTTTCCTCCATGGGAATAATGTTTTAAAACAGTCTACGATTTGATCGTTCCCTGGAAGACCAGTAGTAGTTTCCGATGAAAATCTAGAGGCATTCTGTAATCTGTGGACTATCAGACTGTTGATGAAACACAGAAATTCCATCGGGATTAAATACAACAGTCACCATGCGCACTTCCCTCCATGAGAGTAATGTCTCAAACAGTCTACGCTTTGATCGTTCCCTGGAAGACCAGAAGTAGTTTCCGATGCACAACTGGAGGCATTCTGTAATCTGTGGACTATCAGAGTGTTGACGAAACACAGATATTGCATCGGGATTGAATACAAAAATCACCATACGCACTTTCCTCCATGGGAGTGATGTCTCAAACAGTCTACGCTTTGATCGTTCTCTCTAAGACCAGTATTAGATTCCGATGGACATCTGGTGGCATTCTGTAACCTGTGGACCATCAGAGTGTTGATGAAACACAGAAATTGCATCGGGATTGAATACAACAGTCACCATGCGCACCTTCCTCAATGTGTGTAATGTCTCAAACAGTCTACGCTTTGATTGTTCTCTGGAAGACCAGTAGAATTTTCCGATGCACATCTGGTAGCATTTTGTAATCTGTGGACTATCAGAGTGTTGATGAAACACAGAATTTGCATCGGGATTGCATACAATAGTCACCATGCGCACTTTCCTCCACCGGAATAATGTCTCAAACAGTCTACGTTTTGATCGTTCCCTGGAAGACCAGCAGTAGTTTCCGATGCACATCTGGTGGCATTCTGTAATCTATGGACTATCAGAGTGTTGATGAAACAATGAAATTGCATCGGCATTGAATACAACAGTCACCATGCGCACTTTCCTCCATGGAAGTAATGTCTCAAACAGTCTACACTTTGATCGTTCCCTGGAAGACCAGTATTAGTTTCCGATGAACATCTGGTGGCATTCTGTAATCTGTGGACCATCAGAGTATTGATGAAACACAGAAATTGCATCGGGATTAAATATATCAGTCACCACGCGCACTTTCCTCCACGAGAATAATGTCTCAAACAGTCTACGCTTTGATCGTTCCCTGGAAGACCAGTAGTAGTTTCAGATGCACGTCTGGTGGCATTCTGTAATCTGTGGACTATCAGTCTGTTGATGAAACACAGAAATTGCATCGGGATTGAATACAACAGTCACCATGCACACTTTCGTTAATGGGAGTAATGTCTCAAACAGTCTACGATTTGATCGTTCCCTGGAAGACCAGTAGTAGTTTCCGATGCACATCTGGAGGCATTCTGTAATCTGTGGACTATCAGAGTGTTGATGAAACACAGAAATTGCATCGCGAATGAATATAACAGTCACCACGCGCACTTTCCTCCACGGGAGTAATGTCTCAGACAGTCTACGCTTTGATCGTTCCCTGGAAGACCAGTAGTAGTTTCCGATGCACATCTGGTGGCATTCTGTAATCTGTGGACTATCAGAGTGTTGATGAAACAAAGAAATTGCATCGGGATTGAATTCACCATGCCCACTTTCCTCCATCGGAGTAATGTCTCAAACAGTCTACGTTTTGATTGTTCTCTGGAAGACCAGTAGTAGTTTCCGATGCACATCTGGTTGCATTCTGTAATCTGTGGACTATCGGAGTGTTAATGAAACTCAGAAATTGCATCGGAATTGAATACAACTGTCACCATGCGCATTTTCCTCCACGGGAATAATGTCTCAAACAGTCTACGCTTCGATCGTTCCCTGGAAGACCAGTAGCAGTTTCAGATGCACATCTGGTGGCATTCTGCAATCTGTGGACTATCAGAGTATTGATGAAACACAGAAATTGCATCGGCATTGAATACAACAGTCACCATGGGCACTTCCCTCCATGGGAGTAATTTCTCAAACAGTCTACGCTTTGATCGTTCCTGGAAGACCAGTAGTAGTTTCCGGTGCATATCTCGTGGCATTCTGTAATCCGTGTACTATGAGAGTGTTGATGAAACACAGAAATTGAATCGGGATTGAATACAACTGTCACCATGCGCACTTTCCTCCACGGGAATAATGTCTCAAACAGTCTACGCTTTGATCGTTCCCTGGAAGACCAGTAGTAGTTTCAGATGCATGTCTGGTGGCATTCTGTAATCTGTGGACTATCAGACTGTTGATGAGACACAGAAATTGCATCGGGATTGAATACAACAGTCACCTTGCACACTTTCCTTCATGGGAGTAATGTCTCAAACAGTCTACGATTTGATCGTTCCCTGGAAGACCAGTAGTAGTATCTGATGCACATCTGGAGGCATTCTGTAATCTGTGGACTATCAGAGTGTTGATGAAACAATGAAATTGCATCGGCATTGAATACAACAGTCACCATGCGCACTTTCCTCCTTGGAAGTAATGTCTCAAACAGTCTACATTTTGATCGTTCCCTGGAAGACCAGTATTAGTTTCCGATGCACATCTGGTGGCATTCTGTAATCTGTGGACTATCAGAGTATTGATGAAACACATAAATTGCATCCGGATTGAATGCAACAGTCACCATTCGCACTTTCCTCCATGGGAGTAATGTCTCAAATAGTCCACGCTTTGATCGTTCCCTGGCTGACCAGTAGTAGTTTCCGATGCACATCTGGTGGCATTCTGTAATCTGTGGACTATCAGAGTATTGATGAAACACAGAAATTGCATCGGGATTGAATACAACTGTCACCATGCGTACTTTCCTCAATGTGAGTAATGTCTCAAACAATTTACGTTTTGATCGTTCCCTGGAAGACCAGTAGTAGTTTCTGATGCACATCTGGTGGCATTCTGTAATCTGTGGACTATCAGAGTGTTGATGAAACAAAGAAATTGCATCGGGATTGAATTCACCATGTCCACTTTCCTCCACCGGAGTAATGTCTCAAACAGTCTACGCTTTGATTGTTCTCTGGAAGACCAGTAGTAGTTTCCGATGCACATCTGGTTGCATTCTGTAATCTGTGGACTATCGGAGTGTTGATGAAACTCAGAAATTGCATCAGAATTGAATACAACTGTCACCATGCGCACTTTCCTCCACGGGAATAATGTCTCAAACAGTCTACGCTTTGATCGTTCCCTGGAAGACCAGTAGTAGTTTCAGATGCACATCTGGTGGCATTCTGCAATCTGTGGACTATCAGAGTATTGATGAAACACAGAAATTGCATCGGCATTGAATACAACAGTCACCATGGGCACTTTCCTCCATGGGAGTAATTTCTCAAACATTCTACGCTTTGATCGTTCCTGGAAAACCAGTAGTAGTTTCCGGTGCATATCTCGTGGCATTCTGTAATCCGTGTACTATGAGAGTGTTGATGAAACACAGAAATTGCATCGGGATTGAATACAACTGTCACCATGCGCACTTTCCTCCACGGGAATAATGTCTCAAACAGTCTACGCTTTGATCGTTCCCTGGAAGACCAGTAGTAGTTTCAGATGCATGTCTGGTGGCATTCTGTAATCTGTGGACTATCAGACTGTTGATGAGACACAGAAATTGCATCGGGATTGAATACAACACTCACCATGTACACTTTCCTTCATGGGAGTAATGTCTCAAACAGTCTACGATTTGATCGTTCCCTGGAAGACCAGTAGTAGTTTCTGATGCACATCTGGACGCATTCTGTAATCTGTGGACTATCAGAGTGTTGATGAAACAATGAAATTGCATCGGCATTGAATACAACATTCACCATGCGCACTTTCCTCCATGGAAGTAATGTCTCAAACAGTCTACACTTTGATCGTTCCCTGGAAGACCAGTATTAGTTTCCGATGCACATCTGGTGGCATTCTGTAATGTGTGGACCATCAGAGTATTGATGAAACACAGAAATTGCATCGGGATTAAATATAACAGTCACCACGCGCACTTTCCTCCACGGGAATAATGTCTCAAACAGTCTACGCTTTGATCGTTCCTGGACGACCAGTAGTAGTTTCCGGTGCATATCTGGTGGCATTCTGTAATCCGTGGACTATGAGAGTGTTGATGAAACACAGAAATTGCATCGGGATTGAATACAACAGTCACCATGCGCACTTTCCTCCACGGGAATTATGTCTCAAACAGTCTACGCTTTGATCGTTCCCTGGAAGACCAGTAGTAGTTTCAGATGCATGTCTGGTGGCATTCTGTAATCTGTGGACTATCAGACTGTTGATGAGACACAGAAATTGCATCGGTATTGAATACAACAGTCACCATGCACACTTTCCTTCATGGGAGTAATGTCTCAAACAGTCTACGATTTGATCGTTCCCTGGAAGACCAGTAGTAGTTTCTGATGCACATCTGGAGGCATTCTGTAATCTGTGGACTATAAGACTGTTGATGAAACACAGGAATTGTATCGGGATTGAATACAACAGTCACTATGCGCACTTTCCTCCATGGGAGCAATGTCTCAAAGAGTTTAGGCTCTGATCGTTCCCTGGAAGACCAGTAGTAGTTTCCGATGCCCATCCGGTGGCATTCTCTAATCTGTGGACTATCAGAGTATTGATGAAACACAGAAATTGCATCGGGATTGAATTCACCATGCCCACTTTCCTCCACCGGAGTAATGTCTCAAACAGTCTACGTTTTGATTGTTCTCTGGAAGACCAGTAGTAGTTTCCGATGCACATCTGGTTGCATTCTGTAATCTGTGGACTATCGGAGTGTTAATGAAACTCAGAAATTGCATCGGAATTGAATACAACTGTCACCATGCGCATTTTCCTCCACGGGAATAATGTCTCAAACAGTCTACGCTTCGATCGTTCCCTGGAAGACCAGTAGTAGTTTCAGATGCACATCTGGTGGCATTCTGCAATCTGTGGACTATCAGAGTATTGATGAAACACAGAAATTGCATCGGCATTGAATACAACAGTCACCATGGGCACTTTCCTCCATGGGAGTAATTTCTCAAACAGTCTACGCTTTGATCGTTCCTGGAAGACCAGTAGTAGTTTCCGGTGCATATCTCGTGGCATTCTGTAATCCGTGTACTATGAGAGTGTTGATGAAACACAGAAATTGCATCGGGATTGAATACAACTGTCACCATGCGCACTTTCCTCCACGGGAATAATGTCTCAAACAGTCTACGCTTTGATCGTTCCCTGGAAGACCAGTAGTAGTTTCAGATGCATGTCTGGTGGCATTCTGTAATCTGTGGACTATCAGACTGTTGATGAGACACAGAAATTGCATCGGGATTGAATACAACAGTCACCATGCACACTTTCCTTCATGGGAGTAATGTCTCAAACAGTCTACGATTTGATCGTTCCCTGGAAGACCAGTAGTAGTTTCTGATGCACATCTGGAGGCATTCTGTAATCTGTGGACTATCAGAGTGTTGATGAAACAATGAAATTGCATCGGCATTTAATACAACAGTCACCATGCGCACTTTCCTCCATGGAAGTAATGTCTCAAACAGTCTACATTTTGATCGTTCCCTGGAAGACCAGTATTAGTTTCCGATGCACATCTGGTGGCATTCTGTAATCTGTGGACTATCAGAGTATTGATGAAACACATAAATTGCATCCGGATTGAATGCAACAGTCACCATTCGCACTTTCCTCCATGGGAGTAATGTCTCAAATAGTCCACGCTTTGATCGTTCCCTGGCTGACCAGTAGTAGTTTCCGATGCACATCTGGTGGCATTCTGTAATCTGTGGACTATCAGAGTATTGATGAAACACAGAAATTGCATCGGGATTGAATACAACTGTCACCATGCGTACTTTCCTCAATGTGAGTAATGTCTCAAACAATTTACGTTTTGATCGTTCCCTGGAAGACCAGTAGTAGTTTCTGATGCACATCTGGTGGCATTCTGTAATCTGCGGACTATCAGAGTGTTGATGAAACAAAGAAATTGCATCGGGATTGAATTCACCATGCCCACTTTCCTCCACCGGAGTAATGTCTCAAACAGTCTACGCTTTGATTGTTCTCTGGAAGACCAGTAGTAGTTTCCGATGCACATCTGGTTGCATTCTGTAATCTGTGGACTATCGGAGTGTTGATGAAACTCAGAAATTGCATCAGAATTGAATACAACTGTCACCATGCGCACTTTCCTCCACGGGAATAATGTCTCAAACAGTCTACGCTTTGATCGTTCCCTGGAAGACCAGTAGTAGTTTCAGATGCACATCTGGTGGCATTCTGCAATCTGTGGACTATCAGAGTATTGATGAAACACAGAAATTGCATCGGAATTGAATACAACAGTCACCATGGGCACTTTCCTCCATGGGAGTAATTTCTCAAACATTCTACGCTTTGATCGTTCCTGGAAAACCAGTAGTAGTTTCCGGTGCATATCTCGTGGCATTCTGTAATCCGTGTACTATGAGAGTGTTGATGAAACACAGAAATTGCATCGAGATTGAATACAACTGTCACCATGCGCACTTTCCTCCACGGGAATAATGTCTCAAACAGTCTACGCTTAGATCGTTCCCTGGAAGACCAGTAGTAGTTTCAGATGCATGTTTGGTGGCATTCTGTAATCTGTGGACTATCAGACTGTTGATGAGACACAGAAATTGCATCGGGATTGAATACAACAGTCACCATGCACACTTTCCTTCATGGTAGTAATGTCTCAAACAGTCTACGATTTGATCGTTCCCTGGAAGACCAGTAGTAGTTTCTGATGCACATCTGGACGCATTCTGTAATCTGTGGACTATCAGAGTGTTGATGAAACAATGAAATTGCATCGGCATTGAATACAACAGTCACCTTGCGCACTTTCCTCCATGGAAGTAATGTCTCAAACAGTCTACACTTTGATCGTTCCCTGGAAGACCAGTATTAGTTTCCGATGCACATCTGGTGGCATTCTGTAATGTGTGGACCATCAGAGTATTGATGAAACACAGAAATTGCATCGGGATTAAATATAACAGTCACCACGCGCACTTTCCTCCACGGGAATAATGTCTCAAACAGTCTACGCTTTGATCGTTCCTGGAAGACCAGTAGTAGTTTCCGGTGCATATCTGGTGGCATTCTGTAATCCGTGGACTATGAGAGTGTTGATGAAACACAGAAATTGCATCGGGATTGAATACAACAGTCACCATGCGCACTTTCCTCCACGGGAATTATGTCTCAAACAGTCTACGCTTTGATCGTTCCCTGGAAGACCAGTAGTAGTTTCAGATGCATGTCTGGTGGCATTCTGTAATCTGTGGACTATCAGACTGTTGATGAGACACAGAAATTGCATCGGTATTGAATACAACAGTCAAAATGCACACTTTCCTTCATGGGAGTAATGTCTCAAACAGTCTACGATTTGATCGTTCCCTGGAAGACCAGTAGTAGTTTCTGATGCACATCTGGAGGCATTCTGTAATCTGTGGACTATAAGACTGTTGATGAAACACAGGAATTGTATCGGGATTGAATACAACAGTCACTATGCGCACTTTCCTCCATGGGAGCAATGTCTCAAAGAGTTTAGGCTCTGATCGTTCCCTGGAAGACCAGTAGTAGTTTCCGATGCACATCCGGTGGCATTCTCTAATCTGTGGACTATCAGAGTATTGATGAAACACAGAAATTGCATCGGGATTGAATTCACCATGCGCACCTTCCTCCATCAGAGTAATGTCTCAAACAGTCTACGCTTTGATTGTTCTCTGGAAGACCAGTAGTAGTTTCCAATGCACATCTGGTGGAATTTTGTAATCTGTGGACTATCAGAGAGTTGATGAAACACAGAAATTGCATCGGGATTGAATACAACAGTCACCACGCGCACTTTCCTCCACCGGAGAAGTGTCTCAAACAGTCTACCCTTTGATCGTTCCCTTTAAGACCAGTGGTAGTTTCCGATGCACATCTGGTGGCAATCTGTAATCTGTGGACTATCAGAGTGTTGATGAAACACAGAAATTGCATCGGCATTAAATACAACAGTCACCATGCGCACTTTCCTCCATGGGAGTAATGTCTCAAACAGTCTACGCTATGATCGTTCCTGGAAGACCAGTAGTAGTTTCCGGTGCACATCTGGTGGCATTCTGTAATGTGTTGACTATCAGAGTGTTAATGAAACACAGAAATTGCATTTGGATTGAATACAACAGTCACCATCCACACTTTCCTCCATGGGAATAATGTCTCAAACAGTCTACGATTTGATCGTTCCCTGGAAGACCTGTAGTAGTTTCCGATGCACATCTGGAGGCATTCTGTAATCTGTGGACTATAAGACTGTTGATGAAACACAGAAATTGCATCGGGATTGATTACAACAGTCACCATGCGCACTTTCCTCCATGGGAGTAATGTCTCAAACAGTCTACGCTTTGATCGTTCCCTGGAAGACCAGTAGTAGTTTCCAATGCACGTCTGGAGGCATTCTGTAATCTGTGGACTATCAGACTGTTGATGAAACACAGAAATTATATCGGGATTAAATACAACAGTCACCATGCGCACTTCCCTCCATGGGAGTAATGTCTCAAACAGTCTACGCTTTGATCGTTCACTGGAAGACCAGAAGAAGTTTGCGATGCACAACTGGAGGCATTCTGTAATCTGTGGACTATCAGAGTGTTGATGAAACACAGAAATTGCATCGGGATTGAATACAGAAGTCACCATACGCACTTTCCTCCATGGGAGTGATGTCTCAAACAGTCTACGCTTTGATCGTTCCCTGGAAGACCAGCATTAGTTTGCGATGGACATCTGGTTTCATTCTGTAATCTGTGGACCATCAGAGTGTTGATGAAACACAGAAATAGCATCGGGATTGAATACAACAGTCACCACGCGCACCTTCCTCCTTGGGAGTAATGTCTCAAACAGTCTACGCTTTGATCGTTCCCTGGAAGACCACTATTAGTTTCCGATGCACATCTGGTGGCATTCTGTAATCTGTGGACCATCAGAGTGTTGATGAAACACAGAAATTGCATCGGGATTGAATACAACAGTCACCACGCGCACTTTCCTCCACGGGAGTAATGTCTCAGACAGTCTACGCTTTGATCGTTCCCTGGAAGACCAGTAGTAGTTTCCGATGCACATCTGGTGGCATTCTGTAATCTGTGGACTATCAGAGTGTTGATGAAACACAGAAATTGCATCGGGATTGAATGCAACAGTCACCATTCGCACATTCCTCCATGGGAGTAATGTCTCAAATAGTCCACGCTTTGATCGTTCCCTGGCTGACCAGTAGTAGTTTCCGATGCACATCTGGTGGCATTCTGTAATCTGTGGACTATCAGAGTATTGATGAAACACAGAAATTGCATCGGGATTGAATACAACTGTCACCAAGCGCACTTTCCTCAATGTGGGTAATGTCTCAAACAATTTACGTTTTGATCGTTCCCTGGAAGACCAGTAGTAGTTTCTGATGCACATCTGGTGGCATTCTGTAATCTGTGGACTATCAGAGTGTTGATGAAACAAAGAAATTGCATCGGGATTGAATTCACCATGCCCACTTCCCTCCACCGGAGTAATGTCTCAAACAGTCTACCCTTTGATCGTTCCCTTTAAGACCAGTAGTAGTTTCCGATGCACATCTGGTGGCATTCTGTAATCTGTGGACTATCAGAGTGTTGATGAAACACAGAAATTGCATCGGCATTAAATACAACAGTCACCATGCGCACTTTCCTCCATGGGAGTAATGTCTCAAACAGTCTACGCTATGATCGTTCCTGGAAGACCAGTAGTAGTTTCCGGTGCACATCTGGTGGCATTCTGTAATGTGTTGACTATCAGAGTGTTAATGAAACACAGAAATTGCATTTGGATTGAATACAACAGTCACCATCCACACTTTCCTCCATGGGAATAATGTCTCAAACAGTCTACGCTTTGATCGCTCCCTGGAAGACCAGTAGTAGTTTCCGATGCACATCTGGTGGCATTCTGCAATCTGTGGACTATCAGAGTATTGATGAAACAGAGAAATTGCATCGGCATTGAATACAACAGTCACAATGCACACTTTCCTCCATGGGAGTAATTTCTCAAACAGTCTACGCTTTGATCGTTCCTGGAAGACCAGTAGTAGTTTCCTGTGCACATCTGGTGGCATTCTGTAATTCGTGGACTATGAGAGTGTTGATGAAACACAGAAATTGCATCGGGATTGAATACAACAGTCACCATGCGCACTTTCCTCCACGGGAATAATGTCTCAAACAGTCTACGCTTTGATCGTTCCCTGGAAGACCAGTAGTAGTTTCAGATGCATGTCTGGTGGCATTCTGTAATCTGTGGACTATCAGACTGTTGATGAATCACAGAAATTGCATCGGGATTGAATACAACAGTCACCATGCGCACTTTCCTCCACGGGAGTAATGTCTGAAACAGTCTACGCTTTGATCGCTCCCTGGAAGACCAGTAGTAGTTTCCGATGCACATCTGGTGGCATTCTGCAATCTGTGGACTATCAGAGTATTGATGAAACAGAGAAATTGCATCGGCATTGAATACAACATTCACCATGCGCACTTTCCTCCATGGGAGTAATTTCTCAAACAGTCTACGCTTTGATCGTTCCTGGAAGACCAGTAGTAGTTTCCTGTGCACATGTGGTGGCATTCTGTAATCCGTGGACTATGAGAGTGTTGATGAAACACAGAAATTGCATCGAGATTGAATACAACAGTCACCATGCGCACTTTCCTCCACGGGAATAATGTCTCAAACAGTCTACGATTTGATCGTTCCCTGTAAGACCAGTAGTAGTTTCTGATGCACATCTGGAGGCATTCTGTAATCTGTGGACTATAAGACTGTTGATGAAACACAGAAATTGCATCGGGATTGAATACAACAGTCACCATGCGCACTTTCCTCCATGGGAGCAATGTCTCAAAGAGTTTAGGCTCTGATCGTTCCCTGGAAGACCAGTAGTAGTTTCCGATGCACATCTGGTGGCATTCTGTAATCTGTGGACTATCAGAGTATTGATGAAACACAGAAATTGCATCGGGATTGGATTCACCATGCGCACCTTCCTCCACCAGAGTAATGTCTCTAATAGTCTACGCTTTGATTGTTCTCTGGAAGACCAGTAGTAGTTTCCAATGCACATCTGGTGGCATTTTGTAATCTGTGGACTATCAGAGAGTTGATGAAACACAGAAATTGCATCGGGATTGAATACAACAGTCACCATGCGCACTTTCCTCCACCGGAGAAATGTCTCAAACAGTCTACCCTTTGATCGTTCCCTTTAAGACCAGTAGTAGTTTCCGATGCACATCTGGTGGCATTCTGTAATCTGTGGACTATCAGAGTGTTGATGAAACACAGAAATTGCATCGGCATTATATACAACAGTCACCATGCGCACTTGCCTCCAAGGGAGTAATGTCTCAAACAGTCTACGCTCTGATCGTTCCTGGAAGACCAGTAGTAGTTTCCGGTGCACATCTGGTGGCATTCTGTAATGTGTGGACTATCAGAGTGTTAATGAAACACAGAAATTGCATCGGGATTGAATACAACAGTTACCATGCGCACTTTCCTCCATGGGAGTAATGTCTCAAACAGTCTACGCTTTGATCGTTCCCTGGAAGACCATAAGTACTTTCCAAAGCACATCTGGAGGCATTCTGTAATCTGTGGACTATCAGACTGTTGATGAAACACAGAAATTCCATCGGGATTAAATACAACAGTCACCATGCGCACTTCCCTCCATGGGAGTAATGTCTCAAACAGTCTACGCTTTGATCGTTCCCTGGAAGACCAGTATTAGTTTGCGATGGACATCTGGTTTCATTCTGTAATCTGTGGACCATCAGAGTGTTGATGAAACACAGAAATTGCATCGGGATTGATTACAACAGTCACCACGCGCACCTTCCTCCTCGGGAGTAATGTCTCAAACAGTCTACGCTTTGATCGTTCCCTGGAAGACCACTATTAGTTTCCGATGCACATCTGGTGGCATTCTGTAATCTGTGGACTATCAGAGTGTCGATGAAACACAGAAATTGCATCGGGTTTGAATACAACAGTTACCATTTGCACTTTCCTCCATGGGAGTAATGTCTCAAACAGTCCACGCTTTGATCGTTCCCTGGAAGACCTGTAGTAGTTTCCGATGCACATCTGGTGGCATTCTGTAATCTGTGAACTATCAGAGTATTGATGAAACACAAAAAATGGCATCGGGATTGAATACAACAGTCACCATGCGCACTTTCCTCAATGTGAGTAATGTCTCACACAATTTACGTTTTGATCGTTCCCTGGGAGACCAGTAGTAGGTTCCGATGCAGATCTGGTGGCGTTCTGTAATCTGTGGACTATCATTGTGTTGATGAAACAGAGAAATTGCATCGGGATTGAATTCACCATGAGCACTTTCCACCACCAGAGGATTGTCTCAAACAGTCTACGATTTGATTGTTCTCTGGAAGACCAGTAGTAGTTTCCGATGCACATCTGGTGGCATTCTGTAATCTTTAGACTATCAGAGTGTTGATGAAACACAGAAATTGCGTCGGGATTGAATACAACAGTCACCATCCCCACTTTCCTCGATGTGAGTAATGTCTCAATCAATTTACGCTTTGATCTTTCCCTGGAAGACCAATAGTAGTTTCCGATGCACATCTGGTGGCATTCTGTAATCTGTGGACTATCAGAGTGTTGATGAAACACAGAAATTGCATCGGGATTGAATTCACCACGCGCACCTTCCTCCACCAGAGTAATGTCTCAAACAGTCTACGCTTTGATTGTTCTCTGGAAGACCAGTAGTAGTTTCCAATGCACATCTGGTGGCATTTTGTAATCTGTGGACTATCAGAGAGTTGATGAAACACAGAAATTGCATCGGGATTGAATACAACAGTCACCATGCGCACTTTCCTCCACCGGAGAAATGTTTCAAACAGTATACCCTTTGATCGTTCCCTTTAAGACCAGTAGTAGTTTCCGATGCACATCTGGTGGCATTCTGTAATCTGTGGACTATCAGAGTGTTGATGAAACACAGAAATTGCATCGGGAATGAATACAACAGTCACCACGCGCACCTTCCTCCTCGGGAGTAATGTCTCAAACAGTCTACGCTTTGATCGTTCCCTGGAAGACCACTATTTGTTTCCGATGCACATCTGGTGGCATTCTGTAATCTGTGGACTATCAGAGTGTCGATGAAACACAGAAATTGCATCGGGTTTTAATACAACAGTCACCATTCGCACTTTCCTCCATGGGAGTAATGTCTCAAACACTCAACGCTTTGATCGTTCCCTGGAAGACCAGTATTAGTTTCCGATGCACATCTGGTGGCATTCTGTAATCTGTGGACTATCAGAGTATTGATGAAACACAAAAAATGGCATCGGGATGAATACAACAATCACCATGCGCACTTTCCTCAATGTGAGTAATGTCTCAAACAATTTACGTTTTGATCGTTCCCTGGAAGACCAGTAGTAGTTTCCGATGCAGATCTGGTGGCATTCTGTAATCTGTGGACTATCATTGTGTTGATGAAACAGAGAAATTGCATCGGGATTGAATTCACCATGAGCACTTTCCTCCACCAGAGGATCGTTTCAAACTGTCTACGCTTTGATTGTTCTCTGGAAGACCAGTAGTAGTTTCCGATGCACATCTGGTGGCTTTCTGTAATCTTTAGACTATCAGAGTGTTGATGAAACACAGAAATTGCATCGGGATTGAATACAACAGTCACCATCCGCACTTTCCTCAATGTGAGTAATGTCTCAATCAATTTACGCTTTGATCGTTCCCTGGAAGACCAATAGTAGTTTCCGATGCACATCTGGTGGCATTCTGTAATCTGTGGACTATCAGAGTGTTGATCAAACACAGAAATTGCATCGGGATTGAATTCACCATGCGCACCTTCCTCCACCAGAGTAATGTCTCAAACAGTCTACGCTTTGATTGTTCTCTGGAAGGCCAGTAGTAGTTTCCAATGCACATCTGGTGGCATTTTGTAATCTGTGGACTATCAGGGAGTTGATGAAACACAGAAATTGCATCGGGATTGAATACAACAGTCACGATGCGCACTTTCTTCCACCGGAGAAATGTCTCAAACAGTCTACTCTTTGATCGTTCCCTTTAAGACCAGTAGTAGTTTCCGATTCACATCTGGTGGCATTCTGTAATCTGTGGACTATCAGAGTGTTGATGAAACACAGAAATTGCATCGGCATTAAATACAACAGTCCCCATGCGCACTTTCCTCCATGGGAGTAATGTCTCAAACAGTCTACGCTCTGATCGTTCCTGGAAGACCAGTAGTAGTTTCCGGTGCACATCTGGTGGCTTTCTGTAATGTGTGGACTATCAGAGTGTTAATGAAACACAGAAATTGCATTTGGATTGAATACAACAGTCACCATCCGCACTTTCCTCCATGGGAATAATGTCTCAAACAGTCTACGATTTGATCGTTCCCTGGAAGACCAGTAGTAGTTTCCGATGCACATCTGGAGGCATTCTGTAATCTGTGGACTATAAGACTGTTGATGAAACACAGAAATTGCATCGGGATTGAATACAACAGTCACCATGCGCACTTTCCTCCATGGGAGTAATGTCTCAAACTGTCTACGCTTTGATCGTTCCCTGGAAGACCAGTAGTAGTTTCCAAAGCACATCTGGAGGCATTCTGTAATCTGTGGACTATCAGACTGTTGATGAAACACAGAAATTCCATCGGGATTAAATACAACAGTACACCATGCGCACTTCCCTCCATGGGAGTAATGTCTCAAACAGTCTACGCTTTGTTCGTTCCCTGGAAGACCAGAAGTAGTTTCCGATGCAAAACTGGAGGCATTCTGTAATCTGTGGACTATCAGAGTGTTGATGAAACACAGAAATTGCATCGGGATTGAATACAAAAGTCACCGTACGCACTTTCCTCCATGGGAGTGATGTCTCAAACAGTCTACGCTTTGATCGTTCCCTGGAAGACCAGTATTAGTTTGCGATGGACATCTGGTTTCATTCTGTAATCTGTGGACCATCAGAGTGTTGATGAAACACAGAAATTGCATCGGGATTGAATACAACAGTCACCACGCGCACCTTCCTCCTCGGGAGTAATGTCTCAAACAGTCTACGCTTTGATCGTTCCCTGGAAGACCACAATTAGTTTCCGATGCACATCTGGTGGCATTCTGTAATCTGTGGACTATCAGAGTATTGATGAAACACAAAAAATGGCATCGTGATTGAATACAACAGTCACCATGCGCACTTTCCTCAATGTGAGTAATGTCTCAAACAATTTACGTTTTGATCGTTCCCTGGAAGACCAGTAGTAGTTTCCGATGCACATCTGGTGGCATTCTGTAATCTGTGGACTATCATTGTGTTGATGAAACAGAGAAATTGCATAAGGATTGAATTCGCCATGAGCACTTTCATCCACCAGAGGCTTGTCCCAAACAGTCTACGCTTTGATTGTTCTCTGGAAGACCAGTAGTAGTTTCCGATGCACATCTGGTGGCATTTTGTAATCTTGAGGCTATCAGAGTGTTGATGAAACACAGAAATTGCATCGGGATTGAATACAACAGTCACCATCCGCACTTTCCTCAATGTGAGTAATGTCTCAATCAATTTACGCTTTGATCGTTCCCTGGAAGACCAATAGTAGTTTCCGTTGCACATCTGGTGGCATTCTGTAATCTGTGGACTATCAGAGTGTTGATGAAACACAGAAATTGCATTGGGATGAATTCACCATGGGCACTTTCCTCCACCGGAGTAATGTCTCAAACAGTCTACGCTTTGATTGTTCTCTGGAAGATTAGTAGTAGTTTCCGATGCACATCTGGTGGCATTTTGTAATCTGTGGACTATCAGAGTGTTGATGAAACACAGAAATTGCATCGGGATTGAATACAACAGTCACCATGCGCACTTTCCTCCACCGGAGTAATGTCGCAAACAGTCTAAGCTTTGATCGTTCCCTGGAAGACCAGTAGTAGTTTCCGATGCACATCTGGTGGCATTCTGTAATCTGTGGACTATCAGAGTGTTGATGAAACACAGAAATTGCATCAGGATTGAATACAACAGTCGCCATGCGCACTTTCCTCCATGGGAGTAGTGTCTCAAACAGTCTACGCTTTTATCGTTCCCTTCAAGACCAGTAGTAGTTTCCGATGCACATCTGGAGGCATTCTGTAGTCTGTGGACTATCAGACTGTTGATGAACCACAGAAATTGCATTTTGATTAGATACAACAGTCACCATGCGCACTTTCCTCCATGGCGAGCAATGTCTCAAACAGACTACGCTTTGATCGTTCCCTGGAAGACCAGTAGCAGTTTCCGATGCACATCTGGAGGCATTCTGTAATCTGTTGACCTTCAAAGTGTTGATTAAACACAGAAATTGCATCAGGATTGTACAGCAGTCACCATGCGCACTTTCCTCCATGGGAGTAATGCTTCAAACAGTCTACGTTTTGATCGTTCCCTGGAAAACCAGTGGTAGCTTACGATGCACATCTATAGGCATTCTGTAATCTGTGGACTATCAGAGTGTTGATGAAACACAGAAATTGCATCGGGATTGAATACAACAGTCACCTTGTGCACTTTCCTCCATGGGAGTAATGTCTCAAACAGTGTACGCTTTGATCGTTCCCTGGAAGACCAGTTGTAGTTTCCGATGCACATCTGGTGGCATTCTGTAATCTGTGGACTATCAGAGTGTCGATGAAACACAGAAATTGCATCGGGTTTGAATACAACAGTCACCATGCGCACTTTCCTCCATGGGAGTAATGTCTCAAACAGTCCACGCTTTGATCGTTCCCTGGAAGACCAGTAGTAGTTTCCGATGCACATCTGGTGGCAATCTGTAATCTGTGGACTATCAGAGTATTGATGAAACACAAAAAATGGCATCGTGATTGAATACAACAGTCACCATGCGCACTTTCCTCAATGTTAGTAATGTCTCAAACAATTTACGTTTTGATCGTTCCCTGGAAGACCAGTAGTAGTATCCGATGCACATCTGGTGGCATTCTGTAATCTGTGGACTATCATCGTGTTGATGAAACAGAGAAATTGCATAAGGATTGAATTCGCCATGAGCACTTTCCTCCACCAGAGGCTTGTCTCAAACAGTCTACGCTTTGATTGTTCTCTAGAAGACCAGTAGTAGTTTCCGATGCACATCTGGTGGCATTTTGTAATCTTGAGACTATCAGAGTGTTGATGAAACACAGAAATTGCATCGGGATTGAATACAACAGTCACCATCCGCACTTTCCTATTTGTGAGTAATGTCTCAATCAATTTACGCTTTGATCGTTCCCTGGAAGACCAATAGTAGTTTCCGATGCACATCTGGTGGCATTCTGTAATCTGTGGACTATCAGAGTGTTGATGAAACACAGAAATTGCATTGGGATGAATTCACCATGCGCACTTTCCTCCACCGGAGTAATGTCTCAAACAGTCTACGCTTTGATTGTTCTCTGGAAGATTAGTAGTGGTTTCCGATGCACATCTGGTGGCATTTTGTAATCTGTGGACTATCAGAGTGTTGATGAAACACAGAAATTGCATCGGGATTGAATACAACAGTCACCATGCGCACTTTCCTCCACCGGAGTAATGTCGCAAACAGTCTAAGCTTTGATCGTTCCCTGGGAGACCAGTAGTAGTTTCCGATGCACATCTGGTGGCATTCTGTAATCTGTGGACTATCAGAGTGTTGATGAAACACAGAAATTGCATCGGGATTGAATACAACAGTCGCCATGCGCACTTTCCTCCATGGGAGTAGTGCCTCAAACAGTCTACGCTTTTATCGTTCCCTTCAAGACCAGTAGTAGTTTCCGATGCACATCTGGAGGCATTCTGTAGTTTGTGGACTATCAGACTGTTGATGAACCACAGAAATTGCATTTTGATTAGATACAACAGTCACCATGCGCACTTTCCTCCATGGCGAGCAATGTCTCAAACAGACTACGCTTTGATCGTTCGCTGGAAGACCAGTAGTAGTTTCCGATGCACATCTGGAGGCATTCTGTAATCTGTTGACCTTCAAAGTGTTGATTAAACACAGAAATTGCATCAGGATTGTACAGCAGTCACCATGCGCACTTTCCTCCATGGGAGTAATGTCTCAAATAGTCCACGCTTTGATCGTTCCCTGGCTGACCAGTAGTAGTTTCCGATGCACATCTGGTGGCATTCTGTAATCTGTGGACTATCAGAGTATTGATGAAACACAGAAATTGCATCGGGATTGAATACAACTGTCACCAAGCGCACTTTCCTCAATGTGGGTAATGTCTCAAACAATTTACGTTTTGATCGTTCCCTGGAAGACCAGTAGTAGTTTCTGATGCACATATGGTGGCATTCTGTAATCTGTGGACTATCAGAGTGTTGATGAAACAAAGAAATTGCATCGGGATTGAATTCACCATGCCCACTTCCCTCCACCGGAGTAATGTTTCAAACAGTCTACGCTTTGATTGTTCTCTGGAAGACCAGTAGTAGTTTCCGATGCACATCTGGTTGCATTCTGTAATCTGTGGACTATCGGAGTGTTGATGAAACTCAGAATTTGAATCGGGATTGAATACAACAGTCACCATGCGCACTTTCCTCCACGGGAGTAATGTCTCAAACAGTCTACGCTTTGATCGCTCCCTGGAAGACCAGTAGTAGTTTCCGATGCACATCTGGTGGCATTCTGCAATCTGTGGACTATCAGAGTATTGATGAAACAGAGAAATTGCATCGGCATTGAATACAACAGTCACAATGCACACTTTCCTCCATGGGAGTAATTTCTCAAACAGTCTACGCTTTGATCGTTCCTGGAAGACCAGTAGTAGTTTCCTGTGCACATCTGGTGGCATTCTGTAATTCGTGGACTATGAGAGTGTTGATGAAACACAGAAATTGCATCGGGATTGAATACAACAGTCACCATGCGCACTTTCCTCCACGGGAATAATGTCTCAAACAGTCTACGCTTTGATCGTTCCCTGGAAGACCAGTAGTAGTTTCAGATGCATGTCTGGTGGCATTCTGTAATCTGTGGACTATCAGACTGTTGATGAAACACAGAAATTGCATCGGGATTGAATACAACAGTCACCATGCGCATTTTCCTCCACGGGAGTAATGTCTGAAACAGTCTACGCTTTGATCGCTCCCTGGAAGACCAGTAGTAGTTTCTGATGCACATCTGGAGGCATTCTGTAATCTGTGGACTATAAGACTGTTGATGAAACACAGAAATTGCATCGGGATTGAATACAACAGTCACCATGCGCACTTTCCTCCATGGGAGCAATGTCTCAAAGAGTTTAGGCTCTGATCGTTCCCTGGAAGACCAGTAGTAGTTTCCGATGCACATCTGGTGGCATTCTGTAATCTGTGGACTATCAGAGTATTGATGAAACACAGAAATTGCATCGGGATTGGATTCACCATGCGCACCTTCCTCCACCAGAGTAATGTCTCTAATAGTCTACGCTTTGATTGTTCTCTGGAAGACCAGTAGTAGTTTCCAATGCACATCTGGTGGCATTTTGTAATCTGTGGACTATCAGAGAGTTGATGAAACACAGAAATTGCATCGGGATTGAATACAACAGTCACCATGCGCACTTTCCTCCACCGGAGAAATGTCTCAAACAGTCTACCCTTTGATCGTTCCCTTTAAGACCAGTAGTAGTTTCCGATGCACATCTGGTGGCATTCTGTAATCTGTGGACTATCAGAGTGTTGATGAAACACAGAAATTGCATCGGCATTAAATACAACAGTCACCATGCGCACTTGCCTCCATGGGAGTAATGTCTCAAACAGTCTACGCTCTGATCGTTCCTGGAAGACCAGTAGTAGTTTCCGGTGCACATCTGGTGGCATTCTGTAATGTGTGGACTATCAGAGTGTTAATGAAACACAGAAATTGCATTTGGATTGAATACAACAGTCACCATCCGCACTTTCCTCCATGGGAATAATGTCTCAAACAGTCTACGATTTAATCGTTCAGTGGAAGACCAGTAGTAGTTTCCGATGCACATCTGCAGGCATTCTGTAATCTGTGGACTATAAGACTGTTGATGAAACACAGAAATTGCATCGGGATTGAATACAACAGTTACCATGCGCACTTTCCTCCATGGGAGTAATGTCTCAAACAGTCTACGCTTTGATCGTTCCCTGGAAGACCATAAGTACTTTCCAAAGCACATCTGGAGGCATTCTGTAATCTGTGGACTATCAGACTGTTGATGAAACACAGAAATTCCATCGGGATTAAATACAACAGTCACCATGCGCACTTCCCTCCATGGGAGTAATGTCTCAAACAGTCTACGCTTTGATCGTTCCCTGGAAGACCAGTATTAGTTTGCGATGGACATCTGGTTTCATTCTATAATCTGTGGACCATCAGAGTGTTGATGAAACACAGAAATTGCATCGGGATTGATTACAACAGTCACCACGCGCACCTTCCTCCTCGGGAGTAATGTCTCAAACAGTCTACGCTTTGATCGTTCCCTGGAAGACCAGTAGTAGTTTCCGATGCACATCTGGTAGCATTCTGTAATCTGTGAACTATCAGAGTATTGATGAAACACAAAAAATGGCATCGGGATTGAATACAACAGTCACCATGCGCACTTTCCTCAATGTGAGTAATGTCTCACACAATTTACGTTTTGATCGTTCCCTGGGAGACCAGTAGTAGTTTCCGATGCAGATCTGGTGGCGTTCTGTAATCTGTGGACTATCATTGTGTTGATGAAACAGAGAAATTGCATCGGGATTGAATTCACCATGAGCACTTTCCACCACCAGAGGATTGTCTCAAACAGTCTACGCTTTGATTGTTCTCTGGAAGACCAGTAGTAGTTTCCGATGCACATCTGGTGGCATTCTGTAATCTTTAGACTATCAGAGTGTTGATGAAACACAGAAATTGCGTCGGGATTGAATACAACAGTCACCATCCCCACTTTCCTCAATGTGAGTAATGTCTCAATCAATTTATGCTTTGATCTTTCCCTGGAAGACCAATAGTAGTTTCCGATGCACATCTGGTGGCATTCTGTAATCTGTGGACTATCAGAGTGTTGATGAAACACAGAAATTGCATCGGGATTGAATTCACCACGCCCACCTTCCTCCACCAGAGTAATGTCTCAAACAGTCTACGCTTTGATTGTTCTCTGGAAGACCAGTAGTAGTTTCCAATGCACATCTGGTGGCATTTTGTAATCTGTGGACTATCAGAGAGTTGATGAAACACAGAAATTGCATCGGGATTGAATACAACAGTCACCATGCGCACTTTCCTCCACCGGAGAAATGTTTCTAACAGTCTACCCTTTGATCGTTCCCTTTAAGACCAGTAGTAGTTTCCGATGCACATCTGGTGGCATTCTGTAATCTGTGGACTATCAGAGTGTTGATGAAACACAGAAATTGCATCGGGAATGAATACAACAGTCACCACGCGCACCTTCCTCCTCGGGAGTAATGTCTCAAACAGTCTACGCTTTGATCGTTCCCTGGAAGACCACTATTTGTTTCCGATGCACATCTGGTGGCATTCTGTAATCTGTGGACTATCAGAGTGTCGATGAAACACAGAAATTGCATCGGGTTTTAATACAACAGTCACCATTCGCACTTTCCTCCATGGGAGTAATGTCTCAAACACTCAACGCTTTGATCGTTCCCTGGAAGACTAGTATTAGTTTCCGATGCACATCTGGTGGCATTCTGTAATCTGTGGACTATCAGAGTATTGATGAAACACAAAAAATGGCATCGGGATGAATACAACAATCACCATGCGCACTTTCCTCAATGTGAGTAATGTCTCAAACAATTTACGTTTTGATCGTTCCCTGGAAGACCAGTAGTAGTTTCCGATGCAGATCTGGTGGCATTCTGTAATCTGTGGACTATCATTGTGTTGATGAAACAGAGAAATTGCATCGGGATTGAATTCACCATGAGCACTTTCCTCCACCAGAGGATTGTTTCAAACTGTCTACGCTTTGATTGTTCTCTGGAAGACCAGTAGTAGTTTCCGATGCACATCTGGTGGCTTTCTGTAATCTTTAGACTATCAGAGTGTTGATGAAACACAGAAATTGCATCGGGATTGAATACAACAGTCACCATCCGCACTTTCCTCAATGTGAGTAATGTCTCAATCAATATACGCTTTGATCGTTCCCTGGAAGACCAATAGTAGTTTCCGATGCACATCTGGTGGCATTCTGTAATCTGTGGACTATCAGAGTGTTGATCAAACACAGAAATTGCATCGGGATTGAATTCACCATGCGCACCTTCCTCCACCAGAGTAATGTCTCAAACAGTCTACGCTTTGATTGTTCTCTGGAAGGCCAGTAGTAGTTTCCAATGCACATCTGGTGGCATTTTGTAATCTGTGGACTATCAGGGAGTTGATGAAACACAGAAATTGCATCGGGATTGAATACAACAGTCACGATGCGCACTTTCTTCCACCGGAGAAATGTCTCAAACAGTCTACTCTTTGATCGTTCCCTTTAAGACCAGTAGTAGTTTCCGATGCACATCTGGTGGCATTCTGTAATCTGTGGACTATCAGTGTGTTGATGAAACACAGAAATTGCATCGGCATTAAATACAACAGTCCCCATGCGCACTTTCCTCCATGGGAGTAATGTCTCAAACAGTCTACGCTCTGATCGTTCCTGGAAGACCAGTAGTAGTTTCCGGTGCACATCTGGTGGCTTTCTGTAATGTGTGGACTATCAGAGTGTTAATGAAACACAGAAATTGCATTTGGATTGAATACAACAGTCACCATCCGCACTTTCCTCCATGGGAATAATGTCTCAAACAGTCTACGATTTGATCGTTCCCTGGAAGACCAGTAGTAGTTTCCGATGCACATCTGGAGGCATTCTGTAATCTGTGGACTATAAGACTGTTGATGAAACACAGAAATTGCATCGGGATTGAATACAACAGTCACCATGCGCACTTTCCTCCATGGGAGTAATGTCTCAAACTGTCTACGCTTTGATCGTTCCCTGGAAGACCAGTAGTAGTTTCCAAAGCACATCTGGAGGCATTCTGTAATCTGTGGACTATCAGACTGTTGATGAAACACAGAAATTCCATCGGGATTAAATACAACAGTACACCATGCGCACTTCCCTCCATGGGAGTAATGTCTCAAACAGTCTACGCTTTGTTCGTTCCCTGGAAGACCAGAAGTAGTTTCCGATGCACAACTGGAGGCATTCTGTAATCTGTGGACTATCAGAGTGTTGATGAAACACAGAAATTGCATCGGGATTGAATACAAAAGTCACTGTACGCACTTTCCTCCATGGGAGTGATGTCTCAAACAGTCTACGCTTTGATCGTTCCCTGGAAGACCAGTATTAGTTTGCGATGGACATCTGGTTTCATTCTGTAATCTGTGGACCATCAGAGTGTTGATGAAACACAGAAATTGCATCGGGATTGAATACAACAGTCACCACGCGCACCTTCCTCCTCGGGAGTAATGTCTCAAACAGTCTACGCTTTGATCGTTCCCTGGAAGACCACAATTAGTTTCCGATGCACATCTGGTGGCATTCTGTAATCTGTGGACTATCAGAGTATTGATGAAACACCAAAAATGGCATCGTGATTGAATACAACAGTCACCATGCGCACTTTCCTCAATGTGAGTAATGTCTCAAACAATTTACGTTTTGATCGTTCCCTGGAAGACCAGTAGTAGTTTCCGATGCACATCTGGTGGCATTCTGTAATCTGTGGACTATCATTGTGTTGATGAAACAGAGAAATTGCATAAGGATTGAATTCGCCATGAGCACTTTCCTCCACCAGAGGCTTGTCTCAAACAGTCTACGATTTGATTGTTCTCTGGAAGACCAGTAGTAGTTTCCGATGCACATCTGGTGGCATTTTGTAATCTTGAGGCTATCAGAGTGTTGATGAAACACAGAAATTGCATCGGGATTGAATACAACAGTCACCATCCGCACTTTCCTCAATGTGAGTAATGTCTCAATCAATTTACGCTTTGATCGTTCCCTGGAAGACCAATAGTAGTTTCCGATGCACATCTGGTGGCATTCTGTAATCTGTGGACTATCAGAGTGTTGATGAAACACAGAAATTGCATTGGGATGAATTCACCATGGGCACTTTCCTCCACCGGAGTAATGTCTCAAACAGTCCACGCTTTGATTGTTCTCTGGAAGATTAGTAGTAGTTTCCGATGCACATCTGGTGGCATTTTGTAATCTGTGGACTATCAGAGTGTTGATGAAACACAGAAATTGCATCGGGATTGAATACAACAGTCACCATGCGCACTTTCCTCCACCGGAGTAATGTCGCAAACAGTCTAAGCTTTGATCGTTCCCTGGAAGACCAGTAGTAGTTTCCGATGCACATCTGGTGGCATTCTGTAATCTGTGGACTATCAGAGTGTTGATGAAACACAGAAATTGCATCAGGATTGAATACAACAGTCGCCATGCGCACTTTCCTCCATGGGAGTAGTGTCTCAAACAGTCTACGCTTTTATCGTTCCCTTCAAGACCAGTGGTAGTTTCCGATGCACATCTGGAGGCATTCTGTAGTCTGTGGACTATCAGACTGTTGATGAACCACAGAAATTGCATTTTGATTAGATACAACAGTCACCATGCGCACTTTCCTCCATGGCGAGCAATGTCTCAAACAGACTACGCTTTGATCGTTCCCTGGAAGACCAGTAGCAGTTTCCGATGCACATCTGGAGGCATTCTGTAATCTGTTGACCTTCAAAGTGTTGATTAAACACAGAAATTGCATCAGGATTGTACAGCAGTCACCATGCGCACTTTCCTCCATGGGAGTAATGCTTCAAACAGTCTACGTTTTGATCGTTCCCTGGAAAACCAGTGGTAGCTTACGATGCACATCTATAGGCATTCTGTAATCTGTGGACTATCAGAGTGTTGATGAAACACAGAAATTGCATCGGGATTGAATACAACAGTCACCTTGTGCACTTTCCTCCATGGGAGTAATGTCTCAAACAGTGTACGCTTTGATCGTTCCCTGGAAGACCAGTTGTAGTTTCCGATGCACATCTGGTGGCATTCTGTAATCTGTGGACTATCAGAGTGTCGATGAAACACAGAAATTGCATCGGGTTTGAATACAACAGTCACCATGCGCACTTTCCTCCATGGGAGTAATGTCTCAAACAGTCCACGCTTTGATCGTTCCCTGGAAGACCAGTAGTAGTTTCCGATGCACATCTGGTGGCAATCTGTAATCTGTGGACTATCAGAGTATTGATGAAACACAAAAAATGGCATTGTGATTGAATACAACAGTCACCATGCGCACTTTCCTCAATGTTAGTAATGTCTCAAACAATTTACGTTTTGATCGTTCCCTGGAAGACCAGTAGTAGTTTCCGATGCACATCTGGTGGCATTCTGTAATCTGTGGACTATCATCGTGTTGATGAAACAGAGAAATTGCATAAGGATTGAATTCGCCATGAGCACTTTCCTCCACCAGAGGCTTGTCTCAAACAGTCTACGCTTTGATTGTTCTCTAGAAGACCAGTAGTAGTTTCCGATGCACATCTGGTGGCATTTTGTAATCTTGAGACTATCAGAGTGTTGATGAGACACAGAAATTGCATCGGGATTGAATACAACAGTCACCATCCGCACTTTCCTATTTGTGAGTAATGTCTCAATCAATTTACGCTTTGATCGTTCCCTGGAAGACCAATAGTAGTTTCCGATGCACATCTGGTGGCATTCTGTAATCTGTGGACTATCAGAGTGTTGATGAAACACAGAAATTGCATTGGGATGAATTCACCATGCGCACTTTCCTCCACCGGAGTAATGTCTCAAACAGTCTACGCTTTGATTGTTCTCTGGAAGATTAGTAGTGGTTTCCGATGCACATCTGGTGGCATTTTGTAATCTGTGGACTATCAGAGTGTTGATGAAACACAGAAATTGCATCGGGATTGAATACAACAGTCACCATGCGCACTTTCCTCCACCGGAGTAATGTCGCAAACAGTCTAAGCTTTGATCGTTCCCTGGGAGACCAGTAGTAGTTTCCGATGCACATCTGGTGGCATTCTGTAATCTGTGGACTATCAGAGTGTTGATGAAACACAGAAATTGCATCGGGATTGAATACAACAGTCGCCATGCGCACTTTCCTCCATGGGAGTAGTGTCTCAAACAGTCTACGCTTTTATCGTTCCCTTCAAGACCAGTAGTAGTTTCCGATGCACATCTGGAGGCATTCTGTAGTTTGTGGACTATCAGACTGTTGATGAACCACAGAAATTGCATTTTGATTAGATACAACAGTCACCATGCGCACTTTCCTCCATGGCGAGCAATGTCTCAAACAGACTACGCTTTGATCGTTCCCTGGAAGACCAGTAGTAGTTTCCGATGCACATCTGGAGGCATTCTGTAATCTGTTGACCTTCAAAGTGTTGATTAAACACAGAAATTGCATCAGGATTGTACAGCAGTCACCATGCGCACTTTCCTCCATGGGAGTAATGCTTCAAACAGTCTACGTTTTGATCGTTCCCTGGAAAACCAGTGGTAGCTTACGATGCACATCTATAGGCATTCTGTAATCTGTGGACTATCAGAGTGTTGATGAAACACAGAAATTGCATCGGGATTGAATACAACAGTCACCTTGTGCACTTTCCTCCATGGGAGTAATGTCTCAAACAGTGTACGCTTTGATCGTTCCCTGGAAGACCAGTAGTAGTTTCCGATGCACATCTGGAGGCATTCTGAAATCTGTGGACTATCAGACTGTTTATGAAACAGAGAAATTCCATCGGGATTGAATACAACATTCACCATGCGCACTTTCCTCCATAGGAGTAATGTCTCAAACAGTCTACGATTTGATTGTTCTCTGGAAGACCAGTAGTAGTTTCCGATGCACATCTGGTAGCATTTTGTAATCTGTGGACTATCAGAGTGTTGATGAAACACAGAAATATCATCGGGATTGAATACAATAGTCACCATGCTCACTTTCCTCCACCGGAGTAATGTCTCAAACAGTCTACGCTTTGACCGTTCCCTGGAAGACCAGCAGTAGTTTCCGATGCACATCTGGTGGAATTCTGTAATCTATGGACTATCAGAGTGTTAATGAAACAAAGAAATGGCATCGGCATTGAATACAACAGTCACCATGCGCACTTTCCTCCATGGAAGTCATGTCTCAAACAGTCTACACTTTGATCGTTCCCTGGAAGACCAGTATTAGTTTCCGATGCACATCTGGTGGCATTCTGTAATCTGTGGACCATCAGAGTATTGATGAAACACAGAAATTGCATCGGGATTAAATACAACAGTCACCACGCGCACTTTCCTCCACGGGAGTAATGTCTCAAACAGTCTACGCTTTGATCGTTCCCTGGAAGACCAGTAGGAGTTTCCGATGCACATCTGGTGGCATTCTGTAATCTGTGGTCTATCAGAGTGTTGATGAAACACAGAAAATGCATCGGGATTAAATACAACAGTCACCATGCGCACTTTCCTCCATGGGAGTAATGTCTCAAACAGTCTACGATTTGATCGTTCCCTGGAAGACCAGTAGTAGTTTCCGATGCACATCTGGGGGCATTCTGTAATCTGTGGACTATAAGACTGTTGATGAAACACAGAAATTGCATCGGGATGGAATACAACAGTCACCATGCGCACTTTCCTCCATGGGAGTAATGTCTCAAACAGTCTACGTTTTGATCGTTCACTGGAAGACCAGTAGTAGTTTCCGATGCACATCTGGAGGCATTCTGTAATCTGTGGACTATCAGACTGTTTATGAAACAAAGAAATTCCATCGGAATTGAATACAACAGTCACCATGCGCACTTTCCTCCAATTGAGTAATGTCTCCAACAGTCTACGATTTAATCGTTCCCTGGAAGACCAGAAGTAGTTTCCGATGCACAACTGGAGGCATTCTGTAATCTGTGGACTATCAGAGTGTTGATGAAACACAGAAATTGCATAAGGAATGAATACAACAGTCACCATGCGCACTTTCCTCCATGGGAGTAATGTCTCAAACAGTCTACGCTTTAATCGTTCCATGGAAGACCAGTATTAATTTCCGATGGACATCTGGTGGCATTCTGTAAACTGTGGACCATCAGAGTGTTGATGAAACACAGAAATTGCATCGGGATTGAATACAACAGTCACCACGCGCACTTTCCTCCACGGGAGTAATGTCTCAGACAGTCTACGCTTTGATCGTTCCCTGGAAGACCAGTAGTAGTTTCCGATGCACATCTGGTGGCATTCTGTAATCTGTGGACTATCAGAGTGTTGATGAAACACCGAAATTGCATCGGGATTGAATGCAACAGTCACCATTCGCTCTTTCCTCCATGGGAGTAACGTCTCAAATAGTCCACGCTTTGATCGTTCCCTGGCTGACCAGTAGTAGTTTCCGATGCACATCTGGTGGCATTCTGTAATCTGTGGACTATCAGAGTATTGATGAATTACAGAAATTGCATCGGGATTGAATACAACTGTCACCATGCGCACTTTCCTCAATGTGAGTAATGTCTCAAACAATTTACGTTTTGATCGTTCTCTGGAAGACCAGTAGTAGTTTCTGATGCACATCTGGTGGCATTCTGTAATCTGTGGACCATCAGAGTGTTGATGAAACATAGAAATTGCATCGGGATTGAATTCACCATGCCCACTTTCCTCCACCGGAGTAATGTCTCAAACAGTCTACGCTTTGATTGTTCTCTGGAATACCAGTAGTAGTTTCCGATGCACATCTGGTGGCATTCTGCAATCTGTGGACTATCAGAGTATTGATGAAACACAGAAATTGCATCGGCATTGAATACAACAGTCACCATGCGCACTTTCCTCCATGGGAGTAATTTCTCAAACAGTCTACGCTTTGATCGTTCCTGGAAGACCAGTATTAGTTTCCGGTGCACATCTGGTGGCATTCTGTAATCCGTGGACTATGAGAGTATTGATGAAACACAGAAATTGCATCGGGATTGAATACAACAGTCACCATGCGCACTTTCCTGCATGGGAATAATGTCTCAAACAGTCTACGCTTTGATCGCTCCCTGGAAGACCAGTAGTAGTTTCAGATGCACGTCTGGTGGCATTCTGTAATCTGTGGACTATCAGACTGTTGATGAAACACAGAAATTGCATCGGGATTAAATACAACAGTCACCATGCACACTCTCCTTCATGGGAGTAATGTCTCAAACAGTCTACGATTTGATCGTTCCCTGGAAGACCAGTAGTAGTTTCCGATGCACATCTGGAGACATTCTGTAATCTGTGGACCATCAGAGTGTTGATGAAACACAGAAATTGCATCGGGATTGAATACAACAGTCACCATTCGCACTTTCCTCCATGGGAGTAATGTCTCAAACAGTCCACGCTTTGATCGTTCCCTGGAAGACCAGTTGTAGATTCCGATGCTCATCTGGTGGCATTCTGTAATCTGTGGACTATCAGAGTATTGATGAAACACAAAAAATGGCTTCGGGATTGAATACAACTGTCACCATGGGCACTTTCCTCAATGTGAGTAATGTCTCAAACAATTTACGTTTTGATCGTTCCCTGGAAGACCAGTAGTAGTTTCCGATGCACATCTGGTGGCATTCTGTAATCTGTGGACTATCATTGTGTTGATGAAACAGAGAAATTGCATCTTTATTGAATTCACCATGCGCACTTTCCTCCACCAGAGGATTGTCTCAAACAGTCTACGCTTTGATTGTTCTCTGGAAGACCAGTAGTAGTTTCCGATGCAGATCTGGTGGCATTCTGTAATCTTTAGACTATCAGAGAGTTGATGAAACACAGAAATTGCATCGGGATTGAATACAACAGTCACCATCCGCACTTTCCTCAATGTGAGTAATGTCTCAATCAATTTACGCTTTGATCGTTCCCTGGAAGACCAATAGTAGTTTCCGATGCACATCTGGTGGCATTCTGTAATCTGTGGACTATCAGAGTGTTGATGAAACACAGAAATTGCATTGGGATGTATTCACCATTCTCACTTTCCTCCACCGGAGTAATGTCTCAAACAGTCTACACTTTGATTGTTCTCTGGAAGACCAGTAGTAGTTTCCGATGCACATCTGGTGGCATTTTGTAATCTGTGGACTATCAGAGTGTTGATGAAACACAGAAATTGCATCGGGATTGAATACAACAGTCACCATGCGCACTTTCCTCCACCGGAGTAATGTCGCAAACAGTCTACGCTTTGAGCGTTCCCTGGAAGACCAGTAGTAGTTTCCGATGCACATCTGGTGGCATTCTGTAATCTGTGGACTATCAGAGTGTTGATGCAACACAGAAATTGCATCGGGATTGAATACAACAGTCGCCATGCGCACTTTCCTCCATGGGAGTAGTGTCTCAAACAGTCTACGATTTGATCGTTCCCTTCAAGACCAGTAGTAGTTTCCGATGCACATCTGGAGGCATTCTGTAGTCTGTGGACTATCAGAGTGTTGATGAACCACAGAAATTGCATTGGTATTAAATACAACAGTCACCTTGTGCACTTTCCTCCATGGGAGTAATGTCTCAAACAGTCTACGCTTTGATCGTTCCCTGGAAGACCAGTAGTAGTTTCCGATGCACATCTGGAGGCATTCTGTAATCTGTGGACTATCAGACTGTTGATGAAACAGAGAAATTCCATCGGGATTGAATACAACATTCACCATGCGCACTTTCCTCCATGGGAGTAATGTCTCAAACAGTCTACGATTTGATCGTTCCCTGGAAGACCAGTAGTAGTTTGCGATGCACATCTGGAGGCATTCTGTAATCTGTGGACTATAACACTGTTGATGAAACACAGAAATTGCATCGGCATTGAATACAACAGTCACCATGCGCACTTTCCTCCATGGGAGTAATGTCTCAAACAGTCTACGATTTGATCGTTCCTGGAAGATCAGTAGGAGTTTCCGATGCAGATCTGGTGGCATTCTGTAATCTGTGGTCTATCAGAGTGTTGATGAAGCACAGATAATGCATCGGGATTAAATACAACAGTCAACATGCGCAATTTCCTCCATGGGAGTAATGTCTCGAACAGTCTACGATTTGATCGTTCCCTGGAAGACCAGTAGTAGTTTCCGATGCACATCTGGAGGCATTCTGTAATCTGTGGACTATAAGACTGTTGATGAAACACAGAAATTGCATCGGGATGGAATACAACAGTCACCATGCGCACTTTCCTCCATGGGAGTAATGTCTCAAACAGTCTACGCTTTGATCGTTCCCTGGAAGACCAGTAGTAGTTTCCGATGCACATCTGGAGACATTCTGTAATCTGTGGACTATCAGACTGTTGACGAAACACAAAAATTCCAACGGAATTGAATACAACAGTCACCATGCGCACTTTCCTCCAAGGGAGTAATGTCTCCAACAGTCTACAATTTAATCGTTCTCTGGAAGACCAGAAGTATTTTCCGATGCACAACTGGAGGCATTCTGTAATCTGTGGACTATCAGAGTGTCGATGAAACACAGGAATTGTATCGCGAATGAATACAACAGTCACCATGCGCACTTTCCTCCATGGGAGTAATGTCGCAAACAGTCCACGCTTTGATCGTTCCCTGGCAGACCAGTAGTAGTTTCCGATGCACAGCTGGTGGCATTCTGTAATCTGTCGAATATCAGAGTATTGATGAAACACAGAAATTGCATCGGGATTGAATACAACAGTCACCATGCGCACTTTCCTCCATGGGAGCAATGTCTCAAAGAGTTTAGGCTCTGATCGTTCCCTGGAAGACCAGTAGTAGTTTCCGATGCATATCTGGTGGCATTCTGTAATCTTTAGACTATCAGAGTGTTGATGAAACACAGAAATTGCATTGGGATGAATTCACCATGCGCACTTTCCTCCACCGGAGTAACGTCTCAAACAGTCTACGCTTTGATTGTTCTCTGGAAGACCAGTAGTAGTTTCCGATGCACATCTGGTGGCATTCTGTAATCTGTGGACTATCAGAGTGTCGATGAAACACAGAAATTGCATCGGGTTTGAATACAACAGTCACCATGCGCACTTTCCTCCATGGGAGTAATGTCTCAATCAATTTACGCTTTGATCGTTCCCTGGAAGACCAATAGTAGTTTCCGATGCACATCTGGTGGCATTCTGTAAGCTGTGGACTATCAGAGTGTTGATGAAACACAGAAATTGCATCGGGATTGAATTCACCATGCGCACCTTCCTCCACCAGAGTAATGTCTCAAACAGTCTACGCTTTGATTGTTCTCTGGAAGGCCAGTAGTAGTTTCCAATGCACATCTGGTGGCATTTTGTAATCTGTGGACTATCAGGGAGTTGATGAAACACAGAAATTGCATCGGGATTGAATACAACAGTCACGATGCGCACTTTCTTCCACCGGAGAAATGTCTCAAACAGTCTACTCTTTGATCGTTCCCTTTAAGACCAGTAGTAGTTTCCGATGCACATCTGGTGGCATTCTGTAATCTGTGGACTATCAGAGTGTTGATGAAACACAGAAATTGCATCGGCATTAAATACAACAGTCACCATGCGCACTTTCCTCCATGGGAGTAATGTCTCAAACAGTCTACGCTCTGATCGTTCCTGGAAGACCAGTAGTAGTTTCCGGTGCACATCTGGTGGCTTTCTGTAATGTGTGGACTATCAGAGTGTTAATGAAACACAGAAATTGCATTTGGATTGAATACAACAGTCACCATCCGCACTTTCCTCCATGGGAATAATGTCTCAAACAGTGTACGATTTGATCGTTCCCTGGAAGACCAGTAGTAGTTTCCGATGCACATCTGGAGGCATTCTGTAATCTGTGGACTATAAGACTCTTGATGAAACACAGAAATTGCATCGGGATTGAATACAACAGTCACCATGCGCACTTTCCTCCATGGGAGTAATGTCTCAAACTGTCTACGCTTTGATCGTTCCCTGGAAGACCAGTAGTAGTTTCCAAAGCACATCTGGAGGCATTCTGTAATCTGTGGACTATCAGACTGTTGATGAAACACAGAAATTCCATCGGGATTAAATACAACAGTACACCATGCGCACTTCCCTCCATGGGAGTAATGTCTCAAACAGTCTACGCTTTGTTCTTTCCCTGGAAGACCAGAAGTAGTTTCCGATGCACAACTGGTGGCATTCTGTAATCTGTGGACTATCAGAGTGTTGATGAAACACAGAAATTGCATCGGGATTGAATACAAAAGTCACCGTACGCACTTTCCTCCATGGGAGTGATGTCTCAAACAGTCTCCGCTTTGATCGTTCCCTGGAAGACCAGTATTAGTTTGCGATGGACATCTGGTTTCATTCTGTAATCTGTGGACCATCAGAGTGTTGATGAAACACAGAAATTGCATCGGGATTGAATACAACAGTCACCACGCGCACCTTCCTCCTCGGGAGTAATGTCTCAAACAGTCTACGCTTTGATCGATCCCTGGAAGACCACAATTAGTTTCCGATGCACATCTGGTGGCATTCTGTAATCTGTGGACTATCAGAGTGTCGATGAAACACAGAAATTGCATCGGGTTTGAATACAACAGTCACCATTCGCACTTTCCTCCATGGGAGTAATGTCTCAAACAGTCCACGCTTTGATCGTTCCCTGGAAGACCAGTAGTAGTTTCCGATGCACATCTGGTGGCATTCTGTAATCTGTGGACTATCAGAGTATTGATGAAACACAAAAAATGGCATCGTGATTGAATACAACAGTCACCATGCGCACTTTCCTCAATGTGAGTAATGTCTCAAACAATTTACGTTTTGATCGTTCCCTGGAAGACCAGTAGTAGTTTCCGATGCACATCTGGTGGCATTCTGTAATCTGTGGACTATCATTGTGTTGATGAAACAGAGAAATTGCATAAGGATTGAATTCGCCATGAGCACTTTCCTCCACCAGAGGCTTGTCTCAAACAGTCTACGCTTTGATTGTTCTCTGGAAGACCAGTAGTAGTTTCCGATGCACATCTGGTGGCATTTTGTAATCTTGAGGCTATCAGAGTGTTGATGAAACACAGAAATTGCATCGGGATTGAATACAACAGTCACCATCCGCACTTTCCTCAATGTGAGTAATGTCTCAATCAATTTACGGTTTGATCGTTCCCTGGAAGACCAATAGTAGTTTCCGATGCACATCTGGTGGCATTCTGTAATCTGTGGACTATCAGAGTGTTGATGAAACACAGAAATTGCATTGGGATGAATTCACCATGGGCACTTTCCTCCACCCGAGTAATGTCTCAAACAGTCTACGCTTTGATTGTTCTCTGGAAGACCAGTAGTAGTTTCCAAAGCACATCTGGAGGCATTCTGTAATCTGTGGACTATCAGACTGTTGATGAAACACAGAAATTCCATCGGGATTAAATACAACAGTACACCATGCGCACTTCCCTCCATGGGAGTAATGTCTCAAACAGTCTACGCTTTGTTCTTTCCCTGGAAGACCAGAAGTAGTTTCCGATGCACAACTGGAGGCATTCTGTAATCTGTGGACTATCAGAGTGTTGATGAAACACAGAAATTGCATCGGGATTGAATACAAAAGTCACCGTACGCACTTTCCTCCATGGGAGTGATGTCTCAAACAGTCTACGCTTTGATCGTTCCCTGGAAGACCAGTATTAGTTTGCGATGGACATCTGGTTTCATTCTGTAATCTGTGGACCATCAGAGTGTTGATGAAACACAGAAATTGCATCGGGATTGAATACAACAGTCACCACGCGCACCTTCCTCCTCGGGAGTAATGTCTCAAACAGTCTACGCTTTGATCGTTCCCTGGAAGACCACAATTAGTTTCCGATGCACATGTGGTGGCATTCTGTAATCTGTGGACTATCAGAGTGTTGATGAAACACAGAAATTGCATCGGGATTGAATACAACAGTCGCCATGCGCACTTTCCTCCATGGGAGTAGTGTCTCAATCAGTCTACGCTTTTATCGTTCCCTTCAAGACCAGTAGTAGTTTCCGATGCACATCTGGAGGCATTCTGTAGTCTGTGGACTATCAGACTGTTGATGAACCACAGAAATTGCATTTTGATTAGATACAACAGTCACCATGCGCACTTTCCTCCATGGCGAGCAATGTCTCAAACAGACTACGCTTTGATCGTTCCCTGGAAGACCAGTAGCAGTTTCCGATGCACATCTGGAGGCATTCTGTAATCTGTTGACCTTCAAAGTGTTGATTAAACACAGAAATTGCATCAGGATTGTACAGCAGTCACCATGCGCACTTTCCTCCATGGGAGTAATGCTTCAAACAGTCTACGTTTTGATCGTTCCCTGGAAAACCAGTGGTATCTTACGATGCACATCTATAGGCATTCTGTAATCTGTGGACTATCAGAGTGTTGATGAAACACAGAAATTGCATCGGGATTGAATACAACAGTCACCTTGTGCACTTTCCTCCATGGGAGTAATGTCTCAAACAGTGTACGCTTTGATCGTTCCCTGGAAGACCAGTAGTAGTTTCCGATGCACATCTGGTGGCATTCTGTAATCTGTGGACTATCAGAGTGTCGATGAAACACAGAAATTGCATCGGGTTTGAATACAACAGTCACCATGCGCACTTTCCTCCATGGGAGTAATGTCTCAAACAGTCCACGCTTTGATCGTTCCCTGGAAGACCAGTAGTAGTTTCCGATGCACATCTGGTGGCAATCTGTAATCTGTGGACTATCAGAGTATTGATGAAACACAAAAAATGGCATCGTGATTGAATACAACAGTCACCATGCGCACTTTCCTCAATGTGAGTAATGTCTCAAACAATTTACGTTTTGATCGTTCCCTGGAAGACCAGTAGTAGTTTCCGATGCACATCTGGTGGCATTCTGTAATCTGTGGACTATCATTGTGTTGATGAAACAGAGAAATTGCATAAGGATTGAATTCGCCATGAGCACTTTCCTCCACCAGAGGCTTGTCTCAAACAGTCTACGCTTTGATTGTTCTCTGGAAGACCAGTAGTAGTTTCCGATGCACATCTGGTGGCATTTTGTAATCTTGAGACTATCAGAGTGTTGATGAAACACAGAAATTGCATCGGGATTGAATACAACAGTCACCATCCGCACTTTCCTATTTGTGAGTAATGTCTCAATCAATTTACGCTTTGATCGTTCCCTGGAAGACCAATAGTAGTTTCCGATGCACATCTGGTGGCATTCTGTAATCTGTGAACTATCAGAGTGTTGATGAAACACAGAAATTGCATTGGGATGAATTCACCATGCGCACTTTCCTCCACCGGAGTAATGTCTCAAACAGTCTACGATTTGATTGTTCTCTGGAAGATTAGTAGTGGTTTCCGATGCACATCTGGTGGCATTTTGTAATCTGTGGACTATCAGAGTGTTGATGAAACACAGAAATTGCATCGGGATTGAATACAACAGTCACCATGCGCACTTTCCTCCACCGGAGTAATGTCGCAAACAGTCTAAGCTTTGATCGTTCCCTGGAAGACCAGTAGTAGTTTCCGATGCACATCTGGTGGCATTCTGTAATCCGTGGACTATCAGAGTGTTGATGAAACACAGAAATTGCATCGGGATTGAATACAACAGTCGCCATGCGCACTTTCCTCCATGGGAGTAGTGTCTCAAACAGTCTACGCTTTTATCGTTCCCTTCAAGACCAGTAGTAGTTTCCGATGCACATCTGGAGGCATTCTGTAGTTTGTGGACTATCAGACTGTTGATGAACCACAGAAATTGCATTTTGATTAGATACAACAGTCACCATGCGCACTTTCCTCCATGGCGAGCGATGTCTCAAACAGACTACGCTTTGATCGTTCCCTGGAAGACCAGTAGTAGTTTCCGATGCACATCTGGAGGCATTCTGTAATCTGTTGTCCTTCAAAGTGTTGATTAAACACAGAAATTGCATCAGGATTGTACAGCAGTCACCATGCGCACTTTCCTCCATGGGAGTAATGCTTCAAACAGTCTACGTTTTGATCGTTCCCTGGAAAACCAGTGGTAGCTTACGATTCACATCTATAGGCATTCTGTAATCTGTGGACTATCAGAGTGTTGATGAAACACAGAAATTGCATCGGGATTGAATACAACAGTCACCTTGTGCACTTTCCTCCATGGGAGTAATGTCTCAAACAGTGTACGCTTTGATCGTTCCCTGGAAGACCAGTAGTAGTTTCCGATACACATCTGGAGGCATTCTGTAATCTGTGGACTATCAGACTGTTTATGAAACAGAGAAATTCCATCGGGATTGAATACAACATTCACCATGTGCACTTTCCTCCATGGGAGTAATGTCTCAAACAGTCTACGATTTGATTGTTCTCTGGAAGACCAGTAGTAGTTTCCGATGCACATCTGGTAGCATTTTGTAATCTGTGGACTATCAGAGTGTTGATGAAACACAGAAATATCATCGGGATTGAATACAATAGTCACCATGCGCACTTTCCTCCACCGGAGTAATGTCTCAAACAGTCTACGCTTTGACCGTTCCCTGGAAGACCAGCAGTAGTTTCCAATGCACATCTGGTGGAATTCTGTAATCTATGGACTATCAGAGTGTTAATGAAACAAAGAAATTGCATCGGGATTGAATACAACAGTCACCATGCGCACTTTCCTGCATGGGAATAATGTCTCAAACAGTCTACGCTTTGATCGCTCCCTGGAAGACCAGTAGTAGTTTCAGATGCACGTCTGGTGGCATTCTGTAATCTGTGGACTATCAGACTGTTGATGAAACACAGAAATTGCATCGGGATTAAATACAACAGTCACCATGCACACTCTCCTTCATGGGAGTAATGTCTCAAACAGTCTACGATTTGATCGTTCCCTGGAAGACCAGTAGTAGTTTCCGATGCACATCTGGAGACATTCTGTAATCTGTGGACCATCAGAGTGTTGATGAAACACAGAAATTGCATCGGGATTGAATACAACAGTCACCATTCGCACTTTCCTCCATGGGAGTAATGTCTCAAACAGTCCACGCTTTGATCGTTCCCTGGAAGACCAGTTGTAGATTCCGATGCTCATCTGGTGGCATTCTGTAATCTGTGGACTATCAGAGTATTGATGAAACACAAAAAATGGCTTCGGGATTGAATACAACTGTCACCATGGGCACTTTCCTCAATGTGAGTAATGTCTCAAACAATTTACGTTTTGATCGTTCCCTGGAAGACCAGTAGTAGTTTCCGATGCACATCTGGTGGCATTCTGTAATCTGTGGACTATCATTGTGTTGATGAAACAGAGAAATTGCATCTTTATTGAATTCACCATGCGCACTTTCCTCCACCAGAGGATTGTCTCAAACAGTCTACGCTTTGATTGTTCTCTGGAAGACCAGTAGTAGTTTCCGATGCAGATCTGGTGGCATTCTGTAATCTTTAGACTATCAGAGAGTTGATGAAACACAGAAATTGCATCGGGATTGAATACAACAGTCACCATCCGCACTTTCCTCAATGTGAGTAATGTCTCAATCAATTTACGCTTTGATCGTTCCCTGGAAGACCAATAGTAGTTTCCGATGCACATCTGGTGGCATTCTGTAATCTGTGGACTATCAGAGTGTTGATGAAACACAGAAATTGCATTGGGATGTATTCACCATTCTCACTTTCCTCCACCGGAGTAATGTCTCAAACAGTCTACACTTTGATTGTTCTCTGGAAGACCAGTAGTAGTTTCCGATGCACATCTGGTGGCATTTTGTAATCTGTGGACTATCAGAGTGTTGATGAAACACAGAAATTGCATCGGGATTGAATACAACAGTCACCATGCGCACTTTCCTCCACCGGAGTAATGTCGCAAACAGTCTACGCTTTGAGCGTTCCCTGGAAGACCAGTAGTAGTTTCCGATGCACATCTGGTGGCATTCTGTAATCTGTGGACTATCAGAGTGTTGATGCAACACAGAAATTGCATCGGGATTGAATACAACAGTCGCCATGCGCACTTTCCTCCATGGGAGTAGTGTCTCAAACAGTCTACGATTTTATCGTTCCCTTCAAGACCAGTAGTAGTTTCCGATGCACATCTGGAGGCATTCTGTAGTCTGTGGACTATCAGAGTGTTGATGAACCACAGAAATTGCATTGGTATTAAATACAACAGTCACCTTGTGCACTTTCCTCCATGGGAGTAATGTCTCAAACAGTCTACGCTTTGATCGTTCCCTGGAAGACCAGTAGTAGTTTCCGATGCACATCTGGAGGCATTCTGTAATCTGTGGACTATCAGACTGTTGATGAAACAGAGAAATTCCATCGGGATTGAATACAACATTCACCATGCGCACTTTCCTCCATGGGAGTAATGTCTCAAACAGTCTACGATTTGATCGTTCCCTGGAAGACCAGTAGTAGTTTGCGATGCACATCTGGAGGCATTCTGTAATCTGTGGACTATAACACTGTTGATGAAACACAGAAATTGCATCGGCATTGAATACAACAGTCACCATGCGCACTTTCCTCCATGGGAGTAATGTCTCAAACAGTCTACGATTTGATCGTTCCTGGAAGATCAGTAGGAGTTTCCGATGCAGATCTGGTGGCATTCTGTAATCTGTGGTCTATCAGAGTGTTGATGAAGCACAGATAATGCATCGGGATTAAATACAACAGTCAACATGCGCAATTTCCTCCATGGGAGTAATGTCTCGAACAGTCTACGATTTGATCGTTCCCTGGAAGACCAGTAGTAGTTTCCGATGCACATCTGGAGGCATTCTGTAATCTGTGGACTATAAGACTGTTGATGAAACACAGAAATTGCATCGGGATGGAATACAACAGTCACCATGCGCACTTTCCTCCATGGGAGTAATGTCTCAAACAGTCTACGCTTTGATCGTTCCCTGGAAGACCAGTAGTAGTTTCCGATGCACATCTGGAGACATTCTGTAATCTGTGGACTATCAGACTGTTGACGAAACACAAAAATTCCAACGGAATTGAATACAACAGTCACCATGCGCACTTTCCTCCAAGGGAGTAATGTCTCCAACAGTCTACAATTTAATCGTTCTCTGGAAGACCAGAAGTATTTTCCGATGCACAACTGGAGGCATTCTGTAATCTGTGGACTATCAGAGTGTCGATGAAACACAGGAATTGTATCGCGAATGAATACAACAGTCACCATGCGCACTTTCCTCCATGGGAGTAATGTCGCAAACAGTCCACGCTTTGATCGTTCCCTGGCAGACCAGTAGTAGTTTCCGATGCACAGCTGGTGGCATTCTGTAATCTGTCGAATATCAGAGTATTGATGAAACACAGAAATTGCATCGGGATTGAATACAACAGTCACCATGCGCACTTTCCTCCATGGGAGCAATGTCTCAAAGAGTTTAGGCTCTGATCGTTCCCTGGAAGACCAGTAGTAGTTTCCGATGCATATCTGGTGGCATTCTGTAATCTTTAGACTATCAGAGTGTTGATGAAACACAGAAATTGCATTGGGATGAATTCACCATGCGCACTTTCCTCCACCGGAGTAACGTCTCAAACAGTCTACGCTTTGATTGTTCTCTGGAAGACCAGTAGTAGTTTCCGATGCACATCTGGTGGCATTCTGTAATCTGTGGACTATCAGAGTGTCGATGAAACACAGAAATTGCATCGGGTTTGAATACAACAGTCACCATGCGCACTTTCCTCCATGGGAGTAATGTCTCAATCAATTTACGCTTTGATCGTTCCCTGGAAGACCAATAGTAGTTTCCGATGCACATCTGGTGGCATTCTGTAAGCTGTGGACTATCAGAGTGTTGATGAAACACAGAAATTGCATCGGGATTGAATTCACCATGCGCACCTTCCTCCACCAGAGTAATGTCTCAAACAGTCTACGCTTTGATTGTTCTCTGGAAGGCCAGTAGTAGTTTCCAATGCACATCTGGTGGCATTTTGTAATCTGTGGACTATCAGGGAGTTGATGAAACACAGAAATTGCATCGGGATTGAATACAACAGTCACGATGCGCACTTTCTTCCACCGGAGAAATGTCTCAAACAGTCTACTCTTTGATCGTTCCCTTTAAGACCAGTAGTAGTTTCCGATGCACATCTGGTGGCATTCTGTAATCTGTGGACTATCAGAGTGTTGATGAAACACAGAAATTGCATCGGCATTAAATACAACAGTCACCATGCGCACTTTCCTCCATGGGAGTAATGTCTCAAACAGTCTACGCTCTGATCGTTCCTGGAAGACCAGTAGTAGTTTCCGGTGCACATCTGGTGGCTTTCTGTAATGTGTGGACTATCAGAGTGTTAATGAAACACAGAAATTGCATTTGGATTGAATACAACAGTCACCATCCGCACTTTCCTCCATGGGAATAATGTCTCAAACAGTGTACGATTTGATCGTTCCCTGGAAGACCAGTAGTAGTTTCCGATGCACATCTGGAGGCATTCTGTAATCTGTGGACTATAAGACTCTTGATGAAACACAGAAATTGCATCGGGATTGAATACAACAGTCACCATGCGCACTTTCCTCCATGGGAGTAATGTCTCAAACTGTCTACGCTTTGATCGTTCCCTGGAAGACCAGTAGTAGTTTCCAAAGCACATCTGGAGGCATTCTGTAATCTGTGGACTATCAGACTGTTGATGAAACACAGAAATTCCATCGGGATTAAATACAACAGTACACCATGCGCACTTCCCTCCATGGGAGTAATGTCTCAAACAGTCTACGCTTTGTTCTTTCCCTGGAAGACCAGAAGTAGTTTCCGATGCACAACTGGTGGCATTCTGTAATCTGTGGACTATCAGAGTGTTGATGAAACACAGAAATTGCATCGGGATTGAATACAAAAGTCACCGTACGCACTTTCCTCCATGGGAGTGATGTCTCAAACAGTCTCCGCTTTGATCGTTCCCTGGAAGACCAGTATTAGTTTGCGATGGACATCTGGTTTCATTCTGTAATCTGTGGACCATCAGAGTGTTGATGAAACACAGAAATTGCATCGGGATTGAATACAACAGTCACCACGCGCACCTTCCTCCTCGGGAGTAATGTCTCAAACAGTCTACGCTTTGATCGATCCCTGGAAGACCACAATTAGTTTCCGATGCACATCTGGTGGCATTCTGTAATCTGTGGACTATCAGAGTGTCGATGAAACACAGAAATTGCATCGGGTTTGAATACAACAGTCACCATTCGCACTTTCCTCCATGGGAGTAATGTCTCAAACAGTCCACGCTTTGATCGTTCCCTGGAAGACCAGTAGTAGTTTCCGATGCACATCTGGTGGCATTCTGTAATCTGTGGACTATCAGAGTATTGATGAAACACAAAAAATGGCATCGTGATTGAATACAACAGTCACCATGCGCACTTTCCTCAATGTGAGTAATGTCTCAAACAATTTACGTTTTGATCGTTCCCTGGAAGACCAGTAGTAGTTTCCGATGCACATCTGGTGGCATTCTGTAATCTGTGGACTATCATTGTGTTGATGAAACAGAGAAATTGCATAAGGATTGAATTCGCCATGAGCACTTTCCTCCACCAGAGGCTTGTCTCAAACAGTCTACGCTTTGATTGTTCTCTGGAAGACCAGTAGTAGTTTCCGATGCACATCTGGTGGCATTTTGTAATCTTGAGGCTATCAGAGTGTTGATGAAACACAGAAATTGCATCGGGATTGAATACAACAGTCACCATCCGCACTTTCCTCAATGTGAGTAATGTCTCAATCCATTTACGGTTTGATCGTTCCCTGGAAGACCAATAGTAGTTTCCGATGCACATCTGGTGGCATTCTGTAATCTGTGGACTATCAGAGTGTTGATGAAACACAGAAATTGCATTGGGATGAATTCACCATGGGCACTTTCCTCCACCCGAGTAATGTCTCAAACAGTCTACGCTTTGATTGTTCTCTGGAAGACCAGTAGTAGTTTCCAAAGCACATCTGGAGGCATTCTGTAATCTGTGGACTATCAGACTGTTGATGAAACACAGAAATTCCATCGGGATTAAATACAACAGTACACCATGCGCACTTCCCTCCATGGGAGTAATGTCTCAAACAGTCTACGCTTTGTTCTTTCCCTGGAAGACCAGAAGTAGTTTCCGATGCACAACTGGAGGCATTCTGTAATCTGTGGACTATCAGAGTGTTGATGAAACACAGAAATTGCATCGGGATTGAATACAAAAGTCACCGTACGCACTTTCCTCCATGGGAGTGATGTCTCAAACAGTCTACGCTTTGATCGTTCCCTGGAAGACCAGTATTAGTTTGCGATGGACATCTGGTTTCATTCTGTAATCTGTGGACCATCAGAGTGTTGATGAAACACAGAAATTGCATCGGGATTGAATACAACAGTCACCACGCGCACCTTCCTCCTCGGGAGTAATGTCTCAAACAGTCTACGCTTTGATCGTTCCCTGGAAGACCACAATTAGTTTCCGATGCACATGTGGTGGCATTCTGTAATCTGTGGACTATCAGAGTGTTGATGAAACACAGAAATTGCATCGGGATTGAATACAACAGTCGCCATGCGCACTTTCCTCCATGGGAGTAGTGTCTCAATCAGTCTACGCTTTTATCGTTCCCTTCAAGACCAGTAGTAGTTTCCGATGCACATCTGGAGGCATTCTGTAGTCTGTGGACTATCAGACTGTTGATGAACCACAGAAATTGCATTTTGATTAGATACAACAGTCACCATGCGCACTTTCCTCCATGGCGAGCAATGTCTCAAACAGACTACGCTTTGATCGTTCCCTGGAAGACCAGTAGCAGTTTCCGATGCACATCTGGAGGCATTCTGTAATCTGTTGATCTTCAAAGTGTTGATTAAACACAGAAATTGCATCAGGATTGTACAGCAGTCACCATGCGCACTTTCCTCCATGGGAGTAATGCTTCAAACAGTCTACGTTTTGATCGTTCCCTGGAAAACCAGTGGTATCTTACGATGCACATCTATAGGCATTCTGTAATCTGTGGACTATCAGAGTGTTGATGAAACACAGAAATTGCATCGGGATTGAATACAACAGTCACCTTGTGCACTTTCCTCCATGGGAGTAATGTCTCAAACAGTGTACGCTTTGATCGTTCCCTGGAAGACCAGTAGTAGTTTCCGATGCACATCTGGTGGCATTCTGTAATCTGTGGACTATCAGAGTGTCGATGAAACACAGAAATTGCATCGGGTTTGAATACAACAGTCACCATGCGCACTTTCCTCCATGGGAGTAATGTCTCAAACAGTCCACGCTTTGATCGTTCCCTGGAAGACCAGTAGTAGTTTCCGATGCACATCTGGTGGCAATCTGTAATCTGTGGACTATCAGAGTATTGATGAAACACAAAAAATGGCATCGTGATTGAATACAACAGTCACAATGCGCACTTTCCTCAATGTGAGTAATGTCTCAAACAATTTACGTTTTGATCGTTCCCTGGAAGACCAGTAGTAGTTTCCGATGCACATCTGGTGGCATTCTGTAATCTGTGGACTATCATTGTGTTGATGAAACAGAGAAATTGCATAAGGATTGAATTCGCCATGAGCACTTTCCTCCACCAGAGGCTTGTCTCAAACAGTCTACGCTTTGATTGTTCTCTGGAAGACCAGTAGTAGTTTCCGATGCACATCTGGTGGCATTTTGTAATCTTGAGACTATCAGAGTGTTGATGAAACACAGAAATTGCATCGGGATTGAATACAACAGTCACCATCCGCACTTTCCTATTTGTGAGTAATGTCTCAATCAATTTACGCTTTGATCGTTCCCTGGAAGACCAATAGTAGTTTCCGATGCACATCTGGTGGCATTCTGTAATCTGTGAACTATCAGAGTGTTGATGAAACACAGAAATTGCATTGGGATGAATTCACCATGCGCACTTTCCTCCACCGGAGTAATGTCTCAAACAGTCTACGATTTGATTGTTCTCTGGAAGATTAGTAGTGGTTTCCGATGCACATCTGGTGGCATTTTGTAATCTGTGGACTATCAGAGTGTTGATGAAACACAGAAATTGCATCGGGATTGAATACAACAGTCACCATGCGCACTTTCCTCCACCGGAGTAATGTCGCAAACAGTCTAAGCTTTGATCGTTCCCTGGAAGACCAGTAGTAGTTTCCGATGCACATCTGGTGGCATTCTGTAATCCGTGGACTATCAGAGTGTTGATGAAACACAGAAATTGCATCGGGATTGAATACAACAGTCGCCATGCGCACTTTCCTCCATGGGAGTAGTGTCTCAAACAGTCTACGCTTTTATCGTTCCCTTCAAGACCAGTAGTAGTTTCCGATGCACATCTGGAGGCATTCTGTAGTTTGTGGACTATCAGACTGTTGATGAACCACAGAAATTGCATTTTGATTAGATACAACAGTCACCATGCGCACTTTCCTCCATGGCGAGCAATGTCTCAAACAGACTACGCTTTGATCGTTCCCTGGAAGACCAGTAGTAGTTTCCGATGCACATCTGGAGGCATTCTGTAATCTGTTGTCCTTCAAAGTGTTGATTAAACACAGAAATTGCATCAGGATTGTACAGCAGTCACCATGCGCACTTTCCTCCATGGGAGTAATGCTTCAAACAGTCTACGTTTTGATCGTTCCCTGGAAAACCAGTGGTAGCTTACGATTCACATCTATAGGCATTCTGTAATCTGTGGACTATCAGAGTGTTGATGAAACACAGAAATTGCATCGGGATTGAATACAACAGTCACCTTGTGCACTTTCCTCCATGGGAGTAATGTCTCAAACAGTGTACGCTTTGATCGTTCCCTGGAAGACCAGTAGTAGTTTCCGATACACATCTGGAGGCATTCTGTAATCTGTGGACTATCAGACTGTTTATGAAACAGAGAAATTCCATCGGGATTGAATACAACATTCACCATGTGCACTTTCCTCCATGGGAGTAATGTCTCAAACAGTCTACGATTTGATTGTTCTCTGGAAGACCAGTAGTAGTTTCCGATGCACATCTGGTAGCATTTTGTAATCTGTGGACTATCAGAGTGTTGATGAAACACAGAAATATCATCGGGATTGAATACAATAGTCACCATGCGCACTTTCCTCCACCGGAGTAATGTCTCAAACAGTCTACGCTTTGACCGTTCCCTGGAAGACCAGCAGTAGTTTCCAATGCACATCTGGTGGAATTCTGTAATCTATGGACTATCAGAGTGTTAATGAAACAAAGAAATTGCATCGGCATTGAATACAACAATCACCATGCGCACTTTCCTCCATGGAAGTAATGTCTCAAACAGTCTACACTTTGATCGTTCCCTGGAAGACCAGTATTAGTTTCCGATGCACATCTGGAGGCATTCTGTAATCTGTGGACCATCAGAGTATTGATGAAACACAGAAATTGCATCGGGATTAAATACAACAGTCACCACGCGCACTTTCCTCCACGGGAGTAATGTCTCAAACAGTCTACGCTTTGATCGTTCCCTGGAAGACCAGTAGGAGTTTCCGATGCACATCTGGTGGCATTCTGTAATCTGTGGTCTATCAGAGTGTTGATGAAACACAGAAAATGCATCGGGATTAAATACAACAGTCACCATGCGCACTTTCCTCCATGGGAGTAATGTCTCAAACAGTCTACGATTTGATCGTTCCCTGGAAGACCAGTAGTAGTTACCGATGCACATCTGGGGGCATTCTGTAATCTGTGGACTATAAGACTGTTGATGAAACACAGAAATTGCATCGGGATGGAATACAACAGTCACCATGCGCACTTTCCTCCATGGGAGTAATGTCTCAAACAGTCTACGCTTTGATCGTTCACTGGAAGACCAGTAGTAGTTTCCGATGCACATCTGGAGGCATTCTGTAATCTGTGGACTATCAGACTGTTTATGAAACAAAGAAATTCCATCGGAATTGAATACAACAGTCACCATGCGCACTTTCCTCCAATTGAGTAATGTCTCCAACAGTCTACGATTTAATCGTTCCCTGGAAGACCAGAAGTAGTTTCCGATGCACAACTGGAGGCATTCTGTAATCTGTGGACTATCAGAGTGTTGATGAAACACAGAAATTGCATAAGGAATGAATACAACAGTCACCATGCGCACTTTCCTCCATGGGAGTAATGTCTCAAACAGTCTACGCTTTAATCGTTCCATGGAAGACCAGTATTAATTTCCGATGGACATCTGGTGGCATTCTGTAATCTGTGGACCATCAGAGTGTTGATGAAACACAGAAATTGCATCGGGATTGAATACAACAGTCACCACGCGCACTTTCCTCCACGGGAGTAATGTCTCAGACATTCTACGATTTGATCGTTCCCTGGAAGACCAGTAGTAGTTTCCGATGCACATCTGGTGGCATTCTGTAATCTGTGGACTATCAGAGTGTTGATGAAACACCGAAATTGCATCGGGATTGAATGCAACAGTCACCATTCGCTCTTTCCTCCATGGGAGTAACGTCTCAAATAGTCCACGCTTTGATCGTTCCCTGGCTGACCAGTAGTAGTTTCCGATGCACATCTGGTGGCATTCTGTAATCTGTGGACTATCAGAGTATTGATGAATTACAGAAATTGCATCGGGATTGAATACAACTGTCACCATGCGCACTTTCCTCAATGTGAGTAATGTCTCAAACAATTTACGTTTTGATCGTTCCCTGGAAGACCAGTAGTAGTTTCTGATGCACATCTGGTGGCATTCTGTAATCTGTGGACTATCAGAGTGTTGATGAAACATAGAAATTGCATCGGGATTGAATTCACCATGCCCACATTCCTCCACCGGAGTAATGTCTCAAACAGTCTACGCTTTGATTGTTCTCTGGAATACCAGTAGTAGTTTCCGATGCACATCTGGTGGCATTCTGTAATCTGTGGACTATCAGAGTATTGATGAAACACAGAAATTGCATCGGCATTGAATACAACAGTCACCATGCGCACTTTCCTCCATGGGAGTAATTTCTTAAACAGTCTACGCTTTGATCGTTCCTGGAAGACCAGTAGTAGTTTCCGGTGCACATCTGGTGGCATTCTGTAATCCGTGGACTATGAGAGTGTTGATGAAACACAGAAATTGCATCGGGATTGAATACAACAGTCACCATGCGCACTTTCCTGCACGGGAATAATGTCTCAAACAGTCTACGCTTTGATCGTTCCCTGGAAGACCAGTAGTAGTTTCAGATGCACGTCTGGTGGCATTCTGTAATCTGTGGACTATCAGACTGTTGATGAAACACAGAAATTGCATCGGGATTAAATACAACAGTCACCATGCACACTCCCCTTCATGGGAGTAATGTCTCAAACAGTCTACGATTTGATCGTTCCCTGGAAGACCAGTAGTAGTTTCCGATGCACATCTGGAGACATTCTGTAATCTGTGGACCATCAGAGTGTTGATGAAACACAGAAATTGCATCGGGATTGAATACAACAGTCACCATTCGCACTTTCCTCCATGGGAGTAATGTCTCAAACAGTCCACGCTTTGATCGTTCCCTGGAAGAATAGTTGTAGTTTCCGATGCTCATCTGGTGGCATTCTGTAATCTGTGGACTATCAGAGTATTGATGAAACACAAAAAATGGCTTCGGGATTGAATACAACTGTCACCATGGGCACTTTCCTCAATGTGAGTAATGTCTCAAACAATTTACGTTTTGATCGTTCCCTGGAAGACCAGTAGTAGTTTCCGATGCACATCTGGTGGCATTCTGTAATCTGTGGACTATCATTGTGTTGATGAAACAGAGAAATTGCATCGGTATTGAATTCACCATGCGCACTTTCCTCCACCAGAGGATTGTCTCAAACAGTCTACGCTTTGATTGTTCTCTGGAAGACCAGTAGTAGTTTCCGATGCAGATCTGGTGGCATTCTGTAATCTTTAGACTATCAGAGAGTTGATGAAACACAGAAATTGCATCGGGATTGAATACAACAGTCACCATCCGCACTTTCCTCAATGTGAGTAATGTCTCAATCAATTTACGCTTTGATCGTTCCCTGGAAGACCAATAGTAGTTTCCGATGCACATCTGGTGGCATTCTGTAATCTGTGGACTATCAGAGTGTTGATGAAACACAGAAATTGCATTGGGATGTATTCACCATGCGCACTTTCCTCCACCGGAGTAATGTCTCAAACAGTCTACGCTTTGATTGTTCTCTGGAAGACCAGTAGTAGTTTCCGATGCACATCTGGTGGCATTTTGTAATCTGTGGACTATCAGAGTGTTGATGAAACACAGAAATTGCATCGGGATTGAATACAACAGTCACCATGCGCACTTTCCTCCACCGGAGTAATGTCGCAAACAGTCTACGCTTAGATCGTTCCCTGGAAGACCAGTAGTAGTTTCCGATGCACATCTGGTGGCATTCTGTAATCTGTGGACTATCAGAGTGTTGATGAAACACAGAAATTGCATCGGGATTGAATACAACAGTCGCCATGCGCACTTTCCTCCATGGGAGTAGTGTCTCAAACAGTCTACGATTTGATCGTTCCCTTCAAGACCAGTAGTAGTTTCCGATGCACATCTGGAGGCATTCTGTAGTCAGTGGACTATCAGAGTGTTGATGAACCACAGAAATTGCATTGGTATTAAATACAACAGTCACCTTGTGCACTTTCCTCCATGGGAGTAATGTCTCAAACAGTCTACGCTTTGATCGTTCCCTGGAAGACCAGTAGTAGTTTCCGATGCACATCTGGAGGCATTCTGTAATCTGTGGACTATCAGACTGTTGATGAAACAGAGAAATTCCATCGGGATTGAATACAACATTCACCATGCGCACTTTCCTCCATGGGAGTAATGTCTCAAACAGTCTACGATTTGATCGTTCCCTGGAAGACCAGTAGTAGTTTGCGATGCACATCTGGAGGCATTCTGTAATCTGTGGACTATAACACTGTTGATGAAACACAGAAATTGCATCGGCATTGAATACAACAGTCACCATTCGCACTTTCCTCCATGGGAGTAATGTCTCAAACAGTCTACGATTTGATCGTTCCTGGAAGATCAGTAGGAGTTTCCGATGCACATCTGGTGGCATTCTGTAATCTGTGGTCTATCAGAGTGTTGATGAAGCACAGATAATGCATCGGGATTAAATACAACAGTCAACATGCGCAATTTCCTCCATGGGAGTAATGTCTCGAACAGTCTACGATTTGATCGTTCCCTGGAAGGCCAGTAGTAGTTTCCGATGCACATCTGGAGGCATTCTATAATCTGTGGACTATAAGACTGTTGATGAAACACAGAAATTGCATCGGGGTGGAATACAACAGTCACCATGCGCACTTTCCTCCATGGGAGTAATGTCTCAAACAGTCTACGCTTTGATCGTTCCCTGGAAGACCAGTAGTAGTTTCCGATGCACATCTGGAGACATTCTGTAATCTGTGGACTATCAGACTGTTGACGAAACACAAAAATTCCAACGGAATTGAATACAACAGTCACCATGCGCACTTTCCTCCAAGGGAGTAATGTCTCCAACAGTCTACAATTTAATCGTTCTCTGGAAGACCAGAAGTATTTTCCGATGCACAACTGGAGGCATTCTGTAATCTGTGGACTATCAGAGTGTCGATGAAACACAGGAATTGTATCGCGAATGAATACAACAGTCACCATGCGCACTTTCCTCCATGGGAGTAATGTCTCAAACAGTCCACGCTTTTATCGTTCCCTGGCAGACCAGTAGTAGTTTCCGATGCACAGCTGGTGGCATTCTGTAATCTGTCGAATATCAGAGTATTGATGAAACACAGAAATTGCATCGGGATTGAATACAACAGTCACCATGCGCACTTTCCTCCATGGGAGCAATGTCTCAAAGAGTTTAGGCTGTGATCGTTCCCTGGAAGACCAGTAGTAGTTTCCGATGCATATCTGGTGGCATTCTGTAATCTGTGGACTATCAGAGTCTTGATGAAACACAGAAATTGCATCGGGATTGAATTCACCATGCGCACCTTCCTCCACCGGAGTAATGTCTTAAACAGTCTACGCTTTGATTGTTCTCTGGAAGACCAGTAGTAGTTTCCGATGCAGATCTGGTGGCATTCTGTAATCTTTAGACTATCAGAGTGTTGATGAAACACAGAAATTGCATTGGGATGAATTCACCATGCGCACTTTCCTCCACCGGAGTAATGTCTCAAACAGTCTACGCTTTGATTGTTCTCTGGAAGACCAGTAGTAGTTTCCGATGCACATCTGGTGGCATTTTGTAATCTGTGGACTATCAGAGTGTTGATGAAACACAGAAATTGCATCGGGATTGAATACAAGAGTCACCATGCGCACTTTCCTCCACCGGAGAAATGTCTCAATCAGTCTACACTTTGATCGTTCCCTTTAAGACCAGTAGTAGTTTCCGATGCACATCTGGTGGCATTCTGTAATCTGTGGACTATCAGAGTGTTGATGAAACACAGAAATTGCATCGGGATTGAATGCAACAGTCACCATTCGCACATTCCTCCATGGGAGTAATGTCTCAAATAGTCCACGCTTTGATCGTTCCCTGGCTGACCAGTAGTAGTTTCCGATGCACATCTGGTGGCATTCTGTAATCTGTGGACTATCAGAGTATTGATGAAACACAGAAATTGCATCGATATTGAATACAACTGTCACCATGCGCACTTTCCTCAATGTGGGTAATGTCTCAAACAATTTACGTTTTGATCGTTCCCTGGAAGACCAGTAGTAGTTTCTGATGCACATCTGGTGGCATTCTGTAATCTGTGGACTATCAGAGTGTTGATGAAACAAAGAAATTGCATCGGGATTGAATTCACCATGCCCACTTTCCTCCACCGGAGTATTGTCTCAGACAGTCTACGCTTTGATTGTTCTCTGGAAGACCAGTAGTAGTTTCCGATGCACATCTGGTTGCATTCTGTAATCTGTGGAGTATCGGAGTGTTGATGAAACTCAGAATTTGAATCGGGATTGAATACAACAGTCACCATGCGCACTTTCCTCCATGGGAGTAATTTCTCAAACAGTCTACGCTTTGATCGTTCCTGGAAGACCAGTAGTAGTTTCCTGTGCACATCTGGTGGCATTCTGTAATCCGTGGACTATGAGAGTGTTGATGAAACACAGAAATTGCATCGGGATTGAATACAACAGTCACCATGCGCACTTTCCTCCACGGGAATAATGTCTCAAACAGTCTACGATTTGATCGTTCCCTGGTAGACCAGTAGTAGTTTCTGATGCACATCTGGAGGCATTCTGTAATCTGTGGACTATAAGACTGTTGATGAACCACAGAAATTGCATCGGGATTGAATACAACAGTCACCATGCGCACTTTCCTCCACCGGAGCAATGTCTCAAAGAGTTTAGGCTCTGATCGTTCCCTGGAAGACCAGTAGTAGTTTCCGATGCACATCTGGTGGCATTCTGTAATCTGTGGACTATCAGAGTATTGATGAAACACAGAAATTGCATCGGGATTGAATTCACCATGCGCACCTTCCTCCACCAGAGTAATGTCTCTAATAGTCTACGCTTTGATTGTTCTCTGGAAGACCAGTAGTAGTTTCCAATGCACATCTGGTGGCATTTTGTAATCTGTGGACTATAAGAGAGTTGATGAAACACAGAAATTGCATCGGGATTGAATACAACAGTCACCATGCGCACTTTCCTCCACCGGAGAAATGTCTCAAACAGTCTACCCTTTGATCGTTCCCTGGAAGACCAGTAGTAGTTTCTGATGCACATCTGGAGGCATTCTGTAATCTGTGGACTATAAGACTGTTGATGAAACACAGAAATTGCATCGGGATTGAATACAACAGTCACCATGCGCACTTGCCTCCATGGGAGTAATGTCTCAAACAGTCTACGCTCTGATCGTTCCTGGAAGACCAGTAGTAGTTTCCGGTGCACATCTGGTGGCATTCTGTAATGTGTGGACTATCAGAGTGTTAATGAAACACAGAAATTGCATTTGGATTGAATACAACAGTCACCATCCGCACTTTCCTCCATGGGAATAATGTCTCAAACAGTCTACGATTTAATCGTTCAGTGGAAGACCAGTAGTAGTTTCCGATGCACATCAGCAGGCATTCTGTAATCTGTGGACTATAAGACTGTTGATGAAACACAGAAATTGCATCGGGATTGAATACAACAGTTACCATGCGCACTTTCCTCCATGGGAGTAATGTCTCAAACAGTCTACGCTTTGATCGTTCCCTGGAAGACCATTAGTACTTTCCAAAGCACATCTGGAGGCATTCTGTAATCTGTGGACTATCAGAGTGTCGATGAAACACAGAAATTGCATCGGGTTTGATTACAACAGTTACCATTCGCACTTTCCTCCATGGGAGTAATGTCTCAAACAGTCCACGCTTTGATCGTTCCCTGGAAGACCAGTAGTAGTTTCCGATGCACATCTGGTGGCATTCTGTAATCTGTGGACTATCAGAGTATTGATGAAACACAAAAAATGGCATCGGGATTGAATACAACAGTCACCATGCGCACTTTCCTCAATGTGAGTAATGTCTCAAACAATTTACGTTTTTATCGTTCCCTGGAAGACCAGTAGTAGTTTCCAATGCACATCTGGTGGCATTCTGTAATCTGTGGACTATCATTGTGTTGATGAAACAGAGAAATTGCATCGGGATTGAATTCACCATGAGCACTTTCCACCACCAGAGGATTGTCTCAAACAGTCTACGCTTTGATTGTTCTCTGGAAGACCAGTAGTAGTTTCCGATGCACATCTGGTGGCATTCTGTAATCTTTAGACTATCAGAGTGTTGATGAAACACAGAAATTGCGTCGGGATTGAATACAACAGTCACCATCCGCACTTTCCTCAATGTGAGTAATGTCTCAATCAATTTACACTTTGATCCTTCCCTGGAAGACCAATAGTAGTTTCCGATGCACATCTGGTGGCATTCTGTAATCTGTGGACTATCAGAGTGTTGATGAAACACAGAAATTGCATCGGGATTGAATACAACAGTCACCATGCGCACTTTCCTCCACCGGAGAAATGTCTCTAACAGTCTACCCTTTGATCGTTCCCTTTAAGACCAGTAGTAATTTCCGATGCACATCTGGTGGCATTCTGTAATCTGTGGACTATCAGAGTGTTGATGAAAGACAGAAATTGCATCGGGATTGAATACAACAGTCACCACGCGCACCTTCCTCCTCGGGAGTAATGTCTCAAAGAGTCTACGCTTTGATCGTTCCCTGGAAGACCACTATTTGTTTCCGATGCACATCTGGTGGCATTTTGTAATCTGTGGACTATCAGAGTGTTGATGAAACACAGAAATTGCATCGGGATTGAATTCACCATGCGCACCTTCCTCCACCAGAGTAATGTCTCAAACAGTCTACGATTTGATTGTTCTCTGGAAGGCAAGTAGTAGTTTCCAATGCACATCTGGTGGCATTTTGTAATCTGTGGACTATCAGAGAGTTGATGAAACACAGAAATTGCATCGGGATTGAATACAACAGTCACCATGCGCACTTTCCTCCACCGGAGAAATGTCTCAAACAGTCTACCCTTTGATCGTTCCCTTTAAGACCAGTAGTAGTTTCCGATGCACATCTGGTGGCATTCCGTAATCTGTGGACTATCAGAGTGTTGATGAAACACAGAAATTGCATCGGCATTAAATACAACAGTCACCATGCGCACTTTCCTCCATGGGAGTAATGTCTCAAACAGTCTACGCTCTGATCGTTCCTGGAAGACCAGTAGTAGTTTCCGGTGCACATCTGGTGGCTTTCTGTAACGTGTGGACTATCAGAGTGTTAATGAAACACAGAAATTGCATTTGGATTGAATACAACAGTCACCATCCGCACTTTCCTCCATGGGAATAATGTCTCAAACAGTCTACGATTTGATCGTTCCCTGGAAGACCAGTAGTAGTTTCCGATGCACATCTGTAGGCATTCTGTAATCTGTGGACTATAAGGCTGTTGATGAAACACAGAAATTGCATCGGGATTGAATACAACAGTCACCATGCGCACTTTCCTCCATGGGAGTAATGTCTCAAACAGTCTACGCTTTGATCGTTCCCTGGAAGACCAGTAGTAGTTTCCAAAGCACATCTGGAGGCATTCTGTAATCTGTGGACTATCAGACTGTTGATGAAACACAGAAATTCCATCGGGATTAAATACAACAATCACCATGCGCACTTCCCTCCATGGGAGTAATGTCTCAAACAGTCTACGCTTTGATCGTTCCCTGGAAGACCAGAAGTAGTTTCCGATGCACAACTGGAGGCATTCTGTAAGCTGTGGACTATCAGAGTGTTGATGAAACACAGAAATTGCATCGGGATTGAATACAAAAGTCACCATACGCACTTTCCTCCATGGGAGTGATGTCTCAAACAGTCTACGCTTTCATCGTTCCCTGGAAGACCAGTATTAGTTTGCGATGGACATCTGGTTTCATTCTGTAATCTGTGTACCATCAGAGTGTTGATGAAACACAGAAATTGCATCGGGATTGAATACAACAGTCACCACGCGCACCTTCCTCCTCGGGAGTAATGTCTCAAACAGTCTACGCTTTGATCGTTCCCTGGAAGACCACAATTAGTTTCCGATGCACATCTGGTGGCATTCTGTAATCTGTGGACTATCAGAGTGTCGATGAAACACAGAAATTGCATCGGGTTTGAATACAACAGTCACCATTCGCACTTTCCTCCATGGGAGTAATGTCTCAAACAGTCCACGCTTTGATCGTTCCCTAGAAGACCAGTAGTAGTTTCCGATGCACATCCGGTGGCATTCTGTAATCTGTGGACTATCAGAGTATTGATGAAACACAAAAAATGGCATCGTGATTGAATACAACAGTCACCATGCGCACTTTCCTCAATGTGAGTAATGTCTCAAACAATTTACGTTTTGATCGTTCCCTGGAAGACCAGTAGTAGTTTCCGATGCATATCTGGTGGCATTCTGTAATCTGTGGACTATCATTGTGTTGATGAAACAGAGAAATTGCATAAGGATTGAATTCGCCATGAGCACTTTCCACCACCAGAGGATTGTCTCAAACAGTCTACGCTTTGATTGTTCTCTGGAAGACCAGTAGTAGTTTCCGATGCACATCTGGTGGCATTTTGTAATCTTGAGACTATCAGAGTGTTGATTAAACACAGAAATTGCATCGGGATTGAATACAACAGTCACCATCCGCACTTTCCTCAATGTGAGTAATGTCTCAATCAATTTACGCTTTGATCGTTCCCTGGAAGACCAATAGTAGTTTCCGATGCACATCTGGTGGCATTCTGTAATCTGTGGACTATCAGAGTGTTGATGAAACACAGAAATTGCATTGGGATGAATTTACCATGCGCACTTTCCTCCACCGGAGTAATGTCTCAAACAGTCTACGCTTTGATTGTTCTCTGGAAGACTAGTAGTAGTTTCCGATGCACATCTGGTGGCATTTTGTAATCTGTGGACTATCAGAGTGTTGATGAAACACAGAAATTGCATCGGGATTGAATACAACAGTCACCATGCGCACTTTCCTCCACCGGAGTAATGTCGCAAACAGTCTAAGCTTTGATCGTTCCCTGGAAGACCAGTAGTAGTTTTCGATGCACATCTGGTGGCATTCTGTAATCTGTGGACTATCAGAGTGTTGATGAAACACAGAAATTGCATCGGGATTGAATACAACAGTCGCCATGCGCACTTTCCTCCATGGGAGTAGTGTCTCAAACAGTCTACGCTTTTATCGTTCCCTTCAAGACCAGTAGTAGTTTCCGATGCACATCTGGAGGCATTCTGTAGTCTGTGGACCATCAGACTGTTGATGAACCACAGAAATTGCATTTTGATTAGATACAACAGTCACCATGCGCACTTTCCTCCATGGCGAGCAATGTCTCAAACAGACTACGCTTTGATCGTTCCCTGGAAGACCAGTAGTAGTTTCCGATGCACATCTGGAGGCATTCTGTAATCTGTTGACCTTCAAAGTGTTGATTAAACACAGAAATTGCATCGGGATTGTACAGCAGAAACCATGCGCACTTTCCTCCATGGGAGTAATGTTTCAAACAGTCTACGTTTTGATCGTTCCCTGGAAAACCAGTGGTAGTTTACGATGCACATCTATAGGCATTCTGTAATCTGTGGACTATCAGAGTGTTGATGAAACACAGAAATTGCATCGTGATTAAATACAACAGTCACCACGCGCACTTTCCTCCACGGGAGTAATGTCTCAAACAGTCTACGCTTTGATCGTACCCTGGAAGACCAGTAGGAGTTTCCGATACACATCTGGTGGCATTCTGTAATCTGTGGTCTATCAGAGTGTTGATGAAACACAGAAAATGCATCGGGATTAAATACAACAGTCACCATGCGCACTTTCCTCCATGGGAGTAATGTCTCAAACAGTCTACGATTTGAGCGTTCCCTGGAAAACCAGTAGTAGTTTCCGATGCACATCTGGGGGCATTCTGTAATCTGTGGACTATAAGACTGTTGATGAAACACAGAAATTGCATCGGGATGGAATACAACAGTCACCATGCGCACTTTCCTCCATGGGAGTAATGTCTCAAACAGTCTACGCTTTGATCGTTCCCTGGAAGACCAGTAGTAGTTTCCGATGCACATCTGGAGGCATTCTGTAATCTGTGGACTATCAGACTGTTTATGAAACACAGAAATTCCATCGGAATTGAATACAACAGTCACCATGCGCACTTTCCTCCATGGGAGTAATGTCTCAAACAGTCTACGCTTTAATCGTTCCATGGAAGACCAGTATTAATTTCCGATGGACATCTGGTGGCATTCTGTAATCTGTGGACCATCAGAGTGTTGATGAAACACAGAAATTGCATCGGGATTGAATACAACAGACACCACGCGCACTTTCCTCCACGGGAGTAATGTCTCAGACAGTCTACGCTTTGATCGTTCCCTGGAATACCAGTAGTAGTTTCCGATGCACATCTGGTGGCATTCTGTAATCTGTGGACTATCAGAGTGTTGATGAAACACCGAAATTGCATCGGGATTGAATGCAACAGTCACCATTCGCACTTTCCTCCATGGGAGTAACGTCTCAAATAGTCCACGCTTTGATCGTTCCCTGGCTGACCAGTAGTAGTTTCCGATGCACATCTGGTGGCATTCTGTAATCTGTGGACTATCAGAGTATTGATGAAACACAGAAATTGCATCGGGATTGAATACAACTGTCACCATGCGCACTTTCCTCAATGTGAGTAATGTCTCAAACAATTTACGTTTTGATCGTTCCCTGGAAGACCAGTAGTAGTTTCTGATGCACATCTGGTGGCATTCTGTAATCTGTGGACTATCAGAGTGTTGATGAAACATAGAAATTGCATCGGGATTGAATTCACCATGCCCACTTTCCTCCACCGGAGTAATGTCTCAAACAGTCTACGCTTTGATTGTTCTCTGGAAGACCAGTAGTAGTTTCCGATGCACATCTGGTGGCATTTTGTAATCTGTGGACTATCAGAGTGTTGATGAAACACAGAAATTGCATCGGGATTGAATACAACAGTCACCATGCGCACTTTCCTCCACCGGAGTAATGTCGCAAACAGTCTACGCTTTGATCGTTCCCTGGAAGACCAGTAGTAGTTTCCGATGCACATCTGGTGGCATTCTGTAATCTGTGGACTATCAGAGTGTTGATGAAACACAGAAATTGCATCGGGATTGAATACAACAGTCGCCATGCGCACTTTCCTCCATGGGAGTAGTGTCTCAAACAGTCTACGATTTGATCGTTCCCTTCAAGACCAGTAGTAGTTTCCGATGCACATCTGGATGCATTCTGTAGTCAGTGGACTATCAGAGTGTTGATGAACCACAGAAATTGCATTGGTATTAAATACAACAGTCACCTTGTGCACTTTCCTCCATGGGAGTAATGTCTCAAACAGTCTACGCTTTGATCGTTCCCTGGAAGACCAGTAGTAGTTTCCGATGCACATCTGGAGGCATTCTGTAATCTGTGGACTATCAGACTGTTGATGAAACAGAGAAATTCCATCGGGATTGAATACAACATTCACCATGCGCACTTTCCTCCATGGGAGTAATGTCTCCAACAGTCTACGATTTGATCGTTCCCTGGAAGACCAGTAGTAGTTTGCGATGCACATCTGGAGGCATTCTGTAATCTGTGGACTATAACACTGTTGATGAAACACAGAAATTGCATCGGCATTGAATACAACAGTCACCATGCGCACTTTCCTCCATGGGAGTAATGTCTCAAACAGTCTACGATTTGATCGTTCCTGGAAGATCAGTAGGAGTTTCCGATGCACATCTGGTGGCATTCTGTAATCTGTGGTCTATCAGAGTGTTGATGAAGCACAGATAATGCATCGGGATTAAATACAACAGTCAACATGCGCAATTTCCTCCATGGGAGTAATGTCTCGAACAGTCTACGATTTGATCGTTCCCTGGAAGACCAGTAGTAGTTTCCGATGCACATCTGGAGGCATTCTATAATCTGTGGACTATAAGACTGTTGATGAAACACAGAAATTGCATCGGGATGGAATACAACAGTCACCATGCGCACTTTCCTCCATGGGAGTAATGTCTCAAACAGTCTACGCTTTGATCGTTCCCTGGAAGACCAGTAGTAGTTTCCGATGCACATCTGGAGACATTCTGTAATCTGTGGACTATCAGACTGTTGACGAAACACAAAAATTCCAACGGAATTGAATACAACAGTCACCATGCGCACTTTCCTCCATGGGAGCAATGTCTCAAAGAGTTTAGGCTCTGATCGTTCCCTGGAAGACCAGTAGTAGTTTCCGATGCATATCTGGTGGCATTCTGTAATCTGTGGACTATCAGAGTCTTGATGAAACACAGAAATTGCATCGGGATTGAATTCACCATGCGCACCTTCCTCCACCGGAGTAATGTCTTAAACAGTCTACGCTTTGATTGTTCTCTGGAAGACCAGTAGTAGTTTCCGATGCAGATCTGGTGGCATTCTGTAATCTTTAGACTATCAGAGTGTTGATGAAACACAGAAATTGCATTGGGATGAATTCACCATGCGCACTTTCCTCCACCGGAGTAATGTCTCAAACAGTCTACGCTTTGATTGTTCTCTGGAAGACCAGTAGTAGTTTCCGATGCACATCTGGTGGCATTTTGTAATCTGTGGACTATCAGAGTGTTGATGAAACACAGAAATTGCATCGGGATTGAATACAAGAGTCACCATGCGCACTTTCCTCCACCGGAGAAATGTCTCAATCAGTCTACACTTTGATCGTTCCCTTTAAGACCAGTAGTAGTTTCCGATGCACATCTGGTGGCATTCTGTAATCTGTGGACTATCAGAGTGTTGATGAAACACAGAAATTGCATCGGGATTGAATGCAACAGTCACCATTCGCACATTCCTCCATGGGAGTAATGTCTCAAATAGTCCACGCTTTGATCGTTCCCTGGCTGACCAGTAGTAGTTTCCGATGCACATCTGGTGGCATTCTGTAATCTGTGGACTATCAGAGTATTGATGAAACACAGAAATTGCATCGATATTGAATACAACTGTCACCATGCGCACTTTCCTCAATGTGGGTAATGTCTCAAACAATTTACGTTTTGATCGTTCCCTGGAAGACCAGTAGTAGTTTCTGATGCACATCTGGTGGCATTCTGTAATCTGTGGACTATCAGAGTGTTGATGAAACAAAGAAATTGCATCGGGATTGAATTCACCATGCCCACTTTCCTCCACCGGAGTATTGTCTCAGACAGTCTACGCTTTGATTGTTCTCTGGAAGACCAGTAGTAGTTTCCGATGCACATCTGGTTGCATTCTGTAATCTGTGGAGTATCGGAGTGTTGATGAAACTCAGAATTTGAATCGGGATTGAATACAACAGTCACCATGCGCACTTTCCTCCATGGGAGTAATTTCTCAAACAGTCTACGCTTTGATCGTTCCTGGAAGACCAGTAGTAGTTTCCTGTGCACATCTGGTGGCATTCTGTAATCCGTGGACTATGAGAGTGTTGATGAAACACAGAAATTGCATCGGGATTGAATACAACAGTCACCATGCGCACTTTCCTCCACGGGAATAATGTCTCAAACAGTCTACGATTTGATCGTTCCCTGGTAGACCAGTAGTAGTTTCTGATGCACATCTGGAGGCATTCTGTAATCTGTGGACTATAAGACTGTTGATGAAACACAGAAAATGCATCGGGATTGAATACAACAGTCACCATGCGCACTTTCCTCCACCGGAGCAATGTCTCAAAGAGTTTAGGCTCTGATCGTTCCCTGGAAGACCAGTAGTAGTTTCCGATGCACATCTGGTGGCATTCTGTAATCTGTGGACTATCAGAGTATTGATGAAACACAGAAATTGCATCGGGATTGAATTCACCATGCGCACCTTCCTCCACCAGAGTAATGTCTCTCATAGTCTACGCTTTGATTGTTCTCTGGAAGACCAGTAGTAGTTTCCAATGCACATCTGGTGGCATTTTGTAATCTGTGGACTATAAGAGAGTTGATGAAACACAGAAATTGCATCGGGATTGAATACAACAGTCACCATGCGCACTTTCCTCCACCGGAGAAATGTCTCAAACAGTCTACCCTTTGATCGTTCCCTGGAAGACCAGTAGTAGTTTCTGATGCACATCTGGAGGCATTCTGTAATCTGTGGACTATAAGACTGTTGATGAAACACAGAAATTGCATCGGGATTGAATACAACAGTCACCATGCGCACTTGCCTCCATGGGAGTAATGTCTCAAACAGTCTACGCTCTGATCGTTCCTGGAAGACCAGTAGTAGTTTCCGGTGCACATCTGGTGGCATTCTGTAATGTGTGGACTATCAGAGTGTTAATGAAACACAGAAATTGCATTTGGATTGAATACAACAGTCACCATCCGCACTTTCCTCCATGGGAATAATGTCTCAAACAGTCTACGATTTAATCGTTCAGTGGAAGACCAGTAGTAGTTTCCGATGCACATCAGCAGGCATTCTGTAATCTGTGGACTATAAGACTGTTGATGAAACACAGAAATTGCATCGGGATTGAATACAACAGTTACCATGCGCACTTTCCTCCATGGGAGTAATGTCTCAAACAGTCTACGCTTTGATCGTTCCCTGGAAGACCATTAGTACTTTCCAAAGCACATCTGGAGGCATTCTGTAATCTGTGGACTATCAGAGTGTCGATGAAACACAGAAATTGCATCGGGTTTGAATACAACAGTTACCATTCGCACTTTCCTCCATGGGAGTAATGTCTCAAACAGTCCACGCTTTGATCGTTCCCTGGAAGACCAGTAGTAGTTTCCGATGCACATCTGGTGGCATTCTGTAATCTGTGGACTATCAGAGTATTGATGAAACACAAAAAATGGCATCGGGATTGAATACAACAGTCACCATGCGCACTTTCCTCAATGTGAGTAATGTCTCAAACAATTTACGTTTTTATCGTTCCCTGGAAGACCAGTAGTAGTTTCCAATGCACATCTGGTGGCATTCTGTAATCTGTGGACTATCATTGTGTTGATGAAACAGAGAAATTGCATCGGGATTGAATTCACCATGAGCACTTTCCACCACCAGAGGATTGTCTCAAACAGTCTACGCTTTGATTGTTCTCTGGAAGACCAGTAGTAGTTTCCGATGCACATCTGGTGGCATTCTGTAATCTTTAGACTATCAGAGTGTTGATGAAACACAGAAATTGCGTCGGGATTGAATACAACAGTCACCATCCGCACTTTCCTCAATGTGAGTAATGTCTCAATCAATTTACACTTTGATCCTTCACTGGAAGACCAATAGTAGTTTCCGATGCACATCTGGTGGCATTCTGTAATCTGTGGACTATCAGAGTGTTGATGAAACACAGAAATTGCATCGGGATTGAATACAACAGTCACCATGCGACCTTTCCTCCACCGGAGAAATGTCTCTAACAGTCTACCCTTTGATCGTTCCCTTTAAGACCAGTAGTAATTTCCGATGCACATCTGGTGGCATTCTGTAATCTGTGGACTATCAGAGTGTTGATGAAAGACAGAAATTGCATCGGGATTGAATACAACAGTCACCACGCGCACCTTCCTCCTCGGGAGTAATGTCTCAAACAGTCTACGCTTTGATCGTTCCCTGGAAGACCACTATTTGTTTCCGATGCACATCTGGTGGCATTTTGTAATCTGTGGACTATCAGAGTGTTGATGAAACACAGAAATTGCATCGGGATTGAATTCACCATGCGCACCTTCCTCCACCAGAGTAATGTCTCAAACAGTCTACGATTTGATTGTTCTCTGGAAGGCAAGTAGTAGTTTCCGATGCACATCCGGTGGCATTCTGTAATCTGTGGACTATCAGAGTATTGATGAAACACAAAAAATGGCATCGTGATTGAATACAACAGTCACCATGCGCACTTTCCTCAATGTGAGTAATGTCTCAAACAATTTACGTTTTGATCGTTCCCTGGAAGACCAGTAGTAGTTTCCGATGCATATCTGGTGGCATTCTGTAATCTGTGGACTATCATTGTGTTGATGAAACAGAGAAATTGCATAAGGATTGAATTCGCCATGAGCACTTTCCACCACCAGAGGATTGTCTCAAACAGTCTACGCTTTGATTGTTCTCTGGAAGACCAGTAGTAGTTTCCGATGCACATCTGGTGGCATTTTGTAATCTTGAGACTATCAGAGTGTTGATGAAACACAGAAATTGCATCGGGATTGAATACAACAGTCACCATCCGCACTTTCCTCAATGTGAGTAATGTCTCAATCAATTTACGCTTTGATCGTTCCCTGGAAGACCAATAGTAGTTTCCGATGCACATCTGGTGGCATTCTGTAATCTGTGGACTATCAGAGTGTTGATGAAACACAGAAATTGCATTGGGATGAATTTACCATGCGCACTTTCCTCCACCGGAGTAATGTCTCAAACAGTCTACGCTTTGATTGTTCTCTGGAAGACTAGTAGTAGTTTCCGATGCACATCTGGTGGCATTTTGTAATCTGTGGACTATCAGAGTGTTGACGAAACACAGAAATTGCATCGGGATTGAATACAACAGTCACCATGCGCACTTTCCTCCACCGGAGTAATGTCGCAAACAGTCTAAGCTTTGATCGTTCCCTGGAAGACCAGTAGTAGTTTTCGATGCACATCTGGTGGCATTCTGTAATCTGTGGACTATCAGAGTGTTGATGAAACACAGAAATTGCATCGGGATTGAATACAACAGTCGCCATGCGCACTTTCCTCCATGGGAGTAGTGTCTCAAACAGTCTACGCTTTTATCGTTCCCTTCAAGACCAGCAGTAGTTTCCGATGCACATCTGGAGGCATTCTGTAGTCTGTGGACCATCAGACTGTTGATGAACCACAGAAATTGCATTTTGATTAGATACAACAGTCACCATGCGCACTTTCCTCCATGGCGAGCAATGTCTCAAACAGACTACGCTTTGATCGTTCCCTGGAAGACCAGTAGTAGTTTCCGATGCACATCTGGAGGCATTCTGTAATCTGTTGACCTTCAAAGTGTTGATTAAACACAGAAATTGCATCGGGATTGTACAGCAGAAACCATGCGCACTTTCCTCCATGGGAGTAATGTTTCAAACAGTCTACGTTTTGATCGTTCCCTGGAAAACCAGTGTTAGTTTACGATGCACATCTATAGGCATTCTGTAATCTGTGGACTATCAGAGTGTTGATGAAACACAGAAATTGCATCGTGATTAAATACAACAGTCACCACGCGCACTTTCCTCCACGGGAGTAATGTCTCAAACAGTCTACGCTTTGATCGTTCCCTGGAAGACCAGTAGGATTTTCCGATACACATCTGGTGGCATTCTGTTATCTGTGGTCTATCAGAGTGTTGATGAAACACAGAAAATGCATCGGGATTAAATACAACAGTCACCATGCGCACTTTCCTCCATGGGAGTAATGTCTCAAACAGTCTACGATTTGAGCGTTTCCGATGCACATCTGGGAGCATTCTGTAATCTGTGGACTATGAGACTGTTGATGAAACACAGAAATTGCATCGGGATGGAATACAACAGTCACCATGCGCACTTTCCTCCATGGGAGTAATGTCTCAAACAGTCTACGCTTTGATCGTTCCCTGGAAGACCAGTAGTAGTTTCCGATGCACATCTGGAGGCATTCTGTAATCTGTGGACTATCAGACTGTTTATGAAACACAGAAATTCCATCGGAATTGAATACAACAGTCACCATGCGCACATTCCTCCATGGGAGTAATGTCTCAAACAGTCTACGCTTTAATCGTTCCATGGAAGACCAGTATTAATTTCCGATGGACATCTGGTGGCATTCTGTAATCTGTGGACCATCAGAGTGTTGATGAAACACAGAAATTGCATCGGGATTGAATACAACAGACACCACGCGCACTTTCCTCCACGGGAGTAATGTCTCAGACAGTCTACGCTTTGATCGTTCCCTGGAAGACCAGTAGTAGTTTCCGATGCACATCTGGTGGCATTCTGTAATCTGTGGACTATCAGAGTGTTGATGAAACACCGAAATTGCATCGGGATTGAATGCAACAGTCACCATTCGCACTTTCCTCCATGGGAGTAACGTCTCAAATAGTCCACGCTTTGATCGTTCCCTGGCTGACCAGTAGTAGTTTCCGATGCACATCTGGTGGCATTCTGTAATCTGTGGACTATCAGAGTATTGATGAAACACAGAAATTGCATCGGGATTGAATACAACTGTCACCATGCGCACTTTCCTCAATGTGAGTAATGTCTCAAACAATTTACGTTTGATCGTTCCCTGGAAGACCAGTAGTAGTTTCTGATGCACATCTGGTGGCATTCTGTAATCTGTGGACCATCAGAGTGTTGATGAAACATAGAAATTGCATCGGGATTGAATTCACCATGCCCACTTTCCTCCACCGGAGTAATGTCTCAAACAGTCTACGCTTTGATTGTTCTCTGGAATACCAGTAGTAGTTTCCGATGCACATCTGGTGGCATTCTGCAATCTGTGGACTATCAGAGTATTGATGAAACAGAGAAATTGCATCGGCATTGAATACAACAGTCACCATGCGCACTTTCCTCCATGGGAGTAATTTCTCAAACAGTCTACGCTTTGATCGTTCCTGGAAGACCAGTAGTAGTTTCCGGTGCACATCTGGTGGCATTCTGTAATCCGTGGACTATGAGAGTGTTGATGAAACACAGAAATTGCATCGGGATTGAATACAACAGTCACCATGCGCACTTTCCTGCACGGGAATAATGTCTCAAACAGTCTACGCTTTGATCGTTCCCTGGAAGACCAGTAGTAGTTTCAGATGCACGTCTGGTGGCATTCTGTAATCTGTGGACTATCAGACTGTTGATGAAACACAGAAATTGCATCGGGATTGAATACAACAGTCACCATGCACACTCTCCTTCATGGGAGTAATGTCTCAAACAGTCTACGATTTGATAGTTCCCTGGAAGACCAGTAGTAGTTTCTGATGCACATCTGGAGGCATTCTGTAATCTGTCGACTATAAGACTGTTGATGAAACACAGAAATTGCATCGGGATTGAATACAACAGGCACCATGCGCACTTTCCTCCATGGCAGCAATGTCTCAAAGAGTTTAGGCTCTGATCGTTCCCTGGAAGACCAGTAGTAGTTTCCGATGCACATCTGGTGGCATTCTGCAATTTGTGGACTATCAGAGTGTCGATGAAACACAGAAATTGCATCGGGTTTGAATACAACAGTCACCATTCGAACTTTCCTCCATGGGAGTAATGTCTCAAACAGTCCACGCTTTGATCGTTCCCTGGAAGACCAGTTGTAGTTTCCGATGCACATCTGGTGGCATTCTGTAATCTGTGGACTATCAGAGTATTGATGAAACACAAAAAATGGCTTCGGGATTGAATACAACAGTCACCATGGGCACTTTCCTCAATGTGAGTAATGTCTCAAACAATTTACGTTTTGATCGTTCCCTGGAAGACCAGTAGTAGTTTCCGATGCACATCTGGTGGCATTCTGTAATCTGTGGACTATCATTGTGTTGATGAAACAGAGAAATTGCATCGGGATTGAATTCACAATGCGCACTTTCCTCCACCAGAGGATTGTCTCAAACAGTCTACGCTTTGATTGTTCTCTGGAACACCAGTAGAAGTTTCCAATGCAGATCTGGTGGCATTCTGTAATCTTTAGACTATCAGAGAGTTGATGAAACACAGAAATTGCATTGGGATTGAATACAACAGTCACCATCCGCACTTTCCTCAATGTGAGTAATGTCTCAATCAATTTACGCTTTGATCGTTCCCTGGAAGACCAATAGTAGTTTCCGATGCACATCTGGTGGCATTCTGTAATCTGTGGACTATCAGAGTGTTGATGAAACACAGATATTGCATTGGGATGAATTCACCATGCGCACTTTCCTCCACCGGAGTAATGTCTCAAACAGTCTACGCTTTGATTGTTCTCTGGAATACCAGTAGTAGTTTCCGATGCACATCTGGTGGCATTCTGCAATCTGTGGACTATCAGAGTATTGATGAAACACAGAAGTTGCATCGGCATTGAATACAACAGTCACCATGCGCACTTTTCTCCATGGGAGTAATTTCTCAAACAGTCTACGCTTTGATCGTTCCTGGAAGACCAGTAGTAGTTTCCGGTGCACATCTGGTGGCATTCTGTAATCCGTGGACCATGAGAGTGTTGATGAAACACAGAAATTGCATCGGGATTGAATACAACAGTCACCATGCGCACTTTCCTGCACGGGAATAATTTCCCAAACAGTCTACGCTTTGATCGTTCCCTGGAAGACCAGTAGTAGTTTCAGATGCACGTCTGGTGGCATTCTGTAATCTGTGGACTATCAGACTGTTGATGAAACACAGAAATTGCATCGGGATTGAATACAACAGTCACCATGCACACTCTCCTTCATGGGAGTAATGTCTCAAACAGTCTACGATTTGATCGTTCCCTGGAAGACCAGCAGTAGTTTCTGATGCACATCTGGAGGCATTCTGTAATCTGTGGACTATAAGACTGTTGATGAAACACAGAAATTGCATCGGGATTGAATACAACAGTCACCATGCGCACTTTCCTCCATGGCAGCAATGTCTCAAAGAGTTTAGGCTCTGATCGTTCCCTGGAAGACCAGTAGTAGCTTCCGATGCACATCTGGTGGCATTCTGTAATTTGTGGACTATCAGAGTGTCGATGAAACACAGAAATTGCATCGGGTTTGAATACAACAGTCACCATTCGCACTTTCCTCCATGGGAGTAATGTCTCAAACAGTCCACGCTTTGATCGTTCCCTGGAAGACCAGTTGTAGTTTCCGATGCACATCTGGTGGCATTCTGTAATCTGTGGACTATCAGAGTATTGATGAAACACAAAAAATGGCTTCGGGATTGAATACAACAGTCACCATGGGCACTTTCCTCAATGTGAGTAATGTCTCAAACAATTTACGTTTTGATCGTTCCCTGGAAGACCAGTAGTAGTTTCCGATGCACATCTGGTGGCATTCTGTAATCTGTGGACTATCATTGTGTTGATGAAACAGAGAAATTGCATCGGGATTGAATTCACCATGCGCACTTTCCTCCACCAGAGGATTGTCTCAAACAGTCTACGCTTTGATTGTTCTGTGGAAGACCAGTAGTAGTTTCCGATGCAGATCTGGTGGCATTCTGCAATCTGTGGACTATCAGAGTATTGATGAAACACAGAAGTTGCATCGGCATTGAATACAACAGTCACCATGCGCACTTTTCTCCATGGGAGTAATTTCTCAAACAGTCTACGCTTTGATCGTTCCTGGAAGACCAGTAGTAGTTTCCGGTGCACATCTGGTGGCATTCTGTAATCCGTGGACTATGAGAGTGTTGATGAAACACAGAAATTGCATCGGGATTGAATACAACAGTCACCATGCGCACTTTCCTGCACGGGAATAATGTCTCAAACAGTCTACGCTTTGATCGTTCCCTGGAAGACCAGTAGTAGTTTCAGATGCACGTCTGGTGGCATTCTGTAATCTGTGGACTATCAGACTGTTGATGAAACACAGAAATTGCATCGGGATTGAATACAACAGTCACCATGCACACTCTCCTTCATGGGAGTAATGTCTCAAACAGTCTACGATTTGATAGTTCCCTGGAAGACCAGTAGTAGTTTCTGATGCACATCTGGAGGCATTCTGTAATCTGTCGACTATAAGACTGTTGATGAAACACAGAAATTGCATCGGGATTGAATACAACAGGCACCATGCGCACTTTCCTCCATGGCAGCAATGTCTCAAAGAGTTTAGGCTCTGATCGTTCCCTGGAAGACCAGTAGTAGTTTCCGATGCACATCTGGTGGCATTCTGTAATTTGTGGACTATCAGAGTGTCGATGAAACACAGAAATTGCATCGGGTTTGAATACAACAGTCACCATTCGAACTTTCCTCCATGGGAGTAATGTCTCAAACAGTCCACGCTTTGATCGTTCCCTGGAAGACCAGTTGTAGTTTCCGATGCACATCTGGTGGCATTCTGTAATCTGTGGACTATCAGAGTATTGATGAAACACAAAAAATGGCTTCGGGATTGAATACAACAGTCACCATGGGCACTTTCCTCAATGTGAGTAATGTCTCAAACAATTTACGTTTTGATCGTTCCCTGGAAGACCAGTAGTAGTTTCCGATGCACATCTGGTGGCATTCTGTAATCTGTGGACTATCATTGTGTTGATGAAACAGAGAAATTGCATCGGGATTGAATTCACAATGCGCACTTTCCTCCACCAGAGGATTGTCTCAAACAGTCTACGCTTTGATTGTTCTCTGGAACACCAGTAGAAGTTTCCAATGCAGATCTGGTGGCATTCTGTAATCTTTAGACTATCAGAGAGTTGATGAAACACAGAAATTGCATTGGGATTGAATACAACAGTCACCATCCGCACTTTCCTCAATGTGAGTAATGTCTCAATCAATTTACGCTTTGATCGTTCCCTGGAAGACCAATAGTAGTTTCCGATGCACATCTGGTGGCATTCTGTAATCTGTGGACTATCAGAGTGTTGATGAAACACAGAAATTGCATTGGGATGAATTCACCATGCGCACTTTCCTCCACCGGAGTAATGTCTCAAACAGTCTACGCTTTGATTGTTCTCTGGAATACCAGTAGTAGTTTCCGATGCACATCTGGTGGCATTCTGCAATCTGTGGACTATCAGAGTATTGATGAAACACAGAAGTTGCATCGGCATTGAATACAACAGTCACCATGCGCACTTTTCTCCATGGGAGTAATTTCTCAAACAGTCTACGCTTTGATCGTTCCTGGAAGACCAGTAGTAGTTTCCGGTGCACATCTGGTGGCATTCTGTAATCCGTGGACCATGAGAGTGTTGATGAAACACAGAAATTGCATCGGGATTGAATACAACAGTCACCATGCGCACTTTCCTGCACGGGAATAATGTCCCAAACAGTCTACGCTTTGATCGTTCCCTGGAAGACCAGTAGTAGTTTCAGATGCACGTCTGGTGGCATTCTGTAATCTGTGGACTATCAGACTGTTGATGAAACACAGAAATTGCATCGGGATTGAATACAACAGTCACCATGCACACTCTCCTTCATGGGAGTAATGTCTCAAACAGTCTACGATTTGATCGTTCTCTGGAAGACCAGCAGTAGTTTCTGATGCACATCTGGAGGCATTCTGTAATCTGTGGACTATAAGACTGTTGATGAAACACAGAAATTGCATCGGGATTGAATACAACAGTCACCATGCGCACTTTCCTCCATGGCAGCAATGTCTCAAAGAGTTTAGGCTCTGATCGTTCCCTGGAAGACCAGTAGTAGCTTCCGATGCACATCTGGTGGCATTCTGTAATTTGTGGACTATCAGAGTGTCGATGAAACACAGAAATTGCATCGGGTTTGAATACAACAGTCACCATTCGCACTTTCCTCCATGGGAGTAATGTCTCAAACAGTCCACGCTTTGATCGTTCCCTGGAAGACCAGTTGTAGTTTCCGATGCACATCTGGTGGCATTCTGTAATCTGTGGACTATCAGAGTATTGATGAAACACAAAAAATGGCTTCGGGATTGAATACAACAGTCACCATGGGCACTTTCCTCAATGTGAGTAATGTCTCAAACAATTTACGTTTTGATCGTTCCCTGGAAGACCAGTAGTAGTTTCCGATGCACATCTGGTGGCATTCTGTAATCTGTGGACTATCATTGTGTTGATGAAACAGAGAAATTGCATCGGGATTGAATTCACCATGCGCACTTTCCTCCACCAGAGGATTGTCTCAAACAGTCTACGCTTTGATTGTTCTGTGGAAGACCAGTAGTAGTTTCCGATGCAGATCTGGTGGCATTCTGTAATCTTTAGACTATCAGAGAGTTGATGAAACACAGAAATTGCATCGGGATTGATTACAACAGTCACCATCCGCACTTTCCTCAATGTGAGTAATGTCTCAATCAATTTACGCTTTGATCGTTCCCTGGAAGACCAATAGTAGTTTCCGATGCACATCTGGTGGCATTCTGTAATCTGTGGACTATCAGAGTGTTGATGAAACACAGATATTGCATTGGGATGAATTCACCATGCGCACTTTCCTCCACCGGAGTAATGTCGCAAACAGTCTACGCTTTGATCGTTCCCTGGAAGACCAGTAGTAGTTTCCGATGCACATCTGGTGGCATTCTGTAATCTGTGGACTATCAGAGTGTTGATGAAACACAGAAATTGCATTGGGATTGAATACAACAGTCGCCATGCGCATTTTCCTCCATGGGAGTAGTGTCTCAAACAGTCTACGATTTGATCGTTCCCTTCAAGACCAGTAGTAGTTTGCGATGCACATCTGGAGGCATTCTGTAATCTGTGGACTATAACACTGTTGATGAAACACAGAAATTGCATCGGCATTGAATACAACAGTCACCATGCGCACTTTCCTCCATGGGAGTAATGTCTCAAACAGTCTACGATTTGATCGTTCCTGGAAGATCAGTAGGAGTTTCCGATGCACATCTGGTGGCATTCTGTAATCTGTGGTCTATCAGAGTGTTGATGAAGCACAGATAATGCATCGGGATTAAATACAACAGTCAACATGCGCAATTTCCTCCATGGGAGTAATGTCTCGAACAGTCTACGATTTGATCGTTCCCTGGAAGACCAGTAGTAGTTTCCGATGCACATCTGGAGGCATTCTATAATCTTTGGACTATAAGACTGTTGATGAAACACAGAAATTGCATCGGGATGGAATACAACAGTCACCATGCGCACTTTCCTCCATGGGAGTAATGTCTCAAACAGTCTACGATGTGATCGTTCCTGGAAGATCAGTAGTAGTTTCCGATGCACATCTGGTGGCATTCTGTAATCTGTGGACTATCAGAGTGTTGATGAAACACAGAAATTGCATCGGGATGGAATACAACAGTCACCATGCGCATCTTCCTCCATGGGAGTAATGTCTCAAACAGTCTACGCTTTGATCGTTCAGTGGAAAACCAGTAGGATTTTCCGATGCACATCTGGTGGCATTCTGTAATCTGTGGTCTATCAGAGTGTTGATGAAGCACAGATAATGCATCGGGATTAAATACAACAGTCAACATGCGCAATTTCCTCCATGGGAGTAATGTCTCAAACAGTCTACGATTTGATCGTTCCCTAGAAGACCAGTAGTAGTTTCCGATGCACATCTGGAGGCATTCTGTAATTTGTGGACTATAAGACTGTTGATGAAACACAGAAATTGCATCGGGATGGAATACAACAGTCACCATGCGCACTTTCCTCCATGGGAGTAATGTCTCAAACAGTCTACGCTTTGATCGTTCCCTGGAAGACCAGTAGTAGTTTCCGATGCACATCTGGAGGCATTCTGTAATCTGTGGACTATCAGACTGTTGACGAAACACAAAAATTCCATCGGAATTGAATACAACAGTCACCATGCGCACTTTCCTCCAAGGGAGTAATGTCTCCAACAGTCTACAATTTAATCGTTCTCTGGAAGACCAGAAGTATTTTCCGATGCACAACTGGAGGCATTCTGTAATCTGTGGACTATCAGAGTGTCGATGAAACACAGGAATTGTATCGCGAATGAATACAACAGTCACCATGCGCACTTTCCTCCATGGGAGTAATGTCAAAAAAAATCCACGCTTTGATCGTTCCCTGGCAGACCAGTAGTAGTTTCCGATGCACAGCTGGTGGCATTCTGTAATCTGTCGACTATGAGAGTATTGATGAAACACAGAAATTGCATCGGGATTGAATACAACAGTCACCATGCGCACTTTCCTCCATGGGAGCAATGTCTCAAAGAGTTTAGGATCTGATCGTTCCCTGGAAGACCAGTAGTAGTTTCCGATGCACATCTGGTGGCATTCTGTAATCTGTGGACTATCAGAGTATTGATGAAACACAGAAATTGCATCGGGATTGAATTCACCATGCGCACCTTCCTCCACCGGAGTAATGTCTCAAACAGTCTACGCTTTGATTGTTCTCTGGAAGACCAGTAGTAGTTTCCGATGCAGTTCTGGTGGCATTCTGTAATCTTTAGACTATCAGAGTGCTGATGAAACACAGAAATTGCATTGGGATGAATTCACCATGCGCACTTTCCTCCACCGGAGTAATGTCACAAACAGTCTACGCTTTGATTGTTCTCTGGAAGACCAGTAGTAGTTTCCGATGCACATCTGGTGGCATTTTGTAATCTGTGGACTATCAGAGTGTTGATGAAACACAGAAATTGCATCGGGATTGAATACTAGAGTCACCATGCGCACTTTCCTCCACCGGAGAAACGTCTCAAACAGTCTACACTTTGATCGTTCCCTTTAAGACCAGTAGTAGTTTCTGATGCACATCTGGTGGCATTCTGTAATCTTTAGACTATCAGAGTGCTGATGAAACACAGAAATTGCATTGGGATGAATTCACCATGCGCACTTTCCTCCACCGGAGTAATGTCTCAAACAGTCTACGCTTTGATTGTTCTCTGGAAGACCAGTAGTAGTTTCCGATGCACATCTGGTGGCATTTTGTAATCTGTGGACTATCAGAGTGTTGATGAAACACAGAAATTGCATCGGGATTGAATACTAGAGTCACCATGCGCACTTTCCTCCACCGGAGAAATGTCTCAAACAGTCTACACTTTGATCGTTCCCTTTAAGACCAGTAGTAGTTTCCGATGCACATCTGGTGGCATTCTGTAATCTGTGGACTATCAGAGTGTTGATGAAACACAGAAATTGCATCGGCATTAAATACAACAGTCACCATGCGCACTTTACTCCATGGGAGTAATGTCTCAAACAGTCTACGCTCTGATCGTTCCTGGAAGACCAGTAGTAGTTTCCGGTGCACATCTGGTGGCATTCTGTAATGTGTGGACTATCAGAGTGTTGATGAACCACAGAAATTGCATTGGGATTAAATACAACTGTCACCTTGTGCACTTTCCTCCATGGGAGTAATGTCTCAAACAGTCTACGCTTTGATCGTTCCCTCGAAGACCAGTAGTAGTTTCCGATGCACATCTGGAGGCATTCTGTAATCTGTGGACTATCACACTGTTGATGAAACAGAGAAATTCTATCGGGATTGAATACAAAATTCACCATGCGCACTTTCCTCCATGGGAGTAATGTCACAAACAGTCTACGCTTTGATCGTTCCCTGGAAGACCAGTAGTAGTTTCCAATGCACATCTGGAGGCATTCTGTAATCTGTGGACTATCAGACTGTTGATGAAACACAGAAATTCCATCGGGATTAAATACAACAGTCACCATGCGCACTTCCCTCCATGGGAGTAATGTCTCAAACAGACTACGATTTGATCGTTCCCTGGAAGACCAGAAGTAGTTTCCGATGCACAACTGGAGGCATTCTGTAATCTGTGGACTATCAGAGTGTTGATGAAACACAGAAATTGCATCGGTATTCAATACAAAAGTCACCATACGCACTTTCCTCCATGGGAGTGATGTCTCAAGCAGTCTACGCTTTGATCGTTCCCTGGAAGACCAGTAATAGTTTGCGATGGACATCTGGTTTCATTCTGTAATCTGTGGACCATCAGAGTGTTGATGAAACACAGAAATTGCATCGGGATTGCTACAACAGTCACTACGCACACCGTCCTCCTCGGGAGTAATGTCTCAAACAGTCTACGGTTTGATCGTTCCCTGGAAGACCACTATTAGTTTCCGATGCACATCTGGTGGCATTCTGTAATCTGTGGACTATCAGAGTGTCGATGAAACACAGAAATTGCATCGGGTTTGAATACAACAGTCACCATTCGCACTTTAATCCATGGGAGTAATGTCTCAAACAGTCCACGCTTTGATCGTTCCCTGGAAGACCAGTAGTAGTTTCCGATGCACATCTATTGGCATTCTGTAATCTGTGAACTATCAGAGTATTGATGAAACACAAAAAATGGCATCGGGATTAAATACAACAGCCACCATGCGCACTTTGCTCAATGTGAGTAATATATCAAACAATTTACGTTTTGATCGTTCCCTGGAAGAACAGTAGTAGTTTCCGATGCACATCTGGTAGCATTCTGTAATCTGTGGACTATCATTGTGTTGATGAAACAGAGAAATTGCATCGGGATTGAATTCACCATGCGCACTTTCCTCCACCAGAGGATTGTCTCAAACAGTCTACGCTTTGATTGTTCTCTGGAAGACCAGTAGTAGTTTCCGATGCAGATCTGGTGGCATTCTGTAATCTTTAGACTATCAGAGTGTTGATGAAACACAGAAATTGCATTGGGATGAATTCACCATGCGCACTTTCCTCCACCGGAGTAATGTCTCAAACAGTCTACGCTTTGATTGTTCTCTGGAAGACCAGTAGTAGTTTCCGATGCACATCTGGTGGCATTTTGTAATCTGTGGACTATCAGAGTGTTGATGAAACACAGAAATTGCATCGGGATTGAATACAACAGTCACCATGCGCACTTTCCTCCACCGGAGTAATGTCGCAAACAGTCTACGCTTTGATCGTTCCCTGGAAGACCAGTAGTAGTTTCCGATGCACATCTGGTGGCATTCTGTAATCTGTGGACTATCAGAGTGTTGATGAAACACAGATATTGCATCGGGATTGAATACAACAGTCGCCATGTGCACTTTCCTCCATGGGAGTAGTGTCTCAAACAGTCTACGCTTTGATCGTTCCCTTCAAGACCAGTAGTAGTTTCCGATGCACATCTGGAGGCATTCTGTAGTCTGTGGACTATCAGAGTGTTGATGAACCACAGAAATTGCATTGGGATTAAATACAACTGTCACCTTGCGCACTTTCCTCCATGGGAGTAATGTCTCAAACAGTCTACGCTTTGATCGTTCCCTGGAAGACCAGTAGTAGTTTCCGATGCACATCTGGAGGCATTCTGTAATCTGTGGACTATCACACTGTTGATGAAACAGAGAAATTCCATCGGGATTGAATACAAAATTCACCATGCGCACTTTCCTCCATGGGAGTAATGTCACAAACAGTCTACGATTTGATCGTTCCCTGGAAGACCAGTAGTAGTTTGCGATGCACATCTGGCGGCATTCTGTAATCTGTGGACTATAAGACTGTTGATGAAACACAGAAATTGCATCGGCATTGAATACAACAGTCACCATGCGCACTCTCCTCCATGGGAGTAATGTCTCAAACAGTCTACGATTTGATCGTTCCTGGAAGACCAGTAGTAGTTTCCGATTCACATCTGGTGGCATTCTGTAATCTGTGGACTCTCAGAGTGTTGATGAAACACAGAAATTGCAACGGGATTGAATACAACAGTCACTATCCGCACTTTCCTCCATGGGAGTAATGTCTGAAACAGTCTACGCTTTGATCGTTCAGTGGAAAACCAGTAGGAGTTTCCGATGCACATCTGGTGGCATTCTGTAATCTGTGGACTATCAGAGAGTTGATGAAACACAGAAATTGCATCGGGATTGAATACAACAGTCACCATGCGCACTTTCCTCCACCGGAGAAATGTCTCAAACAGTCTACGCTCTGATCGTTCCTGGAAGACCAGTAGTAGTTTCCGGTGCACATCTGGTGGCATTCTGTAATGTGTGGACTATCAGAGTGTTAATGAAACACAGAAATTGCATCGGGATTCAATACAACAGTCACCATCCGCACTTTCCTCCATGGGAATAATGTCTCAAAGAGTCTACGATTTGATCGTTCCCTGGAAGACCAGTAGTAGTTTCCGATGCACATCTGTAGGCATTCTGTAATCTGTGGACTATAAGACTGTTGATGAAACACAGAAATTGCATCGGGATTGAATACAACAGTCACCATGCGCACTTTACTCCATGGGAGTAACGTCTCAAACAGTCTACGCTTTGATCGTTCCCTGGAAGACCAGTAGTAGTTTGCGATGGACATCTGGTTTCATTCTGTAATCTGTGGACCATCAGAGTGTTGATGAAACACAGAAATTGCATCGGGATTGAATACAACAGTCACCACGCGCACCTTCCTCCTCGGGAGTAATGTCTCAAACAGTCTACGCTTTGATCGTTCCCAGGAAGACCACTATTAGTTTCCGATGCACATCTGGTGGCATTCTGTAATCTGTGGACTATCAGAGTGTCGATGAAACACAGAAATTGCATCGGGTTTGAATACAACAGTCACCATTCGCACTTTCCTCCATTTGAGTAATGTATCAAACAGTCCACGCTTTGATCGTTCCCTGGAAGACCAGTAGTAGTTTCCGATGCACATCTGGTGGCATTCGGTAATCTGTGAACTATCAGAGATTTGATGAAACACAAAAAATGGCATCCGGATTGAATACAACAGTCACCATGCGCACTTTCCTCAATGTGAGTAATGTCTCAAACAATTTACGTTTTTATCGTTCCCTGGAAGACCAGTAGTAGTTTCCGATGCACATCTGGTGGCATTCTGTAATCTGTGGACTATCATTGTGTCGATGAAACAGAGAAATTGCATCGGGATTGAATTCACCATGAGCACTTTCGTCCACCAGAGGATTGTCTCAAACAGTCTACGCTTTGATTGTTCTCTGTAAGACCAGTAGTAGTTTCCGATGCACATCTGGTGGCATTCTGTAATCTTTAGACTATCAGAGTGTTGATGAAACACAGAATTTGCATCGGGATTGAATACAACAGTCACCATCCGCACTTTCCTCAATGTGAGTAATGTCTCAATCAATTTACGCTTTGATCGTTCCCTGGAAGACCAATAGTAGTTTCCGATGCACATCTGGTGGCATTCTGTAATCTGTGGACTATCAGAGTGTTGATGAAACACAGAAATTGCATCGGGATTGAATTCACCATGCGCACCTTCCTCCACCAGAGTAATGTCTCAAACAGTCTACGCTTTGATTGTTCTCTGGAAGACCAGTAGTAGTTTCCAATGCACATCTGGTGGCATTTTGTAATCTGTGGACTATCAGAGAGTTGATGAAACACAGAAATTGCATCGGGATTGAATACAACAGTCACGATGCGCACTTTCCTCCACCGGAGAAATGTCTCAAACAGTCTACCCTTTGATCGTTCCCTTTAAGACCAGTAGTAGTTTCCGATGCACATCTGGTGGCATTCTGTAATCTGTGGACTATCAGAGTGTTGATGAAACACAGAAATTGCATCGGCATTAAATACAACAGTCACCATGCGCACTTTCCTCCATGGGAGTAACGTCTCAAACAGTCTACGCTCTGATCGTTCCTGGAAGACCAGTAGTAGTTTCCGGTGCACATCTGGTGGCATTCTGTAATGTGTGGACTATACGACTGTTGATGAAACACAGAAATTGCATCGGGATTGAATACAACAGTCACCATGCGCACTTTCCTCCATGGGAGTAATGTCTCAAACAGTCTACGCTTTGATCGTTCCCTGGAAGACCAGTAGTAGTTTCCAAAGCACATCTGGAGGCATTCTGTAATCTGTGGACTATCAGACTGTTGATGAAACACAGAAATTCCATCGGGATTAAATACAACAGTCACCATGCGCACTTCCCTCCATGGGAGTAATGTCTCAAACAGTCTACGCTTTGATCGTTCCCTGGAAGACCAGAAGTAGTTTCCGATGCACAACTGGAGGTATTCTGTATTCTGTGGACTATCAGAGTGTTGATGATACACAGAAATTGCATCGGGATTGAATACAAAAGTCACCATACGCACTTTCCTCCATGGGAGTGATGTCTCAAACAGTCTACGCTTTGATCGTTCCCTGGAAGACCAGTATTAGTTTGCGATGGACATCTGGTTTCATTCTGTAATCTGTGGACCATCAGAGTGTTGATGAAACACAGAAATTGCATCGGGATTGAATACAACAGTCACCACGGGCACCTTCCTCGTCGGGAGTAATGTCTCAAACAGTCTACGCTTTGATCGTTCCCTGGAAGACCACTATTAGTTTCCGATGCACATCTGGTGGCATTCTGTAATCTGTGGACTATCAGAGTGTCGATGAAACACAGAAATTGCATCGGGTTTGAATACAACAGTCACCATTCGCACTTTCCTCCATGGGAGTAATGTCTCAAACTGTCCACGCTTTGATCGTTCCCTGGAAGACCAGTAGTAGTTTCCGATGCACATCTGGTGGCATTCTGTAATCTGTGGACTATCAGAGTATTGATGAAACACAACAAATGGCATCGTGATTGAATACAACAGTCACCATGCGCACTTTCCTCAATGTGAGTAATGTCTCAAACAACTTACGTTTTGATCGTTCCCTGGAAGATCAGTAGTAGTTTCCGATGCACATCTGGTGGCATTCTGTAATCTGTGGACTATCATTGTGTTGATGAAACAGAGAAATTGCATCGGGATTGAATTCACCATGAGCACTTTCCTCCACCAGAGGATTGTCTCAAACAGTCTACGCTTTGATTGTTCTCTGGAAGACCAGTAGTAGTTTCCGATGCACATCTGGTGGCATTCAGTAATCTTTAGACTATCAGAGTGTTCATGAAACACAGAAATTGCATCGGGATTGAATACAACAGTCACCATCCGCACTTTCCTCAATGTGAGTAATGTCTCAATCAATTTACGCTTTGATCGATCCCTGGAAGACCAGTAGTAGTTTCCGATGCACATCTGGAGGCATTCTGTAATCTGTGGACTATCAGACTGTTGACGAAACACAAAAATTCCATCGGAATTGAATACAACAGTCACCATGCGCACTTTCCTCCAAGGGAGTAATGTCTCCAACAGTCTACAATTTAATCGTTCTCTGGAAGACCAGAAGTATTTTCCGATGCACAACTGGAGGCATTCTGTAATCTGTGGACTATCAGAGTGTCGATGAAACACAGGAATTGTATCGCGAATGAATACAACAGTCACCATGCGCACTTTCCTCCATGGGAGTAATGTCAAAAAAAGTCCACGCTTTGATCGTTCCCTGGCAGACCAGTAGTAGTTTCCGATGCACAGCTGGTGGCATTCTGTAATCTGTCGACTATCAGAGTATTGATGAAACACAGAAATTGCATCGGGATTGAATACAACAGTCACCATGCGCACTTTCCTCCATGGGAGCAATGTCTCAAAGAGTTTAGGCTCTGATCGTTCCCTGGAAGACCAGTAGTAGTTTCCGATGCACATCTGGTGGCATTTTGTAATCTGTGGACTATCAGAGTGTTGATGAAACACAGAAATTGCATCGGGATTGAATACAACAGTCACCATGCGCACTTTCCTCCACCGGAGTAATGTCGCAAACAGTCTACGCTTTGATCGTTCCCTGGAAGACCAGTAGTAGTTTCCGATGCACATCTGGAGGCATTCTGTAGTCTGTGGACTATCAGAGTGTTGATGAACCACAGAAATTGCATTGGGATTAAATACAACTGTCACCTTGTGCACTTTCCTCCATGGGAGTAATGTCTCAAACAGTCTACGCTTTGATCGTTCCCTCGAAGACCAGTAGTAGTTTCCGATGCACATCTGGAGGCATTCTGTAATCTGTGGACTATCACACTGTTGATGAAACAGAGAAATTCTATCGGGGTTGAATACAAAATTCACCATGCGCACTTTCCTCCATGGGAGTAATGTCACAAACAGTCTACGCTTTGATCGTTCCCTGGAAGACCAGTAGTAGTTTCCAATGCACATCTGGAGGCATTCTGTAATCTGTGGACTATCAGACTGTTGATGAAACACAGAAATTCCATCGGGTTTAAATACAACAGTCACCGTGCGCACTTCCCTCCATGGGAGTAATGTCTCAAACAGACTACGCTTTGATCGTTCCCTGGAAGACCAGAAGTAGTTTCCGATGCACAACTGGAGGCATTCTGTAATCTGTGGACTATCAGAGTGTTGATGAAACACAGAAATTGCATCGGTATTCAATACAAAAGTCACCATTCGCACTTTCCTCCATGGGAGTGATGTCTCAAGCAGTCTACGCTTTGATCGTTCCCTGGAAGACCAGTAATAGTTTGCGATGGACATCTGGTTTCATTCTGTAATCTGTGGACCATCAGAGTGTTGATGAAACACAGAAATTGCATCGGGATTGCATACAACAGTCACCACGCACACCGTCCTCCTCGGGAGTAATGTCTCAAACAGTCTACGGTTTGATCGTTCCCTGGAAGACCACTATTAGTTTCCGATGCACATCTGGTGGCATTCTGTAATCTGTGGACTATCAGAGTGTCGATGAAACACAGAATTTGCATCGGGTTTGAATACAACAGTCACCATTCGCACTTTAATCCATGGGAGTAATGTCTCAAACAGTCCACGCTTTGATCGTTCCCTGGAAGACCAGTAGTAGTTTCCGATGCACATCTATTGGCATTCTGTAATCTGTGAACTATCAGAGTATTGATGAAACACAAAAAATGGAATCGGGATTGAATACAACAGTCACCATGCGCACTTTGCTCAATGTGAGTAATATATCAAACAATTTACGTTTTGATCGTTCCCTGGAAGAACAGTAGTAGTTTCCGATGCACATCTGGTGGCATTCTGTAATCAGTGGACTATCATTGTGTTGATGAAACAGAGAAATTGCATCGGGATTGAATTCACCATGCGCACTTTCCTCCACCAGAGGATTGTCTCAAACAGTCTACGCTTTGATTGTTCTCTGGAAGACCAGTAGTAGTTTCCGATGCAGATCTGGTGGCATTCTGTAATCTTTAGACTATCAGAGTGTTGATGAAACACAGAAATTGCATTGGGATGAATTCACCATGCGCACTTTCCTCCACCGGAGTAATGTCTCAAACAGTCTACGCTTTGATTGTTCTCTGCAAGACCAGTAGTAGTTTCCGATGCACATCTGGTGGCATTTTGTAATCTGTGGACTATCAGAGTGTTGATGAAACACAGAAATTGCATCGGGATTGAATACAACAGTCACCATGCGCACTTTCCTCCACCGGAGTAATGTCGCAAACAGTCTACGCTTTGATCGTTCCCTGGAAGACCAGTAGTAGTTTCCGATGCACATCTGGTGGCATTCTGTAATCTGTGGACTATCAGAGTGTTGATGAAACACAGATATTGCATCGGGATTGAATACAACAGTCGCCATGTGCACTTTCCTCCATGGGAGTAGTGTCTCAAACAGTCTACGCTTTGATCGTTCCCTTCAAGACCAGTAGTAGTTTCCGATGCACATCTGGAGGCATTCTGTAGTCTGTGGACTATCAGAGTGTTGATGAACCACAGAAATTGCATTGGGATTAAATACAACTGTCACCTTGTGCACTTTCCTCCATGGGAGTAATGTCTCAAACAGTCTACGCTTTGATCGTTCCCTGGAAGACCAGTAGTAGTTTCCGATGCACATCTGGAGGCATTTTGTAATCTGTGGACTATCACACTGTTGATGAAACAGAGAAATTCCATCGGGATTGAATACAAAATTCACCATGCGCACTTTCCTCCATGGGAGTAATGTCACAAACAGTCTACGATTTGATCGTTCCCTGGAAGACCAGTAGTAGTTTGCGATGCACATCTGGCGGCATTCTGTAATCTGTGGACTATAAGACTGTTGATGAAACACAGAAATTGCATCGGCATTGAATACAACAGTCACCATGCGCACTCTCCTCCATGGGAGTAATGTCTCAAACAGTCTACGATTTGATCGTTCCTGGAAGACCAGTAGTAGTTTCCGATTCACATCTGGTGGCATTCTGTAATCTGTGGACTCTCAGAGTGTTGATGAAACACAGAAATTGCAACGGGATTGAATACAACGGTCACTATCCGCACTTTCCTCCATGGGAGTAATGTCTGAAACAGTCTACGCTTTGATCGTTCAGTGGAAAACCAGTAGGAGTTTCCGATGCACATCTGGTGGCATTCTGTAATCTGTGGACTATCAGAGAGTTGATGAAACACAGAAATTGCATCGGGATTGAATACAACAGTCACCATGCGCACTTTCCTCCACCGGAGAAATGTCTCAAACAGTCTACGCTCTGATCGTTCCTGGAAGACCAGTAGTAGTTTCCGGTGCACATCTGGTGGCATTCTGTAATGTGCGGACTATCAGAGTGTTAATGAAACACAGAAATTGCATCGGGATTCAATACAACAGTCACCATCCGCACTTTCCTCCATGGGAATAATGTCTCAAACAGTCTACGATTTGATCGTTCCCTGGAAGACCAGTAGTAGTTTCCGATGCACATCTGTAGGCATTCTGTAATCTGTGGACTATAAGACTGTTGATGAAACACGGAAATTGCATCGGGATTGAATACAACAGTCACCATGCGCACTTTCCTCCATGGGAGTAACGTCTCAAACAGTCTACGCTTTGATCGTTCCCTGGAAGACCAGTAGTAGTTTGCGATGGACATCTGGTTTCATTCTGTAATCTGTGGACCATCAGAGTGTTGATGAAACACAGAAATTGCATCGGGATTGAATACAACAGTCACCACGCGCACCTTCCTCCTCGGGAGTAATGTCTCAAACAGTCTACGCTTTGATCGTTCCCAGGAAGACCACTATTAGTTTCCGATGCACATCTGGTGGCATTCTGTAATCTGTGGACTATCAGAGTGTCGATGAAACACAGAAATTGCATCGGGTTTGAATACAACAGTCACCATTCGCACTTTCCTCCATGGGAGTAATGTCTCAAACTGTCCACGCTTTGATCGTTCCCTGGAAGACCAGTAGTAGTTTCCGATGCACATCTGGTGGCATTCTGTAATCTGTGAACTATCAGAGATTTGATGAAACACAAAAAATGGCATCCGGATTGAATACAACAGTCACCATGCGCACTTTCCTCAATGTGAGTAATGTCTCAAACAATTTACGTTTTTATCGTTCCCTGGAAGACCAGTAGTAGTTTCCGATGCACATCTGGTGGCATTCTGTAATCTGTGGACTATCATTGTGTCGATGAAACAGAGAAATTGCATCGGGATTGAATTCACCATGAGCACTTTCGTCCACCAGAGGATTGTCTCAAACAGTCTACGCTTTGATTGTTCTCTGGAAGACCAGTAGTAGTTTCCGATGCACATCTGGTGGCATTCTGTAATCTTTAGACTATCAGAGTGTTGATGAAACACAGAAATTGCATCGGGATTGAATACAACAGTCACCATCCGCACTTTCCTCAGTGTGAGTAATGTCTCAATCAATTTACGCTTTGATCGTTCCCTGGAAGACCAATAGTAGTTTCCGATGCGCATCTGGTGGCATTCTGTAATCTGTGGACTATCAGAGTGTTGATGAAACACAGAAATTGCATCGGGATTGAATTCACCATGCGCACCTTCCTCCACCAGAGTAATGTCTCAAACAGTCTACGCTTTGATTGTTCTCTGGAAGACCAGTAGTAGTTTCCAATGCACATCTGGTGGCATTTTGTAATCTGTGGACTATCAGAGAGTTGATGAAACACAGAAATTGCATCGGGATTGAATACAACAGTCACGATGCGCACTTTCCTCCACCGGAGAAATGTCTCAAACAGTCTACCCTTTGATCGTTCCCCTTAAGACCAGTAGTAAATTCCGATGCACATCTGGTGGCATTCTGTAATCTGTGGACTATCAGAGTGTTGATGAAACACAGAAATTGCATCGGCATTAAATACAACAGTCACAATGCGCACTTTCCTCCATGGGAGTAATGTCTCAAACAGTCTACGCTCTGATCGTTCCTGGAAGACCAGTAGTAGTTTCCGGTGCACATCTGGTGGCATTCTGTAATGTGTGGACTATAAGACTGTTGATGAAACACAGAAATTGCATCGGGATTGAATACAACAGTCACCATGCGCACTTTCCTCCATGGGAGTAATGTCTCAAACAGTCTACGCTTTGATCGTTCCCTGGAGGACCAGTAGTAGTTTCCAAAGCACATCTGGAGGCATTCTGTAATCTGTGGACTATCAGACTGTTGATGAAACACAGAAATTCCATCGGGATTAAATACAACAGTCACCATGCGCACTTCCCTCCATGGGAGTAATGTCTCAAACAGTCTACGCTTTGATCGTTCCCTGGAAGACCAGAAGTAGTTTCCCATGCACAACTGGAGGCATTCTGTATTCTGTGGACTATCAGAGTGTTGATGATACACAGAAATTGCATCGGGATTGAATACAAAAGTCACCATACGCACTTTCCTCCATGGGAGTGATGTCTCAAACAGTCTACGCTTTGATCGTTCCCTGGAAGACCAGTATTAGTTTGCGATGGACATCTGGTTTCATTCTGTAATCTGTGGACCATCAGAGTGTTGATGAAACACAGAAATTGCATCGGGATTGAATACAACAGTCACCACGGGCACCTTCCTCCTCGGGAGTAATGTCTCAAACAGTCTACGCTTTGTTCGTTCCCTGGAAGACCACTATTAGTTTCCGATGCACATCTGGTGGCATTCTGTAATCTGTGGACTATCAGAGTGTCGATGAAACACAGAAATTGCATCGGGTTTGAATACAACAGTCACCATTCGCACTTTCCTCCATGGGAGTAATGTCTCAAACTGTCCACGCTTTGATCGTTCCCTGGAAGACCAAAAGTAGTTTCCGATGCACATCTGGTGGCATTCTGTAATCTGTGGACTATCAGAGTATTGATGAAACACAACGAATGGCATCGTGATTGAATACAACAGTCACCATGCGCACTTTCCTCAATGTGAGTAATGTCTCAAACAACTTACGTTTTGATCGTTCCCTGGAAGATCAGTAGTAGTTTCCGATGCACATCTGGTGGCATTCTGTAATCTGTGGACTAGCATTGTGTTGATGAAACAGAGAAATTGCATCGGGATTGAATTCACCATGAGCACTTTCCTCCACCAGAGGATTGTCTCAAACAGTCTACGCTTTGATTGTTCTCTGGAAGACCAGTAGTAGTTTCCGATGCACATCTGGTGGCATTCTGTAATCTTTAGACTATCAGAGTGTTCATGAAACACAGAAATTGCATCGGGATTGAATACAACAGTCACCATCCGCACTTTCCTCAATGTGAGTAATGTCTCAATCAATTTACGCTTTGATCGATCCCTGGAAGACCAATAGTAGTTTCCGATGCACATCTGGTGGCATTCTGTAATCTGTGGACTATCAGAGTGTTGATGAAACACAGAAATTGCATTGGGATGAATTCACCATGCGCACTTTCCTCCACCGGAGTAATGTCTCAAACAGTCTACGCTTTGATTGTTCTCTGGAAGACCAGTAGTAGTTTCCGATGCACATCTGGTGGCATTTTGTAATCTGTGGACTATCAGAGTGTTGATGAAACACAGAAATTGCCTCGGGATTGAATACAACAGTCACCATGCGCACTTTCTTCCACCGGAGTAATGTCGCAAACAGTCTACGCTTTGATCGTTCCCTGGAAGACCAGTAGTAGATTCCGATGCACATCTGGTGGCATTCTATAATCTGTGGACTATCGGAGTGTTGATGAAACACAGAAATTGCATCGGGATTGAATACAACAGTCGCCATGCGCACTTTCCTCCATGGGAGTAGTGTCTCAAACAGTCTACGCTTTTATCGTTCCCTTCAAGACCAGTAGTAGTTTCCGATGCACATCTGGAGGCATTCTGTAGTCTGTGGACTATCAGAGTGTTGATGAACCACAGAAATTGCATTTTGATTAAATACAACAGTCACCATGCGCACTTTCCTCCATGGCGAGCAATGTCTCAAACAGACTACGCTTTCATCGTTCCCTGGAAGACCAGTAGTAGTTTCCGATGCACATCTGGAGGCATTCTGTAATCTGTTGACCTTCAAAGTGTTGATTAAACACAGAAATTGCATCGGGATTGAATACAGCAGTCACCATGCGCACTTTCCTCCATGGGAGTAATGTTTCAAACAGTCTACGTTTTGATCGTTCCCTGGAAAACCAGTGGTAGCTTACGATGCACGTCTATAGGCATTCTGTAATCTGTGGACTATCAGAGTGTTGATGAAACACAGAAATTGCATGGGGATTGAATACAACAGTCACCTTGTGCACTTTCCTCCATGGGAATAATGTCTCAAACAGTGTACGCTTTGATCGTTCCCTGGAAGACCAGTAGTAGTTTCCGATGCACATCTGGAGGCATTCTGTAATCTGTGGACTATCAGACTGTTGATGAAACAGAGAAATTACATCGGGATTGAATACAACAGTCACCATGGGCACTTTCCTCCACTGGCGTAATGTCTCAAACAGTCTACGCTTTGATTGTTCTCTGGAAGACCAGTAGTAGTTTCCGATGCACATCTGGTAGCATTTTGTAATTTGTGGACTATCAGAGTGTTAATGAAACACAGAAATATCATCGGGATTGAATACAATAGTCACCATACGCACTTTCCTCCACCGGAGTAATGTCTCAAACAGTCTATGCTTTGATCGTTCCCTGGAAGACCAGCAGTAGTTTCCGATGCACATCTGGTGGCATTCTGTAATCTATGGACTATCAGAGTGTTAATGAAACAAAGAAATTGCATCGGCATTGAATACAACAGTCACCATGCGCACTTTTCTCCATGGAAGAAATGTCTCAAACAGTCTACACTTTGATCGTTCCCTGGAAGACCAGTATTAGTTTCCGATGCACATCTGGTGGCATTCTGTAATCTGTGGACCATCAGAGTATTGATGAAACACAGAAATTGCATCGGGATTAAATACAACAGTCACAACGCGCACTTTCCTCCACGGGAGTAATGTCTCAAACAGTCTACGCTTTGATCGTTCCCTGGAAGACCAGTAGGAGTTTCCGATGCACATCTGGTGGCATTCTGTAATCTGTGGTCTATCAGAGTGTTGATGAAACACAGAAAATGCATCGGGATTAAATACAAGAGCCACCATGCGCACTGTCCGCCATGGGAGTAATGTCTCAAACAGTCTACGATTTGATCGTTCCCTGGAAGACCAGTCGTAGTTTCCGATGCACATCTGGAGGCATTCTGTAATCTGTGGACTATCAGACTGTTGATGACACGCAGAAATTCCATCGGAATTGAATGCAACAGTCACCATGCGCACTTTCCTCCATGGGAGCAATGTCTCAAAGAGTTTAGTCTCTGATCGTTCGCTGGAAGACCAGTAGCAGTTTCCGATGCACATCTGGTGGCATTCTGCAATCTGTGGACTATCAGAGTGTCGATGAAACACAGAAATTGCATCGGGTTTGAATACAACAGTCACCATTCGCACTTTCCTCCATGGGAGTAATGTCTCAAACAGTCCACGCTTTGATCGTTCCCTGGAAGACCAGTTGTAGTTTCCGATGCACATCTGGTGGCATTCTGTAATCTGTGAACTATCAGAGAATTGATGAAACACAAAAAATGGCATCGGGATTGAATACAACAGTCACCATGCGCAATTTCTTCAATGTGAGTAATGTCTCAAACAATTTACGTTTTGATCGTTCCCTGGAAGACCAGTAGTAGTTTCCGATGCACATCTGGTGGCATTCTGTAATCTGTGGACTATCATTGTGTTGATGAAACAGAGAAATTGCATCGGGATTGAATTCACCATGCGCACGTTCCTCCACCAGAGGATTGTCTCAAACAGTCTACGCTTTGATTGTTCTCTGGAAGACCAGTAGTAGTTTCCGATGCAGATCTGGTGGCATTCTGTAATCTTTAGACTATCTGAGTGTTGATGAAACACAGAAATTGCATCGTAATTGAATACAACAGTCACCATCCGCACTTTCCTCAATGTGAGTAATGTCTCAATCAATTTACGCTTTGATCGTTTGCTGGAAGACCAATAGTAGTTTCCGATGCACATCTGGTGGCATTCTTTAATCTGTGGACTATCAGAGTGTTGATGAAACACAGAAATTGCATTGGGATGAATTCACCATGCGCACTTTCCTCCACCGGAGTAATGTCTCAAACAGTCTACGCTTTGATTGTACTCTGGAAGACCAGTAGTAGTTTCCGATGCACATCTGGTGGCATTTTGTCATCTGTGGACTATCAGAGTGTTGATGAAACACAGAAATTGCATCGGGATTGAATACTACAGTCACCATGCGCACTTTCCTCCACCGGAGTAATGTCGCAAACAGTCTACGCTTTGATCGTTCCCTGGAAGACCAGTAGTAGTTTCCGATGCACATCTGGTGGCATTCTGTAATCTGTGGACTATCAGAGTGATGATGAAACACAGAAATTGCATCGGGATTGAATACAACAGTCGCCATGCGCACTTTCCTCCATGGGAGTGGTGTCTCAAACAGTCTACGCTTTGATCGTTCCCTTCAAGACCAGTAGTAGTTTCCGATGCACATCTGGAGGCATTCTGTAGTCTGTGGACTATCAGGGTGTTGATGAACCACAGAAATTGCATTGCGATTAAATACAACAGTCACCTTGTGCACTTTCCTCCATGGGAGTAATGTCTCAAACAGTCTACGCTTTGATCGTTCCCTGGAAGACCAGTAGTAGTTTCCGATGCACATCTGGATGCATTCTGTAATCTGTGGACTATCAGACTGTTGATGAAACAGAGAAATTCCATCGGGATTGAATACAACATTCACCATGCGCACTTTCCTCCATGGGAGTAATGTCTCAAACAGTCTACGATTTGATCGTTCCCTGGAAGACCAGTAGTAGTTTGCGATGCACATCTGGAGGCATTCTGTAAACTGTGGACTATAAGACTGTTGATGAAACACAGAAATTGCATCGGCATTGAATACAACAGTCACCATGCCCACTTTCCTCCATGGGAGTAATGTCTCAAACAGTCTACGATTTAATCGTTCCTGGAAGACCAGTAGTAGTTTCCGATGCACATCTGGTGGCATTCTGTAATCTGTGGACTATCAGAGTGTTTTTGAAACACAGAAATTGCATCGGGATGGAATACAACAGTCACCATGCGCATCTTCCTCCATGGGAGTAATGTCTCAAACAGTCTACGCTTTGATCGTTCAGTGGAAAACCAGTAGGAGTTTCCGATGCACATCTGGCAGCATTCTTTAATCTGTGGTCTATCAGAGTGTTGATGAAACACAGATAATGCATCGGGATTAAATACAACAGTCAACATGCGCAATTTCCTCCATGGGAGTAATGTCTCAAACAGTCTACGATTTGATCGTTCCCTGGAAGACCAGTAGTAGTTTCCGATGCACATCTGGAGGCATTCTGTAATCTGTGGACTATAAGACTGTTGATGAAACACAGAAATTGCATCGGGATGGAATACAACAACACCATGCGCACTTTCCTCCATTGGAGTAATGTCTCAAACAGTCGACGCTTTGATCGTTCCTTGGAAGACCAGTAGTAGTTTCCGATGCACATCTGGAGGCATTCTGTAATCTGTGGACTATCAGACCGTTGACAAAACACAGAAATTCCATCGGAATTGAATACAACAGTCACCATGCTCACTTTCCTCCAAATGAGTAATGTCTCCAACAGTCTACAATATAACCGTTCCCTGGAAGACCAGAAGTATTTTCCGATGCACAACTGGAGGCATTCTGTAATCTGTGGACTATCAGAGTGTCGATGAAACACAGGAATTGCATCGCGAATGAATACAACAGTCACCATGCGCACTTTCCTCCATGGGAGTAATGTCTCAAACAGTCTACGCTTTGATCGTTCCATGGAAGACCAGTATTAATTTCCGATGTCCATCTAGTGGCATTCTGTAATCTGTGGACCATCAGAGTGTTGATGAAACACAGAAATTGCATCGGGATTGAATACAACAGTCACCACGCGCACTTTCCTCCACGGGAGTAATGTCTCAAACAGTCTACGCCTTGATCGTTCCCTGGAAGACCACTAGTAGTTTCCGATGCACATCTGGTGGCATTCTGTAATCTGTGGACTATCAGAGTGTTGATGAAACACAGAAATTGCATCGGGATTGAATACAACAGTCACCATTCGCCCTTTCTTATATGGGAGTAATGTCTCAAATAGTCCACGCTTTGATCGTTCCCTGGCAGACCAGTAGTAGTTTCCGATGCACAGCTGGTGGCATTCTGTAATCTGTGGACTATCAGAGTATTGATGAAACACAGAAATTGCATCGGGATTGAATACAACAGTCAGCATGCGCACTTTCCTCCATGGGAGCAATGTCTCAAAGAGTTTAGGCTCTGATCGTTCCCTGGAAGACCAGTAGTAGTTTCCGATGCATATCTGGTGGCATTCTGTAATCTGTGGACTATCAGAGTATTGATGAAACACAGAAATTGCATCGGGATTGAATTCACCATGCGCACCTTCCTCCACCGGAGTAATGTCTCAAACAGTCTACGCTTTGATTGTTCTCTGGAAGCCCAGTAGTAGTTTCCAATGCACATCTGGTGGCATTTTGTAATCTGTGGACTATCAGAGTGTTAATGAAAGACAGAAATTGCATTTGGATTGAATACAACAGTCACCATCCGCACTTTCCTCCGTGGGAATAATGTCTCAAACAGTCTACGATTTGATCGTTCCCTGGAAGACCAGTAGTAGTATCCGATGCACATCTGGCGGCATTCTGTAATCTGTGGACTATAAGACTGTTGATGAAACACAGAAATCGCATCGGGATTGAATACAACAGTCACCATGCGCACTTTCCTCCATGGGAGTAATGTCACAAACAGTCTACGCTTTGATCGTTCCCTGGAAGACCATTAGTAGTTTCCAATGCACATCTTGAGGCATTCTGTAATCTGTGGACCTATCAGACTGTTGATGAAACACAGAAATTCCATCGGGATTAAATACAACTGTCACCATGCGCACTTCCCTCCAAGGAAGTAATGTCTCAAACAGACTACGCTTTGATCGTTCCCTGGAAGACCAGAAGTAGTTTCCGATACACAACTGGAGGCAATCTGTAATCTGTGGACTATCAGAGTGTTGATGAAACACAGAAATTGCATCGGGATTGAATACAAGAGTCACCATACGCACTTTCCTCCATGGGAGTGATGTCTCAAGCAGTCTAAGCTTTGATCGTTCCCTGGAAGACCAGTAATAGTTTGCGATGGACATCTGGTTTCATTCTGTAATCTGTGGACCATCAGAGTGTTGATGAAACACAGTAATTGCATCGGGATTGAATACAACAGTCACCACGCTCACCTTCCTCCCCGGGAGTAATGTCTCAAACAGTCTACGCTTTGATCGTTCCCTGGAAGACCACTATTAGTTTCCGATGCACATCTGGTGGCATTCTGTAATCTGTGGACAATCAGAGTGTCGATGAGACACAGAAATTGCATCGGGTTTGAATACAACAGTCACCATTCGCACTTTCCTCAATGTGAGTAATGTCTCAATCAATTTACGCTTTGATCGTTCCCTGGAAGACCAGTAGTAGTTTCCGATGCACATCTGTTGGCATTCTGTAATCTGTGAACTATCAGAGTATTGATGAAACCCAAAAAATGGCATCGGGATTGAATACAACAGTCACCATGCGCACTTTCCTCAATTTGAGTAATGTCTCGAACAATTTACGTTTTGATCGTTCCATGGAAGACCAGTAGTAGTTTCCGATGCACATCTGGTGGCATTCTGTAATCTGTGGACTATCATTGTGTTGATGAAACAGAGAAATTCCATCGGGATTGAATTCACCATGCGCACTTTCCTCCACCAGAGGATTGTCTCAAACAGTCTACGCTTTGATTGTTCTCTGGAAGACCAGTAGTAGTTTCCGATGCAGATCTGGTGGCATTCTGTAATCTTTAGACTATCAGAGTGTTGATGAAACACAGAAATTGCATCGGGATTGAATACAACAGTCACCATCCGCACTTTCCTCAATGTGAGTAATGTCTCAATCAATTTACGCTTTGATCGTTCCCTGGAAGACCAATAGTAGTTACCGATGCACATCTGGTGGCATTCTGTAATCTGTGGACTATCAGACTGTTGATGAAACAGAGAAATTCCATTGGGATTGAATACAAAATTCACCATGCGCACTTTCCTCCATGGGAGTAATGTCTCAAACAGTCTACGATTTGATCGTTCCCTGGAAGACCAGTAGTAGTTTGCGATGCACATCTGGAGGCATTCTGTAATCTGTGGACTATAAGACTGTTGATGAAACACAGAAATTGCATCGGCATTGAATACAACAGTCACCATGCGCACTTTCCTCCATGGGAGTAATGTCTCAAACAGTCTACGATTTGATCGTTCCTGGAAGACCAGTAGTAGTTTCCGATTCACATCTGGTGGCATTCTGTAATCTGTGGACTATCAGAGTGTTGATGAAACACAGAAATTGCATCGGGATTGAATACAACAGTCACTATCCGCACTTTCCTCCATGGGAGTAATGTCTGAAACAGTCTACGCTTTGATCGTTCAGTGAAAACCAGTAGGAGTTTCCGATGCACATCTGGTGGCATTCTGTAATCTGTGGTCTATCAGAGTGTTGATGAAACACAGATAATGCATCGGGATTAAATACAACAGTCAACATGCGCACTTTCCTCCATGGGATTAATGTCTCAAACAGTCTACGATTTGATCGTTCCCTGGAAGACCAGTAGTAGTTTCCGATGCACATCTGGAGGCATTCTGTAATCTGTGGACTATAAGACTGTTGATGAAACACAGAAATTGCATCGGGATGGAATACAACAGTCAGCATGCGCACTTTTATCCATGGGAGTAATGTCTCAAAAAGTCTACGCTTTGATCGTTCCCTGGAAGACGAGTAGTAGTTTCCGATGCACATCTGGAGGCATTCTGTAATCTGTGGACTATCAGACTGTTGACGAAACACAGAAATTCCATCGGAATTGAATACAACAGTCACCATGCGCACTTTCCTCCAAGGGAGTAATGTCTCCAACAGTCTACAATTTAACCGTTCCCTGGAAGACCAGAAGTATTTTCCGATGCACAACTGGAGGCATTCTGTATTCTGTGGACTATCAGAGTGTCGATGAAACACAGGAATTGCATCGCGAATGAATGCAACAGTCACCATGCGCACTTTCCTCCATGGGAGTAATGTCTCAAACAGTCTTCGCTTTGATCGTTCCATGGAAGACCAGTATTAATTTCCGATGGACATCTGGAGGCATTCTGTAATCTGTGGACCATCAGAGTGTCGATGAGACACAGAAATTGCATCGGGTTTGAATACAACAGTCACCATTCGCACTTTCCTCAATGTGAGTAATGTCTCAATCAATTTACGCTTTGATCGTTCCCTGGAAGACCAGTAGTAGTTTCCGATGCACATCTGTTGGCATTCTGTAATCTGTGAACTATCAGAGTATTGATGAAACCCAAAAAATGGCATCGGGATTGAATACAACAGTCACCATGCGCACTTTCCTCAATTTGAGTAATGTCTCGAACAATTTACGTTTTGATCGTTCCATGGAAGACCAGTAGTAGTTTCCGATGGACATCTGGTGGCATTCTGTAATCTGTGGACTATCATTGTGTTGATGAAACAGAGAAATTCCATCGGGATTGAATTCACCATGCGCACTTTCCTGCACCAGAGGATTGTCTCAAACAGTCTACGCTTTGATTGTTCTCTGGAAGACCAGTAGTAGTTTCCGATGCAGATCTGGTGGCATTCTGTAATCTTTAGACTATCAGAGTGTTGATGAAACACAGAAATTGCATCGGGATTGAATACAACAGTCACCATCCGCACTTTCCTCAATGTGAGTAATGTCTCAATCAATTTACGCTTTGATCGTTCCCTGGAAGACCAATAGTAGTTACCGATGCACATCTGGTGGCATTCTGTAATCTGTGGACTATCAGACTGTTGATGAAACAGAGAAATTCCATTGGGATTGAATACAAAATTCACCATGCGCACTTTCCTCCATGGGAGTAATGTCTCAAACAGTCTACGATTTGATCGTTCCCTGGAAGACCAGTAGTAGTTTGCGATGCACATCTGGAGGCATTCTGTAATCTGTGGACTATAAGACTGTTGATGAAACACAGAAATTGCATCGGCATTGAATACAACAGTCACCATGCGCACTTTCCTCCATGGGAGTAATGTCTCAAACAGTCTACGATTTGATCGTTCCTGGAAGACCAGTAGTAGTTTCCGATTCACATCTGGTGGCATTCTGTAATCTGTGGACTATCAGAGTGTTGATGAAACACAGAAATTGCATCGGGATTGAATACAACAGTCACTATCCGCACTTTCCTCCATGGGAGTAATGTCTGAAACAGTCTACGCTTTGATCGTTCAGTGAAAACCAGTAGGAGTTTCCGATGCACATCTGGTGGCATTCTGTAATCTGTGGTCTATCAGAGTGTTGATGAAACACAGATAATGCATCGGGATTAAATACAACAGTCAACATGCGCACTTTCCTCCATGGGATTAATGTCTCAAACAGTCTACGATTTGATCGTTCCCTGGAAGACCAGTAGTAGTTTCCGATGCACATCTGGAGGCATTCTGTAATCTGTGGACTATAAGACTGTTGATGAAACACAGAAATTGCATCGGGATGGAATACAACAGTCAGCATGCGCACTTTTATCCATGGGAGTAATGTCTCAAAAAGTCTACGCTTTGATCGTTCCCTGGAAGACGAGTAGTAGTTTCCGATGCACATCTGGAGGCATTCTGTAATCTGTGGACTATCAGACTGTAGACGAAACACAGAAATTCCATCGGAATTGAATACAACAGTCACCATGCGCACTTTCCTCCAAGGGAGTAAAGTCTCCAACAGTCTACAATTTAACCGTTCCCTGGAAGACCAGAAGTATTTTCCGATGCACAACTGGAGGCATTCTGTATTCTGTGGACTATCAGAGTGTCGATGAAACACAGGAATTGCATCGCGAATGAATGCAACAGTCACCATGCGCACTTTCCTCCATGGGAGTAATGTCTCAAACAGTCTTCGCTTTGATCGTTCCACGGAAGACCAGTATTAATTTCCGATGTACATCTGGAGGCATTCTGTAATCTGTGGACCATCAGAGTGTTGATGAAACACAGAAATTGCATCGGGATTGAATACAACAGTCATCACGCGCACTTTCCTCCACTGGAGTAATGTCTCAAACAGTCTACGCTTTGATCGTTCCCTGGAAGACCACTAGTAGTTTCCGATGCACATCTGGTGGCATTCTGTAATCTGTGGACCTTCAGAGTGTTGATGAAACACAGAAATTGCATCGGGATTGAATACAACAGTCACCATTCGCACTTTCTTATATGGGAGTAATGGCTCAAATAGTCCACGCTTTGATCGTTCCATGGCAGACCAGTAGTAGTTTCCGATGCACAGCTGGTGGCATTCTGTAATCTGTGGACTATCAGAGTATTGATGAAACATAGAAATTGCATCGGGATTGAATTCACCATGCCCACTTTCCTCCACCGGAGTAATGTCTCAAACAGTCTACGCTTTGATTGTTCTCTGGAATACCAGTAGTAGTTTTCGATGCACATCTGGTTGCATTTTGTAATCTGTGGACTATCGGAGTGTTGATGAAACACAGAATTTGAATCGAGATTGAATACAACAGTCACCATGCGCACTTTCCTCCACGGGAGTAATGTCTCAAACAGTCTACGCTTTGATCGTTCCCTGGAAGACCAGTAGTAGTTTCCGATGCACATCTGGTGGCATTCTGCAATCTGTGGACTATCAGAGTATTGATGAAACACAGAAATTGCATCGGCATTGAATACAACAGTCACCATGCGCACTTTCCTCCATCCGAGTAATTTCTCAAACAGTCTACGCTTTGATCGTTCCTGGAAGACCAGTAGTAGTTTCCGGTGCACATCTGGTGGCATTCTGTAATCCGTGGACTATGAGAGTGTTGATGAAACACAGAAATTGCATCGGGATTGAATACAACAGTCACCATGCGCACTTTCCTCCACGGGAATAATGTCTCAAACAGTCTACGCTTTGATGGTTCCCTGGAAGACCAGTAGTAGTTTCAGATGCACGTCTGGTGGCATTCTGTAATCTGTGGACTATCAGACTGTTGATGAAACACAGAAATTGCATCGGGATTGAATACAACAGTCACCATGCACACATTCCTTCATGGGAGTAATGTCTCAAACAGTCTACGATTTGATCGTTCCCTGGAAGACCAGTAGTAGTTTCTCATGCACATCTGAAGGCATTCTGTAATCTGTGGACTATAAGACTGTTGATGAAACACAGAAATTGCATCGGGATTGAATACAACAGTCACCATGCACACTTTCCTCCATGGGAGCAATGTCTCAAAGAGTTTAGGCTCTGATCGTTCCCTGGCAGACCAGTAGTAGTTTCCGATGCACATCTGGTGGCATTCTGTAATGTCTGGACTATCAGAGTGTTAATGAAACACAGAAATTGCATTTGGATTGAATACAACAGTCACCATCCGCACTTTCCCCCATGGGAATAATGTCTCAAACAGTGTACGATTTGATCGTTCCCTGGAAGACCAGTAGTAGTTTCCGATGCACATCTGGAGGCATTCTGTAATCTGTGGACTATAAGACTGTTGATGAAACTCAGAAATTGCATCGGGTTTGAATACAACAGTCACCATGCGCACTTTCCTCCATGGGAGTAATGTCTCAAACAGTCTACGCTTTGATCGTTCCCTGAAAGACCAGTAGTAGTTTCCAATGCACATCTGGAGGCATTCTGTAATCTGTGGACTATCAGACTGTTGATGACACACAGAAATTCCATCGGGATTAAATACAACAGTCACCATGCCCACTTCCCTCCATGGGAGTAATGTCTCAAACAGTCTTCGCTTTGATCGTTCCCTGGAAGACCAGAAGTAGTTTCCGATGCACAACTGGAGGCATTCTGTAATCTGTGGACTATCAGGGTGTTGATGAAATACAGAAATTGCATCGGGATTGAATACAAAAGTCACCATACGCACTTTCCTCCATGAGAGTGATGTCTCAAACAGTCTACGCTTTGATCGTTCCCTGGAAGACCAGTATTAGTTTGCGATGGACATCTGGTTTCATTCTGTAATCTGTGGACCATCAGAGTGTTGATGAAACACAGAAATTGCATCGGGAATGAATACAACAGTCACCACGCGCACCTTCCTCCTCGGGAGTAATGTCTCAAACAGTCTACGCTTTGATCGTTCCCTGGAAGACCACTATTAGTTTCCGATGCACATCTGGTGGCATTCTGTAATCTGTGGACTATCAGAGTGTCGATGAAACACAGAAATTGCATCGGGTTTGAATACAACAGTCACCGTTCGCACTTTCCTCCATGGGAGTAATGTCTCAAACAGTCCACGCTTTGATCGTTCCCTGGAAGACCAGTAGTAGTTTCCGATGCACATCTGGTGGCATTCTGTAATCTGTGAACTATCAGAGTATTGATGAAACACAAAAAATGGCATCGGGATTGAATACAACAGTCACCATGTGCACTTTCCTCAATGTGAGTAATGTCTCAAACAATTTACGCATTGATCGTTCCCTGGAAGACCACTATTAGTTTCCGATGCACACCTGGTGGCATTCTGTAATCTGTGGCCTATCATTGTGTTGATGAAACAGAGAAATTGCATCGGGATTGAATTCACCATGCGCACTTTCCTCCACCAGAGTAATGTCTCAAACAGTCTACGCTTTGATTGTTCTCTGGAAGACCAGTAGTAGTTTCCGATGCACATCTGGTGGCATTTTGTAATCTGTGGACTATCAGAGTGTTGATGAAACACAGAAATTGCATCGGGATTGAATACAACAGTCACCATTCGCACTTTCTTATGTGGGAGTAATGTCTCAAATAGTCCACGCTTCGATCGTTCCCTGGCAGACCAGTAGTAGTTTCCGATGCACAGCTGGTGGCATTCTGTAATCTGTGGACTATCAGAGTAATTATGAAACACAGAAATTGCATCGGGATTGAATACAACTGTCACCATGAGCACTATCCTCAATGTGAGTTATGTCTCAAACAATTTACGTTTTGATCGTTCCCTGGAAGACCAGTAGTAGTTTCCGATGCACATCTGGTGGCATTCTGTAATCTGTGGACTATCAGAGTGTTGATGAACCACAGAAATTGCATTGGGATTAAATACAAGAGTCACCATTTGCACTTTCCTCCATGGGAGTAATGTCTCAAACAGTCTACGCTTTGATCGTTCCCTGGAAGACCAGTAGTAGTTTCCGATGCACATCTGGAGGCATTCTGTAATCTGTGGACTATCAGACTGTTGATGAAACAGAGAAATTCCATCGGGATTGAATACAACATTCACCATGCGCACTTTCCTCCATGGGAGTAATGTCTCAAACAGTCTACGATTTGATCGTTCCCTGGAAGACCAGTAGTAGTTTCCGATGCACATCTGGAGGCATTCTGTAATCTGTTGACTATAAGACTGTTGATGAAACACAGAAATTGCATCGGGATGGAATACAACAGTCACCATGCGCATTTATCTCCATGGGAGTAATGTCTCAAACAGTCTACGCTTTGATCGTTCCCTGGAAGACCAGTAGTAGTTTCCGATGCACATCTGAAGGCATTCTGTAATCTGTGGACTATCAGACTGTTGACGAAACACAGAAATTCCATCGGAATTGAATACAACAGTCACCATGCGCACTTTCCTCCAAGGGAGTAATGTCTCCAACAGTCTACAATTTAACCGTTCCCTGGAAGACTAGAAGTATTTTCCGATGCACAACTGGAGGCATTCTGTAATCTGTGGACTATCAGAGTGTTAATGAAACACAGGAGTTGCATCGCGAATGAATACAACAGTCACCATGCGCACTTTCCTCCATGGGAGTAATGTCTCAAACAGTCTACGCTTTGATCGTTCCATGGAAGACCATTATTAATTTCCGATGGACATCTGGCGGCATTCTGTAATCTGTGGACCATCAGAGTGTTGATGAAACACAGAAATTGCATCGGGATTGAATACAACAGTCACCACGCGCACTTTCCTCCACGGGAGTAATGTCTCAAACAGTCTACGCTTTGATCGTACCCTGGAAGACGACTAGTAGTTTCCGATGCACATCTGGTGGCATTCTGTAGTCTGTGGACTATCAGAGTGTTGATGAAACACAGAAATTGCATCGGGATTGAATACAACAGTCACCATTCGCACTTTCTTATGTGGGAGTAATGTCTCAAATAGTCCACGCTTCGATCGTTCCCTGGCAGACCAGTAGTAGTTTCCGATGCACAGCTGGTGGCATTCTGTAATCTGTGGACTATCAGAGTAATTATGAAACACAGAAATTGCATCGGGATTGAATACAACTGTCACCATGAGCACTATCCTCAATGTGAGTTATGTCTCAAACAATTTACGTTTTGATCGTTCCCAGGAAGACCAGTAGTAGTTTCTGATGCACATCTGGTGGCATTCTGTAATCTGTGGACTATCAGAGTGTTGATAAAACACAGAATTTGAATCGGGATTGAATACAACAGTCACCATGCGCACTTTCCTCCATGGGAGCAATGTCTCAAAGAGTTTAGGCTCCGATCGTTCCCTGGAAGACGAGTAGTAGTTTCCGATGCACATCTGGAGCCATTCTGTAATCTGTGCACTATCAGAGTGTTGATGAAACACAGAAATTGCATCGGGATTGAATACAACAGTAACCATGCGCACTTTCCTCCATGGGAGTAATGTCTCAAACAGTCTACGATTTGATCGTTCCCTGGAAGACCAATAGTAGTTTCCGATGCACATCTGGTGGCATTCTGTAATCTGTGGACTATCAGAGTGTTGATGAAACACAGAAATTGCATCGGGATTGAATACAACAGTCACCATCCGCACTTTCCTCAATGTGAGTAATGTCTCAATCAATTTACGCTTTGATCGTTCCCTGGAAGACCAATAGTAGTTTCCGATGCACATCTGGTGGCATTCTGTAATCTGTGGACTATCAGAGTGTTGATGAAACACAGAAATTGCATTTGGATGAATTCACCATGCGCACTTTCCTCCACCGGAGTAATGTCTCAAACAGTCTACGCTTTGATTGTTCTCTGGAAGACCAGTAGTAGTTTCCGATGCACATCTGGTGGCATTTTGTAATCTGTGGACTATCAGAGTGTTGATGAAACACAGAAATTGCATCGCGATTGAATACAACAGTCACCATGCGCACTTTCCTCCACCGGAGTAATGTCGCAAACAGTCTACGCTTTGATCGTTCCCTGGAAGACCAGTAGTAGTTTCCGATGCACATATGGTGGCATTCTGTAATCTGTGGACTATCAGAGTGTTGATGAAACGCAGAAATTGCATCGGGATTGAATACAACAGTCGCCATGCGCACTTACCTCCATGGGGGTAGTGTCTCAAAAGTCTACGCTTTGATCGTTCCCTTCAAGACCAGTAGTAGTTTCCGATGCACATCTGGAGGCATTCTGTAGTCTGTGGGCTATCAGAGTGTTGATGAACCACAGAAATTGCATTGGGATTAAATACAACAGTCACCTTTTGCACTTTCCTCCATGGGAGTAATGTCTCAAACAGTCTACGCTTTGATCGGACCCTGGAAGACCAGTAGTAGTTTCCAATGCACATCTGGAGGCAATCTGTAATCTGTGGACTATCAGACTGTTGACGAAACAGAGAAATTCCATCGGGATTGAATACAACATTCACCATGCGCACTTTCCTCCATGGGAGTAATGTCTCAAACAGTCTACGATTTGATCGTTCCCTGGATGACCAGTAGTAGTTTGCGATGCACATCTGGAGGCATTCTGTAATCTGTGGACTATAAGACTGTTGATGAAACACAGAAATTGCATCGTCATTGAATACAACAGTCACCATGCGCACTTTCCTCCATGGGAGTAATGTCTCAAACAGTCTACGATTTGATCGTTCCTGGAAGACCAGTAGTAGTTTCCGATGCACATATGGTGGCATTCTGTAATCTGTGGACTATCAGAGTGTTGATGAAACACAGAAATTGCATCGGGATTGAATACAACAGTCACCATCCGCACTTTCCTCCTTGGGAGTAATGTCTGAAACAGTCTACGCTTTGATCGTTCAGTGGAAAACCAGTAGGAGTTTCCGATGCACATCTGGTGGCATTCTGTAATCTGTGGTCTATCAGAGTGTTGATGAAACACAGATAATGCATCGGGATTAAATAGAACAGTCAACATGCGCACTTTCCTCCATGGGAGTAATGTCTCAAACAGTCTACGATTTGAACGTTCCCTGGAAGACCAGTAGTAGTTTCCGATGCACATCTGGAGGCATTCTGTAATCTGTTGACTATAAGACTGTTTATGAAACACAGAAATTGCATCGGGATGGAATACAACAGTCGCCATGCGCATTTATCTCCATGGGAGTAATGTCTCAAACAGTCTACGCTTTGATCGTTCCCTGGAAGACCAGTAGTAGTTTCCGATGCACATCTGGAGGCATTCTGTAATCTGTGGACTATCAGACTGTTGACGAAACACAGAAATTCCATCGGAATTGAATACAACAGTCACCATGCGCACTTTCCTCCAAGGGAGTAATGTCTCCAACAGTCTACAATTTAACCGTTCCCTGGAAGACTAGAAGTATTTTCCGATGCACAACTGGAGGCATTCTGTAATCTGTGGGCTATCAGAGTGTCGATGAAACACAGGAATTGCATCGCGAATGAATACAACAGTCACCATGCGCACTTTCCTCCATGGGAGTAATGTCTCAAACAGTCTACGCTTTGATTGTTCCATGGAAGACCAGTATTAATTTCCGATGGACATCTGGCGGCATTCTGTAATCTGTGGACCATCAGAGTGTTGATGAAACGCAGAAATTGCATCGGGATTGAATACAACAGTCACCACGCGCACTTTCCTCCACGGGAGTAATGTCTCAAACAGTCTACGCTTTGATCGTTCCCTGGAAGACCACTAGTAGATTCCGATGCACATCTGGTGGCATTCTGTAGTCTGTGGACTATCAGAGTGTTGATGAAACACAGAAATTGCATCGGGATTGAATACAACAGTCACCATTCGCACTTTCTTATGTGGGAGTAGTGTCTCAAATAGTCCACGCTTCGATCGTTCCCTGGCAGACCAGTAGTAGTTTCCGATGCACAGCTGGTGGCATTCTGTAATCTGTGGACTATCAGAGTATTGATGAAACACAGAAATTGCATCGGGATTGAATACAACTGTCACCATGAGCACTATCCTCAATGTGAGTTATGTCTCAAACAATTTACGTTTTGATCGTTCCCTGGAAGACCAGTAGTAGTTTCTGATGCACATCTGGTGGCATTCTGTAATCTGTGGACTATCAGAGTGTTGATGAAACACAGTAATTGCGTCGGGATTGAATTCACCATGCGCACTTTCCTCCAGCGGTGTTATGTCTCAAACATTCTACGCCTTGATTGTTCTCTGGAAGACCAGTAGTAGTTTCCGATGCACATCTGGTGGCATTCTGTAATCTGTGGACTATCAGAGTGTTGATAAAACACAGAATTTGAATCGGGATTGAATACAACAGTCACCATGCGCACTTTCCTCCACGGGAGTAATGTCTCAATCAGTCTACGCTTTGATCGTTCCCTGGAAGACCAGTAGTAGTTTCCGATGCACATCTGGTTTCATTCTGCAATCTGTGGACTATCAGAGTATTGATGAAACACAGAAATTGCATCGGCATTGAATACAACAGTCACCATGCGCACTTTCCTCCACCGAAGTAATGTCTCAAACAGTCTACGCTTTGATCGTTCCCTGGAAGACCAGTAGTAGTTTCAGATGCACGTCTGGTGGCATTCTGTAATCTGTGGACTATCAGACTGTTGATGAAACACAGAAATTGCATCGGGATTGAATACAACAGTCACCATGCGCACTTTCCTTCATTGGAGTAATGTCTCAAACAGTCTACGATTTGATCGTTCCCTGGAAGACCAGTAGTAGTTTCCGATGCACATCTGGATATATTCTGTAATGTGTGGACTATAAGACTGTTGATGAAACACAGAAATTGTATCGGGATTGAATACAACAGTCACCATGCGCACTTTCCTCCATGGGAGCAATGTCTCAAAGAGTTTAGGCTCCGATCGTTCCCTGGAAGACGAGTAGTAGTTTCCGATGCACATCTGGAGCCATTCTGTAATCTGTGCACTATCAGAGTGTTGATGAAACACAGAAATTGCATCGGGATTGAATACAACAGTAACCATGCGCACTTTCCTCCATGGGAGTAATGTCTCAAACAGTCTACGATTTGATCGTTCCCTGGAAGACCAGTAGTAGTTTCCGATGCACATCTGGTGGCATTCTGTAATCTGTGGACAATCAGAGTGTTGATGAAACACAGAAATTGCATCGGGATTGAATACAACAGTCACCATCCGCACTTTCCTCCATGGGAGTAATGTCTCAAACAATTTACGCTTTGATCGTTCCCTGGAAGACCAGTAGTAGTTTCCGATGCACATCTTGTGGCATTCTATAACCTGTGGACTATCAGAGTGTTGATGAAGCACAGAAATTGCATCGGGATTGAATTCACCATGCGCACCTTCCTCCACCGGAGTAATGTCTCAAACAGTCTACGCTTTGATTGTTCTCTGGAAGACCAGTAGTAGTTTCCGATGCACATCTGGTGGCATTTTGTAATCTGTGGACTATCAGAGAGTTGATGAAACACAGAAATTGCATCGGGATTGAATACAACAGTCACCATGTGCACTTTCCTCCACCGGAGTCATTTCTCAAACAGTCTACCCTTCGGTCGTTCCCTGGAAGACCCCTATTAGTTTCCGATGCACATCTGGTGGCATTCTGTAATCTGTGGACTGTCAGAGTGTTGATGAAACACAGAAATTGCATCGGGATTGAATGCAACAGTCACCATTCGAACTCTCTTATATGGGAGTAATGTCTCAAATAGTCCACGCTTTGATCGTTCCCTGGTTGACCAGTAGTAGTTTCCGATGCACATCTGGTATCATTCTGTAGTCTCTTTACTATCAGAGTATTGATGAAACATAGAAATTGCATCGGGATTGAATACAAGTGTCACCATGCGCACTTTCCTCAATGTGAGTAATGTCTCAAACAATTTACGTTTTGATCGTTCCCTGGAAGACCAGTAGTAGTTTCTGATGCACATCTGGTGGCATTCTGTAGTCTGTGGACTATCAGAGTGTTGATGAAACACAGAAATTGCATCGGGATTGAATTCACCATGCCCACTTTCCTCCACCGGAGTAATGTCTCAAACAGTCTACGCTTTGATTGTTCTCTGGAAGACCAGTAGTAGTTTCCGATGCACATCTGGTTGCATTCTGTAATCTGTGGACTATCGGAGTGTTGATGAAACACAGAATTTGACTCGGGATTGAATAGAACAGTCACCATGCGCACTTTCCTCCACGGGAGTAATGTCTCAAACAGTCTACGCTTTGATCGTTCCCTGGAAGACCAGTAGTAGCTTCCGATGCACATCTGGTGGCATTCTGCAATCTGTGGACTATCAGAGTATTGATGAAACACAGAAATTGCATCGGCATTGGATACAACAGTCACCATGCGCACTTGCCTCCATGGAAGTAATGTCTCAGACAGACTACGCTTTGATCGTTCCTGGAAGACCAGTAGTAGTTTCCGATGCACATCTGGTTTCATTCTGTAATCCGTGGACTATGAGAGTGTTGATGAAACACAGAAATTGCATCGTTATTGAATACAACAGTCACCATGCGCACTTTCCTCCACGGGAATAATGTCTCAAACAGTCTACGCTTTGATCGTTCCCTGGAAGACCAGTAGTAGTTTCAGATGCACGTCTGCTGGCATTCTGTAATCTGTGGACTATCAGACTGTTGATGAAACACAGAAATTGCATCGGGATTGAATACAACAATCACCATGCACACTTTCCTTCATGGGAGTAATGTCTCAAACAGACTACGATTTGATCGTTCTTTGGAAGACCAGTAGTAGTTTCTGATGCACATCTGGAGGCATTCTGTAATCTGTGGACTATAAGACTGTTGATGAAACACAGAAATTGCATCGGGATTGAATACAACAGTCACCATGCGCACTTTCCTCCATGGGAGCAATGTCTCAAACTGTTTAGGCTCTGATCGTTCCCTGGAAGACCAGTAGTAGTTTCCGATGCACATCTGGTGGCATTCTGTAATCTGTGGACTATCAGAGTGTTGATGAAACACAGAGATTGCATCGGCATTAAATACAACAGTCACCATGCGCACTTCCTCCATGGGAGTAATGTCTCAAACAGTCTACGCTTTGATCGTTCCTATAAGACCAGTAGTAGTTTCCGGTGCACATCTGGTGGCATTCTGTAATGTGTGGCCTATCAGAGTGTTAATGAAACACAGAAATTGCATCGGGATTGAATACAACAGTCACCACGCGCACTTTCCTCCACGGGAGTAATGTCTCAAACAGTCTACGCTTTGATCGTTCCCTGGAAGACCACTAGTAGTTTCCGATGCACATCTGGAGGCATTCTGTAATCTGTGGACTATAAGACTGTTGATGAAACACAGAAATTGTATCGGGATTGAATACAACAGTCACCATGCGCACTTTCCTCCATGGGAGTAATGTCTCAAACAGTCTACGCTTTGATCGTTCCCTGGAAGACCAGTAGTAGTTTCCGATGCACATCTGGAGGCATTCTGTAATCTGTGGACTATCAGACTGTTGATGAAACACAGAATTTCCATCGGGATTAAATACAACAGTCACCATGCGCACTTCCCTCCATGGGAGTAATGTCTCAAACAGTCTACGTTTTGATCGTTCCCTGGAAGACCAGAAGTAGTTTCCGATGCACAACTGGAGGCATTCTGTAATCTGTGGACTATCAGAGTGTTGATGAAACACAGAAATTGCATCGGGATTGAATACAAAAGTCACCAAACACACTTTCCTCCATGGGAGTAATGTCTCAAACAGTCTACGCTTTGATCGTTCCCTGGAAGACCAGTATTAGTTTGCGATGGACATCTGGTTTCATTCTGTAATCTGTGTACCATCAGAGTGTTGATGAAACACAGAAATTGCATCGGGATTGAATACAACAGTCACCACGCGCAACTTCCTCCTCGGGAGTAATGTCTCAAACAGTCTACGCTTTGATCGTTCCCTGGAAGACCACTATTAGTTTCCGATGCACATCTGGTAGCATTCTGTAATCTGTGGACTATCAGAGTGTCGATGAAACACAGAAATTGCATCGGGTTTGAATACAACAGTCACCATCCGCACTTTCCTCCATGGGAGTAATGTCTCAAACAATTTACGCTTTGATCGTTCCCTGGAAGACCAGTATTAGTTTGCGATGGACATCTGGTTTCATTCTGTAATCTGTGTACCATCTGAGTGTTGATGAAACACAGAATTTGAATCGGGATTGAATAGAACAGTCACCATGCGCACTTTCCTCCACGGAAGTAATGTCTCAAACAGTCTACGCTTTGATCGTTCCCTGGAAGACCAGTAGTAGTTTCCGATGCACATCTGGTGGCATTCTGCAATCCGTGGACTATCAGAGTATTGATGAAACACAGAAATTGCATCGGCATTGAATACAACAGTCACCATGCGCACTAGCCTCCATGGGGGTAATGTCTCAAACAGTCTACGCTTTGATCGTTCCCTGGAAGACCAGAAGTAGTTTCCGATGCACAACTGGAGGCATTCTGAAATCCGTGGACTATGAGAGTGTTGATGAAACACAGAAATTGCATCGGGACTGAATACAACAGTCACCATGCGCACTTTCCTCCACGGGAATAATGTCTCAAACAGTCTACGCTTTGATCGTTCCCTGGAAGACCAGTAGTAGTTTCAGATGCACGTCTGGTGGCATTCTGTAATCTGTGGACTATCAGACTGTTGATGAAACACAGAAATTGCATCGGGATTGAATACAACAGCCACCATGCACACTTTCCTCCATGGGAGCAATGTCTCAAAGAGTTTAGGCTCTGATCGTTCCCTGGAAGACCAGTATTAGTTTCCGATGCACATCTGGTGGCATTCTGTAATCTGTGGACTATCAGAGTATTGATGAAACACAGAAATTGCATCGGGATTGAATTCACCATGCGCACCTTCCTCCACCGGAGTAATGTCTCAAACAGTCTACGCTTTGATTGTTCTCTAGAAGACCAGTAGTAGTTTCCAATGCACATCTGGTGGCATTTTGTAATCTGTGGACTATCAGGGAGTTGATGAAACACAGAAATTGCATTGGGATTGAATACAACAGTCACCATGCGCACTTTCCTCCACCGGAGAAATGTCTCAAACAGTCTACATTTTGATCGTTCCCTTTAAGACCACTAATAGTTTCCGATGCACATCTGGTGGCATTCTGTAATCTGTGGACTATCAGAGTGTTGATGAAACACAGAGATTGCATCGGCATTAAATACAACAGTCACCATGCGCACTTCCTCCATGGGAGTAATGTCTCAAACAGTCTACGCTTTGATCGTTCCTATAAGACCAGTAGTAGTTTCCGGTGCACATCTGGTGGCATTCTGTAATGTGTGGACTATCAGAGTGTTAATGAAACACAGAAATTGCATCGGGATTGAATACAACATTCACCATCCGCACTTTTCTCCATGGGAATAATGTCTCAAAAAGTCTACGATTTGATCGTTCCCTGGAAGACCAGTGGTAGTTTCCGATGCACATCTGGAGGCATTCTGTAATCTTTGGACTATAAGACTGTTGATGAAACACAGAAATTGCATCGGGATTGAATACAACAGTTACCATGCGCACTTTCCTCCATGGGAGTAATGTCTCAAACAGTCTACGCTTTGATCGTTCCCTGGAAGGCCAGTAGTAGTTTCCGATGCACATCTGGAGGCATTCTGTAATCTGTGGACTATCAGACTGTTGATGAAACACAGAAATTCCATCGGGATTAAATACAACAGTCACCATGCGCACTTCCCTCCATGGGAGTAATGTCTCAAACAGTCTACGTTTTGATCGTTCCCTGGAAGACCAGAAGTAGTTTCCGATGCACAACTGGAGGCATTCTGTAATCTGTGGACTATCAGAGTGTTGATGAAACACAGAAATTGTATCGGGATTGAATTCAAAAGTCACCATACGCACCTTCCTCCATGGGAGTAATGTCTCAAACAGTCTACGCTTTGATCGTTCCCTGGAAGACCAGTATTAGTTTGCGATGGACATCTGGTTTCATTCTGTAATCTGTGTACCATCAGAGTGTTGATGAAACGCAGAAATTGCATCGGGATTGAATACAACAGTCACCATCCGCACTTTACTCAATGTGAGTAATGTCTCAATCAATTTACGCTTTGATCGTTCCCTGGAAGACCAGTAGTAGTTTCCGATGCACATCTGGTGGCATTCTGTAATCTGTGGACTATCAGAGTGTTGATGAAACACAGAAATTGCATCGGGATTGAATACAACAGTCGCCATGCGCACTTTCCTCCATGGGAGTAATGTCTGAAACAGTGTACGCGTTGATCGTTCAGTGGAAGACCAGTAGGAGTTTCCGATGCACATCTGGTGGCATTCTGTAATCTGTGGTCTATCAGAGTGTTGATGAAACACAGATAATGCATCGGGATTAAATACAACAGTCACCATGCGCACTTTCCTTCATGGGAGTAATGTCTCAAACAGTCTACGATTTGATCGTTCCCTGGAAGACCAGTAGTAGTTTCTGATGCACATCTGGAGGCATTCTGTAATCTGTGGATTATAAGACTGTTGATGAAACACAGAAATTGCTTCGGGATGGAATACAACAGTCACCATGCGCACTTTCCTCCATGGGAGTAATGTCTCCAACAGTCTACAATTTCACCGTTCCCTGGAAGACCAGAAGTATTTTCCGATGCACAACTGGAGGCATTCTGTAATCTGTTGACTATCAGAGTGTTGATGAAACACAGAAATTGCGTCGGGATTGAATTCACCATGCGCACTTTCCTCCAGCGGAGTAATGTCTCAAGCAGTCTACGCTTTGATTGTTCTCTGGAAGACCAGTAGTAGTTTCCGATGCACATCTGGTTTCATTCTGCAATCTGTGGACTATCAGAGTATTGATGAAACACAGAAATTGCATCGGCATTGAATACAACAGTCACCTTGCGCACTTTCCTACACCGAAGTAGTGGTTCAAATGGCTCTGAGCACTATGGGACTCAACTGCTGTGGTCATCAGTCGCCTAGAACTTAGAACTACTTAAACCGAACTAACCTAAGGACATCACACACACCCATGCCCGAGGCAGGATTCGAACCTGCAACCGTAGCAATCGCCCGGTTCCGGACTGCGCGCCTAGAACCGCGAGACCACCGCGGCCGGCGAAGTAGTGTCTCAAACAGTGTACGCTTTGATCGTTATTAGAAGACCAGTAGTAGTTTCCGGTGCACATCTGGTGGCATTCTGTAATCTGTGGACTATCAGAGTGTTGATGAAACACAGAAATTGCATCGGGATTGAATACAACAGTCACCATGCGCACTTTCCTATACGGGAATAATGTCTCAAACAGTCTACGTTTTGATCGTTCCCTGGAAGACCAGTAGTACTTTCAGATGCACGTCTGGTGGCATTCTGTAATCTATGGACTATCAGACTGTTGATGAAACACAGAAATTGCATCGGGATTGAATACAACAGTCACAATGCGCACTTTCCTCCACGGGAGTAATGTCTCAAACAGTCTACGCTTTGATCGTTCCCTGGAAGACCAGTAGTAGTTTCCGATGCACATCTGGTTTCATTCTGCAATCTGTGGACTATCAGAGTATTGATGAAACACAGAAATTGCATCGGCATTGAATACAACAGTCACCATGCGCACTTTCCTCCACCGAAGTAATGTCTCAAACAGTCTACGCTTTGATCGTTCCTGGAAGACCAGTAGTGGTTTCCGGTGCACATCTGGTGGCATTCTGTAATCTGTGGACAATGAGAGTGTTGACGAAACACAGAAATTGCATCGGGATTGAATACAACAGTCACCATGCGCACTTTCCTCCACGGGAATAATGTCTCAAACAGTCTACGCTTTGATCGTTCCCTGGAAGACCAGTAGTAGTTTCAGAAGCAAGTCTGGTGGCATTCTGTAATCTGTGGACTATCAGAGTGTTGATGAAACACAGAAATTGCATCGGGATTGAATACAAAAGTCACCATACGCACTTTCCTCCATGGGAGTAATGTCTCAAACAGTCTACGCTTTTATCGTTCCCTGGAAGTCCAGTATTAGTTTGCGATGGACATCTGGTTTAATTCTGTAATCTGTGGACCATCAGAGTGTTGATGAAACACAGATATTGCATCGGGATTGAACACAACAGTCACCACGCGGACCTTCCTCCTCAGGAGTAATGTCTCAAACAGTCTACGCTTAGATCGTTCCCTGGAAGACCACTATTAGTTTCCGATGCACATCTGGTGGCATTCTGTAATCTGTGGACTATCAGAGTGTCGATGAAACACAGAAATTGCATCGGGTTTGAATACAACAGTCACCATTCGCACTTTCCTCCATGGGAGTAATGTCTCAAACAGTCCACGCTTTGATCGTTCCCTGGAAGACCAGTAGTAGTTTCCGATGCACATCTGGTGGCATTCTGTAATCTGTGGACTATCAGAGTATTGATGAAACACAAAAAATGGCATCGGGATTGAATACAACAGTCACCATGCGCACTTTCGTCAATGTGAGTAATGTCTCAAACAATTTACGTTTTGATCGTTCCCTGGAAGACCATTAGTAGTTTCCGATGCACATCTGGTGGCATTCTGTAATCTGTGGACTATCATTGTGTGGATGAAACAGAGAAATTGCATCGGGATTGAATTCACCATGCGCACTTTCCTCCACCAGAGGATTGTCTCAAACAGTATACGCTTTGATTGTTCTCTGGTAGACCAGTACTAGTTTCCGATGCACATCTGGTGGCATTCTGTAATGTTTGGACTATCAGAGTGTTGATGAAACACAGAAATTACATCGGGATTGAATACAACAGTCACCATCCGCACTTTCCTCAGTGTGACTAATGTCTCAATCAATTTACGCTTTGATCGTTCCCTGGAAGACCAGTAGTAGTTTCCGATGCACATCTGGTGGCATTCTGTAATCTGTGGACTATCAGAGTGTTGATGAAACACAGAAATTGCATTGGGATGAATTCACTATGCGCACTTTCCTAAACCGGACTAATGTTTCAAACAGTCTACGCTTTGATTGTTCTCTGGAAGACCAGTAGTAGTTTCCGATGCACATCTGGTGGCATTTTGTAATCTGTGGACTATCAGAGTGTTGATGAAACACAGAAATTGCATCGGGATTGAATACAACAGTCACCATGCGCACTTTCCTCCACCAGAGTAATGTCGCAAACAGTCTACGCTTTGATCGTTCCCTGGAAGACCAGTAGTAGTTTCCGATGCACATCTGGTGGCATTCTGTAATCTGTGGACTATCAGAGTGTTGATGAAACACAGAAATTACATTGGGATTGAATACAACAGTCGCCATGCGCACTTTCCTCCATGGGAGTAGTGTCTCAAACAGTCTACGCTTTGATCGTTCCCTTCAAGACCAGTAGTAGTTTCCGATGCACATCTGGAGGCATTCTGTAATCTGTGGACTATCAGAGTGTTGATGAACCACAGAAATTGCATTGGGATTAAATACAACAGTCACCATGCGCACTTTCCTCCATGGCGAGCAATGTCTCAAACAGACTACGCTTTGATCGTTCCCTGGAAGACCAGTAGTAGTTTCCGATGCACATCTGGAGGCATTCTGTAATCTGTTGCCCTTCAAAGTGTTGATTAAACACAGAAATTGCATCGGGATTGAATACAGCAGTCACCATGCGCACTTTCCTCCATGGGAGTAATGTTTCAAACTGTCTACGTTTTGATCGTTCCCGGGAAAACCAGTGGTAGCTTACGATGCACATCTATAGGCATTCTGTAATCTGTGGACTATCAGAGTGTTGATGAAACACAGAAATTGCATCGGGATTGAATACAACAGTCACCTTGCGCACTTTCCTCCATGGGAGTAATGTCTCAAACAGTCTACACTTTGATCGTACCCTGGAAGACCAGTAGTAGTTTCCGATGCACATCTGGAGGCATTCTGTAATCTGTGGACTATAAGACAGTTGATGAAACACAGAAATTGCATCGGGATTGAATACAACAGTCACCATGGGCACTTTCCTCCATGGGGGTAATGTCTCAAACAGTCTACGATTTGATCGTTCCTAGAAGACCAGTAGTAGTTTCCGATGCACATCTGGTGGCATTCTGTAATCTGTGGTCTATCAGAGTGTTGATAAAACACAGATAATGCTTCGGGATTAAATACAACAGTCACCATGCGCACTTTCCTCCATGTGAGTAATGTCTCAAACAGTCTACGCTTTGATCGTTCCCTGGAAGACCAGTAGTAGTTTCCGATGCACATCTGGAGGCATTCTGTAATCTGTGGACTATCAGACTGTTGACGAAACAAGGAAATTCCATAGGAATTGAATACAACAGTCACCATGCGCACTTTCCTCCAAGGGAGTAATGTCTCCAACAGTCTACAATTTAACCGTTCCCTGGAAGACCAGAAGTATTTTCCGATGCACAACTGGAGGCATTCTGTAATCTGTGGACTATCAGAGTGTCGATGAAACACAGGAATTGCATCGCGAATGAATACAACAGTCACCATGCGCACTTTCCTCCATGGGAGTAATGTCTCAAACAGTCTACGCTTTGATTGTTCCATGGAGGACCAGTATTAATTTCCGATGGACATCTGGTGGCATTCTGTAATCTGTGGACCATCAAAGTGTTGATGAAACACAGAAATTGCATCGGGATTGAATACAACAGTCACCACGCGCACTTTCCTCCACGGGAGTAATGTCTCAAACAGTCTACGCTTTGATCGTTCCCTGGAAGACCACTAGTAGTTTCCGATGCACATCTGGTGGCATTCTGTAATCTGTGGACTATCAGAGTGTTGATGAAACACAGAAAATGCATCGGGATTGAATACAACAGTCACCATTCGCACTTTCTTATATGGGAGTAATGTCTCAAAAAGTCCACGTTTGATCGTTACCTGGCAGACCAGTAGTAGTTTCCGATGCACAGCTGGTAGCATTCTGTAATCTGTGGCCTATCAGAGTGTTGATGAAACACAGAAATTGCATTGGGATGAAATCAACATGCGCAATTTCCTCCACTGGCGTAATGTCTCAAACAGTCTACGATTTTATTGTTCTCTGGAAGACCAGTAGTAGTTTCCGATGCACATCTGGTAGCATTTTGTAATCTGTGGACTATCAGAGTGTTGATGAAACACAGAAATTGCATCGGGATTGAATACAATAGTCACCATGCGCACTTTCCACCACCGGAGTAATGTCTCAAACAGTCCACACTTTGATCGTTCCCTGGAAGACCAGCAGTAGTTTCCGATGCACATCTGGAGGCAATCTGTAATCTATGGACTATCAGAGTGTTGATGAAACACACAAATTTCATCGGCATTGAATACAACAGTCACCATGCGCACTTTCCTCCATGGAAGTAATGTCTCAAACAGTCTACGCTTAGATCATTCCCTGGAAGACCAGTATTAGTTTCCGATGCACATCTGGTGGCATTCTGTAATCTGTGGACCATCAGAGTATTGATGAAACACAGAAATTGCATCGGGATTAAATACAACAGTCACCACGCGCACTTTCCTCCACTGGAGTAATGTCTCAAACAGTCTGCGCTTTGATCGTTCCCTGGAAGACCAGTAGGAGTTTCCGATGCACATCTGGTGGCACTCTGTAATCTGTGGTCTATCAGAGTGTTGATGAAACACAGAAAATGCATCGGGATTAACTACAATAGTCACCATGCGCACTTTCCTCCATGGGAGTAATGTATCAAACAGTCTACGATTTGATCGTTCCATGGAAGACCAGTAGTAGTTTCCGATGCACGTCTGGAGTCATTCTGTAATCTGTGGACTATAAGACTGTTGATGAAACACAGAAATTGCATCGGGATGGAATACAACAGTCACCATGCGCACTTCCCTCCATGGGAGTAATGTCTCAAACAGTCTACGCTTTGATCGTTCCCTGGAAGACCAGAAGTAGTTTCCGATGCACAACTGGAGGCATTCTGTAATCTGTGCACTATCAGAGTGTTGATGAAACACAGAAATTGCATCGGGATTGAATACAAAAGTCACCATACGCACTTTCCTCCATGGGAGTAATGTCTCAAACAGTCTACGCTTTTATCGTTCCCTGGAAGTCCAGTATTAGTTTGCGATGGACATCTGGTTTAATTCTGTAATCTGTGGACCATCAGAGTGTTGATGAAACACAGATATTGCATCGGGATTGAACACAACAGTCACCACGCGGACCTTCCTCCTCAGGAGTAATGTCTCAAACAGTCTACGATTAGATCGTTCCCTGGAAGACCACTATTAGTTTCCGATGCACATCTGGTGGCATTCTGTAATCTGTGGACTATCAGAGTGTCGATGAAACACAGAAATTGCATCGGGTTTGAATACAACAGTCACCATTCGCACTTTCCTCCATGGGAGTAATGTCTCAAACAGTCCACGCTTTGATCGTTCCCTGGAAGACCAGTAGTAGTTTCCGATGCACATCTGGTGGCATTCTGTAATCTGTGGACTATCAGAGTATTGATGAAACACAAAAAATGGCATCGGGATTGAATACAACAGTCACCATGCGCACTTTCGTCAATGTGAGTAATGTCTCAAACAATTTACGTTTTGATCGTTCCCTGGAAGACCATTAGTAGTTTCCGATGCACATCTGGTGGCATTCTGTAATCTGTGGACTATCATTGTGTGGATGAAACAGAGAAATTGCATCGGGATTGAATTCACCATGCGCACTTTCCTCCACCAGAGGATTGTCTCAAACAGTATACGCTTTGATTGTTCTCTGGTAGACCAGTACTAGTTTCCGATGCACATCTGGTGGCATTCTGTAATGTTTGGACTATCAGAGTGTTGATGAAACACAGAAATTACATCGGGATTGAATACAACAGTCACCATCCGCACTTTCCTCAGTGTGACTAATGTCTCAATCAATTTACGCTTTGATCGTTCCCTGGAAGACCAGTAGTAGTTTCCGATGCACATCTGGTGGCATTCTGTAATCTGTGGACTATCAGAGTGTTGATGAAACACAGAAATTGCATTGGGATGAATTCACCATGCGCACTTTCCTAAACCGGACTAATGTTTCAAACAGTCTACGCTTTGATTGTTCTCTGGAAGACCAGTAGTAGTTTCCGATGCACATCTGGTGGCATTTTGTAATCTGTGGACTATCAGAGTGTTGATGAAACACAGAAATTGCATCGGGATTGAATACAACAGTCACCATGCGCACTTTCCTCCACCAGAGTAATGTCGCAAACAGTCTACGCTTTGATCGTTCCCTGGAAGACCAGTAGTAGTTTCCGATGCACATCTGGTGGCATTCTGTAATCTGTGGACTATCAGAGTGTTGATGAAACACAGAAATTACATTGGGATTGAATACAACAGTCGCCATGCGCACTTTCCTCCATGGGAGTAGTGTCTCAAACAGTCTACGCTTTGATCGTTCCCTTCAAGACCAGTAGTAGTTTCCGATGCACATCTGGAGGCATTCTGTAATCTGTGGACTATCAGAGTGTTGATGAACCACAGAAATTGCATTGGGATTAAATACAACAGTCACCATGCGCACTTTCCTCCATGGCGAGCAATGTCTCAAACAGACTACGCTTTGATCGTTCCCTGGAAGACCAGTAGTAGTTTCCGATGCACATCTGGAGGCATTCTGTAATCTGTTGCCCTTCAAAGTGTTGATTAAACTCAGAAATTGCATCGGGATTGAATACAGCAGTCACCATGCGCACTTTCCTCCATGGGAGTAATGTTTCAAACTGTCTACGTTTTGATCGTTCCCTGGAAAACCAGTGGTAGCTTACGATGCACATCTATAGGCATTCTGTAATCTGTGGACTATCAGAGTGTTGATGAAACACAGAAATTGCATCGGGATTGAATACAACAGTCACCTTGCGCACTTTCCTCCATGGGAGTAATGTCTCAAACAGTCTACACTTTGATCGTACCCTGGAAGACCAGTAGTAGTTTCCGATGCACATCTGGAGGCATTCTGTAATCTGTGGACTATAAGACAGTTGATGAAACACAGAAATTGCATCGGGATTGAATACAACAGTCACCATGGGCACTTTCCTCCATGGGGGTAATGTCTCGAACAGTCTACGATTTGATCGTTCCTAGAAGACCAGTAGTAGTTTCTGATGCACATCTGGTGGCATTCTGTAATCTGTGGTCTATCAGAGTGTTGATGAAACACAGATAATGCATCGGGATTAAATACAACAGTCACCATGCGCACTTTCCTCCATGTGAGTAATGTCTCAAACAGTCTACGCTTTGATCGTTCCCTGGAAGACCAGTAGTAGTTTCCGATGCACATCTGGAGGCATTCTGTAATCTGTGGACTATCAGACTGTTGACGAAACAAGGAAATTCCATAGGAATTGAATACAACAGTCACCATGCGCACTTTCCTCCAAGGGAGTAATGTCTCCAACAGTCTACAATTTAACCGTTCCCTGGAAGACCAGAAGTATTTTCCGATGCACAACTGGAGGCATTCTGTAATCTGTGGACTATCAGAGTGTCGATGAAACACAGGAATTGCATCGCGAATGAATACAACAGTCACCATGCGCACTTTCCTCCATGGGAGTAATGTCTCAAACAGTCTACGCTTTGATTGTTCCATGGAGGACCAGTATTAATTTCCGATGGACATCTGGTGGCATTCTGTAATCTGTGGACCATCAAAGTGTTGATGAAACACAGAAATTGCATCGGGATAGAATACAACAGTCACCACGCGCACTTTCCTCCACGGGAGTAATGTCTCAAACAGTCTACGCTTTGATCGTTCCCTGGAAGACCACTAGTAGTTTCCGATGCACATCTGGTGGCATTCTGTAATCTGTGGACTATCAGAGTGTTGATGAAACACAGAAAATGCATCGTGATTGAATACAACAGTCACCATTCGCACTTTCTTATATGGGAGTAATGTCTCAAATAGTCCACGTTTGATCGTTACCTGGCAGACAAGTAGTAGTTTCCGATGCACAGCTGGTAGCATTCTGTAATCTGTGGACTATCAGAGTGTTGATGAAACACAGAAATTGCATTGGGATGAATTCAACATGCGCAATTTCCTCCACTGGCGTAATGTCTCAAACAGTCTACGATTTTATTGTTCTCTGGAAGACCAGTAGTAGTTTCCGATGCACATCTGGTAGCATTTTGTAATCTGTGGACTATCAGAGTGTTGATGAAACACAGAAATTGCATCGGGATTGAATACAATAGTCACCATGCGCACTTTCCACCACCGGAGTAATGTCTCAAACAGTCTACGCTTTGATCGTTCCCTGGAAGACCAGCAGTAGTTTCCGATGCACATCTGGAGGCAATCTGTAATCTATGGACTATCAGAGTGTTGATGAAACACAGAAATTTCATCGGCATTGAATACAACAGTCACCATGCGCACTTTCCTCCATGGAAGTAATGTCTCAAACAGTCTACGCTTAGATCATTCCCTGGAAGACCAGTATTAGTTTCCGATGCACATCTGGTGGCATTCTGTATTCTGTGGACCATCAGAGTATTGGTGAAACACAGAAATTGCATCGGGATTAAATACAACAGTCACCACGCGCACTTTCCTCCACGGGAGTAATGTCTCAAACAGTCTGCGCTTTGATCGTTCCCTGGAAGACCAGTAGGAGTTTCCGATGCACATCTGGTGGCATTCTGTAATCTGTGGTCTATCAGAGTGTTGATGAAAGACAGAAAATGCATCGGGATTAACTACAATAGTCACCATGCGCACTTTCCTCCATGGGAGTAATGTATCAAACAGTCTACGATTTGATCGTTCCATGGAAGACCAGTAGTAGTTTCCGATGCACGTCTGGAGTCATTCTGTAATCTGTGGACTATAAGACTGTTGATGAAACACAGAAATTGCATCGGGATGGAATACAACAGTCACCATACGCACTTTCCTCCATGGGAGTAATGTCTCAAACAGTCTACGCTTTGATCGTTCCATGGAAGACCAGTATTAATTTCCGATGGCATCTGATGGCATTCTGTAATCTGTGGACCATCAGAGTGTTGATGAAACTCAGAAATTGCATCGGGATTGAATACAACAGTCACCACGCGCACTTTCCTCCACGGGAGTAATGTCTCAGACGGTCTACGCTTTGATCGTTTCCTGGAAGACCACTAGTAGTTTCCGATGGACATCTGGTGGCATTCTGTAATCTCTGGACTATCAGAGTATTGATGAAACACAGAAATTGCATCGGGATTGAATACAACTGTCACCATGTGCACTTTCCTCAATGTGAGTAATGTCTCAAACAATTTACGTTTTGATTGTTCCCTGGAAGACTAGTAGTAGTTTCTGATGCACATCTGGTGGCATTCTGTAATCTGTGGACTATCAGAGTGTTGATGAAACACAGAAATTGCACCGGGATTGAATTAACCATGCCCACTTTCCTCCACCGGAGTAATGTCTCAAACAGTCTACGCTTTGATTGTTCTCTGGAAGACCAGTAGTAGTTTCCGATGCACATCTGGTTGTATTCTGTAATCTGTGGACTATCGGAGTGTTGATGAAACACAGAATTTGAATCGGGATTGAATACAACAGTCACCATGCGCACTTTCCTCCACGGGAGTAATGTCTCAAACAGTCTACGCTTTGATCAATCCCTGGAAAACCAGTAGTAGTTTCCGATGCACATCTAGTGGCATTCTGCAATCTGTGGACAATCAGAGTGTTGATGAAACACAGAAATTGCATCGGGATTGAATGCAACAGTCACCATTCGCACTTACTTATATGGGAGTAATGTCTCAAATAGTCCACGCTTTGATCGTTCCCTGGCTGACCAGTAGTAGTTTCCGATGCACATCTGGTGGCATTCTGTAATCTCTGGACTATCAGAGTATTGATAAAACACAGAAATTGCATCGGGATTGAATACAACTGTCACCATGCGCACTTTCCTCAATGTGAGTAATGTCTCAAACAATTTACGTTTTGATCGTTCCCTGGAAGACTAGTAGTAGTTTCTGATGCACATCTGGTGGCATTCTGTAATCTGTGGACTATCAGAGTGTTGATGAAACACAGAAATTGCATCGGGATTGAATTAACCATGCCCACTTTCCTCCACCGGAGTAATGTCTCAAACAGTCTACGCTTTGATTGTTCTCTGGAAGACCAGTAGTAGTTTCCGATGCACATCTGGTTGCATTCTGTAATCTGTGGACTATCGGAGTGTTGATGAAACACAGAATTTGAATCGGGATTGAATACAACTGTCACCATGCGCACTTTCCTCCACGGGAGTAATGTCTCAAACAGTCTACGCTTTGATCAATCCCTGGAAGACCAGTAGTAGTTTCCGATGCACATCTGGTGGCATTCTGCTATCTGTGGACTATCAGAGTATTGATGAAACACAGAAATTGCATCGGCATTGAATACAACAGTCACCATGCGCACTTTCCTTCATGGGAGTAATGTCTCAAACAGTCTACCCTTTGATCGTTCCTGGAAGACCAGTAGTAGTTTCCGGTGCACATCTGGTGGCATTCTGTAGTCTTTGGACTATCAGACTGTTGATGAAACACAGAAATTGCATCGGGATTAATTACAACAGTCACGATGCACACTTTCCTTCATGGGAGTAATGTCTCAAACAGTCTACGCTTTGATCGTTCCCTTGAAGACCAGTAGTAGTTTCTGATGCACATCTGGTGGCATTTTGTAATCTGTGGACTATCAGAGTGTTGATGAAACACAGAAATTGCATCGGGATTGAATACAAAAGTCACCATACGCACTTTCCTCCATGGGAGTAATGTCTCAAACAGTCTACGCTTTGATCGTTCCCTGGAAGACCAGTATTAGTTTGCGATGGACATCTGGTTTCATTCTGAAATCTGTGGACTATAAGACTGTTGATGAAACACAGAAATTGGATCGGGATTAAATACAACAGTCACCATGCGCACTTTCCTCCATGGGAGTAATGTCTCAAACAGTCTGCGCTTTGATCGTTCCCTGGAAGACCAGTAGGAGTTTCCGATGCACATCTGGTGGCATTCTGTAATCTGTGGTCTATCAGAGTGTTGATGAAACACAGAAAATGCATCGGGATTAACTACAATAGTCACCATGCGCACTTTCCTCCATGGGAGTAATGTATCAAACAGTCTACGATTTGATCGTTCCATGGAAGACCAGTAGGAGTTTCCGATGCACATCTGGTGGCATTCTGTAATCTGTGGTCTATCAGAGTGTTGATGAAACACAGAAAATGCATCGGGATTAACTACAATAGTCACCATGCGCACTTTCCTCCATGGGAGTAATGTATCAAACAGTCTACGATTTGATCGTTCCATGGAAGACCAGTAGTAGTTTCCGATGCACGTCTGGAGGCATTCTGTAATTTGTGGACTATAAGACTGTTGATGAAACACAGAAATTGCATCGGGATGGAATACAACAGTCACCATGCGCACTTTCCTCCATGGGAGTAATGTCTCAAACAGTCTACGCTTTGATCGTTCCATGGAAGACCAGTATTAATTTCCGATGGCATCTGATGGCATTCTGTAATCTGTGGACCATCAGAGTGTGATGAAACACAGAAATTGCATCGGGATTGAATACAACAGTCACCACACGCACTTTCCTCCACGGGAGTAATGTCTCAGACGGTCTACGCTTTGATCGTTTCCTGGAAGACCACTAGTAGTTTCCGATGCACATCTGGTGTCATTCTGTAATCTGTGGACTATCAGAGTGTTAATGAAACACAGAAATTGCATCGGGATTGAATGCAACAGTCACCATTCGCACTTTCTTATATGGGTGTAATGTCTCAAATAGTCCACGCTTTGATCGTTCCCTGGCTGACCAGTAGTAGTTTCCGATGCACATCTGGTGGCATTCTGTAATCTCTGGACTATCAGAGTATTGATGAAACACAGAAATTGCATCGGGATTGAATACAACTGTCACCATGTGCACTTTCCTCAATGTGAGTAATGTCTCAAACAATTTACGTTTTGATCGTTCCCTGGAAGACTAGTAGTAGTTTCTGATGCACATCTGGTGGCACTCTGTAATCTGTGGACTATCAGAGTGTTGATGAAACACAGAAATTGCATCGGGATTGAATTAACCATGCCCACTTTCCTCCACCGGAGTAATGTCTCAAACAGTCTACGCTTTGATTGTTCTCTGGAAGACCAGTAGTAGTTTCCGATGCACATCTGGTTGCATTCTGTAATCTGTGGACTATCGGAGTGTTGATGAAACACAGAATTTGAATCGGGATTGAATACAACAGTCACCATGCGCACTTTCCTCCACGGGAGTAATGTCTCAAAGAGTCTACGCTTTGATCAATCCCTGGAAGACCAGTAGTAGTTTCCGATGCACATCTAGTGGCATTCTGTAATATGTGGACTATCAGAGTGTTGATGAAACACAGAAATTGCATCGGGATTGAATGCAACAGTCACCATTCGCACTTACTTATATGGGAGTAATGTCTCAAATAGTCCACGCTTTGATCGTTCCCTGGCTGACCAGTAGTAGTTTCCGATGCACATCTGGTGGCATTCTGTATTCTCTGGACTATCAGAGTATTGATAAAACACAGAAATTGCATCGGGATTGAATACAACTGTCACCATGCGCACTTTCCTCAATGTGAGTAATGTCTCAAACAATTTACGTTTTGATCGTTCCCTGGAAGACTAGTAGTAGTTTCTGATGCACATCTGGTGGCATTCTGTAATCTGTGGACTATCAGAGTGTTGATGAAACACAGAAATTGCATCGGGCTTGAATTAACCATGCCCACTTTCCTCCACCGGAGTAATGTCTCAAACAGTCTACGCTTTGATTGTTCTCTGGAAGACCAGTAGTAGTTTCCGATGCACATCTGGTTGCATTCTGTAATCTGTGGACTATCGGAGTGTTGATGAAACACAGAATTTGAATCGGGATTGAATACAACAGTCACCATGCGCACTTTCCTCCATGGGAGTAATGTCTCAAACAGTCTACGCTTTGATCGTTCCTGGAAGACCAGTAGTAGTTTCCGGTGCACATCTGGTGGCATTCTGTAGTCTTTGGACTATCAGACTGTTGATGAAACACAGAAATTGCATCGGGATTAAATACAACAGTCACGATGCACACTTTCCTTCATGGGAGTAATGTCTCAAACAGTCTACGCTTTGATCGTTCCCTTGAAGACCAGTAGTAGTTTCTGATGCACATCTGGAGGCATTCTGTAATCTGTGGACTATAAGACTGTTGATGAAACACAGAAATTGCATCGGGATTGAATACAACAGTCACCATGCGCACTTTCCTCCATGGGAGCAATGTCTCAAAGAGTTTAGGCTCTGATCGTTCCCTGGAAGACCAGTAGTAGTTTGCGATGCACATATGGTGGCATTCTGTAATCTGTGGACTATCAGAGTATTGATGAAACACAGAAATTGCATCGGGATTGAATTCACCATGCGCACCTTCCTCCACCGGAGTAATGTCTCAAACAGTCTACGCTTTGATTGTTCTCTGGAAGACCAGTAGTAGTTTCCAATGCACATCTGGTGGCATTTTGTAATCTGTGGACTATCAGAGTGTTGATGAAACACAGAAATTGCATCAAGATTGAATACAAAAGTCACCATACGCACTTTCCCCCATGGGAGTAATGTCTCAAACAGTCTACGCTTTGATCGTTCCCTGGAAGACCAGTATTAGTTTGCGATGGACATCTGGTTTCATTCTGTAATCTGTGGACTATAAGACTGTTGATGAAACACAGAAATTGGATCGGGATTAAATACAACAGTCACCATGCGCACTTTCCTCCATGGGAGTAATGTCTCAAACAGTCTACGCTTTGATCGTTCCTGGAAGACCAGTAGTAGTTTCCGGTGCACATCTGGTGGCATTCTGTAATGTGTGGACTATCAGAGTGTTAATGAAACACAGAAATTGCATCGGGACTGAATACAACAGTCACCATCCGCACTTTCTTCCATGGGAATAATGCCTCAAACAGCCTACGATTTGATCGTTCCCTGGAAGACCAGTAGTAGTTTCCGATGCACATCTGGAGGCATTCTGTAATCTGTGGACTATCAGACTGTTGATGAAACACAGAAATTCCATCGGGATTAAATACAACAGTCACCATGCGCACTTCCCTCCATGGGAGTAATGTCTCAAACTGTCTACGCTTTGATCGTTCCCTGTAAGACCAGAAGTAGTTTCCGATGCACAACTGGAGGCATTCTGTAATCTGTTGACTATCAGAGTGTTGATGAAACACAGAAATTGCATCGGGATTGAATACAAAAGTCACCATACGCACTTTCCTCCATGGGAGTAATGTCTCAAACAGTCTACGCTTTGATCGTTCCCTGGAACACCAGTATTAGTTTGCGATGGACATCTGGTTTCATTCTGTAATCTGTGGACAATCAGAGTGTTGATGAAACACAGAAATTGCATCGGGATTGAATACAACAGTCACCACGCGCACCTTCCTCCTCGGGAGTAATGTCTCAAACAGTCTACGCTTTGATCGCTCCCTGGAAGACCACTATTAGTTTCCGATGCACATCTGGTGGCATTCTGTTATCTGTGGACTATCAGAGTGTCCATGAAACACAGAAATTGCATCGGGTTTGAATACAACAGTCACCATTCGCACTTATCTCCATGGGAGTAATGTCTCAAACAGTTTACGTTTTGATCGTTAACTGGAAGACCAGTAGTAGTTTCCGATGCACATCTGGTGGCATTCTGTAATCTGTGGACTATCAGAGTATTGATGAAACACAAAAAATGGCATCGGGATTGAATACAACAGTCACCATGCGCACTTTCGTCAATGTGAGTAATGTCTCAAACAATTTACGTTTTGATCGTTCCCGGGAAGACCATTAGTAGTTTCCGATGCACATCTAGTGGCATTCTGTAATCTGTGGACTATCATTGTGTGGATGAAACAGAGAAATTGCATCGGGATTGAATTCACCATGCGCACTTTCCTCCATCAGAGGATTGTCTCAAACAGTATACGCTTTGATTGTTCTCTGGAAGACCAGTACTAGTTTTCGATGCACATCTGGTGGCATTCTGTAATGTTTGGACTATCAGAGTGTTGATGAAACACAGAAATTTCATCGCGATTGAATACAACAGTCACCATCCGCACTTTCCTCAGTGTGACTAATGTCTCAATCAATTTACGCTTTGAGTGTTCCCTGGAAGACCAGTAGTAGTTTCCGATGCACATCTGGTGGCATTCTGTAATCTAAGGACTATTAGAGTGTTGATGAAACACAGAAATTGCATTGGGACGAATTCACCATGCGCACTTTCCTAAACCGGAGTAATGTTTCAAACAGACTACGCTTTGATCGTTCCCTGGAAGACCAGTAGTAGTTTCCGATGCACATCTGGAGGCATTCTGTAATCTGTGGACTATCAGAGTGTTGATGAAACATAGAGATTGCATCGGGATTGAATACAGCAGTCACCATACGCACTTTCCTCCATGTGAGTAATGTCTCAAACAGTCTACGCTTTGATCGTTCCCTGGAAGACCAGTATTAGTTTGCGATGGACATCTGGTTTCATTCTGTAATCTGTGGACTATAAGACTGTTGATGAAACACAGAAATTGGATCGGGATTAAATACAACAGTCACCATGCGCACTTTCCTCCAGGGGACAATGTCTCAAACAGTCTGCGCTTTGATCGTTCCCTGGAAGACCAGTAGGAGTTTCCGATGCACATCTGGTGGCATTCTGTAATCTGTGGTCTATCAGAGTGTTGATGAAACACAGAAAATGCATCGGGATTAACTACAATAGTCACCATGAGCACTTTCCTCCATGGGAGTAATGTATCAAACAGTCTACGATTTGATCGTTCCATGGAAGACCAGCAGGAGTTTCCGATGCACATCTGGTGGCATTCTGTAATCTGTGGTCTATCAGAGTGTTGATGAAACACAGAAAATGCATCAGGATTAACTACAATAGTCACCATGCGCACTTTCCTCCATGGGAGTAATGTATCAAACAGTCTACGATTTGATCGTTCCATGGAAGACCAGTAGTAGTTTCCGATGCACGTCTGGAGGCATTCTGTAATTTGTGGACTATAAGACTGTTGATGAAACACAGAAATTGCATCGGGATGGAATACAACAGTCACCATGCGCACTTTCCTCCATGGGAGTAATGTCTCAAACAGTCTACGCTTTGATCGTTCCATGGAAGACCAGTATTAATTTCCGATGGCATCTGATGGCATTCTGTAATCTGTGGACCATCAGAGTGTTGATGAAACACAGAAATTGCATCGGGATTGAATACAACAGTCACCACGCGCACTTTCCTCCACGGGAGTAATGTCTCAGACGGTCTACGCTTTGATCGTTTCCTGAAGACCACTAGTAGTTTCCGATGCACATCTGGTGGCATTCTGTAATCTGTGGACTATCAGAGTGTTAATGAAACACAGAAATTGCATCGGGATTGAATGCAACAGTCACCATTCGCACTTTCTTATATGGGAGTAATGTCTCAAATAGTCCACGCTTTGATCGTTCCCTGGCTCACCAGTAGTAGTTTCCGATGCACATCTGGTGGCATTCTGTAATCTCTGGACTATCAGAGTATTGATGAAACACAGAAATTGCATCGGGATTGAATACAACTGTCACCATGTGCACTTTCCTCAATGTGAGTAATGTCTCAAACAATTTACGTTTTGATCGTTCCCTGGAAGACTAGTAGTAGTTTCTGATGCACATCTGGTGGCATTCTGTAATCTGTGGACTATCAGAGTGTTGATGAAACACAGAAATTGCATCGGGATTGAATTAACCATGCCCACTTTCCTCCACCGGAGTAATGTCTCAAACAGTCTACGCTTTGATTGTTCTCTGGAAGAAGAGTAGTAGTTTCCGATGCACATCTGGTTGCATTCTGTAATCTGTGGACTATCGGAGTGTTGATGAAACACAGAATTTGAATCGGGATTGAATACAACAGTCACCATGCGCACTTTCCTCCACGGGAGTAATGTCTCAAACAGTCTACGCTTTGATCAATCCCTGGAAGACCAGTAGTAGTTTCCGATGCACATGTAGTGGCATTCTGTAATCTGTGGACTATCAGAGTGTTGATGAAACACAGAAATTGCATCGGGATTGAATGCAACAGTCACCATTCGCACTTACTTATATGGGAGTAATGTCTCAAATAGTCCACGCTTTGATCGTTCCCTGGCTGACCAGTAGTAGTTTCCGATGCACATCTGGTGGCATTCTGTAATCTCTGGACTATCAGAGTATTGATAAAACACAGAAATTGCATCGGAATTGAATACAACTGTCACCATGCGCACTTTCCTCAATGTGAGTAATGTCTCAAACAATTTACGTTTTGATCGTTCCCTGGAAGACTAGTAGTAGTTTCTGATGCACATCTGGTGGCATTCTGTAATCTGTGGACTATCAGAGTGTTGATGAAACACAGAAATTGCATCGGGATTGAATTAACCATGCCCACATTCCTCCACCGGAGTTATGTCTCAAACAGTCTACGCTTTGATTGTTCTCTGGAAGACCAGTAGTAGTTTCCGATGCACATCTGGTTGCATTCTGTAATCTGTGGACTATCGGAGTGTTGATGAAACACAGAATTTGAATCGGGATTGAATACAACTGTCACCATGCGCACTTTCCTCCACGGGAGTAATGTCTCAAACAGTCTACGCTTTGAACAATCCCTGGAAGACCAGTAGTAGTTTCCGATGCACATCTGGTGGCATTCTGCTATCTGTGGACTATCAGAGTATTGATGAAACACAGAAATTGCATCGGCATTGAATACAACAGCCACCATGCGCACTTTCCTCCATGGGAGTAATGTCTCAAACAGTCTACGCTTTGATCGTTCCTGGAAGACCAGTAGTAGTTTCCGGTGCACATCTGGTGGCATTCTGTAGTCTTTGGACTATCAGACTGTTGATGAAACACAGAAATTGCATCGGGAATAAATACAACAGTCACGATGCACACTTTCCTTCATGGGAGTAATGTCTCAAACAGTCTACGCTTTGATCGTTCCCTTGAAGACCAGTAGTAGTTTCTGATGCACATCTGGAGGCATTCTGTAATCTGTGGACTATAAGACTGTTGATGAAACACAGAAATTGCATCGGGATTGAATACAACAGTCACCATGCGCACTTTCCTCCATGGGAGCAATGTCTCAAAGAGTTTAGGCTCTGATCGTTCCCTGGAAGACCAGTAGTAGTTTGCGATGCACATCAGGTGGCATTCTGTAATCTGTGGACTATCAGAGTATTGATGAAACACAGAAATTGCATCGGGATTAAATACAACAGTCACCACGCGCACTTTCCTCCATGGGAGTAATGTCTCAAACAGTCTACGCTTTAATCGTTCCCTGGAAGACCAGTAGTAGTTTCCGATGCACTTCTGGAAGCATTCTGAAATCTGTGGACCATCAGACTGTTGACGAAACAAGGAAGTCCAATCGGAATTGAATACAACAGTCACCATGCGCACTTTCCTCCAAGGGAGTAATGTCTCCAACAGTCTACAATTTAACCGTTCCCTGGAAGTCCAGAAGTATTTTCCGATGCACAACCGGAGGCATTCTGTAATCTGTGGACTATCAGAGTGTCGATGAAACACAGGAATTGCATCGCGAATGAATACAACAGTCACCATGCGCACTTTCCTCCATGGGAGTAATGTCTCAAACAGTCTACGCTTTGATTGTTCCATGGAGGACCAGTATTAATTTCCGATGGACATCTGGTGGCATTCTGTAATCTGTGGACCATCAGAGTGTTGATGAAACACAGAAATTGCATCGGGATTGAATACAACAGTCACCACGCGCACTTTCCTCCACGGGAGTAATGTCTCAAACAGTCTACGCTTTGATCGTTCCCTGGAAGACCACTAGTAGTTTCCGATGCACATCTGGTGGCATTCTGTAATCTGTGGACTATCAGAGTGTTGATGAAACACAGAAAATGCATCGAGATTGAATACAACAGTCACCATTCGCACTTTCTTATATGGGAGTAATGTCTCAAATAGTCCACGTTTGATCGTTCCCTGGCAGACCAGTAGTAGTTTCCGATGCACAGCTGGTGGCATTCTGTAATCTGTGGACTATCAGAGTATTGATGAAACACAGAAATTGCATCGGGATTGAATACAACTGTCACCATGAGCACTTTCCTCAATGTGAGTAATGTCTCAAACAATTTACGTTTTGATCGTTCCCTGGAAGACCAGTAGTAGTTTCCGATGCACATCTGGAGGCATTCTGTAATCTGTGGACTATCAGAGTGTTGATGAACCACAGAAATTGGATTTTGATTAAATACAACAGTCACCATGCGCACTTTCCTCCATGGCGAGCAATGTCTCAAACAGACTACGCTTTGATCGTTCCCTAAAAGACCAGTACTAGTTTCCGATGCACATCTGGTGGCATTCTGTAATCTGTGGACTATCAGAGTGTTGATGAAACACAGAAATTGCATTGGGATGAATTCAACATGCGCACTTTCCTCCACTGGCGTAATGTCTCAAACAGTCTACGATTTTATTGTTCTCTGGAAGACCAGTAGTAGTTTCCGATGCACATCTGGTAGCATTTTGTAATCAGTGGACTGTCAGAGTGTTGATGAAACACAGAAATTGCATCGGGATTGAATACAATAGTCACCATGCGCACTTTCCACCACCGGAGTAATGTCTCAAACAGTCTACGCTTTGATCGTTCCCTGGAAGACCAGCAGTAGTTTCCGATGCACATCTGGTGGCAATCTGTAATCTATGGACTATCAGAGTGTTGATGAAACACAGAAATTGCATCGGCATTGAATACAACAGTCACCATGCGCACTTTCCTCCATGGAAGTATTGTCTCAAACAGTCTACGCTTAGATCGTTCCCTGGAAGACCAGTATTAGTTTCCGATGCACATCTGGTGGCATTCTGTAATCTGTGGACCATCAGAGTATTGATGAAACACAGAAATTGCATCGGGATTAAATACAACAGTCACCACGCGCACTTTCCTCCACGGGAGTAATGTCTCAAACAGTCTGCGCTTTGATCGTTCCCTGGAAGACCAGTAGGAGTTTCCGATGCACATCTGGTGGCATTCTGTAATCTGTGGACTATCAGAGTGTTGATGAAACACAGAAATTGCATCGGGAATGAATACAACAGTCACCATGCGCACTTTCCTCCATGGGAGTAATGTCTCAAACAGTCTACGCTTTGATCGTTCCATGGAAGACCAGGATTAATTTCCGATGGCATCTGATGGCATTCTGTAATCTGTGGACCATCAGAGTGTTGATGAAAGACAGAAATTGCATCGGGATTGAATACAAAAGTCACCACGCGCACTTTCCTCCACGGGAGTAATGTCTCAGCCAGTCTACGCTTTGATCGTTTCCTGGAAGACCACTAGTAGTTTCCGATGCACATCTGGTGGCATTCTGTAATCTGTGGACTATCAGAGTGTTAATGAAACACAGAAATTGCATCGGGATTGAATGCAACAGTCACCATTCGCACTTTCTTATATGGTAGTAATGTCTCAAACAGTCTACGCTTTGATCGTTCCCTGGAAGACCAGTAGTAGTTTCCGATTAACATCTGGAGGCATTCTGTATTCTGTGGAGTATCAGAGTGTATGTGAAACACAGAAATTGCATCGGGATTGAATACAACATTCTCCATGCGCACTTTCCTCCATGGGAGTAATGTCTCAAACAGTCTACGCTTTGATCGTTCCCTGGAAGACCAGCAGTAGTTTCTGATGCACATCTGGTGGCATTCTGTAATCTGTGGACTATCAGAGTGTTGATGAAACACAGAAATTGCATTGGGATTGAATTAACCATGCCCACTTTCCTCCACCGGAGTAATGTCTCAAACAGTCTACGCTTTGATTGTTCTCTGGAAGACCAGTAGTAGTTTCCGATGCACATCTGGTTGCATTCTGTAATCTGTGGACTATCGGAGTGTTGATGAAACACAGAATTTGAATCGGGATTGAATACAACTGTCACCATGCGCACTTTCCTCCACGGGAGTAATGTCTCAAACAGTCTACGCTTTGATCAATCCCTGGAAGACCAGTAGTAGTTTCCGATGCACATCTGGTGGCATTCTGCTATCTGTGGACTATCAGAGTATTGATGAAACACAGAAATTGCATCGGCATTGAATACAACAGTCACCATGGGCACTTTCCTACATGGGAGTAATGTCTCAAACAGTCTACGCTTTGATCGTTCCTTGAAGACCAGTAGTAGTTTCCGGTGCACATCTGGTGGCATTCTGTAGTCTTTGGACTATCAGACTGTTGATGAAACACAGAAATTGCATCGGGATTAAATACAACAGTCACGATGCACACTTTCCTTCATGGGAGTAATGTCTCAAACAGTCTACGCTTTGATCGTTCCCTGGAAGACCAGTAGTAGTTTCTGATGCACATCTGGAGGCATTCTGTAATCTGTGGACTATAAGACTGTTGATGAAACACAGAAATTGCATCGGGATTGAATACAACAGTCACCATGCGCACTTTCCTCCATGGGAGCAATGTCTCAAAGAGTTTAGGCTCTGATCGTTCCCTGGAAGACCAGTAGTAGTTTGCGATGCACATCTGGTGGCATTCTGTAATCTGTGGACCATAAGACTGTTGATGAAACACAGAAATTGGATCGGGATTGAATTCACCATGCGCACCTTCCTCCACCGGAGTAATGTCTCAAACAGTCTACGCTTTGATTGTTCTCTGGAAGACCAGTAGTAGTTTCCAATGCACATCTGGTGGCATTTTGTAATCTGTGGACTATCAGAGTGTCGATGAAACACAGAAATTGCATCGGGTTTGAATACAACAGTCACAATTCGCACTTATCTCCATGGGAGTAATGTCTCAAACATTTTACGTTTTGATCGTTAACTGGAAGACCAGTAGTAGTTTCCGATGCACATCTGGTGGCATTCTGTAATCTGTGGACTATCAGAGTATTGATGAAACACAAAAAATGGCATCGGGATTGAATACAACAGTCACCATGCGCACTTTCGTCAATGTGAGTAATGTCTCAAACAATTTACGTTTTGATCGTTCCCTGGAAGACCATTAGTAGTTTCCGATGCACATCTGGTGGCATTCTGTAATCTGTGGACTATCATTGTGTGGATGAAACAGAGAAATTGCATCGGGATTGAATTCAGCATGCGCACTTTCCTCCACCAGAGGATTGTCTCAAACAGTATACGCTTTGATTGTTCTCTGGAAGACCAGTACTAGTTTCCGATGCACATCTGGTGGCATTCTGTAATGTTTGGACTATCAGAGTGTTGATGAAACACAGAAATTGCATCGGGATTGAATACAACAGTCACCATCCGCACTTTCCTCAGTGTGACTAATGTCTCAATCAATTTACGCTTTGATCGTTCCCTGGAAGACCAGTAGTAGTTTCCGATGCACATCTGGTGGCATTCTGTAATCTGTGGACTATCAGAGTGTTGATGAAACACAGAAATTGCATTGGGATGAATTCACCATGCGCACTTTCCTAAACCGGAGTAATGTTTCAAACAGACTACGCTTTGATCGTTCCCTGGAAGACCAGTAGTAGTTTCCGATGCACATCTGGAGGCATTCTGTAATCTGTGGACTATAAGACTGTTGATGAAACACAGAAATTGCATCGGGATTGAATACAACAGTCACCATGGGCACTTTCCTCCATGGGGGTAATGTCTCAAACAGTCTACGATTTGATCGTTCCTGGAAGACCAGTAGTAGTTTCCGATGCACATCTGGTGGCATTCTGTAATCTGTGGTCTATCAGAGTGTTGATGAAACACAGATATTGCATCGGGATTAAATACAACAGTCACCATGCGCACTTTCCTCCATGGGAGTAATGTCTCAAACAGTCTACGCTTTGATCGTTCCCTGGAAGACCAGTAGTAGTTTCCGATGCACATCTGGAGGCATTCTGTAATATGTGGACTATCAGACTGTTGACGAAACAAGGAAATTCTATCGGAATTGAATACAACAGTCACCATGCGCACTTTCCTCCAAGGGAGTAATGTCTCCAACAGTCTACAATTTAACCGTTCCCTGGAAGACCAGAAGTATTTTCCGATGCACAACTGGAGGCATTCTGTAATCTGTGGACTATCAGAGTGTCGATGAAACACAGGAATTGCATCGCGAATGAATACAACAGTCACCATGCGCACTTTCCTCCATGGGAGTAATGTCTCAAACAGTCTACGCTTTGATTGTTCCATGGAGGACCAGTATTAATTTCCGATGGACATCTGGTGGCATTCTGTAATCTGTGGACCATCAGAGTGTTGATGAAACACAGAAATTGCATCGGGATTGAATACAACAGTCACCACGCGCACTTTCCTCCACGGGAGTAATGTCTCAAACAGTCTACGCTTTGATCGTTCCCTGGAAGACCAGTAGTAGTTTCCGATGCACATCTGGTGGCATTCTGTAATCTGTGGACTATCAGAGTGTTGATGAAACACAGACAATGCATCGGGATTGAATACAACAGTCACCATTCGCACTTTCTTATATGGGAGTAATGTCTCAAATAGTCCACGTTTGATCGTTCCCTGGAAGACCAGTAGTAGTTTGCGATGCACATCTGGTGGCATTCTGTAATCTGTGGACTATAAGACTGTTGATGAAACACAGAAATTGGATCGGGATTGAATTCACCATGCGCACCTTCCTCCACCGGAGTAATGTCTCAAACAGTCTACGCTTTGATTGTTCTCTGGAAGACCAGTAGTAGTTTCCAATGCACATCTGGTGGCATTTTGTAATCTGTGGACTATCAGAGTGTCGATGAAACACAGAAATTGCATCGGGTTTGAATACAACAGTCACAATTCGCACTTATCTCCATGGGAGTAATGTCTCAAACATTTTACGTTTTGATCGTTAACTGGAAGACCAGTAGTAGTTTCCGATGCACATCTGGTGGCATTCTGTAATCTGTGGACTATCAGAGTATTGATGAAACACAAAAAATGGCATCGGGATTGAATACAACAGTCACCATGCGCACTTTCGTCAATGTGAGTAATGTCTCAAACAATTTACGTTTTGATCGTTCCCTGGAAGACCATTAGTAGTTTCCGATGCACATCTGGTGGCATTCTGTAATCTGTGGACTATCATTGTGTGGATGAAACAGAGAAATTGCATCGGGATTGAATTCAGCATGCGCACTTTCCTCCACCAGAGGATTGTCTCAAACAGTATACGCTTTGATTGTTCTCTGGAAGACCAGTACTAGTTTCCGATGCACATCTGGTGGCATTCTGTAATGTTTGGACTATCAGAGTGTTGATGAAACACAGAAATTGCATCGGGATTGAATACAACAGTCACCATCCGCACTTTCCTCAGTGTGACTAATGTCTCAATCAATTTACGCTTTGATCGTTCCCTGGAAGACCAGTAGTAGTTTCCGATGCACATCTGGTGGCATTCTGTAATCTGTGGACTATCAGAGTGTTGATGAAACACAGAAATTGCATTGGGATGAATTCACCATGCGCACTTTCCTAAACCGGAGTAATGTTTCAAACAGACTACGCTTTGATCGTTCCCTGGAAGACCAGTAGTAGTTTCCGATGCACATCTGGAGGCATTCTGTAATCTGTGGACTATAAGACTGTTGATGAAACACAGAAATTGCATCGGGATTGAATACAACAGTCACCATGGGCACTTTCCTCCATGGGGGTAATGTCTCAAACAGTCTACGATTTGATCGTTCCTGGAAGACCAGTAGTAGTTTCCGATGCACATCTGGTGGCATTCTGTAATCTGTGGTCTATCAGAGTGTTGATGAAACACAGATATTGCATCGGGATTAAATACAACAGTCACCATGCGCACTTTCCTCCATGGGAGTAATGTCTCAAACAGTCTACGCTTTGATCGTTCCCTGGAAGACCAGTAGTAGTTTCCGATGCACATCTGGAGGCATTCTGTAATATGTGGACTATCAGACTGTTGACGAAACAAGGAAATTCTATCGGAATTGAATACAACAGTCACCATGCGCACTTTCCTCCAAGGGAGTAATGTCTCCAACAGTCTACAATTTAACCGTTCCCTGGAAGACCAGAAGTATTTTCCGATGCACAACTGGAGGCATTCTGTAATCTGTGGACTATCAGAGTGTCGATGAAACACAGGAATTGCATCGCGAATGAATACAACAGTCACCATGCGCACTTTCCTCCATGGGAGTAATGTCTCAAACAGTCTACGCTTTGATTGTTCCATGGAGGACCAGTATTAATTTCCGATGGATATCTGGTGGCATTCTGTAATCTGTGGACCATCAGAGTGTTGATGAAACACAGAAATTGCATCGGGATTGAATACAACAGTCACCACGCGCACTTTCCTCCACGGGAGTAATGTCTCAAACAGTCTACGCTTTGATCGTTCCCTGGAAGACCAGTAGTAGTTTCCGATGCACATCTGGTGGCATTCTGTAATCTGTGGACTATCAGAGTGTTGATGAAACACAGACAATGCATCGGGATTGAATACAACAGTCACCATTCGCACTTTCTTATATGGGAGTAATGTCTCAAATAGTCCACGTTTGATCGTTCCCTGGCAGACCAGTAGTAGTTTCCGATGCACAGCTGGTGGCATTCTGTAATCTGTGGACTATCAGAGTATTGATGAAACACAGAAATTGCATCGGGATTGAATACAACTGTCACCATGAGCACTTTCCTCAATGTGAGTAATGTCTCAAACAATTTACGTTTTGATCGTTCCCTGGAAGACCAGTAGTAGTTTCCGATGCACACCTGGAGGCATTCTGTAATCTGTGGACTATCAGAGTGTTGATGAACCACAGAAATAGGATTGGGATTAAATACAACAGTCACCATGCGCACTTTCCTCCATGGCGAGCAATGTCTCAAACAGACTACGCTTTGATCGTTCCCTGGAAGACCAGTACTAGTTTCCGATGCACATCTGGTGGCATTCTGTAATCTGTGGACTATCAGAGTGTTGATGAAACACAGAAATTGCATTGGGATGAATTCAACATGCGCACTTTCCTCCACTGGCGTAATGTCTCAAACAGTCTACGATTATATTGTTCTCTGGAAGACCAGTAGTAGTTTCCGATGCACATCTGGTAGCATTTTGTAATCTGTGGACTATCAGAGTGTTGATGAAACACAGAAATTGCATCGGGAGTGAATACAATAGTCACCATGCGCACTTTCCACCACCGGAGTAATGTCTCAAACAGTCTACGCTTTGATCGTTCCCTGGAAGACCAGCAGTAGTTTCCGATGCACATCTGGTGGCAATCTGTAATCTATGGACTATCAGAGTGTTGATGAAACACAGAAATAGCATCGGCATTGAATACAACAGTCACCATGCGCACTTTCCTCCATGGAAGTAATGTCTCAGACAGCCTACGCTTAGATCGTTCCCTGGAAGACCAGTATTAGTTTCCGGTGCACATCTGGTGGCATTCTGTAATCTGTGGACCATCAGAGTATTGATGAAACACAGAAATTGCATCGGGATTAAATACAACAGTCATCACGCACACTTTCCTCCACGGGAGTAATGTCTCAAACAGTCTGCGCTTTGATCGTTCCCTGGAAGACCAGTAGGAGTTTCCGATGCACATCTGGTGGCATTCTGTAATCTGTGGTCTATCAGAGTGTTAATGAAACACAGAAAATGCATCGGGATTAAATACAATAGTCACCATGCGCACTTTCCTCCATGGGAGTAATGTATCAAACAGTCTACGATTTGATCGTTCCATGGAAGACCAGTAGTAGTTTCCGATGCACGTCTGGAGGCATTCTGTAATCTGTGGACTATAAGACTGTTGATGAAACACAGAAATTGCATCGGGATGGATTACAACAGTCACCATGCGCACTTTCCTCCAAGGGAGTAATGTCTCCAACAGTCTACGATTTAACCGTTCCCTGGAAGACCAGAAGTAGTTTCCGATGCACAACTGGAGGCATTCTGTAACCTGTGGACTATCAGAGTGTTGATGAAACACAGAAATTGCATCGGGAATGAATACAACAGTCACCATGCGCACTTTCCTCCATGGGAGTAATGTCTCAAACAGTCTACGCTTTGATCGTTCCATGGAAGACCAGTATTAATTTCCGATGGCATCTGATGGCATTCTGTAATCTGTGGACCATCAGAGTGTTGATGAAAGACAGAAATTGCATCGGGATTGAATACAAAAGTCACCACGCGCACTTTCCTCCACGGGAGTAATGTCTCAGACAGTCTACGCTTTGATCGTTTCCTGGAAGACCACTAGTAGTTTCCGATGCACATCTGGTGGCATTCTGTAATCTGTGGACTATCAGAGTGTTAATGAAACACAGAAATTGCATCGGGATTGAATGCAACAGTCACAATTCGCACTTTCTTATATGGTAGTAATGTCTCAAACAGTCTACGCTTTGATCGTTCCCTGGAAGACCAGTAATAGTTTCAGATTAACATCTGTAGGCATTCTGTAATCTGTGGAGTATCAGAGTGTTGATGAAACACAGACATTGCATCGGGATTGAATACAACATTCTCCGTGCGCACTTTCCTCCATGGGAGTAATGTCTCAAACAGTCTACGCTTTGATCGTTCCCTGGAAGACCAGTAGTAGTTTCTGATGCACATCTGGTAGCATTCTGTAATCTGTGGACTATCAGAGTGTTGATGAAACACAGAAATTGCATCGGGATTGAATTAACCATGCCCACTTTCCTCCACCGGAGTAATGTTTCAAACAGTCTTCGCTTTGATTGTTCTCTGGAAGACCAGTAGTGGTTTCCGATGCACATCTGGTTGCATTCTGTAATCTGTGGACTATCGGAGTGTTGTTGAAACACAGAATTTGAATCGGGATTGAATACAACTGTCACCATGCGCACTTTCCTCCACGGGAGTAATGTCTCAAACAGTCTACGCTTTGATCAATCCCTGGAAGACCAGTAGTAGTTTCCGATGCACATCTGGTGGCATTCTGCTATCTGTGGACTATCAGAGTATTGATGAAACACAGAAATTGCATCGGCATTGAATACAACAGTCACGATGCACACTTTCCTTCATGGGAGTAATGTCTCAAACAGTCTACGCTTTGATCTTCCCCTGGAAGACCAGTAGTAGTTTCTGATGCACATCTGGAGGCATTCTGTAATCTGTGGACTATAAGACTGTTGATGAAACACAGAAATTGCATCGGGATTGAATACAACAGTCACCATGCGAACTTTCCTCCATGGGAGCAATCTCTCAAAGAGTTTAGGCTCTGATCGTTCCCTGGAAGACCAGTAGCAGTTTGCGATGCACATCTGGTGGCATTCTGTAATCTGTGGACTATCAGAGTATTGATGAAACACAGAAATTGGATCGGGATTAAATACAACAGTCACCATGCGCACTTTCCTCCATGGGAGTAATGTCTCAAACAGTCTACGCTTTGATCGTTCCTGGAAGACCAGTAGTAGTTTCCGGTGCACATCTGGTGGCATTCTGTAATGTGTGGACTATCAGAGTGTTAATGAAACACAGAAATTGCATCGGGATTGAATACAACAGTCACCATCCGCACTTTCTTCCATGGGAATAATGTCTCAAACAGCCTACGATTTGATCGTTCCCTGGAAGACCAGTAGTAGTTTCCGATGCACATCTGGAGGCATTCTGTAATCTGTGGACTATAAGACTGTTGATGAAACACAGAAATTGGATCGGGATTGAATTCACCATGCGCACCTTCCTCCACCGGAGTAATGTCTCAAACAGTGTACGCTTTGATTGTTCTCTGGAAGACCAGTAGTAGTTTCCAATGCACATCTGGTGGCATTTTGTAATCTGTGGACTATCAGAGTGTTGATGAAACACAGAAATTGCATCGGGATTGAATACAAAAGTCACCATACGCACTTTCCTCCATGGGAGTAATGTCTCAAACAGTCTACGCTTTGATCGTTCCCTGGAAGACCAGTATTTGTTTGCGATGGACATCTGGTTTCATTCTGTAATCTGTGGACTATAAGACTGTTGATGAAACACAGAAATTGGATCTGGATTAAATACAACAGTCACCATGCGCACATTCCTCCATGGGAGTAATGTCTCAAACAGTCTACGCTTACATCGTTCCTGGAAGACCAGTAGTAGTTTCCGGTGCACATCTGGTGGCATTCTGTAATGTGTGGACTATCAGAGTGTTAATGAAACACAGAAATTGCATCGGGATTGAATACAACAGTCACCATCCGCACTTTCTTCCATGGGAATAATGTCTCAAACAGCCTACGATTTGATCGTTCCCTGGAAGACCAGTAGTAGTTTCCGATGCACATCTGGAGGCATTCTGTAATCTGTGGACTATAAGACTGTTGATGAAACACAGAAATTGGATCGGGATTGAATACAACAGTCACCATGCGCATTTTCCTCCATGGGAGTAATGTCTCAAACAGTCTACGCTTTGATCGTTCCCTGGAAGACCAGTAGTAGTTTCCGATGCACATCTGTAGGCATTCTGTAATCTGTGGACTATCAGACTGTTGATGAAACACAGAAATTCCATCGGGATTAAATACAACAGTCACCATGCGCACTTCCCTCCATGGGAGTAATGTCTCAAACTGTCTACGCTTTGATCGTTCCCTGTAAGACCAGAAGTAGTTTCCGATGCACAACTGGAGGCATTCTGTAATCTGTGGACTATCAGAGTGTTGATGAAACACAGAAATTGCATCGGGAATGAATACAACAGTCACCATGCGCACTTTCCTCCATGGGAGTAATGTCTCAAACAGTCTACGCTTTGATCGTTCCATGGAAGACCAGTATTAATTTCCGATGGCATCTGATGGCATTCTGTATTCTGTGGAGTATCAGAGTGTTGATGAAACACAGAAATTGCATCGGGATTGAATACAACATTCTCCATGCGCACTTTCCTCCATGGGAGTAATGTCTCAAACAGTCTACGCTTTGATCGTTCCCTGGAAGACCAGCATTAGTTTGCGATGGACATCTGGTTTCATTCTGTAATCTGTGGACTATAACACTGTTGATGAAACACAGAAATTGGGTCGGGATTAAATACAACAGTCACCATGCGCACTTTCCTCCTTGGGAGTAATGTCTCAAACAGTCTACGCTTTGATCGTTCCTGGAAGACCAGTAGTAGTTTCCGGTGCACATCTGGTGGCATTCTGTAATGTGTGGACTATCAGAGTGTTAATGAAACACAGAAATTGCATCGGGATTGAATACAACAGTCACCATCCGCACTTTCTTTCATGGGAATAATGTCTCAAACAGCCTACGATTTGATCGTTCCCTGGAAGACCAGTAGTAGTTTCCGATGCACATCTGGAGGCATTCTGTAATCTGTGGACTATAAGACTGTTGATGAAACACAGAAATTGGATCGTGATTGAATACAACAGTCACCATGCGCACTTTCCTCCATGGGAGTAATATCTCAAACAGTCTACGCTTTGATCGTTCCCTGGAAGACCAGTAGTAGTTTCCGATGCACATCTGGAGGCATTCTGTAATCAGTGGACTATCAGACTCTTGATGAAACACAGAAATTCCATCGGGATTAAATACAACAGTCACCATGCGCACTTCCCTCCATGGGAGTAATGTCTCAAACTGTCTACGCTTTGATCGTTCCCTGTAAGACCAGAAGTAGTTTCCGATGCACAACTGGAGGCATTCTGTAATCTGTGGACTATCAGAGTGTTGATGAAACACAGAAATTGCATCGGGATTGAATACAACAGTCACCACGCGCACCTTCCTCCTCGGGAGTAATGTCTCAAACAGTCTACGCTTTGATCGTTCCCTGGAGGACCACTATTAGTTTCCGATGCACATCTGGTGGCATTCTGTAATCTGTGGACTATCAGTAAATCGATGAAACACAGAAATTGCATCGGGTTTGAATACAACAGTCACCATTCGCACTTATCTCCATGGGAGTAATGTCTCAAACAGTTTACGTTTTGATCGTTAACTGGAAGACCAGTAGTAGTTTCCGATGCACATCTGGTGGCATTCTGTAATCTGTGGACTATCATTGTGTTGATGAAACAGAGAAATTGCATCGGGATTGAATTCACCATGCGCACTTTCCTCCACCAGAGGATTGTCTCAAACAGTCTACGCTTTGATTGTTCTCTGGAAGACCAGTAGTAGTTTCCGATGCACATCTGGTGGCATTTTGTAATCTGTGGACTATCAGAGTGTTGATGAAACACAGAAATTGCATCGGGATTGAATACAAAAGTCACCATGCGCACTTTCCTCCACCGGAGTAATGTCGCAAACAGTCTACGCTTTGATCGTTCCCTGGAAGACCAGTAGTAGTTTCCGATGCACATCTGGTGGCATTCTGCTATCTGTGGATTATCAGAGTATTGATGAAACACAGAAATTGCATCGGCATTGAATACAACAGTCACCATGCGCACTTTCCTCCATGGGAGTAATGTCTCAAACAGTCTACGCTTTGATCGTTCCTGGAAGACCAGTAGTAGTTTCCGGTGCACATCTGGTGGCATTCTGTAGTCTTTGGACTATCAGACTGTTGATGAAACACAGATATTGCATCGGGATTAAATACAACAGTCACGATGCAGACTTTCCTTCATGGGAGTAATGTCTCAAACAGTCTACGGTTTGATCGTTCCCTGGAAGACCAGTAGTAGTTTCTGATGCACATCTGGAGGCATTCTGTAATCTGTGGACTATAAGACTGTTGATGAAACACAGAAATTGCATCGGGATTGAATACAACAGTCACCATGCGCACTTTCCTCCATGGGAGCAATGTCTCAAAGAGTTTAGGCTCTGATCGTTCCCTGGAAGACCAGTAGTAGTTTGCGATGCACATCTGGTGGCATTCTGTAATCTGTGGAGTATCAGAGTATTGATGAAACACAGAAATTGCATCGGGATTGAAATCACCATGCGCACCTTCCTCCACCGGAGTAATGTCTCAAACAGTCTACGCTTTGATTGTTCTCTGGAAGACCAGTAGTAGTTTCCAATGCACATCTGGTGGCATTTTGTAATCTGTGGACTATCCGAGTGTTGATGAAACACAGAAATTGCATCGGGATTGAATACAAAAGTCACCATACGCACTTTCCTCCTTGGGAGTAATGTCTCAAACAGTCTACGATTTGATCGTTCCTGGAAGACCAGTAGTAGTTTCCGGTGCACATCTGGTGGCATTCTGTAATGTGTGGACTATCAGAGTGTTAATGAAACACAGAAATTGCATCGGGATTGAATACAACAGTCACCAACCGCACTTTCTTCCATGGGAATAATGTCTCAAACAGCCTACGATTTGATCGTTCCCTGGAAGACCAGTAGTAGTTTCCGATGCACATCTGGAGGCATTCTGTAATCTGTGGACTATAAGACTGTTGATGAAACACAGAAATTGGATCGGGATTGTATACAACAGTCACCATGCGCACTTTCCTCCATGGGAGTAATGTCTCAAACAGTCTACGCTTTGATCGTACCCTGGAAGACCAGTAGTAGTTTCCGATGCACATCTGGAGGCATCCTGTAATCAGTGGACTATCAGACTGTTGATGAAACACAGAAATTCCATCGGGATTAAATACAACAGTCACCATGCGCACTTCACTCCATGGGAGTAATGTCTCAAACTGTCTACGCTTTGATCGTTCCCTGTAAGACCAGAAGTAGTTTCCGATGCACAACTGGAGGCATTCTGTAATCTGTGGACTATCAGAGTGTTGATGAAACACAGAAATTGCATCGGGATTGAATACAAAAGTCACCATACGCACTTTCCTCCATGGGAGTAATGTCTCAAACAGTCTACGCTTTGATCGTTCCCTCGAGGACCACTATTAGTTTCCGATGCACATATGGTGGCATTCTGTAATCTGTGGACTATCAGTGTGTCGATGAAACACAGAAATTGCATCGGGTTTGAATACAACAGTCACCTTTCGCACTTATCTCCATGGGAGTAATGTCTCAAACAGTTTACGTTTTGATCGTTAACTGGAAGACCAGTAGTAGTTTCCGATGCACATCTGGTGGCATTCTGTAATCTGTGGACTATCATTGTGTTGATGAAACAGAGAAATTGCATCGGGATTGAATTCACAATGCGCACTTTCCTCCACCAGAGGATTGTCTCAAACAGTCTACGCTTTGATTGTTCTCTGGAAGACCAGTAGTAGTTTCCGATGTACATCTGGTGGCATTCTGTAATCTTTGGACTATCAGAGTGTTGATGAAACACAGAAATTGCATCGGGATTGAATACAACAGTCACCATCCGCACTTTCCTCAATGTGAGTAATGTCTCAATCAATTTACTCTTGAAACGTTCCCTGGAAGGCCAGTAGTAGTTTCCGATGCACATCTGGTGGCATTCTGTAATCTGTGGACTATCAGAGTGTTGATGAAACACAGAAATTGCATCGGGATTGAATACAAAAGTCACCATGCGCACTTTCCTCCACCGGAGTAATGTCGCAAACAGTCTACGCTTTGATCGTTCCCTGGAAGACCAGTAGTAGTTTCCGATGCACATCTGGTGGCATTCTGTAATCTGTGGACTATCAGAGTATTGATGAAACACAGAAATTGCATCGGGATTGAATACAACAGTCGCCATGCGCACTTTCCTCCATGGGAATAGTGTCTCAAACAGTCTACGCTTTGATCGTTCCCTTCAAGACCAGTAGTAGTTTCCGATGCACATCTGGAGGCATTCTGTAATCTGTGGACTATCAGAGTGTTGATGAACCACAGAAATTGCATTGGGATTAAATACAACAGTCACCATGCGCACTTTCCTCCATGGCGAGCAATGTCTCAAAAAGACTATGCTATGATCGTTCCCTGGAAGACCAGTAGTAGTTTCCGATGCACATCTGGAGGCATTCTGTAATCTGTTGACCTTCAAAGTGTTGATTAAACACAGAAATTGCATCGGGATTGAATACAGAAGTCACCATGCGCACTTTCCTCCATGGGAGTAATGTCTCAAACAGTCTACGCTTTGATCGTTCCCTGGAAGACCAGTAGTAGTTTCCGATGCACATCTGGAGGCATTCTGTAATCTGTGGAGTATCAGACTGTTGATGAAACACAGAAATTGCATCGGGATTGAATACAACAGTTTCCATGGGCATTTTCCTCCATGGGGGTAATGTCTCAAACAGTCTATGATTTCATCGTTCCCTGGAAGACCTGTAGTAGTTCCCGATGCACATCTGGAGGCATTCTGTAATCTGTGGACTATCAGAGTGTTGATGAAACACAGAAATTGCATTGGGATGAATTCAACATGCGCACTTTCCTCCACTGGCGTAATGTCTCAAACAGTCTACGCTTTGATTGTTCTCTGGAAGACCAGTAGTAGTTTCCGATGCACATCTGGTAGCATTTTGTAATCTGTGGACTATCAGAGTGTTGATGAAACACAGATATTGCATCGGGATTGAATACAATAGTCACCATGCGCACTTTCCTCCACCAGAATAATGTCTCAAACAGTCTATATTTTGATCGTTCCCTGGAAGATCGGTAGTAGTTTCCGATGCACATCTGGTGGCATTCTGTAATCTATGGACTATCAGAGTGTTGATGAAACACAGAAATTGCATCGGGATTGAATACAACAGTCACCATGCGCACTTTCCTACAAGGGAGTAATGTCTCAAACAGTCTACGATTTGATCGTTCCTGGAAGACCAGTAGTAGTTTCCGATGCACATCTGGTGGCATTCTGTAATCTGTGGACTATCAGATTGTTGATGAAACACAGAAATTGCATCGGGATTGAATACAACAGTCACCATCCGCACTTTCCTCCATGGGAGTAATGTCTAAAACAGTCTACGCTTTGATCGTTCAGTGGAAGACCAGTAGGAGTTTCCGATGCACATCTGGAGGCATTCTGTAATCTGTGGACTATCAGACTGTTGACGAAACACAGAAATTCCAGCGGAATTGAATACAACAGTCACCATGCGCACTTTCAACCAAGGGAGTAATGTCTCCAACAGTCTACAATTTAACCGTTCCCTGGAAGACCAGAAGTATTTTCCGATGTAGAACTGGAGGCATTCTGTAATCTGTGGACTATCAGAGTGTCGATGAAACACAGGAATTGCATCGCGAATGAATACAACAGTCACCATGCGCACTTTCCTCCATGGGACTACTGTCTCAAGCAGTCTACGCTTTGATCGTTCCATGGAAGACCAGTATTAATTTCCGATGGACATCTGGTGGCATTCTGTAATCTGTGGACCATCAGAGTGTTGATGAAACACAGAAATTGCATCGGGATTGAATACAAAAGTCACCATACGCACTTTCCTCCATGGGAGTAATGTCTCAAACAGTCTACGTTTTGATCGTTCCCTGGAAGACCAGTAGTAGTTTCCGATGCACATCTGGTGGCATTCTGTAATCTGAGGACTATCAGAGTGTTGATGAAACACAGAAATTGCATCGGGATTCAATTCACCATGCGCACCTTCCTCCACCGGAGTAATGTCTCAAACAGTCTACGCTTTGATCGTTCCTGGAAGACCAGTAGTAGTTTCCGATGCACATCTGGTGGCATTCTGTAATCTGTGGACTATAAGACTGTTGATGAAACACAGAAATTGGATCGGGATTGAATACAACAGTCACCATGCGCACTTTCCTCCATGGGAGTAATGTCTCAAACAGTCTACGCTTTGATCGTTCCCTGGAAGACCAGTAGTAGTTTCCGATGCACATCTGGAGGCATTCTGTAATCTGTGGACTATCAGACTGTTGATGAAACACAGAAATTCCATCGGGATTAAATACAACAGTCACCATGCGCACTTCCCTCCATGGGAGTAATGTCTCAAACTGTCTACGCTTTGATCGTTCCCTGTAAGACCAGAAGTAGTTTCCGATGCACAACTGGAGGCATTCTGTAATCTGTGGACTATCAGAGTGTTGATGAAACACAGAAATTCGATCGGGATTGAATACAACAGTCTCCACGCTCACCTTCCTCCTCGGGAGTAATGTCTCAGACAGTCTACGCTTTGATCGTTCCCTGGAAGACCACTATTAGTTTCCGATGCACATATGGTGGCATTCTGTAATCTGTGGACTATCAGAGTGTCGATGAAACACAGAAATTGCATCGAGTTTGAATACAACAGTCACCATTCGCACTTATCTCCATGGGAGTAATGTCTCAAACAGTTTACGTTTTGATCGTTAACTGGAAGACCAGTAGTAGTTTCCGATGCACATCTGGTGGCATTCTGTAATCTGTGGACTATCATTGTGTTGTTGAAACAGAGAAATTGCATCGGGATTGAATTCACCATGCGCACTTTCCTCCACCAGAGGATTGTCTCAAACAGTCTACGCTTTGATTGTTCTCTGGAAGACCAGTAGTAGTTTCCGATGCACATCTGGTGGCATTCTGTAATCTTTGGACTATCAGAGTGTTGATGAAACACAGAAATTGCATCGGGATTGAATACAACAGTCACCATCCGCACTTTCCTCAATGTGAGTAATGTCTCAATCAATTTACTCTTTGATCGTTCCCTGGAAGGCCAGTAGTAGTTTCCGATGCACATCTGGTGGCATTCTGTAATCTGTGGACTATCAGAGTGTTGATGAAACACAGAAATTGCATTAGGATGAATTCAACATGCGCACTTTAATCCACCGGAGTAATTTCTCAAACGGTCTACGCTTTGATTGTTCTCTGGAAGACCAGTAGTAGTTTCCGATGCACATCTGGTGGCATTTTGTAATCTGTGGACTATCAGAGTGTTGATGAAACACAGAAATTGCTTCGGGATTGAATACAAAAGTCACCATGCGCACTTTCCTCCACCGGAGTAATGTCGCAAACAGTCTACGCTTTGATCGTTCCCTGGAAGACCAGTAGTAGTTTCCGATGCACATCTGGTGGCATTCGGTAATCTGTGGACTATCAGAGTATTGATGAAACACAGAAATTGCATCGGGATTGAATACAACAGTCGCCATGCGCACTTTCCTCCATGGGAATAGTGTCTCAAACAGTCTACGCTTTGATCGTTCCCTTCAAGACCAGTAGTAGTTTCCGATGCACATCTGGAGGCATTCTGTAATCTGTGGACTATCAGAGTGTTGATGAACCACAGAAATTGCATTGGGATTAAATACAACAGTCACCATGCGCACTTTCCTCCATGGCGAGCAATGTCTCAAACAGACTACGCTATGATCGTTCCCTGGAAGACCAGTAGTAGTTTCCGATGCACATCTGGAGGCATTCTGTAATCTGTTGACATTCAAAGTGTTGATTAAACACAGAAATTGCATCGGGATTGAATACAGCAGTCACCATGCGCACTTTCCTCCATGGGAGTAATGTCTCAAACAGTCTACGCTTTGATCGTTCCCTGGAAGACCAGTAGTAGTTTCCGATGCACATCTGGAGGCATTCTGTAATCTGTGGAGTATCAGACTGTTGATGAAACACAGAAATTGCATCGGGATTGAATACAACAGTCACCATGGGCATTTTCCTCCATGGGGGTAGTGTCTCAAACAGTCTATGCTTTCATCGTTCCCTGGAAGACCTGTAGTAGTTCCCGATGCACATCTGGAGGCATTCTGTAATCTGTGGACTATCAGAGTGTTGATGAAACACAGAAATTGCATTGGGATGAATTCAACATGCGCACTTTCCTCCACTGGCGTAATGTCTCAAACAGTCTACGCTTTGATTGTTCTCTGGAAGACCAGTAGTAGTTTCCGATGCACATCTGGTAGCATTTTGTAATCTGTGGACTATCAGAGTGTTGATGAAATACAGAAATTGCATCGGGATTGAATACAATAGTCACCATGCGCACTTTCCTCCACCAGAGTAATGTCTCAAACAGTCTATACTTTGATCGTTCCCTGGAAGATCGGTAGTAGTTTCCGATGCACATCTGGTGGCATTCTGTAATCTATGGACTATCAGAGTGTTGATAAAACACAGAAATTGCATAGGGATTGAATACAACAGTCACCATGCGCACTTTCCTCCATGGGAGTAATGTCTCAAACAGTCTACGATTTGATCGTTCCTGGAAGACCAGTAGTAGTTTCCGATGCACATCTGGTGGCATTCTGTAATCTGTGGACTATCAGATTGTTGATGAAACACAGAAATTGCATCGGGATTGAATACAACAGTCACCATCCGCACTTTCCTCCATGGGAGTAATGTCTGAAACAGTCTACGCTTTGATCGTTCAGTGGAAGACCAGTAGGAGTTTCCGATGCACATCTGGTGGCATTCTGTAATCTGTGGTCTATCAGAGTGTTGATGAAACACAGATAATGCTTCGGGGGTAAATACAACAGTCACCATGCGCACTTTCCTCCATGGGAGTAATGTCTCAAACAGTCTACGATTTGATCGTTCCCTGGAAGACCACTAGTAGTTTCCGATGCACATCTGGAGGCATTCTGTAATCTGTGGACTATAAGACTGTTGATGAAACACAGAAATTGCATCGGGATGGAATACAACAGTCACCATGCGCACTTTCCTCCATGGGAGTGATGTCTCAAACAGTCTACGCTTTGATCGTTCACAGGAAGACCAGTAGTAGTTTCCGATGCACATCTGGAGGCATTCTGTAATCTGTGGACTATCAGACTGTTGACGAAACACAGAAATTCCAGCGGAATTGAATACAACAGTCACCATGCGCACTTTCCTCCAAGGGAGTAATGTCTCCAACAGTCAACAATTTAACCGTTCCCTGGAAGACCAGAAGTATTTTCCGATGTACAACTGGAGGCATTCTGTAATCTGTGGACTATCAGAGTGTCGATGAAACACAGGAATTGCATCGCGAATGAATACAACAGTCACCATGCGCACTTTAGTCCATGGGACTATTGTCTCAAACAGTCTACGCTTTGATCGTTCCATGGAAGACCAGTATTAATTTCCGATGGACATCTGGTGGCATTCTGTAATCTGTGGACCATCAGAGTGTTGATGAAACACAGAAATTGCATCGGGATTGAATACAACAGTCACCACGCGCACTTTCCTCCAGAGGAGTAATGTCTCAAACAGTCTACGCTTTGATCGTTCCCTGGAAGACCACTAGTAGTTTCCGATGCACATCTGGTGGCATTCTGTAATCTGTGGACTATCAGAGTGTTGATGAAACACAGAAATTGCATCGGGATTGAATACAACAGTCACCATTTGCACATTCTTATATGGGAGTAATGTCTCAAATAGTCCACGCTTTGATCGTTCCCTGGCAGACCAGTAGTAGTTTCCGATGCACAGCTGGTGGCATTCTGTAATCTGTGGACTATCAGGGTATTGATGAAACATAGAAATTGCATCGGGATTGAATACTACAGTCACCATGCGCACTTCCCTCCACGGGAATAATGTCTCAAACAGTCTACGATTTGATCGTTCCCTGGAAGACCAATAGTAGTTTCCGATGCACATCTGGGGGCATTCTGTAATGTGTGGACTATAAGACTGTTGATGAAACACAGAAATTGCATCGGGATTGAATACAACAGTCACCATGCGCACTTTCCTCCATGGGAGCTATGTCTCAAAGAGTTTAGGGTCCGATCGTTCCCTGGAAGACCAGTAGTAGTTTCCGATGCGCATCTGGATTCATTCTGTAATCTGTGCACTATCAGAGTGTTGATGAAACACAGAAATTGCATCGGGATTGAATACAACAGTAACCATGCGCACTAACCTCCATGGGAGTAATGTCTCAAACAGTCTACGATTTGATCGTTCCCTGGAAGACCAGTAGTAGTTTCCGATGCACATCTGGTGGCATTCTGTAATCTGTGGACTATCAGAGTGTTGATGAAACACAGAAATTGCATCGGGATTGAATACAACAGTCACCATCCGCACTTTCCTCCATGGGAATAATGTCTCAAACAATTTACGCTTTGATTGTTCCCTGGAAGACCAGTAGTAGCTTCCGATGCACATCTGGTGGCATTCTGTAATCTGTGGACTATCAGAGTGTTGATGAAACACAGGAATTGCATCGGGATTGAATTCACCATGCGCACCTTCCTCCACCGGAGTAATGTCTCAAACAGTCTACGCTTTGATTGTTCTCTGGAAGACCAGTAGCAGTTTCCGATGCACATCTGGTGGCATTTTGTAATCTGTGGACTATCAGATAGTTGATGAAACACAGAAATTGCATCGGGATTGAATACAATAGTCACCATGTGCACTTTCCTCCACCGGAGTAATATCTCAAACAGTCTACCCTTCGATCGTTCCCTGGAAGACCAGTAGTAGTTTCCGATGCACATCTGGTGGCATTCGGTAATCTGTGGACTATCAGAGTGTTGATGAAACACAGAAATTGCATCGGCATTAAATACAACAGTCACCATGCGCACTTTCCTCCATGGGAGTAATGTCTCAAACAGTATACGATTAGGTCGTTCCCTGGAAGACCAGAAGTAGTTTCCGATGCACAACTGGAGGCATTCTGTAATCTGTGGACTATCAGAGTGTTGATGAAACACAGAAATTGCATCGGGATTGAATACAACAGTCACCACGCGCACCTTCCTCCTCGGGAGTAATGTCTCAAACAGTCTACGCTTTGATCGTTCCCTGGAAGACCAGTATTAGTTTCCGATGCACATCTGGTGGCATTCTGTAATCTGTGGACTATCAGAGTGTCGATGAAACACAGAAATTGCATCGGGTTTGAATATAACAGTCACCATTCGCACTTTCCTCCATGGGAGTAATGTCTCAAGCAGTCCACGCTTTGATCGTTCCCTGGAAGACCAGTAGTAGTTTCCGATGCACATCTGTTGGCATTCTGTAATCTGTGGACTATCAGAGTATTGATGAAACACAAAAAATTGCATCGGGATTGAATACAACAGTCACCATGCGCACTTTCCTCAATGTGAGTAATGTCTCAAACAATTTACGTTTTGATCGTTCCCTGGAAGACCAGTAGTAGTTTCCGATGCACATCTGGTGGCATTCTGTAATCTGTAGACTATCATTGTGTTGATGAAACAGAAGAATTGCATCGGGATTGAATTCACCATTCGCACTTTCCTCCACCAGAGGATTGTCTCAAACAGTCTACGCTTTGATTGTTCTCTGGAAGACCAGTAGTAGTTTCCAATGCACATCTTTTGGCATTCTGTAATCTTTGGACTATCAGAGTGTTGATGAAACACAGAAATTGCATCGGGATTGAATACAACAGTCACCATCCGCACTTTCCTCAATGTGAGTAATGTCTCAATCAATTTACGCTTTGATCGTTCCCTGGAAGACCAGTAGTAGTTTCCGATGCACATCTGGTGGCATTCTGTAATCTGTGGACTATCAGAGTGTTGATGAAACACAGAAATTGCATTGGGATGAATTCACCATGCGCACTTTCCCCCACCGGAGTAATGTCTCAAACAGTCTACGCTTTGATTGTTCTCTGGAAGACCAGTAGTAGTTTCCGATGCACATCTGGTGGCATTTTGTAATCTGTGGACTATCAGAGTGTTGGTGAAACACAGAAATTGCATCGGGATTGAATACAACAGTCACCATGCGCACTTTCCTCCATCGGAGTAATGTCGCAAACAGTCTACGCTTTGATCGTTCCCTGGAAGACCAGTAGTAGTTTCCGATGCACATCTGGTAGCATTCTGTAATCTGTGGACTATCAGAGTGTTGATGAAACACAGATATTGCATCGGGATTGAATACAACAGTCACCATGCGCACTTTCCTCCATGGGAGTAGTGTCTCAAACAGTCTACGCTTTGATCGTTCATTTCAAGACCAGTGGTAGTTTCCGATGCACATCTGGAGGCATTCTGTAATCTGTGGATTATCAGAGTGTTGATGAACCACAGAAATTGCATTGGGATTAAATACAACAGTCACCATGCGCACTTTCCTCCATGGCGAGCAATGTCTCAAACAGACTACGCTTTGATCGTTCCCTGGAAGACCAGTAGTAGTTTCCGATGCACATCTGGAGGCGTTCTGTAATCTGTGGTCTATCAGAGTGTTGATGAAACACAGATAATGCTTCGGGATGGAATACAACAGTCACCATGCGCACTTTCCTCCATGGGAGTGATGTCTCAAACAGTCTACGCTTTGATCGTTCCCTGGAAGACCAGTAGTAGTTCCCGATGCACATCTGGAGGCATTCTGTAATCTGTTGACCTTCAAAGTGTTGATTAAACACAGAAATTGCACCGGGATTGAATACAGCAGTCACCATGCGCACTTTCCTCCATGGGAGTAATGTCTCAAACAGTCTACGCTTTGATCGTTCCCTGGAAGACCAGTAGTAGTTTCCGATGCACATCTGGAGGCATTCTGTAATCTGTGGAGTATCAGACTGTTGATGAAACACAGAAATTGCATCGGGATTGAATACAACAGTCACCATGGGCACTTTCCTCCATGGGGGTAATGTCTCAAACAGTCTATGCTTTGATCGCTCCCTGGAAGACCTGTAGTAGTTCCCGATGCACATCTGGAGGCATTCTGTAATCTGTGGACTATCAGAGTGTTGATGAAACACAGAAATTGCATTGGCTTGAATTCAACATGCGCACTTTCCTCCACTGGCGTAATGTCTCAAACAGTCTACGCTTTGATTGTTCTCTGGAAGACCAGTAGTAGTTTCCGATGCACATCTTGTAGCATTTTGTAATCTGTGGACTATCAGAGTGTTGATGAAACACAGAAATTGCATCGGGATTGAATACAATAGTCACCATGCGCACTTTCCTCCACCAGAGTAATGTCTCAAACAGTCTACACTTTGATCGTTCCCTGGAAGATCGGTAGTAGTTTCCGATGCACATCTGGTGGCATTCTGTAATCTATGGACTATCAGAGTGTTGATGAAACACAGAAGTTGCATCGGGATTGAATACAACAGTCACCATGCGCACTTTCCTCCATGGGAGTAATGTCTCAAACAGTCTACGATTTGATCGTTCCTGGAAGACCAGTAGTAGTTTCCGATGCACATCTGGTGGCATTCTGTAATCTGTGGACTATCAGATTGTTGATGAACCACAGAAATTGCATCGGGATTGAATACAACAGTCACCATCCGCACTTTCCTCCATGGGAGTAATGTCTGAAACAGTCTACGCTTTGATCGTTCAGTGGAAGACCAGTAGGAGTTTCCGATGCACATCTGGTGGCATTCTGTAATCTGTGGTCTATCGGAGTGTTGATGAAACACAGATAATGCTTCGGGGTTAAATACAACAGTCACCATGCGCACTTTCCTCCATGGGAGTAATGTCTCAAACAGTCTACGATTTGATCGTTCCTGGAAGACCAGTAGTAGTTTCCGATGCACATCTGGTGGCATTCTGTAATCTGTGGACTATCAGATTGTTGATGAACCACAGAAATTGCATCGGGATTGAATACAACAGTCACCATCCGCACTTTCCTCCATGGGAGTAATGTCTGAAACAGTCTACGCTTTGATCGTTCAGTGGAAGACCAGTAGGAGTTTCCGATGCACATCTGGTGGCATTCTGTAATCTGTGGTCTATCGGAGTGTTGATGAAACACAGATAATGCTTCGGGGTTAAATACAACAGTCACCATGCGCACTTTCCTCCATGGGAGTGATGTCTCAAACAGTCTACGCTTTGATCTTTCACAGGAAGACCTGTAGTAGTTTCCGATGCACATCTGGAGGCATTCTGTAATCTGTGGACTATCAGACTGTTGACGAAACACAGAAATTCCAGCGGAATTGAATACAACAGTCACCATGCGCACTTTCCTCCAAGGGAGTAATGTCTCCAACAGTCTACAATTTAACCGTTCCCTGGAAGACCAGAAGTATTTTCCGATGTACAACTGGAGGCATTCTGTAATCTGTGGACTATCAGAGTGTCGATGAAACACAGGAATTGCATCGCGAATGAATACAACAGTCACCACGCGCACTTTCCTCCACAGGAGTAATGTCTCAAACAGTCTACGCTTTGATCGTTCCCTGGAAGACCACTAGTAGTTTCCGATGCACATCTGGTGGCATTCTGTAATCTGTGGACTATCAGAGTGTTGATGAAACACAGAAATTGCATCGGGATTGAATACAACAGTCACCATTTGCACTTTCTTATATGGGAGTAATTTCTCTAATAGTCCACGCTTTGATCGTTCCCTGGCAGACCAGTATTAGTTTGCGATGGACATCTGGTTTCATTCTGTAATCTGTGGACCATCAGAGTGTTGATGAAACACAGAAATTGCTTCGGGATTGAATACAACAGTAACCATGCGCACTTTCCTCCATGGGAGTAATGTCTCAAACAGTCTACGATTTGATCGTTCCCTGGAAGACCAGTAGTAGTTTCCGATGCAAATCTGGTGGCATTCTGCACTCTGTGGACCATCAGAGTGTTGATGAAACACAGAAATTGCATCGGGATTGAATACAACAGTCACCATCCGCACTTTCCTCCATGGGAGTAATGTCTTAAACAATTTACTCTTTGATCGTTCCCTGGAAGACCAGTAGTAGTTTCCGATGCACATCTGGTGGCATTCTGTAATCTGTGGACTATCAGAGTGTTGATGAATCACAGAAATTGCATCGGGATTGAATACAACAGTCACCATGTGCACTTTCCTCCACCGGAGTAATATCTCAAACAGTCTACCCTTCGATCGTTCCCTGGAAGACCAGTAGTAGTTTCCGATGCACATCTGGTGGCATTCGGTAATCTGTGGACTATCAGAGTGTTGATAAAACACAGAAATTGCATCGGCATTAGATACAACAGTCACCATGAGCACTTTCCTCCATGGGAGTAATGTCTCAAACAGTCTACGATTAGATCGTTCCCTGGAAGACCAGAAGTACTTTCCGATGCACAACTGGAAGCATTCTGTAATCTGTGGACTATCAGAGTATTGATGAAACATAGAAATTGCATCGGGATTGAATACAACAGTCACCATGCGCACTTCCCTCCACGGGAATAATGTCTCAAACAGTCTACGATTTGATCGTTCCGTGGAAGACCAGTAGTAGTTTCCGATGCACATCTGGGGGCATTCTGTAATGTGTGGACTATAAGACTGTTGATGAAACACAGAAATTGCATCGGGATTGAATACAACAGTCACCATGCGCACTTTCCTCCATGGGAGCAATGTCTCAAAGAGTTTAGGGTCCGATCGTTCCCTGGAAGACCAGTAGTAGTTTCCGATGCGCATCTGGATTCATTCTGTAATCTGTGCACTATCAGAGTGTTGATGAAACACAGAAATTGCATCGGGATTGAATACAACAGTAACCATGCGCACTTACCTCCATGGGAGTAATGTCTCAAACAGTCTACGATTTGATCGTTCCCCGGAAGACAAGTAGTAGTTTCCGATGCACATCTGGTGGCATTCTGTAATCTGTGGACTATCAGAGTGTTGATGAAACACAGAAATTGCATCGGGATTGAATACAACAGTCACCATCCGCACTTTCCTCCATGGGAATAATGTCTCAAACAATTTACGCTTTGATTGTTCCCTGGAAGACCAGTAGTAGTTTCCGATGCACATCTGGTGGCATTCTGTAATCTGTGGACTATCAGAGTGTTGATGAAACACAGGAATTGCATTGGGATTGAATTCACCATGCGCACCTTCCTCCACCGGAGTAATGTCTCAAACAGTCTACGCTTTGATTGTTCTCTGGAAGACCAGTAGCAGTTTCCGATGCACATCTGGTGGCATTTTGTAATCTGTGGACTATCAGATAGTTGATGAAACACAGAAATTGCATCGGGATTGAATACAATAGTCACCATGTGCACTTTCCTCCACCGGAGTAATATCTCAAACAGTCTACCCTTCGATCGTTCCCTGGAAGACCAGTAGTAGTTTCCGATGCACATCTGGTGGCATTCGGTAATCTGTGGACTATCAGAGTGTTGATGAAACACAGAAATTGCATCGGCATTAAATACAACAGTCACCATGCGCACTTTCCTCCATGGGAGTAATGTCTCAAACAGTCTACGATTAGGTCGTTCCCTGGAAGACCAGAAGTAGTTTCCGATGCACAACTGGGGGCATTCTGTAATCTGTGGACTATCAGAGTGTTGATGAAACACAGAAATTGCATCGGGATTGAATACAAAAGTCACCAAACGCACTTTCCTCCATGGGAGTAATGTCTCAAACAGTCTACGCTTTGATCGTTCCCTGGAAGACCAGAATTAGTTTGCGATGGACATCTGGTTTCATTCTGTAATCTGTGGACCATCAGAGTGTTGATGAAACACAGAAATTGCATCGGGATTGAATACAACAGTCACCACGCGCACTTTCCTCCTAGGGAGTAATGTCTCAAACAGTCTACGCTTTGATCGTTCCCTGGAAGACCACTATTAGTTTCCGATGCACATCTGGTGGCATTCTGTAATCTGTAGACTATCATTGTGTTGATGAAACAGAAGAATTGCATCGGGATTGAATTCACCATTCGCACTTTCCTCCACCAGAGGATTGTCTCAAACAGTCTACGCTTTGATTGTTCTCTGGAAGACCAGTAGTAGTTTCCAATGCACATCTGTTGGCATTCTGTAATCTTTGGACTATCAGAGTGTTGATGAAACACAGAAATTGCATCGGGATTGAATACAACAGTCACCATCCGCACTTTCCTCAATGTGAGTAATGTCTCAATCAAATTACGCTTTGATCGTTCCCTGGAAGACCAGTAGTAGTTTCCGATGCACATCTGGTGGCATTCTGTAATCTGTGGACTATCAGAGTGTTGATGAAACACAGAAATTGCATTGGGATGAATTCACCATGCGCACTTTCCTCCACCGGAGTAATGTCTCAAACAGTCTACGCTTTGATTGTTCTCTGGAAGACCAGTAGTAGTTTCCGATGCACATCTGGTGGCATTTTGTAATCTGTGGACTATCAGAGTGTTGGTGAAACACAGAAATTGCATCGGGATTGAATACAACAGTCACCATGCGCACTTTCCTCCACCGGAGTAATGTCGCAAACAGTCTACGCTTTGATCGTTCCCTGGAAGACCAGTAGTAGTTTCCGATGCACATCTGGTAGCCTTCTGTAATCTGTGGACTATCAGAGTGTTGATGAAACACAGATAATTCTTCGGGATGGAATACAACAGTCACCATGCGCACTTTCCTCCATGGGAGTGATGTCTCAAACAGTCTACGCTTTGATCGTTCCCTGGAAGACCAGTAGTAGTTTCCGATGCACATCTGGAGGCATTCTGTAATCTGTTGACCTTCAAAGTGTTGATTAAACACAGAAATTGCATCGGGATTGAATACAGCAGTCACCATGCGCACTTTCCTCCATGGGAGTAATGTCTCAAACAGTCTACGCTTTGATCGTTCCCTGGAAGACCAGTAGTAGTTTCCGATGCACATCTGGAGGCATTCTGTAATCTGTGGAGTATCAGACTGTTGATGAAACACAGAAATTGCATCGGGATTGAATACAACAGTCACCATGGGCACTTTCCTCCATGGGGGTAATGTCTCAAACAGTCTATGCTTTGATCGCTCCCTGGAAGACCTGTAGTAGTTCCCGATGCACATCTGGAGGCATTCTGTAATCTGTGGACTATCAGAGTTTTGATGAAACACAGAAATTGCATTGGGATGAATTCAACATGCGCACTTTCCTCCACTGGCGTAATGTCTCAAACAGTCTACGCTTTGATTGTTCTCTGGAAGACCAGTAGTAGTTTCCGATGCACATCTGGTAGCATTTTGTAATCTGTGGACTATCAGAGTGTTGATGAAACACAGAAATTGCATCGGGATTGAATACAATAGTCACCATGCGCACTTTCCTCCACCAGAGTAATGTCTCAAACAGTCTACACTTTGATCGTTCCCTGGAAGATCGGTAGTAGTTTCCGATGCACATCTGGTGGCATTCTGTAATCTATGGACTATCAGAGTGTTGATGAAACACAGAAGTTGCATCGGGATTGAATACAACAGTCACCATGCGCACTTTCCTCCATGGGAGTAATGTCTCAAACAGTCTACGATTTGATCGTTCCTGGAAGACCAGTAGTAGTTTCCGATGCACATCTGGTGGCATTCTGTAATCTGTGGACTATCAGATTGTTGATGAACCACAGAAATTGCATCGGGATTGAATACAACAGTCACCATCCGCACTTACCTCCATGGGAGTAATGTCTGAAACAGTCTACGCTTTGATCGTTCAGTGGAAGACCAGTAGGAGATTCCGATGCACATCTGGTGGCATTCTGTAATCTGTGGTCTATCAGAGTGTTGATGAAACACAGATAATGCTTCGGGGTTAAATACAACAGTCACATTGCGCACTTTCCTCCATGGGAGTAATGTCTCAAACAGTCTACGATTTGATCGATCCATGGAAGACCAGTAATAGTTTCCGATGCACATCTGGAGGCATTCTGTAATCTGTGGACTATAAGACTGTTGATGAAACACAGAAATTGCATCGGGATGGAATACAACAGTCACCATGCGCACTTTCCTCCATGGGAGTGATGTCTCAAACAGTCTACGCTTTGATCGTTCACAGGAAGACCAGTAGTAGTTTCCGATGCACATCTGGAGGCATTCTGTAATCTGTGGACTATCAGACTGTTGACGAAACACAGAAATTCCAGCGGAATTGAATACAACAGTCACCATGCGCACTTTCCTCCTAGGGAGTAATGTCTCCAACAGTCTACAATTTAACCGTTCCCTGGAAGACCAGAAGTATTTTCCGATGTACAACTGGAGGCATTCTGTAATCTGTGGACTATCAGAGTGTCGATGAAACACAGGAATTGCATCGCGAATGAATACAACAGTCACCATGCGCACTTTCCTCCATGGGACTATTGTCTCAAACAGTCTACGCTTTGATCGTTCCATGGAAGACCAGTATTAATTTCCGATGGACATCTGGTGGCATTCTGTAATCTGTGGACCATCAGAGTGTTGATGAAACACAGATATTGCATCGGGATTGAATACAACAGTCACCACGCGCACTTTCCTCCACAGGAGTAATGTCTCAAACAGTCTACGCTTTGATCATTCCCTGGAAGACCACTAGTAGTTTCCGATGCACATCTGGTGACATTCTGCAATCTGTGGACCATCAGAGTGTTGATGAAACACAGAAATTGCTTCGGGATTGAATACAACAGTAACCATGCGCACTTTCCTCCATGGGAGTAATGTCTCAAACAGTCTACGATTTGATCGTTCCCTGGAAGACCAGTAGTAGTTTCCGATGCAAATCTGGTGATATTCTGCAATCTGTGGACCATCAGAGTGTTGATGAAACACAGAAATTGCATCGGGATTGAATACAACAGTCACCATCCGCACTTTCCTCCATGGGAATAATGTCTCAAACAATTTACTCTTTGATCGTTCCCTGGAAGACCAGTAGTAGTTTCCGATGCACATCTGGTGGCATTCTGTAATCTGTGGACTATCAGAGTGTTGATGAATCACAGAAATTGCATCGGGATTGAATACAACAGTCACCATGTGCACTTTCCTCCACCGGAGTAATATCTCAAACAGTCTACCCTTCGATCGTTCCCTGGAAGACCAGTAGTAGTTTCCGATGCACATCTGGTGGCATTCAGTAATCTGTGGACTATCAGAGTGTTGATAAAACACAGAAATTGCATCGGCATTAAATACAACAGTCACCATGCGCACTTTCCTCCATGGGAGTAATGTCTCAAACAGTCTACGCTTTGATCGTTCTCTGGAAGACCAGTATTAGTATGCGATGGACATCTGGTTTCATTCTCTAATCTATGGACCATCAGAGTGTTGATGAAACACAGAAATTGCTTCGGTATTGAATACAACAGTCACCACGCGCACCTTCCTGCTCGGGAGTAATGTCTCAAACAGTCTACGCTTTGATCGTTCCCTGGAAGACCACTATTAGTTTCCGTTGCACATCTGGTGGCATTCTGTAATCTGTGGACTATCAGAGTGTCGATGAAACACAGAAATTGCATCGGGTTTGAATACAACAGTCACCATTCGCACTTTCCTCCATGGGAGTAATGTCTCAAGCAGTCCACGCTTTGATCGTTCCCTGGAAGACCAGTAGTAGTTTCCGATGCACATCTGGTGGCATTCTGTAATCTGTGGACTATCAGGGTATTGATGAAACACAAAAAATGGCATCGGGATTGAATACAACAGTCACCATGCGCACTTTCCTCAATGAGAGTAATGTCTCAAACAATTTACGCTTTGATCGTTCCCTGGAAGACCAGTAGTAGTTTCCGATGCACATCTGGTGGCATTCTGTAATCTGTAGACTATCAGAGTGTTGATGAAACACAGAAATTGCATCGGGATTGAGTACAACATTCACCATACGCACTTTCCTCCACTGGAGTAATGTCGCAAACAGTCTACACTTTGATCGTTCCCTGGAAGACCAGTAGTAGTTTCCGATGCACATCTGGTAGCATTCTGTAATCTGTGGACTATCAGAGTGTAGATGAAACACAGAAATTGCATCGGGATTGAATACAACAGTCGCCATGCGCACTTTCCTCCATGGGAGTAGTGTCTCAAACAGTCTACGCTTTGATCGTTCATTTCAAGACCAGTAGTAGTTTCCGATGCACATCTGGAGGCATTCTGTAATCTGTGGATTATCAGAGTGTTGATGAAACACAGAAATTGCATCGGGATTGAATACAACAGTCACCATTCGCACTTTCTTAAATGGGAGTAATATCTCAAATAGTCCACGCTTTGATCGTTCCCTGGCAGACCAGTAGTAGTTTCCGATGCACAGCTGGTGGCATTGTGTAATCTGTGGACTATCAGAGTATTGATGAAACACAGAAATTGCATCGGGATTGAATACAACAGTCACCATGAGCACTTTCCTCAATGTGAGTAATGTCTCAAACAATTTACGATTTGATCGTTCCCTGGAAGACCAGTAGTAGTTTCTGATGCACATCTCGTGGCATTCTGTAATCTGTGGACTATCAGAGTGTTGATTAAACACATAAATTGCATCGGGATTGAATTCACAATGCGCACTTTCCTCCAGCGGAGTAATGTCTCAAACAGTCTACGCTTTGATTGTTCTCTGGAAGACCAGTAGTAGTTTCCGATGCACATCTGGTGGCATTTTGTAATCTGTGGACTATCAGAGAGTTGATGAAACACAGAAATTGCATCGGGATTGAATACAACAGTCACCATGTGCACTTTCCTCTACCGGAGTAATATCTCAAACAGTCTACCTTTCGATCGTTCCCTGGAAGACCAGTAGTAGTTTCCGGTGCACATCTGGTGGCGTTCTGTAATCTGTGGACTATCAGAGTGTTAATGAAACACAGAAATTGCATCGGGATTGAATACAACAGTCAACATCCGCACTTTCCTCCGTGGGAGTAATGTCTCAAACAGTCTACGATTTGATCGTTCCTGGAAGACCAGTAGTAGTTTCCGATGCACATCTGGAGTCATTCTGTAATCCGTGTAATCCGTGGACTATAAGACTGTTGATGAAACACAGAAATTGCATCGGGATTGAATACAACAGTCACCATGCGCACTTTTCTCAATATGAGTAATGTCTCAAACAATTTACGTTATGATCGTTCCCTGGAAGACCATTAGTAGTTTCCGGTGCACATCTGGTGGCATTCTGTAATCTGTGGACTATCATTGTTTTGATGAAACACAGAAATTGCATCGGGATTGAATTCACCATGCGCACTTTCCTCCTCCAGAGGATTGTCTCAAACAGTCTACGCTTTGATTGTTCTCTGGAAGACCGGTAGTAGTTTCCGATGCACATCTGGTGGCATTCAGTAATCTTTGGACTATCAGAGTGTTGATGAAACACAGAAATTGCATTGGGATTGAATACAACAGTCACCATCCGCACTTTCCTCAATGTGAGTAATGTCTCAAACAATTTACGCTTTGATCGTTCCCTGGAAGACCAGTAGTAGTTTCCGATGCAAATGTGGTGGCATTCTGAAATCTGTGGACTATCAGAGTGTTGATGAAACACAGAAATTGCATCGAGACTGAATACAACAGTAACCATCCTCACTTTCCTCCATGGGAGTAATGTCCCAAACAGTCTACGATTTGATCGTTCCTTGGAAGACCAGTAGTAGTTTCCGATGCACATCTGGAGGCATTCTGTAATCTGGGGACTATCAGACTGTTGATGAAACACAGAAATTCCATCGGGATTGAATACAACAATCACCATCCGCACTTTCCTCAATGTGAGTAATGTCTAAAACAATTTACGCTTTGATCGTTCCCTGGAAGACCAGTAGTAGTTTCCGATGCAAATGTGGTGGCATTCTGAAATCTGTGGACTATCAGAGTGTTGATGAAACACAGAAATTGCATCGAGACTGAATACAACAGTCACCATCCTCACTTTCCTCCATGGGAGTAATGGCTCAAACAGTCTACGCTTTGATCGTTCCCTGGAAGACCAGTATTAGTTTGCGATGGACATCTGGTAGCATTCTGTAATCTGTGGACCTTTAAAGTGTTGATGAAACACAGAAATTCCATCGGGATTGAATACAACAAACACCACGCGCACCTTCCTCCTCGGCAGTTATTACTGAAACTGTCTACGCTTTGATCGTTCCCTGGAAGACCACTATTAGTTTCCGATGCACATCTGGTGGCATTCTGTAATCTGTGGACTATCAGAGTGTTGATGAAACACAGAAATTGCATCGGGTTTGAATACAACAGTCACCATTCGCACTTTCCTACATGGGAGTAATGTCTCAAACAGTCCACGCTTTGATCGTTCCCTGGAAGACCAGTAGTAGTTTCCGATGCACATCTGGTGGCATTCTGTAATCTGTGGACTATCAGAGTATTGATGAAACACAGAAATTGCATCGGGATTGAATACAACAGTCACCATGCGCACTTTCCTCAATGTGAGTAATGTCTCAAACAATTTACGCTTTGATCGTTCCCTGGAAGACCAGTAGTAGTTTCCGATGCACATATGGAGGCATTCTGTAATCTGTGGACTATAAGGCTGTTGATGAAACACAGAAATTGCATCGGGATTGAATACCACAGTCACCACGCGCACTTTCCTCCACGGGAGTAATGTCTCAAACAGTCTACGCTTTGATCGTTCCCTGGAAGACCACTAGTAGTTTCCGATGCACATCTGGTGGCATTCTGTAATCTGTGGACTATCAGAGTGTTGATGAAACACAGAAATTCAATCGGGATTGAATACAACAATCACCATTCGCACTTTCTTATATGGGAGTAATGTCTCAAATATTCCACGCTTTGATCGTTCCCTGGCAGACCAATAGTAGTTTCCGATGCACATCTGGAGGCATTCTGTAATCTGTGCACTATCAGAGTGTTGATGAAATACAGAAATTGCATCGGGATTGAATACAACAGTCACCATGCGCACTTTCCTCCGTGGGAGTAATGTCTCAAACAGTCTACGATTTGATCGTTCCCTGGAAGACCAGTAGTAGTTTCCGATGCACATCTGGTGGCATTCTGTAACCTGTGGACTATCAGAGTGTTGATGAAACACAGAAATTGCATCGGGATTGAATACAACAGTCATCATCCGCACTTTCCTCCATGGGAGAAATGTCTCAAACAATTTACGCTTTGATAGTTCCCTGGAAGACCAGTAGTAGTTTCCGATGCACATCTGGTGGCATTCTTTAATCTGTGGACCATCAGAGTGTTGATGAACCACAGAAATTGCATCGGGATTGAATTCACCATGCGCACCTTCCTCCACCGGAGTAATGTCTCAAACAGTCTACGCTTTGATTGTTCTCTGGAAGACAAGTAGTAGTTTCCGATGCACATCTGGTGGCATTTTGTAATCTGTGGACTATCAGAGTGTTGATGAAACACAGAAATTGCATTGGGATTGAATACAACAGTCACCTCGCGCACCTTCCTCCTCGGGAGGAATGTCTCAAACAGTCTACGCTTTGATCGTTCCCTGGAAGACCGGTATAAGTTTGCGATGGACATCTGGTGGCATTCTGTAATCTGTGGACTATCAGAGTGTTGATGAAACACAGAAATTGCATCGGGATTGAATACAACAGTCACCATTCGCACTTTCTCATATGGGAGTAATGTCTCAAATATTCCACGCTTTGATCGTTCCCTGGCAGACCAATAGTAGTTTCCGATGCACATCTGGTGGCATTCTGTAATCTGTGGACTATCAGAGTATTGATGAAACACAGATATTGCATCGGCATTGAATATAACAGTCACCATGCGCACTTTCCTCCATGGGAGTAATGTCTCAAACAGTCTACGCTTTGATCGTTCCTGGAAGACCAGTAGTAGTTTCCGGTGCACATCTGGTGGCAATCTGTAATCTGTGGACTATGAGAGTGTTGATGAAACACAGAAATTGCATCGGGATTGAATACAACAGTCACCAAGCGCACTTTCCTCCACGGGAATATTGTCTCAAACAGTCTACGCATTGATCGTTCCTGGAAGACCAGTAGTAGTTTCAGATGCACGTCTGGTGGCATTCTGTAATCTGTGGACTGTCAGACTGTTGATGAAACACAGAAATTGCATCGGGATTGAATACAACAGTCACCATGCGCACTTTCCTCTATGGGGGCAATGTCTCAAAGAGTTTAGGCTCTGATCGTTCCCTGGAAGACCAGTAGTAGTTTCCGGTGCTCATCTGGTGGCATTCTGTAATCTGTGGTCTATCAGAGGGTTGATGAAACACAGAATTTGCATCGGGATGGAATACAACAGTCACCATGCGCTTTTTCCTCCATGGGAGTAATTGCTCTAACAGTCTACGCTTTGATCGTTCCCTGTAAGACCAGTAGTAGTTTCCGATACACACCGGGAGGCATTCTGTAATCTGTGGACTATCAGACTGTTGATGAAACACAGAAATAGCATCGGGAATGAATACAACAGTCACCATGCGCACTTTCCTCCATGGGAGTAATGTCTCAAACAGTCTACGCTTTGATTGTTCCCTGAAAGACAACTAGTAGGTTCCGATGCACATCTGGTGGCATTCTGTAATCTGTGGACTATCACAGTGTTGATGAAACACAGAAATTGCATCGGGATTGAATACAGCAGTCACCATGCGCACTTTCCTCAATGTGAGTAGTGTCTCAAACAATTTACGTTTTGATCGTTCCCTGGAAGACCAGTAGTAGTTTCTGATGCACATCTGGTGGCATTCTGTAATCTGTGGACTATCGGAGTGTTGATGAAACACAGAAATTGCATTGGGATTGAATTCACCATGCGCACTTTCCTCCACTGGAGTAATGTCTCAAACAGTCTACGCTTTGATTGTTCTCTGGAAGACCAGTAGTAGATTCCGATGAACATCTTTTGGCATTCTGTAATCTTTGGACTATCAGAGTGTTGATGAAATACAGAAATTGAATCGGGATTGAATACGACAGTCACCGTGCGCACTTTCCTCCACGGGAGTTATGTCTCAAACAGTCTACGCTTTGATCGTTCCCTGGAAGACCAGTAGTAGTTTCTGATGCACATCTGGTGGCATTCTGCAATCTGTGGACTATCAGAGTATTGATGAAACACAGAAATTGCATCGGCATTGAATACAACAGTCACCATGCGCACTTTCCTCCATAGGAGTAATGTCTCAAACAGTCTACGCTTTGATCGTTCCTGGAAGACCAGTAGTAGTTTCCGGTGCACATATGGTGGCATTTGGTAACCTGTGGACTATCAGAGTGTCGATGAAACACAGAAATTGCATCGGGAATGAATACAACAGTCACCATCCGCACTCTCCTCCATGGGGGTAATGACTGAAACAGTCTACGCTTTGATCGTTCAGTGGAAGACCAGTAGGAGTTTCCGATGCACATCTGGTGGCATTCTGTAATCTGTGGTCTATCAGAGTGTTGATGAAACACAGAAAATTCATCGGGATTAATTACATCAGTCACCATGCGCACTTTCCTCCACGGGAGTTATGTCTCAAACAGTCTACGCTTTGATCGTTCCCTGGAAGACCAGTAGTAGTTTCCGATGCACATCTGGTGGCATTCTGTATTCTGTGGACTATCAGAGTGTTGATGAAACACAGAATTTGCATCGGGATTGATTTCACCATGCGCACTTTCCTATACAGGAGTAATGTCTCAAACAGTCTATGATTTGATTGTTCTCTGGAAGACCAGTAGTAGTTTCCGATGCACATCTGGTGGCATTCTGTAATCTGTGGACTCTCAGAGTGTTGATGAAACACAGAAATTGCATCGGGATTGAATACAAATGTCACCATGCGCACTTTCCTCCACGGGAGTAATGTCTCAAACAGTCTACGATTTGATCGTTCCCGGCAAGACCCATAGTAGTATCCGATGCACATCTGTTGGCATTCTGTAATCTGTGGACTACCAGAGTATTGATGGAACACAGATATTGCATCGGGATTGAATACAACAGTCACCATCCGCACTTTCCTCCATGGGAGTAATGTCTCAAACAATTTACGCTTTGATCGTTCCCTGGAGGACCAGTAGTAGTTTCCGATGCACATCTGGTGGCATTCTGTATTCTGTGGACTATAAGACTGTTGATGAAACACAGAAATTGCATCGGGATTGAATACAACAGTTACCATGCGCACTTTCCTCAATGTGAGTAATGCCTCAATCAATTTACACTTTGATCGTTCCCTGAAGGACCAGTAGTAGTTTCCGATGCACATCTGGTGGCATTCTGTAATCTGTGGTCTATCAGAGTGTTGATGAAACACAGGAATTGCATCGGGATTGAATACAAATGTCACCATGCGCACATTCCACCACGGGAGTAATGTCTCAAACAGTCTACGATTTGATCGTTCACTGGAAGACCCGTAGTAGTTTCCGATGCACATCTGGTGGCATTCTGTAATCTGTGGACTATCAGAGGGTTGATGAAACACAGAAATTGCATTGGGATTGAATTCACCATGCGCACCTTCCTAAACCGGAGTAATGTCTCAAACAGTCTACGCTGTGATCGTTCCCTCGAAGAGCAGTAGTAGTTTCCGATGCACATCTGAAGTCAATCTGTAATCTGTGGACTATCAGGGTGTTGATGGAACACAGAAATTGCATCGGGATTGAATACAACAGTCACCATCCGCACTTTCCTCCATGGGAGTAATGTCTGAGCCAGTCTACGCTTTGATTGTTCTTTGGAAGACCAGTAGTAGTTTCCGATGCACATCTGGTGGCATTCTGTAATCTTTGGACTATCAGAGTGTTGATGAGACACAGAAATTGAATCGGGATTGAATACGACAGTCACCATGCGCACTTTCCTCCACGGGAGTTATGTCTCAAACAGTCTACGCTTTGATCGTTCCCTGGAAGACCAGTAGTAGTTTCCGATGCACATCTGGTGGCGTTCTGCAATCTGTGGACTATCAGAGTATTGATGAAACACAGAAATTGCATCGGCATTGAATACAACAGTCACCATGCGCACTTTCCTCCATGGGAGTAATGTCTCAAACAGTCTACGCTTTGATCCGTCCTGGAAGACCAGTAGTAGTTTGCGGTGCACATCTGGTGGCATTCGGTAATCTGTGGACTATCAGAGTGTCGATGAAACACAGAAATTGCATCGGGATTGAATACAACAGTCACCATCCGCACTTTCCTCCATGGGGCTAATGTCTGAAACAGTCTACGATTTGATCGTTCAGTGGAAGACCAGTAGGAGTTTCCGATGCACATCTGGTGGCATTCTGTAATCTGTGGTCTATCAGAGTATTGATGAAACACAGAAATTGCATCGGCATTGAATACAACAGTCACCATGCGCACTTTCCTCCATGGGAGTAATGTCTCAAACAGTCTACGCTTTGATCGTTCCTGGAAGACCAGTAGTAGTTTCCGGTGCACATCTGGTGGCATTCAGTAATCTGTGGACTATAAGAGTATTGATGAAACACAGAAATTGCATCGGGATTGAATACAAGAGTCACCATGGACACTTTCCTCAATGTGAGTAATGCCTCATACAATTTACGCTTCTATCGTTCCCTGGAGGACCAGTAGTAGTTTCCGATGCACATCTGGTGGCATTCTGTATTCCGTGGACTATAAGATTGTTGATGAAACACAGAAATTGCATCGGGATTGAATGCAACAGTCACCATGCGCACTTTCCTCAATGTTAGTAATGCCTCAAACAATTTACGCTTTGATCGTTCCCTGGAGGACCAGTAGTAGTATCCGATGCACATCTGGTGGCATTCTGTATTCTGTTGACTATCAGAGTGTTGATGAAACACAGAATTTGCATCGGGATTGACTTCACCATGCGCACTTTCCTATACGGGAGTAATGTCTCAAACAGTCTACGCTTTGATTGTTCTCTGGAAGACCAGTAGTAGTTTCCCATGCACATCTGGTGGCATTCTGTAATCTGTGGACTATCAGAGTGTTGATGAAACACAAAAATTGCATCGGGATTGAATACAAATGTCACCATGCGCACTTTCCTTCACAGGAGTAATGTCTCAAACAGTCTACGATTTGATCGTTCCCTGGAAGACCCGTAGTAGTTTCCGATGCACATCTGGTGGCATTCTGTAATCTGTGGACTATCAGAGTGTTGATGAAACACAGAAATTGCATCGGGATTGAATACAACAGTCACCATCCGCACTTTCCTCCATGGGAGTAATGTCTCAAACAATTTACGCTTTGATCGTTCCCTGGAAGACCAGTAGTAGTTTCCGATGCACATCTGGTGGCATTCTGTAATCTGTGGACTATCAGAGTGTTGATGAAACACAGAAATTGCATCGGGATTGAATTCACCATGCGCACCTTCCTCCACCGGAGTAATGTCTCAAACAGTATACGCTTTGATAGTTCTCTGCAAGAACAGTAGTTGTTTCCGATGCACATCTGGTGGCATTTTGTAACCTGTGGACTATCAGAGTGTTGATGAAACAAAGAAATTGCATCGGGATTGAATACAACAGTCACCATGCGCACTTTCCTCCACCAGAGTAATGTCTCAAACAGTCTACGCTTTGATCGTTCCCTGGAAGACCAGTAGCAGTTTCCGATGCACATCTGGTGGCATTCTGTAATCTGTGGACTATCAGAGTGTTGATGAAACACAGAAATAGCATCGGGATTGAATACAACAGTCACCATGCGCACTTCCCTCCATGGGAGTAATGTCTCAACTAGTCTACGACTTGATCGTTCCCTGGAAGACCAGAAGTAGTTTCCGGTGCACATTTGGTGGCATTCTGTAATCTGTGGACTATCAGAGTGTTAATGAAACACAGAAATTGCATCGGGATTGAATACAACAGTCACCTTTCGCACTTTCCTCCATGGGAGTAATGTCTCAAACAGTCCACGCTTTCATCGTTCCCTGGAAGACCAGTAGTAGTTTCCGATGCACATATGGTGGCATTCTGTAATCTGTGGACTATCAGAGTATTGATGAAACACAGAAATTGCATCGGGATTGAATACAACAGTCACCATGCGCACTTTCCTCCATGGGCTGAATGTCTCAAACAGTCTACGATTTGATCGTTCCCTGGAAGACCAGTAGCAGTTTCCGATGCACATCTGGAGGCATTCTGAAATCTGTGGACTATAAGACTGTTGATGAAACACAGAAATTGCATCGGGATTGAATACAACAGTCACCATGCGCACTTTCCTCCATGGGAGTAATGTCTCAAACAGTCTACGCTTTGATCGTTCCCTGGAAGACCAGTAGTAGTTTCCGATGCACATCTGGAGGCATTCTGTAATCTGTGGACTATCAGACTGTTGATGAAACACAGAAATTCCATCGGGATTGAATACAACAGTCACCATGCGCACTTTCCTCCATGGGAGTAATGTTTCAAACAATCCACGCTTTCATCGTTCCCTGGAAGACCAGTAGTAGTTTCCGATGCACATCTGGTGGCATTCTGTAATCTGTGGACTATCAGAGTATTGTTGAAACACAGAATTTGCATCGGGATTGAATACAACAGTCACCATGCGCACTTTCCTCCATGGGAGTAATATCTCAAACAGTCCTTGCTTTGATCGTCCCTGGAAGACCAGTAGTAGTTTCCGGTGCACAACTTGTGGCATTCTGTAATCTGTGGACTATCAGAGTGTTGATGAAACACAGAAATAGCATCGGGATTGAATACAACAGTCACCATGCGCACTTTCCTCCATGGGAGTAATGTCTCCAACAGTCTACGATTTGATCGTTCCCTGGAAGACCCGTAGTAGTTTCCGATGCACATCTGGTGGCATTCTGTAATCTTTGGACTATCAGAGTGTTGATGAAAAACAGAAATTGAATCGCGATTGAATACGACAGTCACCATGCGCACTTTCCTCCACGGGAGTTATGTCTCATCAGTCTACGCTTTGATCGTTGACTGGAAGACCAGTAGTAGTTTCCGATGCACATCTGGTGACATTCTGCAATCTGTGGACTATCAGAGTATTGATGAAACACAGAAATTGCATCGGCATTGAATACAACAGTCACCATGCGCACTTTCCTCCATGGAAGTAATGTCTCAAACAGTCTACGCTTTGTTCGTTCCTGGAAGACCAGTAGTAGTTTCCGGTGCACATCTGGTGGCATTCGGTAATCTGTGGACAATCAGAGTGTCGATGAAACACAGAAATTGCATCGGCATTGAATACAACAGTCACCATCCGCACTTTCCTCCATGGGGGTAATGTCTGAAACAGTCTACGATTTGATCGTTCAGTGGAAGACCAGTAGGAGTTTCCGATGCACATCTGGTGGCATTTTGTAACCTGTGGACTATCAGAGTGTTGATGAAACAAAGAAATAGCATCAGGATTGAATACGTCACCATGCGCACTTTCCTCCACCGGAGTAATGACTCAAACAGTCTACGCTTTGATCGTTCCCTGGAAGACCAGTAGCAGTTTCCGATGCACATCTGGTGGCATTCTGTAATCTGTGGACTATCAGAGTGTTGATGAAACACAGAAATAGCATCGGGATTGAATACAACAGTTACCATGCGCACTTTGCTCCATGGGGGTAATGTCTCACACAGTCTACGCTTTGATCGTTCCCTGGAAGACCAGTAGTAGTTTCCGATGCACATCTGGAGGCATTCTGTAATTTGTGGACTATCAGACTGTTGATGAAATACAGAAATTCCATCGGGATTGAATACAACAGTCACCATGCGCACTTCACTCACTGGGAGTAATGTCTCAAACAGTCTACGATTTGATCGTTCCCTGGAAGACCAGAAGTAGTTTCCGATGCACATTTGGTGGCATTCTGTAATCTGTGGACTATCAAAGTGTTGATGAAACACAGAAATTGCATCGGGATTGAATACAACAGTCACCATTCGCACTTTCCTCCATGGGAGTAATGTCTCAAACAGTCCACGATTTCATCGTTCCCTGGAAGACCAGTAGTAGTTTCCGATGCACATATGGTGGCATTCTGTAATCTGTGGACTATCAGAGTATGGATGAAACACCGAAATTGCATCGGGATTGAATACAACAGTCACCATGCGCACTTTCCTCCATGGGAGTAATGTCTCAAACAGTCTACGCTTTGATTGTTCCCTGGAAGACCTGTAGTACTTTCCGATGCACATCTGGAGGCATTCTGTAATCTGTGGACCTTCAAAGTGTTTATGAATCACAGAAGTTGCCTCGGGATTAAATACAACAGTCACCATGCGCACTTTCCTCCATTTGAGTAATGTCTGAAACAGTCTACGCTTTAATCTTTCCCTGGAAGACCAGTAGTAGTTTCCGATGCATATCTGGAGGCATTCTGTAGTCTGTGGACAATCAGACTGTTGATGAAACACAGAAATTGCATCGGGATTGAATGCAACATTCACCATGTGCACTTTCAACCATGGGAGTAATGTCTCAGACACTTTACGCTTTGATCGTTCCCAGGAAGACCAGCAGTAGTTTCCGATGCACATATGGTGGCATTCTGTAATCTGTGGACTATCAGAGTATTGATGAAACACAGAAATTGCATCGGGATTGAATACAACAGTCACCATGCGCACTTTCCTCAATGTGAGTAATGTCTCAAACAGTCTACGTTATGATCGTTCCCTGGAAGACCAGTAGTAGTTTCCGATGCACATCTGGTGGCATTCTGTATTCTGTGGACTATCATAGTGTTGATGAAACACATAAATTGCATCGGGATTGAATTCGTCATGCGAACTTTCCTCCACCGAAGGATTGTCTCAAACAGTCTACGCTTTGATTGTTCTCTGGAAGACGAGTAGTAGTTTCCGATGCACATCTGGTGGCATTCTGTAATCTGTGGACCATCAGAGTGTTGATGAAACACAGAAATTGCATCGGCATTGAATACAACAGTCACCGTGCGCACTTTTCTCCACGGGAGTAATGTCTCAAACAGTCTACGTTTTGATCGTTCCCTGGAAGACCAGTAGTAGTTTCCGATGCACATCTGGTGGCATTCTGTAATCTGTGGACTATCAGAGTGTTGATGAAACACAGAAATTGCATCGGCATTGAATACAACAGTCAATATGCGCACTTTCCTCCATGGGAGTAATATCTCAAACAGTCCTCGCTTTGATGGTCCCTGGAAGACCAGTAGTAGTTTCCGGTGCACATCTGGTGGCATTCTGTAATCTGTGGACTATCAGACTGTTGATGAAACACAGAAATTGCATCGGGATTGAATACAACAGTTACAATGCGCACATTCCTCCATGGGATTAATGTCTCAAACAGTCTACGATTTGATCGTTCCCTGGAAGACCAGTTGTAGTTTCCGATGCACATCTGGAGTCATTCTGTAATGTGTGGACTATAAGACTGTTGATGAAACACAGAAATTGCATCGAGATTGAATACAACAGTCACCATGCGCACTTTCCTACATGGGAGCAATGTCTCAAAGAGTTTAGGCTCTGATCATTCCCTGGAAGTCCAGTAGTAGTTTCCGATGCACATCTGGAGGCATTCTGTAATCTGTGCAGTATCAGAGTGTTGATGAAACACAGAAATTGCATCGGGATTGAATACAACAATCCCCATCAGCACTTTCCTCAATGGGAGTAATGTCTCAAACAGTCTACGCTTTGATCGTTCCCTGGAAGACCAGTAGTAGTTCCCGATGCACATCTGGTGGCATTCTGTAATCTGTGGACTATCAGAGTGTTGATGAAACACAGTAGTTGCTTTGGGATTGAATACAGCAGTCACCATCCGCACTTTCCTCCACGGAAGTAATGTCTTAAACAGTCTACGCTTTGATCGTTCCCTGGAAGACCAGTATTAGTTTCCCATGTACTTCTGGTGGCATTCTGTAATCTGTGGTCTATCAGAGTATTGATGAAACACAGAAAATACATCAGGATTGAATACAACAGTCACCATCGGCACTTTGCTCCATGGGAGTTATGTCTGAAACAGTCTATGCTTTGATCGTTCCCAGGAAGGCCAGTAGTAGTTTCCGATGCACATCTGGAGGCATTCTGTAATCTGTGGACTATCAGACTGTTGATGAAACATAGAAATAGCATCGGGAATGAATACAACAGTCACCATGCGCACTTTCCTCCATGGGAGTAATGTCTCAAACAGTCTACGCTTTGATCGTTCCCTGGAAGACCAGTAGTAGTTTCCGATGCACATCTGGAGGCAATCTGTAATCTGTGGACTATCAGAATGTTGACGAAACCCAGGAATTGCATCGGGATTGAATACAACAGTCACCATGCGCACTTTCCTCCATGGGAGTAATGTCTCCAACAGTCTACGCTTTGATCGTTCCCTTTAAGACCAGTAGTACTTTCCGATGCACATTTGGAGGCAATCAGTAATCTGTGGACTATCAGAGTGTTGATGAAACACAGATAATGCATCGGGATTGAGTACAACAGTCACCATCCACACTTTCCTCCATGGGAGTAATGTCTCAAACAGTCTACGCTTTGATCGATTCGTGCAAGACCAGTAGTAGTTTTCGATGCACATCTGGATGCATTCTGTAATCTGTGGACCTTCAAAGTGTTGATGAAACACAGAAATTGCATCGGATTGAATACAACAGTCATCATGCACACTTTCCTCCATGGGAGTAATGTCTGAAACAGTCTACGCTTTGATCATTCCCTGGAAGACCAGTAGTAGTTTCCGATGCACATCTGGATGCATTCTGTAATTTGTGGACCTTCAAAGTGTTGATGAAACACAGAAATTGCATCGGATTGAATACAACAGTCACCATGCACACTTTCCTCCATGGGAGTAATGTCTGAAACAGTCTACGCTTTGATCTTTCCCTGGAAGACCAGTAGTAGTTTCCGATGCATATCTGGAGGCATTCTATAATCTGCGGATTATCAGACTGTTGATGAAACACAGAAATTGCATCGGGATTGAATACAACAGTCACCATGCACACTTTCCTCCATGGGAGTAATGTCTGAAACAGTCTACGCTTTGATCGTTCCCAGGAAGTCCAGTAGTAATTTCCGATGCACATCTGGAGACAATCTGTAATCTGTGGACTATCAGAGTGTTGATGAAACACAGAAATTGCATCGGGATTGAATACAACAGTCAACATCTGCAATTTCCTCCATAAAGAGGAATATCTGAAACAGTCTACGCTTTGGTCGTTTCCACTAAGACCAGTAGTAGTTTCCGATGCACATCTGGAGACAATCTGTAATCTGTGGACTATCAGAGTGTTGATGAAACACAGAAGTTGCATCGGGATTGAATACAACAGTCACGATCCGCACTTTCCTTCATGGGAGTAATGTCTGAAACAGTCTACGCTTTGACAGTTCCCTGGAAGTCCAGTAGTTGTTTCCGATGCACATCTGGAGACAATCTGCAATCTGTGGACTATCAGAGTGTTCATGAAACACTGAAATTGCATCGGGATTGAATACAAAAGTCAACATCTGCAATTTCCTCCATAAAGAGGAATGTCAGAAACAGTCTACGCTTTGATCGTTTCCACTAAGACCAGTAGTAGTTTCCGATGCACATCTGGAGACAATCTGTAATCTGTGGACTATCAGACTGTTGATGAAACACAGAAATTCCATCGGGATTGAATACAACAGTCACCATGCGCACTTCCCTCCATGGGAGTAATGTCTCAAACAGTCTACGTTATGATCGTTCCGTGGAAGACCCGTAGTAGTTTCCGATGCACATCTGGTGGCATTCTGTAATTTGTGGACTATCATAGTGTTGATGAAACAGAGAAATTGCATCGGGATTGAATACAACAGTCACCATCCGCTCTTTCCTCCATGGGAGTAATGTCTGAAACAGTCTACGCTTTGATCGTTCAGTGGAAGACCAGTAGGAGATTCCGATGCACATCTGGTGGCATTCTGTAATCGTGGTCTAGCAGAGTGTTGATGAAACACAGAAAATGCATCGGGATTGAATACAACAGTCACCATGCGCACTTTCCTCCATGGGAGTAATGTCTCAAACAGTCTACGATTTGATCGTTCCCTGGAAGACCAGTAGCAGTTTCCGATGCACATCTGGAGGCATTCTGTAGTCTGTGGACAATCAGACTGTTGATGAAACACAGAAATTGCATCGGGATTGAATGCAACAGTCACCATGTGCACTTTCAACCATGGGAGTAATGTCTCAGACACTTTACGCTTTGATCGTTCCCAGGAAGACCGGCAGTAGTTTCCGATGCACATATGGTGGCATTCTGTAATCTGTGGACTATCAGAGTATTGATGAAACACAGAAATTGCATCGGGATTGAATACAACAGTCACCATGCGCACTTTCCTCAATGTGAGTAATGTCTCAAACAGTCTACGTTATGATCGTTCCCTGGAAGACCAGTAGTAGTTTACGATGCACATCTGGTGGCATTCTGTATTCTGTGGACTATCATAGTGTTGATGAAACACATAAATTGCATCGGGATTGAATTCGTCATGCGCACTTTCCTCCACCGGAGGATTGTCTCAAACAGTCTACGCTTTGATTGTTCTCTGGAAGACGAGTAGTAGTTTCCGATGCACATCTGGTGGCATTCTGTAATCTGTGGACCATCAGAGTGTTGATGAAACATAGAAATTGCATCGGCATTGAATACAATAGTCACCGTGCGCACTTTCCTCCACGGGAGTAATGTCTCAAACAGTCCTCGCTTTGATCGTCACTGGAAGACCAGTAGTAGTTTCCGGAGCACATCTGGTGGCATTCTGTAATCTGTGGACTATAAGACTGTTGATGAAACACAGAAATTGCATCGAGATTGAATACAACAGTCACCATGCGCACTTTCCTACATGGGAGCAATGTCTCAAAGAGTTTAGGCTCTGATCGTTCCCTGCAAGGCCAGTAGTAGTTTCCGATGCACATCTGGAGGCAATCTGTAATCTGTGCACTGTCAGAGTGTTGATGAAACACAGAAATTGCATCGGGATTGAATACAACAGTCCCCATCAGCACTTTCCTCAATGGGAGTAATGTCTCAAACAGTCTACGCTTTGATCGTTCCCTGGAAGACCAGTAGTAGTTTCCGATGCACATCTGGTGGCATTCTGTAATCTGTGGACTATCAGAGTATTGATGAAACACAGAAATTGCATCGGGATTGAATACAACAGTCACCATGCGCACTTTCCTCAATGTGAGTAATGTCTCAAACAATTCACGCTTTGATCGTTCCCTAAAAGACCAGTAGTAGTTCCCGATGCACATCTGGTGGCATTCTGTAATCTGTGGACTATCAGAGTGTTGATGAAACACAGTAGTTGCTTTAGGATTGAATACAGCAGTCACCATCCGTACTTTCCTCCACGGGAGTAATGTCTTAAACAGTCTACGCTTTGATCGTTCCCTGGAAGACCAGTATTAGTTTCCCATGTACTTCTGGTGGCATTCTGTAATCTGTGGTCTATCAGAGTGTTGATGAAACACAGAAAATGCATCGGGATTAAATACAAAAGTCACCATGCGCACTTTCCTCAATGTGAGTAAAGTCTCAAACAATTACCGCTTTGATCGTTCCCTGGAAGACCAGTACTAGTTCCCGATGCACATCTGGTGGCATTCTGTAATCTGTGGACTATCAGAGTGTTGATGAAACACAGTAGTTGCATCGGGATTGAATACAGCAGTCACCATCCGCACTTTCCTCCACGGGAGTAATGTCTTAAACAGTCTACGCTGTGATCGTTCCCTCGAAGAGCAGTAGTAGTTTCCGATGCACATCTGAAGTCAATCTGTAATCTGTGGACTATCAGGGAGTTGATGGAACACAGAAATTGCATCGGGATTGAATACAACAGTCACCATCCGCACTTTCCTCCATGGGAGTAATGTCTGAGACAGTCTACGCTTTGATCGTTCCCTGGAAGACCAGTATTAGTTTCCGATGCACATCTGGAGACATTCTGTAATCTGTGGACCTTCAAAGTGTTGATAAAACACAGAAATTTCATCTGGATTGAATACAAAAGTCACCATGCACACTTTCCTCCAAGGGAGTAATGTCTCAAACAGTCTACGCTTTGATCGTTCCCTGGAAGACCAGTAGTAGTTTCCGATGCATATCTGGAGGCATTCTGTAGTCTGTGGACAATCAGACTGTTGATGAAACACAGAAATTGCATCGGGATTGAATGCAACAGTCACCATGTGCACTTTCAACCATGGGAGTAATGTCTCAGACACTTTACGCTTTGATCGTTCCCAGGAAGACCGGCAGTAGTTTCCGATGCACATATGGTGGCATTCTGTAATCTGTGGACTATCAGAGTATTGATGAAACACAGAAATTGCATCGGGATTGAATACAACAGTCACCATGCGCACTTTCCTCAATGTGAGTAATGTCTCAAACAGTCTACGTTATGATCGTTCCCTGGAAGACCAGTAGTAGTTTCCGATGCACATCTGGTGGCATTCTGTATTCTGTGGACTATCATAGTGTTGATGAAACACATAAATTGCATCGGGATTGAATTCGTCATGCGCACTTTCCTCCACCGGAGGATTGTCTCAAACAGTCTACGCTTTGATTGTTCTCTGGAAGACGAGTAGTAGTTTCCGATGCACATCTGGTGGCATTCTGTAATCTGTGGACCATCAGAGTGTTGATGAAACATAGAAATTGCATCGGCATTGAATACAACAGTCACCGTGCGCACTTTTCTCCACGGGAGTAATGTCTCAAACAGTCCTCGCTTTGATCGTCCCTGGAAGACCAGTAGTAGTTTCCGGAGCACATCTGGTGGCATTCTGTAATCTGTGGACTATCAGACTGTTGATGAAACACAGAAATTGCATCGGGATTGAATACAACAGTTACAATGCGCACTTTCCTCCATGGGATTAATGTCTCAAACAGTCTACGATTTGATCGTTCCCTGGAAGACCAGTTGTAGTCTCCGATGCACATCTGGAGTCATTCTGTAATGTGTGGACTATAAGACTGTTGATGAAACACAGAAATTACATCGAGATTGAATACAACAGTCACCATGCGCACTTTCCTACATGGGAGCAATGTCTCAAAGAGTTTAGGCTCTGATCGTTCCCTGCAAGGCCAGTAGTAGTTTCCGATGCACATCTGGAGGCAATCTGTAATCTGTGCACTATCAGAGTGTTGATGAAACACAGAAATTGCATCGGGATTGAATACAACAGTCCCCATCAGCACTTTCCTCAATGGGAGTAATGTCTCAAACAGTCTACGCTTTGATCGTTCCCTGGAAGACCAGTAGTAGTTTCCGATGCACATCTGGTGGCATTCTGTAATCTGTGGACTATCAGAGTGTTGATGAAACACAGTAGTTGCTTTAGGATTGAATACAGCAGTCACCATCCGTACTTTCCTCCACGGGAGTAATGTCTTAAACAGTCTACGCTTTGATCGTTCCCTGGAAGACCAGTATTAGTTTCCCATGTACTTCTGGTGGCATTCTGTAATCTGTGGTCTATCAGAGTGTTGATGAAACACAGAAAATGCATCGGGATTAAATACAAAAGTCACCATGCGCACTTTCCTCAATGTGAGTAATGTCTCAAACAATTTACGCTTTGATCGTTCCCTGGAAGACCAGTAGTAGTTCCCGATGCACATCTGGTGGCATTCTGTAATCTGTGGACTATCAGAGTGTTGATGAAGCACAGTAGTTGCATCGGGATTGAATACAGCAGTCACCATCCGCACTTTCCTCCACGGGAGTAATGTCTTAAACAATCTACGCTGTGATCGTTCCCTCGAAGATCAGTAGTAGTTTCCGATGCACATCTGAAGTCAATCTGTAATCTGTGGACTATCAGGGTGTTGATGGAACACAGAAATTGCATCGGGATTGAATACAACAGTCACCATCCGCACTTTCCTCCATGGGAGTAATGTCCGAGACAGTCTACGCTTTGATCGTTCCCTGGAAGATTAGTATTAGTTTCCGATGCACATCTGGAGACATTCTGTAATCTGTGGACCTTCAAAGTGTTGATAAAACACAGAAATTTCATCTGGATTGAATACAAAAGTCACCATGCACACTTTCCTCCAAGGGAGTAATGTCTGAAACAGTCTACGCTTTGATCGTCCCCAGGAAGAACAGTAGTAGTTTCCGATGCACATCTGGTGGCATTCTGTAATCTGTGGACTATCAGACTGTTGATGAAACACAGAAATAGCATCGGGAATGAATACAACAGTCACCATGCGCACTTTCCTCCATGGGAGTAATGTCTCAAACAGTCTACGCTTTGATCGTTCCCTGGAAGACCAGTAGTAGTTTCCGATGCACATCTGGTGGCATCCTGTAATCTGTGGACTATCAGAGTATTGATGAAACACAGAAATTGCATCGGGATTGAATACAACAGTCCCCATTCGCACTTTCCTCAATGTGAGTAATGTCTCAAACAATTTACGCTTTGATCGTTCCCTGGAAGACCAGTAGTAGTTCCCGATGCACATCTGGTGGCATTCTGTAATCTGTGGACTATCAGAGTGTTGATGAAACACAGTATTTGCTTTGGGATTGAATACAGCAGTCACCATCCGCACTTTCCTCCACGGGAGTAATGTCTTAACAGTCTAGGCTTTGATCGTTCCCTGGAAGACCAGTATTAGTTTCCCATGTACTTCTGGTGGCATTCTGTAATCTGTGGTCTATCAGAGTGTTGATGAAACACAGAAAATGCATCGGGATTAAATACAACAGTCACCATGCGCACTTTCCTCAATGTGAGTAATGTCTCAAACAATTTACGCTTTGATCGTTCCCTGGAAGACCAGTAGTAGTTCCCGATGCACATCTGGTGGCATTCTGTAATCTGTGGACCATCAGAGTGTTGATGAAACATAGAAATTGCATCGGCATTGAATACAACAGTCACCGTGCGCACTTTTCTCCACGGGAGTAATGTCTCAAACAGTCCTCGCTTTGATCGTCCCTGGAAGACCAGTAGTAGTTTCCGGAGCACATCTGGTGGCATTCTGTAATCTGTGGACTATCAGACTGTTGATGAAACACAGAAATTGCATCGGGATTGAATACAACAGTTACAATGCGCACTTTCCTCCATGGGATTAATGTCTCAAACAGTCTACGATTTGATCGTTCCCTGGAAGACCAGTTGTAGTCTCCGATGCACATCTGGAGTCATTCTGTAATGTGTGGACTATAAGACTGTTGATGAAACACAGAAATTGCATCGAGATTGAATACAACAGTCACCATGCGCACTTTCCTACATGGGAGCAATGTCTCAAAGAGTTTAGGCTCTGATCGTTCCCTGCAAGGCCAGTAGTAGTTTCCGATGCACATCTGGAGGCAATCTGTAATCTGTGCACTATCAGAGTGTTGATGAAACACAGTAGTTGCATCGGGATTGAATACAGCAGTCACCATCCGCACTTTCCTCCACGGGAGTAATGTCTTAAACAGTCTACGCTGTGATCGTTCCCTCGAAGAGCAGTAGTAGTTTCCGATGCACATCTGAAGTCAATCTGTAATCTGTGGACTATCAGGGTGTTGATGGAACACAGAAATTGCATCGGGATTGAATACAACAGTCACCATCCGCACTTTCCTCCATGGGAGTAATGTCTGAGACAGTCTACGCTTTGATCGTCCCTGGAAGACCAGTATTAGTTTCCGATGCACATCTGGAGACATTCTGTAATCTGTGGACCGTCAAAGTGTTGATAAAACACAGAAATTTCATCTGGATTGAATACAAAAGTCACCATGCACACTTTCCTCCATGGGAGTAAAGTCTGAAACAGTCTACGCTTTGATCGTCCCCAGGAAGAACAGTAGTGGTTTCCGATGCACATCTGGAGACAATCTGTAATCTGTTTACTATCAGAGTGTTGATGAAACACAGAAATTGCATCAGGATTGAATACAACAGGCACCATCGGCACTTTGCTCCATGGGAGTTATGTCTGAAACAGTCTATGCTTTGATCGTTCCCAGGAAGACCAGTAGTAGTTTCCGATGCACATCTGGAGGCATTCTGTAATCTGTGGACTATCAGACTGTTGATGAAACACAGAAATAGCATCGGGAATGAATACAACAGTCACCATGCGCACTTTCCTCCATGAGAGTAATCTCTCAAACAGTCTACGCTTTGATCGTTCCCTGGAAGACCAGTAGTCGTTTCCGATGCACATCTGGAGGCAATCTGTAATCTGTGGACTATCAGAATGTTGACGAAACCCAGGAATTGCATCGGGATTGAATTCAACAGTCACCATGCGCACTTTCCTCCATGGGAGTAATGTCTCCAACAGTCCACGCTTTGATCGTTCCCTTTAATACCAGTAGTACTTTCCGATGCACATTTGGAGGCGATCTGTAATCTGTGGACTATCAGAGTGTTGATGAAACACAGATAATGCATCGGGATTGAGTACAACAGTCACCATCCACACTTTCCCCCATGGGAGTAATGTCTCAAACAGTCTACGCTTTGATCGATTCGTGCAAGACCATTAGTAGTTTTCGATGCACATCTGGATGCATTCTGTAATCTGTGGACCTTCAAATTGTTGATGAAACACAGAAATTGCATCGGATTGAATACAACAGTCACCATGCACACTTTCCTCCATGGGAGTATTGTCTGAAACAGTCTACGCTTTTATCGTTCCCTGGAAGACCAGTAGTAGTTTCCGATGCACATCTGGATGCATTCTGTAATTTGTGGACCTTCAAAGTGTTGATAAAACACAGAAATTGCATCGGATTGAATACAACAGTCACCATGCAATCTTTCCTCCATGGGAGTAATGTCTGAAACAGTCTACGCTTTGATCTTTCCCTGGAAGACCAGTAGTAGTTTCCGATGCATATCTGGAGGCATTCTATAATCTGCGGACTATCAGACTGTTGATGAAACACAGAAATTGCATCGGGATTGAATACAACAGTCACCATGCACACTTTCCTCCATGGGAGTAATGTCTGAAACAGTCTACGCTTTGATCGTTTCCACTAAGACTAGTTGTAGTTTCCGATGCACATCTGGAGACAATCTGTAATCTGTGGACTATCAGAGTGTTGATGAAACACAGAAGTTGCATCGGGATTGAATACAACAGTCACGATCCGCACTTTCCTTCATGGGAGTAATGTCTGAAACAGTCTACGCTTTGATAGTTCCCTGGAAGACCAGTAGTAGTTTCCGATGCACATCTGGAGGCATTCAGTAATTTGTGGACCTTGAAAGTGTTGATGAAACACAGAAGTTGCATCGGGATTGAATACAACAGTCACGATCCGCACTTTCCTTCATGGGAGTAATGTCTGAAACAGTCTACGCTTTGATAGTTCCCTGGAAGACCAGTAGTAGTTTCCGATGCACATCTGGAGGCATTCAGTAATTTGTGGACCTTGAAAGTGTTGATGAAACACAGAAGTTGCATCGGGATTGAATACAACAGTCACGATCCGCACTTTCCTTCATGGGAGTAATGTCTGAAACAGTCTACGCTTTGATAGTTCCCTGGATGACCAGTAGTAGTTTCCGATGCACATCTGGAGGCATTCAGTAATTTGTGGACCTTGAAAGTGTTGATGAAACCCAGAAATTGCATCGGGATTGAATGCAACAGTCACCATGCGCACTTTCCTCCATGGAACTAATGTCTCAAACAGTCCACGGTTTGATCGTTCCCTGGAAGACCAGTAGTAGTTTCCTATGCACATCTGGAGGCATTCTGTAAATTGTGGACCTTCAAAGTGTAGATGAAACACAGAAATTGCATCGGGATGGAATACAACAGTCACCTAGCACACTTTCCTCCATGGGAGTAATGTCTCAAACAGTCCACGCTTTGATCGTTCCCTTTAAGATCAGTAGTACTTTCCGATGCACATTTGGAGGCGATCTGTAATCTGTGGACTATCAGCGTGTTGATGAAACACAGATAATGCATCGGGATTGAGTACAACAGTCACCATTCGCACTTTCCTTCATAAAGAGGAATGTCTGAAACAGTCTACGTTTTGATCGTTTCCACTAAGACCAGTAGTAGTTTCCGATGCACATCTGGAGACAATCTGTAATCTGTGGACTATCAGACTGTTGATGAAACACAGAAATTCCATCGGAATTGAATACAACAGTCACCATGCGCACTCTCCTCCATGGGAGTAATGTCTCAAACAGTCTACGATTTGATCGTTCCCTGGAAGACCAGTAGCACTTTCCGATGCACATCTGGAGGCATTCTGAAATCTGTGGACTATAAGACTGTTGATGAAACACAGAAATTGCATCGGGATTGAATACAACAGTCACCATGCGCACTTCCCTCCATGGGAGTAATGTCTCAAACAGTCTACGCTTTGATCGTTCCCTGGAAGACCAGTAGTAGTTTCCGATGCACATCTGGAGGCAATCTGTAATCTGTGGACTATCAGAATGTTGACGAAACCCAGGAATTGCATCGGGATTGAATACAACAGTCACCATGCGCACTTTCCTCCATGGGAGTAATGTCTCCAACAGTCTACGTTTTGATCGTTCCCTTTAAGGCCAGTAGTACTTTCCGATGCACATTTGGAGGCGATCTGTAATCTGTGGACTATCAGAGTGTTGATGAAACACAGATAATGCATCGGGATTGAGTACAACAGTCACCATCCACACTTTCCTCCATGGGAGTAATGTCTCAAACAGTCTACGCTTTGATCGATTCGTGCAAGACCAGTAGTAGTTTTCGATGCACATCTGGATGCATTCTGTAATCTGTGGACCTTCAAAGTGTTGATGAAACACAGAAATTGCATCGGATTGAATACAACAGTCACCATGCACACTTTCCTCCATGGGAGTAATGTCTGAAACAGTCTACGCTTTGATCGTTCCCTGGAAGACCAGTAGTAGTTTCCGATGCACATCTGGATGCATTCTGTAATTTGTGGACCTTCAAAGTGTAGATGAAACACAGAAATTGCATCGGATTGAATACAACAGTCACCATGCACACTTTCCTCCATGGGAGTAATGTCTGAAACAGTCTACGCTTTGATCTTTCCCTGGAAGACCAGTAGTAGTTTCCGATGCATATCTGGAGGCATTCTATAATCTGCGGATTATCAGACTGTTGATGAAACACAGAAATTGAATCGGGATTGAATACAACAGTCACCATGCACACTTTCCTCCATGGGAGTAATGTCTGAAACAGTCTACGCTTTGATCGTTCCCAGGAAGTCCAGTAGAAGTTTCCGATGCACATCTGGAGACAATCTGTAATCTGTGGACTATCAGAGTGTTGATGAAACACAGAAATTGCATAGGGATTGATTACAACAGTCAACATCTGCAATTTCCTCCATAAAGAGGAATGTCTGAAACAGTCTACGCTTTGATCGTTTCCACTAAGACCAGTAGTAGTTTCCGATGCACATCTGGAGACAATCTGTAATCTGTGGACTATCAGAGTGTTGATGAAACACAGAAGTTGCATCGGGATTGAATACAACAGTCACGATCCGCACTTTCCTTCATGGGAGTAATGTCTGAAACAGTCTACGCTTTGATAGTTCCCTGGAAGTCCAGTAGTTGTTTCCGATGCACATCTGGAGACAATCTGCAATCTGTGGACTATCAGAGTGTTCATGAAACACAGAAATTGCATCGGGATTGAATACAAAAGTCAACATCTGCAATTTCCTCAATAAAGAGGAATGTCTGAAACAGTCTACGCTTTGATCGTTTCCACTAAGACCAGTAGTAGTTTCCGATGCACATCTGGAGACAATCTGTAATCTGTGGACTATCAGACTATTGATGAAAATCAGAAATTCCATCGGGATTGAATACAACAGTCACCATTTGCACTTCCCTCCATGGGAATAATGTCTCAAACAGTCTACGTTATGATCGTTCCGTGGAAGACCCGTAGTAGTTTCCGATGCACATCTGGTGGCATTCTGTAATTTGTGGACTATCATAGTGTTGATGAAACAGAGAAATTGCATCGGGATTAAATACAACAGTCACCATCCGCTCTTTCCTGCATGGGAGTAATGTCTGAAACAGTCTACGCTTTGATCGTTCAGTGGAAGACCAGTAGGAGATTCCGATGCACATCTGGTGGCATTCTGTAATCGTGGTCTAGCAGAGTGTTGATGAAGCACAGAAAATGCATCGGGATTAAATACAACAGTCACCATGCGCACTTTCCTCCATGGGAGTAATGTCTCAAACAGTCTACGATTTGATCGTTCCCTGGAAGACCAGTAGCACTTTCCGATGCACATCTGGAGGCATTCTGAAATCTGTGGACTATAAGACTGTTGATGAAACACAGAAATTGCATCGGGATTGAATACAACAGTCACCATGCGCACTTTCCTCCATGGGAGTAATGTCACAAACAGTCTACGCTTTGATCGTTCCCTGGAAGACCAGTAGTAGTTTCCGATGCACATCTGGAGGCAATCTGTAGTCTGTGGACTATCAGAATGTTGACGAAACCCAGGAATTGCATCGGGATTGAATACAACAGTCACCATGCGCACTTTCCTCCATGGGAGTAATGTCTCCAACTGTCTACGTTTTGATCGTTCCCTTTAAGACCAGTAGTACTTTCCGATGCACATTTGGAGGCGATCTGTAATCTGTGGACTATCAGAGTGTTGATGAAACACAGATAATGCATCGGGATTGAGTACAACAGTCACCATCCACACTTTCCTCCATGGGAGTAATGTCTCAAACAGTCTACGCTTTGATCGATTCGTGCAAGACCAGTAGTAGTTTTCGATGCACATCTGGATGCATTCTGTAATCTGTGGACCTTCAAAGTGTTGATGAAACACAGAAATTGCATCGGATTGAATACAACAGTCACCATGCACACTTTCCTCCATGGGAGTAATGTCTGAAACAGTCTACGCTTTGATCGTTCCCTGGAAGACCAGTAGTAGTTTCCGATGCACATCTGGATGCATTCTGTAATTTGTGGACCTTCAAAGTGTAGATGAAACACAGAAATTGCATCGGATTGAATACAACAGTCACCATGCACACTTTCCTCCATGGGAGTAATGTCTGAAACAGTCTACGCTTTGATCGTTCCCAGGAAGTCCAGTTGTAGTTTCCGATGCACATCAGGAGACAATCTGTAATCTGTGGACTATCAGAGTGTTGATGAAACACAGAAATTGCATCGGGATTGAATACAACAGTCAACATCTGCAATTTCCTCCATAAAGAGGAATGTCTGAAACAGTCTACGCTTTGATCGTTTCCACTTAGACCAGTAGTAGTTTCCGATGCACATCTGGAGACAATCTGTAATCTGTGGACTATCAGAGTGTTGATGAAACACAGAAGTTGCATCGGGATTGAATACAACAGTCACGATCCGCACTTTCCTTCATGAGAGTAATGTCTGAAACAGTCTACGCTTTGATAGTTCCCTGGAAGTCCAGTAGTTGTTTCCGATGCACATCTGGAGACAATCTGCAATCTGTGGACTATCAGAGTGTTCATGAAACACAGAAATTGCATCGGGATTGAATACAAAAGTCAACATCTGCAATTTCCTCCATACAGAGGAATGTCTGAAACAGTCTACGCTTTGATCGTTTCCACTAAGACCAGTAGTAGTTTCCGATGCACATCTGGAGACAATCTGTAATCTGTGGACTATCAGACTGTTGATGAAACACAGAAATTCCATCGGGATTGAATACAACAGTCACCATGCGCACTTCCCTCCATGGGAGTAATGTCTCAAACAGTCTACGTTATGATCGTTCCGTGGAAGACCCGTAGTAGTTTCCGATTCACATCTGGTGGCATTCTGTAATTTGTGGACTATCATAGTGTTGATGAAACAGAGAAATTGCATCGGGATTGAATACAACAGTCACCATCCGCTCTTTCCTCCATGGGAGTAATGTCTGAAACAGTCTACGCTTTGATCGTTCAGTGGAAGACCAGTAGGAGATTCCGATGCACATCTGGTGGCATTCTGTAATCGTGGTCTAGCAGAGTGTTGATGAAACACAGAAAATGCATCGGGATTAAATACAACAGTCACCATGCCCACTTTCCTCCATGGGAGTAATGTCTCAAACAGTCTACGATTTGATCGTTCCCTGGAAGACCAGTAGCACTTTCCGATGCACATCTGGAGGCATTCTGAAATCTGTGGACTATAAGACTGTTGATGAAACACAGAAATTGCATCGGGATTGAATACAACAGTCACCATGCGCACTTTCCTCCATGGGAGTAATGTGTCAAACAGTCTACGCTTTGATCGTTCCCTGGAAGACCAGTAGTAGTTTCCGATGCACATCTGGAGGCAATCTGTAATCTGTGGACTATCAGAATGTTGACGAAACCCAGGAATTGCATCGGGATTGAATACAACAGTCACCATGCGCACTTTCCTCCATGGGAGTAATGTCTCCAACAGTCTACGTTTTGATCGTTCCCTTTAAGACCAGTAGTACTTTCCGATGCACATTTGGAGGCGATCTGTAATCTGTGGACTATCAGAGTGTTGATGAAACACAGATAATGCATCGGGATTGAGTTCAACAGTCACCATCCACACTTTCCTCCATGGGAGTAATGTCTCAAACAGTCTACGCTTTGATCGATTCGTGCAAGACCAGTAGTAGTTTTCGATGCACATCTGGATGCATTCTGTAATCTGTGGACCTTCAAAGTGTTGATGAAACACAGAAATTGCATCGGATTGAATACAACAGTCACCATGCACACTTTCCTCCATGGGAGTAATGTCTGAAACAGTCTACGCTTTGATCGTTCCCTGGAAGACCAGTAGTAGTTTCCGATGCACATCTGGATGCATTCTGTAATTTGTGGACCTTCAAAGTGTTGATGAAACACAGAAATTGCATCGGATTGAATACAACAGTCACCATGCACACTTTCCTCCATGGGAGTAATGTCTGAAACAGTCTACGCTTGGATCGTTCCCAGGAAATCCAGTAGTAGTTTCCGATGCACATCTGGAGACAATCTGTAATCTGTGGACTATCAGAGTGTTGATGAATCACTGAAATTGCATCGGGATTGAATACAACAGTCAACATCTGCAATTTCCTCCATAAAGAGGAATGTCTGAAACAGTCCACGCTTTGATCGTTCCCTTTAAGATCAGTAGTACTTTCCGATGCACATTTGGAGGCGATCTGTAATCTGTGGACTATCAGCGTGTTGATGAAACACAGATAATGCATCGGGATTGAGTACAACAGTCACCATTCGCACTTTCCTTCATAAAGAGGAATGTCTGAAACAGTCTACGTTTTGATCGTTTCCACTAAGACCAGTAGTAGTTTCCGATGCACATCTGGAGACAATCTGTAATCTGTGGACTATCAGACTGTTGATGAAACACAGAAATTCCATCGGAATTGAATACAACAGTCACCATGCGCACTTTCCTCCATGGGAGTAATGTCTCAAACAGTCTACGATTTGATCGTTCCCTGGAAGACCAGTAGCACTTTCCGATGCACATCTGGAGGCATTCTGAAATCTGTGGACTATAAGACTGTTGATGAAACACAGAAATTGCATCGGGATTGAATACAACAGTCACCATGCGCACTTCCCTCCATGGGAGTAATGTCTCAAACAGTCTACGCTTTGATCGTTCCCTGGAAGACCAGTAGTAGTTTCCGATGCATATCTGGAGGCATTCTATAATCTGCGGATTATCAGACTGTTGATGAAACACAGAAATTGCATCGGGATTGAATACAACAGTCACCATGCACACTTTCCTCCATGGGAGTAATGTCTGAAACAGTCTACGCTTGGATCGTTCCCAGGAAATCCAGTAGTAGTTTCCGATGCACATCTGGAGACAATCTGTAATCTGTGGACTATCAGAGTGTTGATGAATCACTGAAATTGCATCGGGATTGAATACAACAGTCAACATCTGCAATTTCCTCCATAAAGAGGAATGTCTGAAACAGTCCACGCTTTGATCGTTCCCTTTAAGATCAGTAGTACTTTCCGATGCACATTTGGAGGCGATCTGTAATCTGTGGACTATCAGCGTGTTGATGAAACACAGATAATGCATCGGGATTGAGTACAACAGTCACCATTCGCACTTTCCTTCATAAAGAGGAATGTCTGAAACAGTCTACGTTTTGATCGTTTCCACTAAGACCAGTAGTAGTTTCCGATGCACATCTGGAGACAATCTGTAATCTGTGGACTATCAGACTGTTGATGAAACACAGAAATTCCATCGGAATTGAATACAACAGTCACCATGCGCACTTTCCTCCATGGGAGTAATGTCTCAAACAGTCTACGATTTGATCGTTCCCTGGAAGACCAGTAGCACTTTCCGATGCACATCTGGAGGCATTCTGAAATCTGTGGACTATAAGACTGTTGATGAAACACAGAAATTGCATCGGGATTGAATACAACAGTCACCATGCGCACTTCCCTCCATGGGAGTAATGTCTCAAACAGTCTACGCTTTGATCGTTCCCTGGAAGACCAGTAGTAGTTTCCGATGCACATCTGGAGGCAATCTGTAATCTGTGGACTATCAGAATGTTGACGAAACCCAGGAATTGCATCGGGATTGAATACAACAGTCACCATGCGCACTTTCCTCCATGGGAGTAATGTCTCCAACAGTCTACGTTTTGATCGTTCCCTTTAAGACCAGTAGTACTTTCCGATGCACATTTGGAGGCGATCTGTAATCTGTGGACTATCAGAGTGTTGATGAAACACAGATAATGCATCGGGATTGAGTACAACAGTCACCATCCACACTTTCCTCCATGGGAGTAATGTCTCAAACAGTCTACGCTTTGATCGATTCGTGCAAGACCAGTAGTAGTTTTCGATGCACATCTGGATGCATTCTGTAATCTGTGGACCTTCAAAGTGTTGATGAAACACAGAAATTGCATCGGATTGAATACAACAGTCACCATGCACACTTTCCTCCATGGGAGTAATGTCTGAAACAGTCTACGCTTTGATCGTTCCCTGGAAGACCAGTAGTAGTTTCCGATGCACATCTGGATGCGTTCTGTAATTTGTGGACCTTCAAAGTGTAGATGAAACACAGAAATTGCATCGGATTGAATACAACAGTCACCATGCACACTTTCCTCCATGGGAGTAATGTCTGAAACAGTCTACGCTTTGATCTTTCCCTGGAAGACCAGTAGTAGTTTCCGATGCATATCTGGAGGCATTCTATAATCTGCGGATTATCAGACTGTTGATGAAACACAGAAATTGCATCGGGATTGAATACAACAGTCACCATCCGCACTTTCCTCCACGGGAGTAATGTCTTAAACAGTCTACGCTGTGATCGTTCCCTCGAAGAGCAGTAGTAGTTTCCGATGCACATCTGAAGTCAATCTGTAATCTGTGGACTATCAGGGTGTTGATGGAACACAGAAATTGCATCGGGATTGAATACAACAGTCACCATCCGCACTTTCCTCCATGGGAGTAATGTCTGAGACAGTCTACGCTTTGATCGTCCCTGGAAGACCAGTATTAGTTTCCGATGCACATCTGGAGACATTCTGTAATCTGTGGACCTTCAAAGTGTTGATAAAACACAGAAATTTCATCTGGATTGAATACAAAAGTCACCATGCACACTTTCCTCCATGGGAGTAAAGTCTGAAACAGTCTACGCTTTGATCGTCCCCAGGAAGAACAGTAGTGGTTTCCGATGCACATCTGGAGACAATCTGTAATCTGTTTACTATCAGAGTGTTGATGAAACACAGAAATTGCATCAGGATTGAATACAACAGGCACCATCGGCACTTTGCTCCATGGGAGTTATGTCTGAAACAGTCTATGCTTTGATCGTTCCCAGGAAGACCAGTAGTAGTTTCCGATGCACATCTGGAGGCATTCTGTAATCTGTGGACTATCAGACTGTTGATGAAACACAGAAATAGCATCGGGAATGAATACAACAGTCACCATGCGCACTTTCCTCCATGAGAGTAATGTCTCAAACAGTCTACGCTTTGATCGATTCGTGCAAGACCAGTAGTAGTTTCCGATGCACATCTGGAGGCAATCTGTAATCTGTGGACTATCAGAATGTTGACGAAACCCAGGAATTGCATCGGGATTGAATTCAACAGTCACCATGCGCACTTTCCTCCATGGGAGTAATGTCTCCAACAGTCCACGCTTTGATCGTTCCCTTTAATACCAGTAGTACTTTCCGATGCACATTTGGAGGCGATCTGTAATCTGTGGACTATCAGAGTGTTGATGAAACACAGATAATGCATCGGGATTGAGTACAACAGTCACCATCCACACTTTCCCCCATGGGAGTAATGTCTCAAACAGTCTACGCTTTGATCGATTCGTGCAAGACCATTAGTAGTTTTCGATGCACATCTGGATGCATTCTGTAATCTGTGGACCTTCAAATTGTTGATGAAACACAGAAATTGCATCGGATTGAATACAACAGTCACCATGCACACTTTCCTCCATGGGAGTATTGTCTGAAACAGTCTACGCTTTTATCGTTCCCTGGAAGACCAGTAGTAGTTTCCGATGCACATCTGGATGCATTCTGTAATTTGTGGACCTTCAAAGTGTTGATAAAACACAGAAATTGCATCGGATTGAATACAACAGTCACCATGCACTCTTTCCTCCATGGGAGTAATGTCTGAAACAGTCTACGCTTTGATCTTTCCCTGGAAGACCAGTAGTAGTTTCCGATGCATATCTGGAGGCATTCTATAATCTGCGGACTATCAGACTGTTGATGAAACACAGAAATTGCATCGGGATTGAATACAACAGTCACCATGCACACTTTCCTCCATGGGAGTAATGTCTGAAACAGTCTACGCTTTGATCGTTTCCACTAAGACTAGTTGTAGTTTCCGATGCACATCTGGAGACAATCTGTAATCTGTGGACTATCAGAGTGTTGATGAAACACAGAAGTTGCATCGGGATTGAATACAACAGTCACGATCCGCACTTTCCTTCATGGGAGTAATGTCTGAAACAGTCTACGCTTTGATAGTTCCCTGGAAGACCAGTAGTAGTTTCCGATGCACATCTGGAGGCATTCAGTAATTTGTGGACCTTGAAAGTGTTGATGAAACACAGAAGTTGCATCGGGATTGAATACAACAGTCACGATCCGCACTTTCCTTCATGGGAGTAATGTCTGAAACAGTCTACGCTTTGATAGTTCCCTGGAAGACCAGTAGTAGTTTCCGATGCACATCTGGAGGCATTCAGTAATTTGTGGACCTTGAAAGTGTTGATGAAACACAGAAGTTGCATCGGGATTGAATACAACAGTCACGATCCGCACTTTCCTTCATGGGAGTAATGTCTGAAACAGTCTACGCTTTGATAGTTCCCTGGAAGACCAGTAGTAGTTTCCGATGCACATCTGGAGGCATTCAGTAATTTGTGGACCTTGAAAGTGTTGATGAAACCCAGAAATTGCATCGGGATTGAATGCAACAGTCACCATGCGCACTTTCCTCCATGGAACTAATGTCTCAAACAGTCCACGCTTTGATCGTTCCCTGGAAGACCAGTAGTAGTTTCCTATGCACATCTGGAGGCATTCTGTAAATTGTGGACCTTCAAAGTGTAGATGAAACACAGAAATTGCATCGGGATGGAATACAACAGTCACCTAGCACACTTTCCTCCATGGGAGTAATGTCTCAAACAGTCCACGCTTTGATCGTTCCCTTTAAGATCAGTAGTACTTTCCGATGCACATTTGGAGGCGATCTGTAATCTGTGGACTATCAGCGTGTTGATGAAACACAGATAATGCATCGGGATTGAGTACAACAGTCACCATTCGCACTTTCCTTCATAAAGAGGAATGTCTGAAACAGTCTACGTTTTGATCGTTTCCACTAAGACCAGTAGTAGTTTCCGATGCACATCTGGAGACAATCTGTAATCTGTGGACTATCAGACTGTTGATGAAACACAGAAATTCCATCGGAATTGAATACAACAGTCACCATGCGCACTTTCCTCCATGGGAGTAATGTCTCAAACAGTCTACGATTTGATCGTTCCCTGGAAGACCAGTAGCACTTTCCGATGCACATCTGGAGGCATTCTGAAATCTGTGGACTATAAGACTGTTGATGAAACACAGAAATTGCATCGGGATTGAATACAACAGTCACCATGCGCACTTCCCTCCATGGGAGTAATGTCTCAAACAGTCTACGCTTTGATCGTTCCCTGGAAGACCAGTAGTAGTTTCCGATGCACATCTGGAGGCAATCTGTAATCTGTGGACTATCAGAATGTTGACGAAACCCAGGAATTGCATTGGGATTGAATACAACAGTCACCATGCGCACTTTCCTCCATGGGAGTAATGTCTCCAACAGTCTACGTTTTGATCGTTCCCTTTAAGACCAGTAGTACTTTCCGATGCACATTTGGAGGCGATCTGTAATCTGTGGACTATCAGAGTGTTGATGAAACACAGATAATGCATCGGGATTGAGTACAACAGTCACCATCCACACTTTCCTCCATGGGAGTAATGTCTCAAACAGTCTACGCTTTGATCGATTCGTGCAAGACCAGTAGTAGTTTTCGATGCACATCTGGATGCATTCTGTAATCTGTGGACCTTCAAAGTGTTGATGAAACACAGAAATTGCATCGGATTGAATACAACAGTCACCATGCACACTTTCCTCCATGGGAGTAATGTCTGAAACAGTCTACGCTTTGATCGTTCCCTGGAAGACCAGTAGTAGTTTCCGATGCACATCTGGATGCATTCTGTAATTTGTGGACCTTCAAAGTATAGATGAAACACAGAAATTGCATCGGATTGAATACAACAGTCACCATGCACACTTTCCTCCATGGGAGTAATGTCTGAAACAGTCTACGCTTTGATCTTTCCCTGGAAGACCAGTAGTAGTTTCCGATGCATATCTGGAGGCATTCTATAATCTGCGGATTATCAGACTGTTGATGAAACACAGAAATTGCATCGGGATTGAATACAACAGTCACCATGCACACTTTCCTCCATGGGAGTAATGTCTGAAACAGTCTACGCTTTGATCGTTCCCAGGAAGTCCAGTAGAAGTTTCCGATGCACATCTGGAGACAATCTGTAATCTGTGGACTATCAGAGTGTTGATGAAACACAGAAATTGCATAGGGATTGAATACAACAGTCAACATCTGCAATTTCCTCCATAAAGAGGAATGTCTGAAACAGTCTACGCTTTGATCGTTTCCACTAAGACCAGTAGTAGTTTCCGATGCACATCTGGAGACAATCTGTAATCTGTGGACTATCAGAGTGTTGATGAAACACAGAAGTTGCATCGGGATTGAATACAACAGTCACGATCCGCACTTTCCTTCATGGGAGTAATGTCTGAAACAGTCTACGCTTTGATAGTTCCCTGGAAGTCCAGTAGTTGTTTCCGATGCACATCTGGAGACAATCTGCAATCTGTGGACTATCAGAGTGTTCATGAAACACAGAAATTGCATCGGGATTGAATACAAAAGTCAACATCTGCAATTTCCTCAATAAAGAGGAATGTCTGAAACAGTCTACGCTTTGATCGTTTCCACTAAGACCAGTAGTAGTTTCCGATGCACATCTGGAGACAATCTGTAATCTGTGGACTATCAGACTGTTGATGAAAATCAGAAATTCCATCGGGATTGAATACAACAGTCACCATGCGCACTTCCCTCCATGGGAATAATGTCTCAAACAGTCTACGTTATGATCGTTCCGTGGAAGACCCGTAGTAGTTTCCGATGCACATCTGGTGGCATTCTGTAATTTGTGGACTATCATAGTGTTGATGAAACAGAGAAATTGCATCGGGATTGAATACAACAGTCACCATCCGCTCTTTCCTCCATGGGAGTAATGTCTGAAACAGTCTACGCTTTGATCGTTCAGTGGAAGACCAGTAGGAGATTCCGATGCACATCTGGTGGCATTCTGTAATCGTGGTCTAGCAGAGTGTTGATGAAACACAGAAAATGCATCGGGATTAAATACAACAGTCACCATGCGCACTTTCCTCCATGGGAGTAATGTCTCAAACAGTCTACGATTTGATCGTTCCCTGGAAGACCAGTAGCACTTTCCGATGCACATCTGGAGGCATTCTGAAATCTGTGGACTATAAGACTGTTGATGAAACACAGAAATTGCATCGGGATTGAATACAACAGTCACCATGCGCACTTTCCTCCATGGGAGTAATGTCTCAAACAGTCTACGCTTTGATCGTTCCCTGGAAGACCAGTAGTAGTTTCCGATGCACATCTGGAGGCAATCTGTAGTCTGTGGACTATCAGAATGTTGACGAAACCCAGGAATTGCATCGGGATTGAATACAACAGTCACCATGCGCACTTTCCTCCATGGGAGTAATGTCTCCAACAGTCTACGTTTTGATCGTTCCCTTTAAGACCAGTAGTACTTTCCGATGCACATTTGGAGGCGATCTGTAATCTGTGGACTATCAGAGTGTTGATGAAACACAGATAATGCATCGGGATTGAGTACAACAGTCACCATCCACACTTTCCTCCATGGGAGTAATGTCTCAAACAGTCTACGCTTTGATCGATTCGTGCAAGACCAGTAGTAGTTTTCGATGCACATCTGGATGCATTCTGTAATCTGTGGACCTTCAAAGTGTTGATGAAACACAGAAATTGCATCGGATTGAATACAACAGTCACCATGCACACTTTCCTCCATGGGAGTAATGTCTGAAACAGTCTACGCTTTGATCGTTCCCTGGAAGACCAGTAGTAGTTTCCGATGCACATCTGGATGCATTCTGTAATTTGTGGACCTTCAAAGTGTAGATGAAACACAGAAATTGCATCGGATTGAATACAACAGTCACCATGCACACTTTCCTCCATGGGAGTAATGTCTGAAACAGTCTACGCTTTGATCTTTCCCTGGAAGACCAGTAGTAGTTTCCGATGCATATCTGGAGGCATTCTATAATCTGCGGATTATCAGACTGTTGATGAAACACAGAAATTGCATCGGGATTGAATACAACAGTCACCATGCACACTTTCCTCCATGGGAGTAATGTCTGAAACAGTCTACGCTTTGATCGTTCCCAGGAAGTCCAGTAGTAGTTTCCGATGCACATCTGGAGACAATCTGTAATCTGTGGACTATCAGAGTGTTGATGAAACACAGAAATTGCATCGGGATTGAATACAACAGTCAACATCTGCATTTTCCTCCATAAAGAGCAATGTCTGAAACAGTCTACGCTTTGATCGTTTCCACTTAGACCAGTAGTAGTTTCCGATGCACATCTGGAGACAATCTGTAATCTGTGGACTATCAGAGTGTTGATGAAACACAGAAGTTGCATCGGGATTGAATACAACAGTCACGATCCGCACTTTCCTTCATGAGAGTAATGTCTGAAACAGTCTACGCTTTGATAGTTCCCTGGAAGTCCAGTAGTTGTTTCCGATGCACATCTGGAGACAATCTGCAATCTGTGGACTATCAGAGTGTTCATGAAACACAGAAATTGCATCGGGATTGAATACAAAAGTCAACATCTGCAATTTCCTCCATACAGAGGAATGTCTGAAACAGTCTACGCTTTGATCGTTTCCACTAAGACCAGTAGTAGTTTCCGATGCACATCTGGAGACAATCTGTAATCTGTGGACTATCAGACTGTTGATGAAACACAGAAATTCCATCGGGATTCAATACAACAGTCACCATGCGCACTTCCCTCCATGGGAGTAATGTCTCAAACAGTGTACGTTATGATCGTTCCGTGGAAGACCCGTAGTAGTTTCCGATGCACATCTGGTGGCATTCTGTAATTTGTGGACTATCATAGTGTTGATGAAACAGAGAAATTGCATCGGGATTGAATACAACAGTCACCATCCGCTCTTTCCTCCATGGGAGTAATGTCTGAAACAGTCTACGCTTTGATCGTTCAGTGGAAGACCAGTAGGAGATTCCGATGCACATCTGGTGGCATTCTGTAATCGTGGTCTAGCAGAGTGTTGATGAAACACAGAAAATGCATCGGGATTAAATACAACAGTCACCATGCCCACTTTCCTCCATGGGAGTAATGTCTCAAACAGTCTACGATTTGATCGTTCCCTGGAAGACCAGTAGCACTTTCCGATGCACATCTGGAGGCATTCTGAAATCTGTGGACTATAAGACTGTTGATGAAACACAGAAATTGCATCGGGATTGAATACAACAGTCACCATGCGCACTTTCCTCAATGGGAGTAATGTGTCAAACAGTCTACGCTTTGATCGTTCCCTGGAAGACCAGTAGTAGTTTCCGATGCACATCTGGAGGCAATCTGTAATCTGTGGACTATCAGAATGTTGACGAAACCCAGGAATTGCATCGGGATTGAATACAACAGTCACCATGCGCACTTTCCTCCATGGGAGTAATGTCTCCAACAGTCTACGTTTTGATCGTTCCCTTTAAGACCAGTAGTACTTTCCGATGCACATTTGGAGGCGATCTGTAATCTGTGGACTATCAGAGTGTTGATGAAACACAGATAATGCATCGGGATTGAGTTCAACAGTCACCATCCACACTTTCCTCCATGGGAGTAATGTCTCAAACAGTCTACGCTTTGATCGATTCGTGCAAGACCAGTAGTAGTTTTCGATGCACATCTGGATGCATTCCGTAATCTGTGGACCTTCAAAGTGTTGATGAAACACAGAAATTGCATCGGATTGAATACAACAGTCACCATGCACACTTTCCTCCATGGGAGTAATGTCTGAAACAGTCTACGCTTTGATCGTTCCCTGGAAGACCAGTAGTAGTTTCCGATGCACATCTGGATGCATTCTGTAATTTGTGGACCTTCAAAGTGTTGATGAAACACAGAAATTGCATCGGATTGAATACAACAGTCACCATGCACACTTTCCTCCATGGGAGTAATGTCTGAAACAGTCTACGCTTTGATCTTTCCCTGGAAGACCAGTAGTAGTTTCCGATGCATATCTGGAGGCATTCTATAATCTGCGGATTATCAGACTGTTGATGAAACACAGAAATTGCATCGGGATTGAATACAACAGTCACCATGCGCACTTCCCTCCATGGGAGTAATGTCTCAAACAGTCTACGCTTTGATCGTTCCCTGGAAGACCAGTAGTAGTTTCCGATGCACATCTGGAGGCAATCTGTAATCTGTGGACTATCAGAATGTTGACGAAACCCAGGAATTGCATCGGGATTGAATACAACAGTCACCATGCGCACTTTCCTCCATGGGAGTAATGTCTCCAACAGTCTACGTTTTGATCGTTCCCTTTAAGACCAGTAGTACTTTCCGATGCACATTTGGAGGCGATCTGTAATCTGTGGACTATCAGAGTGTTGATGAAACACAGATAATGCATCGGGATTGAGTACAACAGTCACCATCCACACTTTCCTCCATGGGAGTAATGTCTCAAACAGTCTACGCTTTGATCGATTCGTGCAAGACCAGTAGTAGATTTCGATGCACATCTGGATGCATTCGGTAATCTGTGGACCTTCAAAGTGTTGATGAAACACAGAAATTGCATCGGATTGAATACAACAGTCACCATGCACACTTTCCTCCATGGGAGTAATGTCTGAAACAGTCTACGCTTTGATCGTTCCCTGGAAGACCAGTAGTAGTTTCCGATGCACATCTGGATGCATTCTGTAATTTGTGGACCTTCAAAGTGTAGATGAAACACAGAAATTGCATCGGATTGAATACAACAGTCACCATGCACACTTTCCTCCATGGGAGTAATGTCTGAAACAGTCTACGCTTTGATCTTTCCCTGGAAGACCAGTAGTAGTTTCCGATGCATATCTGGAGGCATTCTATAATCTGCGGATTATCAGACTGTTGATGAAACACAGAAATTGCATCGGGATTGAATACAACAGTCACGATGCACACTTTCCTCCATGGGAGTAATGTCTGAAACAGTCTACGCTTTGATCGTTCCCAGGAAGTCCAGTAGAAGTTTCCGATGCACATCTGGAGACAATCTGTAATCTGTGGACTATCAGAGTGTTGATGAAACACAGAAATTGCATCGGGATTGAATACAACAGTCAACATCTGCAATTTCCTCCATAAAGAGGAATGTCTGAAACAGTCTACGCTTTGATCGTTTCCACTAAGACCAGTAGTAGTTTCCGATGCACATCTGGAGACAATCTGTAATCTGTGGACTATCAGAGTGTTGATGAAACACAGAAGTTGCATCGGGATTGAATACAACAGTCACGATCCGCACTTTCCTTCATGGGAGTAATGTCTGAAACAGTCTACGCTTTGATAGTTCCCTGGAAGTCCAGTAGTTGTTTCCGATGCACATCTGGAGACAATCTGCAATCTGTGGACTATCAGAGTGTTCATGAAACACAGAAATTGCATCGGGATTGAATACAAAAGTCAACATCTGCAATTTCCTCCATAAAGAGGAATGTCTGAAACAGTCTACGCTTTGATCGTTTCCACTAAGACCAGTAGTAGTTTCCGATGCACATCTGGAGACAATCTGTAATCTGTGGACTATCAGACTGTTGATGAAAATCAGAAATTCCATCGGGATTGAATACAACAGTCACCATGCGCACTTCCCTCCATGGGAGTAATGTCTGAAACAGTCTACGCTTTGATCGTTCAGTGGAAGACCAGTAGGAGATTCCGATGCACATCTGGTGGCATTCTGTTATCGTGGTCTAGCAGAGTGTTGATGAAACACAGAAAATGCATCGGGATTAAATACAACAGTCACCATGCGCACTTTCCTCCATGGGAGTAATGTCTCAAACAGTCTACGATTTGATCGTTCCCTGGAAGACCAGTAGCACTTTCCGATGCACATCTGGAGGCATTCTGAAATCTGTGGACTATAAGACTGTTGATGAAACACAGAAATTGCATCGGGATTGAATACAACAGTCACCATGCGCACTTTCCTAAATGGGAGTAATGTCTCAAACAGTCTACGCTTTGATCGTTCCCTGGAAGACCAGTAGTAGTTTCCGATGCACATCTGGAGGCAATCTGTAGTCTGTGGACTATCAGAATGTTGACGAAACCCAGGAATTGCATCGGGATTGAATACAACAGTCACCATGCGCACTTTCCTCCATGGGAGTAATGTCTCCAACAGTCTACGATTTGATCGTTCCCTTTAAGACCAGTAGTACTTTCCGATGCACATTTGGAGGCGATCTGTAATCTGTGGACTATCAGAGTGTTGATGAAACACAGATAATGCATCGGGATTGAGTACAACAGTCACCATCCACACTTTCCTCCATGGGAGTAATGTCTCAAACAGTCTACGCTTTGATCGATTCGTGCAAGACCAGTAGTAGTTTTCGATGCACATCTGGATGCATTCTGTAATCTGTGGACCTTCAAAGTGTTGATGAAACACAGAAATTGCATCGGATTGAATACAACAGTCACCATGCACACTTTCCTCCATGGGAGTAATGTCTGAAACAGTCTACGCTTTGATCGTTCCCTGGAAGACCAGTAGTAGTTTCCGATGCACATCTGGATGCATTCTGTAATTTGTGGACCTTCAAAGTGTAGATGAAACACAGAAATTGCATCGGATTGAATACAACAGTCACCATGCACACTTTCCTCCATGGGAGTAATGTCTGAAACAGTCTACGCTTTGATCTTTCCCTGGAAGACCAGTAGTAGTTTCCGATGCATATCTGGAGGCATTCTATAATCTGCGGATTATCAGACTGTTGATGAAACACAGAAATTGCATCGGGATTGAATACAACAGTCACCATGCACACTTTCCTCCATGGGAGTAATGTCTGAAACAGTCTACGCTTTGATCGTTCCCAGGAAGTCCAGTAGTAGTTTCCGATGCACATCTGGAGACAATCTGTAATCTGTGGACTATCAGAGTGTTGATGAAACACAGAAATTGCATCGGGATTGAATACAACAGTCAACATCTGCAATTTCCTCCATAAAGAGGAATGTCTGAAACAGTCTACCCTTTGATCGTTTCCACTTAGACCAGTAGTAGTTTCCGATGCACATCTGGAGACAATCTGTAATCTGTGGACTATCAGAGTGTTGATGAAACACAGAAGTTGCATCGGGATTGAATACAACAGTCACGATCCGCACTTTCCTTCATGAGAGTAATGTCTGAAACAGTCTACGCTTTGATAGTTCCCTGGAAGTCCAGTAGTTGTTTCCGATGCACATCTGGAGACAATCTGCAATCTGTGGACTATCAGAGTGTTCATGAAACACAGAAATTGCATCGGGATTGAATACAAAAGTCAACATCTGCAATTTCCTCCATAAAGAGGAATGTCTGAAACAGTCTACGCTTTGATCGTTTCCACTAAGACCAGTAGTAGTTTCCGATGCACATCTGGAGACAATCTGTAATCTGTGGACTATCAGACTGTTGATGAAACACAGAAATTCCATCGGGATTGAATACAACAGTCACCATGCGCACTTCCCTCCATGGGAGTAATGTCTCAAACAGTCTACGTTATGATCGTTCCGTGGAAGACCCGTAGTAGTTTCCGATGCACATCTGGTGGCATTCTGTAATTTGTGGACTATCATAGTGTTGATGAAACAGAGAAATAGCATCGGGATTGAATACAACAGTCACCATCCGCTCTTTCCTCCATGGGAGTAATGTCTGAAACAGTCTACGCTTTGATCGTTCAGTGGAAGACCAGTAGGAGATTCCGATGCACATCTGGTGGCATTCTGTAATCGTGGTCTAGCAGAGTGTTGATGAAACACAGAAAATGCATCGGGATTAAATACAACAGTCACCATTCGCACTTTCCTCCATGGGAGTAATGTCTCAAACAGTCTACGATTTGATCGTTCCCTGGAAGACCAGTAGCACTTTCCGATGCACATCTGGAGGCATTCTGAAATCTGTGGACTATAAGACTGTTGATGAAACACAGAAATTGTATCGGGATTGAATACAACAGTCACCATGCGCACTTTCCTCCATGGGAGTAATGTGTCAAACAGTCTACGCTTTGATCGTTCCCTGGAAGACCAGTAGTAGTTTCCGATGCACATCTGGAGGCAATCTGTAATCTGTGGACTATCAGAATGTTGACGAAACCCAGGAATTGCATCGGGATTGAATACAACAGTCACCATGCGCACTTTCCTCCATGGGAGTAATGTCTCCAACAGTCTACGTTTTGATCGTTCCCTTTAAGACCAGTAGTACTTTCCGATGCACATTTGGAGGCGATCTGTAATCTGTGGACTATCAGAGTGTTGATGAAACACAGATAATGCATCGGGATTGAGTTCAACAGTCACCATCCACACTTTCCTCCATGGGAGTAATGTCTCAAACAGTCTACGCTTTGATCGATTCGTGCAAGACCAGTAGTAGTTTTCGATGCACATCTGGATGCATTCTGTAATCTGTGGACCTTCAAAGTGTTGATGAAACACAGAAATTGCATCGGATTGAATACAACAGTCACCATGCACACTTTCCTCCATGGGAGTAATGTCTGAAACAGTCTACGCTTTGATCGTTCCCTGGAAGACCAGTAGTAGTTTCCGATGCACATCTGGATGCATTCTGTAATTTGTGGACCTTCAAAGTGTTGATGAAACACAGAAATTGCATCGGATTGAATACAACAGTCACCATGCACACTTTCCTCCATGGGAGTAATGTCTGAAACAGTCTACGCTTTGATCTTTCCCTGGAAGACCAGTAGTAGTTTCCGATGCATATCTGGAGGCATTCTATAATCTGCGGATTATCAGACTGTTGATGAAACACAGAAATTGCATCGGGATTGAATACAACAGTCACCATGCACACTTTCCTCCATGGGAGTAATGTCTGAAACAGTCTACGCTTTGATCGTTCCCAGGAAATCCAGTAGTAGTTTCCGATGCACATCTGGAGACAATCTGTAATCTGTGGACTATCAGAGTGTTGATGAAACACTGAAATTGCATCGGGATTGAATACAACAGTCAACATCTGCAATTTCCTCCATAAAGAGGAATGTCTGAAACAGTCTACGCTTTGATCGTTTCCACTAAGACCAGTAGTAGTTTCCGATGCACATCTGGAGACAATCTGTAATCTGTGGACTATCAGACTGTTGATGAAACACAGAAATTCCATCGGGATTGAATACAACAGTCACCATGCGCACTTCCCTCCATGGGAGTAATGTCTCAAACAGTCTACGTTATGATCGTTCCGTGGAAGACCCGTAGTAGTTTCCGATGCACATCTGGTGGCATTCTGTATTTTGTGGACTATCATAGTGTTGATGAAACAGAGAAATTGCATCGGGATTGAATACAACAGTCACCATCCGCTCTTTCCTCCATGGGAGTAATGTCTGAAACAGTCTACGCTTTGATCGTTCAGTGGAAGACCAGTAGGAGATTCCGATGCACATCTGGTGGCATTCTGTAATCGTGGTCTAGCAGAGTGTTGATGAAACACAGAAAATGCATCGGGATTAAATACAACAGTCACCATGCGCACTTTCCTCCATGGGAGTAATGTCTCAGACAGTCTACGATTTGATCGTTCCCTGGAAGACCAGTAGCACTTTCCGATGCACATCTGGAGGCATTCTGAAATCTGTGGACTATAAGACTGTTGATGAAACACAGAAATTGCATCGGGATTGAATACAACAGTCACCATGCGCACTTTCCTCCATGGGAGTATTGTCTCAAACAGTCTACGCTTTGATCGTTCCCTGGAAGACCAGTAGTAGTTTCCGATGCACATCTGGAAGCAATCTGTAATCTGTGGACTATCAGAATGTTGACGAAACCCAGGAATTGCATCGGGATTGAATACAACAGTCACCATGCGCACTTTCCTCCATGGGAGTAATGTCTCCAACAGTCTACGTTTTGATCGTTCCCTTTAAGACCAGTAGTACTTTCCGATGCACATTTGGAGGCGATCTGTAATCTGTGGACTATCAGAGTGTTGATGAAACTTAGATAATGCATCGGGATTGAGTACAACAGTCACCATTCACACTTTCCTCCATGGGAGTAATGTCTCAAACAGTCTACGCTTTGATCGATTCGTGCAAGACCAGTAGTAGTTTTCGATGCACATCTGGATGCATTCTGTAATCTGTGGACCTTCAAAGTGTTGATGAAACACAGAAATTGCATCGGATTGAATACAACAGTCACCATGCACACTTTCCTCCATGGGAGTAATGTCTGAAACAGTCTACGCTTTGATCGTTCCCTGGAAGACCAGTAGTAGTTTCCGATGCACATCTGGATGCATTCTGTAATTTGTGGACCTTCAAAGTGTTGATGAAACACAGAAATTGCATCGGATTGAATACAACAGTCACCATGCACACTTTCCTCCATGGGAGTAATGTCTGAAACAGTCTACGCTTTGATCTTTCCCTGGAAGACCAGTAGTAATTTCCGATGCATATCTGGAGGCATTCTATAATCTGCGGATTATCAGACTGTTGATGAAACACAGAAATCGCATCGGGATTGAATACAACAGTCACCATGCACACTTTCCTCCATGGGAGTAATGTCTGAAACAGTCTACGCATTGATCGTTCCCAGGAAGTCCAGTAGTAGTTTCCGATGCACATCTGGAGACAATCTGTAATCTGTGGACTATCAGAGTGTTGATGAAACACAGAAATTGCATCGGGATTGAATACAACAGTCAACATCTGCAATTTCCTCCATAAAGAGGAATGTCTGAAACAGTCTACGCTTTGATCGTTTCCACTAAGACCAGTAGTAGTTTCCGATGCACATCTGGAGACAATCTGTAATCTGTGGACTGTCAGAGTGTTGATGAAACACAGAAGTTGCATCGGGATTGAATACAACAGTCACGATCCGCACTTTCCTTCATGGGAGTAATGTCTGAAACAGTCTACGCTTTGATAGTTCCCTGGAAGTCCAGTAGTTGTTTCCGATGCACATCTGGAGACAATCTGCAATCTGTGGACTATCAGAGTGTTCATGAAACACAGAAATTGCATCGGGATTGAATACAAAAGTCAACATCTGCAATTTCCTCCATAAAGAGGAATGTCTGAAACAGTCTACGCTTTGATCGTTTCCACTAAGACCAGTAGTAGTTTCCGATGCACATCTGGAGACAATCTGTAATCTGTGGACTATCAGACTGTTGATGAAACACAGAAATTCCATCGGGATTGAATACAACAGTCACCATGCGCACTTCCCTCCATGGGAGTAATGTCTCAAACAGTCTACGTTATGATCGTTCCGTGGAAGACCCGTAGTAGTTTCCGATGCACATCTGGTGGCATTCTGTAATTTGTGGACTATCATAGTGTTGATGAAACAGAGAAATTGCATCGGGATTGAATACAACAGTCACCATCCGCTCTTTCCTCCATGGGAGTAATGTCTGAAACAGTCTACGCTTTGATCGTTCAGTGGAAGACCAGTAGGAGATTCCGATGCACATCTGGTGGCATTCTGTAATCGTGGTCTAGCAGAGTGTTGATGAAACACAGAAAATGCATCGGGATTGAATACAACAGTCACCATGCGCACTTTCCTCCATGGGAGTAATGTCTCAAACAGTCTACGATTTGATCGTTCCCTGGAAGACCAGTAGCAGTTTCCGATGCACATCTGGAAGCATTCTGAAATCTGTGGACCATAAGACTGTTGATGAAACACAGAAATTGCATCGGGATTGAATACAACAGTCACCATGCGCACTTTCCTCCATGGGAGTAATGTCACAAACAGTCTACGCTTTGATCGTTCCCTGGAAGACCAGTAGTAGTTTCCGATGCATATCTGGAGGCATTCTGTAGTCTGTGGACAATCAGACTGTTGATGAAACACAGAAATTGCATCGGGATTGAATGCAACAGTCACCATCTGCACTTTCAACCATGGGAGTAATGTCTCAGACACTTTACGCTTTGATCGTTCCCAGGAAGACCGGCAGTAGTTTCCGATGCACATATGGTGGCATTCTGTAATCTGTGGACTATCAGAGTATTGATGAAACACAGAAATTGCATCGGGATTGAATACAAGAGTCACCATGCGCACTTTCCTCAATGTGAGTAATGTCTCAAACAGTCTACGTTATGATCGTTCCCTGGAAGACCAGTAGTAGTTTCCGATGCACATCTGGTGGCATTCTGTATTCTGTGGACTATCATAGTGTTGATGAAACACATAAATTGCATCGGGATTGAATTCGTCATGCGCACTTTCCTCCACCGGAGGATTGTCTCAAACAGTCTACGCTTTGATTGATCTCTGGAAGACGAGTAGTAGTTTCCGATGCACATCTGGTGGCATTCTGTAATCTGTGGACCATCAGATGGTTGATGAAACATAGAAATTGCATCGGCATTGAATACAACAGTCACCGTGCGCAATTTTCTCCACGGGAGTAATGTCTCAAACAGTCCTCGCTTTGATCGTCCCTGGAAGACCAGTAGTAGTTTCCGGAGCACATCTGGTGGCATTCTGTAATCTGTGGACTATCAGACTGTTGATGAAACACAGAAATTGCATCGGGATTGAATACAAAAGTTACAATGCGCACTTTCCTCCAAGGGATTAATGTCTCAAACAGACTACGATTTGATCGTTCCCTGGAAGACCAGTTGTAGACTCCGATGCACATCTGGAGTCATTCTGTAATGTGTGGACTATAAGACTGTTGATGAAACACAGAAATTGCATCGAGATTGAATACAACAGTCACCATGCGCACTTTCCTACATGGGAGCAATGTCTCAAAGAGTTTAGGCTCTGATCGTTCCCTGCAAGGCCAGTAGTAGTTTCCGATGCACATCTGGAGGCAATCTGTAATCTGTGCACTATCAGAGTGTTGATGAAACACAGAAATTGCATCGGGATTGAATACAAAAGTCCCCATCAGCAATTTCCTCAATGGGAGTAATGTCTCAAACAGTCTACGCTTTGATCGTTCCCTGGATGACCAGTAGTAGTTTCCGATGCACATCTGGTGGCATTCTGTAATCTGTGGACTATCAGAGTATTGATGAAACACAGAAATTGCATCGGGATTGAATACAACAGTCACCATGCGCACTTTCCTCAATGTGAGTAATGTCTCAAACAATTTACGCTTTGATCGTTCCCTGGAAGACCAGTAGTAGTTCCCGATGCACATCTGGTGGCATTCTGTAATCTGTGGACTATCAGAGTGTTGATGAACCACAGTAGTTGCATCGGGATTGAATACAGCAGTCACCATCCGCACTTTCCTCCACGGGAGTAATGTCTTAAACAGTCTACGCTGTGATCGTTCCCTCGAAGAGCAGTAGTAGTTTCCGATGCACATCTGAAGTGAATCTCTAATCTGTGGACTATCAGGGTGTTGATGGAACACAGAAATTGCATCGGGATTGAATACAACAGTCACCATCCGCACTTTCCTCCATGGCAGTAATGTCTGAGACAGTCTACGCTTTGATCGTTCCCTGGAAGACCAGTATTAGTTTCCGATGCACATCTGGAGACATTCTGTAATCTGTGGACCTTCAAAGTGTTGATAAAACACAGAAATTTCATCTGGATTGAATACAAAAGTCACCATGCACACTTTCCTCCGTGGGAGTAAAGTCTGAAACAGTCTACGCTTTGATCGTCCCCAGGAAGAACAGTAGTGGTTTCCGATGCACATCTGGAGACAATCTGTAATCTGTTTACTATCAGAGTGTTCATGAAACACAGAAATTGCATCAGGATTGAATACAACAGTCACCATCGGCACTTTGCTCCATGGGAGTTATGTCTGAAACAGTCTATGCTTTGATCGTTCCCAGGAAGACCAGTAGTAGTTTCCGATGCACATCTGGAGGCATTCTGTAATCTGTGGACTATCAGACTGTTGATGAAACACAGAAATAGCATCGGGAATGAATACAACAGTCACCATGCGCACTTTCCTCCATGGGAGTAATGTCTCAAACAGTCTACGCTTTGATCGTTCCCTGGAAGACCAGTAGTAGTTTCCGATGCACATCTGGTGGCATCCTGTAATCTGTGGACTATCAGAGTATTGATGAAACACAGAAATTGCATCGGGATTGAATACAACAATCCCCATTCGCACTTTCCTCAATGTTAGTAATGTCTCAAACAATTTACGCTTTGATCGTTCCCTGGAAGACCAGTAGTAGTTCCCGATGCACATCTGGTGGCTTTCTGTAATCTGTGGACTATCAGAGTGTTGATGAAACACAGTAGTTGCTTTGGGATTGAATACAGCAGTCACCATCCGCACTTTCCTCCACGGGAGTAATGTCTTAAACAGTCTACGCTTTGATCGTTCCCTGGAAGACCAGTAGTAGTTTCCGATGCACATCTGGTGGCATTCTGTAATCTGTGGACTATCAGAGTATTGATGAAACACAGAAATTGCATCGGGATTGAATACAACAGTCACCATGCGCACTTTCCTCAATGTGAGTAATGTCTCAAACAATTTACGCTTTGATCGTTCCCTGGAAGACCAGTAGTAGTTCCCGATGCACATCTGGTGGCATTCTGTAATCTGTGGACTATCAGAGTGTTGATGAAACACAGTAGTTGCATCGGGATTGAATACAGCAGTCACCATCCGCACTTTCCTCCACGGGAGTAATGTCTTAAACAGTCTACGCTGTGATCGTTCCCTCGAAGAGCAGTAGTAGTTTCCGATGCACATCTGAAGTCAATCTGTAATCTGTGGACTATCAGGGTGTTGATGGAACACAGAAATTGCATCGGGATTGAATACAACAGTCACCATCAGCACTTTCCTCCATTTGAGTAATGTCTGAGACAGTCTACTCTTTGATCGTTCCCTGGAAGACCAGTATTAGTTTCCGATGCACATCTGGAGACATTCTGTAATCTGTGGACCTTCAAAGTGTTGATAAAACACAGAAATTTCATCTGGATTGAATACAAAAGTCACCATGCACACTTTCCTCCATGGGAGTAAAGTCTGAAACAGTCTACGCTTTGATCGTCCCCAGGAAGAACAGTAGTGGTTTCCGATGCACATCTGGAGACAATCTGCAATCTGTTTACTATCAGAGTGTTGATGAAACACAGAAATTGCATCAGGATTGAATACAACAGTCACCATCGGCACTTTGCTCCATGGGAGTTATGTCTGAAACAGTCTATGGTTTGATCGTTCCCAGGAAGACCAGTAGTAGTTTCCGATGCACATCTGGAGGCATTCTGTAATCTGTGGACTATCAGACTGTTGATGAAACGCAGAAATAGCATCGGGAATGAATACAACAGTCACCATGCGCACTTTCCTCCATGGGAGTAATGTCTCAAACAGTCTACGCTTTGATCGTTCCCTGGAAGACCAGTAGTAGTTTCCGATGCACATCTGGTGGCATTCTGTAATCTGTGGACTATCAGAGTATTGATGAAACACAGAAATTGCATCGGGATTGAATACAACAGTCCCCATTCGCACTTTCCTCAATGTGAGTAATGTCTCAAACAATTTACGCTTTGATCGTTCCCTGGAAGACCAGTAGTAGTTCCCGATGCACATCTGGTGGCATTCTGTAATCTGTGGACTATCAGAGTGTTGATGAAACACAGAAATTCCATCGGGATTGAATACAACAGTCACCATGCGCACTTCCCTCCATGGGAGTAATGTCTCAAACAGTCTACGTTATGATCGTTCCGTGGAAGACCCGTAGTAGTTTCCGATGCACATCTGGTGGCATTCTGTAATTTGTGGACTATCATAGTGTTGATGAAACAGAGAAATTGCATCGGGATTGAATACAACAGTCACCATCCGCTCTTTCCTCCATGGGAGTAATGTCTGAAACAGTCTACGCTTTGATCGTTCAGTGGAAGACCAGTAGGAGATTCCGATGCACATCTGGTGGCATTCTGTAATCGTGGTCTAGCAGAGTGTTGATGAAACACAGAAAATGCATCGGGATTGAATACAACAGTCACCATGCGCACTTTCCTCCATGGGAGTAATGTCTCAAACAGTCTACGATTTGATCGTTCCCTGGAAGACCAGTAGCAGTTTCCGATGCACATCTGGAGGCATTCTGAAATCTGTGGACTATAAGACTGTTGATGAAACACAGAAATTGCATCGGGATTGAATACAACAGTCACCATGCGCACTTTCCTCCATGGGAGTAATGTCTCAAACAGTCTACGCTTTGATCGTTCCCTGGAAGACCAGTAGTAGTTTCCGATGCATATCTGGAGGCATTCTGTAGTCTGTGGACAATCAGACTGTTGATGAAACACAGAAATTGCATCGGGATTGAATGCAACAGTCACCATGTGCACTTTCAACCATGGGAGTAATGTCTCAGACACTTTACGCTTTGATCGTTCCCAGGAAGACCGGCAGTAGTTTCCGATGCACATATGGTGGCATTCTGTAATCTGTGGACGATCAGAGTATTGATGAAACACACAAATTGCATCGGGATTGAATACAACAGTCACCATGCGCACTTTCCTCAATGTGAGTAATGTCTCAAACAGTCTACGTTATGATCGTTCCCTGGAAGACCAGTAGTAGTTTCCGATGCACATCTGGTGGCATTCTGTATTCTGTGGACTATCATAGTGTTGATGAAACACATAAATTGCATCGGGATTGAATTCGTCATGCGCACTTTCCTCCACCGGAGGATTGTCTCAAACAGTCTACGCTTTGATTGTTCTCTGGAAGACGAGTAGTAGTTTCCGATGCACATCTGGTGGCATTCTGTAATCTGTGGACCATCAGAGTGTTGATGAAACATAGAAATTGCATCGGCATTGAATACAACAGTCACCGTGCGCAATTTTCTCCACGGGAGTAATGTCTCAAACAGTCCTCGCTTTGATCGTCCCTGGAAGACCAGTAGTAGTTTCCGGAGCACATCTGGTGGCATTCTGTAATCTGTGGACTATCAGACTGTTGATGAAACACAGAAATTGCATCGGGATTGAATACAACAGTTACAATGCGCACTTTCCTCCATGGGACTAATGTCTCAAACAGTCTACGATTTGATCGTTCCCTGGAAGACCAGTTGTAGTCTCCGATGCACATCTGGAGTCATTCTGTAATGTGTGGACTATAAGACTGTTGATGAAACACAGAAATTGCATCGAGATTGAATACAACAGTCCCCATCAGCACTTCCCTCAAGGGGAGTAATGTCTCAAACAGTCTACGCTTTGATCGTTCCCTGGAAGACCAGTAGTAGTTTCCGATGCACATCTGGTGGCATTCTGTAATCTGTGGACTATCAGAGTATTGATGAAACACAGAAATTGCATCGGGATTGAATACAACAGTCACCATGCGCACTTTCCTCAATGTGAGTAATGTCTCAAACAATTTACGCTTTGATCGTTCCCTAAAAGACCAGTAGTAGTTCCCGATGCACATCTGGTGGCATTCTGTAATCTGTGGACTATCAGAGTGTTGATGAAACACAGTAGTTGCTTTAGGATTGAATACAGCAGTCACCATCCGTACTTTCCTCCACGGGAGTAATGTCTTAAACAGTCTACGCTTTGATCGTTCCCTGGAAGACCAGTATTAGTTTCCCATGTACTTCAGGTGGCATTCTGTAATCTGTGGTCTATCAGAGTGTTGATGAAACACAGAAAATGAATCGGGATTAAATACAACAGTCACCATGCGCACTTTCCTCAATGTGAGTAATGTCTCAAACAATTTACGCTTTGATCGTTCCCTGGAAGACCAGTAGTCGTTCCCGATGCACATCTGGTGGCATTCTGTAATCTGTGGACTATCAGAGTGTTGATGAAACACAGTAGTTGCATCGGGATTGAATACAGCAGTCACCATCCGCACTTTCCTCCACGGGAGAAATGTCTTAAACAGTCTACGCTGTGATCTTTCCCTCGAAGAGCAGTAGTAGTTTCCGATGCACATCTGAAGTCAATCTGTAATCTGTGGACTATGAGGGTGTTGATGGAACACAGAAATTGCATCGGGATTGTATACAACAGTCACCATCAGCACTTTCCTCCATGGGAGTAATGTCTCAGACAGTCTACGCTTTGATCGTTCCCTGGAAGACCAGTATTAGTTTCCGATGCACATCTGGAGACATTCTGTAATCTTTGGACCTTCAAAGTGTTGATAAAACACAGAAATTTCATCTGGATTGAATACAAAAGTCACCATGCACACTTTCCTCCATGGGAGTAAAGTCTGAAACAGTCTACGCTTTGATCGTCCCCAGGAAGAACAGTAGTGGTTTCCGATGCACATCTGGAGACAATCTGTAATCTGTTTACTATCAGAGTGTTGATGAAACACAGAAATTGCATCAGGATTGAATACAACAGTCACCATCGGCACTTTGCTCCATGGGAGTTATGTCTGAAACAGTCTATGCTTTGATCGTTCCCAGGAATACCAGTAGTAGTTTCCGATGCACGCCTGGAGGCATTCTGTAATCTGTGGACTATCAGACTGTTGATGAAACACAGAAATAGCATCGGGAATGAATACAACAGTCACCATGCGCACTTTCCTCCATGAGAGTAATGTCTCAAACAGTCTACGCTTTGATCGTTCCCTGGAAGACCAGTAGTAGTTTCCGATGCACATCTGGAGGCAATCTGTAATCTGTGGACTATCAGAATGTTGACGAAACCCAGGAATTGCATCGGGATTTAATTCAACAGTCACCATGCGCACTTTCCTCCATGGGAGTAATGTCTCCAACAGTCCACGCTTTGATCGTTCCCTTTAATACCAGTAGTACTTTCCGATGCACATTTGGAGGCGATCTGTAATCTGTGGACTATCAGAGTGTTGATGAAACACAGATAATGCATCGGGATTGAGTACAACAGTCACCATCCACACTTTCCTCCAAGGGAGTAATGTCTCAAACAGTCTACGCTTTGATCGATTCGTGCAAGACCATTAGTAGTTTTCGATGCACATCTGGATGCATTCTGTAATCTGTGGACCATCAAAGTGTTGATGAAACACAGAAATTGCATCGGATTGAATACAACAGTCACCATGCACACTTTCCTCCATGGGAGTAATGTCTGAAACAGTCTACGCTTTTATCGTTCCCTGGAAGACCAGTAGTAGTTTCCGATGCACATCTGGATGCATTCTGTAATTTGTGGACCTTCAAAGTGTTGATGAAACACAGAAATTGCATCGGATTGAATACAACAGTCACCATGCACTCTTTCCTCCATGGGAGTAATGTCTGAAACAGTCTACGCTTTGATCTTTCCCTGGAAGACCAGTAGTAGTTTCCGATGCATATCTGGAGGCATTCTATAATCTGCGGACTATCAGACTGTTGATGAAACACAGAAATTGCATCGGGATTGAATACAACAGTCACCATGCACACTTTCCTCCATGGGAGTAATGTCTGAAACAGTCTACGCTTTGATCGTTTCCACTAAGACTAGTAGTAGTTTCCGATGCACATCTGGAGACAATCTGTAATCTGTGGACTATCAGAGTGTTGATGAAACACAGAAGTTGCATCGGGATTGAATACAACAGTTACAATCCGCACTTTCCTTCATGGGAGTAATGTCTGAAACAGTCTACGCTTTGATAGTTCCCTGGAAGACGAGTAGTAGTTTCCGATGCACATCTGGAGGCATTCAGTAATTTGTGGACCTTGAAAGTGTTGATGAAACACAGAAATTGCATCGGGATTGAGTACGATAGTCACCATCCGTACTCCCCTCCATGGGAGTAATATCTGAAACAGTCTACGCTTTGATCGTTCCCAGGTAGACCAGTAGTAGTTTCCGATGCACATCTGGAGGCAATCTGTAATCTGTTAACTATCAGAGTGTTGATGAAACCCAGAAATTGCATCGGGATTGAATGCAACAGTCACCATGCGCACTTTCCTCCATGGAACTAATGTCTCAAACAGTCCACGCTTTGATCGTTCCCTGGAAGACCAGTAGTAGTTTCCTATGCACATCTGGAGGCATTCTGTAAATTGTGGACCTTCAAAGTGTAGATGAAACACAGAAACTGCATCGGGATGGAATACAACAGTCACCTAGCACACTTTCCTCCATGGGAGTAATGTCTCAAACAGTCCACGCTTTGATCGTTCCCTTTAAGATCAGTAGTACTTTCCGATGCACATTTGGAGGCGATCTGTAATCTGTGGACTATCAGAGTGTTGATGAAACCCAGAAATTGCATCGGGATTGAATGCAACAGTCACCATTCGCACTTTCCTCCATGGGAGTAATGTGTCAAACAGTCTACCCTTTGATCGTTCCCTGGAAGACCAATAGTAGTTTCCGATGCACATCTGGAGGCATTCTATAATCTGTGCCCTATCAGACTGTTGATGAAACACAGAAATTGCATCTGGATGAAATACAACAGTCACCATACGCATTTTCCTCCATGGGAGTAATGTCTCAAACAGTCTACACTTTGATCGTTCCCTGGAAGACCAATAGTAGTTTCCGATGCACATCTGGAGGCATTCTATAATCTGTGCCCTATAAGACCGTTGATGAAACACAGAAATTGCATCTGGATTAAATACAACAGTCACCATGCGCATTTTCCTCCATGGGAGTAATGTCTCAAACAGTCTACACTTTTATCGTTCCCATTAAGACCAGTAAGAGTTTCCGATGCACATCTGGATGCAATCTGTAATCTGTGGACTATTAGAGTGTTGATGAAACACAGAAATTGCATCGGGATTAAATACAACAGTCACCATCCGCACTTTCCTCCATGGGAGTAATGTCTGAAACAGTCTACAATTTGATCGTTCCCTGGAAGACCAGTAGTAGTTTCTGATGCACATCTGGAGGCATTCTTTAATCTGTGGACCTTCAAAGTGTTGATTAAACACAGAAATTGCATCGGATTGAATTCAACTGTCACCCTGCACACTTTCCTCCATGGGAGTAATGTCTGAAACAGTAGACGCTTTGATCGTTCCCAGGAAGACCAGTAGTAGTTTCCGATGCACATCTGTAGACAATCAGTAATCTGTGTACTATCAGAGTGTTGATGAAACACAGCAATTGAATCGGGATTGAATACAACAGTCAACATCCCCACTTTCCTCCATGGGAGTAATGTCTGAAACAGTCTACGCTTTATCGTTCCCGGGAAGACCAGTAGTAGTTTCCGATGAACATCTGGAGACAATCTATAATCTGTGGACTATCAGTGTGTTGATGAAACACAGAAATTGCATCGGGATTGAATACGACTGTCACCATCCGTACTCTCCTATATGGGAGTAATGTCTGAAACAGTCTACGCTTTGATCGTTCCCAGGCAGACCAGTAGTAGTTTCCGATGCACATCTGGAGGCAATCTGTAATCTGTTAACTACCAGAGTGTTGATGAAACCCAGAAATTGCATCGGGATTGAATACAACAGTCACCATGCGCACTTTCCTCCATGGGAGTAATGTCTCAAACAGTCTACTCTTTGATCGTTCCCTGGAAGACCAATAGTAGTTTCCGATGCACACCTGGAGGCATTCTATAATCTGTGCCCTATCAGACTGTTGATCAAACACAGAAATTGCATCTGGATTGAATACAAAAGTCACCATGCTCATTTTCCTCCATGGGAGTAATGTCTCAAACAGTCTACGCTTTGATCGTTCCCAGGTAGACTAGTAGTAGTTTCCGATGAACATCTGGAGGCATTCTGAAATCTGTGGACTATAAGACTGTTGATGAAACACAGAAATTGCATCGGGATTGAATACAACAGTCACCATGCGCACTTTCCTCCATGGGAGTAATGTCTCAAACAGTCTACGCTTTGATCGTTCCCTGGAAGACCAGTAGTAGTTTGCGATGCATATCTGGAGGCATTCTGTAGTCTGTGGACAATCAGACTGTTGATGAAACACAGAAATTGCATCGGGATTGAATGCAACAGTCACCATGTGCACTTTCAACCATGAGAGTAATGTCTCAGACACTTTACGCTTTGATCGTTCCCAGGAAGACCGGCAGTAGTTTCCGATGCACATATGGTGGCATTCTGTAATCTGTGGACGATCAGAGTATTGATGAAACACACAAATTGCATCGGAATTGAATACAACAGTCACCATGCGCACTTTCCTCAATGTGAGTAATGTCTCAAACAGTCTACGTTATGATCGTTCCCTGGAAGACCAGTAGTAGTTTCCGATGCACATCTGGTGGCATTCTGTATTCTGTGGACTATCATAGTGTTGATGAAACACATAAATTGCATCGGGATTGAATTCGTCATGCGCACTTTCCTCCACCGGAGGATTGTCTCAAACAGTCTACGCTTTGATTGTTCTCTGGAAGACGAGTAGTAGTTTCCGATGCACATCTGGTGGCATTCTGTAATCTGTGGACCATCAGAGTGTTGATGAAACATAGAAATTGCATCGGCATTGAATACAACAGTCACCGTGCGCAATTTTCTCCACGGGAGTAATGTCTCAAACAGTCCTCGCTTTGATCGTCCCTGGAAGACCAGTAGTAGTTTCCGGAGCACATCTGGTGGCATTCTGTAATCTGTGGACTATCAGACTGTTGATGAAACACAGAAATTGCATCGGGATTGAATACAACAGTTACAATGCGCACTTTCCTCCATGGGACTAATGTCTCAAACAGTCTACGATTTGATCGTTCCCTGGAAGACCAGTTGTAGTCTCCGATGCACATCTGGAGTCATTCTGTAATGTGTGGACTATAAGACTGTTGATGAAACACAGAAATTGCATCGAGATTGAATACAACAGTCCCCATCAGCACTTTCCTCAAGGGGAGTAATGTCTCAAACAGTCTACGCTTTGATCGTTCCCTGGAAGACCAGTAGTAGTTTCCGATGCACATCTGGTGGCATTCTGTAATCTGTGGACTATCAGAGTATTGATGAAACACAGAAATTGCATCGGGATTGAATACAACAGTCACCATGCGCACTTTCCTCAATGTGAGTAATGTCTCAAACAATTTACGCTTTGATCGTTCCCTAAAAGACCAGTAGTAGTTCCCGATGCACATCTGGTGGCATTCTGTAATCTGTGGACTATCAGAGTGTTGATGAAACACAGTAGTTGCTTTAGGATTGAATACAGCTGTCACCATCCGTACTTTCCTCCACGGTAGTAATGTCTTAAACAGTCTACGCTTTGATCGTTCCCTGGAAGACCAGTATTAGTTTCCCATGTACTTCAGGTGGCATTCTGTAATCTGTGGTCTATCAGAGTGTTGATGAAACACAGAAAATGAATCGGGATTAAATACAACAGTCACCATGCGCACTTTCCTCAATGTGAGTAATGTCTCAAACAATTTACGCTTTGATCGTTCCCTGGAAGACCAGTAGTCGTTCCCGATGCACATCTGGTGGCATTCTGTAATCTGTGGACTATCAGAGTGTTGATGAAACACAGTAGTTGCATCGGGATTGAATACAGCAGTCACCATCCGCACTTTCCTCCACGGGAGAAATGTCTTAAACAGTCTACGCTGTGATCGTTCCCTCGAAGAGCAGTAGTAGTTTCCGATGCACATCTGAAGTCAATCTGTAATCTGTGGACTATCAGGGTGTTGATGGAACACAGAAATTGCATCGGGATTGTATACAACAGTCACCATCAGCACTTTCCTCCATGGGAGTAATGTCTCAGACAGTCTACGCTTTGATCGTTCCCTGGAAGACCAGTAGTAGTTTCCGATGCATATCTGGAGGCATTCTATAATCTGCGGACTATCAGCCTGTTGATGAAACACAGAAATTGCATCGGGATTGAATACAACAGTCACCATGCACACTTTCCTCCATGGGAGTAATGTCTGAAACAGTCTACGCTTTGATCGTTTCCACTAAGACTAGTAGTAGTTTCCGATGCACATCTGGAGACAATCTGTAATCTGTGGACTATCAGAGTGTTGATGAAACACAGAAGGTGCATCGGGATTGAATACAACAGTCACAATCCGCACTTTCCTTCATGGGAGTAATGTCTGAAACAGTCTACGCTTTGATAGTTCCCTGGAAGACGAGTAGTAGTTTCCGATGCACATCTGGAGGCATTCAGTAATTTGTGGACCTTGAAAGTGTTGATGAAACACAGAAATTGCATCGGGATTGAGTACGATAGTCACCATCCGTACTCTCCTCCATGGGAGTAATATCTGAAACAGTCTACGCTTTGATCGTTCCCAGGTAGACCAGTAGTAGTTTCCGATGCACATCTGGAGGCAATCTGTAATCTGTTAACTATCAGAGTGTTGATGAAACCCAGAAATTGCATCGGGATTGAATGCAACAGTCACCATGCGCACTTTCCTCCATGGAACTAATGTCTCAAACAGTCCACGCTTTGATCGTTCCCTGGAAGACCAGTAGTAGTTTCCTATGCACATCTGGAGGCATTCTGTAAATTGTGGACCTTCAAAGTGTAGATGAAACACAGAAACTGCATCGGGATGGAATACAACAGTCACCTAGCACACTTTCCTCCATGGGAGTAATGTCTCAAACAGTCCACGCTTTGATCGTTCCCTTTAAGATCAGTAGTACTTTCCGATGCACATTTGGAGGCGATCTGTAATCTGTGGACTATCAGAGTGTTGATGAAACCCAGAAATTGCATCGGGATTGAATGCAACAGTCACCATTCGCACTTTCCTCCATGGGAGTAATGTGTCAAACAGTCTACCCTTTGATCGTTCCCTGGAAGACCAATAGTAGTTTCCGATGCACATCTGGAGGCATTCTATAATCTGTGCCCTATCAGACTGTTGATGAAACACAGAAATTGCATCTGGATGAAATACAACAGTCACCATACGCATTTTCCTCCATGGGAGTAATATCTCAAACAGTCTACACTTTGATCGTTCCCTGGAAGACCAATAGTAGTTTCCGATGCACATCTGGAGGCATTCTATAATCTGTGCCCTATAAGACCGTTGATGAAACACAGAAATTGCATCTGGATTAAATACAACAGTCACCATGCGCATTTTCCTCCATGGGAGTAATGTCTCAAACAGTCTACACTTTTATCGTTCCCATTAAGACCAGTAAGAGTTTCCGATGCACATCTGGATGCAATCTGTAATCTGTGGACTATTAGAGTGTTGATGAAACACAGAAATTGCATCGGGATTAAATACAACAGTCACCATCCGCACTTTCCTCCATGGGAGTAATGTCTGAAACAGTCTACAATTTGATCGTTCCCTGGAAGACCAGTAGTAGTTTCTGATGCACATCTGGAGGCATTCTTTAATCTGTGGACCTTCAAAGTGTTGATTAAACACAGAAATTGCATCGGATTGAATTCAACTGTCACCCTGCACACTTTCCTCCATGGGAGTAATGTCTGAAACAGTAGACGCTTTGATCGTTCCCAGGAAGACCAGTAGTAGTTTCCGATGCACATCTGTAGACAATCAGTAATCTGTGTACTATCAGAGTGTTGATGAAACACAGCAATTGAATCGGGATTGAATACAACAGTCAACATCCCCACTTTCCTCCATGGGAGTAATGTCTGAAACAGTCTACGCTTTATCGTTCCCGGGAAGACCAGTAGTAGTTTCCGATGAACATCTGGAGACAATCTATAATCTGTGGACTATCAGTGTGTTGATGAAACACAGAAATTGCATCGGGATTGAATACGACTGTCACCATCCGTACTCTCCTATATGGGAGTAATGTCTGAAACAGTCTACGCTTTGATCGTTCCCAGGCAGACCAGTAGTAGTTTCCGATGCACATCTGGAGGCAATCTGTAATCTGTTAACTACCAGAGTGTTGATGAAACCCAGAAATTGCATCGGGATTGAATACAACAGTCACCATGCGCACTTTCCTCCATGGGAGTAATGTCTCAAACAGTCTACTCTTTGATCGTTCCCTGGAAGACCAATAGTAGTTTCCGATGCACACCTGGAGGCATTCTATAATCTGTGCCCTATCAGACTGTTGATCAAACACAGAAATTGCATCTGGATTGAATACAAAAGTCACCATGCTCATTTTCCTCCATGGGAGTAATGTCTCAAACAGTCGACGCTTTGATCGTTCCCAGGTAGACCAGTAGTAGTTTCCGATGCACATCTGGAGACAATCTGTAATCTGTGGACTATCAGAGTGTTGATGAAACACAGAAATTGAGTCGGGATTGAATACAACAGTCACCATCCGCACATACCTTCATGGGAGTAATGTCTGAAACAGTCTACGCTTTGATCGTTCCCTGGAAGACCAGTAGTAGTTTCCGATGCACATCTGGATGCATTCTGTAATTTGTGGACCTTCAAAATGTTGATGAAACACAGAAATTGCATCGGGATTGAATACAACAGTGACCATGCGCACTTTCCTCCATGGGAGTAATGTCTCAAACAGTCAACGCTTTGATCGTTCCCTGGATGACCAGTAGTACTTTCCGATGCACATCTGGAGACAATCTGTAATCTGTGGACTATCTGAATGTTGATGAAACACACAAATTGCATCGGGATTGAATACAACAGTCACCATCCGCACTTTCCTTCATGTAAGTAATGTCTCAAACAGTCTACTCTTTGATAGTTCCCTGGAAGTCCAGTAGTAGCTTCCGATGCACATCTGGAAAAATTCTGTAATCTGTGGATCTTAAAAGTGTTGATGAAACACAGAAATTGCATCGGGACTAGTTACAACAGTCACCATCCGCACTTTCCTCCATGGGAGTAATTTCTCAAACAGTCGACGCTTTGATCGTTCTCAGGATGACTAGTAGTAGTTTCCGATGCACATCTGGAGGCAATGTGTAATCTGTGGACTATCAGAGTGTTGATGAAACACAGAAATTGAATCAGGATTGAATACAATAGTCACCATCCGCACTTTCCTCCATGGGAGTAATGACTGAAACTGTCTACGCTTTGATCGTTCCCAGGAAGACCAGTAGTAGTTTCCGATGCACATCTGGTGACAATCTGTAATCTGTGGACTATCAGAGTGTTGATGAATCACAGAAGTTGCATCGGGATTGAATACAACAGTCACGATCCGCACTTTCCTTCATGCGAGTAATGTCTGAAACAGTCTACGCTTGATCGTTCCCTGGAAGACCAGTAATAGTTTCCGATGCACATCTGGAGAAATTCTGTAATTTGTGGACCTTCAAAGTGTTGATGAAACACAGAAATTGCATAGGGATTGAATACAACAGTCACCATGCACACTTTCCTCCATGGGAGTAATGTCTCAAACAGTCTACGTTTTTGATCGTTCCCAGGAAGACCAGTAGTAGTTTCCGATGATCATCTGGAGGCAATCTGTAATCTGTTAACTACCAGAGTGTTGATGAAACCCAGAAATTGCATCGGGATTGAATACAACAGTCACCATCCGCACTTTCCTCCATGGGAGTAATGTCTCAAACAGTCTACTCTTTGATCGTTCCCTGGAAGACCAATAGTAGTTTCCGATGCACATCTGGAGGCATTCTATAATCAGTGCCCTATCCGACTGTTGATCAAACACAGAAATTGCATCTGGATTGAATACAAAAGTCACCATGCTCATTTTCCTCCATGGGAGTAATGTCTGAAACAGTCTACGCTTTGATCGTTCCCAGGTAGACCAGTAGTAGTTTCCGATGCACATCTGGAGACAATCTGTAATCTGTGGACTATCAGAGTGTTGATGAAACACAGAAATTGAGTCGGGATTGAATACAACAGTCACCATCCGCACATTCCTTCATGGGAGTAATGTCTGAAACAGTCTACGCTTTGATCGTTCCCTGGAAGACCAGTAGTAGTTTCCGATGCACATCTGGATGCATTCTGTAATTTGTGGACCTTCAAAATGTGGATGAAACACAGAAATTGCATCGGGATTGAATACAACAGTCACCATGCGCACTTTCCTCCATGGGAGTAATGTCTCAAACAGTCGACGCTTTGATCGTTCTCTGGAAGACTAGTAGTAATTTCCGCTGCACATCTGCAGGCATTCTGTAATCTGTGGACTATCAGAGTGTTGATGAAACACAGAAATTGCATCAGGATTGAATACAACAGTCACCATCCGCACTTTCCTCCATGGGAGTAATGTCTGAAACTGTCTATGCTTTGATCGTTCCCAGGAAGACCAGTAGTAGTTTCCGATGCACATCTGGTGACAATCTGTAATCTGTGGACTATCAGAGTGTTGATGAATCACAGACGTTGCATCGGGATTGAATACAACAGTCACGATCCGCACTTTCCTTCATTCGAGTAATGTCTGAAACAGTCTACGCTTTGATCGTTCACTGGAAGACCACTAGTAGTTTCCGATGCACATCTGGAGGCATTCTGTAATTTGTGGACCTTCAAAGTGTTGATGAAACACAGAAATTGAGTCGGGATTGAATACAACAGTCACCATGCACACTTTCCTCCATGGGAGTAATGTCTCAAACAGTCTACGTTTTTGATCGTTGCCAGGAAGACCAGTAGTAGTTTCCGATGCACATCTGGAGGCAATCTGTAATCTGTTAACTACCAGAGTGTTGATGAAACACAGAAATTGCATCGGGATTGAATACAACAGTCACCATGCGCACTTTCCTCCATGGGAGTAATGTCTCAAACAGTCCACGCTTTGATCGTTCCCTGGAAGACCAGTAGTAGTTTCCGATGCACATCTGGAGGCAATCTGTAATCTGTTAACTACCAGAGTGTTGATGAAACACAGAAATTGCATCGGGATTGAATACAACAGTCACCATCCGCACTTTCCTTCATGTAAGTAATGTCTCAAAGAGTCTACTCTTTGATAGTTCCCTGGAAGTCCAGTAGTAGTTTCCGATGCACATCTGGAGAAATTCTGTAATCTGTGGATCTTAAAAGTGTTGATGAAACACAGAAATTTTATCGGGACTAGTTACAACAGTCAGCATGCGCACTTTCCTCCATGGGAGTAATGTCACAAACAGTCCACGCTTTGATCGTTCCCTTTAAGACAAGTAGTACTTTTCGATGCACATTTGGAGGCGATCTGTAATCTGTGGACTATCAGAGTGTTGATGAAACACAGATAATGCATCGGGATTGAGTACAACAGTCACCATTCGCACTTTCCTCAATGGGAGTAATGTCTCAAACAGTCTACTCTTTGATCGTTCCCTGGAAGACCAATAGTAGTTTCAGATGCACATCTGGAGGCATTCTATAATCTGTGCCCTATCAGACTGTTGATCAAACACAGAAATTGCATCTGGATTGAATACAAAAGTCACCATGCTCATTTTCCTCCATGGGAGTAATGTCTCAAACAGTCTACGATTTGATCGTTCCCAGGTAGACCAGTAGTAGTTTCCGATGCACATCTGGAGACAATCTGTAATCTGTGGACTATCAGAGTGTTGATGAAACACAGAAATTGAGTCGGGATTGAATACAACAGTCACCATCCGCACATTCCTTCATGGGAGTAATGTCTGAAACAGTCTACGCTTTGATCGTTCCCTGGAAGACCAGTAGTAGTTTCCGATGCACATCTGGATGCATTCTGTAATTTGTGGACCTTCAAAATGTTGATGAAACACAGAAATTGCATCGGGATTGAATACAACAGTCACCATGCGCACTTTCCTCCATGGGAGTAATGTCTCAAACAGTCAACGCTTTGATCGTTCCCTGGATGACCAGTAGTACTTTCCGATGCACATCTGGAGACAATCTGTAATCTGTGGACTATCTGAATGTTGATGAAACACAGAAATTGCATCGGGATTGAATACAACAGTCACCATCCGCACTTTCCTTCATGTAAGTAATGTCTCAAACAGTCTACTTTTTGATAGTTCCCTGGAAGTCCAGTAGTAGTTTCCGATGCACATCTGGAGAAATTCTGTAATCTGTGGATCTTAAAAGTGTTGATGAAACACAGAAATTGCATCGGGACTAGTTACAACAGTCACCACCCGCAGTTTCCTCCATAAGAGTAATGTCTCAAACAGTCGACGCTTTGATCGTTCTCAGGAAGACTAGTAGTAGTTTCCGATGCACATCTGGAGACAATCTGTAATCTGTGGAATATCAGAGTGTTGAGGAAACACAGAAATTGAATCAGGATTGAATACAATAGTCACCATCCGCACTTTCCTCCATGGGAGTAATGACTGAAACTGTCTACGCTTTGATCGTTCCCAGGAAGACCAGTAGTAGTTTCCGATGCACTTCTGGTGACAATCTGTAATCTGTGGACTATCAGAGTGTTGATGAATCACAGAAGTTGCATCGGGATTGAATACAACAGTCACGATCCGCACTTTCCTTCATGCGAGTAATGTCTGAAACAGTCTACGCTTTGATCGTTTCCTGGAAGACCAGTAATAGTTTCCGATGCACATCTGGAGAAATTCTGTAATTTTTGGACCTTCAAAGTGTTGATGAAACACAGAAATTGCATAGGGATTGAATACAACAGTCACCATGCACACTTTCCTCCATGGGAGTAATGTCTCAAACAGTCTACGTTTTTGATCGTTCCCAGGAAGACCAGTAGTAGTTTCCGATGCACATCTGGAGGCAATCTGTAATCTGTTAACTACCAGAGTGTTGATGAAACCCAGAAATTGCATCGGGATTGAATACAACAGTCACCATGCGCACTTTCCTCCATGGGAGTAATGTCTCAAACAGTCCACGCTTTGATCGTTCCCTTTAAGACAAGTAGTACTTTCCGATGCACATTTGGAGGCGATCTGTAATCTGTGGACTATCAGAGTGTTGATGAAACACAGATAATGCATCGGGATTGAGTACAACAGTCACCATTCGCACTTTCCTCAATGGGAGTAATGTCTCAAACAGTCTACGCTTTGATCGTTCCCAGGTAGACCAGTAGTAGTTTCCGATGAACATCTGGAGACAATCTGTAATCTGTGGACTATCAGAGTGTTGATGAAACACAGAAATTGCATCGGGATTGAATACGACTGTCACCATCCGTACTCTCCTCCATGGGAGTAATATCTGAAACAGTCTACGCTTTGATCGTTCCCAGGTAGACCAGTAGTAGTTTCCGATGCACATCTGGAGACAATCTGTAATCTGTGGACTATCAGAGTGTTGATGAAACACAGAAATTGAATCGGGATTGAATACAACAGTCACCATCCGCACATTCCTTCATGGGAGTAATGTCTGAAACAGTCTACGCTTTGATCGTTCCCTGGAAGACCAGTAGTAGTTTCCGATGCACATCTGGATGCATTCTGTAATTTGTGGACCTTCAAAATGTGATGAAACACAGAAATTGCATCGGGATTGAATACAACAGTCACCATGCGCACTTTCCTCCATGGGAGTAATGTCTCAAACAGTCGACGATTTGATCGTTCTCTGGAAGACTAGTAGTAGTTTCCGATGCACATCTGCAGGCAATCTGTAATCTGTGGACTATCAGTGTGTTGATGAAACACAGAAATTGCATCAGGATTGAATACAACAGTCACCATCCGCACTTTCCTCCATGGGAGTAATGTCTGAAACTGTCTACGCTTTGATCGTTCCCAGGAAGACCAGTAGTAGTTTCCGATGCACATCTGGTGACAATCTGTAATCTGTGGACTATCAGAGTGTTGATGAATCACAGACGTTGCATCGGGATTGAATACAACAGTCACGATCCGCACTTTCCTTCATTCGAGTAATGTCTGAAACAGTCTACGCTTTGATCGTTCCCTGGAAGACCACTAGTAGTTTCCGATGCACATCTGGAGGCATTCTGTAATTTTTGGACCTTCAAAGTGTTGATGAAACAAAGAAATTGAGTCGGGATTGAATACAACAGTCACCATGCACACTTTCCTCCATGGGAGTAATGTCTCAAACAGTCTACGTTTTTGATCGTTGCCAGGAAGACCAGTAGTAGTTTACGATGCACATCTGGAGGCAATCTGTAATCTGTGGACTATCTGAGTGTTGATGAAACCCAGAAATTGCATGGGGGTTGAATACAACAGTCACCATGCGCACTTTCCTCCATGGGAGTAATGTCTCAAACAGTCCACGCTTTGATCGTTCCCTTTAAGACAAGTAGTACTTTCCGATGCACATTTGGAGGTGATCTGTAATCTGTGGACTATCAGAGTGTTAATGAAACACAGATAATGCATCGGGATTGAGTACAACAGTCACCATTCGCACTTTCCTCTATGGGAGTAATGTCTCAAACAGTCTACGCTTTGATCGTTCACTGGAAGACCAATAGTAGTTTCCGATGCACATCTGGAGGCATTCTATAATCTGTGCCCTATCAGACTGTTGATCAAACACAGAAATTGCGTCTGGATTGAATACAAAAGTCACCATGCTCATTTTCCTCCATGGGAGTAATTTCTCAAACAGTCTACCCTTTGATCGTTCCCAGGTAGACCAGTAGTAGTTTCCGATGCACATGTGGAGACAATCTGTAATCTGTGGACAATCAGAGTGTTGATGAAACACAGAAATTGAATCGGGATTGAATACAACAGTCACCATCCGCACATTCCATCATGGGTGTAACGTCTGAAACAGTCTACGCTTTGATCGTTCCCTGGAAGACCAGTAGTAGTTTCCGATGCACATCTGTAGACAATCTGTAATCTGTGGACAATCACAGTGTTGATGAAACACAGAAATTGAATCGCGAATATATACAACAGTCATCAAGCGCACATTCTCTCATGGGAGTAATGTCCGAAACAGTCTACGCTTTGATCGTTCCCTGGAAGACCAGTAGTAGTTTCCGATGCACATCTGGATGCATTCTGTAATTTGTGGACCTTCAAAATGTTGATGAAACACAGAAATTGCATCGGGATAGAGTTCAACGGTCACCATGCGAACTTTACTACATGGGAGTAATGTCTCAAACAGTTTACGCTTTGATCGTTCCCAGGAAGACCAGTAGTAGTTTCCGATGCACATCTGGAGGCAATCTTTTATCTGTATACTATCAGAGTGTTGATGAAACACAGAAATTGCATCGGGATTGAATACAACAGTCACCATGCACACATTCCCTTATGGGAGTAATGTCTGAAACTGTCTACGATTTTGATCGTTCCCAGGAAGACCAGTAGTAGTTTCCGATGCACATCTGGAGACAATCTGTAGTCTGTGGACTATCAGAGTGTTGATGAAACACAGAAGTTGCATCGGGATTGAATACAACAGTCACGATCCGCACTTTCCTCCATGGGAGTAATGTCTCAAACAGTCTACGCTTTGATCGTTCCCTGGAAGAGCAGTGGTAGTTTCCGTTGCACATCTGGAGGCAATCTGTAATCTGTGGACTATCAGAGTGTTGATGAAACCCAGAAATTGCATCGGGATTGATTACAACCATCACCATGCGCACTTTCCTCCATGGGAGTAATGTCTCAAACAGTCCACGCTTTGATCGTACCCTTTAAGACCAGTAGTACTTTCCGATGCACATTTTTAGGCGATCTGTAATCTGTGGACTATCAGAGTGTTGATGAAACACAGATAATGCATCGGGATTGAGAACAACAGTCACCATTCGCACTTTCCTCCATGGGAGTAATGTCTTAAACAGTCTACGCTTTGATCGTTCCCTTTAAGACCAATAGTAGTTTCCGATGCACATCTGGAGGCATCCTATAATCTGTGCCCTATCAGACTGTTGATGAAACACAGAAATTGCATCTGGATTGAAAAACAACAGTCACCATGCGCATTTTCCTCCATGGGAGTAATGTCTCAAACAGTCTACACTTTGATCGTTTCCATTAAGACCAGTAAGAGTTTCCGATGCACATCTGGATGCTATCTGTAATCTGTGGACTATTAGAGTGTTGATGAAACACAGAAATTACATCGGGATTGAATACAACAGTCACCATCCGCACTTTCCTCCATGGGAGTAATGTCTGAAACAGTCTACGCTTTGATCGTTCCCTGGAAGACCAGTAGTAGTTTCTGATGCACATCTGAAGGCATTCTGTAATCTGTGGACCTTCAAAGTGTTGATTAAACACAGAAATTGCATCGGATTGAATTCAACAGTCACCATGCACAGTTTCCTCCATGGAAGTAATGTCTGAAACAGTCGACGGTTTGATCGTTCCCAGGAAGACCAGTAGTAGTTTCCGATGCACATCTGTAGACAATCATTAATCTGTATACTATCAGAGTGTTGATGAAACACAGAAATTGAATCGGGATTGAATACAGCAGTCAACATCCCCACTTTCCTCCATGGGAGTGATGTCTGAAACAGTCTACGCTTTGATCGTTCCCAGGAAGACCATTAGTAGTTTCCGATGAACATCTGGATGCATTCTGTAATTTGTGGACTTTCAAAATGTTGATGAAACACAGAAATTGCATCGGGATAGAATACAACAGTCACCATGCGAACTTTACTCCATGGGAGTAATGTCTCAAACAGTTTACGCTTTGATCGTTCCCAGGAAGACCAGTAGTAGTTTCCGATGCACATCTGTAGACAATCTGTAATCTGTGGACTATCAGAGGGTTGATGAAACACAGAAATTGAATCAGGATTGAGTACAACAATCAACATCCCCACTTTCCTCCATGGGAGTAATGTCTCAATCAGTCAACGCTTTGATCGTTCCCTGGATGACCAGTAGTACTTTCCGATGCACATCTGGAGACAATCTGTAATCTGTGGACTATCTGAGTATTGATGAAACACAGAAATTGCATCGGGATTGAATACAACAGTCACCATCCGCACATTCCTTCATGGGAGTAATGTCTGAAACAGTCTACGCTTTGATCGTTCCCTGGAAGACCAGTAGTAGTTTCCGATGCACATCTGGAGGCAATCTGTAATCTGTGTACTATCAGAGTGTTGATGACACCCAGAAATTGCATCGGGATTGATTACAACCATCACCATGCGCACTTTCCTCCATGGGAGTAATGTCTCAAACAGTCCACGCTTTGATCGTACCCTTTAAGACCAGTAGTACTTTCCGATGCACATTTGGAGGCGGTCTGTAATCTGTGGACTATCAGAGTGTTGATGAAACACAGATAATGCATCGGGATTGAGTAAAACAGTCACCATTCGCACTTTCCTCCATGGGAGTAATGTCTCAAACAGTCTACCCTTTGATCGTTCCCTTTAAGACCAATAGTAGTTTCCGATGCACATCTGGAGGCATTCTATAATCATTGCCCTATCAGACTGTTGATGAAACACAGAAATTGCATCTGGATTGAATACAAAAGTCACCATGCGCATTTTCCTCCATGGGAGTAATGTCTCAAACAGTCTACGCTTTGATCGTTCCCAGGTAGACCAGTAGTAGTTTCCGATGCACATCTGTAGACAATCTGTAATCTGTGGACTATCAGAGTGTTGATGAAACACAGAAATTGAATCGGGATTGAATACAACAGTCAACATCCCCACTTTTCTCCATGGGAATAATGTCTGAAACAGTCTACGCTTTGATCGTTCCCAGGAAGACCAGTAGTAGTTTCCGATGAACATCTGGAGACAATCTGTAATCTGTGGACTATCAGAGTGTTGATGAAACACAGAAATTGCATCGGGATTGAATACGACAGTCACCATCCGTACTCTCCTCCATGGGAGTAATGTCTTAAACAGTCTACGCTTTGATCGTTCCCAGGTAGACCAGTAGTAGTTTCCGATGCACATCTGGAGGCAATCTGTAATCTGTTAACTATCAGAGTGTTGATGAAACCCAGAAATTGCATCGGGATTGAATACAACAGTCACCATGCGCACTTTCCTCCATGGGAGTAATGTCTCAAACAGTCCACGCTTTGATAGTTCCCTGGAAGACCAGTAGTAGTTTCCGATGCACATCTGGAGGCATTCTGTAATTTGTGGACCTTCAAAGTGTTGATGAAACACAAAAATTTTATCGGGATTGAATACAACAGTCACCATGCACACTTTCCTCAATGGGAGTAATGTCTCAAACAGTCTACGTATTTGATCGTTCCCAGGAAGACCAGTAGTAGTTTCCGATGCACATCTGGAGGCAATCTGTAATCTGTGGACTATCAGAGTGTTGATGAAACACAGAAATTGCATCAGGATTGAATACTACAGTCACCATCCGCACTTTCCTCCATAGGAGTAATTACTAAAACAGTCTACGCTTTGATCGTTCCCAATAAGACCAGTAGTAGATTCCGATGCACATCTGGAGACAATCTGTAATCTGTGGACTATCAGAGTGTTGATGAAACACAGAAATTGCATCGGGATTGAATACTACAGTAACGATCCGCACTTTCCTTCTGGGAGTAATGTCTGAAACAGTCTACGCTTTGATCGTTCCTTGGAAAACCAGTAGTAGTTTCTGATGCACATCTGGAGGCATTCTGTAATTTGTGGACCTTCAAAGTGTTGATGAAACACAGAAATTGCATCGGGATTTAATACAACAGTCACCATTCACACTTTCCTCCATGGGAGTAATGTACGAAACTGTCTACGCTTTGATCGTTCTTAGGAAGACCAGTAGTAGTTTCCGATGCACATCTGGTGACAATCTGTAATCTGTGGACTATCAGAGTGTTGATGAATCATAGAAGTTGCATCGGGATTGAATACAACAGTCACGATCCGCACTTTCCTTCATGGGAGTAATGTCTGAAACAGTCTACGTTTTTGATCGTTCCCTGGAAGACCAGTAGTAGTTTCCGATGCACATCTGGAGGCATTCTGTAATTTGTGGACCTTCAAAGTGTTGATTAAACACAGAAATTGCATAGGGATTGAATACAACAGTCACCATGCACACTTTCCTCCATGGGAGTAATGTCTCAAACAGTCTACGTTTTTGATCGTTCCCAGGAAGACCAGTAGTAGTTTCCGATGCACATCTGGAGGCAATCTGTAATCTGTTAACTAACAGAGTGATGATGAAACCCAGAAATTGCATCGGGATTGAATACAACAGTCACCATGCGCACTTTCCTCCATGGGAGTAATGTCTCAAACAGTCTACGCTTTGAACGTTAATAAGGAAGACCAGTAGTACTTTCAGATGCACATCTGGTGACAATCTGTAATCTGTGGACTATCAGAGTGTTGATGAAACACAGAAATTGCATCGGGATTGAATACAACAGTCACCATCCGCACTTTCCTTCATGGAAGTTATGTCTCAACAGTCTACTCTTTGATACCGGTAGTAGTTTCCGATGCACATCTGGAGAAATTCTGTAATCTGTGGACCTTAAAAGTGTTGATGAAACACAGAAATTGCATCGGGACTGTATACAACAGTCTCCATCCGCACTTCCCTCCATGGGAGTAATGTCTGAAACAGTTTACGCTTTGATCGTTCCCAGGAAGACCAGTAGTAGTTTCCGATGCACATCTGTAGACAATCTGTAATCTGTGGACTATCAGAGTGTTGATGAAATGCAGAAATTGAATCGGGATTGAATACAACAGCCAACATCCCACTTTCCTCCATGGGAGTAATGGCTCAAACAGTCCACGCATTGATCGTTCCCTGGAAGACCAGTAGTAGTTTCCGATGCACATCTGGAGGCATTCTGTAATTTGTGGACCTTCAAAGTGTTGATGAAACACAGAAATTGCACAGTAATTGAATACAACAGTCACCATGCACACTTTCCTCCATGGGAGTAATGTCTCAAACAATCGACGCTTTGATCGTCCCGAGGAAGACCAGTAGCAGTTTCCGATGCACATCTGTAGACAATTTGTAATCTGTGGACTATCAGAGTATTGATGAAACACAGAAATTGCATCAGGATTAAATACAACTGTCACCATCCGCACTTTCCTCCATGGGGGTAATGTCTGAAACAGTCTACGCTTTGATCGTTCCCAGGAAGACCAGTAGTAGTTTCCGATGCACATCTCGAGACAATCTGAAATCTGTGGACTAACAGAGTGTTGATGAAACACAGAAATTGCATCGGGATTGAATACAACAGTAACGATCCGCACTTTCCTTCATGGGAGTAATGTCTGAAACAGTCTACGCTTTGATCGTTCCCTGGAAAACCAGTAGTAGTTTCTGATGCACATCTGGAGGCATTCTGTAATTTGTGGACCTTGAAAGTGTTGATGAAACACAGAAATTGCATCGGGATTGAATACAACAGTCACACTGCACACTTTCCTTCATGGGACTAATGTCTCACACTGTCTACGTTTTTGATCGTTCCCAGGAAGACCAGTAGTAGTTTCCGATGCACATCTGGATGCAATCTGTAATCTGTGGACTATCAGAGTGTTGATGAAACACAGAAATTGGATCGGGATTGAATACAACAGTCACCATGCGCACTTTCCTCCATGGGAGAAATGTCTCAAACAGTCTACGCTTTGATCGTTCCCTGGAAGACCAGTAGTAGTTTCCGATGCACATCTGGATGCATTTTATAATCTGCAGACTATCAGACTGTTGATGAAAGACAGAAATTGCATCGGGATTGAATACAACAGTCACCATGCACACTTCCCTCCATCGGAGTAATGTCTGAAACTGTCTACGCTTTGATCGTTCCCAGGAAGACCAGTAGTAGTTTCCGATGCACATCAGGTGACAATCTGTAACCTGTGGACTATCAGAGTGTTGATGAATCACAGAAGTTGCATCGGGATTGAATACAACAGTCACGATCTGCACTTTCCTTCATGGGAGTAATGTCTGAAACAGTCTACGCTTTGATCGTTCCCTGGAAGACCAGTAGTAGTTTCCGATGCACATCTGGAAGCATTCTGTAATTTGTGGACATTCAAAGTGTTGATGAAATACAGAGATTGCATAGGGATTGAATACAACAGTCACCATGCACACTTCCCTCCATGGGAGTAATGTATCAAACAGTCTACGTTTTTGATCGTTCCCAGGAAGACCAGTAGTAGTTTGCGATGCATACCTGGAGGCAATCTGTAATCTGTTAACTACCAGAGTGATGATGAAACCCAGAAATTGCATCGGGATTGAATACAACAGTCACCATGCGCACTTTCCTCCATTGGAGTAATGTCTCAAACAGTCTACGATTTGATCGTTCCCTGGAAAACCAGTATTAGTTTCCGATGCACATCTGGATGCATTTTATAATCTGCAGACTATCAGACTGTTGATGAAACACAAAAATTGCATCTGGATTGAATACAAAAGTCACCATGCGCATTTTCCTCCATGGGAGTAATGTCTCAAACAGTCTACGCTTTGATCGTTCCCAGGTAGACCAGTAGTAGTTTCCGATGCACATCTGTAGACAATCTGTAATCTGTGGACTATCAGAGTGTTTATGAAACACAGAAATTGAATCGGGATTGAATACAACAGTCAACATCCCCTCTTTTCTCCATGGGAATAATGTCCGAAACAGTCTACGCTTTGATCGTTCCCAGGAAGACCAGTAGTAGTTTCCGATGAACATCTGGAGACAATCTGTAATCTGTGGACTATCAGAGTGTTGATGAAACACAGATATTGCATCGGGATTGAATACGACAGTCACCATCCGTACTCTCCTCCATGGGAGTAATGTCTGAAACAGTCTACGTATTTGATTGTTCCCAGGAAGACCAGTAGTAGTTTCCGATGCACATCTGGAGGCAATCTGTAATCTGTGGACTATCAGAGTGTTGATGAAACACAGAAATTGCATCAGGATTGAATACAACAGTCACCATCCGCACTTTCCTCCATAGGAGTAATGTCTGAAACAGTCTACGCTTTGATCGTTCCCAATAAGACCAGTAGTAGATTCCGATGCACATCTGGAGACAATCTGTAATCTGTGGACTATCAGAGTGTTGATGAAACACAGAAATTGCATCGGGATTGAATACAACAGTAACGATCCGCACTTTCCTTCATGGGAGTAATGTCTGAAACAGTCTACGCTTTTATCGTTCTTTGGAAAACCAGTAGTAGTTTCTGATGCACATCTGGAGGCATTCTGTAATTTGTGGACCTTCAAAGTGTTGATGAAACACAGAAATTGCATCGGGATTTAATACAAGTCACCCTGCACACTTTCCTCCATGGGACGAATGTCTCAAACAGTCTACGTTTTTATCGTTCCCAGGAAGACCAGTAGTAGTTTCCGATGCACATCTGGATGCAATCTGTAATCTGTGGTCTATCAGAGTGTTGATGAAACACAGATATTGGATCGGGATTGAATACAACGGTCACCATGCGCTCTTTCCTCCATGGGAGTAATGCTTCAAACAGTCTACGCTTTGACCGTTCCCTGGAAGACCAGTAGTAGTTTCCGATGCACATCTGGATGCATTCTATAATCTGCGGACTATCAGACTGTTAATGAAACACAGAAATTGCATCGGGATTGAATACAACAGTCACCATGCACACTTTCCTCCATGGGAGTAATGTATGAAACTGTCTACGCTTTGATCGTTCCCAGGAAGACCAGTAGTAGTTTCCGATGCACATCTGGTGACAATCTGTAATCTGTGGACTATCAGAGTGTTGATGAATCATAGAAGTTGCAACGGGATTGAATACAACAGTCACGATCCGCACTTTCCTTCATAGGAGTAATGTCTGAAACAGTCTACGTTTTTGATCGTTCCCTGGAAGACCAGTAGTAGTTTCCGATGCACATCTGGAGGCATTCTGTAATTTGTGGACCTTCAAAGTGTTGATGAAACACAGAAATTGCATAGGGATTGAATACAACAGTCACCATGCACACTTTCCTCCATGGGAGTAATGTCTCAAACAGTCTACGTTTTTGATCGTTCCCAGGAAGACCAGTAGTAGTTTCCAATGCACATCTGGAGGCAATCTGTAATCTGTTAACTAACAGAGTGTTGATGGAACCCAGAAATTGCATCGGGATTGAATACAACAGTCTCCATGCGCACTTTCCTCCATGGGAGTAATGTCTCAAACAGTCTACGCTTTGAACGTTAATAAGGAAGACCAGTAGTACTTTCAGATGCACATCTGGAGACAATCTGTAGTCTGTGGACTATCTGAGTGTTGATGAAACACAGAAATTGCATCGGGATTGAATACAACAGTCACCATCCGCACTTTCCTTCATGGAAGTTATGTCTCAAACAGTCTACTCTTTGATAGTTCCCTGGAATACCAGTAGTAGTTTCCGATGCACATCTGGAGAAATTCTGTAATCTGTGGACCTTAAAAGTGTTGATGAAACACAGAAATTGCATCGGGACTGTATACAACAGTCACCATCCGCACTTCCCTCCATAGGAGTAATGTCTGAAACAGTCTACGCTTTGATCGTTCCCAGGAAGACCAGTAGTAGTTTCCGATGCACATCTGTAGACAATCTGTAATCTGCGGACTATCAGAGTGTTGATGAAACGCAGAAATTGAATCGGGATTGAATACAACAGCCAACATCCCACTTTCCTCCATGGGAGTAATGTCTCAAACAGTCCACGCATTGATCGTTCCCTGGAAGACCAGTAGTAGTTTCCGATGCACATCTGGAGGCATTCTGTAATTTGTGGACCTTCAAAGTGTTGATGAAACACAGAAATTGCACAGGGATTGAATACAACAGTCACCAAGCACACTTTCCTCCATGGGAGTAATGTCTCAAACAGTCGACGCTTTGATCGTCCCGTGGAAGACCAGTAGCAGTTTCCGATGCACATCTGTAGACAATTTGTAATCTGTGGACTATCAGAGTGTTGATGAAACACAGAAATTGCATCAGGATTGTTTACAACTGTCACCATCCGCACTTTCCTCCATGGGGGTAATGTCTGAAACAGTCTACGCTTTGATCGTTCCCAGGAAGACCAGTAGTAGTTTCCGATGCACATCTGGAGACAATCTGTAATCTGTGGACTATCAGAGTGTTGATGAAACACAGAAATTGCATCGGGATTGAATACAACAGTAACGATCCGCACTTTCCTTCATGGGAGTAATGTCTGAAACAGTCTACGCTTTGATCGTTCCCTGGAAGACCAGTAGTAGTTTCTGATGCACATCTGGAGGCATTCTGTAATTTGTGGACCTTGAAAGTGTTGATGAAACACAGAAATTGCATCGGGATTGAATACAACAGTCACACTGCACACTTTCCTTCATGGGACTAATGTCTCACACAGTCTACGTTTTTGATCGTTCCCAGGAAGACCAGTAGTAGTTTCCGATGCACATCTGGATGCAATCTGTAATCTGTGGACTATCAGAGTGTTGATGAAACACAGAAATTGGATCGGGATTGAATACAACAGTCACCATGCGCACTTTCCTCCATGGGAGAAATGTCTCAAACAGTCTACGCTTTGATCGTTCCCTGGAAGACCAGTAGTAGTTTCCGATGCACATCTGGATGCATTTTATAATCTGCAGACTATCAGACTGTTGATGAAAGACAGAAATTGCATCGGGATTGAATACAACAGTCACCATGCACACTTCCCTCCATCGGAGTAATGTCTGAAACTGTCTACGCTTTGATCGTTCCCAGGAAGACCAGTAGTAGTTTCCGATGCACATCAGGTGACAATCTGTAATCTGTGGACTATCCGAGTGTTGATGAATCACAGAAGTTGCATCGGGATTGAATACAACAGTCACGATCCGCACTTTCCTTCATGGGAGTAATGTCTGAAACAGTCTACGCTTTGATCGTTCCCTGGAAGACCAGTAGTAGTTTCCGATGCACATCTGGAGGCATTCTGTAATTTGTGGACCTTCAAAGTGTTGATGAAACACAGAAATTGCATAGGGATTGAATACAACAGTCACCATGCACACTTCCCTCCATGGGAGTAATGTATCAAACAGTCTACGTTTTTGATCGTTCCCCGGAAGACAAGTAGTAGTTTGCGATGCACATCTGGAAGCAATCTGTAATCTGTTAACTACCAGAGTGATGATGAAACCCAGAAATTGCATCGGGATTGAATACAACAGTCACCATGCGCACTTTCCTCCATGGGAGTAATGTCTCAAACAGTCTACGCTTTGATCGTTCCCTGGAAGACCAGTAGTAGTTTCCGATGCACATCTGGATGCATTTTATAATCTGCAGACTATCAGACTGTTGATGAAACACAGAAATTGCATCTGGATTGAATACAAAAGTCACCATGCGCATTTTCCTCCATGGGAGTAATGTCTCAAACAGTCTACGCTTTGATCGTTCCCAGGTAGACCAGTAGTAGTTTCCGATGCACATCTGTAGACAATCTGTAATCTGTGGACTATCAGAGTGTTGATGAAACACAGAAATTGAATCGGGATTGAATACAACAGTCAACATCCCCACTTTTCTCCATGGGAATAATGTCTGAAACAGTCTACGCTTTGATCGTTCCCAGGAAGACCAGTAGTAGTTTCCGATGAACATCTGGATGCAATCTGTAATCTGTGGACTATCAGAGTGTTAATGAAACACAGATATTGCATCGGGATTGAATACGACAGTCACCATCCGTACTCTCCTCCATGGGAGTAATGTCTGAAACAGTCTACGCTTTGATCGTTCCCAGGTAGACCAGTAGTAGTTTCCGATGCACATCTGGAGGCAATCTGTAATCTGTTAACTATCAGAGTGTTGATGAAACCCAGAAATTGCATCGGGATTGAATACAACAGTCACCATGCGCACTTTCCTCCATGAGAGTAATGTCTCAAACATTCCACGCTTTGATAGTTCCCTGGAAGACCAGTAGTAGTTTCCGATGCACATCTGGAGGCATTCTGTAATTTGTGGACCTTCAAAGTGTTGATGAAACACAAAAATTTTATCGGGATTGAATACAACACTCACCATGCACACTTTCCTCCATGGGAGTAATGTCTCAAACAGTCTACGTATTTGATCGTTCCCAGGAAGACCAGTAGTAGTTTCCGATGCACATCTGGAGGCAATCTGTAATCTGTGGACTATCAGAGTGTTGATGAAACACAGAAATTGCATCAGGATTGAATACAACAGTCACCATCCGCACTTTCCTCCATAGGAGTAATGTCTGAAACAGTCTACGCTTTGATCGTTCCCAATAAGACCAGTAGTAGATTCCGATGCACATCTGGAGACAATCTGTAATCTGTGGACTATCAGAGTGTTGATGAAACACAGAAATTGCATTGGGATTGAATACAACAGTAACTATCCGCACTTTCCTTCATGGGAGTAATGTCTGAAACAGTCTACGCTTTGATCGTTCCTTGGAAAACCAGTAGTAGTTTCTGATGCACATCTGGAGGCATTCTGTAATTTGTGGACCTTCAAAGTGTTGTTGAAACACAGAAATTGCATCGGGATTTAATACAACAGTCACCCTGCACACTTTCCTCCATGGGACTAATTTCTCAAACAGTCTACGTTTTTGATCGTTCCCAGGAAGACCAGTAGTAGTTTCCGATGCACATCTGGATGCAATCTGTAATCTGTGGACTATCAGAGTGTTGATGAAACACAGATATTGGATCGGGATTGAATACAACGGTCACCATGCGCTCTTTCTTCCATGGGAGTAATGTCTCAAACAGTCTACGCTTTGTCGTTCCCTGGAAGACCAGTAGTAGTTTCCGATGCACATCTGGATGCATTCTATAATCTGCGGACTATCAGACTGTTGATGAAACACAGACATTGCATCGGGATTGAATACAACAGTCACCATGCACACTTTCCTCCATGGGAGTAATGTATGAAACTGTCTACGATTTGATCGTTCCCAGGAAGACCAGTAGTAGTTTCCGATGCACATCTGGTGACAATCTGTAATCTGTGGACTATCAGAGTGTTGATGAATCATAGAAGTTGCATCGGGAGTGAATACAACAGTCACGATCCGCACTTTCCTTCATGGGAATAATGTCAGAAACAGTCTACGTTTTTGATCGTTCCCTGGAAGACCAGTAGTAGTTTCCGATGCACATCTGGAGGCATTCTGAAATTTGTGGACCTTCAAAGTGTTGATGAAACACAGAAATTGCATAGGGATTGAATACAACAGTCACTATGCACACTTTCCTCCATGGGAGTAATGTCTCAAACAGTCTACGTTTTTGATCGTTCCCAGGAAGACCAGTAGTAGTTTCCGATGCACATCTTTAGGCAATCTGTAATCTGTTAACTAACAGAGTGTTGATGAAACCCAGAAATTGCTTCGGGATTGAATGCAACAGTCATCATGCGCAATTTCCTCCATGGAAGTAATGTCTCAAACAGTCTACGCTTTGAACGTTAATAAGGAAGACCAGTAGTACTTTCAGATGCACATCTGGAGACAATCTGTAGTCTGTGGACTATCTGAGTGTTGATGAAACACAGAAATTGCATCGGGATTGAATACAACAGTCACCATCCGCACTTTCCTTCATGGAAGTTATGTCTCAAACAGTCTACTATTTGATAGTTCCCTGGAATACCAGTAGTAGTTTCCGATGCACATCTGGAGAAATTCTGTAATCTGTGGACCTTAAAAGTGTTGATGAAACACAGAAATTGCATCGGGACTGTATACAACAGTCACCATCCGCACTTCCCTCCATGGGAGTAATGTCTGAAACAGTCTACGCTTTGATCGTTCCCAGGAAGACCAGTAGTAGTTTCCGATGCACATCTGTAGACAATCTGTAATCGGTGGACTATCAGAGTGTTGATGAAACACAGAAATTGCATCGGGATTGAATACAACAGTAACGATCCGCACTTTCCTTCATGGGAGTAATGTCTGAAACAGTCTACGCTTTGATCGTTCCCTGGAAGACCAGTAGTAGTTTCTGATGCACATCTGGAGGCATTCTGTAATTTGTGGACCTTCAAAGTGTTGATGAAACACAGAAATTGCATCGGGATTGAATACAACAGTCACCATGCACACTTTCCTCCATGGGAGTAATGTCTCAAACAGTCGACGCTCTGATCGTCCCGAGGAAGACCAGTAGCAGTTTCCGATGCACATCTGTAGACAATTTGTAATCTGTGGACTATCAGAGTGTTGATGAAACAGAGAAATTGCATCAGGATTGAATACAACTGTCACCATCCGCACTTTCCTCCATGGGGGTAATGTCTGAAACAGTCTACGCATTGATCGTTCCCAGGAAGACCAGTAGTAGTTTCCGATGCACATTTGGAGACAATCTGTAATCTGTGGACTATCAGAGTGTTGATGAAACACAGAAATTGGATCGGGATTGAATACAACAGTCACCATGCGCACTTTCCTCCATGGGAGAAATGTCTCAAACACTCTACGCTTTGATCGTTCCCTGGAAGACCAGTAGTAGTTTCCGATGCACATCTGGATGCATTTTATAATCTGCAGACTATCAGACTGTTGATGAAAGACAGAAATTGCATCGGGATTGAATACAACAGTCACCATGCACACTTTCCTCCATGGGAGTAATGTCTGAAACTGTCTACGCTTTGATCGTTCCCAGGAAGACCAGTAGTAGTTTCCGATGCACATCAGGTGACAATCTGTAATCTGTGACTATCAGAGTGTTGATGAATCACAGAAGTTGCATCGGGATTGAATACAACAGTCACGATCCGCACTTTCCTTCATGGGAGTAATGTCTGAAACAGTCTACGCTTTGACCGTTCCCTGGAAGACCAGTAGTAGTTTCCGATGCACATCTGGAGGCATTCTGTAATTTGTGGACCTTCAAAGTGTTGATGAAACACAGAAATTGCATAGGGATTGATTACAACAGTCACCATGCACACTTTCCTCCATGGGAGTAATGTCTCAAACAGTCTACGTTTTTGATCGTTCCCAGGAAGACCAGTACTAGTTTCCGATGCACATCTTTAGGCAATCTGTAATCTGTTGACTAACAGAGTGTTGATGAAACTCAGAAATTGCTTCGGGATTGAATACAACAGTCATCATGCGCAATTTCCTCCATGGAAGTAATGTCTCAAACAGTCTACGCTTTGAACGTTAATAAGGAAGACCAGTAGTACTTTCAGATGCACATCTGGAGACAATCTGTAGTCTGTGGACTATCTGAGTGTTGATGAAACACAGAAATTGCATCGGGATTGAATACAACAGTCACCATCCGCACTTTCCTTCATGGAAGTTATGTCTCAAACAGTCTACTCTTTGATAGTTCCCTGGAATACCAGTAGTAGTTTCCGATGCACATCTGGAGAAATTCTGTAATCTGTGGACCTTAAAAGTGTTGATGAAACACAGAAATTGCATCGGGACTGTATACAACAGTCACCATCCGCACTTCCCTCCATGGGAGTAATGTCTGAAACAGTCTACGCTTTGATCGTTCCCAGGAAGACCAGTAGTAGTTTCCGATGCACATCTGTAGACAATCTGTAATCGGTGGACTATCAGAGTGTTGATGAAACACAGAAATTGCATCGGGATTGAATACAACAGTAACGATCCGCACTTTCCTTCATGGGAGTAATGTCTGAAACAGTCTACGCTTTGATCGTTCCCTGGAAGACCAGTAGTAGTTTCTGATGCACATCTGGAGGCATTCTGTAATTTGTGGACCTTCAAAGTGTTGATGAAACACAGAAATTGCATCGGGATTGAATACAACAGTCACCATGCACACTTTCCTCCATGGGAGTAATGTCTCAAACAGTCGACGCTTTGATCGTCCCGAGGAAGACCAGTAGCAGTTTCCGATGCACATCTGTAGACAATTTGTAATCTGTGGACTATCAGAGTGTTGATGAAACACAGAAATTGCATCAGGATTGAATACAACTGTCACCATCCGCACTTTCCTCCATGGGGGTAATGTCTGAAACAGTCTACGCTTTGATCGTTCCCAGGAAGACCAGTAGTAGTTTCCGATGCACATCTGGTGGCATTCTGTAATCTGTGGACTATCAGAGTGTTGATGAATCACAGAAGTTGCATCGGGATTGAATACAACAGTCACGATCCGCACTTTCCTTCATGGGAGTAATGTCTGAAACAGTCTACGCTTTGACCGTTCCCTGGAAGACCAGTAGTAGTTTCCGATGCACATCTGGAGGCATTCTGTAATTTGTGGACCTTCAAAGTGTTGATGAAACACAGAAATTGCATAGGGATTGAATACAACAGTCACCATGCACACTTTCCTCCATGGGAGTAATGTCTCAAACAGTCTACGTTTTTGATCGTTCCCAGGAAGACCAGTAGTAGTTTCCGATGCACATCTGGAGGCAATCTGTAATCTGTTAACTACCAGAGTGTTGATGAAACCCAGAAATTGCATCGGGATTGAATACAACAGTCACCATGCGCACTTTCCTCCATGGGAGTAATGTCTGAAACAATCCACGCTTTGATCGTTCCCTGGAAGACCAGTAGTAGTTTCCGATGCACATCTGGAGGCATTCTGTAACTTGTGGACCTTCGAAGTGTTGATGAAACACAGAAATTGCATAGGGATTGAATACAACAGTCACCATGCACACTTTCCTCCATGGGAGTAATGTCTCAAACAGTCGACGCTTTGATCGTTCCCAGGAAGACCAGTAGCAGTTTCCGATGCACATCTGTAGACAATCTGTAATCTGTGGACTATCAGAGTGTTGATGAAACACAGATATTGCATCGGGATTGAATACGACTGTCACCAACCATACTCTCCTCCATGGGAGTAATGCCAGAAACAGTCTACGCTTTGATCGTTCCCAGGTAGACCAGTAGTAGTATCCGATGCACATCTGGAGACAATCTGTAATCTGTGGACTATCAGAGTGTTAATGAAACACAGAAATTGAATCTGGATTAAATACAACAGTCACCATCCGCACTTTCCTTCATGGGAGTAATGTCTGAAACAGTCTACGCTTTGATCGTTCCCTGGAAGACCAGTAGTAGTTTCCGATGCACATCTGGATGCATTCTGTAATTTGTGGACCTTCAAAATGTTGGTGAAACACAGAAATTGCATAGGGATTGAATACAACAGTCACCATGCGAACTTTACTCCATGGGAGTAATGTCTCAAACAGTTTACGCTTTGATCGTTTCCAGGAAGACCAGTAGTAGTTTCCGATGCACATCTGGATGCATTCTATAATCTGCAGACTATCAGACTGTTGATGAAAGACAGAAATTGCATCGGGACTGTATACAACAGTCACCATGCGCACTTTCCTCCATGGGAGTAATGTCTCCAACAGTCTACGCTTTGATCGTTCCCTGGAAGACCAGTAGTAGTTTCCGATGCACATCTGGAGGCATTCTGTAAATTGTGGACCTTCAAAGTGTTGATGAAACACAAAAATTTTATCGGGATTGAATACAACACTCACCATGCACACTTTCCTCCATGGGAGTAATGTCTCAAACAGTCTACGTATTTGATCGTTCCCAGGAAGACCAGTAGTAGTTTCCGATGCACATCTGGAGGCAATCTGTAATCTGTGGACTATCAGAGTGTTGATGAAACACAGAAATTGCATCAGGATTGAATACTACAGTCACCATCCGCACTTTCCTCCATAGGAGTAATTACTAAAACAGTCTACGCTTTGATCGTTCCCAATAAGACCAGTAGTAGATTCCGATGCACATCTGGAGACAATCTGTAATCTGTGGACTATCAGAGTGTTGATGAAACACAGAAATTGCATCGGGATTGAATACTACAGTAACGATCCGCACTTTCCTTCTGGGGGTAATGTCTGAAACAGTCTACGCTTTGATCGTTCCTTGGAAAACCAGTAGTAGTTTCTGATGCACATCTGGAGGCATTCTGTAATTTGTGGACCTTCAAAGTGTTGATGAAACACAGAAATTGCATCGGGATTTAATACAACAGTCACCATTCACACTTTCCTCCATGGGAGTAATGTACGAAACTGTCTACGCTTTGATCGTTCTTAGGAAGACCAGTAGTAGTTTCCGATGCACATCTGGTGACAATCTGTAATCTGTGGACTATCAGAGTGTTGATGAATCATAGAAGTTGCATCGGGATTGAATACAACAGTCACGATCCGCACTTTCCTTCATGGGAGTAATGTCTGAAACAGTCTACGTTTTTGATCGTTCCCTGGAAGACCAGTAGTAGTTTCCGATGCACATCTGGAGGCATTCTGTAATTTGTGGACCTTCAAAGTGTTGATTAAACACAGAAATTGCATAGGGATTGAATACAACAGTCACCATGCACACTTTCCTCCATGGGAGTAATGTCTCAAACAGTCTACGTTTTTGATCGTTCCCAGGAAGACCAGTAGTAGTTTCCGATGCACATCTGGAGGCAATCTGTAATCTGTTAACTAACAGAGTGATGATGAAACCCAGAAATTGCATCGGGATTGAATACAACAGTCACCATGCGCACTTTCCTCCATGGGAGTAATGTCTCAAACAGTCTACGCTTTGAACGTTAATAAGGAAGACCAGTAGTACTTTCAGATGCACATCTGGTGACAATCTGTAATCTGTGGACTATCAGAGTGTTGATGAAACACAGAAATTGCATCGGGATTGAATACAACAGTCACCATCCGCACTTTCCTTCATGGAAGTTATGTCTCAACAGTCTACTCTTTGATACCGGTAGTAGTTTCCGATGCACATCTGGAGAAATTCTGTAATCTGTGGACCTTAAAAGTGTTGATGAAACACAGAAATTGCATCGGGACTGTATACAACAGTCTCCATCCGCACTTCCCTCCATGGGAGTAATGTCTGAAACAGTTTACGCTTTGATCGTTCCCAGGAAGACCAGTAGTAGTTTCCGATGCACATCTGTAGACAATCTGTAATCTGTGGACTATCAGAGTGTTGATGAAATGCAGAAATTGAATCGGGATTGAATACAACAGCCAACATCCCACTTTCCTCCATGGGAGTAATGGCTCAAACAGTCCACGCATTGATCGTTCCCTGGAAGACCAGTAGTAGTTTCCGATGCACATCTGGAGGCATTCTGTAATTTGTGGACCTTCAAAGTGTTGATGAAACACAGAAATTGCACAGTAATTGAATACAACAGTCACCATGCACACTTTCCTCCATGGGAGTAATGTCTCAAACAATCGACGCTTTGATCGTCCCGAGGAAGACCAGTAGCAGTTTCCGATGCACATCTGTAGACAATTTGTAATCTGTGGACTATCAGAGTATTGATGAAACACAGAAATTGCATTAGGATTAAATACAACTGTCACCATCCGCACTTTCCTCCATGGGGGTAATGTCTGAAACAGTCTACGCTTTGATCGTTCCCAGGAAGACCAGTAGTAGTTTCCGATGCACATCTCGAGACAATCTGAAATCTGTGGACTAACAGAGTGTTGATGAAACACAGAAATTGCATCGGGATTGAATACAACAGTAACGATCCGCACTTTCCTTCATGGGAGTAATGTCTGAAACAGTCTACGCTTTGATCGTTCCCTGGAAAACCAGTAGTAGTTTCTGATGCACATCTGGAGGCATTCTGTAATTTGTGGACCTTGAAAGTGTTGATGAAACACAGAAATTGCATCGGGATTGAATACAACAGTCACACTGCACACTTTCCTTCATGGGACTAATGTCTCACACTGTCTACGTTTTTGATCGTTCCCAGGAAGACCAGTAGTAGTTTCCGATGCACATCTGGATGCAATCTGTAATCTGTGGACTATCAGAGTGTTGATGAAACACAGAAATTGGATCGGGATTGAATACAACAGTCACCATGCGCACTTTCCTCCATGGGAGAAATGTCTCAAACAGTCTACGCTTTGATCGTTCCCTGGAAGACCAGTAGTAGTTTCCGATGCACATCTGGATGCATTTTATAATCTGCAGACTATCAGACTGTTGATGAAAGACAGAAATTGCATCGGGATTGAATACAACAGTCACCATGCACACTTCCCTCCATCGGAGTAATGTCTGAAACTGTCTACGCTTTGATCGTTCCCAGGAAGACCAGTAGTAGTTTCCGATGCACATCAGGTGACAATCTGTAACCTGTGGACTATCAGAGTGTTGATGAATCACAGAAGTTGCATCGGGATTGAATACAACAGTCACGATCTGCACTTTCCTTCATGGGAGTAATGTCTGAAACAGTCTACGCTTTGATCGTTCCCTGGAAGACCAGTAGTAGTTTCCGATGCACATCTGGAAGCATTCTGTAATTTGTGGACATTCAAAGTGTTGATGAAATACAGAGATTGCATAGGGATTGAATACAACAGTCACCATGCACACTTCCCTCCATGGGAGTAATGTATCAAACAGTCTACGTTTTTGATCGTTCCCAGGAAGACCAGTAGTAGTTTGCGATGCATACCTGGAGGCAATCTGTAATCTGTTAACTACCAGAGTGATGATGAAACCCAGAAATTGCATCGGGATTGAATACAACAGTCACCATGCGCACTTTCCTCCATTGGAGTAATGTCTCAAACAGTCTACGATTTGATCGTTCCCTGGAAAACCAGTATTAGTTTCCGATGCACATCTGGATGCATTTTATAATCTGCAGACTATCAGACTGTTGATGAAACACAAAAATTGCATCTGGATTGAATACAAAAGTCACCATGCGCATTTTCCTCCATGGGAGTAATGTCTCAAACAGTCTACGCTTTGATCGTTCCCAGGTAGACCAGTAGTAGTTTCCGATGCACATCTGTAGACAATCTGTAATCTGTGGACTATCAGAGTGTTTATGAAACACAGAAATTGAATCGGGATTGAATACAACAGTCAACATCCCCTCTTTTCTCCATGGGAATAATGTCCGAAACAGTCTACGCTTTGATCGTTCCCAGGAAGACCAGTAGTAGTTTCCGATGAACATCTGGAGACAATCTGTAATCTGTGGACTATCAGAGTGTTGATGAAACACAGATATTGCATCGGGATTGAATACGACAGTCACCATCCGTACTCTCCTCCATGGGAGTAATGTCTGAAACAGTCTACGTATTTGATTGTTCCCAGGAAGACCAGTAGTAGTTTCCGATGCACATCTGGAGGCAATCTGTAATCTGTGGACTATCAGAGTGTTGATGAAACACAGAAATTGCATCAGGATTGAATACAACAGTCACCATCCGCACTTTCCTCCATAGGAGTAATGTCTGAAACAGTCTACGCTTTGATCGTTCCCAATAAGACCAGTAGTAGATTCCGATGCACATCTGGAGACAATCTGTAATCTGTGGACTATCAGAGTGTTGATGAAACACAGAAATTGCATCGGGATTGAATACAACAGTAGCGATCCGCACTTTCCTTCATGGGAGTAATGTCTGAAACAGTCTACGCTTTTATCGTTCTTTGGAAAACCAGTAGTAGTTTCTGATGCACATCTGGAGGCATTCTGTAATTTGTGGACCTTCAAAGTGTTGATGAAACACAGAAATTGCATCGGGATTTAATACAAGTCACCCTGCACACTTTCCTCCATGGGACGAATGTCTCAAACAGTCTACGTTTTTATCGTTCCCAGGAAGACCAGTAGTAGTTTCCGATGCACATCTGGATGCAATCTGTAATCTGTGGTCTATCAGAGTGTTGATGAAACACAGATATTGGATCGGGATTGAATACAACGGTCACCATGCGCTCTTTCCTCCATGGGAGTAATGCTTCAAACAGTCTACGCTTTGACCGTTCCCTGGAAGACCAGTAGTAGTTTCCGATGCACATCTGGATGCATTCTATAATCTGCGGACTATCAGACTGTTAATGAAACACAGAAATTGCATCGGGATTGAATACAACAGTCACCATGCACACTTTCCTCCATGGGAGTAATGTATGAAACTGTCTACGCTTTGATCGTTCCCAGGAAGACCAGTAGTAGTTTCCGATGCACATCTGGTGACAATCTGTAATCTGTGGACTATCAGAGTGTTGATGAATCATAGAAGTTGCAACGGGATTGAATACAACAGTCACGATCCGCACTTTCCTTCATAGGAGTAATGTCTGAAACAGTCTACGTTTTTGATCGTTCCCTGGAAGACCAGTAGTAGTTTCCGATGCACATCTGGAGGCATTCTGTAATTTGTGGACCTTCAAAGTGTTGATGAAACACAGAAATTGCATAGGGATTGAATACAACAGTCACCATGCACACTTTCCTCCATGGGAGTAATGTCTCAAACAGTCTACGTTTTTGATCGTTCCCAGGAAGACCAGTAGTAGTTTCCAATGCACATCTGGAGGCAATCTGTAATCTGTTAACTAACAGAGTGTTGATGGAACCCAGAAATTGCATCGGGATTGAATACAACAGTCTCCATGCGCACTTTCCTCCATGGGAGTAATGTCTCAAACAGTCTACGCTTTGAACGTTAATAAGGAAGACCAGTAGTACTTTCAGATGCACATCTGGAGACAATCTGTAGTCTGTGGACTATCTGAGTGTTGATGAAACACAGAAATTGCATCGGGATTGAATACAACAGTCACCATCCGCACTTTCCTTCATGGAAGTTATGTCTCAAACAGTCTACTCTTTGATAGTTCCCTGGAATACCAGTAGTAGTTTCCGATGCACATCTGGAGAAATTCTGTAATCTGTGGACCTTAAAAGTGTTGATGAAACACAGAAATTGCATCGGGACTGTATACAACAGTCACCATCCGCACTTCCCTCCATAGGAGTAATGTCTGAAACAGTCTACGCTTTGATCGTTCCCAGGAAGACCAGTAGTAGTTTCCGATGCACATCTGTAGACAATCTGTAATCTGCGGACTATCAGAGTGTTGATGAAACGCAGAAATTGAATCGGGATTGAATACAACAGCCAACATCCCACTTTCCTCCATGGGAGTAATGTCTCAAACAGTCCACGCATTGATCGTTCCCTGGAAGACCAGTAGTAGTTTCCGATGCACATCTGGAGGCATTCTGTAATTTGTGGACCTTCAAAGTGTTGATGAAACACAGAAATTGCACAGGGATTGAATACAACAGTCACCAAGCACACTTTCCTCCATGGGAGTAATGTCTCAAACAGTCGACGCTTTGATCGTCCCGTGGAAGACCAGTAGCAGTTTCCGATGCACATCTGTAGACAATTTGTAATCTGTGGACTATCAGAGTGTTGATGAAACACAGAAATTGCATCAGGATTGTTTACAACTGTCACCATCCGCACTTTCCTCCATGGGGGTAATGTCTGAAACAGTCTACGCTTTGATCGTTCCCAGGAAGACCAGTAGTAGTTTCCGATGCACATCTGGAGACAATCTGTAATCTGTGGACTATCAGAGTGTTGATGAAACACAGAAATTGCATCGGGATTGAATACAACAGTAACGATCCGCACTTTCCTTCATGGGAGTAATGTCTGAAACAGTCTACGCTTTGATCGTTCCCTGGAAGACCAGTAGTAGTTTCTGATGCACATCTGGAGGCATTCTGTAATTTGTGGACCTTGAAAGTGTTGATGAAACACAGAAATTGCATCGGGATTGAATACAACAGTCACACTGCACACTTTCCTTCATGGGACTAATGTCTCACACAGTCTACGTTTTTGATCGTTCCCAGGAAGACCAGTAGTAGTTTCCGATGCACATCTGGATGCAATCTGTAATCTGTGGACTATCAGAGTGTTGATGAAACACAGAAATTGGATCGGGATTGAATACAACAGTCACCATGCGCACTTTCCTCCATGGGAGAAATGTCTCAAACAGTCTACGCTTTGATCGTTCCCTGGAAGACCAGTAGTAGTTTCCGATGCACATCTGGATGCATTTTATAATCTGCAGACTATCAGACTGTTGATGAAAGACAGAAATTGCATCGGGATTGAATACAACAGTCACCATGCACACTTCCCTCCATCGGAGTAATGTCTGAAACTGTCTACGCTTTGATCGTTCCCAGGAAGACCAGTAGTAGTTTCCGATGCACATCAGGTGACAATCTGTAATCTGTGGACTATCCGAGTGTTGATGAATCACAGAAGTTGCATCGGGATTGAATACAACAGTCACGATCCGCACTTTCCTTCATGGGAGTAATGTCTGAAACAGTCTACGCTTTGATCGTTCCCTGGAAGACCAGTAGTAGTTTCCGATGCACATCTGGAGGCATTCTGTAATTTGTGGACCTTCAAAGTGTTGATGAAACACAGAAATTGCATAGGGATTGAATACAACAGTCACCATGCACACTTCCCTCCATGGGAGTAATGTATCAAACAGTCTACGTTTTTGATCGTTCCCCGGAAGACAAGTAGTAGTTTGCGATGCACATCTGGAAGCAATCTGTAATCTGTTAACTACCAGAGTGATGATGAAACCCAGAAATTGCATCGGGATTGAATACAACAGTCACCATGCGCACTTTCCTCCATGGGAGTAATGTCTCAAACAGTCTACGCTTTGATCGTTCCCTGGAAGACCAGTAGTAGTTTCCGATGCACATCTGGATGCATTTTATAATCTGCAGACTATCAGACTGTTGATGAAACACAGAAATTGCATCTGGATTGAATACAAAAGTCACCATGCGCATTTTCCTCCATGGGAGTAATGTCTCAAACAGTCTACGCTTTGATCGTTCCCAGGTAGACCAGTAGTAGTTTCCGATGCACATCTGTAGACAATCTGTAATCTGTGGACTATCAGAGTGTTGATGAAACACAGAAATTGAATCGGGATTGAATACAACAGTCAACATCCCCACTTTTCTCCATGGGAATAATGTCTGAAACAGTCTACGCTTTGATCGTTCCCAGGAAGACCAGTAGTAGTTTCCGATGAACATCTGGATGCAATCTGTAATCTGTGGACTATCAGAGTGTTAATGAAACACAGATATTGCATCGGGATTGAATACGACAGTCACCATCCGTACTCTCCTCCATGGGAGTAATGTCTGAAACAGTCTACGCTTTGATCGTTCCCAGGTAGACCAGTAGTAGTTTCCGATGCACATCTGGAGGCAATCTGTAATCTGTTAACTATCAGAGTGTTGATGAAACCCAGAAATTGCATCGGGATTGAATACAACAGTCACCATGCGCACTTTCCTCCATGAGAGTAATGTCTCAAACATTCCACGCTTTGATAGTTCCCTGGAAGACCAGTAGTAGTTTCCGATGCACATCTGGAGGCATTCTGTAATTTGTGGACCTTCAAAGTGTTGATGAAACACAAAAATTTTATCGGGATTGAATACAACACTCACCATGCACACTTTCCTCCATGGGAGTAATGTCTCAAACAGTCTACGTATTTGATCGTTCCCAGGAAGACCAGTAGTAGTTTCCGATGCACATCTGGAGGCAATCTGTAATCTGTGGACTATCAGAGTGTTGATGAAACACAGAAATTGCATCAGGATTGAATACAACAGTCACCATCCGCACTTTCCTCCATAGGAGTAATGTCTGAAACAGTCTACGCTTTGATCGTTCCCAATAAGACCAGTAGTAGATTCCGATGCACATCTGGAGACAATCTGTAATCTGTGGACTATCAGAGTGTTGATGAAACACAGAAATTGCATCGGGATTGAATACAACAGTAACTATCCGCACTTTCCTTCATGGGAGTAATGTCTGAAACAGTCTACGCTTTGATCGTTCCTTGGAAAACCAGTAGTAGTTTCTGATGCACATCTGGAGGCATTCTGTAATTTGTGGACCTTCAAAGTGTTGTTGAAACACAGAAATTGCATCGGGATTTAATACAACAGTCACCCTGCACACTTTCCTCCATGGGACTAATTTCTCAAACAGTCTACGTTTTTGATCGTTCCCAGGAAGACCAGTAGTAGTTTCCGATGCACATCTGGATGCAATCTGTAATCTGTGGACTATCAGAGTGTTGATGAAACACAGATATTGGATCGGGATTGAATACAACGGTCACCATGCGCTCTTTCTTCCATGGGAGTAATGTCTCAAACAGTCTACGCTTTGTCGTTCCCTGGAAGACCAGTAGTAGTTTCCGATGCACATCTGGATGCATTCTATAATCTGCGGACTATCAGACTGTTGATGAAACACAGACATTGCATCGGGATTGAATACAACAGTCACCATGCACACTTTCCTCCATGGGAGTAATGTATGAAACTGTCTACGATTTGATCGTTCCCAGGAAGACCAGTAGTAGTTTCCGATGCACATCTGGTGACAATCTGTAATCTGTGGACTATCAGAGTGTTGATGAATCATAGAAGTTGCATCGGGAGTGAATACAACAGTCACGATCCGCACTTTCCTTCATGGGAATAATGTCAGAAACAGTCTACGTTTTTGATCGTTCCCTGGAAGACCAGTAGTAGTTTCCGATGCACATCTGGAGGCATTCTGAAATTTGTGGACCTTCAAAGTGTTGATGAAACACAGAAATTGCATAGGGATTGAATACAACAGTCACTATGCACACTTTCCTCCATGGGAGTAATGTCTCAAACAGTCTACGTTTTTGATCGTTCCCAGGAAGACCAGTAGTAGTTTCCGATGCACATCTTTAGGCAATCTGTAATCTGTTAACTAACAGAGTGTTGATGAAACCCAGAAATTGCTTCGGGATTGAATGCAACAGTCATCATGCGCAATTTCCTCCATGGAAGTAATGTCTCAAACAGTCTACGCTTTGAACGTTAATAAGGAAGACCAGTAGTACTTTCAGATGCACATCTGGAGACAATCTGTAGTCTGTGGACTATCTGAGTGTTGATGAAACACAGAAATTGCATCGGGATTGAATACAACAGTCACCATCCGCACTTTCCTTCATGGAAGTTATGTCTCAAACAGTCTACTCTTTGATAGTTCCCTGGAATACCAGTAGTAGTTTCCGATGCACATCTGGAGAAATTCTGTAATCTGTGGACCTTAAAAGTGTTGATGAAACACAGAAATTGCATCGGGACTGTATACAACAGTCACCATCCGCACTTCCCTCCATGGGAGTAATGTCTGAAACAGTCTACGCTTTGATCGTTCCCAGGAAGACCAGTAGTAGTTTCCGATGCACATCTGTAGACAATCTGTAATCGGTGGACTATCAGAGTGTTGATGAAACACAGAAATTGCATCGGGATTGAATACAACAGTAACGATCCGCACTTTCCTTCATGGGAGTAATGTCTGAAACAGTCTACGCTTTGATCGTTCCCTGGAAGACCAGTAGTAGTTTCTGATGCACATCTGGAGGCATTCTGTAATTTGTGGACCTTCAAAGTGTTGATGAAACACAGAAATTGCATCGGGATTGAATACAACAGTCACCATGCACACTTTCCTCCATGGGAGTAATGTCTCAAACAGTCGACGCTCTGATCGTCCCGAGGAAGACCAGTAGCAGTTTCCGATGCACATCTGTAGACAATTTGTAATCTGTGGACTATCAGAGTGTTGATGAAACAGAGAAATTGCATCAGGATTGAATACAACTGTCACCATCCGCACTTTCCTCCATGGGGGTAATGTCTGAAACAGTCTACGCATTGATCGTTCCCAGGAAGACCAGTAGTAGTTTCCGATGCACATTTGGAGACAATCTGTAATCTGTGGACTATCAGAGTGTTGATGAAACACAGAAATTGGATCGGGATTGAATACAACAGTCACCATGCGCACTTTCCTCCATGGGAGAAATGTCTCAAACACTCTACGCTTTGATCGTTCCCTGGAAGACCAGTAGTAGTTTCCGATGCACATCTGGATGCATTTTATAATCTGCAGACTATCAGACTGTTGATGAAAGACAGAAATTGCATCGGGATTGAATACAACAGTCACCATGCACACTTTCCTCCATGGGAGTAATGTCTGAAACTGTCTACGCTTTGATCGTTCCCAGGAAGACCAGTAGTAGTTTCCGATGCACATCAGGTGACAATCTGTAATCTGTGACTATCAGAGTGTTGATGAATCACAGAAGTTGCATCGGGATTGAATACAACAGTCACGATCCGCACTTTCCTTCATGGGAGTAATGTCTGAAACAGTCTACGCTTTGACCGTTCCCTGGAAGACCAGTAGTAGTTTCCGATGCACATCTGGAGGCATTCTGTAATTTGTGGACCTTCAAAGTGTTGATGAAACACAGAAATTGCATAGGGATTGATTACAACAGTCACCATGCACACTTTCCTCCATGGGAGTAATGTCTCAAACAGTCTACGTTTTTGATCGTTCCCAGGAAGACCAGTACTAGTTTCCGATGCACATCTTTAGGCAATCTGTAATCTGTTGACTAACAGAGTGTTGATGAAACTCAGAAATTGCTTCGGGATTGAATACAACAGTCATCATGCGCAATTTCCTCCATGGAAGTAATGTCTCAAACAGTCTACGCTTTGAACGTTAATAAGGAAGACCAGTAGTACTTTCAGATGCACATCTGGAGACAATCTGTAGTCTGTGGACTATCTGAGTGTTGATGAAACACAGAAATTGCATCGGGATTGAATACAACAGTCACCATCCGCACTTTCCTTCATGGAAGTTATGTCTCAAACAGTCTACTCTTTGATAGTTCCCTGGAATACCAGTAGTAGTTTCCGATGCACATCTGGAGAAATTCTGTAATCTGTGGACCTTAAAAGTGTTGATGAAACACAGAAATTGCATCGGGACTGTATACAACAGTCACCATCCGCACTTCCCTCCATGGGAGTAATGTCTGAAACAGTCTACGCTTTGATCGTTCCCAGGAAGACCAGTAGTAGTTTCCGATGCACATCTGTAGACAATCTGTAATCGGTGGACTATCAGAGTGTTGATGAAACACAGAAATTGCATCGGGATTGAATACAACAGTAACGATCCGCACTTTCCTTCATGGGAGTAATGTCTGAAACAGTCTACGCTTTGATCGTTCCCTGGAAGACCAGTAGTAGTTTCTGATGCACATCTGGAGGCATTCTGTAATTTGTGGACCTTCAAAGTGTTGATGAAACACAGAAATTGCATCGGGATTGAATACAACAGTCACCATGCACACTTTCCTCCATGGGAGTAATGTCTCAAACAGTCGACGCTTTGATCGTCCCGAGGAAGACCAGTAGCAGTTTCCGATGCACATCTGTAGACAATTTGTAATCTGTGGACTATCAGAGTGTTGATGAAACACAGAAATTGCATCAGGATTGAATACAACTGTCACCATCCGCACTTTCCTCCATGGGGGTAATGTCTGAAACAGTCTACGCTTTGATCGTTCCCAGGAAGACCAGTAGTAGTTTCCGATGCACATCTGGTGGCATTCTGTAATCTGTGGACTATCAGAGTGTTGATGAATCACAGAAGTTGCATCGGGATTGAATACAACAGTCACGATCCGCACTTTCCTTCATGGGAGTAATGTCTGAAACAGTCTACGCTTTGACCGTTCCCTGGAAGACCAGTAGTAGTTTCCGATGCACATCTGGAGGCATTCTGTAATTTGTGGACCTTCAAAGTGTTGATGAAACACAGAAATTGCATAGGGATTGAATACAACAGTCACCATGCACACTTTCCTCCATGGGAGTAATGTCTCAAACAGTCTACGTTTTTGATCGTTCCCAGGAAGACCAGTAGTAGTTTCCGATGCACATCTGGAGGCAATCTGTAATCTGTTAACTACCAGAGTGTTGATGAAACCCAGAAATTGCATCGGGATTGAATACAACAGTCACCATGCGCACTTTCCTCCATGGGAGTAATGTCTGAAACAATCCACGCTTTGATCGTTCCCTGGAAGACCAGTAGTAGTTTCCGATGCACATCTGGAGGCATTCTGTAACTTGTGGACCTTCGAAGTGTTGATGAAACACAGAAATTGCATAGGGATTGAATACAACAGTCACCATGCACACTTTCCTCCATGGGAGTAATGTCTCAAACAGTTTACGCTTTGATCGTTTCCAGGAAGACCAGTAGTAGTTTCCGATGCACATCTGGATGCATTCTATAATCTGCAGACTATCAGACTGTTGATGAAAGACAGAAATTGCATCGGGACTGTATACAACAGTCACCATGCGCACTTTCCTCCATGGGAGTAATGTCTCCAACAGTCTACGCTTTGATCGTTCCCTGGAAGACCAGTAGTAGTTTCCGATGCACATCTGGAGGCATTCTGTAAATTGTGGACCTTCAAAGTGTTGATGAAACACAAAAATTTTATCGGGATTGAATACAACACTCACCATGCACACTTTCCTCCATGGGAGTAATGTCTCAAACAGTCTACGTATTTGATCGTTCCCAGGAAGACCAGTAGTAGTTTCCGATGCACATCTGGAGGCAATCTGTAATCTGTGGACTATCAGAGTGTTGATGAAACACAGAAATTGCATCAGGATTGAATACAACAGTCACCATCCGCACTTTCCTCCATAGGAGTAATGTCTGAAACAGTCTACGCTTTGATCGTTCCCAATAAGACCAGTAGTAGATTCCGATGCACATCTGGAGACAATCTGTAATCTGTGGACAATCAGAGTGTTGATGAAACACAGAAATTGCATCGGGATTGAATGCAACAGTAACTATCCGCACTTTCCTTCATGGGAGTAATGTCTGAAACAGTCTACGCTTTGTTCGTTCCTTGGAAAACCAGTAGTAGTTTCTGATGCACATCTGGAGGAATTCTGTAATTTGTGGACCTTCAAAGTGTTGATGAAACACAGAAATTGCATCGGGATTTAATACAACAGTCACCCTGCACACTTTCCTCCATGGGACTAATTTCTCAAACAGTCTACGTTTTTGATCGTTCCCAGGAAGACCAGTAGTAGTTTCCGATGCACATCTGGATGCAATCTGTAATCTGTGGACTATCAGAGTGTTGATGAAACACAGATATTGGATCGGGATTGAATACAACGGTCACCATGCGCTCTTTCCTCCATGGGAGTAATGTCTCAAACAGTCTACGCTTTGTCGTTCCCTGGAAGACCAGTAGTAGTTTCCGATGCACATCTGGATGCATTCTATAATCTGCGGACTATCAGACTGTTGATGAAACACAGACATTGCATCGGGATTGAATACAACAGTCACCATGCACACTTTCCTCCATGGGAGTAATGTATGAAACTGTCTACGATTTGATCGTTCCCAGGAAGACCAGTAGTAGTTTCCGATGCACATCTGGTGACAATCTGTAATCTGTGGACTATCAGAGTGTTGATGAATCATAGAAGTTGCATCGGGAGTGAATACAACAGTCACGATCCGCACTTTCCTTCATGGGAATAATGTCTGAAACAGTCTACGTTTTTGATCGTTCCCTGGAAGACCAGTAGTAGTTTCCGATGCACATCTGGAGGCATTCTGAAATTTGTGGACCTTCAAAGTGTTGATGAAACACAGAAATTGCATAGGGATTGAATACAACAGTCACGATCCGCACTTTCCTTCATGGGAATAATGTCTGAAACAGTCTACGTTTTTGATCGTTCCCAGGAAGACCAGTAGTAGTTTCCGATGCACATCTGGAGGCATTCTGAAATTTGTGGACCTTCAAAGTGTTGATGAAACCCAGAAATTGCTTCGGGATTGAATGCAACAGTCATCATGCGCAATTTCCTCCATGGAAGTAATGTCTCAAACAGTCTACGCTTTGAACGTTAATAAGGAAGACCAGTAGTACTTTCAGATGCACATCTGGAGACAATCTGTAGTCTGTGGACTATCTGAGTGTTGATGAAACACAGAAATTGCATCGGGATTGAATTCAACAGTCACCATCCGCACTTTCCTTCATGGAAGTTATGTCTCAAACAGTCTACTCTTTGATAGTTCCCTGGAATACCAGTAGTAATTTCCGATGCACATCTGGAGAAATTCTGTAATCTGTGGACCTTAAAAGTGTTGATGAAACACAGAAATTGCATCGGGACTGTATACAACAGTCACCATCCGCACTTCCCTCCATGGGAGTAATGTCCGAAACAGTCTACGCTTTGATCGTTCCCAGGAAGACCAGTAGTAGTTTCCGATGCACATCTGTAGACAATCTGTAATCGGTGGACTATCAGAGTGTTGATGAAACACAGAAATTGCATCGGGATTGAATACAACAGTAACGATCCGCACTTTCCTTCATGGGAGTAATGTCTGAAACAGTCTACGCTTTGATCGTTCCCTGGAAGACCAGTAGTAGTTTCTGATGCACATCTGGAGGCATTCTGTAATTTGTGGACCTTCAAAGTGTTGATGAAACACAGAAATTGCATCGGGATTGAATACAACAGTCACCATGCACACTTTCCTCCATGGGAGTAATGTCTCAAACAGTCGACGCTTTGATCGTCCCGAGGAAGACCAGTAGCAGTTTCCGACGCACATCTGTAGACAATTTGTAATCTGTGGACTATCAGAGTGTTGATGAAACACAGAAATTGCATCAGGATTGAATACAACTGTCACCATCCGCACTTTCCTCCATGGGGGTAATGTCTGAAACAGTCTACGCTTTGATCGTTCCCAGGAAGACCAGTAGTAGTTTCCGATGCACATTTGGAGACAATCTGTAATCTGTGGACTATCAGAGTGTTGATGAAACACAGAAATTGGATCGGGATTGAATACAACAGTCACCATGCGCACTTTCTTCCATGGGAGAAATGTCTCAAACACTCTACGCTTTGATCGTTCCCTGGAAGACCAGTAGTAGTTTCCGATGCACATCTGGATGCATTTTATAATCTGCAGACTATCAGACTGTTGATGAAAGACAGAAATTGCATCGGGATTGAATACAACAGTCACCATGCACACTTTCCTCCATGGGAGTAATGTCTGAAACTGTCTACGCTTTGATCGTTCCCAGGAAGACCAGTAGTAGTTTCCGATGCACATCAGGTGACAATCTGTAATCTGTGACTATCAGAGTGTTGATGAATCACAGAAGTTGCATCGGGATTGAATACAACAGTCACGATCCGCACTTTCCTTCATGGGAGTAATGTCTGAAACAGTCTACGCTTTGACCGTTCCTGGAAGACCAGTAGTAGTTTCCGATGCACATCTGGAGGCATTCTGTAATTTGTGGACCTTCAAAGTGTTGATGAAACACAGAAATTGCATAGGGATTGAATACAACAGTCACCATGCACACTTTCCTCCATGGGAGTAATGTCTCAAACAGTCTACGTTTTTGATCGTTCCCAGGAAGACCAGTAGTAGTTTCCGATGCACATCTGGAGGCAATCTGTAATCTGTTAACTACCAGAGTGTTGATGAAACCCAGAAATTGCATCGGGATTGAATACAACAGTCACCATGCGCACTTTCCTCCATGGGAGTAATGTCTGAAACAATCCACGCTTTGATCGTTCCCTGGAAGACCAGTAGTAGTTTCCGATGCACATCTGGAGGCATTCTGTAACTTGTGGACCTTCGAAGTGTTGATGAAACACAGAAATTGCATAGGGATTGAATACAACAGTCACCATGCACACTTTCCTCCATGGGAGTAATGTCTCAAACAGTCGACGCTTTGATCGTTCCCAGAAAGACCAGTAGCAGTTTCCGATGCACATCTGTAGACAATCTGTAATCTGTGGACTATCAGAGTGTTGATGAAACACAGAAATTGCATCGGGATTGAATACGACTGTCACCAACCATACTCTCCTCCATGGGAGTAATGTCAGAAACAGTCTACGCTTTGATCGTTCCCAGGTAGACCAGTAGTAGTATCCGATGCACATCTGGAGACAATCTGTAATCTGTGGACTATCAGAGTGTTAATGAAACACAGAAATTGAATCGGGATTAAATACAACAGTCACCATCCGCACATTCCTTCATGGGAGTAATGTCTGAAACAGTCTACGCTTTGATCGTTCCCTGGAAGACCAGTAGTAGTTTCCGATGCACATCTGGATGCATTCTGTAATTTGTGGACCTTCAAAATGTTGATGAAACACAGAAATTGCATAGGAATTGAATACAACAGTCACCATGCGAACTTTACTCCATGGCAGTAATGTCTCAAACAGTTTACGCTTTGATCGTTCCCAAGTAGACCAGTAGTAGTTTCCGGTGCACATCTGGAGGCATTCTGTAATTTGTAGACCTTCAAAGTGTTGATGAAACACAGATATTGCATAGGGATTGAATAAAACAGTCACCATGCACACTTTCCTCCATGGGAGTAATGTCTCAAACAGTCGACGCTTTGATCGTTCCCAGGAAGACCAGTAGTAGTTTCCGATGCACATCTGTAGACAATCTGTAGTCTGTGGACTATCAGAATGTTGATGAAACACAGAAATTGAGTCGGGATTGAATACAACAGTCAACATCCCCACTTTCCTCCATGGGAGTAATGTCTGAAACAGTCTACGCTTTGATCGTTCCCAGGAAGACCAGTAGTATTTTCCGATGAACATCTGGAGACAATCTGCAATCTGTGGACTATCAGAGTGTTGATGAAACACAGATATTGCATCGGGATTGAATACGACTGTCGCCATCCGTGCTCTCCTCCATGGGAGTAATGTCTGAAACAGTCTACGCTTTGATCGTTTCCAGGTAGACCAGTAGTAGTTTCCGATGCACATCTGGATGCAATCTGTAATCTGTTAACTATCAGAGTGTTGATGAAACCCAGAAATTTCATCGGGTTTTAATACAACAGTCACCATGCGCACTTTCCTCCATGGGAGTAATGTCTCAATCAGTCCACGCTTTGATCGTTCCCTGGAAGACCAGTAGCAGTTTCCGATGCACATCTGGAGGCATTCTGTAATTTGTTGAGCTTCAAAATTTTGATGAAACACAGAAATTTCATAGGGATTGAATACAACAGTCACCATGCACACTTTCCTCCATGGGAGTAATGTCTCAAACAATCTACGTATTTGATCGTTTCCAGGAAGACCAGTAGTAGTTTCCGATGCACATATGCAAGCAATCTGTAATCTGTGGACTATCAGAGTGTTGATGAAACACAGAAATTGCATCAGGATTGAATACAACAGTCACCATCCACACTTTCCTCCATGGGAGTAATGTCTGAAACAGTCTATGCTTTGATCGTTCGAAGGAAGACCAGTAGTAGTTTCAGATGCACATCTGGAGACAGCCCGTAATCTGTGGACTATCAGAGTGTTGATGAAACACAGAAATTGCATCGGGATTGAATACAACAGTCAAGATCCTCACTTTCCTTCATGGGAGTAATGTCTGAAACAGTCTACGCTTTGATGGTTCCCTGGAAGACCAGTAGTAGTTTCCGATGCACATCTGGAGGCATCCTGTAATTTGTGAACCTTCAAGGTGTTGATGAAACACAGAAATTGCATAGGGATTGAATACAACAGTCACCATGCGCACTTTCCTCCATGGGAGTAATATCTCAAACAGTCCACGCTTTGATCGTTCCCTGGAAGACCAGTAGTAATTTCCAATGCACATCTGTATTCATTCTGTAATTTGTGGACCTTCAAAGTGTTGATGAAACACAGAAATTGCATATGGATTGAATACAACAGTCACCATGCACACTTTCCTCCATGGGAGTAATGTCTCAAACAGTCTACGTTTTTGATCGATCCAAGGAAGACCAGTAGTAGTTTCCGATGCACATATGGAGGCAATCTGTAATCTGTGGACAATCAGAGTGTTGATGAAACCCAGAAATTGCATCGGGATTGAATACAACAGTCACCTTGCACACTTTCCTCCATGGGAGTAATGTATGAAACTGTCTACGGTTTGATCGTTCCCAGGAAGACCAGTAGTAGTTTCCGATGCACATCTGGTGACAATCTGTAATCTGTGGACTATCAGAGTGTTGATGAATCATAGAAGTTGCATCGGGAGTGAATACAACAGTCACGATCCGCACTTTCCTTCATGGGAATAATGTCTGAAACAGTCTACGTTTTTGATCGTTCCCTGGAAGACCAGTAGTAGTTTCCGATGCACATCTGGATGCATTCTATAATCTGCGGACTATCAGACTGTTGATGAAACACAGACATTGCATCGGGATTGAATACAACAGTCACCATGCACACTTTCCTCCATGGGAGTAATGTATGAAACTGTCTACGATTTGATCGTTCCCAGGAAGACCAGTAGTAGTTTCCGATGCACATCTGGTGACAATCTGTAATCTGTGGACTATCAGAGTGTTGATGAATCATAGAAGTTGCATCGGGAGTGAATACAACAGTCACGATCCGCACTTTCCTTCATGGGAATAATGTCTGAAACAGTCTACGTTTTTGATCGTTCCCTGGAAGACCAGTAGTAGTTTCCGATGCACATCTGGAGGCATTCTGAAATTTGTGGACCTTCAAAGTGTTGATGAAACACAGAAATTGCATAGGGATTGAATACAACAGTCACCATGCACACTTTCCTCCATGGGAGTAATGTCTCAAACAGTCTACGTATTTGATCGTTCCCAGGAAGACCAGTACTAGTTTCCGATGCACATCTTTAGGCAATCTGTAATCTGTTAACTAACAGAGTGTTGATGAAACCCAGAAATTGCTTCGGGATTGAATGCAACAGTCATCATGCGCAATTTCCTCCATGGAAGTAATGTCTCAAACAGTCTACGCTTTGAACGTTAATAAGGAAGACCAGTAGTACTTTCAGATGCACATCTGGAGACAATCTGTAGTCTGTGGACTATCTGAGTGTTGATGAAACACAGAAATTGCATCGGGATTGAATACAACAGTCACCATCCGCACTTTCCTTCATGGAAGTTATGTCTCAAACAGTCTACTATTTGATAGTTCCCTGGAATACCAGTAGTAATTTCCGATGCACATCTGGAGAAATTCTGTAATCTGTGGACCTTAAAAGTGTTGATGAAACACAGAAATTGCATCGGGACTGTATACAACAGTCACCATCCGCACTTCCCTCCATGGGAGTAATGTCTGAAACAGTCTACGCTTTGATCGTTCCCAGGAAGACCAGTAGTAGTTTCCGATGCACATCTGTAGACAATCTGTAATCGGTGGACTATCAGAGTGTTGATGAAACACAGAAATTGCATCGGGATTGAATACAACAGTAACGATCCGCACTTTCCTTCATGGGAGTAATGTCTGAAACAGTCTACGCTTTGATCGTTCCCTGGAAGACCAGTAGTAGTTTCTGATGCACATCTGGAGGCATTCTGTAATTTGTGGACCTTCAAAGTGTTGATGAAACACAGAAATTGCATCGGGATTGAATACAACAGTCACCATGCACACTTTCCTCCATGGGAGTAATGTCTCAAACAGTCGACGCTTTGATCGTCCCGAGGAAGACCAGTAGCAGTTTCCGATGCACATCTGTAGACAATTTGTAATCTGTGGACTATCAGAGTGTTGATGAAACACAGAAATTGCATCAGGATTGAATACAACTGTCACCATCCGCACTTTCCTCCATGGGGGTAATGTCTGAAACAGTCTATGCTTTGATCGTTCCCAGGAAGACCAGTAGTAGTTTCCGATGCACATTTGGAGACAATCTGTAATCTGTGGACTATCAGAGTGTTGATGAAACACAGAAATTGGATCGGGATTGAATACAACAGTCACCATGCGCACTTTCCTCCATGGGAGAAATGTCTCAAACACTTTACGCTTTGATCGTTCCCTGGAAGACCAGTAGTAGTTTCCGATGCACATCTGGATGCATTTTATAATCTGCAGACTATCAGACTGTTGATGAAAGACAGAAATTGCATCGGGATTGAATACAACAGTCACCATGCACACTTTCCTCCATGGGAGTAATGTCTGAAACTGTCTACGCTTTGATCGTTCCCAGGAAGACCAGTAGTAGTTTCCGATGCACATCAGGTGACAATCTGTAATCTGTGACTATCAGAGTGTTGATGAATCACAGAAGTTGCATCGGGATTGAATACAACAGTCACGATCCGCACTTTCCTTCATGGGAGTAATGTCTGAAACAGTCTACGCTTTGACCGTTCCTGGAAGACCAGTAGTAGTTTCCGATGCACATCTGGAGGCATTCTGTAATTTGTGGACCTTCAAAGTGTTGATGAAACACAGAAATTGCATAGGGATTGAATACAACAGTCACCATGCACACTTTCCTCCATGGGAGTAATGTCTCAAACAGTCTACGTTTTTGATCGTTCCCAGGAAGACCAGTAGTAGTTTCCGATGCACATCTGGAGGCAATCTGTAATCTGTTAACTACCAGAGTGTTGATGAAACCCAGAAATTGCATCGGGATTGAATACAACAGTCACCATGCGCACTTTCCTCCATGGGAGTAATGTCTGAAACAATCCACGCTTTGATCGTTCCCTGGAAGACCAGTAGTAGTTTCCGATGCACATCTGGACGCATTCTGTAACTTGTGGACCTTCGAAGTGTTGATGAAACACAGAAATTGCATAGGGATTGAATACAACAGTCACCATGCACACTTTCCTCCATGGGAGTAATGTCTCAAACAGTCGACGCTTTGATCGTTCCCAGAAAGACCAGTAGCAGTTTCCGATGCACATCTGTAGACAATCTGTAATCTGTGGACTATCAGAGTGTTGATGAAACACAGAAATTGCATCGGGATTGAATACGACTGTCACCAACCATACTCTCCTCCATGGGAGTAATGTCAGAAACAGTCTACGCTTTGATCGTTCCCAGGTAGACCAGTAGTAGTATCCGATGCACATCTGGAGACAATCTGTAATCTGTGGACTATCAGAGTGTTAATGAAACACAGAAATTGAATCGGGATTAAATACAACAGTCACCATCCGCACATTCCTTCATGGGAGTAATGTCTGAAACAGTCTACGCTTTGATCGTTCCCTGGAAGACCAGTAGTAGTTTCCGATGCACATCTGGATGCATTCTGTAATTTGTGGACCTTCAAAATGTTGATGAAACACAGAAATTGCATAGGGATTGAATACAACAGTCACCATGCGAACTTTACTCCATGGCAGTAATGTCTCAAACAGTTTACGCTTTGATCGTTCCCAAGTAGACCAGTAGTAGTTTCCGGTGCACATCTGGAGGCATTCTGTAATTTGTAGACCTTCAAAGTGTTGATGAAACACAGATATTGCATAGGGATTGAATAAAACAGTCACCATGCACACTTTCCTCCATGGGAGTAATGTCTCAAACAGTCGACGCTTTGATCGTTCCCAGGAAGACCAGTAGTAGTTTCCGATGCACATCTGTAGACAATCTGTAGTCTGTGGACTATCAGAATGTTGATGAAACACAGAAATTGAGTCGGGATTGAATACAACAGTCAACATCCCCACTTTCCTCCATGGGAGTAATGTCTGAAACAGTCTACGCTTTGATCGTTCCCAGGAAGACCAGTAGTATTTTCCGATGAACATCTGGAGACAATCTGCAATCTGTGGACTATCAGAGTGTTGATGAAACACAGAAATTGCATCGGGATTGAATACGACTGTCGCCATCCGTGCTCTCCTCCATGGGAGTAATGTCTGAAACAGTCTACGCTTTAATCGTTTCCAGGTAGACCAGTAGTAGTTTCCGATGCACATCTGGATGCAATCTGTAATCTGTTAACTATCAGAGTGTTGATGAAACCCAGAAATTTCATCGGGTTTTAATACAACAGTCACCATGCGCACTTTCCTCCATGGGAGTAATGTCTCAATCAGTCCACGCTTTGATCGTTCCCTGGAAGACCAGTAGCAGTTTCCGATGCACATCTGGAGGCATTCTGTAATTTGTTGAGCTTCAAAATTTTGATGAAACACAGAAATTTCATAGGGATTGAATACAACAGTCACCATGCACACTTTCCTCCATGGGAGTAATGTCTCAAACAATCTACGTATTTGATCGTTTCCAGGAAGACCAGTAGTAGTTTCCGATGCACATATGCAAGCAATCTGTAATCTGTGGACTATCAGAGTGTTGATGAAACACAGAAATTGCATCAGGATTGAATACAACAGTCACCATCCACACTTTCCTCCGTGGGAGTAATGTCTGAAACAGTCTATGCTTTGATCGTTCGAAGGAAGACCAGTAGTAGTTTCAGATGCACATCTGGAGACAGCCCGTAATCTGTGGACTATCAGAGTGTTGATGAAACACAGAAATTGCATCGGGATTGAATACAACAGTCAAGATCCTCACTTTCCTTCATGGGAGTAATGTCTGAAACAGTCTACGCTTTGATGGTTCCCTGGAAGACCAGTAGTAGTTTCCGATGCACATCTGGAGGCAATCTGTAATCTGTTAACTACCAGAGTGTTGATGAAACCCAGAAATTGCATCGGGATTGAATACAACAGTCACGATCATCACTTTCCTTCATGGGAGTAATGTCTGAAACAGTCTACGCTTTGATGGTTCCCTGGAAGACCAGTAGTAGTTTCCGATGCACATATGGAGGCAATCTGTAATCTGTGGACCATCAGAGTGTTGATGAAACCCAGAAATTGCATCGGGATTGAATACAACAGTCACCATGCGCACTTTCCTCCATGGGAGTAATGTCATCAAACAGTCTACGCATTGATCGTTCCCTGGAAGACCAATAGTAGTTTCCTATGCACATCTGGAGGCATTCTATAATCTGTGCCCTATCAGACTGTTGATGAAACACAGAAATTGCATCTGGTTTGAATACAAAAGTCACGATGCGCATTTTCCTCCATGGGAGATATGTCTCAAACAGTCTACGCTTTGATCGTTCCCATTAAGACCAGTATAAGTTTCCGATGCACATCTGGAAGCAATCTGTATTCTGTGGACTATTAGAGTGTTGATGAAACACAGACAATGCATCGGGATTGAGTACAACAGTCACCATTCGCACTTTCCTACATGGGAGTAATATCTCAAACAGTCTACGGTTTGATCGTTCCCTGGTAGACCAATAGTAGTTTCCGATGCACATCTGAAGGCATTCTATAATCTGTGCCCTATCAGACTGTTGATGAAACACAGAAATTGCATCGGGATTGAATACAACAGTCACCATCCGCACTATCCTTCATGGAAGTAATGTCTCAAACAGTCTACGATTTGATAGTTCCCTGGAAGACCAGTAGTAGTTTCCGATGCACATCTGGAGAAATTCTGTAATCTGTGGACCTTAAAATTTTGATGAAACAGAGAAATTGCATCGGGACTGTATACAACAGTCACCATCCGCTCTTTCCTCCATGAGAGTAATGTCTGAAACAGTCTACGCTTTGATCGTTCCCAGGAAGACCAGTAGTAGTTTCCGATGCACATCTCGATGCATTCTGTAATCTGTGGACTATCAGAATGTTGATGAAACACAGAAATTGCATCGGGAGTGAATACTTCAATCACCATCAACACTTTCCTCCATGGGAGTAATGTCTCAAACAGTCTACACTTTGATCGTTTCCTGCAAGGCCAGTAGTAGTTTTCGATGCACATCTGGAGGCATTCCGTAATCTGTGGACCTTCAAAGTGTTGATGAAACACAGAAATTGCATCGGATTGAATACAACAGTCACCATGCTCACTTTCCTCCATGGGAGTATTGTCTGAAACAGTCTACGGTTTGTCCGTTCCCAGGAAGACCAGTAGTAGTTTCCGATGCACATCTGTAGACAATCTGTTAACTGTTGGACTATCAGAGTGTTGATGAAACACAGAAATTGAATCGGGATTGAATACAACAGTAAACATCCGCACTTTCCTTCATGGGAAATATGTCTGAAACAGTCTACGCTTTGATCGTTCCCAGGAAGACCAGTAGTAGTTTCCGATGCACATCTGGAGACAATCTGTAATCTGTGGACTATCAGAGTGTTGATGAAACACAGAAATTGCATCGGGATTGAATACGAATGTCACCATCCGTACTCTCCTCCATGGGAGTAATGTCTGAAACAGTCTACGCTTTGATCGTTCCCAGGAAGACCAGTAGTAGTTTCCGATGAACGTCTGGAGACAATCAGTAATCTGTGGACTATCAGAGTGTTGATGAAACACAGAAATTGCATCGGGATTGAATACGACAGTCACCATCCGTACCCTCCTCCATGGGAGTAATGTCTGAAACAGACTACGCTTTGATCGTTCCCAGGTAGACCAGTAGTAGTTTCCGATGCACATCTGGAGGCATTCTGTAATTTGTGGACCTTCAAAGTGTTGATGAAACACAGAAATTGAATCGGGATTGAATACAACAGTCACCTCGCACACTTTCCTCCACGATAGTAATGTCTCAAACAGTCTACGTTTTTGATCGTTCCCAGGAAGACCAGTAGTAGTTTCCGATGCACATCTGGAGGCAATCTGTAATCTGTGGACTATCAGAGTGTTGATGAAACCGAGAAATTGCGTCGGGATTGATTACAACAGTCACCATGCGCACTTTCCTCCATGGGAGTAATGTATCAAACAGTCCACGATTTGATCTTTCCCTTTAAAACCAGTAGTTTTTTCCGATCCACATTTGGAGGCAATCTGTAATTTGAGGACTATCAGAGTGTTGATGAAACACAGACAATGCATCGGGATTGAGTACAACAGTCACCATTCGCACTTTTCTACATGGGAGTAATGTCTCAAACAGTCTACGGTTTGATCGTTCTCTGGAAGACCAATAGTAGTTTCCGATGCACATCTGAAGGCATTCTATAATCTGTGCCCTATCAGACTGTTGATGAAACACAGAAATTGCATCGGGAGTGAATACTTCAGTCACCATAAACACTTTCCTCCATGGGAGTAATATCTCAAACAGTGTACGCTTTGATCGTTTCCTGCAAGGCCAGTAGTAGTTTTCGATGCACATCTGGAGGCATTCCGTAATCTGTGGCCCTTCAAAGTGTTGATGAAACACAGAAATTGCATCGGATTGAATACAACAGTCACCATGCACACTTTCCTCCATGGCAGTAATGTCTGAAACAGTCTACGGTTTGATCGTTCCCAGGAAGACCAGTAGTAGGTTCCGATGCACATCTGTAGAAAATCTGTAATCTGTTGGACTATCAGAGCGTTGATGAAACACAGAAATTGCATCGGGATTGAATACAACAGTCAACATCCGCACTTTCCTCCATGGGAATAATGTCTGAAACAGTCTACGCTTTGATCGTTCCCAGGAAGACCAGTAGTAGTTTCCGATGCACATCTGGAGACAATCTGTAACCTGTGGACTATCAGAGTGTTGATGAAACACAGAAGTTGCATCGGGATTGAATACAACAGTCACGATCCGCACTTTCCTTCATGGGAGTAATGTCTGAAACAGTCTACGCTTTGATCGTTCCCTGGAAGACCAGTAGTAGTTTCCGATGCACATCTGGAGGCAATACGTAATCTGTGGACCTTCAAAGTGTTGATGAAACACAAAAATTGCATCGGATTGAATACAAAAGTCACCATGCGCATTTTCCTCCATGGGAGTAATGTTTTAAACAGTCTACGCTTTGATCGTTCCCATTAAGACCAGTAAGAGTTTCCGATGCACATCTGGAGGCAATCTATAATCTGCGGACTATCAGACTGTTGATGAAACTCAGAAAATGCATCGGGATTGAAAACAACATTCACCATGCACACTTTCCTCCATGGGAGTAATGTCTGAAATTGTCTACGCTGTGATCGTTCCCAGGAAGACCAGTAGTAGTTTGCGATGCACATCTGGAGACAATCTGTAATCTGTGGACTATCAGAGTGTTGATGAAACACAGAAGTTTCATCGGGATTGAATACAACAGTCACGATCCGCACTTTCCTTCATGGGAGTAATGTCTCAAACAGTATACGCTTTGATCGTTCCCAGGTAGACCAGTAGTAGTTTCCGATGCACATCTGGAGGCAATCTGTAATCTGTTAACTATCAGAGTGTTGATGAAAACCAGAAATTTCATCGGGATTGAATACAACAGTCACCATGCGCACTTTCCTCCATGGGAGTAATGTCTCAAACAGTCCACGCTTTGATCGTTCCCTGGAAGACCAGTAGTAGTTTCCGATGCACATCTGGAGGCATTCTGTAATTTGTTGAGCTTCAAAATTTTGATGAAACACAGAAATTGCATAGGGATTGAATACAACATTCAACATGCACACTTTCCTCCGTGGGAGTAATGTCTCAAACAATCTACGTATTTGATCGTTTCCAGGAAGACCAGTAGTGGTTTCCGATGCACATCTGCAAGCAATCTGTAATCTGTGGACTATCAGAGTGTTGATGAAACACAGAAATTGCATCACGATTGAATACAACAGTCACCATCCACACTTTCCTCCATGGGAGTAATGTCTGAAACAGTCTATGCTTTGATCGTTCGAAGGAAGACCAGTAGTAGTTTCAGATGCACATCTGGAGACAGCCCGTAATCTGTGGACTATCAGAGTGTTGATGAAACACAGAAATTGCATCGGGATTGAATACAACAGTCAATATCCTCACTTTCCTTCATGGGAGTAATGTCTGAAACAGTCTACGCTTTGATGGTTCCCTGGAAGACCAGTAGTAGTTTCCGATGCACATCTGGAGGCATTCTGTAAATTGTGGACCTTCAAAGTTTTGATGAAACACAGAAATTGCATCGGGATTGAATACAACAGTCATCCTGCACACTTTCCTCCATGGGACTAATGTCTCAAACAGTCTACGTTTTCGATCGTTACCAGGAAGACCAGTAGTAGTTTCCGATGCACATCTGGATGCAATCTGTAATCTGTGGACTATCAGATTATTGATGAAACACAGAAATTGGATCGGGATTGAATACAACAGTCACCATGCGCACTTTCCTCCATGGGAGTAATGTCTCCATCAGTGTACGCTTTGATCGTTCCCAGGAAGACCTGTAGTAGGTTCTGATGCACATCTGTAGAAAATCTGTAATCTGTTGGACTATCAGAGCGTTGATGAAGCACAGAAATTGCATCGGGATTGAATACAACAGTCAACATCCGCACTTTCCTCCATGGGAATAATGTCTGAAACAGTCTACGCTTTGATCGTTCCCAGGAAGACCAGTAGTAGTTTCCGATGCACATCTGGAGACAATCTGTAACCTGTGGACTATCAGAGTGTTGATGAAACACAGAAGTTGCATCGGGATTGAATACAACAGTCACGATCCGCACTTTCCTTCATGGGAGTAATGTCTGAAACAGTCTACGCTTTGATCGTTCCCTGGAAGACCAGTAGTAGTTTCCGATGCACATCTGGATGCAATCTGTAATCTGTGGACTATCAGATTATTGATGAAACACAGAAATTGGATCGGGATTGAATACAACAATCACCATGCGCACTTTCCTCCATGGGAGTAATGTCTCCAACAATCTATGCTTTGATCGTTCCCTGGAAGACCAGTAGTAGTTTCCGATGCACATCTGGAGGCAATCTATAATCTGCGGACTATCAGACTGTTGATGAAACTCAGAAATTGCATCGGGATTGAAAACAACATTCACCATGCACACTTTCCTCCATGGGAGTAATGTCTGAAACTGTCTACGCTGTGATCGTTCCCAGGAAGACCAGTAGTAGTTTGCGATGCACATCTGGAGACAATCTGTAATCTGTGCCCTATCAGACTGTTGATGAAACACAGAAATTGCATCTGGATTGAATACAAAAGTCACCATGCGCATTTTCCTCCATGGGAGTAATGTCTCAAACAGTCTACGATTTTGATCGATCCAAGGAAGACCAGTAGTAGTTTCCGATGCACATCTGGAGGCAATCTGTAATCTGTGGACCATCAGAGTGTTGATGAAACCCAGAAATTGCATCGGGATTGAATACAACAGTCACCATGCGCACTTTCCTCCATGGGGGTAACGTCATCAAACAGTCTACGCATTGATCGTTCCCTGGAAGACCAATAGCAGTTTCCGATGGACATCTGGAGGCATTCTATAATCTGTGCCCTATCAGACTGTTGATGAAACACAGAAATTGCATCTGGATTGAATACAAAAGTCACCATGCGCATTTTCCTCCATGGGAGTAATGTCTCAAACTGTCTACGCTTTGATCGTTCCCATTAAAACCAGTAAGAGTTTCCGATGCACATCTGGATGCAATCTGTATTCTGTGGACTATTAGAGTGTTGATGAAACACAGAAATTGAATCGGGATTGAAGAAAACAGTCACCATCCGCACTTTCCTCCATGGGAGTAATGTCTGAAACAGTCTACGCTTTGATCGTTCCCTGGAAGACCAGTAGTAGTTTCTGAAGCACATCTGGAGGCATTCTGTACTCTGTGGGCCTTCAAAGTGTTGATGAAACACAGAAATTGCATCGGGAGTGAATAAAACTGTCACCATCCACACTTTCCTCCATGGGAGTAATGTCTCAAACAGTCTACACTTTGATCATTCCCTGCAAGACCAGTAGTAGTTTTCGATGCACATCTTTAGGCATTCTGTAATCAGTGGACCTTCAAAGTGATGATGAAACACAGAAATTACATCGGATTGAATACAACAGTCACCATGCACACTCTCCTCCATGGGAGTAATGTCTGAAAGAGTCGACGCTTTGATCGTTCCCAGGAAGACCAGTACTAGTTTCCGATGCACATCTGTAGACAATCTGTAATCTGTGGACTATCAGAGTGTTGATGAAACACAGAAATTGCATCGGGATTGAATACGACAGTCACCATCCGTACTCTCCTACATGGGAGTAATGTCTGAAACAGACTACGCTTTGATCGTTCCCAGGTAGACCAGTAGTAGTTTCCGATGCACATCTGGAGGCATTCTGTAATTTGTGGACTTCAAAGTGTTGATGAAACACAGAATTTGCATTGGGATTGAATACAACAGTCACCTCGCACACTTTCCTCCACGGGAGTAATGTCTCAAACAGTCTACGTTTTTGATCGTTCCCAGGAAGACCAGTAGTAGTTTCCGATGCACATCAGGAGGCAATCTGTAATCTGTGGACTATCAGAGTGTTGATGAAACCCAGAAATTGCGTCGGGACTGAATACAACAGTCACCATGCGCACTTTCCTCCATGGGAGTAATGTCTCAAACTGTCCACACTTTGATCTTTCCCTTTAAAACCAGTAGTTTTTTCCGATCCACATTTGGAGGCAATCTGTAATTTGGGACTATCAGAGTGTTGATGAAACACAGACAATGCATCGGGTTTGAGTACAACAGTCACCATCCGCACTTTCTTACATGGGAGTAATGTCTCAAACAGTCTACGGTTTGATCGTGCCCTGGAAGACCAATAGTAGTTTCCGATGCACATCTGAAGGCATTCTATAATCTGTGCCCTATCAGACTGTTGATGAAACACAGAAATTGCATCGGGATTGAATACAACAGTCACCATCCGCACTTTCCTTCATGGAAGTAATGTCTCAAACAGTCTACGATTTGATAGTTCCCTGGAAGACCAGTAGTAGTTTCCGATGCTCATCTGGAGAAATTCTGTAATCTGTGGACCTTAAAATTTTGATGAAACAGAGAAATTGCATCGGGACTGTATACAACAGTCACCATCCGCACTTTCCTCCATGAGAGTAATGTCTTAAACAGTCTACGCTTTGATCGTTCCCAGGAAGACCAGTAGTAGTTTCCAATGCACATCTCGATGCAATCTGTAATCTGTGGACTATCAGAATGTTGATGAAACACAGAAATTGCTTCGGGAGTGAATACTTCAGTCACCATCAACACTTTCCTCCATGGGGGTAATGTCTCAAACAGTCTACGCTTTGATCGTTCCCTGCAAGGCCAGTAGTAGTTTTCGATGCACATCTGGAGGCATTCCGTAATCTGTGGACCTTCAAAGTGTTGATGAAACACAGAAATTGCATCGGAGTGAATACAACAGTCACCATGCACCCTTTCCTCCATGGGAATAATGTCTGAAACAGTCTACGGTTTGTCCGTTCCCAGGAAGACCAGTAGTAGTTTCCGATGCACAATTGTAGACAATCTGTTATCTGTTGGACTATCAGAGTGTTGATGAAACACAGAAATTGCATCGGGATTGAATACAACAGTAAACATCCGCACTTTCCTTCATGGGAATAATGTCTGAAACAGTCTACGCTTTGACCGTTCCCAGGAAGACCAGTAGTAGTTTCCGATGCACATCTGGAGACAATCTGTAATCTGTGGACTATCAGAGTGTTGATGAAACACAGAAATTGCATCGGGATTGAATACGAATGTCACCATCCGTACTCTCCTCCATGGGAGTAATGTCTGAAACAGTATACGCTTTGATCGTTCCCAGGAAGACCAGTAGTAGTTTCCGATGAAGGTCTGGAGACAATCAGTAATCTGTGGACTATCAGAGTGTTGATGAAACACAGAAATTGCATCGGGATTGAATACGACAGTCACCATCCGTACTCTCCTCCATGAGAGTAATGTCTGAAACAGACTACGCTTTGATCGTTCCCAGGTAGACCAGTAGTAGTTTCCGATGCACATCTGGAGGCATTCTGTAATTTGTGGACCTTCAAAGTGTTGATGAAACACAGAAATTGCATCGGGATTGAATACAACAGTCACCTCGCACACTTTCCTCCACGGGAGTATTGTCTCAAACAGTCTACGTTTTTGATCGTTCCCAGGAAGACCAGTTGTAGTTTCCGATGCACATCTGGAGGCAATCTGTAATCTGTGGACTATCAGAGTGTTGATGAAACCCAGAAATTGCGTCGGGATTAAATACAACAGTCACCATGCGCACTTTCCTCCATGGGAGTAATGTATCAAACAGTCCACGCTTTGATCTTTCCCTTTAAAACCAGTAGTTTTTTCCGATCCACATTTGGAGGCAATCTGTAATTTGAGGACTATCAGAGTGTTGATGAAACACAGACAATGCATCGGGATTGAGTAAAACAGTCACCATTCGCACTTTCCTACATGGGAGTAATGTCACAAACAGTCTACGGTTTGATCGTTCCCTGGAAGACCAATAGTAGTTTCCGATGCACATCTGAAGGCTTTCTGTAATCTGTGCCCTATCAGACTCTTGATGAAACACAGAAATTGCATCGGAAAGTGAATACTTCAGTCACCATCAACACGTTCCTCCATGGGAGTAATGTCTCAAACAGTCTACGCTTTGATCGTTTCCTGCAAGGCCAGTAGTAGTTTTCGATGCACATCTGGAGGCATTCCGTAATCTGTGGACCTTCAAAGTGTTGATGAAACACAGAAATTGCATCTGATTGAATACAACAGTCACCATGCACACTTTCCTCCATGGGAGTAATGTCTGAAACAGTCTACGATTTGATCGTTCCCAGGGAGACCAGTAGTAGTTTCCGATGCACATCTGTAGACAATCTGTAATCTGTTGGACTATCAGAGTGTTTATGAAACACAGGAATTGCATCGGGATTGAATACAACAGTCAAAATCCGCACTTTCCTCCATGGGAATAATGTCTGAAACAGTCTACGCTTTGATCGTTCCCAGTAAGACCAGTAGTAGTTTCCGATGCACATCTGGAGACTATCTGTAACCTGTGGACTATCAGAGTGTTGATGAAACACAGAAGTTGCATCGGGATTGAATACAACAGTCACGATCCGCACTTTCCTTCATGGGAGTAATGTCTGAAACAGTCTACGCTTTGATCGTTCCCTGGAAGACCAGTAGTAGTTTCCGATGCACATCTGGAGGCATTCTGTAATTTGTGGACCTTCAAAGTGTTGATGAAACACAGAAATTGCATAGGGATTGAATACAACAGTCACCATGCACACTTTCCTCCATGGGAGTAATGTCTCAAACAGTCTACGTATTTGATCGTTCCCAGGAAGACCAGTAGTAGTTTCCGATGCACATCTGGAGGCAATCTGTAATCTGTGGACCATCAGAGTGTTAATGAAACCCAGAAATTGCATCGGGATTGAATACAACAGTCACCATGCGTACTTTCCTCCATGGGAGTAATGTCATCAAACAGTCTCCGCATTGATCGTTCCCTGGAAGACCAATAGTAGTTTCCGATGCACATCTGGAGGCATTCTATAATCTGTGCCCTATCAGACTGTTGATGAAACACAGAAATTGCATCTGGATTGAATACAAAAGTCACCATGCGCATTTTCCTCCATGGGAGCAATGTCTCAAACAGTCTACGCTTTGATCGTTCCTATTAAGACCAGTAGTAGTTTCCGATGCACATCTGGAGGCAATCTGTAATCTGTGGACTATCAGAGTGTTGATGAAACCCAGAAATTGCGTCGGGATTAAATACAACAGTCACCATGCGCACTTTCCTCCATGGGAGTAATGTATCAAACAGTCCACGCTTTGATCTTTCCCTTTAAAACCAGTAGTTTTTTCCGATCCACATTTGGAGGCAATCTGTAATTTGAGGACTATCAGAGTGTTGATGAAACACAGACAATGCATCGGGATTGAGTAAAACAGTCACCATTCGCACTTTCCTACATGGGAGTAATGTCACAAACAGTCTACGGTTTGATCGTTCCCTGGAAGACCAATAGTAGTTTCCGATGCACATCTGAAGGCTTTCTGTAATCTGTGCCCTATCAGACTCTTGATGAAACACAGAAATTGCATCGGAAAGTGAATACTTCAGTCACCATCAACACGTTCCTCCATGGGAGTAATGTCTCAAACAGTCTACGCTTTGATCGTTTCCTGCAAGGCCAGTAGTAGTTTTCGATGCACATCTGGAGGCATTCCGTAATCTGTGGACCTTCAAAGTGTTGATGAAACACAGAAATTGCATCTGATTGAATACAACAGTCACCATGCACACTTTCCTCCATGGGAGTAATGTCTGAAACAGTCTACGATTTGATCGTTCCCAGGGAGACCAGTAGTAGTTTCCGATGCACATCTGTAGACAATCTGTAATCTGTTGGACTATCAGAGTGTTTATGAAACACAGGAATTGCATCGGGATTGAATACAACAGTCAAAATCCGCACTTTCCTCCATGGGAATAATGTCTGAAACAGTCTACGCTTTGATCGTTCCCAGTAAGACCAGTAGTAGTTTCCGATGCACATCTGGAGACTATCTGTAACCTGTGGACTATCAGAGTGTTGATGAAACACAGAAGTTGCATCGGGATTGAATACAACAGTCACGATCCGCACTTTCCTTCATGGGAGTAATGTCTGAAACAGTCTACGCTTTGATCGTTCCCTGGAAGACCAGTAGTAGTTTCCGATGCACATCTGGAGGCATTCTGTAATTTGTGGACCTTCAAAGTGTTGATGAAACACAGAAATTGCATAGGGATTGAATACAACAGTCACCATGCACACTTTCCTCCATGGGAGTAATGTCTCAAACAGTCTACGTATTTGATCGTTCCCAGGAAGACCAGTAGTAGTTTCCGATGCACATCTGGAGGCAATCTGTAATCTGTGGACCATCAGAGTGTTAATGAAACCCAGAAATTGCATCGGGATTGAATACAACAGTCACCATGCGTACTTTCCTCCATGGGAGTAATGTCATCAAACAGTCTCCGCATTGATCGTTCCCTGGAAGACCAATAGTAGTTTCCGATGCACATCTGGAGGCATTCTATAATCTGTGCCCTATCAGACTGTTGATGAAACACAGAAATTGCATCTGGATTGAATACAAAAGTCACCATGCGCATTTTCCTCCATGGGAGCAATGTCTCAAACAGTCTACGCTTTGATCGTTCCTATTAAGACCAGTAGTAGTTTCCGATGCACATCTGGAGGCAATCTGTAATCTGTGGACTATCAGAGTGTTGATGAAACCCAGAAATTGCGTCGGGATTAAATACAACAGTCACCATGCGCACTTTCCTCCATGGGAGTAATGTATCAAACAGTCCACGCTTTGATCTTTCCCCTTAAAACCAGTAGTTTTTTCCGATCCACATTTGGAGGCAATCTGTAATTTGAGGACTATCAGAGTGTTGATGAAACACAGACAATGCATCGGGATTGAGTAAAACAGTCACCATTCGCACTTTCCTACATGGGAGTAATGTCACAAACAGTCTACGGTTTGATCGTTCCCTGGAAGACCAATAGTAGTTTCCGATGCACATCTGAAGGCTTTCTGTAATCTGTGCCCTATCAGACTCTTGATGAAACACAGAAATTGCATCGGAAAGTGAATACTTCAGTCACCATCAACACGTTCCTCCATGGGAGTAATGTCTCAAACAGTCTACGCTTTGATCGTTTCCTGCAAGGCCAGTAGTAGTTTTCGATGCACATCTGGAGGCATTCCGTAATCTGTGGACCTTCAAAGTGTTGATGAAACACAGAAATTGCATCGGAGTGAATACAACAGTCACCATGCACCCTTTCCTCCATGGGAATAATGTCTGAAACAGTCTACGGTTTGTCCGTTCCCAGGAAGACCAGTAGTAGTTTCCGATGCACAATTGTAGACAATCTGTTATCTGTTGGACTATCAGAGTGTTGATGAAACACAGAAATTGCATCGGGATTGAATACAACAGTAAACATCCGCACTTTCCTTCATGGGAATAATGTCTGAAACAGTCTACGCTTTGACCGTTCCCAGGAAGACCAGTAGTAGTTTCCGATGCACATCTGGAGACAATCTGTAATCTGTGGACTATCAGAGTGTTGATGAAACACAGAAATTGCATCGGGATTGAATACGAATGTCACCATCCGTACTCTCCTCCATGGGAGTAATGTCTGAAACAGTATACGCTTTGATCGTTCCCAGGAAGACCAGTAGTAGTTTCCGATGAAGGTCTGGAGACAATCAGTAATCTGTGGACTATCAGAGTGTTGATGAAACACAGAAATTGCATCGGGATTGAATACGACAGTCACCATCCGTACTCTCCTCCATGAGAGTAATGTCTGAAACAGACTACGCTTTGATCGTTCCCAGGTAGACCAGTAGTAGTTTCCGATGCACATCTGGAGGCATTCTGTAATTTGTGGACCTTCAAAGTGTTGATGAAACACAGAAATTGCATCGGGATTGAATACAACAGTCACCTCGCACACTTTCCTCCACGGGAGTATTGTCTCAAACAGTCTACGTTTTTGATCGTTCCCAGGAAGACCAGTTGTAGTTTCCGATGCACATCTGGAGGCAATCTGTAATCTGTGGACTATCAGAGTGTTGATGAAACCCAGAAATTGCGTCGGGATTAAATACAACAGTCACCATGCGCACTTTCCTCCATGGGAGTAATGTATCAAACAGTCCACGCTTTGATCTTTCCCTTTAAAACCAGTAGTTTTTTCCGATCCACATTTGGAGGCAATCTGTAATTTGAGGACTATCAGAGTGTTGATGAAACACAGACAATGCATCGGGATTGAGTAAAACAGTCACCATTCGCACTTTCCTACATGGGAGTAATGTCACAAACAGTCTACGGTTTGATCGTTCCCTGGAAGACCAATAGTAGTTTCCGATGCACATCTGAAGGCTTTCTGTAATCTGTGCCCTATCAGACTCTTGATGAAACACAGAAATTGCATCGGAAAGTGAATACTTCAGTCACCATCAACACGTTCCTCCATGGGAGTAATGTCTCAAACAGTCTACGCTTTGATCGTTTCCTGCAAGGCCAGTAGTAGTTTTCGATGCACATCTGGAGGCATTCCGTAATCTGTGGACCTTCAAAGTGTTGATGAAACACAGAAATTGCATCTGATTGAATACAACAGTCACCATGCACACTTTCCTCCATGGGAGTAATGTCTGAAACAGTCTACGATTTGATCGTTCCCAGGGAGACCAGTAGTAGTTTCCGATGCACATCTGTAGACAATCTGTAATCTGTTGGACTATCAGAGTGTTTATGAAACACAGGAATTGCATCGGGATTGAATACAACAGTCAAAATCCGCACTTTCCTCCATGGGAATAATGTCTGAAACAGTCTACGCTTTGATCGTTCCCAGTAAGACCAGTAGTAGTTTCCGATGCACATCTGGAGACTATCTGTAACCTGTGGACTATCAGAGTGTTGATGAAACACAGAAGTTGCATCGGGATTGAATACAACAGTCACGATCCGCACTTTCCTTCATGGGAGTAATGTCTGAAACAGTCTACGCTTTGATCGTTCCCTGGAAGACCAGTAGTAGTTTCCGATGCACATCTGGAGGCATTCTGTAATTTGTGGACCTTCAAAGTGTTGATGAAACACAGAAATTGCATAGGGATTGAATACAACAGTCACCATGCACACTTTCCTCCATGGGAGTAATGTCTCAAACAGTCTACGTATTTGATCGTTCCCAGGAAGACCAGTAGTAGTTTCCGATGCACATCTGGAGGCAATCTGTAATCTGTGGACCATCAGAGTGTTAATGAAACCCAGAAATTGCATCGGGATTGAATACAACAGTCACCATGCGTACTTTCCTCCATGGGAGTAATGTCATCAAACAGTCTCCGCATTGATCGTTCCCTGGAAGACCAATAGTAGTTTCCGATGCACATCTGGAGGCATTCTATAATCTGTGCCCTATCAGACTGTTGATGAAACACAGAAATTGCATCTGGATTGAATACAAAAGTCACCATGCGCATTTTCCTCCATGGGAGCAATGTCTCAAACAGTCTACGCTTTGATCGTTCCTATTAAGACCAGTAGTAGTTTCCGATGCACATCTGGAGACAATCTGTAACCTGTGGACTATCAGAGTGTTGATGAAACACAGAAGTTGCATCGGGATTGAATACAACAGTCACGATCCGCACTTTCCTTCATGGGAGTAATGTCTGAAACAGTCTACGCTTTGATCGTTCCCTGGAAGACCAGTAGTAGTTTCCGATGCACATCTGGAGGCAATACGTAATCTGTGGACCTTCAAAGTGTTGATGAAACACAAAAATTGCATCGGATTGAATACAAAAGTCACCATGCGCATTTTCCTCCATGGGAGTAATGTTTTAAACAGTCTACGCTTTGATCGTTCCCATTAAGACCAGTAAGAGTTTCCGATGCACATCTGGAGGCAATCTATAATCTGCGGACTATCAGACTGTTGATGAAACTCAGAAAATGCATCGGGATTGAAAACAACATTCACCATGCACACTTTCCTCCATGGGAGTAATGTCTGAAATTGTCTACGCTGTGATCGTTCCCAGGAAGACCAGTAGTAGTTTGCGATGCACATCTGGAGACAATCTGTAATCTGTGGACTATCAGAGTGTTGATGAAACACAGAAGTTTCATCGGGATTGAATACAACAGTCACGATCCGCACTTTCCTTCATGGGAGTAATGTCTCAAACAGTATACGCTTTGATCGTTCCCAGGTAGACCAGTAGTAGTTTCCGATGCACATCTGGAGGCAATCTGTAATCTGTTAACTATCAGAGTGTTGATGAAAACCAGAAATTTCATCGGGATTGAATACAACAGTCACCATGCGCACTTTCCTCCATGGGAGTAATGTCTCAAACAGTCCACAATTTGATCGTTCCCTGGAAGACCAGTAGTAGTTTCCGATGCACATCTGGAGGCATTCTGTAATTTGTTGAGCTTCAAAATTTTGATGAAACACAGAAATTGCATAGGGATTGAATACAACATTCAACATGCACACTTTCCTCCGTGGGAGTAATGTCTCAAACAATCTACGTATTTGATCGTTTCCAGGAAGACCAGTAGTGGTTTCCGATGCACATCTGCAAGCAATCTGTAATCTGTGGACTATCAGAGTGTTGATGAAACACAGAAATTGCATCACGATTGAATACAACAGTCACCATCCACACTTTCCTCCATGGGAGTAATGTCTGAAACAGTCTATGCTTTGATCGTTCGAAGGAAGACCAGTAGTAGTTTCAGATGCACATCTGGAGACAGCCCGTAATCTGTGGACTATCAGAGTGTTGATGAAACACAGAAATTGCATCGGGATTGAATACAACAGTCAATATCCTCACTTTCCTTCATGGGAGTAATGTCTGAAACAGTCTACGCTTTGATGGTTCCCTGGAAGACCAGTAGTAGTTTCCGATGCACATCTGGAGGCATTCTGTAAATTGTGGACCTTCAAAGTTTTGATGAAACACAGAAATTGCATCGGGATTGAATACAACAGTCATCCTGCACACTTTCCTCCATGGGACTAATGTCTCAAACAGTCTACGTTTTCGATCGTTACCAGGAAGACCAGTAGTAGTTTCCGATGCACATCTGGATGCAATCTGTAATCTGTGGACTATCAGATTATTGATGAAACACAGAAATTGGATCGGGATTGAATACAACAGTCACCATGCGCACTTTCCTCCATGGGAGTAATGTCTCCATCAGTGTACGCTTTGATCGTTCCCAGGAAGACCTGTAGTAGGTTCTGATGCACATCTGTAGAAAATCTGTAATCTGTTGGACTATCAGAGCGTTGATGAAGCACAGAAATTGCATCGGGATTGAATACAACAGTCAACATCCGCACTTTCCTCCATGGGAATAATGTCTGAAACAGTCTACGCTTTGATCGTTCCCAGGAAGACCAGTAGTAGTTTCCGATGCACATCTGGAGACAATCTGTAACCTGTGGACTATCAGAGTGTTGATGAAACACAGAAGTTGCATCGGGATTGAATACAACAGTCACGATCCGCACTTTCCTTCATGGGAGTAATGTCTGAAACAGTCTACGCTTTGATCGTTCCCTGGAAGACCAGTAGTAGTTTCCGATGCACATCTGGATGCAATCTGTAATCTGTGGACTATCAGATTATTGATGAAACACAGAAATTGGATCGGGATTGAATACAACAATCACCATGCGCACTTTCCTCCATGGGAGTAATGTCTCCAACAATCTATGCTTTGATCGTTCCCTGGAAGACCAGTAGTAGTTTCCGATGCACATCTGGAGGCAATCTATAATCTGCGGACTATCAGACTGTTGATGAAACTCAGAAATTGCATCGGGATTGAAAACAACATTCACCATGCACACTTTCCTCCATGGGAGTAATGTCTGAAACTGTCTACGCTGTGATCGTTCCCAGGAAGACCAGTAGTAGTTTGCGATGCACATCTGGAGACAATCTGTAATCTGTGCCCTATCAGACTGTTGATGAAACACAGAAATTGCATCTGGATTGAATACAAAAGTCACCATGCGCATTTTCCTCCATGGGAGTAATGTCTCAAACAGTCTACGATTTTGATCGATCCAAGGAAGACCAGTAGTAGTTTCCGATGCACATCTGGAGGCAATCTGTAATCTGTGGACCATCAGAGTGTTGATGAAACCCAGAAATTGCATCGGGATTGAATACAACAGTCACCATGCGCACTTTCCTCCATGGGGGTAACGTCATCAAACAGTCTACGCATTGATCGTTCCCTGGAAGACCAATAGCAGTTTCCGATGGACATCTGGAGGCATTCTATAATCTGTGCCCTATCAGACTGTTGATGAAACACAGAAATTGCATCTGGATTGAATACAAAAGTCACCATGCGCATTTTCCTCCATGGGAGTAATGTCTCAAACTGTCTACGCTTTGATCGTTCCCATTAAAACCAGTAAGAGTTTCCGATGCACATCTGGATGCAATCTGTATTCTGTGGACTATTAGAGTGTTGATGAAACACAGAAATTGAATCGGGATTGAAGAAAACAGTCACCATCCGCACTTTCCTCCATGGGAGTAATGTCTGAAACAGTCTACGCTTTGATCGTTCCCTGGAAGACCAGTAGTAGTTTCTGAAGCACATCTGGAGGCATTCTGTACTCTGTGGGCCTTCAAAGTGTTGATGAAACACAGAAATTGCATCGGGAGTGAATAAAACTGTCACCATCCACACTTTCCTCCATGGGAGTAATGTCTCAAACAGTCTACACTTTGATCATTCCCTGCAAGACCAGTAGTAGTTTTCGATGCACATCTTTAGGCATTCTGTAATCAGTGGACCTTCAAAGTGATGATGAAACACAGAAATTACATCGGATTGAATACAACAGTCACCATGCACACTCTCCTCCATGGGAGTAATGTCTGAAAGAGTCGACGCTTTGATCGTTCCCAGGAAGACCAGTACTAGTTTCCGATGCACATCTGTAGACAATCTGTAATCTGTGGACTATCAGAGTGTTGATGAAACACAGAAATTGCATCGGGATTGAATACGACAGTCACCATCCGTACTCTCCTACATGGGAGTAATGTCTGAAACAGACTACGCTTTGATCGTTCCCAGGTAGACCAGTAGTAGTTTCCGATGCACATCTGGAGGCATTCTGTAATTTGTGGACTTCAAAGTGTTGATGAAACACAGAATTTGCATTGGGATTGAATACAACAGTCACCTCGCACACTTTCCTCCACGGGAGTAATGTCTCAAACAGTCTACGTTTTTGATCGTTCCCAGGAAGACCAGTAGTAGTTTCCGATGCACATCAGGAGGCAATCTGTAATCTGTGGACTATCAGAGTGTTGATGAAACCCAGAAATTGCGTCGGGACTGAATACAACAGTCACCATGCGCACTTTCCTCCATGGGAGTAATGTCTCAAACTGTCCACACTTTGATCTTTCCCTTTAAAACCAGTAGTTTTTTCCGATCCACATTTGGAGGCAATCTGTAATTTGGGACTATCAGAGTGTTGATGAAACACAGACAATGCATCGGGTTTGAGTACAACAGTCACCATCCGCACTTTCTTACATGGGAGTAATGTCTCAAACAGTCTACGGTTTGATCGTGCCCTGGAAGACCAATAGTAGTTTCCGATGCACATCTGAAGGCATTCTATAATCTGTGCCCTATCAGACTGTTGATGAAACACAGAAATTGCATCGGGATTGAATACAACAGTCACCATCCGCACTTTCCTTCATGGAAGTAATGTCTCAAACAGTCTACGATTTGATAGTTCCCTGGAAGACCAGTAGTAGTTTCCGATGCTCATCTGGAGAAATTCTGTAATCTGTGGACCTTAAAATTTTGATGAAACAGAGAAATTGCATCGGGACTGTATACAACAGTCACCATCCGCACTTTCCTCCATGAGAGTAATGTCTTAAACAGTCTACGCTTTGATCGTTCCCAGGAAGACCAGTAGTAGTTTCCAATGCACATCTCGATGCAATCTGTAATCTGTGGACTATCAGAATGTTGATGAAACACAGAAATTGCTTCGGGAGTGAATACTTCAGTCACCATCAACACTTTCCTCCATGGGGGTAATGTCTCAAACAGTCTACGCTTTGATCGTTCCCTGCAAGGCCAGTAGTAGTTTTCGATGCACATCTGGAGGCATTCCGTAATCTGTGGACCTTCAAAGTGTTGATGAAACACAGAAATTGCATCGGAGTGAATACAACAGTCACCATGCACCCTTTCCTCCATGGGAATAATGTCTGAAACAGTCTACGGTTTGTCCGTTCCCAGGAAGACCAGTAGTAGTTTCCGATGCACAATTGTAGACAATCTGTTATCTGTTGGACTATCAGAGTGTTGATGAAACACAGAAATTGCATCGGGATTGAATACAACAGTAAACATCCGCACTTTCCTTCATGGGAGTAATGTCTGAAACAGTCTACGCTTTGACCGTTCCCAGGAAGACCAGTAGTAGTTTCCGATGCACATCTGGAGACAATCTGTAATCTGTGGACTATCAGAGTGTTGATGAAACACAGAAATTGCATCGGGATTGAATACGAATGTCACCATCCGTACTCTCCTCCATGGGAGTAATGTCTGAAACAGTATACGCTTTGATCGTTCCCAGGAAGACCAGTAGTAGTTTCCGATGAAGGTCTGGAGACAATCAGTAATCTGTGGACTATCAGAGTGTTGATGAAACACAGAAATTGCATCGGGATTGAATACGACAGTCACCATCCGTACTCTCCTCCATGAGAGTAATGTCTGAAACAGACTACGCTTTGATCGTTCCCAGGTAGACCAGTAGTAGTTTCCGATGCACATCTGGAGGCATTCTGTAATTTGTGGACCTTCAAAGTGTTGATGAAACACAGAAATTGCATCGGGATTGAATACAACAGTCACCTCGCACACTTTCCTCCACGGGAGTATTGTCTCAAACAGTCTACGTTTTTGATCGTTCCCAGGAAGACCAGTTGTAGTTTCCGATGCACATCTGGAGGCAATCTGTAATCTGTGGACTATCAGAGTGTTGATGAAACCCAGAAATTGCGTCGGGATTAAATACAACAGTCACCATGCGCACTTTCCTCCATGGGAGTAATGTATCAAACAGTCCACGCTTTGATCTTTCCCTTTAAAACCAGTAGTTTTTTCCGATCCACATTTGGAGGCAATCTGTAATTTGAGGACTATCAGAGTGTTGATGAAACACAGACAATGCATCGGGATTGAGTAAAACAGTCACCATTCGCACTTTCCTACATGGGAGTAATGTCACAAACAGTCTACGGTTTGATCGTTCCCTGGAAGACCAATAGTAGTTTCCGATGCACATCTGAAGGCTTTCTGTAATCTGTGCCCTATCAGACTCTTGATGAAACACAGAAATTGCATCGGAAAGTGAATACTTCAGTCACCATCAACACGTTCCTCCATGGGAATAATGTCTCAAACAGTCTACGCTTTGATCGTTTCCTGCAAGGCCAGTAGTAGTTTTCGATGCACATCTGGAGGCATTCCGTAATCTGTGGACCTTCAAAGTGTTGATGAAACACAGAAATTGCATCTGATTGAATACAACAGTCACCATGCACACTTTCCTCCATGGGAGTAATGTCTGAAACAGTCTACGATTTGATCGTTCCCAGGGAGACCAGTAGTAGTTTCCGATGCACATCTGTAGACAATCTGTAATCTGTTGGACTATCAGAGTGTTTATGAAACACAGGAATTGCATCGGGATTGAATACAACAGTCAAAATCCGCACTTTCCTCCATGGGAATAATGTCTGAAACAGTCTACGCTTTGATCGTTCCCAGTAAGACCAGTAGTAGTTTCCGATGCACATCTGGAGACTATCTGTAACCTGTGGACTATCAGAGTGTTGATGAAACACAGAAGTTGCATCGGGATTGAATACAACAGTCACGATCCGCACTTTCCTTCATGGGAGTAATGTCTGAAACAGTCTACGCTTTGATCGTTCCCTGGAAGACCAGTAGTAGTTTCCGATGCACATCTGGAGGCATTCTGTAATTTGTGGACCTTCAAAGTGTTGATGAAACACAGAAATTGCATAGGGATTGAATACAACAGTCACCATGCACACTTTCCTCCATGGGAGTAATGTCTCAAACAGTCTACGTATTTGATCGTTCCCAGGAAGACCAGTAGTAGTTTCCGATGCACATCTGGAGGCAATCTGTAATCTGTGGACCATCAGAGTGTTAATGAAACCCAGAAATTGCATCGGGATTGAATACAACAGTCACCATGCGTACTTTCCTCCATGGGAGTAATGTCATCAAACAGTCTCCGCATTGATCGTTCCCTGGAAGACCAATAGTAGTTTCCGATGCACATCTGGAGGCATTCTATAATCTGTGCCCTATCAGACTGTTGATGAAACACAGAAATTGCATCTGGATTGAATACAAAAGTCACCATGCGCATTTTCCTCCATGGGAGCAATGTCTCAAACAGTCTACGCTTTGATCGTTCCTATTAAGACCAGTAGTAGTTTCCGATGCACATCTGGAGGCAATCTGTAATCTGTGGACTATCAGAGTGTTGATGAAACCCAGAAATTGCGTCGGGATTAAATACAACAGTCACCATGCGCACTTTCCTCCATGGGAGTAATGTATCAAACAGTCCACGCTTTGATCTTTCCCTTTAAAACCAGTAGTTTTTTCCGATCCACATTTGGAGGCAATCTGTAATTTGAGGACTATCAGAGTGTTGATGAAACACAGACAATGCATCGGGATTGAGTAAAACAGTCACCATTCGCACTTTCCTACATGGGAGTAATGTCACAAACAGTCTACGGTTTGATCGTTCCCTGGAAGACCAATAGTAGTTTCCGATGCACATCTGAAGGCTTTCTGTAATCTGTGCCCTATCAGACTCTTGATGAAACACAGAAATTGCATCGGAAAGTGAATACTTCAGTCACCATCAACACGTTCCTCCATGGGAGTAATGTCTCAAACAGTCTACGCTTTGATCGTTTCCTGCAAGGCCAGTAGTAGTTTTCGATGCACATCTGGAGGCATTCCGTAATCTGTGGACCTTCAAAGTGTTGATGAAACACAGAAATTGCATCTGATTGAATACAACAGTCACCATGCACACTTTCCTCCATGGGAGTAATGTCTGAAACAGTCTACGATTTGATCGTTCCCAGGGAGACCAGTAGTAGTTTCCGATGCACATCTGTAGACAATCTGTAATCTGTTGGACTATCAGAGTGTTTATGAAACACAGGAATTGCATCGGGATTGAATACAACAGTCAAAATCCGCACTTTCCTCCATGGGAATAATGTCTGAAACAGTCTACGCTTTGATCGTTCCCAGTAAGACCAGTAGTAGTTTCCGATGCACATCTGGAGACTATCTGTAACCTGTGGACTATCAGAGTGTTGATGAAACACAGAAGTTGCATCGGGATTGAATACAACAGTCACGATCCGCACTTTCCTTCATGGGAGTAATGTCTGAAACAGTCTACGCTTTGATCGTTCCCTGGAAGACCAGTAGTAGTTTCCGATGCACATCTGGAGGCATTCTGTAATTTGTGGACCTTCAAAGTGTTGATGAAACACAGAAATTGCATAGGGATTGAATACAACAGTCACCATGCACACTTTCCTCCATGGGAGTAATGTCTCAAACAGTCTACGTATTTGATCGTTCCCAGGAAGACCAGTAGTAGTTTCCGATGCACATCTGGAGGCAATCTGTAATCTGTGGACCATCAGAGTGTTAATGAAACCCAGAAATTGCATCGGGATTGAATACAACAGTCACCATGCGTACTTTCCTCCATGGGAGTAATGTCATCAAACAGTCTCCGCATTGATCGTTCCCTGGAAGACCAATAGTAGTTTCCGATGCACATCTGGAGGCATTCTATAATCTGTGCCCTATCAGACTGTTGATGAAACACAGAAATTGCATCTGGATTGAATACAAAAGTCACCATGCGCATTTTCCTCCATGGGAGCAATGTCTCAAACAGTCTACGCTTTGATCGTTCCTATTAAGACCAGTAGTAGTTTCCGATGCACATCTGGAGGCAATCTGTAATCTGTGGACTATCAGAGTGTTGATGAAACCCAGAAATTGCGTCGGGATTAAATACAACAGTCACCATGCGCACTTTCCTCCATGGGAGTAATGTATCAAACAGTCCACGCTTTGATCTTTCCCCTTAAAACCAGTAGTTTTTTCCGATCCACATTTGGAGGCAATCTGTAATTTGAGGACTATCAGAGTGTTGATGAAACACAGACAATGCATCGGGATTGAGTAAAACAGTCACCATTCGCACTTTCCTACATGGGAGTAATGTCACAAACAGTCTACGGTTTGATCGTTCCCTGGAAGACCAATAGTAGTTTCCGATGCACATCTGAAGGCTTTCTGTAATCTGTGCCCTATCAGACTCTTGATGAAACACAGAAATTGCATCGGAAAGTGAATACTTCAGTCACCATCAACACGTTCCTCCATGGGAGTAATGTCTCAAACAGTCTACGCTTTGATCGTTTCCTGCAAGGCCAGTAGTAGTTTTCGATGCACATCTGGAGGCATTCCGTAATCTGTGGACCTTCAAAGTGTTGATGAAACACAGAAATTGCATCGGAGTGAATACAACAGTCACCATGCACCCTTTCCTCCATGGGAATAATGTCTGAAACAGTCTACGGTTTGTCCGTTCCCAGGAAGACCAGTAGTAGTTTCCGATGCACAATTGTAGACAATCTGTTATCTGTTGGACTATCAGAGTGTTGATGAAACACAGAAATTGCATCGGGATTGAATACAACAGTAAACATCCGCACTTTCCTTCATGGGAATAATGTCTGAAACAGTCTACGCTTTGACCGTTCCCAGGAAGACCAGTAGTAGTTTCCGATGCACATCTGGAGACAATCTGTAATCTGTGGACTATCAGAGTGTTGATGAAACACAGAAATTGCATCGGGATTGAATACGAATGTCACCATCCGTACTCTCCTCCATGGGAGTAATGTCTGAAACAGTATACGCTTTGATCGTTCCCAGGAAGACCAGTAGTAGTTTCCGATGAAGGTCTGGAGACAATCAGTAATCTGTGGACTATCAGAGTGTTGATGAAACACAGAAATTGCATCGGGATTGAATACGACAGTCACCATCCGTACTCTCCTCCATGAGAGTAATGTCTGAAACAGACTACGCTTTGATCGTTCCCAGGTAGACCAGTAGTAGTTTCCGATGCACATCTGGAGGCATTCTGTAATTTGTGGACCTTCAAAGTGTTGATGAAACACAGAAATTGCATCGGGATTGAATACAACAGTCACCTCGCACACTTTCCTCCACGGGAGTATTGTCTCAAACAGTCTACGTTTTTGATCGTTCCCAGGAAGACCAGTTGTAGTTTCCGATGCACATCTGGAGGCAATCTGTAATCTGTGGACTATCAGAGTGTTGATGAAACCCAGAAATTGCGTCGGGATTAAATACAACAGTCACCATGCGCACTTTCCTCCATGGGAGTAATGTATCAAACAGTCCACGCTTTGATCTTTCCCTTTAAAACCAGTAGTTTTTTCCGATCCACATTTGGAGGCAATCTGTAATTTGAGGACTATCAGAGTGTTGATGAAACACAGACAATGCATCGGGATTGAGTAAAACAGTCACCATTCGCACTTTCCTACATGGGAGTAATGTCACAAACAGTCTACGGTTTGATCGTTCCCTGGAAGACCAATAGTAGTTTCCGATGCACATCTGAAGGCTTTCTGTAATCTGTGCCCTATCAGACTCTAGATGAAACACAGAAATTGCATCGGAAAGTGAATACTTCAGTCACCATCAACACGTTCCTCCATGGGAGTAATGTCTCAAACAGTCTACGCTTTGATCGTTTCCTGCAAGGCCAGTAGTAGTTTTCGATGCACATCTGGAGGCATTCCGTAATCTGTGGACCTTCAAAGTGTTGATGAAACACAGAAATTGCATCTGATTGAATACAACAGTCACCATGCACACTTTCCTCCATGGGAGTAATGTCTGAAACAGTCTACGATTTGATCGTTCCCAGGGAGACCAGTAGTAGTTTCCGATGCACATCTGTAGACAATCTGTAATCTGTTGGACTATCAGAGTGTTTATGAAACACAGGAATTGCATCGGGATTGAATACAACAGTCAAAATCCGCACTTTCCTCCATGGGAATAATGTCTGAAACAGTCTACGCTTTGATCGTTCCCAGTAAGACCAGTAGTAGTTTCCGATGCACATCTGGAGACTATCTGTAACCTGTGGACTATCAGAGTGTTGATGAAACACAGAAGTTGCATCGGGATTGAATACAACAGTCACGATCCGCACTTTCCTTCATGGGAGTAATGTCTGAAACAGTCTACGCTTTGATCGTTCCCTGGAAGACCAGTAGTAGTTTCCGATGCACATCTGGAGGCATTCTGTAATTTGTGGACCTTCAAAGTGTTGATGAAACACAGAAATTGCATAGGGATTGAATACAACAGTCACCATGCACACTTTCCTCCATGGGAGTAATGTCTCAAACAGTCTACGTTTTTGATCGTTCCCAGGAAGACCAGTAGTAGTTTCCGATGCACATCTGGAGGCAATCTGTAATCTGTTAACTACCAGAGTGTTGATGAAACCCAGAAATTTCATCGGGATTGAATACAACAGTCACCATGCGCACTTTCCTCCATGGGAGTAATATCTCAAACAGTCCACGCTTTGATCGTTCCCTGGAAGACCAGTAGTAGTTTCCGATGCACATCTGTAGGCATTCTGTAATTTGAGGACCTTCAAAGTGTTGATGAAACACAGAAATTGCATAGGGATTGAATACAACAGTCACCATGCACACTTTCCTCCATGGGAGTAATGTCTCAAACAGTCTACGTTTTTGATCGATTGAAAGGAAGACCAGTAGTAGTTTCCGATGCACATCTGGAGGCAATCTGTAATCTGTGGACCATCAGAGTGTTAATGAAACCCAGAAATTGCATCGGGATTGAATACAACAGTCACCATGCGCACTTTCCTCCATGGGAGTAATGTCATCAAACAGTCTCCGCATTGATCGTTCCCTGGAAGACCAATAGTAGTTTCCGATGCACATCTGGAGGCATTCTATAATCTGTGCCCTATCAGACTGTTGATGAAACACAGAAATTGCATCTGGATTGAATACAAAAGTCACCATGCGCATTTTCCTCCATGGGAGCAATGTCTCAAACAGTCTACGCTTTGATCGTTCCTATTAAGACCAGTAAGAGTTTCCGATGCACATCTGGATGCAATCTGTATTCTGTGGACTATTAGAGTGTTGATGAAACACAGAAATTTCATCGGGATTGAATAAAACAGTCACCATCCGCACTTTCCTCCATGGGAGTAATGTCTGAAACAGTCTACGCTTTGATCGTTCCCTGGAAGACCAGTGGTAGTTTCTGAAGCACATCTGGAGGCACGCTGTACTCTGTGGACCTTCAAAGTGTTGATGAAACACAGAAATTGCATCGGGATTGAATACAACAGTCACCTCGCACACTTTCCTCCATGGGAGTAATGTCTCAAACAGTCTACGGTTTGATCGTTCCCTGGAAGACCAATAGTAGTTTCCGATGCACATCTGAAGGCATTGTATAATCTGTGCCCTATCAGACTGTTGATGAAACACAGAAATTGCATCGGGATGGAATACAACAGTCACAAAGCACACTTTCCTCCATGGGAGTAATGTCTCAAACAGTTTACGCTTTGATCGTTCCCAGGAAGACGAGTAGTAGTTTCCGATGCACATCTCGATGCAATCTGTAATCTGTGGACTATCAGAATGTTGATGAAACACAGAAATTGCTTCGGGAGTGAATACTTCAGTCACCATCAACACTTTCCTCCATGGGGGTAATGTCTCAAACAGTCTACGCTTTGATCGTTCCCTGCAAGGCCAGTAGTAGTTTTCGATGCACATCTGGAGGCATTCCGTAATCTGTGGACCTTCAAAGTGTTGATGAAACACAGAAATTGCATCGGATTGAATACAACAGTCACCATGCACCCTTTCCTCCATGGGAGTAATGTCTGAAACAGTCTACGGTTTGTCCGTTCCCAGGAAGACCAGTAGTAGTTTCCGATGCACAATTGTAGACAATCTGTTATCTGTTGGACTATCAGAGTGTTGATGAAACACAGAAATTGCATCGGGATTGAATACAACAGTAAACATCCGCACTTTCCTTCATGGGAATAATGTCTGAAACAGTCTACGCTTTGACCGTTCCCAGGAAGACCAGTAGTAGTTTCCGATGCACATCTGGAGACAATCTGTAATCTGTGGACTATCAGAGTGTTGATGAAACACAGAAATTGCATCGGGATTGAATACGAATGTCACCATCCGTACTCTCCTCCATGGGAGTAATGTCTGAAACAGTATACGCTTTGATCGTTCCCAGGAAGACCAGTAGTAGTTTCCGATGAAGGTCTGGAGACAATCAGTAATCTGTGGACTATCAGAGTGTTGATGAAACACAGAAATTGCATCGGGATTGAATACGACAGTCACCATCCGTACTCTCCTCCATGAGAGTAATGTCTGAAACAGACTACGCTTTGATCGTTCCCAGGTAGACCAGTAGTAGTTTCCGATGCACATCTGGAGGCATTCTGTAATTTGTGGACCTTCAAAGTGTTGATGAAACACAGAAATTGCATCGGGATTGAATACAACAGTCACCTCGCACACTTTCCTCCACGGGAGTATTGTCTCAAACAGTCTACGTTTTTGATCGTTCCCAGGAAGACCAGTAGTAGTTTCCGATGCACATCTGGAGGCAATCTGTAATCTGTGGACTATCAGAGTGTTGATGAAACCCAGAAATTGCGTCGGGATTAAATACAACAGTCACCATGCGCACTTTCCTCCATGGGAGTAATGTATCAAACAATCCACGCTTTGATCTTTCCCTTTAAAACCAGTAGTTTTTTCCGATCCACATTTGGAGGCAATCTGTAATTTGAGGACTATCAGAGTGTTGATGAAACACAGACAATGCATCGGGATTGAGTAAAACAGTCACCATTCGCACTTTCCTACATGGGAGTAATGTCTCAAACAGTCTACGGTTTGATCGTTCCCTGGAAGACCAATAGTAGTTTCCGATGCACATCTGAAGGCTTTCTGTAATCTGTGCCCTATCAGACTCTTGATGAAACACAGAAATTGCATCGGAAAGTGAATACTTCAGTCACCATCAACACGTTCCTCCATGGGAGTAATGTCTCAAACAGTCTACGCTTTGATCGTTTCCTGCAAGGCCAGTAGTAGTTTTCGATGCACATCTGGAGGCATTCCGTAATCTGTGGACCTTCAAAGTGATGATGAAACACAGAAATTGCATCGGATTGAATACAACAGTCACCATGCACACTTTCCTCCATGGGAGTAATGTCTGAAACAGTCTACGATTTGATCGTTCCCAGGGAGACCAGTAGTAGTTTCCGATGCACATCTGTAGACAATCTGTAATCTGTTGGACTATCAGAGTGTTTATGAAACACAGAAATTGCATCGGGATTGAATACAACAGTCAAAATCCGCACTTTCCTCCATGGGAATAATGTCTGAAACAGTCTACGCTTTGATCGTTCCCAGTAAGACCAGTAGTAGTTTCCGATGCACATCTGGAGACTATCTGTAACCTGTGGACTATCAGAGTGTTTATGAAACACAGAAGTTGCATCGGGATTGAATACAACAGTCACGATCCGCACTTTCCTTCATGGGAGTAATGTCTGAAACAGTCTACGCTTTGATCGTTCCCTGGAAGACCAGTAGTAGTTTCCGATGCACATCTGGAGGCATTCTGTAATTTGTGGACCTTCAAAGTGTTGATGAAACACAGAAATTGCATAGGGATTGAATACAACAGTCACCATGCACACTTTCCTCCATGGGAGTAATGTCTCAAACAGTCTACGTTTTTGATCGTTCCCAGGAAGACCAGTAGTAGTTTCCGATGCACATCTGGAGGCAATCTGTAATCTGTTAACTACCAGAGTGTTGATGAAACCCAGAAATTTCATCGGGATTGAATACAACAGTCACCATGCGCACTTTCCTCCATGGGAGTAATATCTCAAACAGTCCACGCTTTGATCGTTCCCTGGAAGACCAGTAGTAGTTTCCGATGCACATCTGTAGGCATTCTGTAATTTGAGGACCTTCAAAGTGTTGATGAAACACAGAAATTGCATAGGGATTGAATACAACAGTCACCATGCACACTTTCCTCCATGGGAGTAATGTCTCAAACAGTCTACGTTTTTGATCGATTGAAAGGAAGACCAGTAGTAGTTTCCGATGCACATCTGGAGGCAATCTGTAATCTGTGGACCATCAGAGTGTTAATGAAACCCAGAAATTGCATCGGGATTGAATACAACAGTCACCATGCGCACTTTCCTCCATGGGAGTAATGTCATCAAACAGTCTCCGCATTGATCGTTCCCTGGAAGACCAATAGTGGTTTCCGATGCACAGCTGGAGGCATTCTATAATCTGTGCCCTATCAGACTGTTGATGAAACACAGAAATTGCATCTGGATTGAATACAAAAGTCACCATGCGCATTTTCCTCCATGGGAGCAATGTCTCAAACAGTCTACGCTTTGATCGTTCCTATTAAGACCAGTAGTAGTTTCCGATGCACATCTGGAGGCAATCTGTAATCTGTGGACTATCAGAGTGTTGATGAAACCCAGAAATTGCGTCGGGATTAAATACAACAGTCACCATGCGCACTTTCCTCCATGGGAGTAATGTATCAAACAGTCCACGCTTTGATCTTTCCCTTTAAAACCAGTAGTTTTTTCCGATCCACATTTGGAGGCAATCTGTAATTTGAGGACTATCAGAGTGTTGATGAAACACAGACAATGCATCGGGATTGAGTAAAACAGTCACCATTCGCACTTTCCTACATGGGAGTAATGTCTCAAACAGTCTACGGTTTGATCGTTCCCTGGAAGACCAATAGTAGTTTCCGATGCACATCTGAAGGCTTTCTGTAATCTGTGCCCTATCAGACTCTTGATGAAACACAGAAATTGCATCGGAAAGTGAATACTTCAGTCACCATCAACACGTTCCTCCATGGGAGTAATGTCTCAAACAGTCTACGCTTTGATCGTTTCCTGCAAGGCCAGTAGTAGTTTTCGATGCACATCTGGAGGCATTCCGTAATCTGTGGACCTTCAAAGTGTTGATGAAACACAGAAATTGCATCGGATTGAATACAACAGTCACCATGCACACTTTCCTCCATGGGAGTAATGTCTGAAACAGTCTACGATTTGATCGTTCCCAGGGAGACCAGTAGTAGTTTCCGATGCACATCTGTAGACAATCTGTAATCTGTTGGACTATCAGAGTGTTTATGAAACACAGAAATTGCATCGGGATTGAATACAACAGTCAAAATCCGCACTTTCCTCCATGGGAATAATGTCTGAAACAGTCTACGCTTTGATCGTTCCCAGTAAGACCAGTAGTAGTTTCCGATGCACATCTGGAGACTATCTGTAACCTGTGGACTATCAGAGTGTTGATGAAACACAGAAGTTGCATCGGGATTGAATACAACAGTCACGATCCGCACTTTCCTTCATGGGAGTAATGTCTGAAACAGTCTACGCTTTGATCGTTCCCTGGAAGACCAGTAGTAGTTTCCGATGCACATCTGGAGGCATTCTGTAATTTGTGGACCTTCAAAGTGTTGATGAAACACAGAAATTGCATAGGGATTGAATACAACAGTCACCATGCACACTTTCCTCCATGGGAGTAATGTCTCAAACAGTCTACGTTTTTGATCGTTCCCAGGAAGACCAGTAGTAGTTTCCGATGCACATCTGGAGGCAATCTGTAATCTGTTAACTACCAGAGTGTTGATGAAACCCAGAAATTTCATCGGGATTGAATACAACAGTCACCATGCGCACTTTCCTCCATGGGAGTAATATCTCAAACAGTCCACGCTTTGATCGTTCCCTGGAAGACCAGTAGTAGTTTCCGATGCACATCTGTAGGCATTCTGTAATTTGAGGACCTTCAAAGTGTTGATGAAACACAGAAATTGCATAGGGATTGAATACAACAGTCACCATGCACACTTTCCTCCATGGGAGTAATGTCTCAAACAGTCTACGTTTTTGATCGATTGAAAGGAAGACCAGTAGTAGTTTCCGATGCACATCTGGAGGCAATCTGTAATCTGTGGACCATCAGAGTGTTAATGAAACCCAGAAATTGCATCGGGATTGAATACAACAGTCACCATGCGCACTTTCCTCCATGGGAGTAATGTCATCAAACAGTCTCCGCATTGATCGTTCCCTGGAAGACCAATAGTAGTTTCCGATGCACATCTGGAGGCATTCTATAATCTGTGCCCTATCAGACTGTTGATGAAACACAGAAATTGCATCTGGATTGAATACAAAAGTCACCATGCGCATTTTCCTCCATGGGAGCAATGTCTCAAACAGTCTACGCTTTGATCGTTCCTATTAAGACCAGTAAGAGTTTCCGATGCACATCTGGATGCAATCTGTATTCTGTGGACTATTAGAGTGTTGATGAAACACAGAAATTTCATCAGGATTGAATAAAACAGTCACCATCCGCACTTTCCTCCATGGGAGTAATGTCTGAAACAGTCTACGCTTTGATCATTCCCTGGAAGACCAGTGGTAGTTTCTGAAGCACATCTGGAGGCACTCTGTACTCTGTGGACCTTCAAAGTGTTGATGAAACACAGAAATTGCATCGGGATTGAATACAACAGTCACCTCGCACACTTTCCTCCATGGGAGTAATGTCTCAAACAGTCTACGGTTTGATCGTTCCCTGGAAGACCAATAGTAGTTTCCGATGCACATCTGAAGGCATTGTATAATCTGTGCCCTATCAGACTGTTGATGAAACACAGAAATTGCATCGGGATGGAATACAACAGTCACAAAGCACACTTTCCTCCATGGGAGTAATGTCTCAAACAGTTTACGCTTTGATCGTTCCCAGGAAGACGAGTAGTAGTTTCCGATGCACATCTGGAGGCAATCTGTTATATGTGGACTATCTGAGTGTTGATGAAACACAGAAATTGCATCGGGATTGAATACAACAGTCACCATCCGCACTTTCCTTTATGGAAGTAATGTCTCAAACAGTCTACGCTTTGATAGTTCCCTGGAAGACCAGCAGTAGTTTCCGATGCACATCTGGAGAAATTCTGTAATCTGTGGACCTTAAAATTTTGATGAAACTGAGAAATTGCATCGGGACTGTATACAACAGTCACCATCCGCACTTTCCTCCATGAGAGTAATGTCTGAAACAGTCTACGCTTTGATCGTTCCCAGGAAGACCAGTAGTAGTTTCCGATGCACATCTCGATGCAATCTGTAATCTGTGGACTGTCAGAATGTTGATGAAACACAGAAATTGCATCGGGAGTGAATACTTCAGTCACCATCAACATATTCCTCCATGGGAGTAATGACTCAAACAGTCTACGCTTTGATCGTTCCCTGCAAGGCCAGTAGTAGTTTTCGATGCACATCTGGAGGCATTCCGTAATCTGTGGACCTTCAAAGTGTTGATGAAACACAGAAATTGCATCGGATTGAATACAACAGTCACCTCGCACACTTTCCTCCACGGGAATAATGTCTCAAACAGTCTACGTTTTTGATCGTTCCCAGGAAGACCAGTAGTAGTTTCCGATGCACATCTGGAGGCAATCTGTAACCTGTGGACTATCAGAGTGTTGATGAAACCCAGAAATTGCGTCGGGATTGAATACAACTGTCACCATGCGCACTTTCCTCCATGGGAGTAATGTATCAAACAGTCCACGCTTTGATCTCTCCCTTTAAAACCAGTAGTTTTTTCCGATCCACATTTGGAGGCAATCTGTAATTTGAGGACTATCAGAGTGTTGATGAAACACAGACAATGCATTGGGATTGAGTAAAACAGTCACCATTCGCACTTTCCTACATGGGAGTAATGTCTCAAACAGTCTACGGTTTGATCGTTCCCAGGAAGACCAGTAGTAGTTTCCGATGCACATCTGTAGACAATCTGTAATCTGTTGGACTATCAGAGTGTTGATGAAACACAGAAATTGCATCGGGATTGAATACAACAGTCAGCATCCGCACTTTCCTCCATGGGAATAATGTCTGAAACAGTCTACGCTTTGATCGTTCCCAGGAAGACCAGTAGTAGTTTCCGATGCACATCTGGAGACAATTTGTAATCTGTGGACTATCAGAGTGTTGATGAAACACAGAAATTGCATCGGGATTGAATACGAATGACACCATCAGTACTCTCCTCCATGGGAATAATGTCTGAAACAGTCTACGCTTTGATCTTTCCCAGGAAGACCAGTAGTAGTTTCCGATGCACATCTGGAGACAATCTGTAATCTGTGGACTATCAGAGTGTTGATGCAGCACAGAAATGGAATCGGTATTGTATACAAGAGTCACCATCCGCACATTCCTTCATGGGAGTAATATCTGAAACAGTCTACGCTTTGATCGTTCCCTGGAAGACCAGTAGTAGTTTCCGATGCACATCTGGAGGCATTCTGTAATCTGTGGACCTTCAAAGTGTTGATGAAACACAGAGATTGCATCGGGATAGAATACAACAGTCACCATGCACACTTTCCTCCATGGGAGTAATGTCTCAAACAGTTTACGCTTTGATCGTTCCCTCGAAGACCAGTAGTAGATTCCGACGCACATCTGGAGGCAATCTGTTATCTGTGGAGTATCACAGTGTTGATGAAACACAGAAATTGCATCGGGATTGAGAACAACAGTCACCATCCGCACTTTCCTCCATGGGAGTAATGTCTGAAACAGTCTACGCTTTGATCGTTCCCAGGAAGACCAATAGTAGTTTCCGATGCACATCTGGAGGCAATCTGTAATATGTGGACTATCAGAGTGTTGATGAAACACAGAAATTGCATCGGGATTGAATACAATAGTCACCATCCGCACATTCCTTCATGGGAGTAATATCTGAAACAGTCTACGCTTTGATCTTTCCCTGGAAGACCAGTAGTAGTTTCCGATGCACATCAGGAGGCATTCTGTAATTTGTGGACCTTCAAAGTGTTGATGAAACACAGAAATTGCATCGGGATAGAATACAACAGTCACCATGCACACTTTCCTCAATATGAGTATTGTCTCAAACAGTTTACGCTCTGATCGTTCCCTCGAAGACCAGTAGTAGATTCCGATGCACATCTGGAGGCAATCTGTTATCTGTGGACTATCAGAGTGTTGATGAAACACAGAAATTGCATCGGGAGTGAATACTTCAGTCACCATCAACACATTCCTCCATGGGAGTAATGTCTCAAACAGTCTACGCTTTGATCGTTCCCTGCAAGGCCAGTAGTAGTTTTCGATGCACATCTGGAGGCATTCCGTAATCTGTGGACCTTCAAAATGTTGATGAAACACAGAAATTGCATCGGATTGAATACAACAGTCACCTCGCACACTTTCCTCCACGGGAATAATGTCTCAAACAGTCTACGTTTTTGATCGTTCCCAGGAAGACCAGTAGTAGTTTCCGATGCACATCTGGAGGCAATCTGTAACCTGTGGACTATCAGAGTGTTGATGAATCCCAGAAATTGCGTCGGGATTGAATACAACTGTCACCATGCGCACTTTCCTCCATGGGAGTAATGTATCAAACAGTCCACGCTTTGATCTCTCCCTTTAAAACCAGTAGTTTTTTCCGATCCACATTTGGAGGCAATCTGTAATTTGAGGACTATCAGAGTGTTGATGAAACACAGACAATGCATCGGGATTGAGTAAAACAGTCACCATTCACACTTTCCTACATGGGAGTAATGTCTCAAACAGTCTACGGTTTGATCGTTCCCAGGAAGACCAGTAGTAGTTTCCGATGCACATCTGTAGACAATCTGTAATCTGTTGGACTATCAGAGTGTTGATGAAACACAGAAATTGCATCGGGATTGAATACAATAGTCACCATCCGCACATTCCTTCATGGGAGTAATATCTGAAACAGTCTACGCTTTGATCTTTCCCTGGAAGACCAGTAGTAGTTTCCGATGCACATCAGGAGGCATTCTGTAATTTGTGGACCTTCAAAGTGTTGATGAAACACAGAAATTGCATCGGGATAGAATACAACAGTCACCATGCACACTTTCCTCAATATGAGTAATGTCTCAAACAGTTTACGCTCTGATCGTTCCCTCGAAGACCAGTAGTAGATTCCGACGCACATCTGGAGGCAATCTGTTATCTGTGGACTATCAGAGTGTTGATGAAACACAGAAATTGCATCGCGATTGAGAAAAACAGTCACCATTCGCACTTTCCCCCATGGGAGTAATGTCTGAAACAGTCTACGATTTGATCGTTACCAGGAAGACCAGTTGTAGTTTCCGATGCACATCTGGAGACAATCTGTAATCTGTGGACTATCAGAGTGTTGATGAAACACAGAAGTTGCATCGGGATTGAATACAACAGTCAACATACGCACTTTCCTTCATGGGAGTAATGTCTGAAACAGTCTACGCTTTGATCGTTCCCTGGAAGTCCAGTTGAAGTTTCCGATGCACATCTGGATGCAATCTGTAATCTGTGGACTATCAAAGTGTTGATGAAACACAGAAATTGCATCGGGAGTGAATACTTCAGTCACCATCCACAATTTCCTCCATGAGAGTAATGTCTCAAACAGTCTACGCTTTGAACGTTCCCTGCAAGACCAGCAGTAGTTTTCGATGCACATCTGGAGGCATTCTGTAATCTGTGGACCTTCAAAGTGTTGATGAAACACAGAAATTGCATCGGATTGAATACAACAGTCACAAAGCACACTTTCCTCCATGGGAGTAATGTATGAAACAGTCTACGGTTTTATCGTTCCCAGGAACACCAGTAGTAGTTTCGGATGCACATCTGGAGACAATCTGTAATCTGTGGACTATCAGAGTGGTGTTGAAACACAGTAATTGCATCAGGATTGAATACAACAGTCACCATCCGCACTTTCCTCCATGGGAGTAATGTCTGAAATAGTCTACGCTTTAATCGTTCACTGGAAGACCAGTAGTAGTTTCCGATGCACATCTGGAGGCATTCTGTACTCCGTGGGTCTTCAAAGTGTTGATGAAACACAGAAATTGCATTGGGAGTGAATACAACAGTCACCATCCGCACTTTCCTCCATGGGAGTAATGTCTTATACACTATACGCTTTGATCGTTCCCATTAAGACCAGTAGTAGTTTCCGATGCACATCTGGAGGCATTCTGTAATGTGTGGACCTTCAAAGTGTTGATGAAACACAGAAATTGAATCGGGATTGAATACAACAGTCACCATGCACACTTTCCTCCATGGGAGTATTGTCTGAAACAGTATGCGCTTTGATCGTTCCCTGGAAGACCAGTAGTAGTTTCCGATGCACATCTGGAGGCATTCTGTAATTTTTGGAGCTTCAAAGTGTCGATGAAACACAGAAATTGGATCGGGATTGAATACAACAGTCACCATGCACACTTTCCTCCATGGGAGTAATGTCTCAAACAGTATACGCTTTGATCGTTCCCAGGAAAACCAGTAGTAGTTCCGATGCACATCTGGAGGCAATCAGTAATCTGTGGACTATCAGAGTGTTGACGAAACACAGAAATTGCATCGGGATTGAATACAAAAGTCACCATGCGCACTTTCCTACATGGGAGTAATGTCTCAAACAGTCTACGCTTTGATCGTTACCTGGAAGACCAGTAGGGGTTTCCGATGCACAACTGGTGGCATTCTGGAATCTGTGGTCTATCAGAGTGTTGTTGAAACACAGAAATTGCATCGGAATAGAATACAACAGTCACCATGCATATTTTCCTCAACAGGGGTAATGTCTCAAACAGTCTACGCTTTGATCGTTCCCTGGAAGACCAGTAGTAGTTTCCGATGCACATCTGGAGGCAATCTGTAATCTGTTAACTACCAGAGTGTTGATGAAACCCAGAAATTTCATCGGGATTGAATACAACAGTCACCATGCGCACTTTCCTCCATGGGAGTAATATCTCAAACAGTCCACGCTTTGGTCGTTCCCTGGAAGACCAGTAGTAGTTTCCGATGCACATCTGTAGGCATTCTGTAATTTGAGGACCTTCAAAGTGTTGATGAAACACAGAAATTGCATAGGGATTGAATACAACAGTCACCATGCACACTTTCCTCCATGGGAGTAATGTCTCAAACAGTCTACGTTTTTGATCGATTGAAAGGAAGACCAGTAGTAGTTTCCGATGCACATCTGGAGGCAATCTGTAATCTGTGGACCATCAGAGTGTTAATGAAACCCAGAAATTGCATCGGGATTGAATACAACAGTCACCATGCACACTTTCCTCCATGGGAGTAATGTCATCAAACAGTCTCCGCATTGATCGTTCCCTGGAAGACCAATAGTAGTTTCCGATGCACATCTGGAGGCATTCTATAATCTGTGCCCTATCAGACTGTTGATGAAACACAGAAATTGCATCTGGATTGAATACAAAAGTCACCATGCGCATTTTCCTCCATGGGAGGAATGTCTCAAACAGTCTACGCTTTGATCGTTCCTATTAAGACCAGTAAGAGTTTCCGATGCACATCTGGATGCAATCTGTATTCTGTGGACTATTAGAGTGTTGATGAAACACAGAAATTTCATCGGGATTGAATAAAACAGTCACCATCCGCACTTTCCTCCATGGGAGTAATGTCTGAAACAGTCTACGCTTTGATCATTCCCTGGAAGACCAGTGGTAGTTTCTGAAGCACATCTGGAGGCACTCTGTACTCTGTGGACCTTCAAAGTGTTGATGAAACACAGAAATTGCATCGGGATTGAATACAACAGTCACCTCGCACACTTTCCTCCATGGGAGTAATGTCTCAAACAGTCTACGGTTTGATCGTTCCCTGGAAGACCAATAGTAGTTTCCGATGCACATCTGAAGGCATTGTATAATCTGTGCCCTATCAGACTGTTGATGAAACACAGAAATTGCATCGGGATGGAATACAACAGTCACAAAGCACACTTTCCTCCATGGGAGTAATGTCTCAAACAGTTTACGCTTTGATCGTTCCCAGGAAGACGAGTAGTAGTTTCCGATGCACATCTGGAGGCAATCTGTTATATGTGGACTATCTGAGTGTTGATGAAACACAGAAATTGCATCGGGATTGAATACAACAGTCACCATCCGCACTTTCCTTTATGGAAGTAATGTCTCAAACAGTCTACGCTTTGATAGTTCCCTGGAAGACCAGCAGTAGTTTCCGATGCACATCTGGAGAAATTCTGTAATCTGTGGACCTTAAAATTTTGATGAAACTGAGAAATTGCATCGGGACTGTATACAACAGTCACCATCCGCACTTTCCTCCATGAGAGTAATGTCTGAAACAGTCTACGCTTTGATCGTTCCCAGGAAGACCAGTAGTAGTTTCCGATGCACATCTCGATGCAATCTGTAATCTGTGGACTGTCAGAATGTTGATGAAACACAGAAATTGCATCGGGAGTGAATACTTCAGTCACCATCAACATATTCCTCCATGGGAGTAATGACTCAAACAGTCTACGCTTTGATCGTTCCCTGCAAGGCCAGTAGTAGTTTTCGATGCACATCTGGAGGCATTCCGTAATCTGTGGACCTTCAAAGTGTTGATGAAACACAGAAATTGCATCGGATTGAATACAACAGTCACCTCGCACACTTTCCTCCACGGGAATAATGTCTCAAACAGTCTACGTTTTTGATCGTTCCCAGGAAGACCAGTAGTAGTTTCCGATGCACATCTGGAGGCAATCTGTAACCTGTGGACTATCAGAGTGTTGATGAAACCCAGAAATTGCGTCGGGATTGAATACAACTGTCACCATGCGCACTTTCCTCCATGGGAGTAATGTATCAAACAGTCCACGCTTTGATCTCTCCCTTTAAAACCAGTAGTTTTTTCCGATCCACATTTGGAGGCAATCTGTAATTTGAGGACTATCAGAGTGTTGATGAAACACAGACAATGCATCGGGATTGAGTAAAACAGTCACCATTCGCACTTTCCTACATGGGAGTAATGTCTCAAACAGTCTACGGTTTGATCGTTCCCAGGAAGACCAGTAGTAGTTTCCGATGCACATCTGTAGACAATCTGTAATCTGTTGGACTATCAGAGTGTTGATGAAACACAGAAATTGCATCGGGATTGAATACAACAGTCAGCATCCGCACTTTCCTCCATGGGAATAATGTCTGAAACAGTCTACGCTTTGATCGTTCCCAGGAAGACCAGTAGTAGTTTCCGATGCACATCTGGAGACAATTTGTAATCTGTGGACTATCAGAGTGTTGATGAAACACAGAAATTGCATCGGGATTGAATACGAATGACACCATCCGTACTCTCCTCCATGGGAATAATGTCTGAAAGAGTCTACGCTTTGATCTTTCCCAGGAAGACCAGTAGTAGTTTCCGATGCACATCTGGAGACAATCTGTAATCTGTGGACTATCAGAGTGTTGATGCAGCACAGAAATGGAATCGGTATTGTATACAAGAGTCACCATCCGCACATTCCTTCATGGGAGTAATATCTGAAACAGTCTACGCTTTGATCGTTCCCTGGAAGACCAGTAGTAGTTTCCGATGCACATCTGGAGGCATTCTGTAATCTGTGGACCTTCAAAGTGTTGATGAAACACAGAGATTGCATCGGGATAGAATACAACAGTCACCATGCACACTTTCCTCCATGGGAGTAATGTCTCAAACAGTTTACGCTTTGATCGTTCCCTCGAAGACCAGTAGTAGATTCCGACGCACATCTGGAGGCAATCTGTTATCTGTGGAGTATCACAGTGTTGATGAAACACAGAAATTGCATCGGGATTGAGAACAACAGTCACCATCCGCACTTTCCTCCATGGGAGTAATGTCTGAAACAGTCTACGCTTTGATCGTTCCCAGGAAGACCAATAGTAGTTTCCGATGCACATCTGGAGGCAATCTGTAATATGTGGACTATCAGAGTGTTGATGAAACACAGAAATTGCATCGGGATTGAATACAATAGTCACCATCCGCACATTCCTTCATGGGAGTAATATCTGAAACAGTCTACGCTTTGATCTTTCCCTGGAAGACCAGTAGTAGTTTCCGATGCACATCAGGAGGCATTCTGTAATTTGTGGACCTTCAAAGTGTTGATGAAACACAGAAATTGCATCGGGATAGAATACAACAGTCACCATGCACACTTTCCTCAATATGAGTAATGTCTCAAACAGTTTACGCTCTGATCGTTCCCTCGAAGACCAGTAGTAGATTCCGACGCACATCTGGAGGCAATCTGTTATCTGTGGACTATCAGAGTGTTGATGAAACACAGAAATTGCATCGCGATTGAGAAAAACAGTCACCATTCGCACTTTCCCCCATGGGAGTAATGTCTGAAACAGTCTACGATTTGATCGTTACCAGGAAGACCAGTTGTAGTTTCCGATGCACATCTGGAGACAATCTGTAATCTGTGGACTATCAGAGTGTTGATGAAACACAGAAGTTGCATCGGGATTGAATACAACAGTCAACATACGCACTTTCCTTCATGGGAGTAATGTCTGAAACAGTCTACGCTTTGATCGTTCCCTGGAAGTCCAGTTGAAGTTTCCGATGCACATCTGGATGCAATCTGTAATCTGTGGACTATCAAAGTGTTGATGAAACCCAGAAATTGCGTCGGGATTGAATACAACTGTCACCATGCGCACTTTCCTCCATGGGAGTAATGTATCAAACAGTCCACGCTTTGATCTCTCCCTTTAAAACCAGTAGTTTTTTCCGATCCACATTTGGAGGCAATCTGTAATTTGAGGACTATCAGAGTGTTGATGAAACACAGACAATGCATCGGGATTGAGTAAAACAGTCACCATTCGCACTTTCCTACATGGGAGTAATGTCTCAAACAGTCTACGGTTTGATCGTTCCCAGGAAGACCAGTAGTAGTTTCCGATGCACATCTGTAGACAATCTGTAATCTGTTGGACTATCAGAGTGTTGATGAAACACAGAAATTGCATCGGGATTGAATACAACAGTCAGCATCCGCACTTTCCTCCATGGGAATAATGTCTGAAACAGTCTACGCTTTGATCGTTCCCAGGAAGACCAGTAGTAGTTTCCGATGCACATCTGGAGACAATTTGTAATCTGTGGACTATCAGAGTGTTGATGAAACACAGAAATTGCATCGGGATTGAATACGAATGACACCATCCGTACTCTCCTCCATGGGAATAATGTCTGAAACAGTCTACGCTTTGATCTTTCCCAGGAAGACCAGTAGTAGTTTCCGATGCACATCTGGAGGCATTCTGTAATCTGTGGACCTTCAAAGTGTTGATGAAACACAGAGATTGCATCGGGATAGAATACAACAGTCACCATGCACACTTTCCTCCATGGGAGTAATGTCTCAAACAGTTTACGCTTTGATCGTTCCCTCGAAGACCAGTAGTAGATTCCGACGCACATCTGGAGGCAATCTGTTATCTGTGGAGTATCACAGTGTTGATGAAACACAGAAATTGCATCGGGATTGAGAACAACAGTCACCATCCGCACTTTCCTCCATGGGAGTAATGTCTGAAACAGTCTACGCTTTGATCGTTCCCAGGAAGACCAATAGTAGTTTCCGATGCACATCTGGAGGCAATCTGTAATATGTGGACTATCAGAGTGTTGATGAAACACAGAAATTGCATCGGGATTGAATACAATAGTCACCATCCGCACATTCCTTCATGGGAGTAATATGTGAAACAGTCTACGCTTTGATCTTTCCCTGGAAGACCAGTAGTAGTTTCCGATGCACATCAGGAGGCATTCTGTAATTTGTGGACCTTCAAAGTGTTGATGAAACACAGAAATTGCATCGGGATAGAATACAACAGTCACCATGCACACTTTCCTCAATATGAGTAATGTCTCAAACAGTTTACGCTCTGATCGTTCCCTCGAAGACCAGTAGTAGATTCCGACGCACATCTGGAGGCAATCTGTTATCTGTGGACTATCAGAGTGTTGATGAAACACAGAAATTGCATCGCGATTGAGAAAAACAGTCACCATTCGCACTTTCCTCCATGGGAGTAATGTCTGAAACAGTCTACGATTTGATCGTTACCAGGAAGACCAGTTGTAGTTTCCGATGCACATCTGGAGACAATCTGTAATCTGTGGACTATCAGAGTGTTGATGAAACACAGAAGTTGCATCGGGATTGAATACAACAGTCAACATACGCACTTTCCTTCATGGGAGTAATGTCTGAAACAGTCTACGCTTTGATCGTTCCCTGGAAGTCCAGTTGAAGTTTCCGATGCACATCTGGATGCAATCTGTAATCTGTGGACTATCAAAGTGTTGATGAAACACAGAAATTGCATCGGGAGTGAATACTTCAGTCACCATCCACAATTTCCTCCATGAGAGTAATGTCTCAAACAGTCTACGCTTTGAACGTTCCCTGCAAGACCAGCAGTAGTTTTCGATGCACATCTGGAGGCATTCTGTAATCTGTGGACCTTCAAAGTGTTGATGAAACACAGAAATTGCATCGGATTGAATACAACAGTCACAAAGCACACTTTCCTCCATGGGAGTAATGTATGAAACAGTCTACGGTTTTATCGTTCCCAGGAACACCAGTAGTAGTTTCGGATGCACATCTGGAGACAATCTGTAATCTGTGGACTATCAGAGTGGTGTTGAAACACAGTAATTGCATCAGGATTGAATACAAAAGTCACCATCCGCACTTTCCTCCATGGGAGTAATGTCTGAAATAGTCTACGCTTTAATCGTTCACTGGAAGACCAGTAGTAGTTTCCGATGCACATCTGGAGGCATTCTGTACTCCGTGGGTCTTCAAAGTGTTGATGAAACACAGAAATTGCATTGGGAGTGAATACAACAGTCACCATCCGCACTTTCCTCCATGGGAGTAATGTCTTATACACTATACGCTTTGATCGTTCCCATTAAGACCAGTAGTAGTTTCCGATGCACATCTGGAGGCATTCTGTAATGTGTGGACCTTCAAAGTGTTGATGAAACACAGAAATTGAATCGGGATTGAATACAACAGTCACCATGCACACTTTCCTCCATGGGAGTATTGTCTGAAACAGTATACGCTTTGATCGTTCCCTGGAAGACCAGTAGTAGTTTCCGATGCACATCTGGAGGCATTCTGTAATTTTTGGAGCTTCAAAGTGTCGATGAAACACAGAAATTGGATCGGGATTGAATACAACAGTCACCATGCACACTTTCCTCCATGGGAGTAATGTCTCAAACAGTATACGCTTTGATCGTTCCCAGGAAAACCAGTAGTAGTTCCGATGCACATCTGGAGGCAATCAGTAATCTGTGGACTATCAGAGTGTTGACGAAACACAGAAATTGCATCGGGATTGAATACAAAAGTCACCATGCGCACTTTCCTACATGGGAGTAATGTCTCAAACAGTCTACGCTTTGATCGTTACCTGGAAGACCAGTAGGGGTTTCCGATGCACAACTGGTGGCATTCTGGAATCTGTGGTCTATCAGAGTGTTGTTGAAACACAGAAATTGCATCGGAATAGAATACAACAGTCACCATGCATATTTTCCTCAACAGGGGTAATGTCTCAAACAGTCTACGCTTTGATCGTTCCCTGGAAGACCATTAGTAGCTTCCGATGCACATCTGGTAGCACTCTGTAATCTGTCGACTATCAGAGTGTTGATGAAACACAGAAATTGCATCGGGATTGAATACAACATTCACCATGCGCACTTTCCTCAACGGGAGTAATGTCTCATACAGTCTACGCTCTGATCGTTTCCTGGAAGACCAGTAGTAGTTTCCGATGCACATCTGGTGGCATTCTGTAATCTGTGGACTATCAGAGTGTTGATGAAACACAGAAATTGCATCGGAATTCAATACAACAATCAGCATCCGCACTTTCTTCCATGGGAGTAATGTCTCAAACAGTCTACGCTTTGATCGTTCCCTGGAAGACCAGTAGTAGTTTCCGATGCACATCTGGAGGCATTCTGTAATTTTTGGACCTTCAAACTGTCGATGAAACACAGATATTGGATCGGGATTTAGTACAACAGTCACCATGCACACTTTCCTCCACGGGAGTAATGTCTCAAACAGTATACGCTGTGATCGTTCCCAGGAAGACCAGTAGTAGTTTCCGATGCACATCTGGAGGCAATCAGTAATCTGAGGACTATCAGAGTGTTGACGAAACACAGAAATTGCATCGGGATTGAATACAAAGTCACCATGCGCACTTTCCTCCATGGGAGTAATGTCTCAAACAGTCTACGCTTTGATCGTTCCCTGGAAGACCAGTGGTAGTTGCCGATGCACATTTGGAGGCATTCTGTAATCTGTGGACCATCAGAGTATTGATGAAACACAGAAATTGCATCGGGATTGAATACAACAGTCACCATGCGCACTTTCCTGAATAGGAATAATGTCTCAAACAGTCTACGCTTTGATCTTTCCCTGGAAGACCAGAAGTAGTTTCCGATGCACATCTCTAGGCATTCCGTAATCTGTGGACTATCAGAGTGTTGATGAAACACAGAAATTGCATCGGGATATGATACAACAGTCACCATCCGCACTTTCCTCCATGGGAGTAATGTCTCAACCAGTCTACGCTTTGATCGTTCACTGGAAGACCAGTAGTAGTTTCCGATCCACATCTGGTGGCATTCTGTAATCTGTGGACTATCAGAGTGTTGATGAAACACAAAAATTCCATCGGGAGTGAATACAACACTCACAATGCGCTCTTTCCTCCATGGGAGTAATGTCTCAAACAGTCTACGCTTTGATCGTTCCCTGGAAGACCAGTTGTAGTTTCCGATGCGCATCTGGTGGCAATCTGTAATCTGTGGACTATCAGAGTGTTGTTGAAACACACTAATTGCATCAGGATTGAATACAACAGTCACCATCTGCACTTTCCTCCATGGGAGTAATGTCTGAAATAGTCTACGCTTTAATCGTTCCCTGGAAGACCAGTAGTAGTTTCCGATGCTCATCTGGAGGCATTCTGTACTCTGTGGGTCTTCAAAGTGTTGATGAAACACAGAAATTGCATTGGGAGTGAATACAACAGTCACCATCCGCACTTTCCTCCATGGGAGTAATGTCTTAAACACTATACGCTTTGATCGTTCCCATTAAGACCAGTAGTAGTTTCCGATGCACATCTGGAGGCATTCTGTAATGTGTGGACCTTCAAAGTGTTGATGAAACACAGATATTGAATCGGGATTGAATACAACAGTCACCATGCACACTTTCCTCCATGGGAGTAATGTCTGAAACAGTATACGCTTTGATCGTTCCCTGGAAGACCAGTAGTAGTTTCCGATCCACATCTGAAGGCCTTCTGTAATTTTTGGACCTTCAAAGTGTCGATGAAACACAGAAATTGGATCGGGATTGAATACAACAGTCACCATGCACACTTTCCTCCATGGGAGAAATGTCTCAAACAGTATACGCTTTGATCGTTCCTAGGAAGACCAGTAGTAGTTTCCGATGCACATCTGGAGACAATCACCTATCTGTGGACTATCAGAGTGTTGACGAAACACAGAAATTGCATCGGGATTGAATACAAAAGTCACCATGTGCACTTTCCTCCATGGGAGTAATGTCTCAAACAGTCTACGCTTTGATCGTTCCCTGGAAGACCAGTGGTAGTTGCCGATGCACATTTGGAGGCATTCTGTAATCTGTGGATCATCAGAGTATTGATGAAACACAGAAATTGCATCGGGATTGAATACAACAGTCACCATGCGCACTTTCCTGAATAGGAATAATGTCTCAAACAGTCTACGCTTTGATCGTTCCCAGGAAGACCAATAGTAGTTTCCGATGCACATCTGGAGGCAATCTGTAATATGTGGACTATCAGAGTGTTGATGAAACACAGAAATTGCATCGGGATTGAATACAATAGTCACCATCCGCACATTCCTTCATGGGAGTAATATCTGAAACAGTCTACGCTTTGATCTTTCCCTGGAAGACCAGTAGTAGTTTCCGATGCACATCAGGAGGCATTCTGTAATTTGTGGACCTTCAAAGTGTTGATGAAACACAGAAATTGCATCGGGATAGAATACAACAGTCACCATGCACACTTTCCTCAATATGAGTAATGTCTCAAACAGTTTACGCTCTGATCGTTCCCTCGAAGACCAGTAGTAGATTCCGACGCACATCTGGAGGCAATCTGTTATCTGTGGACTATCAGAGTGTTGATGAAACACAGAAATTGCATCGGGATTGAGAAAAACAGTCACCATTCGCACTTTCCTCCATGGGAGTAATGTCTGAAACAGTCTACGATTTGATCGTTACCAGGAAGACCAGTTGTAGTTTCCGATGCACATCTGGAGACAATCTGTAATCTGTGGACTATCAGAGTGTTGATGAAACACAGAAGTTGCATCGGGATTGAATACAACAGTCAACATACGCACTTTCCTTCATGGGAGTTATGTCTGAAACAGTCTACGCTTTGATCGTTCCCTGGAAGTCCAGTTGAAGTTTCCGATGCACATCTGGATGCAATCTGTAATCTGTGGACTATCAAAGTGTTGATGAAACACAGAAATTGCATCGGGAGTGAATACTTCAGTCACCATACACAAATTCCTCCATGAGAGTAATGTCTCAAACAGTCTACACTTTGAACGTTCCCTGCAAGACCAGCAGTAGTTTTCGATGCACATCTGGAGGCATTCTGTAATCTGTGGACCTTCAAAGTGTTGATGAAACACAGAAATTGCATCGGATTGAATACAACAGTCACAAAGCACACTTTCCTCCATGGGAGTAATGTCTGAAACAGTCTACGGTTTTATCGTTCACAGGAACACCAGTAGTAGTTTCGGATGCACATCTGGAGACAATCTGTAATCTGTGGACTATCAGAGTGGTGTTGAAACACAGTAATTGCATCAGGATTGAATACAACAGTCACCATCCGCACTTTCCTCCATGGGAGTAATGTCTGAAATAGTCTACGCTTTAATCGTTCACTGGAAGACCAGTAGTAGTTTCCGATGCACATCTGGAGGCATTCTGTACTCCGTGGGTCTTCAAAGTGTTGATGAAACACAGAAATTGCATTGGGAATGAATACAACAGTCACCATCCGCACTTTCCTCCATGGGAGTAATGTCTTATACACTATACGCTTTGATCGTTCCCATTAAGACCAGTAGTAGTTTCCGATGCACATCTGGAGGCATTCTGTAATGTGTGGACCTTCAAAGTGTTGATGAAACACAGAAATTGAATCGGGATTGAATACAACAGTCACCATGCACACTTTCCTCCATGGGAGTATTGTCTGAAACAGTATACGCTTTGATCGTTCCCTGGAAGACCAGTAGTAGTTTCCGATGCACATCTGGAGGCATTCTGTAATTTTTGGAGCTTCAAAGTGTCGATGAAACACAGAAATTGGATCGGGATTGAATACAACAGTCACCATGCACACTTTCCTCCATGGGAGTAATGTCTCAAACAGTATACGCTTTGATCGTTCCCAGGAAAACCAGTAGTAGTTCCGATGCACATCTGGAGGCAATCAGTAATCTGTGGACTATCAGAGTGTTGACGAAACACAGAGATTGCATCGGGATTGAATACAAAAGTCACCATGCGCACTTTCCTACATGGGAGTAATGTCTCAAACAGTCTACGCTTTGATCGTTACCTGGAAGACCAGTTGGGGTTTCCGATGCACATCTGGTGGCATTCTGGAATCTGTGGTCTATCAGAGTGTTGTTGAAACACAGAAATTGCATCGGAATAGAATACAACAGTCACCATGCATATTTTCCTCAACAGGGGTAATGTCTCAAACAGTCTACGCTTTGATCGTTCCCTGGAAGACCAGTAGTAGCTTCCGATGCACATCTGGTAGCACTCTGTAATCTGTCGACTATCAGAGTGTTGATGAAACACAGAAATTGCATCGGGATTGAATACAACATTCACCATGCGCACTTTCCTCAACGGGAGTAATGTCTCATACAGTCTACGCTCTGATCGTTTCCTGGAAGACCAGTAGTAGTTTCCGATGCACATCTGGTGGCATTCTGTAATCTGTGGACTATCAGAGTGTTGATGAAACACAGAAATTGCATCGGAATTCAATACAACAATCAGCATCCGCACTTTCTTCCATGGGAGTAATGTCTCAAACAGTCTACGCTTTGATCGTTCCCTGGAAGACCAGTAGTAGTTCCCGATGCACATCTGGAGGCATTCTGTAATTTTTGGACCTTCAAACTGTCGATGAAACACAGAAATTGGTTCGGGATTTAGTACAACAGACACCATGCACACTTTCCTCCACGGGAGTAATGTCTCAAACAGTATACGCTGTGATCGTTCCCAGGAAGACCAGTAGTAGTTTCCGATGCACATCTGGAGGCAATCAGTAATCTGTGGACTATCAGTGTGTTGACGAAACACAGAAATTGCATCGGGATTGAATACAAAAGTCACCATGCGCACTTTCCTCCATGGGAGTAATGTCTCCATCAGTCTACGCTTTGATCGTTCCCTGGAAGACCAGTGGTAGTTGCCGATGCACATTTGGAGGCATTCTGTAATCTGTGGACCATCAGAGTATTGATGAAACACAGAAATTGCATCGGGATTGAATACAACAGTCACCATGCGCACTTTCCTGAATAGGAATAATGTCTCAAACAGTCTACGCTTTGATCTTTCCCTGGAAGACCAGAAGTAGTTTCCGATGCACATCTCTAGGCATTCCGTAATCTGTGGACTATCAGAGTGTTGATGAAACACAGAAATTGCATCGGGATATGATACAACAGTCACCATCCGCACTTTCCTCCATGGGAGTAATGTCTCAACCAGTCTACGCTTTGATCGTTCACTGGAAGACCAGTAGTAGTTTCCGATCCACATCTGGTGGCATTCTGTAATCTGTGGACTATCAGAGTGTTGATGAAACACAAAAATTCCATCGGGAGTGAATACAACACTCACAATGCGCTCTTTCCTCCATGGGAGTAATGTCTCAAACAGTCTACGCTTTGATCGTTCCCTGGAAGACCAGTTGTAGTTTCCGATGCGCATCTGGTGGCAATCTGTAATCTGTGGACTATCAGAGTGTTGTTGAAACACACTAATTGCATCAGGATTGAATACAACAGTCACCATCTGCACTTTCCTCCATGGGAGTAATGTCTGAAATAGTCTACGCTTTAATCGTTCCCTGGAAGACCAGTAGTAGTTTCCGATGCTCATCTGGAGGCATTCTGTACTCTGTGGGTCTTCAAAGTGTTGATGAAACACAGAAATTGCATTGGGAGTGAATACAACAGTCACCATCCGCACTTTCCTCCATGGGAGTAATGTCTTAAACACTATACGCTTTGATCGTTCCCATTAAGACCAGTAGTAGTTTCCGATGCACATCTGGAGGCATTCTGTAATGTGTGGACCTTCAAAGTGTTGATGAAATACAGAAATTGAATCGGGATTGAATACAACAGTCACCATGCACACTTTCCTCCATGGGAGTAATGTCTGAAACAGTATAGGCTTTGATCGTTCCCTGGAAGACCAGTAGTAGTTTCCGATCCACATCTGGAGGCCTTCTGTAATTTTTGGACCTTCAAAGTGTCGATGAAACACAGAAATTGGATCGGGATTGAATACAACAGTCACCATGCACACTTTCCTCCATGGGAGAAATGTCTCAAACAGTATACGCTGTGATCGTTCCTACGAAGACCAGTAGTAGTTTCCGATGCACATCTGGAGACAATCACCTATCTGTGGACTATCAGAGTGTTGACGAAACACAGAAATTGCATCGGGATTGAATACAAAAGTCACCATGCGCACTTTCCTCCATGGGAGTAATGTCTCAAACAGTCTACGCTTTGATCGTTCCCTGGAAGACCAGTGGTAGTTGCCGATGCACATTTGGAGGCATTCTGTAATCTGTGGATCTTCAAAGTGTTGATGAAACACAGAAATTGCATCGGGATTGAATACAACAGTCACCATGCGCACTTTCCTGAATAGGAATAATGTCTCAAACAGTCTACGCTTTGATCTTTCCCTGGAAGACCAGAAGTAGTTTCCGATGCACATCTCTAGGCATTCTGTAATCTGTGGACTATCAGAGTGTTGATGAAACACAGAAATTGCATCGGGATATGATACAACAGTCACCATCCGCACTTTCCTCCATGGGAGTAATGTCTCAACCAGTCTACGCTTTGATCGTTCACTGGAAGACCAGTAGTAGTTTCCGATCCACATCTGGTGGCATTCTGTAATCTGTGGACTATCAGAGTGTTGATGAAACACAAAAATTCCATCGGGAGTGAATACAACACTCACAATGCGCTCTTTCCTCCATGGGAGTAATGTCTCAAACAGTCTACGCTTTGATCGTTCCCTGGAAGACCAGTTGTAGTTTCCGATGCGCATCTGGTGGCAATCTGTAATCTGTGGACTATCAGCGTGTTGTTGGAACACACTAATTGCATCAGGATTGAATACAACAGTCACCATCCGCACTTTCCTCCATGGGAGTAATGTCTGAAATAGTCTACGCTTTAATCGTTCCCTGGAAGACCAGTAGTAGTTTCCGATGCACATCTGGAGGCATTCTGTACTCTGTGGGTCTTCAAAGTGTTGATGAAACACAGAAATTGCATTGGGAGTGAATACAACAGTCACCATCCGCACTTTCCTCCATGGGAGTAATGTCTTAAACACTATACGCTTTGATCGTTCCCATTAAGACCAGTAGTAGTTTCCGATGCACATCTGGAGGCATTCTGTAATGTGTGGACCTTCAAAGAGTTGATGAAACACAGAAATTGAATCGGGATTGAATACAACAGTCACCATGCACACTTTCCTCCATGGGAGTAAAGTCTGAAACAGTATACGCTTTGATCGTTCCCTGGAAGACCAGTAGTAGTTTCCGATCCACATCTGGAGGCCTTCTGTAATTTTTGGACCTTCAAAGTGTCGATGAAACACAGAAATTGGATCGGGATTGAATACAACAGTCACCATGCACACTTTCCTCCATGGGAGAAATGTCTCAAACAGTATACGCTTTGATCGTTCCTAGGAAGACCAGTAGTAGTTTCCGATGCACATCTGGAGACAATCACCTATCTGTGGACTATCAGAGTGTTGACGAAACACAGAAATTGCATCGGGATTGAATACAAAAGTCACCATGCGCATTTTCCTCCATGGGAGTAATGTCTCAAACAGTCTACGCTTTGATCGTTCCCTGGAAGACCAGTGGTAGTTTCCGATGCACATCTGGAGGCATTCTGTAATCTGTGGACCATCAGAGTATAGATGAATCACAGAAATTCCATCGGGAGTGAATACAACAGTCACAATGCGCACTTTCCTCCATGGGAGTAATGTCTCAAACAGTCTACGCTTTGATCGTTCCTTGGAAGACCAGTAGTAGTTTCTGATGCACTTCTGGAGGCAATCTGTAATCTGTGGACATTCAAAGTGTTGACGAAACTCAGAAATTGCATTGGGATTAAACACAACATTCACCATGCCCACTTTCCTCCATGTGAGTAATGTCTGAAACAGTCTACGCTTTCATAATTCCCTGGAAGACCAGTAGTAGTTTCCGATGCACACCTGGAGGCATTCTGTAATCTGCTGAGCTTCAAAGTGTAAATGAAACACAGAAATTTCATCGGGATTGAATACAACAGTCACCATGCACACTTTCCTCCATGAGAGTAATGTCTGAAACAGTCTACGGTTTTATCGTTCCCAGGAAGACCAGTAGTAGTTTCGGGTGCACATCTGGAGACAATCTGTAACCTGTGGACTATCAGAGTGTTGTTGAAACACAGTAATTGCATCAGGATTGAATACAACAGTCACCATCCGCACTTTCCTCCATGGGAGTAATGTCTGAAATAGTCTACGCTTTAATCGTTCCCTGGAAGACCAGTAGTAGTTTCCGATGCACATCTGTAAGCATTCTGTACTCTTTGGGTCTTCAAAGTGTTCATGAAACACAGAACTGCATTGGGAGTGAATACAACAGTCACCATCCGCACTTTCCTCCATGGGAGTAATGTCTTAAACACTATACGCTTTGATCGTTCCCATTTAGACCAGTAGTAGTTTCCGATGCACATCTGGAGGCATTCTGTAATGTGTGGACCTTCAAAGTGTTGATGAAACACAGAAATTGAATCGGGATTGAATACAACAGTCACCATGCACACTTTCCTCCATGGGAGTAATGTCTGAAACAGTATACGCTCTGATCGTTCCCTGGAAGACCAGTAGTAGTTTCCGATGCACAGCCGGAGGCCTTCTGTAATTTTTGGACCTTCAAAGTGTCGATGAAACACAGAAATTGGATCGGGATTGAATACAACAGTCACCATGCACACTTTCCTCCATGGGAGTAATGTCTCAAACAGTATACGCTTTGATCGTTCCTAGGAAGACCAGTAATTGTTTCCGATGCACATCTGAAGACAATCACCTATCTGTGGACTATGAGAGTGTTGACGAAACACAGATAATGCATCGGGATTGAATACAAAAGTCACCATGCGCACTTTCCTCGATGGGAGTAATGTCTCAAACAGTCTACGCTTTGATCGTTCACTGGAAGACCAGTGGTAGTTTCCGATGCACATCTGGAGGCATTCTGTAATCTGTGGACGATCAGAGTATAGATGAAACACAGAAATTCCATCGGGAGTGAATACAACAGTCACAATGCGCACTTTCCACCATGGGAGTAATGTCTCAAACAGTCTACGCTTTGATCGTTCCTTGGAAGACCAGTAGTGGTTTCTGATGCACTTCTGGAGGCAATCTGTAATCTGTGGACATTCAAAGTGTTGATGAAACTCAGAAATTGCATTGGGATTAAACACAACATTCACCATGCGCACTTTCCTCCATGTGAGTAACGTCTGAAACAGTCTACGCTTTCATAATTCCCTGGAAGACCAGTAGTAGTTTCCGATGCACACCTGGAGGCATTCTGTAATCTGTGGAGCTTCAAAGTGTAAATGAAACACAGAAATTTCATCGGGATTGAATACAACAGTCACCATGCACACTTTCTCCAATGAGAGTAATGTCTGAAACAGTCTACGGTTTTATCGTTTCCAGGAAGACCAGTAGTAGTTTCGGATGCACTTCTGGAGACAATCTGTAATCTGTGGACTATCAGAGTGTTGTTGAAACACAGTAATTGCATCAGGATTGAATACAACAGTCACCATCCGCACTTTCCTCCATGGGAGTAATGTCTGAAATAGTCTACGCTTTAATCGTTCCCTGGAAGACCAGTAGTAGTTTCCGATGCACATCTGTAAGCATTCTGTACTCTGTGGGTCTTCAAAGTGTTCATGAAACACAGAACTGCATTGGGAGTGAATACAACAGTCACCATCCGCACTTTCCTCCATGGGAGTAATGTCTTAAACACTATACGCTTTGATCGTTCCCATTATGACCAGTAGTAGTTTCCGATGCACATCTGGAGGCATTCTGTAATGTGTGGACCTTCAAAGTGTTGATGAAACACAGAAATTGAATCGGGAATTAATACAAATGTCACCATGCACACTTTCCTCCATGGGAGTAATGTCTCAAACAGTATACGCTTTGACCGTTCCCTGGAAGACCAGTAGTAGTTTCCGATGCACATCTGGAGGCATTCTGTAATTTTTCGAGCTTCAAAGTGTCGATGAAACACAGAAATTGGATCGGGATTGAATACAACAGTCACCATGCACACTTTCCTCCATGGGAGTAATGTCTCAAACAGTATACGCTTTGATCGTTCCCAGGAAGACCAGTAGTATTTTCCGATGCACATCTGGAGGCAATCAGTAATCTGTGGACTATCAAAGTGTTGACGAAACACAGAAATTGCATCGGGATTGAATACAAAAGTCACCATGCACACTTTCCTCCATGGGAGTAATGTCTCAACCAGTCTACGCTTTGATCGTTCCCATTAAGACCAGTAGTAGTTTCCGAAGCACATCTGGAGGCATTCTGTAATGTGTGGACCTTCAAAGTGTTGATGAAACACAGAAATTGAATCGGGATTGAATACAACAGTCACCATGCACACTTTCCTCCATGGGAGTAATGTCTGAAACAGTATACGCTTTGATCGTTCCCTGGAAGACCAGTAGTAGTTTCCGATGCACAGCCGGAGGCCTTCTGTAATTTTTGGACCTTCAAAGTGTCGATGAAACACAGAAATTGGATCGGGATTGAATACAACAGTCACCATGCACACTTTCCTCCATGGGAGTAATGTCTCAAACAGTATACGCTTTGATCGTTCCTAGGAAGACCAGTAATTGTTTCCGATGCACATCTGGAGACAATCACCTATCTGTGGACTATCAGAGTGTTGACGAAACACAGATAATGCATCGGGATTGAATACAAAAGTCACCATGCGCACTTTCCTCGATGGGAGTAATGTCTCAAACAGTCTACGCTTTGATCGTTCACTGGAAGACCAGTGGTAGTTTCCGATGCACATCTGGAGGCATTCTGTAATCTGTGGACGATCAGAGTATAGATGAAACACAGAAATTCCATCGGGAGTGAATACAACAGTCACAATGCGCACTTTCCACCATGGGAGTAATGTCTCAAACAGTCTACGCTTTGATCGTTCCTTGGAAGACCAGTAGTAGTTTCTGATGCACTTCTGGAGGCAATCTGTAATCTGTGGACATTCAAAGTGTTGATGAAACTCAAAAATTGCATTGGGATTAAACACAACATTCACCATGCGCACTTTCCTCCATGTGAGTAATGTCTGAAACAGTCTACGCTTTCATAATTCCCTGGAAGACCAGTAGTAGTTTCCGATGCACACCTGGAGGCATTCTGTAATCTGTGGAGCTTCAAAGTGTAAATGAAACACAGAAATTTCATCGGGATTGAATACAACAGTCACCATGCACACTTTCTCCAATGAGAGTAATGTCTGAAACAGTCTACGGTTTTATCGTTCCCAGGAAGACCAGTAGTAGTTTCGGATGCACTTCTGGAGACAATCTGTAATCTGTGGACTATCAGAGTGTTGTTGAAACACAGTAATTGCATCAGGATTGAATACAACAGTCACCATCCGCACTTTCCTCCATGGGAGTAATGTCTGAAATAGTCTACGCTTTAATCGTTCCCTGGAAGACCAGTAGTAGTTTCCGATGCACATCTGTAAGCATTCTGTACTCTGTGGGTCTTCAAAGTTTTCATGAAACACAGAACTGCATTGGGAGTGAATACAACAGTCACCATCCGCACTTTCCTCCATGGGAGTAATGTCTTAAACACTATACGCTTTGATCGTTCCCATTATGACCAGTAGTAGTTTCCGATGCACATCTGGAGGCATTCTGTAATGTGTGGACCTTCAAAGTGTTGATGAAACACAGAAATTGAATCGGGATTGAATACAAATGTCACCATGCACACTTTCCTCCATGGGAGTAATGTCTCAAACAGTATACGCTTTGACCGTTCCCTGGAAGACCAGTAGTAGTTTCCGATGCACATCTGGAGGCATTCTGTAATTTTTCGAGCTTCAAAGTGTCGATGAAACACAGAAATTGGATCGGGATTGAATACAACAGTCACCATGCACACTTTCCTCCATGGGAGTAATGTCTCAAACAGTATACGCTTTGATCGTTCCCAGGAAGACCAGTAGTATTTTCCGATGCACATCTGGAGGCAATCAGTAATCTGTGGACTATCAGAGTGTTGACGAAACACAGAAATTGCATCGGGATTGAATACAAAAGTCACCATGCACACTTTCCTCCATGGGAGTAATGTCTCAACCAGTCTACGCTTTGATTGTTCCCTGGAAGACCAGTAGTAGTTTCCGATCCACGTCTGGTGGCATTCTGTAATCTGTGGACTATCAGAGTGTTGATGAAACACAAAAATTCCATCGGGAGTGAATACAACACTCACAATGCGCTCTTTCCTCCATGGAAGTAATGTCTTAAACAGTCTACGCTTTGATCGTTCCCTGGAAGACCAGTTGTAGTTTCCGATGCATATCTGGTGGCATTCTGTAATCTGTGGACTATCATAGTGTTGATGAAACACAGAAATTGCATCGGAATTAAATACAACATTCAACATCCGCACTTTCCTCCATGGGATTAATGTCTGACACAGTCTACGCTATGATCGTTCACTGGAAGACCAGTAGTAGTTTCCAATGCACATTTGGAGGCATTCTGTACTCCGTGGACCTTCAAAGTGTTGATGAAACACAGAAATTGCATCGGGATTGAATACAACAGTCACCATGCGCCCTTTCCACCATGGGAGTAATGTCTGAAACAGTCTACGCTTTGATCGTACCCTGGAAGTGCAGAAGTGGATTCCGATGCACATCTGGAGTCATTCTGTAATCTGTGGACTATCTGAGTGTTGATGAAACAGAGAAATTGCATCGGGATTGAATACAACAGACACCATGCGCACTTTCCTCCATGATAGTAGTGTCTCAAACAGTCTACGTTTTGATCGTTCCCAGGAAGATCAGTAGTAGTTTCCGATGCACATCTGGAGGCATTCTGTAATCCGAGGACCTTCAAAGTGTCGGTGAAACACAGAAATTGCATCAGGATTGAATACAACAATTACAATGCGCAGTTTCCTCCATGCTAGTAATGGCTGAAACAGTCTACGCTTTGATCGTTCCCTGGAAGACCAGTAGCAGTTTACGATGCACATCTGAAGCATTCTGTAATCTGTGGACTATCAGACTGTTGATGAAACACAGAAATTGCATCGGGATTGAATACAACAGGCGCCATGCGCCCTTTCCTTCATATGAGTAATGTCTAAAACAGTCTATTCTTTGATCTACCCTGGAAGACCAGAAGTAGTTTCCGATGCACATCTGGAGGCATTCTGTAATCTGTGGACTATCAGAGTGCTGATGAAACACAGAAATTGCATCGGGATTGAATACAACAGTCACCATGCGCATTTCCTCCATGAGAGTAGTGTCACAAAGAGTTTACGCTTTGATCGTTCCCTGGACGACCAGTAGTTGTTTCCGATGCACATCTGGTGGCATTCTGTAATCTGTGGACTATCAGAGTGTTGATGAAACACAGAAATTGCATCGCGATTGAATACAACAGTCACCATGCGCACTTTCCTCCATGGGAGTAATTCTCAAACAGTCTACGTTTTGATCGTTCCCTGGAAGACCTGTAGTAGTTTCCGATGCACATCTGGAGGCATTCTGTAATCTGTGGACTATCAGACTGTTGATGAAACACAGAAATTGCATCGGGATTGAATAAAACAGTCACCATATGCACTTTCCTTCATTTGAGTAATGTCTGACACAGTCTACGCTTTGATCGCTCCCATCAAGACCAGTAGTAGTTTCCGATGCACATCTGGAGACAATCTGTAATCTGTGGACTATCAGAGTGTCGACGAAACACAGAAATTGCATCGGGATAGAATACAACAGTCACCATGCGCACTTTCCTCCATGGGAGTAATGTCTCAAACAGTCTACGCTTTGATCGTCCCTGGAAGACCAGTGGTAGTTTCCGATGCACATCTGGAGGCATTCTGAAATCTGTGGACTATCACAGTGTTGAAGAAACACAGAAATTGCATCGGGATTGAATACAGCAGACACCATGCGCATTTTCCTCCATGGGAGTAATGTATCTAACAGTCTACGCTTTGATCGTTCCCTGGAAGACCAGTAGTAGTTTCCGATGCACATCTGGAGTCATTGTGTAATCTGTGGACCTTCAAATGTTGATGAAACACAGAAATTGCATCGGGAGTGAATAGAACAGTCACCATTCGCAATTTCCTCCATGGGAGTAATTCTCAAACAGGCTACGCTTTGATCGTTCCCTGGAAGACCAGTAGTAGTTTCCGATGCACATCTCTAGGCATTCTGTAATCTGTGGACTATCAGAGTGCTGATGAAACAGAGAAATTGCATCGGGATTGAATACAACAGCCACCATGCGCACTTTCCTCCATGGGAGTATTGTCTCAAACAGTCTACGCTGTGATCGTTCCCAGGAAGACCAGTAGTAGTTTCCGATGCACATCTGGAGGAATTCTGTAATCTGTGGACTATCAGACAGTTGATGAAACACAGAAATTGCATCGGGATTGAATACAACAGTCACCATCCGCACTTTCCTCCATGGGAGTAGTGTCTCAAACAGTCTACGTTTTGATCGTTCCCAGGAAGATCAGTAGTAGTTTCCGACGCTCATCTGGAGACAATCTGTAATCTGTGGACCTTCAAAGTATTGATGAAACACAGAAATTACCTCGGGATTGAATACAACAGTCACCATGCGCACTTTCCTCTATGGGAGTAATGTCTCAAAGAGTCTACGTTTTGATCGTTCCCTGGAAGACCAGTAGTAGTTACCGATGCACATCTGGAGGCATTCTGTAATTTGTGGACTATCTGAGTGTTCATGAAACACAGAAATTGCATCGGGTTTGAATACAACTGTCACCATGCGCACTTTCCTCCATGGGAGTAATGTCTCTAACAGTCTACGCTTTGATCATACGCTGGAAGACCAGTAGTTGTTTCCGATGCACATCTGGAGGCATTCTGTAATCTGTGAACAATCTGAGTGTTGATGAAATACAGAAATTGCATCGGGATTGAATACAACATTCACCATGCGCACTTTCCTCCATGGGAGCAATGTTTCAAACAGTCTACGATTTTATCGTTCCCTGGAAGACCAGTAGTAGTTTCCGATGCACATCTGGAGGCATTCTGTAATCCGAGGACCTTCAAAGTGTCGATGAAACACAGAAATTGCATCAGGATTGAATACAACAATCACAATGCGCAGTTTCCTCCATGGGAGTAATGTCTGTAACAGTCTACGCTTTGATCGTTCCCTGGAAGACCAATAGCAGTTTACGATGCAAATCTGAAGCATTCTGTAATCTGTGGACTATCAGACTGTTGATGAAACACAGAAATTGCATCGGGATTGAATACAACAGGCACCATGCGCCCTTTCCTCCATATGAGTAATGTCTCAAACAGTCTATTCTTTGATCTACACTGGAAGACCAGAAGTAGTTTCCGATGCACATCTGGAGGCATTCTGTAATCTGTGGACTATCAGAGTGCTGATGAAACACAGAAATTGCATCGGGATTGAATACAACAGTCACCATGCGCATTTCCTCCATGAGAGTTGTGTCACAAAGTGTTTACGCTTTGATCGTTCCCTGGACGACCAGTAGTTGTTTCCGATGCACATCTGGTGGCATTCTGTAATCTGTGGACTATCAGAGTGTTGATGAAACACAGAAATTGGATCGCTATTGAATACAACAGCCGCCATGCGCACTTTCCTCCATGGGAGTAATTCTCAAACAGTCTACGTTTTGATCGTTCCCTGGAAGACCTGTAGTAGTTTCCGATGCACATCTGGAGGCATTCTGTTATCTGTGGACTATCAGACTGTTGATTAAACACAGAAGTTGCATCGGGATTGAATAAAACAGTCACCATATGCACTTTCCTTCATTCGAGTAATGTCTGAAACAGTCTACGCTTTGACCGCTCCCAGGAAGACCAGTAGTAGTTTCCGATGCACATCTTTAGACAATCTGTAATCTGTGGACTATCAGAGTGTCGACGAAACACAGAAATTGCATCGGGATTGAATACAACGGTCACCATACGCACTTTCCTCCATGGGAGTAATGTCTCAAACAGTCTACGCTTTGATCGTCCCTGGAAGACCAGTGGTAGTTTCCGATGCACATCTGGAGGCATTCTGAAATCTGTGGACTATCAGAGTGTTGAAGAAACATAGAAATTGCATCGGGATTGAATACAACAGGCACCATGCGCACTTTCCTCCATGGGCGTAATGTCTCAAACAGTCTATTCTTTGATCTACCCTGGAAGACCAGAAGTAGTTTCCGATGCACATCTGGATTCATTCTGTAATCTGTGGATTATCAGAGTGCTGATGAAACACAGAAATTGCATCGGGACTGAATACAACAGTCACCATGCGCATTTACCTCTATGGGAGTAATGTCTCAAAGAGTCTACGTTTTGATCGTTCCCTGGAAGACCAGTAGTAGTTACCGATTCACATCTGGAGGCATTCTGTAATTTGTGGAATATCTGAGTGTTCATGAAACACAGAAATTGCATCGGGTTTGAATACAACTGTCACCATGCGCACTTTCCTCCATGGGAGTAATGTCTCTAACAGTCTACGCTTTGATCATACGCTGGAAGACCAGTAGTTGTTTCCGATGCACATCTGGAGGCGTTCTGTAATCTGTGGACAATCTGAGTGTTGATGAAATACAGAAATTGCATCGGGATTGAATACAACATTCACCATGCGCACTTTCCTCCATGGGAGCAATGTTTCAAACAGTCTACGATTTTATCGTTCCCTGGAAGACCAGTAGTAGTTTCCGATGCACATCTGGAGGCATTCTGTAATCCGAGGACCTTCAAAGTGTAGATGAAACACAGAAATTGCATCAGGATTGAATACAACAATCACAATGCGCAGTTTCCTCCATGGGAGTAATGTCTGAAACAGTCTACGCTTTGATCGTTCCCTGGAAGACCAGTAGCAGTTTACGATGCACATCTGAAGCATTCTGTAATCTGTGGACTATCAGACTGTTGATGAAACACAGAAATTGCATCGGGATTGAATACAACAGGCACCATGCGCCCTTTCCTCCATATGAGTAATGTCTCAAACAGTCTATTCTTTGATCTACCCTGGAAGACCAGAAGTAGTTTCCGATGCACATCTGGAGGCATTCTGTAATCTGTGGACTATCAGAGTGCTGATGAAACACAGAAATTGCATCGGGATTGAATACAACAGTCACCATGCGCATTTCCTCCATGAGAGTAGTGTCACAAAGAGTTTACGCTTCGATCGTTCCCTGGACGACCAGTAGTTGTTTCCGATGCACATCTGGTGGCTATCTGTAATCTGTGGACTATCAGAGTGTTGATGAAACACAGAAATTGGATCGCGATTGAATACAACAGCCACCATGCGCACTTTCCTCCATGGGAGTAATTCTCAAACAGTCTACGTTTTGATCGTTCCCTGGAAGACCTGTAGTAGTTTCCGATGCACATCTGGAGGCATTCTGTAATCTGTGGACTATCAGACTGTTGATGAAACACAGAAATTGCATCGGGATTGAATAAAACAGTCACCATATGCATTTCCTTCATTTGAGTAATGTCTGAAAAAGTCTACGCTTTGACCGCTCCCAGGAAGACCAGTAGTAGTTTCCGATGCACATCTGGAGACAATCTGTAATCTGTGGACTATCAGAGTGTCGACGAAACACAGAAATTGCATCGGGATTGAATACAACGGTCACCATGCGCACTTTCCTCCATGGGAGTAATGTCTCAAACAGTCTACGCTTTGATCGTCCCTGGAAGACCAGTGGTAGTTTCCGATGCACATCTGGAGGCATTCTGAAATCTGTGGACTATCAGAGTGTTGAAGAAACACAGAAATTGCATCGGGATTGAATACAACAGGCACCATGCGCACTTTCCTCCATTTGAGTAATGTCTCAAACAGTCTATCCTTTGATCTACCCTGGGAGACCAGAAGTAGTTTCCGATGCACATCTGGATTCATTCTGTAGTCTGTGGATTATCAGAGTGCTGATGAAACACAGAAATTGCATCGGGATTGAATACAACAGTCACCATGAGAACTTTCCTCCACGGGAGTAATGTCTCAAACAGTCTACGCTTTGATCGTTCCATGGAAGACCAGTAGCAGTTTCCGATGCACATCTGGAGACAATCTGAAATCTGTGGCCTATCAGAGTGTTGATGAAACACAGAAATTGCATCGGGATTGAATACAACAATCACAATGCGCAGTTTCCTCCATGGGAGTAATGTCTGGAACAGTCTACGCTTTGATTGTTCCCTGGAAGACCAGTATCAGTTTACGATGCACATCTAGAGGCATTCTGTAATCTGTATACTATCAGAGTGTTGATGAAACACAGAAATTGCTTCGGGATTGAATACAACAATCACAATGCGCAGTTTCCTCCATGGGAGTTATGTCTCAAACAGTCTACGCTTTGATCGTCCTTGGAAGACCAGTGGTAGTTTCCGATGCACATCTGGAGGCATTCTGAAATCTGTGGACTATCAGAGTGTTGAAGAAACACAGAAATTGCATCGGGATTGAATACAGCAGACACCATGCGCATTTTCCTCCATGGGAGTAATGTCTCTAACAGTCTACGCTTTGATCGCTCCCTGGAAGACCAGTGTTAGTTTCCGATGCACATCCGGAGGCATTCTGTAATCTGTGGACTATCAGAGTGCTGATGAAACACAGAAATTGCATCGGAATTGAATACAACAGTCACCATGAGAACTTTCCTCCACGGGAGTAAAGTCTCAAACAGTCTACGCTTTGATCGTTCCCTGGAAGACCAGTAGTAGTTTCCGATGCACATCTGGAGACATCCTGTAATCTGTGGAGTATCAGAGTGTTGATGAAACACAGAAATTGCATCGGGATAGAATACAACAGTCATCATGAACACTTTCCTCCATGGGAGTAATGTCTGAAAAGGTCTACGCTTTTATCGTTCCCAGGAAGACCAGAAGCAGTTTCCGATGCACAGCTGGAGACAGTCTGTAATCTGTGGACTATCAGAGTGTTGATGAAACACAGAAATTGCATCGGGCTTGAATACAACAGTCACCATGCGCACTTTCCTCCATGGGAGTAATGTCTCAAACAGTCTACGCTGTGATCGTTCGCTTGCAGACCAGTAGTAGCTTCCGATGCACATCTGGAGGCATTCTGTTATCTGTGGAGTATCAGAGTTTTGATGAAACACAGAAATTGCATCGGGGGTGAATACATCAGTCACCATTCGCAATTTCCTCCATGGGAGTAATGTCTCAAAGAATTTACTCTTTGATCGTTCGCTGGAAGACCAGTAGTAACTTCCTATGCACATCTGGAGGCATTCTGTAATCTGTGGACTATCAGACTGTTGATGAAACACAGAAATTGCATCGGGATTGAATACAACAGTCACCATCCGCACTTTCCTCCATGGGAGTAATGTCTGAAACAGTCTACGCTTTGATCGTACCCTGGAAGACCAGAAGTAGTTCCCGATGCACATCTGGAGGCATTATGTAATCCGTGGACCTTCAAAGTTTCGATGAAACACTGAAATGGCATCGGTATTGTATACAACAGTCACCATGCACACTTTCCTCCATGGGAGTAGTGTCTCTAACAGTCTGCGCTTTGATCGTTCCCTGGATGACTAGAAGTAGTTTCCGATGCACATCTTGAGGAATTCTGTAATCTGTGGACTATCAGACTGTTGATGAAACACAGAAATTGCATCGGGATTGAATACAACAGTCACCATCCGCACTTTCCTCCGTGGGAGTAGTGTCTCAAACAGTCTACGTTTTGATCGTTCCCAGGAAGATCAGTAGTAGTTTCCGACGCTCTTCTGGAGACAATCTGTAATCTGTGGACCTTCAAAGTATTGATGAAACACAGAAATTACCTCGGGATTGAATACAACAGGGACCATGCGCACTTTCCTCTATGGGAGTAATGTCTCAAAGAGTCTACGTTTTGATCGTTCCCTGGAAGACCAGTAGTAGTTACCGATGCACATCTGGAGGCATTCTGTAATTTGTGGACTATCAGAGTGTTCATGAATCACAGAAATTGCATCAGGTTTGAATACAACTGTCACCATGCGCACTTTCCTCCATGGGAGTAATGTCTCTAACAATCTACGCTTTGATCATACGCTGGAAGACCAGTAGTAGTTTCCGATGCACATCTGGAGGCATTCTGTAATCTGTGGACAATCTGAGTGTTGATGAAACACAGAAATTGCATCGGGATTGAATAAAACAGTCACCATATGCATTTCCTTCATTTGAGTAATGTCTGAAAAAGTCTACGCTTTGACCGCTCCCAGGAAGACCAGTAGTAGTTTCCGATGCACATCTGGAGACAATCTGTAATCTGTGGACTATCAGAGTGTCGACGAAACACAGAAATTGCATCGGGATTGAATACAACGGTCACCATGCGCACTTTCCTCCATGGGAGTAATGTCTCAAACAGTCTACGCTTTGATCGTCCCTGGAAGACCAGTGGTAGTTTCCGATGCACATCTGGAGGCATTCTGAAATCTGTGGACTATCAGAGTGTTGAAGAAACACAGAAATTGCATCGGGATTGAATACAACAGGCACCATGCGCACTTTCCTCCATTTGAGTAATGTCTCAAACAGTCTATCCTTTGATCTACCCTGGGAGACCAGAAGTAGTTTCCGATGCACATCTGGATTCATTCTGTACTCTGTGGATTATCAGAGTGCTGATGAAACACAGAAATTGCATCGGGATTGAATACAACAGTCACCATGAGAACTTTCCTCCACGGGAGTAATGTCTCAAACAGTCTACGCTTTGATCGTTCCATGGAAGACCAGTAGCAGTTTCCGATGCACATCTGGAGACAATCTGAAATCTGTGGCCTATCAGAGTGTTGATGAAACACAGAAATTGCATCGGGATTGAATACAACAATCACAATGCGCAGTTTCCTCCATGGGAGTAATGTCTGGAACAGTCTACGCTTTGATTGTTCCCTGGAAGACCAGTATCAGTTTACGATGCACATCTAGAGGCATTCTGTAATCTGTATACTATCAGAGTGTTGATGAAACACAGAAATTGCTTCGGGATTGAATACAACAATCACAATGCGCAGTTTCCTCCATGGGAGTTATGTCTCAAACAGTCTACGCTTTGATCGTCCTTGGAAGACCAGTGGTAGTTTCCGATGCACATCTGGAGGCATTCTGAAATCTGTGGACTATCAGAGTGTTGAAGAAACACAGAAATTGCATCGGGATTGAATACAGCAGACACCATGCGCATTTTCCTCCATGGGAGTAATGTCTCTAACAGTCTACGCTTTGATCGCTCCCTGGAAGACCAGTGTTAGTTTCCGATGCACATCCGGAGGCATTCTGTAATCTGTGGACTATCAGAGTGCTGATGAAACACAGAAATTGCATCGGAATTGAATACAACAGTCACCATGAGAACTTTCCTCCACGGGAGTAAAGTCTCAAACAGTCTACGCTTTGATCGTTCCCTGGAAGACCAGTAGTAGTTTCCGATGCACATCTGGAGACATCCTGTAATCTGTGGTGTATCAGAGTGTTGATGAAACACAGAAATTGCATCGGGATAGAATACAACAGTCATCATGAACACTTTCCTCCATGGGAGTAATGTCTGAAAGAGTCTACGATTTTATCGTTCCCAGGAAGACCAGTAGCAGTTTCCGATGCACAGCTGGAGACAGTCTGTAATCTGTGGACTATCAGAGTGTTGATGAAACACAGAAATTGCATCGGGCTTGAATACAACAGTCACCATGCGCACTTTCCTCCATGGGAGTAATGTCTCAAACAGTCTACGCTGTGATCGTTCGCTTGGAGACCAGTAGTAGCTTCCGACGCACATCTGGAGGCATTCTGTTATCTGTGGAGTATCAGAGTGTTGATGAAACACAGAAATTGCATCGGGGGTGAATACATCAGTCACCATTCGCAATTTCCTCCATGGGAGTAATGTCTCAAAGAATTTACTCTTTGATCGTTCGCTGGAAGACCAGTAGTAACTTCCTATGCACATCTGGAGGCATTCTGTAATCTGTGGACTATCAGACTGTTGATGAAACACAGAAATTGCATCGGGATTGAATACAACAGTCACCATCCGCACTTTCCTCCATGGGAGTAATGTCTGAAACAGTCTACGCTTTGATCGTACCCTGGAAGACCAGAAGTAGTTCCCGATGCACATCTGGAGGCATTCTGTAATCCGTGGACCTTCAAAGTGTCGATGAAACACTGAAATGGCATCGGTATTGAATACAACAGTCACCATGCACACTTTCCTCCATGGGAGTAGTGTCTCTAACAGTCTGCGCTTTGATCGTTCCCTGGATGACTAGAAGTAGTTTCCGATGCACATCTTGAGGAATTCTGTAATCTGTGGACTATCAGACTGTTGATGAAACACAGAAATTGCATCGGGATTGAATACAACAGTCACCATCCGCACTTTCCTCCGTGGGAGTAGTGTCTCAAACAGTCTACGTTTTGATCGTTCCCAGGAAGATCAGTAGTAGTTTCCGACGCTCTTCTGGAGACAATCTGTAATCTGTGGACCTTCAAAGTATTGATGAAACACAGAAATTACCTCGGGATTGAATACAACAGGGACCATGCGCACTTTCCTCTATGGGAGTAATGTCTCAAAGAGTCTACGTTTTGATCGTTCCCTGGAAGACCAGTAGTAGTTACCGATGCACATCTGGAGGCATTCTGTAATTTGTGGACTATCAGAGTGTTCATGAATCACAGAAATTGCATCAGGTTTGAATACAACTGTCACCATGCGCACTTTCCTCCATGGGAGTAATGTCTCTAACAATCTACGCTTTGATCATACGCTGGAAGACCAGTAGTAGTTTCCGATGCACATCTGGAGGCATTCTGTAATCTGTGGACAATCTGAGTGTTGATGAAACACAGAAATTGCATCGGGATTGAATAAAACAGTCACCATATGCATTTCCTTCATTTGAGTAATGTCTGAAAAAGTCTACGCTTTGACCGCTCCCAGGAAGACCAGTAGTAGTTTCCGATGCACATCTGGAGACAATCTGTAATCTGTGGACTACCAGAGTGTCGACGAAACACAGAAATTGCATCGGGATTGAATACAACGGTCACCATGCGCACTTTCCTCCATGGGAGTAATGTCTCAAACAGTCTACGCTTTGATCGTCCCTGGAAGACCAGTGGTAGTTTCCGATGCACATCTGGAGGCATTCTGAAATCTGTGGACTATCAGAGTGTTGAAGAAACACAGAAATTGCATCGGGATTGAATACAACAGGCACCATGCGCACTTTCCTCCATTTGAGTAATGTCTCAAACAGTCTATCCTTTGATCTACCCTGGGAGACCAGAAGTAGTTTCCGATGCACATCTGGATTCATTCTGTAGTCTGTGGATTATCAGAGTGCTGATGAAACACAGAAATTGCATCGGGATTGAATACAACAGTCACCATGAGAACTTTCCTCCACGGGAGTAATGTCTCAAACAGTCTACGCTTTGATCGTTCCATGGAAGACCAGTAGCAGTTTCCGATGCACATCTGGAGACAATCTGAAATCTGTGGCCTATCAGAGTGTTGATGAAACACAGAAATTGCATCGGGATTGAATACAACAATCACAATGCGCAGTTTCCTCCATGGGAGTAATGTCTGGAACAGTCTACGCTTTGATTGTTCCCTGGAAGACCAGTATCAGTTTACGATGCACATCTAGAGGCATTCTGTAATCTGTATACTATCAGAGTGTTGATGAAACACAGAAATTGCTTCGGGATTGAATACAACAATCACAATGCGCAGTTTCCTCCATGGGAGTTATGTCTCAAACAGTCTACGCTTTGATCGTCCTTGGAAGACCAGTGGTAGTTTCCGATGCACATCTGGAGGCATTCTGAAATCTGTGGACTATCAGAGTGTTGAAGAAACACAGAAATTGCATCGGGATTGAATACAGCAGACACCATGCGCATTTTCCTCCATGGGAGTAATGTCTCTAACAGTCTACGCTTTGATCGCTCCCTGGAAGACCAGTGTTAGTTTCCGATGCACATCCGGAGGCATTCTGTAATCTGTGGACTATCAGAGTGCTGATGAAACACAGAAATTGCATCGGAATTGAATACAACAGTCACCATGAGAACTTTCCTCCACGGGAGTAAAGTCTCAAACAGTCTACGCTTTGATCGTTCCCTGGAAGACCAGTAGTAGTTTCCGATGCACATCTGGAGACATCCTGTAATCTGTGGAGTATCAGAGTGTTGATGAAACACAGAAATTGCATCGGGATAGAATACAACAGTCATCATGAACACTTTCCTCCATGGGAGTAATGTCTGAAAGAGTCTACGCTTTTATCGTTCCCAGGAAGACCAGTAGCAGTTTCCGATGCACAGCTGGAGACAGTCTGTAATCTGTGGACTATCAGAGTGTTGATGAAACACAGAAATTGCATCGGGCTTGAATACAACAGTCACCATGCGCACTTTCCTCCATGGGAGTAATGTCTCAAACAGTCTACGCTGTGATCGTTCGCTTGGAGTCCAGTAGTAGCTTCCGATGCACATCTGGAGGCATTCTGTTATCTGTGGAGTATCAGAGTGTTGATGAAACACAGAAATTGCATCGGGGGTGAATACATCAGTCACCATTCGCAATTTCCTCCATGGGAGTAATGTCTCAAAGAATTTACTCTTTGATCGTTCGCTGGAAGACCAGTAGTAACTTCCTATGCACATCTGGAGGCATTCTGTAATCTGTGGACTATCAGACTGTTGATGAAACACAGAAATTGCATCGGGATTGAATACAACAGTCACCATCCGCACTTTCCTCCATGGGAGTAATGTCTGAAACAGGCTACGCTTTGATCGTACCCTGGAAGACCAGAAGTAGTTCCCGATGCACATCTGGAGGCATTCTGTAATCCGTGGACCTTCAAAGTGTCGATGAAACACTGAAATGGCATCGGTATTGAATACAACAGTCACCATGCACACTTTCCTCCATGGGAGTAGTGTCTCTAACAGTCTGCGCTTTGATCGTTCCCTGGATGACTAGAAGTAGTTTCCGATGCACATCTTGAGGAATTCTGTAATCTGTGGACTATCAGACTGTTGATGAAACACAGAAATTGCATCGGGATTGAATACAACAGTCACCATCCGCACTTTCCTCCGTGGGAGTAGTGTCTCAAACAGTCTACGTTTTGATCGTTCCCAGGAAGATCAGTAGTAGTTTCCGACGCTCTTCTGGAGACAATCTGTAATCTGTGGACCTTCAAAGTATTGATGAAACACAGAAATTACCTCGGGATTGAATACAACAGGGACCATGCGCACTTTCCTCTATGGGAGTAATGTCTCAAAGAGTCTACGTTTTGATCGTTCCCTGGAAGACCAGTAGTAGTTACCGATGCACATCTGGAGGCATTCTGTAATTTGTGGACTATCAGAGTGTTCATGAATGACAGAAATTGCATCAGGTTTGAATACAACTGTCACCATGCGCACTTTCCTCCATGGGAGTAATGTCTCTAACAATCTACGCTTTGATCATACGCTGGAAGACCAGTAGTAGTTTCCGATGCACATCTGGAGGCATTCTGTAATCTGTGGACAATCTGAGTGTTGATGAAACACAGAAATTGCATCGGGATGGGATACAAGAGTCACCATGCGCACTTTCCTCCGTGGGAGGAATGTCTCAAACAGTCTACAATTTGATCGTTCCCTTGAAGACCAGTAGTAGTTACCGATGCACATCTGGAGGCATTCACTAATCTTTGGACTATCAGAGTGTTGATGAAACACAGAAATTGCATCGGGATTGAATACAACAGTTACCATGCGCACTTTCCTCCATGGGAGCAATGTTTCAAACAGTCTACGCTTTTATCGTTCCCTGGAAGACCAGTAGTAGTTTCCGATGCACATCTGGAGGCATTCTGTAATCCGTGGACCTTCAAAGTGTCGATGAAACACAGAAATTGCATCAGGATTGAATACAACAATCACAATGCGCAGTTTCCTCCATGGGCGTAATGTTTGAAACAGTCTACGATTTGATCGTTCCCTGGAAGACCAGTAGCAGTTTACGATGCACATCTGGAGGCATTCTGTAATCTGTGGACTATCAGACTGTTGATGAAACACAGAAATTGCATCGGGATTGAATACAACAGGCACCATGCGCCCTTTCCTCCATATGAGTAATGTCTCAAACAGTCTATTCTTTGATCTACCCTGGAAGACCAGAAGTAGTTTCCGATGCGCATCTGGAGGCATTCTGTAATCTGTGGACTATCAGAGTGTTGATGAAACACAGAAATTGCATCGGGATTGAATACAACAGTCACCATGCGCACTTTCCTCCATGGGAGTAATGTCTCAAACAGACTACGCTTTGATCGATCCCTGGAAGACCAGTAGATGTTTCCGATGCACATCTGGAGACATCCTGTAATCTGTGGAGTATCAGAGTGTTGATGAAACTCAGAAATTGCATCGGGATTGAATACAACAGTCACCATGCGCACTTTCCTCAATGGGAGAAATGTCTCAAAGAGTTTACGCATTGATAGTTCCCTGTAAGACCAGTAGTAGTTTCCGATGCACATCTGGAGGCATTTTGTAATCTGTGGACTATCAGAGTGTTGATAAAATACATAAATTGCATCGGGATTGAATACAACAGTCACCATGCGCACTTTCCTCCATGAGAGTACTGTCACAAAGAGTTTACGCTTTGATCGTTCCCTGGAAGATCAGTAGTAGTTTCCGATACGCATCTGGAGGCATTCTGTAATCTGTGGACTATCAGAGTGTTGATGAAACACAGAAATTGCATCGGGTTTGAATCCAACAGTCACCATCCGCACTTTCCTCCATGGGAGTAGTGTCTCAAACATTCTACGTTTTGATCGTTCCCAGGAAGACCAGTAGCAGTTTCCGATGCACAACTGGAGACAGTCTGTAATCTGTGGACTATCAGAGTGTTGATGAAACACAGAAATTGCATCGGGATTGAATACAACAGTCAACATCCGCACTTTCCTCAATGGGGTTAATGTCTGAAACAGTCTACGCTATGATCGTTCACTGGAAGACCAGTAGTAGTTTCCGATGCACATCTGGAGGCATTCTGTACTCCGTGGACCTTCAAAGTGTTGATGAAACACAGAAATTGCATCGGGATTGAATACAACAGTCACCATCCGCACTTTCTTCCATGGGAGCAATGTTTCAAACAGTCTACGATTTGATCGTTCCCTGGAAGACCAGTAGTAGTTTCCGATGCACATCTGGAGGCATTCTGTAATCCGTGGACCTTCAAAGTGTCGATGAAACACTGAGATGGCATCGGTATTGAATACAACAGTCACCATGCGCACTTTCCTCCATGGGAGTAATGTCTGAAACAGTCTACGCTTTGATCGTACCCTGGAAGACCAGAAGTAGTTTCCGATGCACATCTGGAGTCATTCTTTATCTTTGGACCTTCAAAGTGTTGATGAAACACAGAAATTGCATCGGAATTGAATACAACAGTCACCATGCGCACTTTTCTCCATGGGAGTATTGTCTCAAACAGTCTACGTTTTGATCGTTCCCTGGAAGAGCAGTAGTAGTTTCCGATTCACATCTGGAGGCATTCTGTAATCTGTGGACTATCAGAGTGTTGATGAAACACACAAATTGCATCGGGATGGAATACAACAGCCACCATGCGCACTTTCCTCCATGGGAGTAATGTCTCAAACAGTCTACGCTGTGATCGTTCCCAGAAAGACCAGTAGTAGCTTCCGATGCACATCTGGAGGCATTCTGTAATCTGTGGACTATCAGACTGTTGATGAAACACAGAAATTGCATCGGGATTGAATACAACAGTCACCATCCGCACTTTCTTCCATGGGAGTAGTGTCTCAAACAGTCTACGTTTTGATCGTTCCCAGAAAGATCAGTAGTAGTTTCCGACGCTCATCTGGTGACAATCTGTAATCTGTGGTCCTTCAGAGTATTGATGAAACACAGAAATTACCTCGGGATTGAATACAACAGGGACCATGCGCACTTTCCTCTATGGGAGTAATGTCTCAAAGAGTCTACGTTTTGATCGTTCCCTGGAAGACCAGTAGTAGTTACCGATGCACATCTGGAGGCATTCTGTAATTTGTGGACTATCAGAGTGTTCATGAATCACAGAAATTGCATCAGGTTTGAATACAACTGTCACCATGCGCACTTTCCTCCATGGGAGTAATGTCTCTAACAATCTACGCTTTGATCATACGCTGGAAGACCAGTAGTAGTTTCCGATGCGCATCTGGAGGCATTCTGTAATCTGTGGACAATCTGAGTGTTGGTGAAACACAGAAATTGCATCGGGATGGGATACAAGGGTCACCATGCGCACTTTCCTCCGTGGGAGGAATGTCTCAAACAGTCTACAATTTGATCGTTCCCTTGAAGACCAGTAGTAGTTACCGATGCACATCTGGAGGCATTCACTAATCTTTGGACTATCTGAGTGTTGATGAAACACAGAAATTGCATCGGGATTGAATACAACAGTTACCATGCGCACTTTCCTCCATGGGAGCAATGTTTCAAACAGTCTACGCTTTTATCGTTCCCTGGAAGACCAGTAGTAGTTTCCGATGCACATCTGGAGGCATTCTGTAATCCGTGGACCTTCAAAGTGTCGATGAAACACAGAAATTGCATCAGGATTGAATACAACAATCACAATGTGCAGTTTCCTCCATGGGAGTAATGTTTGAAACAGTCTACGATTTGATCGTTCCCTGGAAGACCAGTAGCAGTTTACGATGCACATCTGGAGGCATTCTGTAATCTGTGGACTATCAGACTGTTGATGAAACACAGAAATTGCATCGGGATTGAATACAACAGGCACCATGCGCCCTTTCCTCCATATGAGTAATGTCTCAAACAGTCTATTCTTTGATCTACCCTGGAAGACCAGAAGTAGTTTCCGATGCGCATCTGGAGGCATTCTGTAATCTGTGGACTATCAGAGTGTTGATGAAACACAGAAATTGCATCGGGATTGAATACAACAGTCACCATGCGCACTTTCCTCCATGGGAGTAATGTCTCAAACAGACTACGCTTTGATCGATCCCTGGAAGACCAGTAGATGTTTCCGATGCACATCTGGAGACATCCTGTAATCTGTGGAGTATCAGAGTGTTGATGAAACACAGAAATTGCATCGGGATTGAATACAACAGTCACCATGCGCACTTTCCTCAATGGGAGAAATGTCTCAAAGAGTTTACGCATTGATAGTTCCCTGTAAGACCAGTAGTAGTTTCCGATGCACATCTGGAGGCATTTTGTAATCTGTGGACTATCAGAGTGTTGATAAAATACATAAATTGCATCGGGATTGAATACAACAGTCACCATGCGCACTTTCCTCCATGAGAGTAGTGTCACAAAGAGTTTACGCTTTGATCGTTCCCTGGAAGATCAGTAGTAGTTTCCGATACACATCTGGAGGCATTCTGTAATCTGTGGACTATCAGAGTGTTGATGAAACACAGAAATTGCATCGGGTTTGAATCCAACAGTCACCATCCGCACTTTCCTCCATGGGAGTAGTGTCTCAAACAGTCTACGTTTTGATCGTTCCCAGGAAGACCAGTAGCAGTTTCCGATGCACAACTGGAGACAGTCTGTAATCTGTGGACTATCAGAGTGTTGATGAAACACAGAAATTGCATCGGGATTGAATACAACAGTCAACATCCGCACTTTCCTCAATGGGGTTAATGTCTGAAACAGTCTACGCTATGATCGTTCACTGGAAGACCAGTAGTAGTTTCCGATGCACATCTGGAGGCATTCTGTACTCCGTGGACCTTCAAAGTGTTGATGAAACACAGAAATTGCATCGGGACTGAATACAACAGTCACCATGCGCCCTTTCCTCCATGGGAGCAATGTTTCAAACAGTCTACGATTTGATCGTTCCCTGGAAGACCAGTAGTAGTTTCCGATGCACATCTGGAGGCATTCTGTAATCCGTGGACCTTCAAAGTGTCGATGAAACACTGAGATGGCATCGGTATTGAATACAACAGTCACCATGCGCACTTTCCTCCATGGGAGTAATGTCTGAAACAGTCTACGCTTTGATCGTACCCTGGAAGACCAGAAGTAGTTTCCGATGCACATCTGGAGTCATTCTTTATCTTTGGACTTTCAAAGTGTTGATGAAACACAGAAATAGCATCGGAATTGATTACAACAGTCACCATGCGCACTTTTCTCCATGGGAGTATTGTCTCAAACAGTCTACGTTTTGATCGTTCCCTGGAAGAGCAGTAGTAGTTTCCGATTCACATCTGGAGGCATTCTGTAATCTGTGGACTATCAGAGTGTTGATGAAACACACAAATTGCATCGGGATGGAATACAACAGCCACCATGCGCACTTTCCTCCATGGGAGTAATGTCTCAAACAGTCTACGCTGTGATCGTTCCCAGAAAGACCAGTAGTAGCTTCCGATGCACATCTGGAGGCATTCTGTAATCTGTGGACTATCAGACTGTTGATGAAACACAGAAATTGCATCGGGATTGAATACAACAGTCACCATCCGCACTTTCTTCCTTGGGAGTAGTATCTCAAACAGTCTACGTTTTGATCGTTCCCAGAAAGATCAGTAGTAGTTTCCGACGCTCATCTGGAGACAATCTGTAATCTGTGGTCCTTCAGAGTATTGATGAAACACAGAAATTACCTCGGGATTGAATACAACAGGGACCATGCGCACTTTCCTCTATGGGAGTAATGTCTCAAAGAGTCTCCGTTTTGATCGTTCCCTGGAAGACCAGTAGTAGTTACCGATGCACATCTTGAGGCATTCTGTAATTTGTGGATTATCAGAGTGTTCATGAAACACAGAAATTGCATCAGGTTTGAGTACAACTGTCACCATGCGCACTTTCCTCCATGGGAGTAATGTCTCTAACAGTCTACGCTTTGATCATACGCTGGAAGACCAGTAGTAGTTTCCGATGCACATCTGGAGGCATTCTGTAATCTGTGGACAATCTGAGTGTTGATGAAACACAGAAATTGCATCGGGATTGAATACACGAGTCACCATGCGCACTTTCCTCCGTGGGAGGAATGTCTCAAACAGTCTACAATTTGATCGTACCCTTGAAGACCAGTAGTAGTTACCGATGCACATCTGGAGGCATTCACTAATCTTTGGACTATCAGAGTGTTGATGAAACACAGAAATTGCATCGGGATTGAATACAACAGGCACCATGCGCACTTTCCTCCATGGGAGCAATGTTTCAAACAGTCTACGCTTTTATCGTTCCCTGAAAGACCAGTAGTAGTTTCCGATGCACATCTGGAGGCATTCTGTAATCCGTGGACCTTCAAAGTGTCAATGAAACACAGAAATTGGATCAGGATTGAATACAACAATCACAATGCGCAGTTTCCTCCATGGGAGTAATGTTTGAAACAGTCTACGATTTAATCGTTCCCTGGAAGACCAGTAGCAGTTTACGATGCACATCTGGAGGCATTCTGTAATCTGTGGACTATCAGACTGTTGATGAAACACAGAAATTGCATCGGGATTGAATACAACAGGCACCATGCGCCCTTTCCTCCATATGAGTAATGTCTCAAACAGTCTACCCTTTGATCTACCCTGGAAGACCAGATGTAGTCTCCGATGCACATCTGGAGGCATTCTGTAATCTGTGGACTATCAGAGTGTTGATGAAACACAGAAATTGCATCGGGATTGAATACAACAGTCACCATGCGCACTTTCCTCCATGGAAGTAATTCTCAAACACTCTATTCTTTGATCTACCCTGGAAGACCTGAAGTAGTTTCCGATGCACGTCTGGAGGCATTCTGTAATCTGTGGACTATCAGAGTGTTGATGAAACACAGAAATTGCATCGGGATTGAATACAACAGTCACCATGCGCACTTTCCTCCATGGAAGTAATTCTCAAACAGTCTACGTTTTGATCGTTCCCTGGAAGACCAGTGTTAGTTTCCGATGCAAATCTGGAGACATTCTGTAATCTGTGAAGTATCAGAGTGTTGATGAAACACAGAAATTGCATCGGGATTGAATACAACAGTTACCATGCGCTCTTTCCTCCATGGAAGTAATTCTCAAACAGTCTACGCTTTGAGCGTTCCCAGGAAGATCAGTAGTAGTTTCCGACGCTCATCTGGAGACAATCTGTAATCTGTGGACCTTCAAAGTCTTGATGAAACACAGAAATTGCCTCGGGATTGATACAACAGTCACCATGCGCACTTTCCTCCATGGAAGTAATTCTCAAACAGTCTACGTTTTGATCGTTCCCTGGAAGACCAGTGTTAGTTTCCGATGCAAATCTGGAGACATCCTGTAATCTGTGGAGTATCAGAGTGTTGATGAAACACAGAAATTGCATCGGGATTGAATACAACAGTCACCATGCGCACTTTCCTCCATGGAAGTAATTCTCAAACAGTCTACGTTTTGATCATTCCCTGGAAGACCAGTGTTAGTTTCCGATGCAAAGCTGGAGACATTCTGTAATCTGTGAAGTATCAGAGTGTTGATGAAACACAGAAATTGCATCGGGATTGAATACAACAGTTACCATGCGCTCTTTCCTCCATGGAAGTAATACTCAAACAGTCTACGCTTTGATCGATCCCAGGAAGATCAGTAGTAGTTTCCGACGCTCATCTGGAGACAATCTGTAATCTGTGGACCTTTAAAGTCTTGATGAAACACAGAAATTGCCTCGGGATTGAATACAACAGGGACCATGCGCACTTTCCTCTATGGGAGTAATGTCTCAAAGAGTCTACGTTTTGATCGTTCCCTGGAAGACCAGTAGTAGTTACCGATGCACATCTGGAGGCATTCTGTAATTTGTGGATTATCAGAGTGTTCATGAAACACAGAAATTGCATCAGGTTTGAATACAACTGTCACCATGCGCACTTTCCTCCATGGGAGTAATGTCTCTAGCAGTCTACGCTTTGATCATACGCTGGAAGACCAGTAGTAGTTTCCGATGCACATCTGGAGGCATTCTGTAATCTGTGAACAATCTGAGTGTTGATGAAACACAGAAATTGCATCGGGATTGAATACACGAGTCACCATGCGCACTTTCCTCCGTGGGAGGAATGTCTCAAACAGTCTACAATTTGATCGTACCCTTGAAGACCAGTAGTAGTTACCGATGCACATCTGGAGGCATTCACTAATCTTTGGACTATCAGAGTGTTGATGAAACACAGAAACACAGTCTACAATTTGATCGTACCCTTGAAGACCAGTAGTAGTTACCGATGCACATCTGGAGGCATTCACTAATCTTTGGACTATCAGAGTGTTGATGAAACACAGAAATTGCATCGGGATTGAATACAACAGGCACCATGCGCACTTTCCTCCATGGGAGCAATGTTTCAAACAGTCTACGCTTTTATCGCTCCCTGAAAGACCAGTAGTAGTTTCCGATGCACATCTGGAGGCATTCTGTAATCCGTGGACCTTCAAAGTGTCAATGAAACACAGAAATTGGATCAGGATTGAATACAACAATCACAATGCGCAGTTTCCTCCATGGGAGTAATGTTTGAAACAGTCTACGATTTAATCGTTCCCTGGAAGACCAGTAGCAGTTTACGATGCACATCTGGAGGCATTCTGTAATCTGTGGACTATCAGACTGTTGATGAAACACAGAAATTGCATCGGGATTGAATACAACAGGCACCATGCGCCCTTTCCTCCATATGAGTAATGTCTCAAACAGTCTACTCTTTGATCTACCCTGGAAGACCAGATGTAGTCTCCGATGCACATCTGGAGGCATTCTGTAATCTGTGGACTATCAGAGTGTTGATGAAACACAGAAATTGCATCGGGATTGAATACAACAGTCACCATGCGCACTTTCCTCCATGGAAGTAATTCTCAAACACTCTATTCTTTGATCTACCCTGGAAGACCTGAAGTAGTTTCCGATGCACGTCTGGAGGCATTCTGTAATCTGTGGACTATCAGAGTGTTGATGAAACACAGAAATTGCATCGGGATTGAATACAACAGTCACCATGCGCACTTTCCTCCATGGAAGTAATTCTCAAACAGTCTACGTTTTGATCGTTCCCTGGAAGACCAGTGTTAGTTTCCGATGCAAATCTGGAGACATTCTGTAATCTGTGAAGTATCAGAGTGTTGATGAAACACAGAAATTGCATCGGGATTGAATACAACAGTTACCATGCGCTCTTTCCTCCATGGAAGTAATTCTCAAACAGTCTACGCTTTGAGCGTTCCCAGGAAGATCAGTAGTGGTTTCCGACGCTCATCTGGAGACAATCTGTAATCTGTGGACCTTCAAAGTCTTGATGAAACACAGAAATTGCCTCGGGATCGAATACAACAGTCACCATGCGCACTTTCCTCCATGGAAGTAATTCTCAAACAGTCTACGTTTTGATCGTTCCCTGGAAGACCAGTGTTAGTTTCCGATGCAAATCTGGAGACATCCTGTAATCTGTGGAGTATCAGAGTGTTGATGAAACACAGAAATTGCATCGGGATTGAATACAACAGTCACCATGCGCACTTTCCTCCATGGAAGTAATTCTCAAACAGTCTACGTTTTGATCGTTCCCTGGAAGACCAGTGTTAGTTTCCGATGCAAAGCTGGAGACATTCTGTAATCTGTGAAGTATCAGAGTGTTGATGAAACACAGAAATTGCATCGGGATTGAATACAACAGTTACCATGCGCTCTTTCCTCCACGGAAGTAATACGCAAACAGTCTACGCTTTGATCAATCCCAGGAAGATCAGTAGTAGTTTCCGACGCTCATCTGGAGACAATCTGTAATCTGTGGACCTTTAAAGTCTTGATGAAACACAGAAATTGCCTCGGGATTGAATACATCAGTCTCCATGCGCACTTTCCTCTATGGGAGTAATGTCTCAAAGAGTCTACATTTTGATCGTGCCCTGGAAGACCAGTAGTAGTTACCGATGCACATCTGGTGGCATTCTGTAATTTGTGGACTATCAGAGTGTTGATGAAACACAGAAATTGCATCGCGATTGAATGCAACAGTCACCATGCGCACTTTCCTCCATGGGAGTAATTCTCAAACAGTCTACGCTTCGATCATTCGCTGGAAGACCAGTAGTAGTTTCCGATGCACATCTGGAGGCATTCTGTAATCTGTGGACAATCTGAGTGTTGATGAAACACAGAAATAGCATCTGGATTGAATACAACAATCACCATGCGCACTTTCCTCCATGGGAGTAATGTCTCAAACAGACTACGCTTTGATCGTTCCCTGGAAGACCAGTAGTAGTTTCCGATGCACATCTGGAGTCATTCTTTATCTGTGGACCTTCAAAGTGTTGATGTAACACAGATATTGCATCAGGAGTGAATACAACAGTCACCATCCACACATTCCACCATGGGAGTAATTCTCAAGCAGGCTACGATCTGATCGTTCCCTGGAAGACCCGTAGTAGTTTCCGATGCACATCTGGATGAATTCTGTAATCTGTGGACTATCTGAGTGTTGATGAAACACAGAAATTGCATCGGGATTGAATACAACAGTCACCATGCGCACTTTCCTCCATGGGAGTAGTGTCTCAAACAGTCTAGGTTTTGATCGTTCCCAGGAAAATCAGTAGTAGCTTCCGACGCTCATCTGGAGACAATCTGTAATCTGTGGACCTTCAAAGTGTTGATGAAACACAGAAATTGCCTCGGGATTGAATACAACAGTCACCATGCGCACTTTCCTCCATGGGAGTAGTGTCTCAAACAGTCTAGGTTTTGATCGTTCCCAGGAAAATCAGTAGTAGCTTCCGACGCTCCTCTGGAGACAATCTGTAATCTGTGGACCTTCAAAGTGTTGATGAAACACAGAAATTGCCTCGGGATTGAATACAACAGTCACCATGCGCACTTTCCTCCATGGGAGCAATGTTTCAAACAGTCTACGCTTTGATCGTTCCCTGGAAAACCAGTAGTAGTTTACGATGCACATCTGGAGGCATTCTGTAATCTGTGGACTATCAGAGTGTTGATGAAACACAGAAATTGCATCGGGATTGAATACAAAAGTCACCATGCGCACTTTCCTCCATGGGAGCAATGTTTCAAACAGGCTATGCTTTGATCGTTCCCTGGAAGACCAGTAGTAGTTTCCGATGCACATCTGGAGGCATTCTGTAATCCGTGGACCTTCAAAGTGTCGATGAAACATAGAAATTGCATCGGGATTGAATACAACAATCACAATGCGCAGTTTCCTCAATGGGAGTAATGTCTGAAACAGTCTACGCTTTGATCGTTCCCTGGAAGACCAGTAGCAGTTTACGATGCACATCTGGAGGCATTCTGTAATCTGTGGACTATCAGACTGTTGATAAAACACACAAATTGCATCGGGGTTGAATACTACAGGCACCATGCCCCCTTTCCTCCATGGGAGTAATGTCTCAAACAGTCTATTCTTTGTTCTACCCTGGAAGAGCAGAAGTAGTTTCCGATGCACATCTGGAGGCATTCTGTAATCTGTGGACTATCAGAGTGTTGATGAAACACAGAAATTGCATCGAGAATGAATACAACAGTCACCATGCGCACTTTCCTCCATGGGAGTAATGTCTCAAACAGTCTACGCTTTGATTGTTCCCTGGAAGACCAGTAGTAGTTTCCGATGCACATCTGGAGGCATTCTGTAATCTGTGGACTATCTCAGTGATGATGAAACACAGAAATTGCATCGGGATTGAATACAACAGTCACCATGCGCACTTTACTCCATGGGAGTAATTTCTCAAACAGACTACACTTTGATCGTTCCCTGGATGACTATAAATAGTTTCCCATGAACATCTGGAGGAATTCTGTAATCTGTGGATTATCAGACTGTTGATGAAGCACAGAAATTGCATCGGGATTGAATACAACAGTCACCATGCGCACTTTGCTCCATGGGAGTAGTGTCTCAAACAGTCTACGCTTTGATCGTTCCGTGGATGACCAGTAGTAGTTTCATATGCACATCTGGAGGCATTCTGTAATCTGTGGACTATCAGAGTGTTGATGAAACACAGAAATTGCATCGGGCTTGAATACAACAGTCACCATGTGCACTTTACTCCATGGGAGTAATGTCTCTAACAGTCTACGCTTTGATCATTCGCTGGAAGACCAGTAGTAGTTTCCGATGCACATCTGGAGGCATTCTGTAATCTGTGGACAATCAGTGTGTTGATGAAACACAGAAATAGCATCGGGATTGAGTACAACAGTCACCATGCGCACATTCCTCCATGTGAGTAATGTCTCAAACATTCTACGCCTTGATCGTTCCCTTGAAGACCAGTAGTAGTTTCCGATACACATCTGGAGGCATTCTGTAATCTGTGGACTATCAGAGTGTTGATGAAACACAGAAGTTGCATTGGGATTGAATACAAATGTCACCATGCACACTTTCCTCCATAAAAGTAAAGTCTCAAACAGACTACGCTTTGATCGCGTCCTGGAAAACCAGTAGTAGTTTCCGATGCACATCTGGAGGCATTCTGTAATCTGTGGACTATCAGAGTGTCGATGAAACACAGAAATTGCATCGGGATTGAATACAACAGTCACCATGCTAACTTTCCTCCATGGGAGTAGTGTCTCAAACAGTCTACGTTTTGATCGTTCCCAGGAAGATCAGTAGTAGTTTCCGACGCTCATCTGGAGACAATCTGTAATCTGTGCACCTTCAAAGTGTTGATGAAACACAGAAATTGCCTCGGGATTGAATACAACAATCACAATGCGCAGTTTCCTCCATGGGAGTAATGTCTGAAACAGTCTACGCTTTGATCGTTCCCTGGAAGACCAGTAGCAGTTTACGATGCACATCTGGAGGCATTCTGTAATCTGCGGACTATCAGACTGTTGATGAAACACAGAAATTGCATTGCGATTGAATACAACAGGCACCATGACCCCTTTCCTCCATGGGATTAATGTCTCAAACAGTCTATTCTTTGACCTACCCTGGAAGACCAGAAGTAGTTTCCGATGCACATCTGGAGGCATTCTGTAATCTGTGGACTATCAGAGTGTTAATGAAACACAGAAATTGCATCGGGATTGAATACAACAGTCACCATGCGCACTTTCCTCCATGGGAGTAATGTCTCAAACAGTCTACGCTTTGATCGTTCCCTGGAAGACCAGTAGTAGTTTCCGATGCACATCTGGAGGAATTCTGTAATCTGTGGACTATCAGACTGTTGATGAAACACTGAAATTGCATCGGGATTGAATACAACAGTCACCATGCGCACTTTCCTCCATGGGAGTAATGTCTCAAACAGTCTATGCTTTGATCGTTCCCTGGATGACCAGTACTAGTTTCATATGCACATCTGGAGGCATTCTGTAATCTGTGGACTATCAGAGTGTTGAAGAAACACAGATATTGCATCGGGATTGAATACAACAGATACCATGCGCTCTTTCCTCCATGGAAGTAATTCTCAAACAGTCTACGTTTTGATCGTAACCAGGAAGATCAGTAGTAGTTTCCGACGCTCATCTGGAGACAATCTGTAATCTGTGGACCTTCAAAGTGTTTATGAAACACGGAAATTGCCTCGGGATTGAATACAACAGTCACCATGCGCACTTTCCTCTATGGGAGTAATGTCTCAAAGAGTCTACGTTTTGATCGTGCCCTGGAAGACCAGTAGTAGTTACCGATGCACATCTGGAGGCATTCTGTAATTTGTGGACTATCAGAGTGTTGATGAAACACAGAAATTGCATCGGGTTTGAATACAACAGTCACCATGCGCACTTTCCTCCATGGGAGTAATGTCTCTAACAGTCTACGTTTTGATCATTCGCTGGAAGACCAGTAGTAGTTTCCGATGCACATCTGGAGTCATTCGGTAATCTGTGGACCTTCAAAGTGTTGATGTAACACAGATATTGCATCGGGAGTGAATACAACAGTCACCGTGTGCACTTTCCTCCATGGGAGTAGTGTCTCAAACAGTCTACGCTTTGATCGTTCCCTCGATGACTAGAAGTAGTTTCCGATGCACATCTGGAGTAATTCTGTAATCTGTGGACTATCAGACTGTTGATGAAACACAGAAATTGCATCTGGATTGAATACAACAGTCCCCATGCGCACTTCCCTCCATGGGAGTAGTGTCTCAAACAGTCTACGCTTTGATCGTTCCCTGGATGACCAGTAGTAGTTTCATATACACATCTGGAGGCATTCTGTAATCTGTGGACTATCAGAGTGTTGATAAAACACAGACATTGCATCGGGATTGAATACAACAGTTACCATGCGCTCTTTCCTCCATGGAAGTATTTCTCAAACAGTCTACGTTTTGATCGTAACCAGGAAGATCAGTAGTAGTTGCCGACGCTCATCTGGAGACAATCTGTAATCTGTGGACCTTCAAAGCGTTGATGAAACACAGAAATTGCCTCGGGATTGAATACAACAGGCACCATGCGCACTTTCCTCCATGGTAGCAATGTTTCAAACAGTCTACGCTTTGATCGTTCCCTGGAAAACCAGTAGTAGTTACCGATGCACATCTGGAGGCATTCTGTAATTTGTGGATTATCAGAGTGTTGATGAAACTCAGAAATTGCATCGGGTTTGAATACAATAGTCACCATGCGCACTTTCCTCCATGGGAGTAATGTCTCTAACAGTCTACGCTTTGATCATTCGCTGGAAGACCAGTAGTAGTTTCCGATGCACATCTGGAGGCATTCTGTAATCTGTGGACAATCTGAGTGTTGATGAAACACAGAAATGGCATCGGGATTGAATACAACAGTCACCATGGGCACTTTCCCCCATGGGAGTAATGTCTCAAACAGACTACGCTTTGATCGTTCCCTGGAAGACCAGTAGTTGTTTCCGATGCACATCTGGTGGCATTCTGTAATCTGTGGACTATCAGAGTGTTGATGAAACACAGAAATTGCATCGCGATTGAATACAACAGTCACCATGGGCACTTTCCCCCATGGGAGTAATGTCTCAAACAGACTACGCTTTGATCGTTCCCTGGAAGACCAGTAGTTGTTTCCGATGCACATCTGGTGGCATTCTGTAATCTGTGGACTATCAGAGTGTTGATGAAACACAGAAATTGCATCGCGATTGAATACAACAGTCACCATGCGCACTTTCCTCCATGGGAGTAATTCTCAAACAGTCTACGTTTTGATCGTTCCCTGGAAGCCCAGTGTTAGTTTCCGATGCAAATCTGGAGACATCCTGTAATCTGTGGAGTATCAGAGTGTTGATGAAACACAGATATTGCATCAGGAGTGAATACAACAGTCACCATTCGCACATTCCACCATGGGAGTAATTCTCAAGCAGGCGACGATCTGTTCGTCCCTGGAAGACCCGTAGTAGTTTCCGATGCACATCTGGATGAAATCTGTAACCTGTGGACTATCTGAGTGTTGATGAAACACAGAAATTGCATCGGGATTGAATACAACAGTCACCATGCGCACTTTCCTCCATGGGAGTGGTGTCTCAAACAGTCTACGTTTTGATCGTTCCCAGGAAGATCAGTAGTAGTTTCCGACGCTCATCTGGAGACAATCTGTAATCTGTGGACCTTCAAAGTGTGGATGAAACACAGAAATTGCCTCGGGATTGAATACAACAGGCACCATGCACACTTTCCTCCATGGGAGCAATGTTTCAAACAGTCTACGCTTTGATCGTTCCCTGGAAAACCAGTAGTAGTTTCCGATGCACATCTGGAGGCATTCTGTAATCCGTGTACCTTCAAAGTGTCGATGAAACAAGGAAATTGCATCGGGATTGAATACAACAATCACAATGCGCAGTTTCCTCCATGGGAGTAATGTCTGAATCAGTCTACGCTTTGATCGTTCCCTGGAAGACCAGTAGCAGTTTACGATGCACATCTGGATTCATTCTGCAATCTGTGGACTATCAGAGTGTTGATGAAACACAGAAAATGCATCGGGATTTAATACAACAGTCACCATGCGCACTTTCCTCCATGGGAGCAATGTTTCAAACAGTCTACGCTTTGATCGTTCCCTGGAAGACCAGTAGCAGTTTACGATGCACATCTGGAGGCATTCTGTAATCTGTGGACTATCAGAGTGTTGATGAAACACAGAAAATGTATCGGGATTGAATACAACAGTCACCAAGCGCACTTTCCTCCATGGGAGCAATGTTTCAAACAGTCTACGCTTTGATCGTTCCCTGGAAGACCAGTAGTAGTTTCCGATGCACATCTGGAGGCATTCTGTAATCCGTGGACCTTCAAAGTGTCGATGAAACACAGAAATTGCATCGGGATTGAATACAACAATCACAATGCGCAGTTTCCTCCATGGGAGTAATGTCTGAAACAGTCTACGCTTTGATCGTTCCATGGAAGACCAGTAGCAGTTTACGATGCACATCTGGAGGCATTCTGTAATCTGTGGACTATCAGACTGTTGATGAAACACACAAATTGCATCGGGGTTGAATACAACAGGCACCATGCCCCCTTTCCTCCATGGGAGTAATGTCTCAAACAGTCTATTCTTTGATCTACACTGGAAGACCAGAAGTAGTTTCCGATGCACATCTGGAGGCATTCTGTAATCTGTGGACTATCAGAGTGTTGATGAAACGCAGAAATTGCATCGGGATTGAATACAACAGTCACCATGCGCACTTTCCTCCATTGGAGTAATGTCTCAAACAGTCTACGCTTTGATTGTTCCCTGGAAGACCAGTAGTAGTTACCGATGCACATCTGGAGGCATTCTGTAATTTGTGGACTATCAGAGTGTTGATGAAACACAGAAATTGCATCGGGTTTGAATACAACAGTCACCATGCGCACTTTTCTCCATGGGAGTAATGTCTCTAACAGTCTACGCTTTGATCATTCGCTGGAAGACCAGTAGTAGTTTCCGATGCACATCTGGAGGCATTCTGTAATCTGTGGACAATCTGAGTGTTGATGAAACACAGAAATAGCATCGGGATTGAATACAACATTCACCATGCGCACCTTCCTCCATGGGAGTAATGTCTCAAACAGACTACGCTTTGATCGTTCCCTGGAAGACCAGTAGTAGTTTCCGATGCACATCTGGAGGCATTCTGTAGTCTGTGGACTATCTGAGTGTTGATGAAACACAGAAATTGCATCGCGATTGAATACAACCGTCACCATGCGCACTATCCTCCATGGGAGTAATGTTTCAAACAGTCTACGCTTTGATCGTTCCCTTGAAGACCAGTAGTAGTTTCCGATGCACATCTGGAGTCATTATGTAATCTGTGTCTATCAGACTGTTGACGAAACACAGAAATTGCATCGAGATTAAAAACAACAGTCACCATGTGCACTTTCCTCCATGGGAGTAATGTCTCTAACATTCTACGATTTGATCGTTCCATGGAAGACCAGTAGTAGTTTCCGATGCACATCTGGTGGCACTCTGTAATCTGTGACTATCAGACTGTTGATGAAACACAGAAATTGCATCGAGATTGAATACAACAGTCGACATGCGACTTTCCTCAATGGGAGTCATGTCTCTAACAGTCTACGCTTTGATCGTTCCCTGGAAGACCAGTAGTAGTTTCCGATACACATCTGGAGGCATTCTGTAATCTGTGGACTATCAGAGTGTTGATGAAACACAGAAGTTGCATCGGGATTGAATACAAATGTCACCATGCACACTTTCCTCCATAAAAGTAAAGTCTCAAACAGACTACGCTTTTTATCGTTCCCTGGAAAACCAGTAGTAGTTTCCGATGCACATCTGGAGGCATTGTGTAATCTGTGGACTATCAGAGTGTTGTTGAAACACAGAAATTGCATCGGGATTGAATACAACAGTCACCATGCGCACTTTCCTCCATGGGAGTAGTATCACAAACAGTCTACGTGTTGTTCGTTCCCAGGAAGATCAGTAGTAGTTTCCAACGCTCATCTGGAGACAATCTGTAATCTGTGGACCTTCAAAGTGTTGATGAAACACAGAATTTGCCTCGGGATTGAATACAACATTCACCATGCTCACTTTCCTCTATGGGAGTAATGTCTCAAAGAGTCTACGTCTTGATTGTTACCTGGAAGACCAGTAGTAGTTACCGATGCACATCTGGAGGCATTCTGTAATTTGTGGACTATCAGAGTGTTGATGAAACACAGAAATTGCATCGGGTTTGAAAATAACAGTCACCATGCGCACTTTCCTCCATGGGAGTAATGTCTCTAACAGTCTACGCTTTGATCATTCGCTGGAAGACCAGTAGTAGTTACCGATGCACATCTGGAGGCATTCTGTAATTTGTGGACTATCAGAGTGATGATGAAACACAGAAATTGCATCGGGATTGAATACAACAGTTACCATGCGCTTTTTCCTCCATGGAAGTAATTCTCAAACAGTCTACGTTTTGATCGTTCCCAGGAAGATCAGTAGAAGTTTCCGACGCTCATCTGGAGACAATCTGTAATCTGTGGACCTTCAAAGTGTTGATGAAACACAGAAATTGCCTCGGGATTGAATACAACAATCACAATGCGCAGTTTCCTCCATGGGAGTAATGTCTGAAACAGTCTACGCTTTGATCGTTCCCTGGAAGACCAGTAGCAGTTTACGATGCACATCTGGAGGCATTCTGTAATCTGCGGACTATCAGACTGTTGATGAAACACAGAAATTGCATTGGGATTGAATACAACGGGCACCATGCCCCCTTTCCTCCATGGGAGTAATGTGTCAAACAGTCTATTCTTTGATCTACCCTGGAAGACTAGAAGTAGTTTCCGATGCACATCTGGCGGCATTCTGTAATCTGTGGACTATCAGAGTGTTGATGAAACACAGAAATTGCATCGCGATTGAATACAACCGTCACCATGCGCACTATCCTCCATGGGAGTAATGTTTCAAACAGTCTACGCTTTGATCGTTCCCTTGAAGACCAGTAGTAGTTTCCGATGCACATCTGGAGTCATTATGTAATCTGTGTCTATCAGACTGTTGACGAAACACAGAAATTGCATCGAGATTAAAAACAACAGTCACCATGTGCACTTTCCTCCATGGGAGTAATGTCTCTAACATTCTACGATTTGATCGTTCCATGGAAGACCAGTAGTAGTTTCCGATGCACATCTGGTGGCACTCTGTAATCTGTGACTATCAGACTGTTGATGAAACACAGAAATTGCATCGAGATTGAATACAACAGTCGACATGCGACTTTCCTCAATGGGAGTCATGTCTCTAACAGTCTACGCTTTGATCGTTCCCTGGAAGACCAGTAGTAGTTTCCGATACACATCTGGAGGCATTCTGTAATCTGTGGACTATCAGAGTGTTGATGAAACACAGAAGTTGCATCGGGATTGAATACAAATGTCACCATGCACACTTTCCTCCATAAAAGTAAAGTCTCAAACAGACTACGCTTTTTATCGTTCCCTGGAAAACCAGTAGTAGTTTCCGATGCACATCTGGAGGCATTGTGTAATCTGTGGACTATCAGAGTGTTGTTGAAACACAGAAATTGCATCGGGATTGAATACAACAGTCACCATGCGCACTTTCCTCCATGGGAGTAGTATCACAAACAGTCTACGTGTTGTTCGTTCCCAGGAAGATCAGTAGTAGTTTCCAACGCTCATCTGGAGACAATCTGTAATCTGTGGACCTTCAAAGTGTTGATGAAACACAGAATTTGCCTCGGGATTGAATACAACATTCACCATGCTCACTTTCCTCTATGGGAGTAATGTCTCAAAGAGTCTACGTCTTGATTGTTACCTGGAAGACCAGTAGTAGTTACCGATGCACATCTGGAGGCATTCTGTAATTTGTGGACTATCAGAGTGTTGATGAAACACAGAAATTGCATCGGGTTTGAAAATAACAGTCACCATGCGCACTTTCCTCCATGGGAGTAATGTCTCTAACAGTCTACGCTTTGATCATTCGCTGGAAGACCAGTAGTAGTTACCGATGCACATCTGGAGGCATTCTGTAATTTGTGGACTATCAGAGTGATGATGAAACACAGAAATTGCATCGGGATTGAATACAACAGTTACCATGCGCTTTTTCCTCCATGGAAGTAATTCTCAAACAGTCTACGTTTTGATCGTTCCCAGGAAGATCAGTAGAAGTTTCCGACGCTCATCTGGAGACAATCTGTAATCTGTGGACCTTCAAAGTGTTGATGAAACACAGAAATTGCCTCGGGATTGAATACAACAATCACAATGCGCAGTTTCCTCCATGGGAGTAATGTCTGAAACAGTCTACGCTTTGATCGTTCCCTGGAAGACCAGTAGCAGTTTACGATGCACATCTGGAGGCATTCTGTAATCTGCGGACTATCAGACTGTTGATGAAACACAGAAATTGCATTGGGATTGAATACAACGGGCACCATGCCCCCTTTCCTCCATGGGAGTAATGTGTCAAACAGTCTATTCTTTGATCTACCCTGGAAGACTAGAAGTAGTTTCCGATGCACATCTGGCGGCATTCTGTAATCTGTGGACTATCAGAGTGTTGATGAAACACAGAAATTGCATCGGGATTGAATACAACAGTCACCATGCGCACTTTCCTCCATGGGAGTAATGTCTCAAACAGTCTACGCTTTGATTGTTCCCTGAAAGACCAGTAGTAGTTTCCGATGCACATCTGGAGGAATTCTGTAATCTGTGGTCTATCAGACTGTTGATGAAACACTGAAATTGCATCGGGATTGAATACAACAGTCACCATGCGCACTTTCCTCCATGGGAGTAATGTCTCAAACAGTCTACGCTTTGATCGTTCCCTGGATGACCAGTAGTAGTTTCATATGCACATCTGGAGGCATTCTGTAATCTGTGGACCTTCAAAGTGTTGATGTAACACAGATATTGCATCAGGAGTGTATACAACAGTCAGCATCCGCGTTTTCCACCATGGGAGTAATTCTCAAGCAGGCTACGATCTGATCGTTCCCTGGAAGACCAGTAATAGTTTCCGATGCACATCTGGAGGAATTCTGTAATCAGTGGACTATCTGAGTGTTGATGAAACACAGAAATTGCATCGGGCTTGAATACAACAGTCACCATGTGCACTTTCCTCCATGGGAGTAGTGTCTCAAACAGTCTACGCTTTGATTGTTCCCTGGATGACTAGAAGTAGTTTCCGATGCACATCTGGAGGAATTCTGTAATCTGTGGACTATCAGACTGTTGATGAAACACAGAAATTGCATCTGGATTGAATACAACAGTCACCATGCGCACTTTCCTCCATGGGAGTAGTGTCTCAAACAGTCTACGCTTTGATCGTTCCCTGGATGACCAGTAGTAGTTTCATATGCACATCGGGAGGCATTCTGTAAACTGTGGACTATCAGTGTGTTGATGAAACACAGACATTGCATCGGGATTGAATACAACAGTTACCATGCGCTCTTTCCTCCAAGGAAGTAATTCTCAAACAGTCTACGTTTTGATCGTAACCAGGAAGATCGGTAGTAGTTTCCGACACTCATCTGGAGACAATCTGTAATCTGTGGACCTTCAAGTGTTGATGAAGCACAGAAATTGCCTCGGGATTGAATACAACAGTCACCATGCGCACTTTCCTCCATGGGAGTAATGTCTCTAACAGTCTACGCTTTGATCATTCGCTGGAAGACCAGTAGTAGTTTCCGATGCACATCTGGAGGCATTTTGTAATCTGTGGAAAATCTGAGTGTTGATGAAACACAGAAATTGCATCGGGATTGAATACAAGAGTCACCATGCGCACTTTCCTCCGTGGGAGGAATGTCTCAAACAGTCTACCATTTGATCGTTCCCTTGAAGACCGGTAGAAGTTACCGATGCACATCTGGACGCATTCACTAATCTTTGGACTATCAGAGTGTTGATGAAACACAGAAATTGAATCGGGATTGAATACAACAGGCACCATGCGCACTTTCCGCCATGGGAGTAATCTTTCAGACAGTCTACGTTTTGATCGTTCCCAGGAACACCAGTAGTAGTTTCCGATGCACGTCCGGAGACATTCTGTAATCTGTGGACTATCAGAGAGTTGATGAAACACAGAAAATGCATCGGGATTGAGTACAACAGTCACCATGCGCACTTTCCTCCATGTGAGTAATGTCTCAAACAGTCTACGCTTTGATCGTTCCCTGGCAGACCAGTAGTACTTTCCGATACACATCTGGAGGCATTCTGTAATCTGTGGACTATCAGAGTGTTGATGAAACACAGAAGTTGCATCGGGATTGAATACAAATGTCACCATGCACACTTTCCTCCATAAAAATAAAGTCACAAACAGACTACGCTTTGATCGTTCCCTGGAAAAGCAGTAGTTGTTTCCGATGCACATCTGGATGCATTTAGTAATCTTTGGACTATCAGAGTGTTGATGAAACACGGAAATTGCATCGGGATTGAATACAACAGTCACCACGCGCACTTTCCTCCATGGGAGGAATGTCCCAAACAGTCTACGCTTTGATCGTTCCCTTTAAGACCAGTAGTAGTTTCCGATGCACATCTGGAGGCATTCTGTTATCTGTGGACTATCAGACTGTTGATGAAACACAGAAATTGCATCGGGATTGAATACAACAGGCACCATGCGCACCTCCCTCCATGGGAGTAATGTCTTAAACAGTCTATTCTTTGATCGTTGCCTGGAAGACCAGAAGTAGTTTCCGATGCACATCTGGAGGCATTCTATAATCTGTGGACATTCAAAGTGTTGATGAAACACAGAAATTGCATGGGGTTTGAATACAACAGTCACCATGCGCACTTTCCTCCATGGGAGTAATGTCTCTAACAGTCTACGCTTTGATCGTTCCCTGGAAGACCAGTAGTAGTTTCCGATGCACATCTGGAGTCATTCTGTAATCTGTGGACTATCTGAGTGTTGATGAAACACAGAAATTGCATCGGGCTTGAATACAACAGTCACCATGCGTATTTTCCTCCATTGGAATAGTGTCCCAAACAGTCTACGCTTTGATCGTTCCCTGGATGACCAGAAGTAGTTTCCGATGCACATCTGGAGGAATTCTGTAAGCTTTGGACTATCAGAATGTTGATGAAACACAGAAATTGCATCGGGATTGAATACAACTGGCACTATGCACACTTTCCTCCATGGGAGTAATGTCTCACACAGTATATTATTTGATCTTTTCCTGGAAGACCAGAAAAAGTTTCCGATGCACATCTGGAGGCATTCTGCACTCTGTGGACCTTCAAAGTGTTGATGAAACACAGAAATTGCATCGGGTCTGAAAACAACAGTCACCATCCGCACGTTCCTCCATGTTACTAATGTCTCAAACAGTCTACGCTTTGATCGTTCCCTATAAGACCAGTGTTAGTTTCCGATGCACATCTGGAGGCATTCTGTAATCTGTGGACTATCAGAGTGTTGATGAAACACAGAAATTGCATCGGGATTGAATGCAACAGTCACCATGCGCACTTTCCACCATGGGAGTAATGTGTCTAACAGTCTACGCTTTGATCGTTCCCTGGAAGACCAGTAGTAGTTTCCGATGCACATCTGGAAGCATTCTGTAATCTGTGGACTATCAGAGTGTTGATGAAACACAGAAATTGCATCGGGATTGAATACAACAGTTACCATGCGCTCTTTCCTCCATGGAAGTAATTCTCAAACAGTCTACGTTTTGATCGTTCCCAGGTAGATCAGTAGTAGTTTCCGACGCTCATCTGGAGACAATCTGTAATCTGTGGACCTCCAAAGTGTTGATGAAACACAGAAATTGCCTCGGGATTGAATACAACAGTCACCATGCGCACTTCTCTCTATGGGAGTAATGTCTCTAACAGTCTACGCTTTGATCATTCGCTGGAAGACCAGTAGTAGTTTCCGATGCACATCTGGATTCATTCTGTAATCCGTGGGCCTTCAAAGGGTCGATGAAACACAGAAATTGCATCGGGATTGAATACAACAGGCACCATGCGCTCTTTCGTCCATGGGAGTAATGTCTCAGACAGTCTACGTTTTGATCGTTCCCAGGAAGACCAGTAGTAGTTTCCGATGCACATCTGGATTCATTCTGTAACCTGTGGACTATCAGAGTGTTGATGAAACACAGACGTTGCATCGGGATTGAATACAAATGTCACCATGCACACTTTCCTCCATAAAAGTAAAGTCTCAATCAGACTACGCTTTGATCGTTCCCTGGAAAACCAGTAGTAGTTTCCGATGCACATCTGGGGGCATTCTGCAATCTCTGGACTATCAGAGTGTTGATGAAACACAGAAATTGCATCGGGATTGAATACAACAGTCATCACGCGCACTTTCCTCCATGGGAGGAATGTCTCAAACAGTCTACGCTTTGATCGTTCCCTGTAAGACCAGTAGTAGTTTCCGATGCACATCTGGAGGCATTCTGTTATCTGTTGACTATCAGACTGTAGATGAAACACAGAAATTGCATCGGGATTGAATACAACACGCACCATGCGCACATTCCTCCATGGGAGTAATGACTTAAACAGTCTATCCTTTGATCGTTCCCTGGAAGACCAGAAGTGGTTTCCGATGCACATCTTGAGGCATTCCATAATCTGTGGACATTCAAAATGTAGATGAAACACAGAAATTGCATCGGGGTTGAATACAACAGTCACCATCCGCACTTTCCTCCATGTTAGTAATGTCTCAAACAGCCTTTGCCTTGAACGTTCCCTGGAAGACCAGTGTTAGTTTCCGATGCACTTCTGGAGGCATTCTGTAATCTGTTGACTATCAGAGTGTTTAAGAAACACAGAAATTGCATCGGGATTGAATACAACAGTCACCATGCGCACTTTCTTCCATGGGAGTAATGTCTGAAACAGTCCACGCTTTGATCGTTCCCTGGAAAACCAGGAGTAGTTTCCGATGCACATCTGGAGGCATTCTGTAATCTGTGGACTATCAGAGTATTGATGAAACACAGAAATTGCATCTGGAGTGAATACAACAGACACCGTCCGCACTTTCCTCCATGGGAGTAATTCTCAAACAGTATACGCTTTGATCATTCGCTGTAAGACCGGTAGTAGTTTCCGATGCACATCTGGAGGCATTATTCAATCTGTGGACAATCTGAGTGTTGATGAAAAACAGAAATTGCATCGGCATTGAATGCAAGAGTCACCATGCGCACTTTCCTCCATGGGAAGAATGTCTCAAACAGTCTACAATTTGACCGTTCATTTGAAGACCAGTAGTAGTTACCGATGCACATCTGGAGGCATTCACTATTCTTTGGACTATCAGAGTGTTGATGAAACACAGAAATTGCATCGGGATTGAATACAACAGGCACCATGCGCACCTTCCTCCATGGGAGCAATGTTTCCAACAGTCTACGCTTTGATCGTTCCCAGGAAGATCAGTAGTAGATTCCGACGCTCATCTGGAGATAATCTGTAATCTGTGGATCTTCAAAGTGTTGATGAAACACAGAATTTGCCTCGGGATTGAATTCAACAGTCACCATGCGCACTTTTCTCTATGGGAGTAATGTCTCAAGGAGTCTACGGCTTGATCGTTACCTGGAAGACCAGTAGTAGTTACCGATGCACATCTGGAGGCATTCTGTAATTTGTGGACTATCAGAGTGTTGATGAAACACAGAAATTGCATCGGGTTTGAATATAACAATCACAATGCGCAGTTTCCTCCATGGGAGTAATGTCTGAAACAGTCTATGCTTTGATCGTTCCCTGGAAGACAAGTAGCAGTTTACGATGCACATCTGGAGGCATTCTGTAATCTGCGGACTATCAGACTGTTGATGAAACACAGAAATTGCATTGGGATTGAATACAACAGGCACCATGCCCCCTTCCCTCCATGGGAGTAATGTCTCAAACAGTCTATTCTTTGATCTACCCTGGAAGACCAGAAGTAGTTTCCGATGCATATCTGGCGGCATTCTGTAATCTGTGGACTATCAGAGTGTAGATGAAACAAAGAAATTGCATCGGGATTTAATACAACAGTCACCATGCGCACTTTCCTCCATGGGAGTAATGTCTCAAACAGTCCACGCTTTGATTGTTCCCTGGAAGACCAGTAGTAGTTTCCGATGCACATCTGGAGGAATTCTGTAATCTGTGGTCTATCAGACTGTTGATGAAACACTGAAATTGCATCGGGATTGAATACAACAGTCACCATGCGCACTTCTCTCTATGGGAGTAATGTCTCTAACAGTCTACGCTTTGATCATTCGCTGGAAGACCAGTAGTAGTTTCCGATGCACATCTGGATTCATTCTGTAATCCGTGGACCTTCAAAGGGTCCATGAAACAGAGAAATTCCATCGGGATTGAATACAAAATTCACCATGCGCACTTTCCTCCATGGGAGTAATGTCTCAGACAGTCTACGTTTTGATCGTTCCCAGGAAGACCAGTAGTAGTTTCCGATGCACATCTGGATTCATTCTGTAACCTGTGGACTATCAGAGTGTTGATGAAACACAGACGTTGCATCGGGATTGAATACAAATGTCACCATGCACACTTTCCTCCATAAAAGTAAAGTCTCAATCAGACTACGCTTTGATCGTTCCCTGGAAAACCAGTAGTAGTTTCCGATGCACATCTGGGGGCATTCTGCAATCTCTGGACTATCGGAGTGTTGATGAAACACAGAAATTGCATCGGGATTGAATACAACAGTCATCACGCGCACTTTCCTCCATGGGAGTAATGTCTCAGACAGTCTACGTTTTGATCGTTCCCAGGAAGACCAGTAGTAGTTTCCGATGCACATCTGGATTCATTCTGTAACCTGTGGACTATCAGAGTGTTGATGAAACACAGACGTTGCATCGGGATTGAATACAAATGTCACCATGCACACTTTCCTCCATAAAAGTAAAGTCTCAATCAGACTACGCTTTGATCGTTCCCTGGAAAACCAGTAGTAGTTTCCGATGCACATCTGGGGGCATTCTGCAATCTCTGGACTATCAGAGTGTTGATGAAACACAGAAATTGCATCGGGATTGAATAAAACAGTCACCATCCGCACTTTCCTCCATGTTAGTAATGTCTCAAACAGCCTTCGCTTTGAACGTTCCCTGGAAGACCAGTGTTAGTTTCCGATGCACTTCTGGAGGCATTCTGTAATCTGTTGACTATCAGAGTGTTTAAGAAACACAGAAATTGCATCGGGATTGAATACAACAGTCACCATGCGCACTTTCTTCCATGGGAGTAATGTCTGAAACAGTCCACGCTTTGATCGTTCCCTGGAAAACCAGGAGTAGTTTCCGATGCACATCTGGAGGCATTCTGTAATCTGTGGACTATCAGAGTATTGATGAAACACAGAAATTGCATCTGGAGTGGATACAACTGACACCGTCCGCACTTTCCTCCATGGGAGTAATTCTCAAACAGTATACGCTTTGATCATTCGCTGTAAGACCGGTAGTAGTTTCCGATGCACATCTGGAGGCATTATTCAATCTGTGGACAATCTGAGTGTTGATGAAAAACAGAAATTGCATCGGGATTGAATACAAGAGTCACCATGCGCACTTTCCTCCATGGGAAGAATGTCTCAAACAGTCTACAATTTGACCGTTCATTTGAAGACCAGTAGTAGTTACCGATGCACATCTGGAGGCATTCACTATTCTTTGGACTATCAGAGTGTTGATGAAACACAGAAATTGCATCGGGATTGAATACAACAGGCACCATGCGCACCTTCCTCCATGGGAGCAATGTTTCCAACAGTCTACGCTTTGATCGTTCCCAGGAAGATCAGTAGTAGATTCCGACGCTCATCTGGAGACAATCTGTAATCTGTGGACCTTCAAAGTGTTGATGAAACACAGAATTTGCCTCGGGATTGAATTCAACAGTCACCATGCGCACTTTTCTCTATGGGAGTAATGTCTCAAGGAGTCTACGGCTTGATCGTTACCTGGAAGACCAGTAGTAGTTACCGATGCACATCTGGAGGCATTCTGTAATTTGTGGACTATCAGAGTGTTGATGAAACACAGAAATTGCATCGGGTTTGAATATAACAATCACCATGCGCACTTTCCTCCATGGGAGTAATGTCTCTAACAGTCTACGCTTTGATCATTCGCTGGAAGACCAGTAGTAGTTACCGATGCACATCTGGAGGCATTCTGTAATTTGTGGACTATAAGAGTGTTGATGAAACACAGAAATTGCATCGGGATTGAATACAACAGTTACCATGCGCTTTTTCCTCCATGGAAGTAATGTCTCTAACAGTCTACGCTTTGATCGTTCTCTGGAAGACCAGTAGTAGTTTCCGATGCACATCTGGAGACAATCTGTAATCTGTGGACCTTCAAAGTGTTGATGAAACACAGAAATTGCCTCGGGATTGAATACAAAAATCACAATGCGCAGTTTCCTCCATGGGAGTAATGTCTGAAACAGTCTACGCTTTGATCGTTCCCTGGAAGACAAGTAGCAGTTTACGATGCACATCTGGAGGCATTCTGTAATCTGCGGACTATCAGACTGTTGATGAAACACAGAAATTGCATTGGGATTGAATACAACAGGCACCATGCCCCCTTCCCTCCATGGGAGTAATGTCTCAAACAGTCTATTCTTTGATCTACCCTGGAAGACCAGAAGTAGTTTCCGATGCACATCTGGAGGAATTCTGTAATCTGTGGTCTATCAGACTGTTGATGAAACACTGAAATTGCATCGGGATTGAATACAACAGTCACCATGCGCACTTCTCTCTATGGGAGTAATGTCTCTAACAGTCTACGCTTTGATCATTCGCTGGAAGACCAGTAGTAGTTTCCGATGCACATCTGGATTCATTCTGTAATCCGTGGACCTTCAAAGGGTCGATGAAACAGAGAAATTCCATCGGGATTGAATACAAAATTCACCATGCGCACTTTCCTCCATGGGAGTAATGTCTCAGACAGTCTACGTTTTGATCGTTCCCAGGAAGACCAGTAGTAGTTTCCGATGCACATCTGGATTCATTCTGTAACCTGTGGACTATCAGAGTGTTGATGAAACACAGACGTTGCATCGGGATTGAATACAAATGTCACCATGCACACTTTCCTCCATAAAAGTAAAGTCTCAATCAGACTACGCTTTGATCGTTCCCTGGAAAACCAGTAGTAGTTTCCGATGCACATCTGGGCGCATTCTGCAATCTCTGGACTATCAGAGTGTTGATGAAACACAGAAATTGCATCGGGATTGAATACAACAGTCATCACGCGCACTTTCCTCCATGGGAGGAATGTCTCAAACAGTCTACGCTTTGATCTTTCCCTGTAAGACCAGTAGTAGTTTCCGATGCACATCAGGAGGCATTCTGTTATCTGTGGACTATCAGACTGTTGATGAAACACAGAAATTGCATCGGGATTGAATACAACACGCACCATGCGCACTTTCCTCCATGGGAGTAATGACTTAAACAGTCTATCCTTTGATCGTTCCCTGGAAGACCAGAAGTGGTTTCCGATGCACATCTTGAGGCATTCCATAATCTGTGGACATTCAAAGTGTTGATGAAACACAGAAATTGCATCGGGATTGAATACAACAGTCACCATCCACACCTTCCTCCATGTTAGTAATGTCTCAAACAGCCTTCGCTTTGAACGTTCCCTGGAAGACCAGTGTTAGTTTCCGATGCACTTCTGGAGGCATTCTGTAATCTGTTGACTATCAGAGTGTTGATGAAACACAGAAATTGCATCGGGATTGAATACAACAGTCACCATGCGCACTTTCTTTCATGGGAGTAATGTCTGAAACAGTCCACGCTTTGATCGTTCCCTGGAAAACCAGTAGTAGTTTCCGATGCACATCTGGAGGCATTCTGTAATCTGTGGACTATCAGAGTATTGATGAAACACAGAAATTGCATCTGGAGTGAATACAACAGTCACCGTCCGCACTTTCCTCCATGGGAGTAATTCTCAAACAGTATACGCTTTGATCATTCGCTGTAAGACCGGTAGTAGTTTCCGATGCACATCTGGAGGCATTATTCAATCTGTGGACAATCTGAGTGTTGATGAAACACAGAAATTGCATCGGGATTGAATACAAGAGTCACAATGCGCACTTTCCTCCGTGGGAAGAATGTCTCAAACAGTCTACAATTTGACCGTTCCCTTGAAGACCAGTAGTACTTACCGATGCACATCTGGAGGCATTCACTATTCTTTGGACTATCAGAGTGTTGATGAAACACAGAAATTGCATCGGGATTCAATACAACAGGCACCATGCGCACCTTCATCCATGGGAGCAATGTTTCAAACAGTCTACGCTTTGATCGTTCCCAGGAAGATCAGTAGTAGTTTCCGATGCACATCTGGATGCATTTAGTAATCTTTGGACTATCAGAGTGTTGATGAAACACAGAAATTGCATCGGGATTGAATACAACAGTCACCATGCGCACTTTCCTCAATGGGAGTAATGTCTCTAACAGTCTACGCTTTGATCGTTCCCTGTGCGACGGGTCAGGCTCTTATCGCGCAGTTTCCTTTCCCTGAAAGAAAATCCACCTACCTCGTTTCTTAGGTAGTTGCTGCACTCGCCTCTCCTGATAGCAGCTACTGGAAAAATTGCAGAAAAGCAGTGTTGAAGAAACTGCAATTTAATAGCCGCTCACCGGAGGCCGCGATACATGTTTGCTGAAATACAATCTATGAGCAATCTTCCTAAATAAATTGAGTTATTGGAATGGTAGTAATTGTTTACTCAAACGAGAACGCGAAGTTGGTAATTCTATTTAAGCTCTTTATTGTCTTTAAGCCTGATCATCAGCCCGCTAATCTACGTTTGAAGAAAGTTCAGTTCACAATTCTATCCACACTCAAACCCCGCCAGAATTAGCTTTCAAAGTTACGGAATTTACTTAACTGCAACACAGACGATTTTCTAACATACACGTTTGCAGTCGATGTTCAATAATAGTTCGTTTTTTAACGTTAATGCTCGCCATAAGCACTTAGTAAAAGTTTACGAAGTACCGCCACGCTTTTAATTATTAAAGTTACTCGCGTCTTTCGCGGAACGAAAAGTCACAACTCGCTCAAACTCACACTACGCGTTACTGGACTCTTCCAGTCTCAAATCGCACAGTACCGAACCGATGAAGCCGTTTTATGACTTCATTTTACACATTATTCGCGAGGACACATCAAGCATGTCTCTTCTCGATCACAGTTCCTTCGCGACTCCTCATCCACTCGCGACTCACTCTCCTAGTCTGCTAACCGTCCTCGCATCTCATTGGCTCACACATCACACAGCCAATCAGAATTAACTCTTTGGGTGCGCCTCGCGCCAAAATCTAGCACGCACCAGTCATGACTTCTGAATCATTTACGTCATGATTTCTTGTTACACAAAATTTACTGTATAATTTAACAAACCGAAAGGAAAACTAGACTTTACTTTATTTCCAGAAATTATTTAAATACTCGCGAACGTTCTGGCTGCTTGTACAATACCATACACTCTTGGACATCCGACATTCACTAAGATGGGGAACCACTGGCGACTCTGTTCCCACGGTTACATCGTCTGAACACTTGCGAGTTCCAACCTAGATTTTATACACTTGCAAAGAATGGCGAATGTCCCTCTTTCATTCACTCAGGCACACTCATTCACTCTCACCTACTCATATAAAATAACTGTTCACAAAAATTCAAAACATTTATGGTTTTAACAAAGTTATAGGTGAATTTCTAAAAGTAAAATTCTCAAAATAAATACAAAAGCACGGAAGGTGATTTTGTTTCATAGTTGGATGGTCACTGAAGGTGATCTATACATAATGGTATTTATTTAGACTCGAAAATTGTAGAAATTTGCGTTTTCTGTAAGATTTTTCTAATTTCCAAAATATGCAGGTTTCAAAGCTCAAATTTGGATGACTTATTTTTATTCATAACAGAAACTAGTATATTAACTTTTAATTTCCTCAGGTTCCTCAGTTAGAAGTTATTAAAGATGAAAGTTCCACGTTATACACGCGGCTAGTTAGCGCACAGGTCTTACATTCTCACGGTTCAGACATGCCATATGGTCGTGACGTCAGACGAACGGACACCGGTAATCTGCCCGCTACAGCACATATGCTAATCTGATGGCTACTTTACAGTCTGTCTACATTTCACAGTAAATATTTGATAGAAAACTGTGCGCTCGCACTAGTTGCGACGCCACACACCTCCTGAGGAAACTAAATTTTTTCATTCATGACAAACTTTTAGTTTTCTAAAAAAATTTCTATTAAAGATTTACTCAAACAGCTATTTAACATTTATAGTTCCTGTACATCAATCATCCACTTATACCTAGGGCTGACGACCTACAAAACATCTTATATCTAAACATGCACTTTTATCATCATTGAAAAAAAATTTTTCAGATTACAAAATTCTATTTACAAATTCCTGAAAGAGAAAACAAACCTAAATACTATCTTGATGTACGTCACACGCACACTAACACTACTATTGCTATGGTGAGCGTCACTTTTTTACCACTTACACTTAAGATTTTGATAGCACTCGTAGTTCGACCGGGTCCTGCTTGGGAGGTCCATTTCAAGTCTCGTGCTACCACCTCTGTTTACTTCGGCGCACCTGAAACATCAGCTGGCCTCAGTTCCCTTTCTAACTGCTACGTCTTAACCTACAGCAGCGATAAATGGCGCTATCTGCTTGACTCTAAAGTCTCATATTTTTGATAAAATTTACTTTACAGTATGTACAATTTTCAAAATTTTTTTTTTTTTTTTTTAAGTGAAAAGTGAATTGACTTTCCTAATGCAGTACCGAAGTGGCACATTTACTCTTTAATTACTTCTTCATCTCATAATCAAACAAGTTATGGTTACATAAGAAATACTAAGAAAAACAATTCCTACAAATAGTTCACAAATACATAATAAATCTCCGCCAGCACTGGTGACTCTCCAGTTCCTGTACAATACACAACAATATAAAATATACACAAAATTATCAATATTACAATTCTGTCTCCAGGCAATCTCCTGTAGTCCTGTATCATAAATTAAACACTGAAAAATACATATTTACTTATTCATTTATCAACACTACAATCCTTATACTAATCTCTACGACAAACTTGGGGAGCTTTGTGTGTCTCTGGTCAAAAATGGAATCGATGTCATGGGTACTTTCCTCATCTCACATATCTGGAGTTACTTCAATTTCTTGTCAACATCAGGTTTTCTCTAGTCACATTCGGGTTTAATTTACAACTCTCATACTCATACTTCACACACTCAGGTTAGTATTTGTTAAAGCGTTTCCTACTAATCTGCGAAACCTCGTTACCCATACTTTCTAACATACATCCACCTCCTGAGTTACCAACGTCGCCTCAGCTCTGTTTACATTCGTAGCCTCACTTCCTTTTGTTTACAAACATCTCCTCTGTTTACCAACAAACGCCACCTCTGGTTACCAACATTAAGCTTTTTATTTACTCACCTTCGTAGCCTCACTTTTTCCTAATATCGAGCTAGCCAAACACTATGCTCATTCTTTCTCCTTTTCTCACATATTTCTCTTCATTTGACAGTCAGTCCTGCTGCACTGTCCCTTTAACTTAACTTCCTTTACCCCTTTGACAGTCAACCTTGTTGCACTGTACCTTTACTCATTTTACCACTAAATCACCTCCTGAGGCTCTGACTTCATTGAACAGACAGTTTTGCTGTACTGCTCCATTTCCTTTCCTAAACATTAGCTTAATGCTACGTCTTAACATATCGTTCTGTTACTTAACAAACAGCTTCAATGTTCGTCACCATATTTTCTGAGGCTCTTACATTTCTTAGTTATTTTACCTTTCTAAGGGCATTACTCACACCTTAGGCCAAACATTTACTTTACTGAGACTTATTACTTATCTGAGGTATCTTAATCCTTTTTGATTTTCTCTTACACTCATTCCTTACGCTTAACCTATACTGCACTGAGGTTCTTTCCTACTCATTACTTAAACACTTTATCACTTAAAAACTACGATAGAGAAGAAGGAAAGACGATAGAATTTTAGTTCTGAATGAAAGAAGAGGTAGGTTGACAATACGGAAAAGAAAGTGGAAGAAATATTGTCAAACGACTCGAGACCTAGTGCTCGTCACGCACTTAGCTCTGCAAAGAGTGCAAAGCTCTCTGAGGTATCTACTCACTCCTGGCCACGTCTCTCTTTTGAACATATCTTTTCAAATCCACAATGTTCCTAAGCCCTAACACCTTATGTGATTTCACAAACTCCAGTCTATAAGCATTTGGGTGAGGCTTCTCTACGATTCTAAATGGGCCCACGTACTCATTATAGCCCTCCAAGAATTTCTCTGTTTTACAAATACATATAGGAAAATCATTCTGCTCAGGATCCTCACATAGCTGCTTACCGATAAAAGGTATAGTAATTAGTTTACCCTTAATTTTTACCATAACATCATTGGTAGAAAAATTCACCCATCCTTCATATTTATTCAAAACGTCAGCCCCCACCAATATGTCTACACTCAGTCCATTTATAACTAAGAAGTTCTGTCTTATTTCTACTTCCTTAAATGCTATGGGTAGAAACACTTCCTGTTTTACTGTCTTCTTAGTCTTACCGGTTGCTACTACAATGTTCAAGCCACTTACTGGCATCTTAACAATCTGTTTACTGTTAGGGAGTTCATTTACCAAGTTCTGGGATACTGCACAGACTTCCGATCCAGTATCTATCAAACATTTAACTGGTTCATTTAATACTCTTAGCTCTACTATCGGTTGCCCTAAGTACTCTTTATTTATTTTGGGTTCTGCTTCCTCCAATAAATCTTGCACAATTTCTCTCCTTTCGAAGCCTGTCTTTTGGGTGGCAATCACATTCACACTTACAGGGTTTATTTCATGCTTATTATCACCCTCAATTCTAGTGGCAGCTCCTATCAGCCTATCCACTATTGCTAAGTCAAAACATTTTTCCAATGTTTCCCCCTCTTTCTCATTAACCTCCTTTTCTACGACCCTATCCAAGGCGTCGTCATTAACCTCTACCTCCTCCTCTAATCTATCCTCTTCTTCGTAACTATCTACAACATCAATTATCTTATCAAGCACAGTCACAACCCTGCCATTATTACTGTTCTCACCCCTATCCGACAGCTCTTCATTAGTTTTACTATGCATAATGTCTTTCTGATTATTACCCTTATAACTAGTACTTAGTTCTTCAATAAGTGGCTTCTTATGATTATTCTTACAGTTAATTGGTTCATTAACCTCCACTTGACTTAAAGCTACTATCTCTGTCTGTTTTACGTTATCCTCCCTAAATTTTGTAGCAACAACATTTATGTTAGGTGGTCGTTCAGGCTGCTTTCTTACGAATGGTTTTGCCAGCGGATTTAACTTTAAACGCTGTTGCCTACGATCGCCAGCACACTCGTAGACAATTAATGGTTTTCCGAGCGCGGTGCGTCATCACTATGCCTCCAGCTGACCGCCTCACCTCCTGACATCTGTCGGCCGCTGTCATACTGCTCGCGTTCATTGAACCTGTTAACATATGTTCTTCCTCTACCACGTGAACTGCCACGGTATCCGTCGCCTCTCTGAACACCCATCCTATTAATGTTTACATCCGCGCGATTGTCATTCTGCCTAGCAGGCGGGCGATGCTCCCTCCTCATGTTTTCTTCTTCTTTTTGGACGGATTCAACCCTTTCTAAATACTGTACGAACTTGTCAATGTTATCTCGGGGCGCAGATATGATCTTAGTTTTCCAGTTCCACGGTAGCTTATTTTCTACCCCTAATATGATCTGTTCTGTTTCTAACTTATTACTAAGGTAGGACAGAGTTGTTACCCACCTTTGAACAAATCGTTTGATGCCCTCTCTCTTGGGGTCATACTTCTCTCCCGACCAGAACCGATTAAGAACATCCATCTGCTTTCTCTTTCCCCAGTATTCCTCAAAGAACGCTAATTTAAATTCTGACAATTTCGCGTATCTTTCAGAGACTAAATTCCCCCATACTCTGGCCTCTCCCATCAAATTTGAAGTGATAAAGCCTATCTTTTGTTTATCGCTCCATACTTTCGGCAAAACGTCTTCAAAATCGTTCCAAAATTCTCTGGGGTGCATGTTCTTACTTGGGTCAAATTTTAAAAACTGTCTGTGGGTAACATACGCAACCTCGGTAGATTCAATTATTCCACTGGAAATTATACTACCACTATGGTTAGAAACACACTGTTCTACTTTGGTTAGTCTGCATTCATGCCCACAAAGTTGCTCATTCACACTTTCACTGAAATGGCTTATGTGAGTCTCTAAATTATTGACCTTATTTACAACTTGCTCTCCAAGTTTCTCACACCGAATTTTGGTATCATTTACTTTACATTCTAAGGCGGCATGATTAATTTCATTGGAATTCTCTACCACTTTTATGTGCTCACATACTTTATCTAATTCTGCATCAACATGGGATTTAAATTGCTGTTGATCCTCAGTAACCTGTTCGATTCGTGTCGTCAATTCACTTTGCACTTGAACAATATTTTCTGTACATTCTAGTTTAACCTGCTGTATTTCAACATTTACTTTACTACTGAGCACTGCTAAATCTAGCTTCCAACAGTCTCTGAGATCGGATATTTTGGAATCTAAATCAGCGCCCATTTTAGGCATCTCATTACTTAAATCAGATCCTAATTTAGACATTTTTGAATCCATTTTACTTGACATATTAGTTTCCAATTTTGACATACTGGAATCCATCTTACTTGACATATTGGAATCCAACACGTTCATCTTAGTTAATAGATTCATCAGCATACTGGCGACATTATCCTTCGCCCCCTCATTTGCTGATACAATGTCCCTATTAACATTAACTACCGGCATGGGTAACTGTAACTCACTGGGCACTGACATATTTGGATCTGACTCCAAACTATAATTAACATAGGATGAATCAGTCAAACTACTACTGAAATTGGGTTGAGACACGTCTAAACTAAAATTCACGGGGTCATTTTCCCCTGTCTCCATCCCACTATCACAACTTAGTTCCGCCTTTTTGTCACTTGGTTGAAACTCAGCCATTTTTCTCAGTTTGACTCCACAAACACACAAAGTTTTCAAAAGCACTGTACTTAACTTTGTGCTTCGGCGTGCTGCGTTGCTGCTAGATGAAACTGCGGGTCCGTTCACCATACACTGCAATGCTGTACCAGTTTCCGGGCCCCCGCTCGAATCAACGCTGCCAACTGCCACTGCTGTCGTCGCCTCTGCGTAGTCTCCGTAGCTCGTCGTCTGCCAGACGCCGTCGTAGACTGCTATTCCAATCGGCGCGTAGTCACCGAAAAATTCTTCCGTTCCGTACAACACATTACAGTTCATGGACACTTTCACTGTCCTTCCTATTCACGTGGCGATATCAATTTGTACGCTACACAGTTCCTACACATAGCGAGCACTTCTGTATTGTCCGGTAATTGTCACTACTGCTTTTTTTGAAATTCACTGGAATTTACTATTTTTATTTCCCGGCCGATGCACCACTTGCGACGGGTCAGGCTCTTATCGCGCAGTTTCCTTTCCCTGAAAGAAAATCCACCTACCTCGTTTCTTAGGTAGTTGCTGCACTCGCCTCTCCTGATAGCAGCTACTGGAAAAATTGCAGAAAAGCAGTGTTGAAGAAACTGCAATTTAATAGCCGCTCACCGGAGGCCGCGATACATGTTTGCTGAAATACAATCTATGAGCAATCTTCCTAAATAAATTGAGTTATTGGAATGGTAGTAATTGTTTACTCAAACGAGAACGCGAAGTTGGTAATTCTATTTAAGCTCTTTATTGTCTTTAAGCCTGATCATCAGCCCGCTAATCTACGTTTGAAGAAAGTTCAGTTCACAATTCTATCCACACACAAACCCCGCCAGAATTAGCTTTCAAAGTTACGGAATTTACTTAACTGCAACACAGACGATTTTCTAACATACACGTTTGCAGTCGATGTTCAATAATAGTTCGTTTTTTAACGTTAATGCTCGCCATAAGCACTTAGTAAAAGTTTACGAAGTACCGCCACGCTTTTAATTATTAAAGTTACTCGCGTCTTTCGCGGAACGAAAAGTCACAACTCGCTCAAACTCACACTACGCGTTACTGGACTCTTCCAGTCTCAAATCGCACAGTACCGAACCGATGAAGCCGTTTTATGACTTCATTTTACACATTATTCGCGAGGACACATCAAGCATGTCTCTTCTCGATCACAGTTCCTTCGCGACTCCTCATCCACTCGCGACTCACTCTCCTAGTCTGCTAACCGTCCTCGCATCTCATTGGCTCACACATCACACAGCCAATCAGAATTAACTCTTTGGGTGCGCCTCGCGCCAAAATCTAGCACGCACCAGTCATGACTTCTGAATCATTTACGTCATGATTTCTTGTTACACAAAATTTATTGTATAATTTAACAAACCGAAAGGAAAACTAGACTTTACTTTATTTCCAGAAATTATTTAAATACTCGCGAACGTTCTGGCTGCTTGTACAATACCATACACTCTTGGACATCCGACATTCACTAAGATGGGGAACCACTGGCGACTCTGTTCCCACGGTTACATCGTCTGAACACTTGCGAGTTCCAACCTAGATTTTATACACTTGCAAAGAATGGCGAATGTCCCTCTTTCATTCACTCAGGCACACTCATTCACTCTCACCTACTCATATAAAATAACTGTTCACAAAAATTCAAAACATTTATGGTTTTAACAAAGTTATAGGTGAATTTCTAAAAGTAAAATTCTCAAAATAAATACAAAAGCACGGAAGGTGATTTTGTTTCATAGTTGGATGGTCACTGAAGGTGATCTATACATAATGGTATTTATTTAGACTCGAAAATTGTAGAAATTTGCGTTTTCTGTAAGATTTTTCTAATTTCCAAAATATGCAGGTTTCAAAGCTCAAATTTGGATGACTTATTTTTATTCATAACAGAAACTAGTATATTAACTTTTAATTTCCTCAGGTTCCTCAGTTAGAAGTTATTAAAGATGAAAGTTCCACGTTATACACGCGGCTAGTTAGCGCACAGGTCTTACATTCTCACGGTACAGACATGCCATATGGTCGTGACGTCAGACGAACGGACACCGGTAATCTGCCCGCTACAGCACATATGCTAATCTGATGGCTACTTTACAGTCTGTCTACATTTCACAGTAAATATTTGATAGAAAACTGTGCGCTCGCACTAGTTGCGACGCCACACCTGGAAGACCAGTAGTAGTTTCCGATGCACATCTGGAGTCATTCTGTTATCTGTGGACTATCTGAGTGTTGATGAAACACAGAAATTGCATCGGGCTTGAATACAACAGTCACCATGCGTATTTTCCTCCATGGGAATAGTGTCCCAAACAGTCTACGCTTTGATCGTTCCCTGGATGACCAGAAGTAGTTTCCGATGCACATCTGGAGGAATTCTGTAAGCTGTGGACTATCAGAATGTTGATGAAACACAGAAATTGCATCGGGATTGAATACAACTGGCACTATGCACACTTTCCTCCATGGGAGTAATGTCTCACACAGTATATTATTTGATCTTTTCCTGGAAGACCAGAAAAAGTTTCCGATGCACATCTGGAGGCATTCTGCACTCTGTGGACCTTCAAAGTGTTGATGAAACACAGAAATTGCATCGGGTCTGAATACAACAGTCACCATCCGCACTTTCCTCCATGTTACTAATGTCTCAAACAGTCTACGCTTTGATCGTTCCCTATAAGACCAGTGTTAGTTTCCGATGCACATCTGGAGGCATTCTGTAATCTGTGGACTATCAGAGTGTTGATGAAACACAGAAATTGCATCGGGATTGAATGCAACAGTCACCATGCGCACTTTCCACAATGGGAGTAATGTGTCTAACAGTCTACGCTTTGATCGTTCCCTGGAAGACCAGTAGTAGTTTCCGATGCACATCTGGAAGCATTCTGTAATCTGTGGACTATCAGAGTGTTGATGAAACACAGAAATTGCATCGGGATTGAATACAACAGTTACCATGCGCTCTTTCCTCCATGGAAGTAATTCTCAAACAGTCTACGCTTTGTTCGTTCCCAGGTAGATCAGTAGTAGTTTCCGACGCTCATCTGGAGACAATCTGTAATCTGTGGACCTCCAAAGTGTTGATGAAACACAGAAATTGCCTCGGGATTGAATACAACAGTCACCATGCGCACTTCTCTCTATGGGAGTAATGTCTCTAACTGTCTACGCTTTGATCATTCGCTGGAAGACCAGTAGTAGTTTCCGATGCACATCTGGATTCATTCTGTAATCCGTGGACCTTCAAAGGGTCGATGAAACACAGAAATTGCATCGGGATTGAATACAACAGGCACTATGCGCACTTTCCTCCATGGGAGTAATGTCTCAGACAGTCTACGTTTTGATCGTTCCCAGGAAGACCAGTAGTAGTTTCCGATGCACATCTGGATTCATTCTGTAACCTGTGGACTATCAGTGTGTTGATGAAACACAGACGTTGCATCGGGATTGAATACAAATGTCACCATGCACACTTTCCTCCATAAAAGTAAAGTCTCAATCAGACTACGCTTTGATCGTTCCCTGGAAAACCAGTAGTAGTTTCCGATGCACATCTGGGGGCATTCTGCAATCTCTGGACTATCAGAGTGTTGATGAAACACAGAAATTGCATCGGGATTGAATACAACAGTCATCACGCGCACTTTCCTCCATGGGAGGAATGTCTCAAACAGTCTACGCTTTGATCGTTCCCTGTAAGACCAGTAGTAGTTTCCGATGCACATCTGGAGGCATTCTGTTATCTGTGTACTATCAGACTGTTGATGAAACACAGAAATCGCATCGGGATTGAATACAACACGCACCATGCGCACTTTCCTCCATGGGAGTAATGACTTAAACAGTCTATCCTTTGATCGTTCCCTGGAAGACCAGAAGTGGTTTCCGATGCACATCTTGAGGCATTCCATAATCTGTGGACATTCAAAGTGTTGATGAAACACAGAAATTGCATCGGGATTGAATACAACAGTCACCATCCGCACTTTCCTCCATGTTAGTAATGTCTCAAACAGCCTTCGCTTTGAACGTTCCCTTTAAGACCAGTGTTAGTTTCCGATGCACTTCTGGAGGCATTCTGTAATCTGTTGACTATCAGAGTGTTGATGAAACACAGAAATTGCATCGGGATTGAATACAACAGTCACCATGCGCACTCTCTTCCATGGGAGTAATGTCTGAAACAGTCCACGCTTTGATCGTTCCCTGGAAAACCAGTAGTAGTTTCCGATGCGCATCTGGAGGCATTCTGTAATCTGTGGACTATCAGAGTATTGATGAAACACAGAAATTGGATCTGGAGTGAATACAACAGTCACCGTCCGCACTTTCCTCCATGGGAGTAATTCTCAAACAGTATACGCTTTGATCATTCGCTGTAAGACCGGTAGTAGTTTCCGATGCACATCTGGAGGCATTATTCAATCTGTGGACAATCTGAGTGTTGATGAAACACAGAAATTGCATCGGGATTGAATACAAGAGTCACCATGCGCACTTTCCTCCGTGGGAAAAATGTCTCAAACAGTCTACAATTTGACCGTTCCCTTGAAGACCAGTAGTAGTTACCGATGCACATCTGGAGGCAATCACTATTCTTTGGACTATCAGAGTGTTGATGAAACACAGATATTGCATCGGGATTGAATACAACAGGCACCATGCGCACCTTCCTCCATGGGAGCAATGTTTCAAACAGTCTACGCTTTGATCGTTCCCAGGAAGATCAGTAGTAGTTTCCGACGCTCATCTGGAGACAATCTGTAATCTGTGGACCTTCAAAGTGTTGATGAAACACAGAATTTGCCTCGGGATTGAATTCAACAGTCACCATGCGCACTTTTCTCTATGGGAGTAATGTCTCAAAGAGTCTCCGGCTTGATAGTTACCTGGAAGACCAGTAGTAGTTACCGATGCACATCTGGATGCATTCTGTAATTTGTGGACTATCAGAGTGTTGATGAAACACAGAAATTGCATCGGGTTTGAATATAACAATCACCATGCGCACTTTCCTCCATGGGAGTAATGTCTCTAACAGTCTACGCTTTGATCATTCGCTGGAAGACCAGTAGTAGTTACCGATGCACATCTGGAGGCATTCTGTAATTTGTGGACTATCAGAGTGTTGATGAAACAAAGAAATTGCATCGGGATTGAATACAACAGTTACCATGCGCTTTTTCCTCCATGGCAGTAATGTCTCTAACAGTCTACGCTTTGATCGTTCTCTGGAAGACCAGTAGTAGTTTCCGATGCACATCTGGAGACAATCTGTAATCTGTTGACCTTCAAAGTGTTGATGAAACACAGAAATTGCCTCGGGATTGATTACAACAATCACAATGCGCAGTTTCCTCCATGGGAGTAATGTCTGAAACAGTCTACGCTTTGATCGTTCCCTGGAAGACAAGTAGCAGTTTACGATGCACATCTGGAGGCATTCTGTAATCTGCGGACTATCAGACTGTTGATGAAATACAGAAATTGCATTGGGATTGAATACAACAGGCACCATGCCCCCTTTCCTCCATGGGAGTAATGTCTCAAACAGTCTATCCTTTGATCTACCCTGGAAGACCAGAAGTAGTTTCCGATGCACATCTGGCGGCATTCTGTAATCTGTGGACTATCAGAGTGTTGATGAAACACAGAAATTGCATCGGGATTTAATACAACAGTCACCATGCGCACTTTCCTCCATTGGAGTAATGTCTCAAACAGTCCACGCTCTGATTGTTCCCTGGAAGACCAGTAGTAGTTTCCGATGCACATCTGGAGGAATTCTGTAATCTGTGGTCTATCAGACTGTTGATGAAACACTGAAATTGCATCGGGATTGAATACAACAGTCACCATGCGCACTTTCCTCCATGGGAGTAATGTATCAAACAGTCTACGCTTTGATCGTTCCCTGGATGACCAGTAGTAGTTTCATATGCACATCTGGAGGCATTCTGTAATCTGTGGACTATCAGAGTGTTGAAGAAACACGGATATTGCATCGGGATTGAATACAACAGTTACCATGCGCTCTTTCCTCCATGGAAGTAATTCTCAAACAGTCTACGTTTTGATCGTAACCAGGAAGATCAGTAGTAGTTTCCGACGCTCATCTGGAGACAATCTGTAATCTGTGGACCTTCAAAGTGTTGATGAAACACAGAAATTGCCTCGGGATTGAATACAACAGTCACAATGCGCACTTTCCTCTATGGGAGTAATGTCTCAAAGTGTCTACGTTTTGATCGTGCCCTGGAAGACCAGTAGTAGTTACCGATGCACATCTGGAGGCATTCTGTAATTTGTGGACTATCAGAGTGTTGATGAAACACAGAAATTGCATCGGGTTTGAATACAACAGTCACCATGCGCAATTTCCTCCATGAGAGTAATGTCTCTAACAGTCTACGCTTTGATCATTCGCTGGAAGACCAGTAGTACCTTCCGATGCACATCTGGAGGCATTCTGTAATCTGTGGACCTTCAAAGTGTTGATGTAACACAGATATTGCATCAGGAGTGAATACAACAGTCACCATCCGCATTTTCCACCATGGGAGTAATTCTCAAGCAGGCTACGATCTGATCGTTCCCTATAAGACCAGTAATAGTTTCCGATGCTCATCTGGAGGAATTCTGTAATCGGTGGACTATCTGAGTGTTGATGAAACACAGAAATTGCATCGGGCTTGAATACAACAGTCACCATGTGCACTTTCCTCCATGGGAGTAGTGTCTCAAACAGTCTACGCTTTGATCGTTCCCTGGATGACTAGAAGTAGTTTCCGATGCACATCTGGAGGAATTCTGTAATCTGTGGACTATCAGACTGTTGATGAAACACTGAAATTGCATCGGGATTGAATACAACAGTCACCATGCGCACTTTCCTCCATGGGAGTAATGTATCAAACAGTCTACGCTTTGATCGTTCCCTGGATGACCAGTAGTAGTTTCATATGCACATCTGGAGGCATTCTGTAATCTGTGGACTATCAGAGTGTTGAAGAAACACGGATATTGCATCGGGATTGAATACAACAGTTACCATGCGCTCTTTCCTCCATGGAAGTAATTCTCAAACAGTCTACGTTTTGATCGTAACCAGGAAGATCAGTAGTAGTTTCCGACGCTCATCTGGAGACAATCTGTAATCTGTGGACCTTCAAAGTGTTGATGAAACACAGAAATTGCCTCGGGATTGAATACAACAGTCACAATGCGCACTTTCCTCTATGGGAGTAATGTCTCAAAGTGTCTACGTTTTGATCGTGCCCTGGAAGACCAGTAGTAGTTACCGATGCACATCTGGAGGCATTCTGTAATTTGTGGACTATCAGAGTGTTGATGAAACACAGAAATTGCATCGGGTTTGAATACAACAGTCACCATGCGCAATTTCCTCCATGAGAGTAATGTCTCTAACAGTCTACGCTTTGATCATTCGCTGGAAGACCAGTAGTACCTTCCGATGCACATCTGGAGGCATTCTGTAATCTGTGGACCTTCAAAGTGTTGATGTAACACAGATATTGCATCAGGAGTGAATACAACAGTCACCATCCGCATTTTCCACCATGGGAGTAATTCTCAAGCAGGCTACGATCTGATCGTTCCCTATAAGACCAGTAATAGTTTCCGATGCTCATCTGGAGGAATTCTGTAATCGGTGGACTATCTGAGTGTTGATGAAACACAGAAATTGCATCGGGCTTGAATACAACAGTCACCATGTGCACTTTCCTCCATGGGAGTAGTGTCTCAAACAGTCTACGCTTTGATCGTTCCCTGGATGACTAGAAGTAGTTTCCGATGCACATCTGGAGGAATTCTGTAATCTGTGGACTATCAGACTGTTGATGAAACACAGAAATTGCATCTGGATTGAATACAACAGTCACCATGCGCACTTTCCTCCATGGGAGTAGTGTCTCAAAGGGTCTACGTTTTGATCGTTCCCTGGATGACCAGTGGTAGTTTCATATGCACATCTGGAGGCATTCTGTAATCTGTGGACTATCAGAGTGTTGATGAAACACAGACATTGCATCGGGATTGTATACAACAGTTACCATGCGCTCTTTCCTCCATGGAAGTAATTCTCAAACAGTATACGTTTTGATCGTAACCAGGAAGATCAGTAGTAGTTTCCGTCGCTCATCTGGAGACAATCTGTAATCTTTGGACCTTCAAGTGTTGATGAAACACAGAAATTGCCTCGGGATTGAATACAACAGTCACCATGCGCACTTTCCTCCATGGGAGTAATGTCTCTAACAGTCTACGCTTTGATCATTCGCTGGAAGACCAGTAGTAGTTTCCGATGCACATCTGGAGGCATTCTGTAATCTGTGGACAATCTGAGTGTTGATGAAACACAGAAATTGCATCGGGATTGAATACAAGAGTCACCATGCGCAATTTCCTCCGTGGGAGGAATGTCTCTAACAGTCTACAATTTGATCGTTCCCTTGAAGACCAGTAGAAGTTACCGATGCACATCTGGAGGCATTCACTAATCTTTGGACTATCAGAGTGTTGATGAAACACAGAAATTGAATCGGGATTGAATACAACAGGCACCATGCGCACTTTCCGCCATGGGAGTAATCTTTCAGACAGTCTACGTTTTGATCGTTCCCAGGAACACAAGTAGTAGTTTCCGATGCATGTCTGGAGACATTCTGTAATCTGTGTACTATCAGAGAGTTGATGAAACACAGAAAATGCATCGGGATTGAGTACAATAGTCACCATGCGCACTTTCCTCCATGTGAGTAATGTCTCAAACAGTCTACGCTTTGATCGTTCGCTGGAAGACCAGTAGTAGTTTCCGATACACATCTGGAGGCATTCTGTAATCTGTGGACTATCAGAGTGTTGATGAAACACAGAAGTTGCATCGGGATTGAATACAAATGTCACCATGCACACTTTCCTCCATAAAAATAAAGTCAAAAACAGACTACGCTTTGATCGTTACCTGGAAAAGCAGTAGTAGTTTCCGATGCACATCTGGATGCATTCTGTAATCTTTGGACTATCAGAGTGTTGTGAAACACAGAAATTGCATCGGGATTGAATACAACAGTCACCACGCGCACTTTCCTCTATGGGAGGAATGTCTCAAACAGTCTACGCTTTGATCGTTCCCTTTAAGACCAGTAGTAGTTTCCGATGCACATCTGGAGGCGTTCTATAATCTGTGGACATTCAAATTGTTGATGAAACACAGAAATTGCATCGGGATTGAATACAACAGTCACCATCCGCACTTTCCTCCATGTTAGTAATGTCTCAAACAGCCTACGCTTTGAACGTTCCCTGGAAGTCCAGTGTTAGTTTCAGATGGACATCTGGAGGCATTCTGTAATCTGTTGACTATCAGAGTGTTGATGAAACAAAGAAATTGCATCGGGATTGAATACAACAGTCACCATGCGCACTTTCTTCCATGGGAGTAATGTCTCTAACAGTCCACGCTTTGATCGTTCCCTGGAAAACCAGTAGTAGTTTCCGATGCACATCTGGAGGCATTCTGTAATCTGTGGACTATCAGAGTATTGATGAAACACAGAAATTGGATCTGGAGTGAATACAACAGTCACCGTCCGCACTTTCCTCCATGGGAGTAATTCTCAAACAGTATACGCTTTGATCATTCGCTGTAAGACCGGTAGTAGTTTCCGATGCACATCTGGAGGCATTACTCAATCTGTGGACAATCTGAGAGTTGATGAAACACAGAAATTGCATCGGGATTGAATACAAGAGTCACCATGCGCACTTTCCTCCGTGGGAAGAATGTCTCAAACAGTCTACAATTTGACCGTTCCCTTGAAGACCAGTAGTAGTTACCGATGCACATCTGGAGGCATTCACTATTCTTTGGACTATCAGAGTGTTGATGAAATACAGAAATTGCATCGGGATTGAATACAACAGGCACCATGCGCACCTTCCTCCATGGGAGCAATGTTTCAAACAGTCTACGCTTTGATCGTTCCCAGGAAGATCAGTAGTAGTTTCCGACGCTCATCTGGAGACAATCTGTAATCTGTGGACCTTCAAAGTGTTGATGAAACACAGAATTTGCCTCGGGATTGAATTCAACAGTCACCATGCGCACTTTTCTCTATGGGAGTAATGTCTCAAAGAGTCTCCGGCTTGATCGTTACCTGGAAGACCAGTAGTAGTTACCGATGCACATCTGGATGCATTCTGTAATTTGTGGACTATCAGAGTGTTGATGAAACACAGAAATTGCATCGGGTTTGAATATAACAATCACCATGCGCACTTTCCTCCATGGGAGTAATGTCTCTAACAGTCTACGCTTTGATCATTCGCTGGAAGACCAGTAGTAGTTACCGATGCAGATCTGGAGGCATTCTGTAATTTGTGGACTATCAGAGTGTTGATGAAACACAGAAGTTGCATCGGGATTGAATACAAATGTCACCATGCACACTTTCCTCCATAAAAATAAAGTCAAAAACAGACTACGCTTTGATCGTTACCTGGAAAAGCAGTAGTAGTTTCCGATGCACATCTGGATGCATTCTGTAATCTTTGGATTATCAGAGTGTTGTGAAACACAGAAATTGCATCGGGATTGAATACAACAGTCACCATGCGCACTTTCCTCCATGGGAGTATTGTCTCTAACAGTCTACGCTTTGGTCGTTCCCTGGAAGACCAGTAGTAGTTTCCGATGCACATCTGGAGTCATTCTGTAATCTGTGGACAATCTGAGTTTTGATGAAACACAGAAATTGCATCGGGCTTGAATACAACAGTCACCATGCGTATTTTCCTCCATGGGAGTAGTGTCCCAAACAGTCTACGCTTTGATCGTTCCCTGGATGACCAGAAGTAGTTTCCGATGCACATCTGGAGGAATTCTGTAATCTGTGGACTATCAGAATGTTGATGAAACACAGAAATTGCATCGGGATTGAATACAACTCGCACTATGCACACTTCCCTCCATGGGAGTAATGTCTCACACAGTCTATTATTTGATCTTTTCCTGGAAGACCAGAAAAAGTTTCCGATGCACATCTGGAGGCATTCTGCACTCTGTGGACCTTCAAAGTGTTGATGAAACACAGAAATTGCATCGGGTTTGAATACAACAGTCACCATCCGCACTTTCATCCATGTTACTAATGTCTCAAACAGTCTACGCTCTAATCGTTCCCTGAAAGACCAGTGTTAGTTTCCGATGCACATCTGGAGGCATTCTGTAATCTGTTGACTATCAGAGTGTTGATGAAACACAGAAATTGCATCGGGATTGAATGCAACAGTCACCATGCGCACTTTCCACCATGGGAGTGATGTGTCTAACAGTCTACGCGTTGCTCGTTCCCTGGAAGACCAGTAGTAGTTTCCGATGCACATCTGGAAGCATTCTGTAATCTGTGGACTATCAGAGTGTTGATGAAACACAGAAATTGCATCGGGATTGAATACAACAGTTACCATGCACTCTTTCCTCCATGGAAGTAATTCTCAAACAGTCTACGTTTTGATCGTTCCCAGGTAGGTCAGTAGTAGTTTCCGACGCTCTACTGGAGACAATCTGTAATCTGTGGACCTCCAAAGTGTTGATGAAACACAGAAATTGCCTCGGGATTTAATACATTAGTCACCATGCGCACTTCTCTATATGGGAGTAATGTCTCTAACAGTCTACGCTTTAATCATTCGCTGGAAGACCAGTAGTAGTTTCCGATGCACGTCTGGATTCATTCTGTAATCCGTGGACCTTCAAAGGGTCGATGAAACACAGAAATTGCATCGGGATTGAATACAACAGGCACCATGCGCACTTTCCTCCATGGGAAAAATGTTTTAGACAGTCTACGTTTTGATCGTTCCCAGGAAGACCAGTAGTAGTTTCCGATGCACATCTGGAGGCATTCTGTAACCTGTGGACTATCAGAGTGTTGATGAAACACAGACGTTGCATCGGGATTGAATACAAATGTCACCATGCACACTTTCCTCCATAAAAGTAAAGTCTCAATCAGACTACGCTTTGATCGTTCCCTGGAAAACCAGTAGTAGTTTCCGATGCACATCTGGGGGCATTCTGCAATCTCTGGACTATCAGAGTGTTGATGAAACACAGAAATTGCATCGGGATTGAATAAAACAGTCATCACGCGCACATTCCTCCATGGGAGGAATGTCTCAAACAGTCTACGCTTTGATCGTTCCCTGTAAGACCAGTAGTAGTTTCCGATGCACATCTGGAGGCATTCTGTTATCTGTGGACTATCAGACTGTTGATGAAACACAAAAATTGCATCGGGATTAAATACAACAGGCACCATGCGCACTTTCCTCCATGGGAGTAATGACTTAAACAGTCTATTCTTTGATCGTTCCCTGGAAGACCAGAAGTGGTTTCCGATGCACATCTTGAGGCATTCCATAATCTGTGGACATTCAAAGTGTTGATGAAACACAGAAATTGCATCGGGATTGAATACAACAGTCACCATCCTCACTTTCCTCCATGTTAGTAATGTCTCAAACAGCCTACGCTTTGAACGTTCCCTGGAAGACCAGTGTTAGTTTCCGATGCACTTCTGGAGGCGTTCTGTAATCTGTTGACTATCAGAGTGTTGATGAAACACAGAAATTGCATTGGGATTGAATACAACAGTCACCATGCGCACTTTCTTCCATGGGAGTAATGTCTGAAACAGTCCACGCTTTGATCGTTCCCTGGAAGACCAGTAGTAGTTTCCGATGCACATCTGGAGGCATTCTGTAATCTGTTGACTATCAGAGTATTGATGAAACACAGAAATTGCATCTGGAGTGAATACAACAGTCACCATCCGCACTTTCCTCCATGGGAGTAATTCTCATACAGTGTACGCTTTGATCATTCGCTGTAAGACCGGTAGTAGTTTCCGATGCACATCTGGAGGCATTCTGCAATCTGTGGACAATCTGAGTGTTGATGAAACACAGAAATTGCATCGGGAATGAATACAAGAGTCACCATGCGCACTTTCCTCCGTGGGAAGAATGTCTCAAACAGTCTACAATTTGACCGTTCCCTTGAAGACCAGTAGTAGTTACCGATGCACATCTGGAGGCATTCACTATTCTTTGGACTATCGGAGTGTTGATGAAACACAGAAATTGCATCGGGATTGAATACAACAGGCACCATGCGCACCTTCCTCCATGGGAGCAATGTTTCAAACAGTCTACGCTTTGATCGTTCCCTGGAAGACCAGTAGTAGTTTCCGATGCACATCTGGGGGCATTCTGTAATCCGTGGACCTTCAAAGGGTCGATGAAACACAGAAGTTGCATCGGGATTGAATACAACAGGCACCATGCGCACTTTCCTCCGTGGGAGTAATGTCTCAGACAGTCTACGTTTTGATCGTTCCCACGAAGACCAGTAGTAGTTTCCGATGCACATCTGGAGGCATTCTGTAATCTGTGGACTATCTGAGTGTTGATGAAACACAGAAATTGCATCGGGCTTGAATACAACAGTCACCATGTGTATTTTCCTCCATGGGAGTAGTGTCCCAAACAGTCTACGCTTTGATCGTTCCCTGGATGACCAGAAGTAGTTTCCGATGCACATCTGTAGGAATTCTGTAATCTGTGGACTATCAGAATGTTGATGAAACACAGAAATTGCATCGGGATTGAATACAACAGGCACTATGCACACTTTCCTCCATGGGAGTAATGTCTCACACAGTCTATTATTTGATCAATTCCTGGAAGACCAAAAAAAGTTTCCGATGCACATCTGGAGGCATTCTGCACTCTGTGGACATTCAAAGTGTTGATGAAACAAAGAAATTGCATCGGGATTGAATACAACAGTCACCATCCGCACTTTCCTCCATGTTACTAATGTCTCAAACAGTCTACGCTTTGATCGTGCCCTGGAAGACCAGTGTTAGTTTCCGATGCACATCTGGTGGCATTCTGTAATCTGTGGACTATCAGAGTGTTGATGAAACACAGAAATTGCATCGGGATTGAATGCAACAGTCACCATGCGCACTTTCCACCATGGGAGTAATGTGTCTAACAGTCTACGCATTGATCGTTCCCTGGAAGACCAGTAGTAGTTTCCGATGCACATCTGGAAGCATTCTGTAATCTGTGGACTATCAGAGTGTTGATGAAACACAGAAATTGCATCGGGATTGAATACAACAGTTACCATGCGCTCTTTCCTCCATGGAAGTAATTCTCAAACAGTCTACGTTTTGATCGTAACCAGGAAGATCAGTAGTAGTTTCCGACGCTCATCTGGAGACAATCTGTAATCTGTTGACCTTCAAAGTGTTGATGAAACACAGAAATTGCCTCGGGATTGAATACAACAATCACAATGCGCAGTTTCCTCCATGGGAGTAATGTCTGAAACAGTCTACGCTTTGATCGTGCCCTGGAAGACCAGTGTTAGTTTCCGATGCACATCTGGTGGCATTCTGTAATCTGTGGACTATCAGAGTGTTGATGAAACACAGAAATTGCATCGGGATTGAATACAACAATCACCATGCGCACTTTCCTCCATGGGAGTAATGTCTCTAACAGTCTACGCTTTGATCATTCGCTGGAAGACCAGTAGTAGTTACCGATGCACATCTGGAGGCATTCTGTAATTTGTGGACTATCAGAGTGTTGATGAAACACAGAAATTGCATCGGGATTGAATACAACAGTTACCATGCGCTTTTTCCTCCATGGCAGTAAGGTCTCTAACAGTCTACGCTTTGATCGTTCTCTGGAAGACCAGTAGTAGTTTCCGATGCACATCTGGAGACAATCTGTAATCTGTTGACCTTCAAAGTGTTGATGAAACACAGAAATTGCCTCGGGATTGAATACAACAATCACAATGCGCAGTTTCCTCCATGGGAGTAATGTCTGAAACAGTCTACGCTTTGATCGTTCCCTGGAAGACAAGTAGCAGTTTACGATGCACATCTGGAGGCATTCTGTAATCTGCGGACTATCAGACTGTTGATGAAATACAGAAATTGCATTGGGATTGAATACAACAGGCACCATGCCCCCTTTCCTCCATGGGAGTAATGTCTCAAACAGTCTATCCTTTGATCTACCCTGGAAGACCAGAAGTAGTTTCCGATGCACATCTGGCGGCATTCTGTAATCTGTGGACTATCAGAGTGTTGATGAAACACAGAAATTGCATCGGGATTTAATACAACAGTCACCATGCGCACTTTCCTCCATTGGAGTAATGTCTCAAACAGTCCACGCTTTGATTGTTCCCTGGAAGACCAGTAGTAGTTTCCGATGCACATCTGGAGGAATTCTGTAATCTGTGGTCTATCAGACTGTTGATGAAACACTGAAATTGCATCGGGATTGAATACAACAGTCACCATGCGCACTTTCCTCCATGGGAGTAATGTATCAAACAGTCTACGCTTTGATCGTTCCCTGGATGACCAGTAGTAGTTTCATATGCACATCTGGAGGCATTCTGTAATCTGTGGACTATCAGAGTGTTGAAGAAACACGGATATTGCATCGGGATTGAATACAACAGTTACCATGCGCTCTTTCCTCCATGGAAGTAATTCTCAAACAGTCTACGTTTTGATCGTAACCAGGAAGATCAGTAGTAGTTTCCGATGCACATCTGGAGGCATTCTGTAATCTGTGGACTATCTGAGTGTTGATGAAACACAGAAATTGCATCGGGCTTGAATACAACAGTCACCATGTGTATTTTCCTCCATGGGAGTAGTGTCCCAAACAGTCTACGCTTTGATCGTTCCCTGGTTGACCAGAAGTAGTTTCCGATGCACATCTGTAGGAATTCTGTAATCTGTGGACTATCAGAATGTTGATGAAACACAGAAATTGCATCGGGATTGAATACAACAGTCACCATGCGCAATTTCCTCCATGAGAGTAATGTCTCTAACAGTCTACGCTTTGATCATTCGCTGGAAGACCAGTAGTACCTTCCGATGCACATCTGGAGGCATTCTGTAATCTGTGGACCTTCAAAGTGTTGATGTAACACAGATATTGCATCAGGAGTGAATACAACAGTCACCATCCGCATTTTCCGCCATGGGAGTAATTCTCAAGCAGGCTACGATCTGATCGTTCCCTATAAGACCAGTAATAGTTTCCGATGCACACCTGGAGGAATTCTGTAATCGGTGGACTATCTGAGTGTTGATGAAACACAGAAATTGCATCGGGCTTGAATACAACAGTCACCATGTGCACTTTCCTCCATGGGAGTAGTGTCTCAAACAGTCTACGCTTTGATCGTTCCCTGGATGACTAGAAGTAGTTTCCGATGCACATCTGGAGGAATTCTGTAATCTGTGGACTATCAGACTGATGATGAAACACAGAAATTGCATCTGGATTGAATACAACAGTCACCATGCGCACTTTCCTCCGTGGGAGTAGTGTCTCAAAGAGTCTACGTTTTGATCGTTCCCTGGATGACCAGTAGTAGTTTCATATGCACATCTGGAGGCATTCTGTAATCTGTGGACTATCAGAGTGTTGATGAAACACAGACATTGCATCGGGATTGTATACAACAGTTACCATGCGCTCTTTCCTCCATGGAAGTAATTCTCAAACAGTATACGTTTTGATCGTAACCAGGAAGATCAGTAGTAGTTTCCGTCGCTCATCTGGAGACAATCTGTAATCTGTGGACCTTCAAGTGTTGATGAAACACAGAAATTGCCTCGGGATTGAATACAACAGTCACCATGCGCACTTTCCACCATGGGAGTGATGTGTCTAACAGTCTACGCGTTGCTCGTTCCCTGGAAGACCAGTAGAAGTTTCCGATGCACATCTGGAAGCATTCTGTAATCTGTGGACTATCAGAGTGTTGATGAAACACAGAAATTGCATCGGGATTGAATACAACAGTTACCATGCACTCTTTCCTCCATGGAAGTAATTCTCAAACAGTCTACGTTTTGATCGTTCTTAGGTAGGTCAGTAGTAGTTTCCGACGCTCATCTGGAGACAATCTGTAATCTGTGGACCTCCAAAGTGTTGATGAAACACAGAAATTGCCTCGGGATTTAATACATTAGTCACCATGCGCACTTCTCTCTATGGGAGTAATGTCTCTAACAGTCTACGCTTTAATCATTCGCTGGAAGACCAGTAGTAGTTTCCGATGCACATCTGGATTCATTCTGTAATCCGTGGACCTTCAAAGGGTCGATGAAACACAGAAATTGCATCGGGATTGAATACAACAGGCACCATGCGCACTTTCCTCCATGGGAAAAATGTTTTAGACAGTCTACGTTTTGATCGTTCCCAGGAAGACCAGTAGTAGTTTCCGATGCACATCTGGAGGCATTCTGTAACCTGTGGACTATCAGAGTGTTGATGAAACACAGACGTTGCATCGGGATTGAATACAAATGTCACCATGCACACTTTCCTCCATAAAAGTAAAGTCTCAATCAGACTACGCTTTGATCGTTCCCTGGAAAACCAGTAGTAGTTTCCGATGCACATCTGGGGGCATTCTGCAATCTCTGGACTATCAGAGTGTTGATGAAACACAGAAATTGCATCGGGATTGAATAAAACAGTCATCACGCGCACATTCCTCCATGGGAGGAATGTCTCAAACAGTCTACGCTTTGATCGTTCCCTGTAAGACCAGTAGTAGTTTCCGATGCACATCTGGAGGCATTCTGTTATCTGTGGACTATCAGACTGTTGATGAAACACAAAAATTGCATCGGGATTAAATACAACAGGCACCATGCGCACTTTCCTCCATGGGAGTAATGACTTAAACAGTCTATTCTTTGATCGTTCCCTGGAAGACCAGAAGTGGTTTCCGATGCACATCTTGAGGCATTCCATAATCTGTGGACATTCAAAGTGTTGATGAAACACAGAAATTGCATCGGGATTGAATACAACAGTCACCATCCTCACTTTCCTCCATGTTAGTAATGTCTCAAACAGCCTGCGCTTTGAACGTTCCCTGGAAGACCAGTGTTAGTTTCCGATGCACTTCTGGAGGCGTTCTGTAATCTGTTGACTATCAGAGTCTTGATGAAACACAGAAATTGCATTGGGATTGAATACAACAGTCACCATGCGCACTTTCTTCCATGGGAGTAATGTCTGAAACAGTCCACGCTTTGATCGTTCCCTGGAAGACCAGTAGTAGTTTCCGATGCACATCTGGAGGCATTCTGTAATCTGTTGACTATCAGAGTATTGATGAAACACAGAAATTGCATCTGGAGTGAATACAACAGTCACCATCCGCACTTTCCTCCATGGGAGTAATTCTCATACAGTGTACGCTTTGATCATTCGCTGTAAGACCGGTAGTAGTTTCCGATGCACATCTGGAGGCATTCTGCAATCTGTGGACAATCTGAGTGTTGATGAAACACAGAAATTGCATCGGGATTGAATACAAGAGTCACCATGCGCACTTTCCTCCGTGGGAAGAATGTCTCAAACAGTCTACAATTTGACCGTTCCCTTGAAGACCAGTAGTAGTTACCGATGCACATCTGGAGGCATTCACTATTCTTTGGACTATCGGAGTGTTGATGAAACACAGAAATTGCATCGGGATTGAATACAACAGGCACCATGCGCACCTTCCTCCATGGGAGCAATGTTTCAAACAGTCTACGCTTTGATCGTTCCCTGGAAGACCAGTAGTAGTTTCCGATGCACATCTGGGGGCATTCTGTAATCCGTGGACCTTCAAAGGGTCGATGAAACACAGAAGTTGCATCGGGATTGAATACAACAGGCACCATGCGCACTTTCCTCCGTGGGAGTAATGTCTCAGACAGTCTACGTTTTGATCGTTCCCACGAAGACCAGTAGTAGTTTCCGATGCACATCTGGAGGCATTCTGTAATCTGTGGACTATCTGAGTGTTGATGAAACACAGAAATTGCATCGGGCTTGAATACAACAGTCACCATGTGTATTTTCCTCCATGGGTGTAGTGTCCCAAACAGTCTACGCTTTGATCGTTCCCTGGATGACCAGAAGTAGTTTCCGATGCACATCTGTAGGAATTCTGTAATCTGTGGACTATCAGAATGTTGATGAAACACAGAAATTGCATCGGGATTGAATACAACAGGCACTATGCACACTTTCCTCCATGGGAGTAATGTCTCACACAGTCTATTATTTGATCATTTCCTGGAAGACCAAAAAAAGTTTCCGATGCACATCTGGAGGCATTCTGCACTCTGTGGACATTCAAAGTGTTGATGAAACAAAGAAATTGCATCGGGATTGAATACAACAGTCACCATCCGCACTTTCCTCCATGTTACTAATGTCTCAAACAGTCTACGCTTTGATCGTGCCCTGGAAGACCAGTGTTAGTTTCCGATGCACATCTGGTGGCATTCTGTAATCTGTGGACTATCAGAGTGTTGATGAAACACAGAAATTGCATCGGGATTGAATGCAACAGTCACCATGCGCACTTTCCACCATAGGAGAAATGTGTCTAACAGTCTACGCGTTGATCGTTCCCTGGAAGACCAGTAGTAGTTTCCGATGCACATCTGGAAGCATTCTGTAATCTGTGGACTATCAGAGTGTTGATGAAACACAGAAATTGCATCGGGATTGAATACAACAGTTACCATGCGCTCTTTCCTCCATGGAAGTAATTCTCAAACAGTCTACGTTTTGATCGTTCCCAGGAAGATCAGTAGTAGTTTCCGACGCTCATCTGGAGACAATCTGTAATCTGTGGACCTCCAAAGTGTTGATGAAACACAGAAATTGCCTCGGGATTGAATACAACAGTCACCATGCGCACTTCTCTCTATGGGAGTAATGTCTCTAACAGTCTACGCTTTGATCATTCGCTGGAAGACCAGTAGTAGTTTCCGACGCACACCTGGAGGCATTCTGTAATCTGTGGACAATCTGAGTGTTGACGAAACACAGAGATTGCATCGGGATTGAATACAAGAGTCACCATGCGCACTTACCTCCGTGGGAGGAATGTCTCAAACAGTCTACAATTTGATCGTTCCCTTGAAGACCAGTAGTAGTTACCGATGCACATCTGGAGGCATTCTGTAATCTGTGGACCTTCAAAGTGTTGATGAAACACAGAAATTGCATCGGGATTGAATACAACAGGCACCATGTGCACCTTCCTCCATGGGAGCAATGTTACAAACAGTCTACGTCTTGATCGTTCCCTGGAAGACCAGTAGTAGTTTCCGATGCACATCTGGATTCATTCTGTAATCCGTGGACCTTCAAAGGGTCGATGAAACACAGATATTGCATCGGGATTGAATACAACAGGCACCATGCGCACTTTCCACCATGGGAGTAATGTCTCAGACAGTCTACGTTTTGATCGTTCCCTGGAATACCAGTAGTAGTTTCCGATGCACATCTGGAGGCATTCTGTAATCTGTGGACTATCAGAGTGTTGATGAAACACAGACGTTGCATCGGTATTGAATCCAAATGTCACCATGCACACTTTCCTCCATAAAAGTAAAGTCTCAATCAGACTACGCTTTGATCGTTCCCTGGAAAACCAGTAGTAGTTTTCGATGCACATCTTGGGGCATTCTGCACACTGTGGACTATCAGAATGTTGATGAAACACAGATATTGCATCGGGATTGAATACAACAGTCTTCACGCGCACTTTCCTCCATGGGAGGAATGTCTCAAACAGTCTACGCTTTGATCGTTCCCTGTAAGACCAGTAGTAGTTTCCGATGCACATCTGGAGGCATTCTGTTATCTGTGGACTATCAGAGTGTTGATGAAACACAGAAATTGCATCTGGAGTGAATACAACAGTCAGCATCCGCACTTTCCTCCATGGGAGTAATTCTCAAACAGTCTACGCTTTGATCATTCGCTGGAAGACCGGTAGTAGTTTCCGATGCACATCTTGAGGCATTCTGCAATCTGTGGACAATCTGAGAGTTGATGAAACACAGAAATTGCATCGGGATTGAATACAAGAGTCACCATGCGCACTTTCCTCCGTGTTAAGAATGTCTCAAACAGTCTACAATTTGATCGTTCCCTTGAAGACCAGTAGTAGTTACCGATCCACATCTGGAGGCATTCACTATTCTTTGGACTATCAGAGTGTTGATGAAACACAGAAATTGCATCGGGATTGAATACAACAGGCACCATGCGCACCTTCCTGCATGGGAGCAATGTTTCAAACAGTCTACGATTTGATCGTTCCCTGGAAGACCAGTAGTAGTTTCCGATGCACATCTGGAATCATTCTGTAATCCGTGGACCTTCAAAGGGTCGATGAAACACAGAAATTGCATCGGGATTGAATAAAACAGTCACCATCCGCACTTTCCTCCATGTTACTAATGTCTCAAACAGTCTACGCTTTGATCGATCCCTGGAAGACCAGTGTTAGTTTCCGATGCACATCTGGAGGCATTCTGTAAACTGTTGACTATCAGAGTGTTGATGAAACACAGAAATTGCATCGGGATTGAATACAACAGTCACCATGCGCACTTTCCTCCATGGGAGTAATGTCTCTAACAGTCTACGCTTTGATCGTTCCCTGGATGACCAGAAGTAGTCTCCGATGCACATCTGGAGGAATTCTGTAATCTGTGGACTATCAGAGTGTTGATGAAACACAGAAATTGCATCGGGATTGAATACAACAGTCACCATTCGCACTTTCCTCCATGGGGGTAATTCTCAAACAGTCTACGCTTTGTTCGTTCCCTGGAAGTCCAGTAGTAGTTTTCGATGCACATCTGGAGGCATTCTGTAATCTGTGGACCTTCAAAGTGTTGATGAAACACAGAAATTGCCTCGGGATTGAATACAACTGTCACCATGCGCACTATCCTCCATGGGAGTAATGTCTGAAACAGTCTACGCTTTGATCGTTCCCTGGAAGATCAGTAGTAGTTTCCGATGCACATCTGGAGCCATTCTGTAATCTGTGGACTATCAGAGTGTTGGTGAAACACAGAAATTGCATCTGGAGTGAATACAACAGTCACCATCCGCACTTTCCTCCATGGGAGTAATTCTCAAACAGGCTACACTTTGATCGTTCCCTGGAAGACCAGTAGTAGTTTCCGATGCACATCTGGTGGTATTCTGTAATCTGTGGACCTTCAAAGTGTTGATGAAACACAGAAATTGCATCGGGATTGAATTCAACAGTCACCACGCGCACTTTCCTCCATGGGAGGAATGTCTCAAACAGTCTACGCTTTGATCGTTCCCTGTAAGACCAGTAGTAGTTTCCGATGCACATCTGGAGGCATTCTGTTATCTGTGGACTGTCAGACTGTTGATGAAACACAGAAATTGCATCGGGATTGTATTCAACAGGCACCATGCGCACTTTCCTCAATGGAAGTAAAGACTTAAACAGTCTATTTTTTGATCGTTCCCTGGAAGACCAGAAGTAGTTTCCGATGCACATCTTGAGGCATTCCATAATCTGTGGACATTCAAAGTGTTGATGAAACACAGAAATTGCATCGGGATCGAATGCAACAGTCACCATCCGCACTTTCCTCCATGTTAGTAATGTCTCAAACAGCCTACGCTTTGATCGTTCCCTGGAAGACCAGTAGTAGTTTCCGATGCACATCTGGAGTCATTCTGTAATCTGTGGACTATCTGAGTGTTGATGAAACACAGAAATTGCATCGGGCTTGAATACAACAGTCACCATGTGTATTTTCCTCCATGGGAGTAGTGTCCCAAACAGTCTACGCTTTGATCGTTCCCTGGATGACCAGAAGTAGTTTCCGATGCACATCTGTAGGAATTCTGTAATCTGTGGACTATCAGAATGTTGATGAAACACAGAAATTGCATCGGGATTGAATACAACAGGCACTATGCACACTTTCCTCCATGGGAGTAATGTCTCACACAGTCTATTATTTGATCATTTCCTGGAAGACCAGAAAAAGTTTCCGATGCACATCTGGAGGCATTCTGCACTCTGTGGACATTCAAAGTGTTGATGAAACAAAGAAATTGCATCGGGATTGAATACAACAGTCACCATGCGCACTATCCTCTATGGGAGTAATGTCTCAAAGTGTCTACGTTTTGATCGTTAGCTGGAGGACCAGTAGTAGTTACCGATGCACATCTGGAGGCATTCTGTAATCTGTGGACTATCAGAGTGTTGATGAAACACAGAAATTGCATCGGGATTGAATGCAACAGTCACCATGCGCACTTTCCACCATGGGAGTAATGTGTCTAACAGTCTACGCGTTGATCGTTCCCTGGAAGACCAGTAGTAGTTTCCGATGCACATCTGGAAGCATTCTGTAATCTGTGGACTATCATAGTGTTGATGAAACACAGAAATTGCATCGGGATTGAATACAACAGTTACCATGCGCTCTTTCCTCCATGGAAGTAATTCTCAAACAGTCTACGTTTTGATCGTTCCCAGGAAGATCAGTAGTAGTTTCCGACGCTCATCTGGAGACAATCTGTAATCTGTGGACCTCCAAAGTGTTGATGAAACACAGAAATTGCCTCGGGATTGAATACAACAGTCACCATGCGCACTTCTCTCTATGGGAGTAATGTCTCTAACAGTCTACGCTTTGATCATTCGCTGGAAGACCAGTAGTAGTTTCCGACGCACATCTGGAGGCATTCTTTAATCTGTGGACAATCTGAGTGTTGACGAAACACAGAGATTGCATCGGGATTGAATACAAGAGTCACCATGCGCACTTTCCTCCGTGGGAGGAATGTCTCAAACTGTCTACAATTTGATGGTTCCCTTGAAGACCAGTAGTAGTTACCGATGCACATCTGGAGGCATTCTGTAATCTGTGGACCTTCAAAGTGTTGATGAAACACAGAAATTGCATCGGGATTGAATACAACAGGCACCATGCGCACCTTCCTCCATGGGAGCAATGTTACAAACAGTCTACGTCTTGATCGTTCCTGGAAGACCAGTAGTAGTTTCCGATGCACATCTGGAGGCATTCTGTAATCTGTGGACTATCAGAGTGTTGATGAAACACATACGTTTCATCGGGATTGAATCCAAATGTCACCATGCACACTTTCCTCCATAAAAGTAAAGTCTCAATCAGACTACGCTTTGATCGTTCCCTGGAAAACCAGTAGTAGTTTCCGATGCACATCTGGGGGCATTCTGTAATCTGTGGACTATCAGAGTGTTGATGAAACACAGAAATTGCATCGGGATTGAATACAACAGTCTTCACGCGCACTTTCCTCCATAGGAGGAATGTCTCAAACAGTCTACGCTTTGATCGTTCCCTGTAAGACCAGTAGTAGTTTCCGATGCACATCTGGAGGCATTCTGTTATCTGTGGACTATCAGAGTGTTGATGAAACACAGAAATTGCATCTGGAGTGAATACAACAGTCACCATCCGTACTTTCCTCCATGGGAGTAATTCTCAAACAGTCTACGCTTTGATCATTCGCTGGAAGACCGGTAGTAGTTTCCGATGCACATCTGGAGGCATTCTGCAATCTGTGGACAATCTGAGAGTTGATGAAACACAGAAATTGCATCGGGATTGAATACAAGAGTCACCATGCGCACCTTCCTCCGTGGGAAGAATGTCTCAAACAGTCTACAATTTGATCGTTCCCTTGAAGACCAGTAGTAGTTACCGATCCACATCTGGAGGCATTCACTATTCTTTGGACTATCAGAGTGTTGATGAAACACAGAAATTGCATCGGGATTGAATACAACAGGCACCATGCGCACCTTCCTGCATGGGAGCAATGTTTCAAACAGGAAACAGTAGTTGGGAGCTCCAATGTTAGGCGCGTAATTGGGCCCCTTAGGGATATGGCGGCTAAGGAGGGGAAGAAATCCAGTGTGCACTCCGTGTGCATTCCGGGAGGAGTCATTCCTGATGTGGAAAGGGTCCTTCCGGATGCCATGAAGAGCACAGTGTGCAGCCAGCTGCAGGTGGTGGCACATGTCGGCACTAATGACGTGTGTCGCTTTGGATCTGAGGAAATTCTCTCTGGATTCCAGCGGCTATCTGATTTGGTGAAGGCTGCCGGTCTTGCTTACGAGATGAAGGCAGAGCTCACCATCTGCAGCATCGTTGACAGAACCGACTGCGGACCTTTGGTGCAGAGCCGGGTGGAGGGTCTGAATCAGAGGCTCAGACGGTTTTGCGACCGTTTTGGCTGCAGATTCCTTGACTTGCGCCATAGGGTGGTGGGGTTTCGGGTTCCGCTGAATAGGTCAGGAGTTCACTACACTCAGCTGGCGGCTACACGGGTAGCGGAGGCTGTGTGGCGTGGACTGGGCGGTTTTTTAGGTTAGAAGGCCTCGGGAAAGTGCGGGATGGGCTGCAATGTCAAAGGGTGCTTGGCAATTACAGGACGTGCTTGGATCAAGGAACAGTCGGAATTATAGTTGTAAACTGTTGTAGTTGCGCTGGAAAAGTCCCTGAGCTTCAAGCGCTAATAGAAAGCACAGAAGCTGATATCGTTATAGGTACAGAAAGCTGGCTAAAGCCTGAAATAAGTTCTGCAGAAATTTTTACGAAGTCTCAGACGGTGTTCAGGAAAGATAGATTAGGCAGAATTGGTGGTGGAGTGTTGGTGTCTGTCAGTAGTGGTTTATCTTGTAGTGAAGTCGAAGTAGATACTCCGTGCGAATTGGTGTGGGTGGAGGTTATACTTAACAGCCGAATTAAGTTAATAATTGGCTCCTTCTACCGACCCCCAGACTCCGATTATACAGTTGCGGAACAGTTCAGAGAATGTTTGAGTCTCGTAACAAATAAATACCCCACTCATACGGTTATAGTTGGTGGGGACTTCAACCTACCCTCGGTATGTTGGCAAAAATACTTGTTCAAAACTGGTGGTAGGCAGAAAACGTCTTCCGAGATTGTCCTAAATGCATTCTCCGAAAATTATTTCGAGCAGTTAGTCCATGAACCCACGCGAATTGTAAATGGTTGCGAAAACACACTTGACCTCTTGGCCACAAACAATCCAGAGCTGATAGAGAGCATCATGACTGATACAGGGATTAGTGATCACAAGGTCATTGTAGCTAGGCTCAATACCATTTCTTCCAAATCCATCAGAAACAAACGCAAAATAATTTTATTTAAAAAAGCGGATAAAGTGCCACTAGAAGCCTTCCTAAAAGACAATTTCCATTCCTTCCGAACTGACTATGCGAATGTAGACGAGATGTGGCTCAAATTCAAAGATATAGTAGCAACAGCAATTGAGATATTCATACCTCATAAATTGGTAAGAGATGGAACGGATCCCCCGTGGTACACAAAAAAGGTCCGAACGCTGTTGCAGAGGCAACGGAAAAAGCATGCGAAGTTCAGAAGAACGCGAAATCCTGAAGATGGGCTAAAATTTACAGACGCGCGAAATTTGGCACGTACTTCGATGCGAGATGCCTTTAATAGGTTCCACAACGAAACATTGTCTCGAAATTTGGTAGAAAATCCGAAGAAATTCTGGTCGTATGTAAAGTACACAAGCGGCAAGACGCAGTCAATACCTTCGCTGCGCAGTGCCGATGGTACTGTTATCGACGACTGTGCCGCTAAAGCGGAGTTATTGAACGCAGTTTTCCGAAATTCCTTCACCAGGGAAGACGAATGGAATATTCCAGAATTTGAAACACGAACATCTGCTAGCATGAGTTTCTTAGAAGTAGATACCTTAGGGGTTGCGATGCAACTCAAATCGCTTGATACGGGCAAGTCTTCATGTCCAGATTGTATACCAATTAGGTTCCTTTCAGATTACGCTGATACTATAGCTCCCTACTTAGCACTCATATACAACCGCTCGCTCACCGATAGATCTGTACCTACAGATTGGAAAATTGCGCAGGTCGCACCAGTGTTCAAGAAGGGTAGTAGGAGTAATCCATTTAACTACAGACCTATATCATTGACGTCGGTTTGCAGTAGGGTTTTGGAGCATATACTGTATTCAAACATTATGAATCACCTCGAAGAGAACGATCTATTGACACGTAATCAGCATGGCTTCAGAAAACATCGCTCTTGTGCAACGCAGCTAGCTCTTTATTCGCACGAAGTAATGGCCGCTATCGACTGGGGATCTCAAGTTGATTCCGTATTTCTAGATTTCCGGAAAGCTTTTGACACCGTTCCTCACAAGCGACTTCTAATCAAGCTGCGGAGCTATGGGGTATCGTCTCAGTTGTGCGACTGGATTCGTGATTTCCTATCAGGAAGGTCGCAGTTCGTAGTAATAGACGGCAAATCATCGAGTAAAACTGAAGTGATATCAGGTGTTCCCCAGGGAAGCGTCCTGGGACCTCTACTGTTCCTGATCTATATAAATGACCTGGGTGACAATCTGAGCAGTTCTCTTAGACTGTTCGCAGATGATGCTGTAATTTACCGTCTAGTAAGGTCATCCGAAGACCAGTATCAGTTGCAAAGCGATTTAGAAAAGATTGCTGTATGGTGTGTCAGGTGGCAGTTGACGCTAAATAACGAAAAGTGTGAGATGATCCACATGAGTTCCAAAAGAACTCCGTTGGAATTCGATTACTCGATAAATAGTACAATTCTCAAGGCTGTCAATTCAACTAAGTACCTGGGTGTTAAAATTACGAACAACTTCAGTTGGAAGGACCACATAGATAATATTGTCGGGAAGGCGAGCCAAAGGTTGCGTTTCATTGGCAGGACACTTAGAAGATGCAACAAGTCCACTAAAGAGACAGCTTACACTACACTCGTTCGTCCTCTGTTAGAATATTGCTGCGCGGTGTGGGATCCTTACCAGGTGGGATTGACGGAGGACATCGAGAGGGTGCAAAGAAGGGCAGCTCGTTTTGTATTATCGCGTTATAGAGGAGAGAGTGTGGCAGATATGATACATGAGTTGGGATGGAAGTCATTACAGCATAGACGTTTTTCGTCGCGGCGAGAGCTTTTTACGAAATTTCAGTCACCAACTTTCTCTTCCGAATGCGAAAATATTTTGTTGAGCCCAACCTACATAGGTAGGAATGATCATCAAAATAAAATAAGAGAAATCAGAGCTCGAACAGAAAGGTTTAGGTGTTCGTTTTTCCCGCTCGCTGTTCGGGAGTGGAATAGTAGAGAGATAGTATGATTGTGGTTCGATGAACCCTCTGCCAAGCACTTAAATGTGAATTGCAGAGTAGTCATGTAGATGTAGATGTAGTCTACGATTTGATCGTTCCCTGGAGGACCAGTAGTAGTTTCCGATGCACATCTGGAATCATTCTGTAATCCGTGGACCTTCAAAGGGTCGATGAAACACAGAAATTGCATCGTGATTGAATACAACAGTCACCATCCGCACTTTCCTCCATGTTACTAATGTCTCAAACAGTCTACGCTTTGATCGTTCCCTGTAAGACCAGTAGTAGTTTCCGATGCACATCTGGAGGCATTCTGTTATCTGTGGACTATCAGACTGTTGATGAAACACAGAAATTGCATCGGGATTGTATACAACAGACACCATGCGCACTTTCCTCCATGGAAGTAATGACTTAAACAGTCTATTCTTTGATCGTTCCCTGGAAGACCAGAAGAAGTCTCCGATGCACATCTTGAGGCATTCCATAATCTGTGGACATTCAAAGTGTTGATGAAACACAGAAATTGCATCGGGATCGAATACAACAGTCACCATCCGCACTTTCCTCCATGTTAGTAATGTCTCAAACAGCCTACGCTTTGAACGTTCCCTGGAAGACCAGTGTTTGTTTCCGATGCACATCTGGAGGCATTCTGTAATCTGTTGACTATCAGAGTGTTGATAAAACACAGAAATTGCATCGGGATTGAATACAACAGTCACCATGCACACTTTCCTCCATGGGAGTAATGTCTCAAACAGTCTATTATTTGATCGTTTATTGGAAGACTAGAAAAAGTTTCCGATGCACATCTGGAGACATTCTGTACTCTGTGGACCTTCAAAGTGTTGATAAAACACAGAAATTGCATCGGGATTGAATACAACAGTCACCATCCACACTTTCCTCCATGTTACTAATGTCTCAAACAGTCTACGCTTTGATCGTTCCCTGGAAGACTAGTGTTAGTTTCCGATGCACATCTGGAGGCATTCTGTAATCTGTTGACTATCAGAGTGTTGATGAAACACAGAAATTGCATCGGGATTGAATACAACAGTCACCATGCGCACTTTCCTCCATGGGAGTAATGTCTCTAACAGTCTACGCTTTGATCGTTCCCTGGATGACCAGAAGTAGTCTCCGATGCACATCTGGAGGAATTCTGTAATCTGTGGACTATCAGAGTGTTGATGAAACACAGAAATTGCATCGGGAGTGAATACAACAGTCACCATTCGCACTTTCCTCCATGGGGGTAATTCTCAAACAGTCTACGCTTTGTTCGTTCTCTGGAAGTCCAGTAGTAGTTTTCGATGCACATCTGGAGGCATTCTGTAATCTGTGGACCTTCCAAGTGTTGATGAAACACAGAAATTGCCTCGGGATTGAATACAACTGTCACCATGCGCACTATCCTCCATGGGAGTAATGTCTCAAACAGTCTACGCTTTGATCGTTCCCTGGAAGATCAGTAGTAGTTTCCGATGCACATCTGGAGCCATTCTGTAATCTGTGGACTATCAGAGTGTTGATGAAACACAGAAATTGCATCTGGAGTGAATACAACAGTCACCATCCGCACTTTATTCCATGGGAGTAATTCTCAAACAGGCTACACTTTGATCGTTCCCTGGAAGACCAGTAGTAGTTTCCGATGCACATCTGGTTTCATTCTGTAATCTGTGGACCTTCAAAGTGTTGATGAAACACAGAAATTGCATCGGGATTGAATACAACAGCCACCATGCGCACTTTCCTCCATGGGAGTATTTCTCAAACAGTCTGCGCTATGATCGTTCCCTGGAAGACCAGTTGTAGTTTCCGATGCACATCTGGAGGCATTCTGTAATCTGTGGACTATCTGAGTGTTGATGAAACACAGAAATTGCATCGGGCTTGAATACAACAGTCACCATGCGTATTTTCCACCATGGGAGTAGTGTCTCAAACAGTCTACGCTTTGGTCGTTCCCTGGATGACCAGAAGTAGTTTCCGATGCACATCTGGAGGAATTCTGTAATCTGTGGACCATCAGAATGTTGATGAAACACAGAAATAGCATCGGGATTGAATACAACAGGCACTATGCACACTTTCCTCCATGGGAGTAATGTCTCAAACAGTCTATTATTTGATCGTTTCCTGGAAGACCGGAAAAGTTTCCGATGCACATCTGGAGGCATTCTGTACTCTGTGGACCTTCAAAGTGTTGATGAAACACAGAAATTGCCTCGGGATTGAATACAACAGTCACCATTCACACTTTTCTCTATGGGAGTAATGTCTGAAAGAGTCTACGCTTTGATCGTTCCCTGGAAGACCTGTAGTAGTTTCCGATGCACATCTGGAGGCATTCTGTAATCTGTGGACTATCAGAGTACTGATGAAACACAGAAATTGCATCGGGATTGAATACAACAGTCACCATGCACACTTTCCTCCATAATAGTAAAGTCTCAAACAGACTACGTTTTGATCGTTCACTGGATAACCAGTAGTAGTTTCCGTTGCACATCTGGAGGCATTCTGTAATCTGTGCACTATCAGAGTGTTGATGAATCACAGAAATTTCATCGGGATGAATACAACAGTCACCATGCGCACTTTCCTCCATGGGAGTAATGTCTCTAACAGTCTACCCTTTGATCGTTCCGTGGAAGACCAGTAGTAGTTTCCAATGGACATCTGGAGGCATTCTGTAATCTATGGACTATCAGAGTGTTGATAAAACACTAAAATTGCGACGGGATTGTATACAACAGTCACCATGCGCACTTTCCTCCATGGGAGTGTTGTCTCAATAAGTCTACGCTTTGATCGTTCACTAGAAGTACAGCAGTAGTTTCCGATGCACATCTGGAGGCATTCTGTAATCTGTGGACTATCAGACTGTTGATGAAACACAGAAATTGCATCGGAATTGAATACAACAGTCACCATGCGCACTTTTCTCCATGGGAGTAATGTCTCAAACAGTCTACGTTTTGATCGTTCCCTGGAAGACCAGTATAGTTTCCGATTCACATCTGGAGGCATTCTGTAATCTATGGACTATCAGAGTGTTGATGAAACACAGAAATTGCATCGGGATTGAATACAACAGTCACCATGCGCACTTTCCTCCATGAGAGTAATGTCTCAAACAGTCTACGTTTTGATCGTTCCCTGGAAGACCAGTAGTACTCATTGATGCACATCTGGAGACATTCTGTAATCTGTGGAACTTCAAAGTGTTGACGAAACACAGAAATTGCCACGAGAATCAATACAGCATTCACCATGCGCACTTTCCTCCATGGGAGTAATGTCTCAAACAGTCTACGCTTTGATCGTTCCCTGGAAGACCAGTAGTAGTTTCCGATGCACATCTGGAGGCATTCTGTAATGTGTGGACTATCAGGGTGTTGATGAAACACAGAAATTGCATCGGGACTGAATACAACAGTCACCATGAGTACTTTCCTTTATGGGAGTAATATCTCAAACAGACTACGCTTTGATCGTTCCCTGGAAGACCAGTAGTAGTTTCCGATGCACATCTAGAGACAACCTGTAATCTGTGAACTATCTAACTGTTGATGTAACACAGAAATTGCATCGGGATTAAATACAACAGTCACCATGGGCACTTTCCTCCATGGGAAGAATGTCTGAAACATTTTACGCTTTGATTGTTCCCTTGAAGACCAGTAGTAGTTTCCGGTAACATCTGGAGGCCTTCTGTAATTTGTGGACTATCTGACTCTTGATGAAACACAGAAATTGCATCGGGATTGAATACAGCAGGCACCATGCGCACTTTCCTCCATGGGAGTAATGTCTCAAAGAGTCTATTCTTTGATCGTACCCTGGAAGACCAGAAGTAGTTTCCGATGCACATCTGGAGGCATTTTGTAATCTGTGGACTATCAGAGTGTTGATGAAACACAGAAAATGCATTGGGATTGAGTAAAACTGTCACCATGTGCACTTTCCTCCATGTGAGTAATTCTCATACAGGCTACGCTTTGATCGTTCCCTGGAAGACCAGTAGTAGTTTCCAATGCACATCTGGAGGCATTCTGTAATCTGTGGACCTCCAAAGTGTTGATGAAACACAGAAATTGCCTCGGGATTGAATACAACAGTCACCATGCGCACTTCTCTCTATGGGAGTAATGTCTCTAACAGTCTACGCTTTGATCATTCGCTGGAAGACCAGTAGTAGTTTCCGATGCACATCTGGAGGCATTCTGTAATCTGTGGACAATCTGAGTGTTGATGAAACACAGAGATTGCATCGGGATTGAATACAAGAGTCACCATGCGCACCTTCCTGCATGGGAAGAATGTCTGAAACAGTTTACGCTTTGATCGTTCCCTTGAAGACCAGTAGTAGTTTCCGGTAACATCTGGAGGTCTTCTGTAATTTGTGGACTATCTGACTCTTGATGAAACACAGAAATTGCATTGGGATTGAGTAAAACTGTCACCATGTGCACTTTCCTCCATGTGAGTAATTCTCATACAGTCTACGATTTGATCGTTCCCTGGAAGACCAGTAGTAGTTTCCGATGCACATCTGGAATCATTCTGTAATCCGTGGACCTTCAAAGGGTCGATGAAACACAGAAATTGCATCGGGATTGAATACAACAGTCACCATCCGCACTTTCCTCCATGTTACTAATGTCTCAAACAGTCTACGCTTTGATCGTTCCCTGTAAGACCAGTAGTAGTTTCCGATGCACATCTGGAGGCATTCTGTTATCTGTGGACTATCAGACTGTTGATGAAACACAGAAATTGCATCGGGATTGTATACAACAGGCACCATGCGCACTTTCCTCCATGGAAGTAATGACTTAAACAGTCTATTCTTTGATCGTTCCCTGGAAGACCAGAAGTAGTTTCCGATGCACATCTTGAGGCATTCCATAATCTGTGGACATTCAAAGTGTTGATGAAACACAGAAATTGCATCGGGATCGAATACAACAGTCACCATCCGCACTTTCCTCCATGTTAGTAATGTCTCAAACAGCCTACGCTTTGAACGTTCCCTGGAAGACCAGTGTTAGTTTCCGATGCACATCTGGAGGCATTCTGTAATCTGTTGACTATCAGAGTGTTGATGAAACACAGAAATTGCATCGGGATTGAATACAACAGTCACCATGCACACTTTCCTCCATGGGAGTTATGTCTTAAACTGTCTATTATTTGATCGTTTCCTGGAAGACCAGAAAAAGTTTCCGATGCACATCTGGAGACATTCTGTACTCTGTGGACCTTCAAAGTGTTGATGAAACACAGAGATTGCATCGGGATTGAATACAACAGTCACCATCCGCACTTTCCTCCATGTTACTATGTCTCAAACAGTCTACGCTTTGATCGTTCCCTGGAAGACCAGTGTTAGTTTCCGATGCACATCTGGAGGCATTCTGTAATCTGTTGACTATCAGAGTGTTGATGAAACACAGAAATTGCATCAGGATTGAATACAACAGTCACCATGCGCACTTTCCTCCATGGGAGTAATGTCTCTAACAGTCTACGCTTTGATCGTTCCCTGGATGACCAGAAGTAGTCTCCGATGCACATCTGGAGGAATTCTGTAATCTGTGGACTATCAGAGTGTTGATGAAACACAGAAATTGCATCGGGATTGAATACAACAGTCACCATTCGCACTTTCCTCCATGGGGGTAATTCTCAAACAGTCTACGCTTTGTTCGTTCCCTGGAAGTCCAGTAGTAGTTTTCGATGCACATCTGGAGGCATTCTGTAATCTGTGGACCTTCAAAGTGTTGATGAAACACAGAAATTGCCTCGGGATTGAATACAACTGTCACCATGCGCATTATCCTCCATGGGAGTAATGTCTCAAACAGTCTACGCTTTGATCGTTCCCTGGAAGATCAGTAGTAGTTTCCGATTCACATCTGGAGCCATTCTGTAATGTGTGGACTATCAGAGTGTTGATGAAACACAGAAATTGCATCTGGAGTGAATACAACAGTCACCATCCGCACTTTCCTCCATGGAAGTAATTCTCAAACAGGCTACACTTTGATCGTTCCCTGGAAGACCAGTAGTAGTTTCCGATGCACATCTGGTGGCATTCTGTAATCTGTGGACCTTCAAAGTGTTGATGAAACACAGAAATTGCATCGGGATTGAATACAACAGCCACCATGCGCACTTTCCTCCATGGGAGTAATTCTCAAACAGTCTACGCTATGATCGTTCCCTGGAAGACCAGTTGTAGTTTCCGATGCACATCTGGAGGCATTCTGTAATCTGTGGACTATCTGAGTGTTGATGAAACACAGAAATAGCATCGGGATTGAATACAACAGGCACTATGCACACTTTCCTCCATGGGAGTAATGTCTCAAACGGTCTATTATTTGAACGTTTCCTGGAAGACCGGAAAAAGTTTCCGATGCACATCTGGAGGCATTCTGTAATCCGTGGACCTTCAAAGTGTAGATGAAACACAGAAATTGCATCGGTATTGAATACAACAGTCACCATGTGCACTTTCCTCCATGGGAGTAATGTCTGAAAGAGTCTACGCTTTGATCGTTCCCTGGAAGACGTGTAGTAGTTTCCGATGCACATCTGGAGGCATTCTGTAATCTGTGGACTATCAGAGTACTGATGAAACACAGAAATTGCATCGGGATTGAATACAACAGTCACCATGCACACTTTCCTCCATAATAGTAAAGTCTCAAACAGACTACGCTTTGATCGTTCACTGGATAACCAGTAGTAGTTTCCGTTGCACATCTGGAGGCATTCTGTAATCTGTGCACTATCAGAGTGTTGATGAAACACAGAAATTGCATCGGGATGAATACAACAGTCACCATGCGCACTTTCCTCCATGGGAGTAATGTCTCTAACAGTCTACCCTTTGATCGTTCCGTGGAAGACCAGTAGTAGTTTCCAATGGACATCTGGAGGCATTCTGTAATCTATGGACTATCAGAGTGTTGATAAAACACTAAAATTGCGACGGGATTGAATACAACAGTCACCATGCGCACTTTCCTCCATGGGAGTGTTGTCTCAATAAGTCTACGCTTTGATCGTTCCCTAGAAGTACAGCAGTAGTTTCCGATGCACATCTGGAGGCATTCTGTAATCTATGGACTATCAGAGTGTTGATGAAACACAGAAATTGCATCGGGATTGAATACAACAGTCACCATGCGCACTTTCCTCCATGAGAGTAATGTCTCAAACAGTCTACGTTTTGATCGTTCCCTGGAAGACCAGTAGTAGTTATTGATGCACATCTGGAGACATTCTGTAATCTGTGGAACTTGAAAGTGTTGACGAAACACAGAAATTGCCACGGGAATCAATACAACATTCACCATGCGCACTTTCCTCCATGGGAGTAATGTCTCAAACAGTCTACGCTTTGATCGTTCCCTGGAAGACCATTGTTAGTTTCCGATTCACATCTGAGGGCCTTCTGTAATCTGTGGACTATCAGACTGTTGGTGAAACACAGAAATTGCATCGGGATTGAATACAACAGGCACCTTGCGCACTGTCCTCCATGGGAGTAATGTCTCAAACAGTCTATTTTTTGATCGTTCCCTGGAAGACCTGAAGTAGTTTCCGATGCACATCTCGAGGCATTCTGTAATCTGTTGACCTTCAAAGTGTAGTAGAAACACAGCAAATGCATCGGGATTGAATACAACAGTCACCATACGCACTTTCCTCCATGTTAGTAATGTCTAAAACAGTCTACGCTTTGATCGTTCCTTGGAAGACCAGTAGTAGTTTCCGATGCACATCTGGTGGCATTCTGTAATCTGTGGAACTTCAAAGTGTTGATGAATCACAGAAATTGCATCGGGATTGAATACAACAGTCACCATGCCCACTTTCCTACTTGGGAGTAATGTCTGAATCAGTCTGCGATTTGATCGCTCCCTGGAAGACCAGTAGTAGTTTCCGATGCACATCTGGAGGCATTCTGTAATCTGTGGACTGTCAGAGTGCTGATGAAACACAGAAATTGCTTCGGTATTGAATACAACAGTCACCATGAGAACTTTCCTCCTTGGGAGTATGGTCCCAAAGAGTTTACGGTTTGATCGTTCCCTGGAAGACCAGTAGTAGTTTCCGATGCACATCTGGAGGCATTCTGTAATCTGTGGACTATCAGAGTGTTGATGAAACACAGAAATTGCATCGGGACTGAATACAACAGTCACCATGAGTATTTTCCTTTATGGGAGTAATATCTCAAACAGACTACGCTTTGATCGTTCCCTGGAAGAGCAGTAGTAGTTTCCGATGCACATCTAGAGACAACCTGTAATCTGTGAACTATCTAACTGTTGATGAAACACAGAAATTGCATCGGGATTGAATACAACAGTCACCATGCGCACTTTCCTCCATGGGAAGAATGTCTGAAACAGTTTACGCTTTGATCGTTCCCTTGAAGACCAGTAGTAGTTTACGGTAACATCTGGAGGCCTTCTGTAATCTGTGGACTATCTGACTCTTGATGAAACACAGAAATTGCATCGGGATTGAAATCAGCAGGCACCATGCGCACTTTCCTCCATGGGAGTAATGTCTCAAAGAGTCTATTCTTTGATCGTTCCCTGGAAGACCAGAAGTAGTTTCCGATGCACATCTTGAGGCATTCCATAATCTGTGGACATTCAAAGTGTTGATGAAACACAGAAATTGCATCGGGATCGAATACAACAGTCACCATCCGCACTTTCCTCCATGTTAGTAATGTCTCAAACAGCCTACGCTTTGAACGTTCCCTGGAAGACCAGTGTTAGTTTCCGATGCACATCTGGAGGCATTCTGTAATCTGTTGACTATCAGAGTGTTGATGAAACACAGAAATTGCATCGGGATTGAATACAACAGTCACCATGCACACTTTCCTCCATGGGAGTAATGTCTCAAACTGTCTATTATTTGATCGTTTCCTGGAAGACCAGAAAAAGTTTCCGATGCACATCTGGAGACATTCTGTACTCTGTGGACCTTCAAAGTGTTGATGAAACACAGAGATTGCATCGGGATTGAATACAACAGTCACCATGCGCACTTTCCTCCATGGGAGTAATGTCTCTAACAGTCTACGCTTTGATCGTTCCCTGGATGACCAGAAGTAGTCTCCGATGCACATCTGGAGGAATTCTGTAATCTGTGGACTATCAGAGTGTTGATGAAACACAGAAATTGCATCGGGATTGAATACAACAGTCACCATTCGCACTTTCCTCCATGGGGGTAATTCTCAAACAGTCTACGCTTTGTTCGTTCCCTGGAAGTCCAGTAGTAGTTTTCGATGCACATCTGGAGGCATTCTGTAATCTGTGGACCTTCAAAGTGTTGATGAAACACAGAAATTGCCTCGGGATTGAATACAACTGTCACCATGCGCACTATCCTCCATGGGAGTAATGTCTCAAACAGTCTACGCTTTGATCGTTCCCTGGAAGATCAGTAGTAGTTTCCGATGCACATCTGGAGCCATTCTGTAATCTGTGGACTATCAGAGTGTTGATGAAACACAGAAATTGCATCTGGAGTGAATACAACAGTCACCATCCGCACTTTCCTCCATGGAAGTAATTCTCAAACAGGCTACAATTTGATCGTTCCCTGGAAGACCAGTAGTAGTTTCCGATGCACATCTGGTGGCATTCTGTAATCTGTGGACCTTCAAAGTGTTGATGAAACACAGACATTGCATCGGGATTGAATACAACAGCCACCATGCGCACTTTCCTCCATGGGAGTAATTCTCAAACAGTCTACGCTATGATCGTTCCCTGGAAGACCAGTTGTAGTTTCCGATGCACATCTGGAGGCATTCTGTAATCTGTGGACTATCAGAGTGTTGATGAAACACAGAAATTGCATCGGGATTGAATACAACAGTCATCACGCCCACTTTCCTCCATGGGAGGAATGTCTCAAACAGTCTACGCTTTGATCGTTCCCTGTAAGACCAGTAGTAGTTTCCGATGCACATCTGGAGGCATTCTGTAATCTGTGGCCTATCAGAGTGTTGATGAAACACAGAAATTGCTTCGGGATTGAATACAACAGTCACCATGAGAACTTTCCTCCATGGGAGTATGGTCCCAAAGAGTTTATGGTTTGACCGTTCCCTGGAAGACCAGTAGTAGTTTCCGATGCACATCTGGAGACATTCTGTAATCTGTGGACTATCAGAGTTTTGATGAAACACAGAAATTGCATCGGGACTGAATACAACAGTCACCATGAGTACTTTCCTTTATGGGAGTAATATCTCAAACAGACTACGCTTTGATCGTTCCCTGGAAGACCAGTAGTAGTTTCCGATGCACATCTAGAGACAACCTGTAATCTGTGAACTATCTAACTGTTGATGAAACACAGAAATTGCATCGGGATTGAATACAACAGTCACCATGCGCACTTTCCTCCATGGGAAGAATGTCTGAAACAGTTTACGCTTTGATCGTTCCCTTGAAGACCAGTAGTAGTTTCCGGTAACATCTGGAGGCCTTCTGTAATCTGTGGACTATCTGACTCTTGATGAAACACAGAAATTGCATCGGGATTGAATACAGCAGGCACCATGCGCACTTTCCTCCATGGGAGTAATGTCTCAAAGAGTCTATTCTTTGATCGTACCCTGGAAGACTAGAAGTAGTTTCCGATGCACATCTGGAGGCATTTTGTAATCTGTGGACTATCAGAGTGTTGATGAAACACAGAAAATGCATTGGGATTGAGTAAAACTGTCACCATGTGCACTTTCCTCCATGTGAGTAATTCTCATACAGGCTACGATTTGATCGTTCCCTGGAAGACCAGTAGTAGTTTCCAATGCACATCTGGAGGCATTCTGTAATCTGTGGACCTCCAAAGTGTTGATGAAACACAGAAATTGCCTCGGGATTGAATACAACAGTCACCATGCGCACTTCTCTCTATGGGAGTAATGTCTCTAACAGTCTACGCTTTGATCATTCGCTGGAAGACCAGTAGCAGTTTCCGATGCACATCTGGAGGCATTCTGTAATCTGTGGACAATCTGAGTGTTGATGAAACACTGAAACACAGAGATTGCATCGGGATTGAATACAAGAGTCACCATGCGCACTTTCCTCCGTGGGAGGAATGTCTCAAACAGTCAACAATTTGATCGTTCCCTTGAAGACCCGTAGTAGTTACCGATGCACATCTGGATTCATTCTGTAATCCGTGGACCTTCAAAGGGTCGATGAAACACAGAAATTGCATCGGGATTGAATACAACAGGCACCATGCGCACTTTCCTCCATGGGAGTAGTGTCTCAGACAGTCTACGTTCTGATCGTTCCCTGGAAGACCAGTAGTTGTTTCCGATGCACATCTTTAGGCATTCTGTAATCTGTAGACTATCAGAGTGTTGATGAAACACAGACGTTGCATCGGGATTGAATACAAATGTCACCATGCACACTTTCCTCCATAAAAGTAAAGTCTCAATCAGACTACGCTTTGATCGTTCCCTGGAAAACCAGTAGTAGTTTCCGATGCACATCTGGGGGCATTCTGCAATCTGTGGACTATCAGAGTGTTGATGAAACACAGAAATTGCATCGGGATTGAATACAACAGTCATCACGCCCACTTTCCTCCATGGGAGGAATGTCTCAAACAGTCTACGCTTTGATCGTTCCCTGTAAGACCAGTAGTAGTTTCCGATGCACATCTGGAGGCATTCTGTTATCTGTGGACTATCAGACTGTTGATGAAACACAGAAATTGCATCGGGATTGAATACAACAGGCACCATGCACACTTTCCTCCATGGGAGTAATGACTTAAACAGTCTATTCTTTGATCGTTCCCTGGAAGACCAGAAGTGGTTTCCGATGCACATCTTGAGGCATTCCATAATCTGTGGACATTCAAAGTGTTGATGAAACACAGAAATTGCATCGGGATTGAATACAACAGTCACCATCCGCACTTTCCTCCATGTTAGTAATGTCTCAAACAGCCTACGCTTTGAACGTTCCCTGGAAGACCAGTGTTAGTTTCCGATGCACTTCTGGAGGCATTCTGTAATCTGTTGACTATCAGAGTGTTGATGAAACACAGAAATTGCATCGGGATTGAATACAACAGTCACCATGCGCACTTTCTTCCATGAGAGTAATGTCGGAAACAGTCCACGCTTTGATCGTTCCCTGGAAGACCAGTAGTAGTTTCCGATGCACATCTGGAGGCATTCTGTAATCTGTGGACTATCAGAGTGTTGATGATACACAGAAATTGCATCTGGAGTGAATACAACAGTCACCATCCGCACTTGCCTCCATGGGAGTAATTCTCAAACAGTCTACGCTTTGATCATTCGCTGGAAGACCGGTAGTAGTTTCCGATGCACATCTGGAGGCATTCTGCAATCTGTGGACAATCTGAGAGTTGATGAAACACAGAAATTGCATCGGGATTGAATACAAGAGTCACCATGCGCACTTTCCTCCGTGGGAAGAATGTCTCAAACAGTCTACAATTTGATCGTTCCCTTGAAGACCAGTAGTAGTTACCGATCCACATCTGGTGGCATTCACTATTCTTTGGACTATCAGAGTGTTGATGAAACACAGAAATTGCATCGGGATTGAATACAACAGGCACCATGCGCACCTTCCTGCATGGGAGCAATGTTTCAAACAGTCTACGATTTGATCGTTCCCTGGAAGACCAGTAGTAGTTTCCGATGCACATCTGGAGGCTTTCTGTAATCCGTGGACCTTCAAAGGGTCGATGAAACACAGAAATTCCATCGGGATTGAATACAACAGGCACCATGCGCACTTTCCTCCATGGGAGTAATGTCTCAGACAGTCTACGTTTTGATCGTTCCCAGGAAGACCAGTAGTAGTTTCCGATGCACATCTGGAGGCATTCTGTAATCTGTGGACTATCAGGGTGTTGATGAAACACAGAAATTGCATCTGGAGTGAATACAACAGTCACCATGCGCACTTTCCTCCATGTGAGTAATGTCACAAACAGTCTACGCTTTGATCGTTCCCTGGAAGACCAGTAGTAGTTTCCGATACACATCTGGAGGCATTCTGTAATCTGTGGACTATCAGAGTGTTGATGAAACACAGAAGTGGCATCGGGATTGAATACAAATGTCACCATGCACACTTTCCTCCATAAATGTAATGTCTCAAACAGACTACGCTTTGATCGTTCCCTGGAAGACCAGTAGTAGTTTCCGATACAAATCTCTAGGCATTCTGTAATCTGTGGACTATCAGAGTGTTGATGAAACACAGAAGTTGCATCGGGATTGAATACAACAGTCACCATGCACACTTTCCTCCAAAGGAGTAATGTCTCAAACAGTCTATTATTTGATCGTTTCCTGGAAGACCAGAAAATGTTTCCGATGCACATCTGGAGACATTCTGTACTCTGTGGACCTTCAAAGTGTTGATGAAACACAGAAATTGCATCGGGATTGAATACAACAATCACCATCCGCACTTTCCTCCATGTTACTAATGTCTCAAACAGTCTACGCTTTGATCGTTCCCTGTAAGACCAGTAGTAGTTTCCGATGCACATCTGGAGGCATTCTGTTATCTGTGGACTATCAGACTGTTGATGAAACACAGAAATTGCATCGGGATTGTATACAACAGGCACCATGCGCACTTTCCTCCATGGAAGTTATGACTTAAACAGTCTATTCTTTGATCGTTCCCTGGAAGACCAGAAGTAGTTTCCGATGCACATCTTGAGGCATTCCATAATCTGTGGACATTCAAAGTGTTGATGAAACACAGAAATTGCATCGGGATTGAATACAACAGTCACCATGCACACTTTCCTCCATGGGAGTAATGTCTCAAACAGTCTATTATTTGATCGTTTCCTGGAAGACCAGAAATAGTTTTCGATGCACATCTGGAGACATTCTGTACTCTGTGGACCTGCAAAGTGTTGATGAAACACAGAAATTGCATCGGGATTGAATACAACAGTCACCATCCGCACTTTCCTCCATGTTACTAATGTCTCAAACAGTCTACGCTTTGATCGTTCCCTGGAAGACCAGTGTTAGTTTCCGATGCACATCTGGAGGCATTCTGTAATCTGTTGACTATCAGAGTGTTGATGAAACACAGAAATTGCATCAGGATTGAATACAACAGTCACCATGCGCACTTTCCTCCATGGGAGTAATGTCTCTAACAGTCTACGCTTTGATCGTTCCCTGGATGACCAGAAGTAGTCTCCGATGCACATCTGGAGGATTTCTGTAATCTGTGGACTATCAGAGTGTTGATGAAACACAGAAATTGCATCGGGATTGAATACAACAGTCACCATTCGCACTTTCCTTCATGGGGGTAATTCTCAAACAGTCTGCGCTTTGATCGTTCCCTGGAAGTCCAGTAGTAGTTATCGATGCACATCTGGAGGCATTCTGTAATCTGTGGACCTTCAAAATGTTGATGAAACACAGAAATTGCCTCGGGATTGAATACAACTGTCACCATGCGCACTATCCTCCATGGGAATAATGTCTGAAACAGTCTACGCTTTGATCGTTCCCTGGAAGATCAGTAGTAGTTTCCGATGCACATCTGGAGCCATTCTGTAATCTGTGGACTATCAGAGTGTTGATGAAACACAGAAATTGCATCTGGAGTGAATACAACAGTCACCATCCGCACTTTCCTCCATGGGAGTAATTCTCAAACAGGCTCCACTTTGATCGTTCCCTGGAAGACCAGTAGTAGTTTCCGATGCACATCTAGAGACAACCTGTAATCTGTGAACTATCTAACTGTTGATGAAACACAGAAATTGCATCGGGATTGAATACAACAGTCACCATGCGCACTTTCCTCCATGGAAAGAATGTCTGAAACAGTTTACGCTTTGATCGTTCCCTTGAAGACCAGTAGTAGTTTACGGTAACATCTGGAGGCCTTCTGTAATCTGTGGACTATCTGACTCTTGATGAAACACAGAAATTGCATCGGGATTGAATACAGCAGGCACCATGCGCACTTTCCTCCATGGGAGTAATGTCTCAAAGAGTCTATTCTTTGATCGTACCCTGGAAGACCAGAAGTAGTTTCCGATGCACATCTCGAGGCATTTTGTAATCTGTGGACTATCAGAGTGTTGATGAAACACAGAAAATACATTGGGATTGAGTAAAACTGTCACCATGTGCACTTTCCTCCATGTGAGTAATTCTCATACAGGCTACGCTTTGATCGTTCCCTGGAAGACCAGTAGTAGTTTCCAATGCACATCTGGAGGCATTCTGTAATCTGTGGACCTCCAAAGTGTTGATGAAACACAGAAATTGCCTCGGGATTGAATACAACAGTCACCATGCGCACTTCTCTCTATGGGAGTAATGTCTCTAACAGTCTACGCTTTGATCATTCGCTGGAAGACCAGTAGTAGTTTCCGATGCACATCTGGAGGCATTCTGTAATCTGTGGACAATCTGAGTGTTGATGAAATACAGAGATTGCATCGGGATTGAATACAAGAGTCACCATGCGCACTTTCCTCCGTGGGAGGAATGTCTCAAACAGTCTACAATTTGATCGTTCCCTTGAAGACCCGTAGTAGTTACCGATGCACATCTGGATTCAATCTGTAATCCGTGGACCTTCAAAGGGTCGATGAAACACAGAAATTGCATCGGGATTGAATACAACAGGCACCATGCGCACTTTCCTCCATGGGAGTAATGTCTCAGACAGTCTACGTTCTGATCGTTCCCTGGAAGACCAGTAGTAGATTCCGATGCACATCTGGAGGCATTCTGTAATCTGTAGACTATCAGAGTGTTGATGAAACACAGACATTGCATCGGGATTGAATACAAATTTCACCATGCACACTTTCCTCCATAAAAGTAAAGTCTCAATCAGACTACGCTTTGATCGTTCCCTGAAAAATAGTAGTAGTTTCCGATGCACATCTGGGGGCATTCTGCAATCTGTGGACTATCAGAGTGTTGATGAAACACAGAAATTGCATCGGGATTGAATACAACAGTCATCACGCGCACTTTACTCCATGGGAGGAATGTCTCAAACAGTCTACGCTTTGATCGTTCCCTGTAACACCAGTAGTAGTTTCCGATGCACATCTGGAGGCATTCTGTAATCTGTGGACTATCAGAGTGTTGATGAAACACAGAAATTGCTTCGGGATTGAATACAACAGTCACCATGAGAACTTTCCTCCATGGGAGTATGGTCCCAAAGAGTTTATGGTTTGATCGTTCCCTGGAAGACCAGTAGTAGTTTCCGATGCACATCTGGAGGCATTCTGTAATCTGTGGACTATCAGAGTGTTGATGAAACACAGAAATTGCATCGGGACTGAATACAACAGTCACCATGAGTACTTTCCTTTATGGGAGTAATATCTCAAACAGACTACGCTTTGATCGTTCCCTGGAAGACCAGTAGTAGTTTCCGATGCACATCTAGAGACAACCTGTAATCTGTGAACTATCTAACTGTTGATGAAACACAGAAATTGCATCGGGATTGAATACAACAGTCACCATGCGCACTTTCCTCCATGGGAAGAATGTCTGAAACAGTTTACGCTTTGATCGTTCCCTTGAAGACCAGTAGTAGTTTCCGGTAACATCTGGAGGCCTTCTGTAATCTGTGGACTATCTGACTCTTGATGAAACACAGGAATTGCATCGGGATTGAATACAGCAGGCACCATGCGCACTTTCCTCCATGGTAGTAATGTCTCAAAGAGTCTATTCTTTGATTTTACCCTGGAAGACCAGAAGTAGTTTCCGATGCACATCTGGAGGCATTTTGTAATCTGTGGACTTTCAGAGTGTTGATGAAACACAGAAAATGCATTGGGATTGAGTAAAACTGTCACCATGTGCACTTTCCTCCATGTGAGTAATTCTCATACAGGCTACGATTTGATCGTTCCCTGGAAGACCAGTAGTAGTTTCCAATGCACATCTGGAGGCATTCTGTAATCTGTGGACCTCCAAAGTGTTGATGAAACACAGAAATTGCCTCGGGATTGAATACAACAGTCACCATGCGCACTTCTCTCTATGGGAGTAATGTCTCTAACAGTCTACGCTTTGATCATTCGCTGGAAGACCAGTAGTAGTTTCCGATGCACATCTGGAGGCATTCTGTAATCTGTGGACAATCTGAGTGTTGATGAAACACGGAGATTGCATCGGGATTCAATACAAGAGTCACCATGCGCACTTTCCTCCGTGGGAGGTATGTCTCAAACAGTCTACAATTTGATCGTTCCCTTGAAGACCCGTAGTAGTTACCGATGCACATCTGGATTCATTCTGTAATCCGTGGACCTTCAAAGGGTCGATGAAACACAGAAATTGCATCGGGATTGAATACAACAGGCACCATGCGCACTTTCCTCCATGGGAGTAGTGTCTCAGACAGTCTACGTTCTGATCGTTCCCTGGAAGACCAGTAGTAGTTTCCGATGCACATCTGGAGGCATTCTGTAATCTGTAGACTATCAGAGTGTTGATGAAACACAGACGTTGCATCGGGATTGAATACAAATGTCACCATGCACACTTTCCTCCATAAAAGTAAAGTCTCAATCAGACTACGCTTTGATCGTTCCCTGGAAAACCAGTAGTAGTTTCCGATGCACATCTGGGGCATTCTGCAATCTGTGGACTATCAGAGTGTTGATGAAACACAGAAATTGCATCGGGATTGAATACAACAGTCATCACGCCCACTTTCCTCCATGGGAGGAATGTCTCAAACAGTCTACGCTTTGATCGTTCCCTGTAAGACCAGTAGTAGTTTCCGATGCACATCTGGAGGCATTCTGTTATGTGTGGACTATCAGACTGTTGATGAAACACAGAAATTGCATCGGGATTGAATACAACAGGCACCATGCACACTTTCCTCCATGGGAGTAATGACTTAAACAGTCTATTCTTTGATCGTTCCCTGGAAGACCAGAAGTGGTTTCCGATGCACATCTTGAGGCATTCCATAATCTGTGGACATTCAAAGTGTTGATGAAACACAGAAATTGCATCGGGATTGAATACAACAGTCACCATCCGCACTTTCCTCCATGTTAGTAATGTCTCAAACAGCCTACGCTTTGAACGTTCCCTGGAAGACCAGTGTTAGTTTCCGATGCACTTCTGGAGGCATTCTGTAATCTGTTGACTATCAGAGTGTTGATGAAACACAGAAATTGCATCGGGATTGAATACAACAGTCACCATGCGCACTTTCTTCCATGAGAGTAATGTCTGAAACAGTCCACGCTTTGATCGTTCCCTGGAAGACCAGTAGTAGTTTCCGATGCACATCTGGAGGCATTCTGCAATCTGTGGACTATCAGAGTGTTGATGAAACACAGAAATTGCATCTGGAGTGAATACAACAGTCACCATCCGCACTTTCCTGCATGGGAGTAATTCTCAAACAGTCTACGCTTTGATCATTCGCTGGAAGACCGGTAGTAGTTTCCGATGCACATCTGGAGGCATTCTGCAATCTGTGGACAATCTGAGAGTTGATGAAACACAGAAATTGCATCGGGATTGAATACAAGAGTCACCATGCGCACTTTCCTCCGTGGGATGAATGTCTCAAACAGTCTACAATTTGATCGTTCCCTTGAAGACCAGTAGTAGTTACCGATCCACATCTGGTGGCATTCACTATTCTTTGGACTATCAGAGTGTTGATGAAACACAGAAATTGCATCGGGATTGAATACAACAGGCACCATGCGCACCTTCCTGCATGGGAGCAATGTTTCAAACAGTCTACGATTTGATCGTTCCCTGGAAGACCAGTAGTAGTTTCCGATGCACATCTGGAGGCTTTCTGTAATCCGTGGACCTTCAAAGGGTCGATGAAACACAGAAATTGCATCGGGATTGTATACAACAGGCACCATGCGCACTTTCCTCCATGGGAGTAATGTCTCAGACAGTCTACGTTTTGTTCGTTCCCAGGAAGACCAGTAGTAGTTTCCGATGCACATCTGGAGGCATTCTGTAATCTGTGGACTATCAGGGTGTTGATGAAACACAGAAATTGCATCTGGAGTGAATACAACAGTCACCATGCGCACTTTCCTCCATGTGAGTAATGTCACAAACAGTCTACGCTTTGATCCTTCCCTGGAAGACCAGTAGTAGTTTCCGATACACATCTGGAGGCATTCTGTAATCTGTGGACTATCAGAGTGTTGATGAAACACAGAAGTGGCATCGGGATTGAATACAAATGTCACCATGCACACTTTCCTCCATAAAAGTAATGTCTCAAACAGACTACGCTTTGATCGTTCCCTGGAAAACCAGTAGTAGTTTCCGATGCACATCTGGAGGCATTCTGCAAACTGTGGACTATCAGAGTGTTGATGAAACACAGAAGTTGCATCGGGATTGAATACAACAGTCACCATGCACACTTTCCTCCATGGGAGTAATGTCTCAAACAGTCTATTATTTGATCGTTTCCTGGAAGACCAGAAAATGTTTCCGATGCATCTCTGGAGACATTCTGTACTCTGTGGACCTTCAAAGTGTTGATGAAACACAGAAATTGCATCGGGATTGAATACAACAGTCACCATCCGCACTTTCCTCCATGTTACTAATGTCTCAAACAGTCTACGCTTTGATCGTTCCCTGTAAGACCAGTAGTAGTTTCCGATGCACATCTGGAGGCATTCTGTTATCTGTGGACTATTAGACTGTTGATGAAACACAGAAATTGCATCAGGATTGAACACAACAGTCACAATGCGCACTTTCCTCCATGGGAGTAATGTCTCTAACAGTCTACGCTTTGATCGTTCCCTGGATGACCAGAAGTAGTCTCCGATGCACATCTGGAGGAATTCTGTAATCTGTGGACTATCAGAGTGTTGATGAAACACAGAAATTGCATCGGGATTGAATACAACAGTCACCATTCGCACTTTCCTCCATGGGGGTAATTCTCAAACAGTCTACGCTTTGATCGTTCCCTGGAAGTCCAGTAGTAGTTTTCGATGCACATCTGGAGGCATTATGTAATCTGTGGACCTTCAAAGTGTTGATGAAACACAGAAATTGCCTCGGGATTGAATACAACTGTCACCATGCGCACTATCCTCCATGGGAGTAATGTCTGAAACAGTCTACGCTTTGATCGTTCCCTGGAAGATCAGTAGTAGTTTCCGATGCACATCTGGAGCCATTCTGTAATCTGTGGACTATCAGAGTGTTGATGAAACACAGAAATTGCATATGGAGTGAATACAACAGTCACCATCCGCACTTTCCTCCATGGGAGTAATTCTCAAACAGGCTCCACTTTGATCGTTCCCTGGAAGACCAGTAGTAGTTTCCGATGCACATCTGGTGGCATTCTGTAATCTGTGGACCTTCAAAAAGTTGATGAAACACAGAAATTGCATCGGGATTGAATACAACAGCCACCATGCGCACTTTCCTCCATGGGAGTAATGTCTCAAACAGTCTACGCTGTGATCGTTCCCAGGAAAACCAGTAGTAGTTTCCGATGCACATCTAAAGGCATTCTGTAATCTGTGGTCTATCAGAGTGTTGATGAAACACAGAAAATGCATCGGGATTGAATACAACAGTCTCCATGGGCACTTTCCTCCAGGAGAGTAATGTCTCAAAGCGTTTGCACTTTGATCGTTCGCTGGAAGACCAGTAGTAACTTCCGATGCACATCTGGAGGCATTCTGTAATCTGTGGAGTATCAGAGTGTTGATGAAACACAGAAATTGCTACGGGATTGAATACAACAGTCACCATGCGCACTTTCCTCCATGGGAGTAATTCTCAAACAGTCTAGGCTATGATCGTTCCCTGGAAGAACAGTTGTAGTTTCCGATGCACATCTGGAGGCATTCTGTAATCTGTGGACTATCTGAGTGTTGATGAAACACAGAAATTGCATCGGGCTTGAATACAACAGTCACCATGCGTATTTTCCACCATGGGAGTAGTGTCTCAAACAGTCTACGCTTTGATCGTTCCCTGGATGACCAGAAGTAGTTTCCGATGCACATCTGGAGGAATTCTGTAATCTGTGGACCATCAGAATGTTGATGAAACACAGAAATAGCATCGGGATTGAATACAACAGGCACTATGCACACTTTCCTCCATGGGAGTAATGTCTCAAACAGTCTATTATTTGATCGTTTCCTGGAAGACCGGAAAAAGTTTCCGATGCACATCTGGAGGCATTCTGTACTCTGTGGACCTTCAAAGTGTTGATGAAACACAGAAATTGCATCGGGCTTGAAAACAACAGTCACCATGCCCACTTTCCACCATGGAAGTAGTGTCTGAAACAGTCTACGTTTTGATCGTTCCCAGGAAGATCAGGAGTAGTTTCCGACGCTCATCTGGAGGCAATCTGTAATCTGTGGACCTTCATAGTGTTGATGAAACACAGAAATTGCCTCGGGATTGAATACAACAGTCACAATGCGCACTATCCTCTATGGGAGTAATGTCTCAAAGTGTCTACGTTTTGATCGTTAGCTGGAGGACCAGTAGTAGTTACCGATGCACATCTGGAGGCATTCTGTAATCTGTGGACTATCAGAGTTTTGATGAAACACAGAAATTGCATCGGGATTGAATACAACAATCACCACGCGCATTCTCCTCCATGGGAGGAATGTCTCAAACAGTCTACGCTTTGATCGTTCCCTGTAAGACCAGTAGTAGTTACCGATGCACATCTGGAGGCATTCACTAATCTTTGTACTATCAGAGTGTTGATGAAACACAGAAATTGCATCGGGTTTGAATACAAAAGTAACCATGCGCACTTTCCTTTATGGGAGTAACGTCACTAACAGTCTATGCTTTGATCATTCGCTGGAAGACCGGTAGTAGTTTCCGTTGCACATCTGGAGGCATTCTGTAATCTGTGCACTATCAGAGTGTTGATGAAACACAGAAATTGCATCGGGATTGAATACAACAGTCACCACGCGCACTTTCTTCCATGGGAGGAATGCCTCAAGCAGTCTACGCTTTAATCGTTCCCTGTAAGACCAGTAGTAGTTTCCGATGCACATCTGGAGGCATTCTGTTATCTGTGGACTATCAGACTGTTGATGAAACACAGAAATTGCATCGGGATTGAATACAACAGGCACCATGCGCACTTTCCTCCATGGGAGTAATGTCTTAAAGAGTCTATTCTTTGATCGTTCCCTGGAAGACAAGAAGTAGTTTCCGATGCACATCTGGAGGCATTCTATTATCTGTGGACATTCAAAGTGTTGATGAAACACAGAAATTGCATCGGGATTGAATACAACTGTCACCATCCGCACTTTCCTCCATGTTAGTAATGTCTCAAACAGCCTATGCTTTGAACGTTCCCTGGAAGACCAGTGTTAGTTTCCGATGCACATCTCGAGGCCTTCTGTAATCTGTGGACTATCAGAATGTTGATAAAACACAGAAATTGCATCGGGATTGAATACAACAGGCACCATGCGCACTGTCCTCCATGGGAGTAATGTCTCAAACAGTCTATTTTTTGATCGTTCCCTGGAAGACCAGAAGTAGTTTCCGATGCACATCTCGAGGCATTCTGTAATCTGTGGACCTTCAAAGTGTTGTAGAAACACAGCAAATGCATCGGGATTGAATACAACAGTCACCATCCGCACTTTCCTCCATGTTAGTAATGTCTAAAACAGTCTACGCTTTGATCGTTCCTTGGAAGACCAGTAGTAGTTTCCGATGCACATCTGGTGGCATTCTGTAATCTGTGGAACTTCAAAGTGTTGATGAATCACAGAAATTGCATCGGGATTGAATACAACAGTCACCATGCCCACTTTCCTAATTGGGAGTAATGTCTGAAACAGTCTACGATTTGATCGCTCCCTCGAAGACCAGTAGTAGTTTCCGATGCACATCTGGAGGCATTCTGTAATCTGTGGACAGTCAGAGTGCTGATGAAACACAGAAATTGCTTCGGGATTGAATACAACAGTCACCATGAGAACTTTCCTCCATGGGAGTATGGTCCCAAAGAGTTTATGGTTTGATCGTTCCCTGGAAGACCAGTAGTAGTTTCCGATGCACATCTGGAGGCATTCTGTAATCTGTAGACTATCAGAGTGTTGCTGAAACACAGGAATTGCATCGGGATTGAGTAAAACTGTCACCATGAGTACTTTCCTTTATGGGAGTAATATCTCAAACAGACTACGCTTTGATCGTTCCCTGGAAGACCAGTAGTAGTTTCCGATGCACATCTAGAGACAACCTGAAATCTGTGAACTATCTGACTGTTGATGAAACACAGAAATTGCCTCGGGATTGAATACAACAGTCACAATGCGCACTATCCTCTATGGGAGTAATGTCTCAAAGTGTCTACGATTTGATCGTTAGCTGGAGGACCAGTAGTAGTTACCGATGCACATCTGGAGGCATTCTGTAATCTGTGGACTATCAGAGTTTTGATGAAACACAGAAATTGCATCGGGATTGAATACAACAATCACCACGCGCATTTTCCTCCATGGGAGGAATGTCTCAAACAGTCTACGCTTTGATCGTTCCCTGTAAGACCAGTAGTAGTTACCGATGCACATCTGGAGGCATTCACTAATCTTTGTACTATCAGAGTGTTGATGAAACACAGAAATTGCATCGGGTTTGAATACAAAAGTAACCATGCGCACTTTCCTTTATGGGAGTAACGTCACTAACAGTCTATGCTTTGATCATTCGCTGGAAGACCGGTAGTAGTTTCCGTTGCACATCTGGAGGCATTCTGTAATCTGTGCACTATCAGAGTGTTGATGAAACACAGAAATTGCATCGGGATTGAATACAACAGTCACCACGCGCACTTTCCTCCATGGGAGGAATGCCTCAAACAGTCTACGCTTTAATCGTTCCCTGTAAGACCAGTAGTAGTTTCCGATGCACATCTGGAGGCATTCTGTTATCTGTGGACTATCAGACTGTTGATGAAACACAGAAATTGCATCGGGATTGAATACAACAGGCACCATGCGCACTTTCCTCCATGGGAGTAATGTGTTAAACAGTCTATTCTTTGATCGTTCCCTGGAAGACAAGAAGTAGTTTCCGATGCACATCTGGAGGCATTCTATTATCTGTGGACATTCAAAGTGTTGATGAAACACAGAAATTGCATCGGGATTGAATACAACTGTCACCATCCGCACTTTCCTCCATGTTAGTAATGTCTCAAACAGCCTATGCTTTGAACGTTCCCTGGAAGACCAGTGTTAGTTTCCGATGCACATCTCGAGGCCTTCTGTAATCTGTGGACTATCAGAATGTTGATAAAACACAGAAATTGCATCGGGATTGAATACAACAGGCACCATGCGCACTGTCCTCCATGGGAGTAATGTCTCAAACAGTCTATTTTTTGATCGTTCCCTGGAAGACCAGAAGTAGTTTCCGATGCACATCTCGAGGCATTCTGTAATCTGTGGACCTTCAAAGTGTTGTAGAAACACAGCAAATGCATCGGGATTGAATACAACAGTCACCATCCGCACTTTCCTCCATGTTAGTAATGTCTAAAACAGTCTACGCTTTGATCGTTCCTTGGAAGACCAGTAGTAGTTTCCGATGCACATCTGGTGGCATTCTGTAATCTGTGGAACTTCAAAGTGTTGATGAATCACAGAAATTGCATCGGGATTGAATACAACAGTCACCATGCCCACTTTCCTAATTGGGAGTAATGTCTGAAACAGTCTACGATTTGATCGCTCCCTGGAAGACCAGTAGTAGTTTCCGATGCACATCTGGAGGCATTCTGTAATCTGTGGACTGTCAGAGTGCTGATGAAACACAGAAATTGCTTCGGGATTGAATACAACAGTCACCATGAGAACTTTCCTCCATGGGAGTATGGTCCCAAAGAGTTTATGGTTTGATCGTTCCCTGGAAGACCAGTAGTAGTTTCCGATGCACATCTGGAGGCATTCTGTAATCTGTGGACTATCAGAGTGTTGCTGAAACACAGGAATTGCATCGGGATTGAATACAACAGGCACCATGCGCACTTTCCTCCATGGGAGTAATGTCTCAAACAGTCTATTCTTTGATCGTACCCTTGAAGACCAGTAGTAGTTTCCGGTAACATCTGGAGGCCTTCTGTAATCTGTGGACTATCTGACTCTTGATGAAACACAGAAATTGCATCGGGATTGAATACAGCAGGCACCATGCGCACTTTCCTCCATGGGAGTAATGTCTCAAAGAGTCTATTCTTTGATCGTACCCTGGAAGACTAGAAGTAGTTTCCGATGCACATCTGGAGGCATTTTGTAATCTGTGGACTATCAGAGTGTTGATGAAACACAGAAAATGCATTGGGATTGAGTAAAACTGTCACCATGAGTACTTTCCTTTATGGGAGTAATATCTCAAACAGACTACGCTTTGATCGTTCCCTGGAAGACCAGTAGTAGTTTCCGATGCACATCTAGAGACAACCTGAAATCTGTGAACTATCTGACTGTTGATGAAACACAGAAATTGCATCGGGATTGAATACAACAGTCACCATGCGCACTTTTCTCCATGGGAAGAATGTCTGAAACAGTTTACGCTTTGATCGTTCCCTTGAAGACCAGTAGTAGTTTCCGGTAACATCTGGAGGCCTTCTGTAATCTGTGGACTATCTGACTCTTGATGAAACACAGAAATTGCATCGGGATTGAATACAGCAGGCACCATGCGCACTTTCCTCCGTGGGAGTAATGTCTCAAAGAGTCTATTCTTTGATCGTACCCTGGAAGACTAGAAGTAGTTTCCGATGCACATCTGGAGGCATTTTGTAATCTGTGGACTATCAGAGTGTTGATGAAACACAGAAAATGCATTGGGATTGAGTAAAACTGTCACCATGTGGACTTTCCTCCATGTGAGTAATTCTCATACAGGCTACGCTTTGATCGTTCCCTGGAAGACCAGTAGTACTTTCCGATGCACATCTAGAGACAACCTGAAATCTGTGAACTATCTGACTGTTGATGAAACACAGAAATTGCATCGGGATTGAATACAACAGTCACCATGCGCACTTTCCTCCATGTGGGTAATGTCTGAAACAGTCTACTCTTTGATCGTTCCCAGGAAGACCAGTAGTAGTTTACGATGCACATCTGGAGGCATTCTGTAATCTGTAAACTATCAGACTGTTGCTGAAACACAGGAATTGCATCGGGATTGAATACAACAGGCACCATGCGCACTTTCCTCCATGGGAGTAATGTCTCAAACAGTCTATTCTTTGATCGTACCCTGGAAGACCAGAAGTAGTTTCCGATGCACATCTAGAGACAACCTGAAATCTGTGAACTATCTGACTGTTGATGAAACACAGAAATTGCATCGGGATTGAATACAACAGTCACCATGCGCACTTTCCTCCATGTGGGTAATGTCTGAAACAGTCTACTCTTTGATCGTTCCCAGGAAGACCAGTAGTAGTTTACGATGCACATCTGGAGGCATTCTGTAATCTGTAAACTATCAGACTGTTGCTGAAACACAGGAATTGCATCGGGATTGAATACAACAGGCACCATGCGCACTTTCCTCCATGGGAGTAATGTCTCAAACAGTCTATTCTTTGATCGTACCCTGGAAGACCAGAAGTAGTTTCCGATGCACATCTGGAGGCATTCTGTAATCTGTGGACTATCAGAGTGTTGATGAAACACAGAAATTGCATCGGAATTGAATACAACAGCAACCATGCGCATTTTCCTCCATGGGAGTAATGTCTCAAACAGTCTACGCTTTGATCGTTCCCAGGAAGACCAGTAGTAGTTTCCGATGCACATCGGGAGGCATTCTGTAATCTGTGGACTATCGGAGTGTTGATGAAACACAGAAAATGCATCGGGAATGAATACAACAGTCACCATGTGCACTTTCCTCCATGGGAGTAATGTCGCAAAGAGTTTACGCTTTGATCGTTCCCTGGAAGACAAGTAGTAGTTTCCGATGCACATCTGGAGGCATTCTGTAATCTGTGGACTATCAGAGTGTTGATGAAACACGGAAATTGCATCGGGATTGATTATAACAGTCAACATGCGCCCTTTCCTCCATAGGAGTTATGTCTCAAGCGGTCTACGCTTTGATCGTTCCCTGGAAGAACAGTAGTAGTTTCCGATGCACATCTGGAGGCGTTCTGTAATCTGTGGACTATCAGAGTGTTGATGAAACACAGAAATTGCCTTGGGATTGAATACAACAGTCACCATTTGCACTTTCCTCTATAGTAGTAATGTCTCAACAGTCTAAGCTTTCATCGTTCCCTGGGAGACCAGTATTAGTTACCGATGCACATCTTGACGCATTCTGTAATCTGTGGACTATCTGAGTGTTGATGTAACACAGAAATTGCAGCGGGATTGAATACAAGAGGCACCATGTGCACTTCCCTCCATGGGAGCAATGTTTCAAACAGTCTACGCTTTGATCGTTACATGGAAGACCGGTAGTAGTTTCCGTTGCACATCTGGAGGCATTCTGTAATCTGTGGAACTTCAAAGTGTCGATGAAACACAGAAATTGTATCGGTATGGAATACAACAGTCACCATGCGCACTTTTCTCCATGGGAGAAATGTCTGAAACAGTCTACGCTTTTATCGTTCCCTGGAAGACCAGTAGTAGTTTCCGATGCACATCTGGAGGCATTCTGTAATCTGTGGACCTTCAAAGTGTTGATGAAACACAGAAATTGCATCGGGATGAATACAACAGTCACCATGCGCACTTTCCTCCATGGGAATAATGTCTCTAACAGTCTACCATTTGATCGTTCTGTGGAAGACCGGTAGTAGTTTCCAATGGACATCTGGAGGCATTCTGTAATCTATGGACTATCAGAGTGTTGATAAAACACTAAAATTGCGACGGGATTGAATACAACAATCACCATGCGCACTTTCCTCTATGGGAGTGTGTTCTCAAAAAGTATACGATTTGATCGTTCCCTTGAAGTCCAGTAGTAGTTTACGATGCACATCTGGAGGCATTCTGTAATCTGTGGACTATCAGACTGTTGATGAAACACAGAAATTGCATCGGAATTGAATACAACAGTCACCATGCGCACTTTTCTCCATGGGAGTAATGTCTCAAACAGTCTACGCTTTGATCGTTCCCTGGAAGACCAGTAGTAGTTTCCGATTCACATCTGGAGGCATTCTGTAATCTATGGACTATCAGAGTGTTGATGAAACACAGAAATTGCATCGGGATTGAATACAACAGTCACCATGCGCACTTTCCTCCATGTGAGTAACGTTTCAAACAGTCAATGTTTTGATCGTTCCCTCGAAGACCAGTAGTAGTTATCGATGCACATCTGGAGACAATCTGTAATCTGTGGAACTTCAAAGTGTTGATGAAACACAGAAATTGCCTCGGGATTCAATACAACATTCACCATGCGCACTTTCCTCCATGGGAGTAATGTATCAAACAGTCTATGATTTGATCGTTCCCTGGAAGACCAGTGTTAGTTTCCGATGCACATCTGGAGGCATTCTGTAATCTGTGGACTATCAGACTGTTGATGAAACACAGAAATTGCATCGCGGTTGAATACAACAGGCTTCATGCGCACTTTCCTCCATGGGACTAATGTCTCAAACAGTCTATCTTTTGATCGTTCCCTGGAAGACCAGAAGTAGTTTCCGATGCACATCTCGAGGGATTCTGTAATCTGTGGACCTACAAAGTTTTGTAGAAACACAGAAAATGCATCGGGATTAAATACAACAGTCACCTTCCTCACTTTCCTCCATGTTAGTAATGTCTAAAACAGCCTACGCTTTGATCGTACCCTGGATGACCAGTGTTAGTTTCCGATGCATTTCTGGAGGCATTCTGTAATCTGTGGACTATCAGAGTGCTGATGAAACACAGAAATTGCATCGGGATTGAATACAACAGTCACCATCCGCACTTTTCTCCATTGGAGTAATTCTCAAACAGGCTACGCTTTGATCGATCCTTGGAAGACCAGTAGTAGTTTCCGATGCACATCTGCTGGCATTCTGTAATCTGTGGAACTTCAAAGTGTTGATGAACCACAGAAATTGCATCGGGATTGAATACAACAGTCACCATGCGCACTTTCCTCCATAGGAATATTGTCTCAGACAGTCTACGCTTTGATCGTTCCCAGGAAGACCAGTAGTAGTTTCCGATGCACATCTGGAGGCATTCTGTAATCTGTGGACTATCAGAGTGTTGATGAAACACAGAAAATGCATTGGGATTGAGTAAAACGGTCACCATGTGCACTTTCCTCCATGTGAGTAATTCTCATACAGGCTACGCTTTGATCGTTCCCTGGAAGACCAGTAGTAGATTCCGATGCACATCTGGAGGCATTCTGTAATCTGTGGACTATCAGACTGTTGATGAAACACAGAAATTGCATCGGGATTGAATACAATAGTCACCATGCGCACTTTCCTCCATGTGAGTAAAGTCTGAAACAGTCTACGCTTTGATCGTTCCCAGGAAGACCAGTAGTAGTTTACGATGCACATCTTGAGGTATTCTGTAATCTGTGGACTATCAGACTGTTGATGAAACACAGGAATTGCATCGGGATTGAATACAACAGTAACCATGCGCATTTTCCTAAATGGGAGTAATGTCTCAAACAGTCTACGCTTTGATCGTTCCAAGGAAGACCAGTAGTAGTTTCCGATGCACATCTGGAGGCATTCTGTAATCTGTGGACTGTCGGAGTGTTGATGAAACACAGAAAATGCATCGGGAATGAATACAACAGTCACCATGTGCATTTTCTCCATGGGAGTAATGTCGCAAAGAGTTTACGCTTTGATCGTTCCCTGGAAGACCAGTAGTAGTTTCCGATGCACATCTGGAGTAATTCTGTAATCTGTGGACTATCAGAGTGTTGATGAAACACAGAACTTGCCTCGGGATTGAATACAACAGTCACCATTTGCACTTTCCTCTATGGTAGTAATGTCTCAAACAGTCTAAGCTTTGATCGTTCCCTGGAAGGCCAGTAGTAGTTTCCGGTACACATCTGGAGGCCTTCTGTAATCTGTGGACTATCTGACTGTTGATGAAACTCAGAAATTGCATCGGGATTGAATACAGCAGGCACCATGCGCACTTTCCTCCATGGGAGTAATGTCTCAAACAGTCTATTCTTTGATCGTACAATGGAAGACCAGAAGTAGTTTCCGATGCACATCTGAAGGCATTTTGTAATCTGCGGACTATCAGAGTGTTAATGAAACACAGAAATTGCATTGGGATTGAATACAACAGTCACCATGCGCACTTTACTCCATGGGAGTATTGTCTCAGACAGTCTACGCTTTGATCATTCCCAGGAAGACCAGTAGTAGTTTCCGATGCACATCTGGAGTCATTCTGTAATCTGTGGACTATCAGAGTGTTGATGAAACACAGAAAATGCATCGGGATTTAGTACAACAGTCACCATGCGCACTTTCCTCCATGGGAGTAATGTCTCAAAGAGTCTACGCTTTGATCGTTCCCAGTAAGACCAGTAGTAGTTTCCGATGCACATCTGGAGTCATCCTGTAATCTGTGGACTATCAGAGTGTTGATGAAACACAGAAAATGCATCGGGATTGGGTACAACAGTCACCATGCGCACTTTCCTCCATGGGAGTAATGTCTCAAACAGTCTACGCTTTGATCGTTGCCTGGGAGACCAGTGGTTGTTTCAGATGCACGTCTGGAGGCATTCTGTAATCTGTGGACCTTCAAAGTGTTGTAGAAACAGAGAAATTGCATCGGGATTGAATACAAAAGCCACAAAGCGCACTTTTTTTGCTTGGGAGTAATTCTCAAACAGGCTTCGCTTTGATTGTTCCCAGGAAGACCACTAGTAGTTTCCGATGCCAATCTGGAGACAATCTGTAACCTGTGGACTATCAGAATGTTGATGAAACACAGAAATTGCAACGGTATTGAATACAAAAGCCACAAAGCGCACTTTCTTCCTTGGGAGTAATGGCTCAGACAGTCTACGCTTTGATCATTCCCTGGAGGACCAGTAGTAGTTTCCGATGCACATCTGGAGGCATTCTGTAATCTTTGGACTAGCAGAGTGTTGATGAAACACAGAAATTGCATCGGGATTCAAGACAACAGTCACCATGCGCCCTTTCCTCCATAAAAGTAATGTCTCGAACAGACTACGCTATGATCGTTCGCTTGAAGACCAGTAGTAGTTACCGATGCACATCTGGAGGCATTCTGTAATCTGTGGACTATCAGAGTGTTGATAAAACACAGAAATTGCATCGGGATTGAATACAACAGTCACCATTCGCACTTTCCTCCATGGGAGTAATTCTCAAACAGTCTATTCCTTGATCGTTCCCTGGAAGACCAGTAGTAGTTTCCGATGCACATCTGGAGGCATTCTGTAATCTGTGGACCTTCAAAGTGTTGATGAATCACAGAAATTGCCTGGGGATTGAATACAACAGTCGCCATTCGTCCATGGGGGTAATGTTTCAAACAGTCTATTTTTGATCGTACCATGGAAGACCAGAAGTAGTTTCCGATGCATATCTGGAGGCATTCTGTAATCTGTGGACTATCAGAGTGCTGATGAAACTCAGAAATTGCATCGTATTTGAATACAACAGTCACCATGCGCAGTTTCCCACATTGGAGTAACGTCTCTAACAGTCTACGCTTTGATCGTTCCCTGGAAGACCAGTAGTAGTTTCCGATGCACATCTGGAGACAATCTGTAATCTGTGGACTATCAGAGTGTTAATGAAACACAGAAATTGCATCGGGATTGAATACATCAGTCACCATGCGCACTTTCCTCCATGGGAGTAATGTCTCAAAGAGTCTACGCTTTGTTCGTCCCTGGAAGACCAGTGGTAGTTTCCGATGCACATCTGGGGGCATTCTGTAATCTGTGGAGTATCAGAGTGTTGATGAAGCACATAAATTGCATCGGAATTGAATACAGCAGTTACCATGCGCACTTTCCTCCATGGGAGTACTGTATATAACAGTCTAAGATTTGATCGTTCCCTGGAAGACCAGTAGTAGTTTCCGATGCACATCTGGAGGCATTCTGTAATCTGTGGACTATCAGAGTGCTGATGAAACAAAGAAATTGCATCGGGATTGAATACAACAGTCACCATGAGCACTTTCCTCCATGGGAGTAATACCTCAAACAGTCTACGCTTTGATCGTTCCCTGGAAGACCAGTAAAAGTTTCCGATGCACATCTGAAGGCATTCTGTAATCTGTGGACTATCAGAGTGTTGATGAAACACATAAATTGCATCGGGACTGAATACAAAAGTAACCATGCGCACATTCCTCCATGTGAGTAATGTTACAAACAGTCTATTTTTGATCGTACCCTTTAAGACCAGAAGTAGTTTCCAACGCACATCTGAAGGCATTCTGTAATCTGTGGACTATCAGAATGTTCATGAAACACAGAAGTTGTAACGGGATTGAATACAAAAGCCACCATGCGCACTTTCCTCCATGGGAGTAATGTCTCAGACAGTCTACGCTTTGATCGTTTCCAGGAAGACCAGTAGTAGTTTCCGATGCACATCTGGAGGCATTCTGTAATCTGTGGGCTCTCAGAGTGTTTATGAAACACAGAAAATGCATCGGGATTGAGTACAACACTCACCATGCGCACTTTTCTCCATGGGAGAAATGTCTGAAACAGTCTACGCTTTTAGACCAGTAGTAGTTTCCGATGCACATCTGGAGGCATTCTGTAATCTGTGGACCTTCAAAGTGTTGATGAAACACAGAAATTGCATCGGGATGAATACAACAGTCACCATGCGCACTTTCCTCCATGGGAATAATGTCTCTAACAGTCTACCATTTGATCGTTCCGTGGAAGACCAGTAGTAGTTTCCAATGGACATCTGGAGGCATTCTGTAATCTGTGGACTATCAGAGTGTTGATAAAACACTAAAATTGCGACGGGATTGAATACAACAGTCACCATGCGCACTGTCCTCCATGGGAGTAATGTCTCAAACAGTCTATTCTTTGATCGTTCCCTGGAAGACCAGAAGTAGTTTCCGATGCACATCTCGAGGCATTCTGTAATCTGTGGACCTTCAAAGTGTTGTAGAAACACAGCAAATGCATCGGGATTGAATACAACAGTCACCATCCGCACTTTCCTCCATGTTAGTAATGTCTAAAACAGTCTACGCTTTGATCGTTCCTTAGAAGACCAGTAGTAGTTTCCGATGCACATCTGGTGGCATTCTGTAATCTGTGGAACTTCAAAGTGTTGATGAATCACAGAAATTGCCTCGGGATTGAATACAACAGTCACCATGCCCACTTTCCTACTTGGGAGTAATGTCTGAAACAGTCTACGATTTGATCGCTCCCTGGAAGACCAGTAGTAGTTTCCGATGCACATCTGGAGGCATTCTGTAATCTGTGGACTGTCAGAGTGCTGATGAAACAAAGAAATTGCTTCGGGATTGAATACAATAGTCATCATGAGAACTTTCCTCCATGGGAGTATGGTCCCAAAGAGTTTATGGTTTGATCGTTCCCTGGAAGACCAGTAGTAGTTTCCGATGCACATCTGGAGGCATTCTGTAATCTGTGGACTATCAGAGTGTTGATGAAACACAGAAATTGCATCGGGACTGAATACAACAGTCACCATGAGTACTTTCCTTTATGGGTGTAATATCTCAAACAGACTACGCTTTGATCGTTCCCTGGAAGACCAGTAGTAGTTTCCGATGCACATCTAGAGACAACCTGTAATCTGTGAACTATCTGACTGTTGATGAAACACAGAAATTGCATCGGGATTGAATACAACAGTCACCATGCGCACTTTCCTCCATGGGAAGAATGTCTGAAGCAGTTTACGCTTTGATCGTTCCCTTGAAGACCAGTAGTAGCTTCCGGTAACATCTGGAGGCCTTCTGTAATCTGTGGACTATCTGACTCTTGATGAAACACAGAAATTGCATCGGGATTGAATACAGCAGGCACCATGCGCACTTTCCTCCATGGGAGTAATGTCTCAAAGAGTCTATTCTTTGATCGTACCCTGGAAGACCAGAAGTAGTTTCCGATGCACATCTGGAGGCATTTTGTAATCTGTGGACTATCAGAGTGTTGATGAAACACAGAAAATGCATTGGGATTGAGTAAAACTGTCACCATGTGCACTTTCCTCCATGTGAGTAATTCTCATACGGGCTACGCTTTGATCGTTCCCTGGAAGACCAGTAGTAGTTTCCGATGCACATCTGGAGGCATTGTGTAACCTGTAGACTATCAGAGTGTTGATGAAACACAGAAATTGCATCGGAATTGAATACAACAACAACCATGCGCATTTTCCTCCATGGGAGTAATGTCTCAAACAGTCTACGCTTTGATCGTTCCCAGGAAGACCAGTAGTAGTTTCCGATGCACATCGGGAGGCATTCTGTAATCTGTGGACTATCGGAGTGTTGATGAAACACAGAAAATGCATCGGGAATGTATACAACAGTCACCATGTGCACTTTCCTCCATGGGAGTAATGTCGCAAAGAGTTTACGCTTTGATCGTTCCCTGGAAGACAAGTAGTAGTTTCCTATGCACATCTGGAGGCATTCTGTAATCTGTGGACTATCAGAGTGTTGATGAAACACAGAAATTGCATCGGGATTGATTATAACAGTCAACATGCGCCCTTTCCTCCATAGGAGTAATGTCTCAAGCAGTCTACGCTTTGATCGTTCCCTTGAAGAACAGTAGTAGTTTCCGATGCACATCTGGAGGCGTTCTGTAATCTGTGGACTATCAGAGTGTTGATGAAACACAGAAATTGCCTCGGGATTGAATACAACTGTCACCATTTGCACTTTCCGCTATGGTAGTAATGTCTCAAACAGTCTAAGCTTTCATCGTTCCCTGGAAGACCAGTATTAGTTACCGATGCACATCATGACGCATTCTGTAATCTGTGGACTATTTGAGTGTTGATGTAACACAGAAATTGCAGCGGGATTGAATACAAGAGTCACCAACCGCACTTTCCTCCATGGGAGCAATGTTTCAAACAGTCTACGCTTTGATCGTTACACGGAAGACCGGTAGTAGTTTCCGTTGCACATCTGGAGGCATTCTGTAATCTGTGGAACTTCAAAGTGTCGATGAAACACAGAAATTGTATCAGTATGGAATACAACAGTCACCATGCGCACTTTTCTCCATGGGAGAAATGTCTGAAACAGTCTACGCGTTTATCGTTCCCTGGAAGACCAGTAGTAATTTCCGATGCACATCTGGAGGCATTCTGTAATCTGTGGACCTTCAAAGTGTTGATGAAACACAGAAATTGCATCGGGATGAATACAACAGTCACCATGCGCACTTTCCTCCATGGGAATAATGTCTCTAACAGTCTACCATTTGATCCTTCCGTGGAAGACCAGTAGTAGTTTCCAATGGACATCTGGAGGCATTCTGTAATCTATGGACTATCAGAGTGTTGATAAAACACTAAAATTGCGACGGCATTGAATACAACAGTCACCATGCGCACTTTCCTCTATGGGAGTGTTGTCTCAAAAAGTATACGATTTGATCGTTCCCTAGAAGTCCAGTAGTAGTTTCCGATGCACATCTGGAGGCATTCTGTAATCTGTGGACTATCAGACTGGTGAAGAAACACAGAAATTGCATCGGAATTGAGTACACCAGTCACCCTGCGCACTTTTCTCCATGGGAGTAATGTCTCAAACAGTCTACGCTTTGATCGTTCCCTGGAAGACCAGTAGTAGTTTCCGATTCACATCTGGAGGCATTCTGTAATCTATGGACTATCAGAGTGTTGATGAAACACAGAAATTGCATCGGGATTGAATACAACAGTCACCATGCGCACTTTCCTCCACGGGAGTAATGTCTCAAACAGTCTACGCTTTGGTCGTTCCCTGGAAGACCAGCAATAATTTCCGATGCACGTCTTGTGATATTCTGTAATTTGTGGACTATTATAGTGTTGATGAAACACAGAAATTCCATCGGGGTGAATACAATAGTCACCATGCGCACTTTCCTCCAAGGGAGTAGTGTCACAAACAGTCTACGCTTTATAGTTCCCTGGAAGACAAGAAGTAGTTTCCGATGCACATCTGGAGGTATTCTGAAATCTGTGTGCTAACTGAGTGTTGATGAAACACAGAAATAGCATCAGGAGTGAATACAACAGTCACCATGCGCACTTTCCTCCATGGGAGTAATGTCTCAAACAGTCTACGCATTGATCGTTCCCTGGAAGACCAGTAGTAGGTTCTGCTGAACATCTGGAGGCATTCTGTAATCTGTGGACTATCAGAGTGTTGATGAAATACAGAAATTGCATCGGGATTGAATACAACAGACACATGCTCACTTTCCTCCACGGGAGCAATGTCCAAAACAGAGTACGCTTTGATCGTTCCCTGGAGGACCAGTAATAGTTTCCGATGCACATCTGGTGGCATATAGTAATCAGTGGACTATCAGAGTGTTGATGAAACACAGAAATTTCATCGGGATTGAATACAACAGTCACCACTCGCAGTTTCCTCCATGGGAGTAATGTCTCAAACAGTCTACGCTTCGATCTTTCCCTGGAAGACCAGTAGTAGATTCCGATACACATCTGGTGGCATTCTGTAATCTGTGGACTATCAGAGTGTTGATGAAACACAGAAATTGCATAGGGATTGAATACAACAGTCACCATGCGCACTTTCCTCCACTGGAGTAATGTCTCAAACAGTCTACGCTTTGATCGTTCCCTGGAAGACCAGTAATAATTTCCGATGCACGTCTGGTGATATTCTGTAATTTGTGGACCATTAGAGTGTTGATGAAACACAGAAATTCCATCGGGGGGAATACAACAGTTACCATGCGCACTTTCCTCTACGGGAGTAATGTCTCAAACAGTCTACGCTTTGATCGTTGCCTGGAAGACTAGTAGTAATTTCCGATGCACATCTATTGGCATTTTGTAATCTGTGGACTATCAGATTGTTGATGGAACACAGAAATTGCATCGGGATTGAAAACAACAGTAACCATGCCCACTTTCCTCCATGGGAGTAATGTCTCAAACAGTCTACGCTTTGATCGTTCCCTGGAAGACCAGTAGTAGTTTCCGATGCACATCTGGTGGCATTCTGTAATCTGTGGACTATCAGAGTGTTGATGAAACACAGAAATTGCATCGGGATTGAATACAACAGTCACCATGTGCACTTTCATCCATGCTAGTAATGTCCCAAACAGTCTACGCTTTGATCGTTCCCTGGAAGACCAGTAGTAGTTTCCGATGCACATCTGTTGGCATTCTGTAATCTGTGGACTATCAGAGTGGTGATGAAACACAGAAATTACATCTGGATTGAATACAACAGACACCATGCCCAATTTCCTCCATGGGAGTAATGTCTCAAACAGTCTACGCTTTGATCGTTCCATGGAGGACCAGTGGTAGTTTCCGATGCACGTCTGGTGGCATTCTGTAATCTGTGGACTATCAGAGTGTTGATGAAACACAGAAATTGCATCGGGAATGAATACAACAGTCACCATGCGCACTTTCCTCCATGGGAGTAATCCTCAAACAGTCTACGATTTAATCGTTCCCTGGAAGACCAGTAGTAGTTTCCGATGCACATCTGGAGGCTTTCTGTAATCTGTGTTGATGAAACACAGAAATTGCATCGGGATTGAATTCAACAGTCACCATGTGCACTTTCCTCCATGGGAGTAATGTCTCAAACAGTCTACGCTTTGATCGTTCCCTGGAAGACCAGTAGTAGTTTCCGATGCACATCTGGAGGCATTCTGTAATCTGTGGAGTATCAGAATGTTGATGAAGCACAGAAATTGCATCGGGATTTATTACAACAGTCACCATGCGCACATTCCTCCATGAGAGTAATGTCTCAAGCAGTATACGCTTTGATCGTTCCCAGGAAGACCAGTAGTAGTTTCCGATGCACATCTGGAGGCATTCTGTAATCTGTGGAGTATTAGAGTGTTGATGAAACACAGAAATTGCATCGGGATTGAATATAACAGTCACCATGCGCACTTACCTCCATGGGAGTAATGTCTCAAAGAGTTTACGGTTTGATCGTTCCCTGGAATAACAGTAGTAGTTTCTGATGCACTTCTGGTGACATTCTGTAATTTGTGGACTATCAGAGTGTTGATGAAACACAGAAATTCCATCGGGCTGAATACAACAGTCAACATGCGCACTTTCCTCCACGGGAGTACTGTCTCAAACAGTCTACACTTTGATCGTTCTCTGGAAGATCAGTAGTAGTTTCCGATGCACATCTATTGGCATTCTGTAATCTGTGAACTATCAGAGTGTTGATGAAACACAGAAAATGCATCGGGATTGAATACAACAGTTACCATGCGCCTTCCTCCACGGGAGTAATGTCTCAAACAGTCTACGCTTGATCGTTCAATGGAGGACCAGTGGTAGTTTCCGATGCACATCTGGAGATATTCTGTAATCTGAGGACCTTCAAACTGTTGAGGAAACTTAGAATTTGCATCATGATTGAATACAACAGTCACCATGCGCACTTTCCTCCATGTTAGTAATGTCTCAAATATTCTACGCTTTGATCGTTCATTGGAAGAACAGTGGTAGTTTACGATGCACATCTGGAGGCATTCTGTAGTCTGTGGACTATCAGAGTGTTGATGAAACACAGAAATTGCATCGGGATTGAATACAACAGTCACCATGCGCATTTTCTCCATGGGAGTAATGTCTCAAACAGTCTACGCTTTGATCGTTCCCACAGAGACCAGTAGTATTTTCCGATGCACATATGGAGGCATTCTGTAATCTGTGGACTATCAGAGTGATGATGAAACACAGAAATTGCATCGGGATTGAATACAACAGTCACCATGCGCACTTTCCTCCATGGGAGTAGTGTCCAAACAGTCTACGCTTTGATCGTTCATTGGAAGACCAGAAGTAGTTTCCGATACACATCTGGAGGCATTCTGTAATCTGTGGACTATCAGAGTGTTGATGAAACACAGAAATTGCTTCGGGATTGAAAACAACAGTCACCATGCGCACTTTCTCCCATAGCAGTAATTCTCAAACAGTCTGCGCTTTGATCGTTCCCTGGAAGACCAGTAGTAGAGTACGATGCACATCTGGTGGCATTCTGTATTCTGTGGACTATCTCAGTGTTGATGAAACACAGAAATTGCATCGGGATTGAATACAACAGTCACCATGTGTACTTTCCTCCATGGGAGTAATGTCTCAATCAGTCTACGCTTTGATCGTTCCCTGGAAGACCAGTAATAGTTTCCGATGCACATCTGGTGGCATTCTGTAATCTGTGGACTGTCAGAGTGATGATGAAACACAAAAATTGCATCGGGATTAAATACAACAGTCACCATCCGCACTTTCCTCCATGGGACTAATTTCTGAAACAGTCTACACTTTGATCGTTCCCTGGGAGACATGTAGTAGATTCCGATGCACATCTGGTGGCATTCTGTATTCTGTGGATATCAGAGTGTTGATGAAACACAGGTATTGCATCGGGATTGAATACAATTTTCACCATGCGCAATTCCCTCCACGTGATTAATGTCTCATACAGTCTACGCTTTCATCGTTCCCTGGAAGACCAGTAGAAGTTTCCGATGCACATCTGGAGGCATTCTGTAATCTGTGGACTATCAGAATGTTGATGAAGCACAGAAATTGCATCGGGATTGATTACAACAGTCACCATGCGCACTTTCCTCCATGGGAGTAATGTCTCAAAGAGTTTACGGTTTGATCGTTCCCTGGAATAACAGTAGTAGTTTCTGATGCACTTCTGGTGATATTCTGTAATTTGTGGACTATCAGAGTGTTGATGAAACAGAAATTCCATCGGGCTTCAATACAACAGTCACCATGCGCATTTTCCTCCATGGGAGTAATGTCACAAACAGACTACGCTTTGATCGTTCCCAGAGAGACCAGTAGTAGTTTCCGATGCACATATGGAGGCATTCTGTAATCTGTGGGCTATCAGAGTGTTGATGAAACACACAAATGGTATCGGGATTGAATACAACAGTTACCATGCGCCTTTCCTCCACGGGAGTAATGTCTCAAACAGTCTACGCTTTGATCGTTCCATGGAGGACCAGTGGTAGTTTCCGATGCACATCTGGAGGTATTCTTTAAACTGAGGACCTTCAAACTGTTGACGAAACACAGAATTTGCATCATGATTGAATACAACAGTCACCATGCGCACTTTTCTCCATGTTAGTAATGTCTCAAACAGTCTACGTTTTGCTCGTTCATTGGAAGAACAGTGGTAGTTTCCGATGCACATCTGGAGGCATTCTGTAGTCTGTGGACTATCAGAGTGTTGATGAAACACAGAAATTCCATCGGGCTTCAATACAACAGTCACCATGCGCATTTTCCTCCATGGGAGTAATATCTCAAACAGTCTACGCTTTGATCGTTCCCTGGAAGACCAGTAGTAGTTTCCGATGCACATCTGGAGGCATTCTGTAATCTGTGGACTATAGGAGTGTTGATGAAACACAGAAATTGCATCGGGATTGAAAAGAACAGTCACCATCCGCACTTTCCTCCATGGGAGTAATTTCTGAAACAGTCTACACTTTGAACGTTCCCTGGGAGACATGTAGTAGTTTCCGATGCACATCTGGAGGCATTCTGTAATCTGTGGACTATCAGAGTGTTGATGAAACACAGAAATTGCATCGGGATTGAATACAACAGTCACCATGCGCATTTTCGTCCATGCGAGTAATGGCTCTAACAGTCTACGATTTAACCGTCCCCTGGAAGACCAGTGGTAGTTTGCGATGCACATCTGGAGGCATTCTGTAATCTGCGGTCTATCAGAGTGTTGATGAAACACAGATTTTGCATCGGGATTGAATACAACAGTCACCATGCGCACCTTCCTCCATGGGAGTAATGTCTCAAAGGGTTCACGCTTTGATCGTTCACTGGAAGACCAGTAGTAGTTCCCGATGCACATCTGTTGGCATTCTGTAATCTGTGGAGTATCAGAGTGTTGATGAAACACAGAAATTGCATCGTGATTGAATACAACAGTCACCATGCTCCCTATCCTCCATGGGACTAATGTCTCAAAGAGTTTACGCTTTGATCGTTCACTGGAAGACCAGTAGTACTTTCCGATGGACATCTGGAGGTATTCTGTAATCTGTGGACTATCAGAGTGTTGATGAAACACAGAATTTGCATCATGATTGAATACAACAGTCACCATGCGCACTTTTCTCCATGTTAGTAATGTCTCAAACAGTCTACGATTTGCTCGTCCATTGGAAGAACAGTGGTAGTTTCCGATGCACATCTGGAGGCATTCTGTAGTCTGTGGACTATCAGAGTGTTGATGAAACACAGAAATTGCATCGGGATTGAATACAACGGTCACCATGCGCATTTTCCTCCATGGGAGTAATGTCTCAAACAGTCTACGCTTTGATTGTTTCCTGGAAGACCAGTAGTAGTTTCCGAAGCACATCTGGAGGCATTCTGTAATCTGTGGACTATAAGAGTGTTGATGAAACACAGAAATTGCATCGGGATTGAAAAGAACAGTCACCATCCGCACTTTCCTCCATGGGAGTAATTTCTGAAACAGTCTACACTCTGAACGTTCCCTGGGAGACATGTAGTAGTTTCCGATGCACATCTGGTGGCATTCTGTATTCTGTGGACTATCAGAGTGTTGATGAAAGACAGAAATTGCATCGGGATTGAATACAATTTTCACCATGCGCAATTCCCTCCACGGGAGTAATGTCTCATACAGTCTACGCTTTGATCGTTCCCTGCAAGACCAGTAGTAGTTTCCGCAGCACATCTGGTGGCATTCTGTAATCTGTGGACTATCAGAGTGTTGATGAAACACAGAAATTGCATCGGGATTGAATACAACAGTCACCATGCGCACTTTTCTCCATGTTTGTAATGTCTCAAACAGTTTACGCTTTGATCGTTCATTGGAAGAAAAGTGGTAGTTTCCGATGTACATCTGAAGGCATTCTGTAATCTGTGGACTATCAGAGTGTTGATGAAACACACAAATTCCATCGTGATTGAATACAACAGTCACCATGCGCACCTTCCTCCATGGGAGTAATGTCTCAAAGAGTTTACGCTTTGATCGTTCCCTGGAAGACCAGTAGTAGTTTCCGATGCACTTCTGGAGGCATTCTGTAATCTGTGGACTGTCAGAGTGTTGATGAAACACAGAAATTGCATCGGGATTGAATACAACAGTCACCATGCGCACTTTCCTCCATGCGAGTAATGTCTCTAACAGTCGACGATTTAACCGTCCCCTGGAAGACCAGTAGTAGTTTGCGATGCACATCTGGAGGCATTCTGTAATCTGCGGTCTATCAGAGTGTTGATGAAACACAGATTTTGCATCGGGATTGAATACAACAGTCACCATGCGCACCTTACTCCATGGGAGTAATGTCTCAAAGGGTTCACGCTTTGATAGTTCACTGGAAGACCAGTAGTAGTTCCCGATGCACATCTGTTGGCATTCTGTAATCTGTGGAGTATCAGAGTGTTGATGAAACACAGAAATTGCATCGTGATTGAATACAACAGTCACCATGCGCACTTTCCTCCATGGGAGTAATGTCTGAAAGAGTTTAAGCTTGGATCATCACCTGGAATACCAGTAGTAGTTTCTGATGCACATCTGGATTCATTCTGTAATCTGTGGACTATCAGAGTGTTGATGAAACACAGATATTGCATCGGGATTGAATACAACAGTCACCATGCGCACATTCCTCCATGGGAGTAATGTCTCAAACAGTCTACGTTTTGATCGTTCACTGGAAGACCAGTAGTAGTTTCCGATGCACATCTAATGGCATTCTGTAATCTGTGGACTATAAGAGTGTTGATGAAACACACAAATTGCATCGGGATTGAATACAACAGTCACCATGTGCACTTTCATCCATGCTAGTAATATCTCAAACAGTCTACGCTTTGATCGTTCCCTGGAAGACCAGTAGTAGTTTACGATGCACATTTGGTGGCATTCTGTAATCTGTGGAATATCAGAGTGTTGATGAAACATAGAAATTGCATCGGGATTGAACACCATAGTCACCATGCTCACTTTCCTCCACGGGAGCAATGTCCCAAACAGAGTACGCTTTGATCGTTCCCTGGAAGACCAGTAATAGTTTCCGATGCACATCTGGTGGCATTCTGTAATCAGTGGACTATCAGAGTTTTGATGAAACACAGAAATTGCATCGGGATTGAATACAACAGTCTCGACTCGTAGTTTCCTCAATGGGAGTAATGTCTCAAACATTCTACGCTTTGATCGTTCCCTGGAAGTCCAGTAGTAGATTCCGATACACATCTGGTGGCATTCTGTAATCTGTGGACTATCAGAGTGTTGATGAAACACAGAAATTGCATCGGGATTGAATACAACAGTCACCATGCGCACTTTCCTCCACGGGAGTAATGTCTCAAACAGTCTACGCTTTGATCGTTCCCTGGAAGACCAGCAATAATTTCCGGTGCACGTCTTGTGATATTCTGTAATTTGTGGACTATTATAGTGTTGATGAAACACAGAAATTCCATCGGGGTGAATACAATAGTCACCATGCGCACCTCCCTCCACGGGAGTTTTGTCTCAAACAGTCTACGCTTTGATCGTTCCCTGGAAGACCAGTAGTAGTTCCCGACGCACATCTATTGGCATTCTGTAATCTGTGCACTATCAGAGTGTTGATGAAACACAGAAATTGCATCGCGATTGAATACAACAGTCACCATGCGCACTTTCCTCCACGGGAGTAGTGTCTCAAACAGTCTACGCTTTGATCGTTCCCTGGAGGACCAGTGGTAGTTTCCGATGCACATTTGGAGGCATTCTGTAATCTGTGGACCTTCAAAGTGTTGATGATACCCAGAAATTGCATCGGGATTGAATACAACAGTCACCATGCGCACTTTCCTCCATGTTAGTAATGTCTCAAAGAGTCTACGATTTGATCGTTCCCTGGAAGAACAGTGGTAGTTTCCGATTCACATCTGGTGGCATTCTGTAATCTGTTGACTATCAGAGTGTTGATGAAACACAGAAATTGCATCGGGATTGAATACAACAGTCACCATGTGCACTTTCATCCATGCTAGTAATGTCTCAAACAGTCTACGCTTTGATCGTTCCCTGGAAGACCAGTAGTAGTTCCCGATGCACATCTGGTGGCATTCTGTAATCTGTGGACTACAAGAGTGTTGATGAAATACAGAAATTCCAATGGGGTGAATACAACAGTCACCATGCGCACTTTCCTCCAAGGGAGTAGTGTCACAAACAGTCTACGCTTTGATCGTTCCCTGGAAGACAAGAAGTAGTTTCCGATGCACATCTGGAGACATTCTGAAATCTGTGGGCTAACTGAGTGTTGATGAAACACAGAAATAGCATCAGGACTGAATACAACAGTCACCATGCGCACTTTCCTCCATGGGTGTAATGTCTCAAACAGTCTACGCTTTGATCGTTACCTGGAAGACCAGTAGTAGGTTCTGCTGAACATCTGGAGGCATTCTGTAATCTGTGGACTATCAGAGTGTTGATGAAATACAGAAATTGCATCGGGATTGAATACAACAGACACATGCTCACATTCCTCCACGGGAGCAATGTCCAAAACAGAGTACGCTTTGATCGTTCCCTGGAAGACCAGTAATAGTTTCCGATGCACATCTGGTGGCATATAGTAATCAGTGGACTATCAGAGTGTTGATGAAACACAGAAATTGCATCGGGATTGAATACAACAGTCACCACTCGCAGTTCCCTCCATGGGAGTAATGTCTCAAACAGTCTACGCTTCGATCGTTCCCTGGAAGACCAGTAGTAGATTCCGATACACATCTGGTGGCATTCTGTAATCTGTGGACTATCAGAGTGTTGATGAAACACAGAAATTGCATAGGGATTGAATACAACAGTCACCATGCGCACTTTCCTCCACTGGAGTAATGTCTCAAACAGTCTACGCTTTGATCGTTCCCTGGAAGACCAGTAATAATTTCCGATGCACGTCTGGTGATATTCTGTAAGTTGTGGACCATTAGAGTGTTGATGAAACACAGAAATTCCATCGGGGGGAATACAACAGTTACCATGCGCACTTTCCTCTACGGGAGTAATGTCTCAAACAGTCTACGCTTTGATCGTTGCCTGGAAGACTAGTAGTAGTTTCCGATGCACATCTATTGGCATTTTGTAATCTGTGGACTATCAGATTGTTGATGGAACACAGAAATTGCATCGGGATTGAAAACAACAGTCACCATGCCCACTTTCCTCCATGTTAGTAGTGTCTCAAACAGTCTACGCTTTGATCGTTCCCTGGAGAACAGTGGTAGTTTCCGATTCACATCTGGTGGCATTCTGTAATCTGTTGACTATCAGAGTGTTGATGAAACAGAGAAATTGCATCGGGATTGAATACAACAGTCACCATGTGCACTTTCATCCATGCTAGTAATGTCTCAAACAGTCTACGCTTTGATCGTTCCCTGGAAGACCAGTAGTAGTCTACGATGCACATCTGGTGGCATTCTGTAATCTGTGGACTAACAGAGTGTTGATGAAACACAGAAATTGCATCGGGATTGAATACAACAGTCACCATGCGCACTTTCCTCCATAGGAGTAGTTCTCAAACAGTCTACGCTTTGATTGATCATTGGAAGACCAGTAGTAGTTTCCGATGCACATCTGGTGGCATTCTGTAATCTGTTGACTTTCAGAGTGTTGATGAAACACAGAAATTGCATGGGGATTGAATACAACAGTCACTATGCGCACTTTCCTCAATGCGAGTAATGTCTCTAATAGTCTACGCTTTAATCGTTCCCTGGAAGACCAGTAGTAGTTTCCGACGCACATCTGGAGGCATTCTATTATCTGCGGATAATCAGAGTGTTGATGAAACAGAGAAATTGCATCGGGATTGAATACAGCAGTCACCATGCGCACATTCCTCCACGGGAGTAATGTCTCAAACAGTCTACGCTTTCATCGTTCCCTAGAAGACCAGTAGTAGTTTCCGATGCACATCTGGTGGCATTCTGTAATCTGTGGACTATAAGAGTGTTGATGAAATACAGAAATTCCATCGGCGTGAATACAACAGTCACCATGCGCACTTTCCTCCATGAGAGTAGTGTCTCAAACAGTTTACGCTTTGATCGTTCCCTGGAAGACAAGAAGTAGTTTCCGATGCACATCTGGAGGCATTCTGAAATCTGTGGGCTAACTGAGTGTTGATAAAACACAGAAATAGCATCAGGACTGAATACAACAGTCACCATGCGCACTTTCCTCCATGGGTGTAATGTCTCAAACAGTCTACGCTTTGATCGTTCCCTGGAAGACCAGTAGTAGGTTCTGCTGAACATCTGGAGGCATTCTGAAATCTGTGGACTATCAGAGTGTTGATGAAATACAGAAATTGCATCGGGATTGAATACAACAGACACATGCTCACTTTCCTCCATGGGAGCAATGTCCAAAACAGAGTACGCTTTGATCGTTCCCTGGAAGACCAGTAATAGTTTCCGATGCACATCTGGTGGCATATAGTAATCAGTGGACTATCAGAGTGTTGATGAAACACAGTAATTGCATCGGGATTGAATACAACAGTCACCACTCGCAGTTTCCTCCATGGGAGTAATGTTTCAAACAGTCTACGCTTCGATCGATCCCTGGAAGACCAGTGGTAGTTCCCGACGCACATCTATTGGCATTCTGTAATCTGTGCACTATCAGAGTGTTGATGAAACACAGAAATTGCATCGCGATTGAATACAACAGTCACCAAGCGCACTTTCCTCCACGGGAGTAATGTCTCAAACAGTCTACGCTTTGATCGTTCCTTGGAAGACCAGTAGTAGGTTCTGCTGAACATCTGGAGGCATTCTGTAATCTGTGGACTATCAGAGTGTTGATGAAATAGAGAAATTGCATCGGGATTGAATACAACAGTCACCATGCGCACATTCCTCCACGGGAGTAATGTCTCAATCAGTCTACGCTTTGATCGTTCCCTGGAAGACCAGTAGTAGTTTCCGATGCACAGCTGGTGGCATTCTGTAATCTGTGGACTATAAGAGAGTTGATGAAATACAGAAATTCCATCGGCGTGAATACAACAGTCACCATGCGCACTTTCCTCCATGAGAGTAGTGTCTCAAACAGTTTACGCTTAGATCGTTCCCTGGAAGACAAGAAGTAGTTTCCGATGCATATCTGGAGGCATTCTGAAATCTGTGGGCTAACTGAGTGTTGATGAAACACAGAAATAGCATCAGGATTGAATACAACAGTCACTATGCGCACTTTCCTCCATGGGAGTAATGTCTCAAAGAGTCTACGCTTTGATCGTTCCCTGGAAGACCAGTAGTAGGTTCCGCTGAACATCTCGAGGCATTCTGTAATCTGCGGTCTATCAGAGTGTTGATGAAATACAGAAATTGCATCGGGATTGAATACAACAGACACATGCGCACTTTCCTCCATGGGAGTAATGTCTCAAACAGTCTACGCATTGATCGTTCCCTGGAAGACCAGTAGTAGTTTCCGATGCACATCTGGTGGCATTCTGTAATCTGTGGATTATCAGAGTGTTGATGAAACATAGAAATTGCATCGGGATTGAACACCATAGTCACCATGCTCACTTTCCTCCACGGGAGCAATGTCCCAAACAGAGTTCGCTTTGATCGTTCCCTGGAAGACCAGTAATAGTTTCCGATGCACATCTGGTGGCATTCTGTAATCAGTGGACTATCAGAGTTTTGATGAAACACAGAAATTGCATCGGGATTGAATACAACAGTCTCGACTCGTAGTTTCCTCAATGGGAGTAATGTCTCAAACATTCTACGCTTCGATCGTTCCCTGGAAGTCCAGTAGTAGATTCCGATACACATCTGGTGGCATTCTGTAATCTGTGGACTATCAGAGTGTTGATGAAACACAGAAATTGCATCGGGATTGAATACAACAGTCACCATGCGCACTTTCCTCCACGGGAGTAATGTCTCAAACAGTCTACGCTTTGATCGTTCCCTGGAAGACCAGCAATAATTTCCGATGCAAGTCTTGTGATATTCTGTAATTTGTGGACTATTATAGTGTTGATGAAACACAGAAATTCCATCGGGGTGAATACAATAGTCACCATGCGCACCTCCCTCCACGAGAGTATTGTCTCAAACAGTCTACGCTTTGATCGTTCCCTGGAAGACCAGTAGTAGTTCCCGACGCACATCTATTGGCATTCTGTAATCTGTGCACTATCAGAGTGTTGATGAAACACAGAAATTGCATCGCGATTGAATACAACAGTCACCATGCGCACTTTCCTCCCCAGGAGTAGTGTCTCAAACAGTCTACGCTTTGATCGTTCCCTGGAGGACCAGTGGTAGTTTCCGATGCACATCTGGAGGCATTCTGTAATCTGTGGACCTTCAAAGTGTTGATGATACTCAGAAATTGCATCGGGATTGAATACAACAGTCACCATGCGCACTTTCCTCCATGTTAGTAATGTCTCAAAGAGTCTACGATTTGATCGTTCCCTGGAAGAACAGTGGTAGGTTCCGATGCACATCTGGAGGCAATCTGTAATCTGTGGACTATCAGAGTGTTGATGAAACAGAGACATTGAATGGGGGTTAAATACAACAGTCACTATGCGCACTTTCCTCCATGCGAGTAATGTCTCTAACAGTCTACGCTTTAATCGTTCCCTGGAAGACCAGTAGTAGTTTCCGATGCACATCTGGAGGCATTCTGTTATCTGCGGATAATCAAAGTGTTGATGAAACACAGAAATTGCATCGGGATTGAATACAACAGTCACCATGCGCACGTTCCTCCACGGGAGTAATGTCTCAAACAGTCTACGCTTTGATCGTTCCCTGGAAGACCAGTAGTAGTTCCCGATGCACATCTGGTGGCATTCTGTAATCTGTGGACTACAAGAGTGTTGATGAAATACAGAAATTCCATCGGGGGGAATACAACAGTTACCATGCGCACTTTCCTCTACGGGAGTAATGTCTCAAACAGTCTACGCTTTGATCGTTGCCTGGAAGACTAGTAGTAGTTTCCGATGCACATCTATTGGCATTTTGTAATCTGTGGACTATCAGATTGTTGATGGAACACAGAAATTGCATCGGGATTGAAAACAACAGTCACCATGCCCACTTTCCTCCATGTTAGTAGTGTCTCAAACAGTCTACGCTATGATCGTTCCCTGGAGAACAGTGGTAGTTTCCGATTCACATCTGGTGGCATTCTGTAATCTGTTGACTATCAGAGTGTTGATGAAACACAGAAATTGCATCGGGATTGAATACAACAGTCACCATGTGCACTTTCATCCATGCTAGTAATGTCTCAAACAGTCTACGCTTTGATCGTTCCCTGGAAGACCAGTAGTAGTCTACGATGCACATCTGGTGGCATTCTGTAATCTGTGGACTAACAGAGTGTTGATGAAACACAGATATTGCATCGGGATTGAATACAACAGTCACCATGCGCACTTTCCTCCATAGGAGTAGTTCTCAAACAGTCTACGCTTTGATTGATCATTGGAAGACCAGTAGTAGTTTCCGATGCACATCTGGTGGCATTCTGTAATCTGTTGACTTTCAGAGTGTTGATGAAACACAGAAATTGCATGGGGATTGAATACAACAGTCACTATGCGCACTTTCCTCCATGCGAGTAATGTCTCTAACAGTCTACGATTTAATCGTTCCCTGGAAGACCAGTAGTAGTTTCCGACGCACATCTGGAGGCATTCTGTTATACGCGGATAATCAGAGTGTTGATGAAACAGAGAAATTGCATCGGGATTGAATACAACAGTCACCATGCGCACATTCCTCCACGGGAGTAATGTCTCAAACAGTCTACGCTTTCATCGTTCCCTAGAAGACCAGTAGTAGTTTCCGATGCACATCTGGTGGCATTCTGTAATCTGTGGACTATAAGAGTGTTGATGAAATACAGAAATTCCATCGGCGTGAATACAACAGTCACCATGCGCACTTTCCTCCATGAGAGTAGTGTCTCAAACAGTTTACGCTTTGATCGTTCCCTGGAAGACAAGAAGTAGTTTCCGATGCACATCTGGAGGCATTCTGAAATCTGTGGGCTAACTGAGTGTTGATGAAACACAGAAATAGCATCAGGACTGAATACAACAGTCACCATGCGCACTTTCCTCCATGGGAGTAATGTCTCAAACAGTCTACGCTTCGAACGTTCCCTGGAAGACCAGTAGTAGATTCCGATACACATCTGGTGGCATTCTGTAATCTGTGGACTATCAGAGTGTTGATGAAACACAGAAATTGCATAGGGATTGAATACAACAGTCACCATGCGCACTTTCCTCCACTGGAGTAATGTCTCAAACAGTCTACGCTTTGATCGTTCCCTGGAAGACCAGTTATAATTTCCGATGCACGTCTGGTGATATTCTGTAATTTGTGGACCATTAGAGTGTTGATGAAACACAGAAATTCCATCGGGGGGAATACAACAGTTACCATGCGCACTTTCCTCTACGGGAGTAATGTCTCAAACAGTCTACGCTTTGATCGTTGCCTGGAAGACTAGTAGTAGTTTCCGATGCACATCTATTGGCATTTTGTAATCTGTGGACTATCAGATTGTTGATGGAACACAGAAATTGCATCGGGATTGAAAACAACAGTCACCATGCCCACTTTCCTCCATGTTAGTAGTGTCTCAAACAGTCTACGCTTTGATCGTTCCCTGGAAGACCAGTAATAGTTTCCGATGCACATCTGGTGGCATATAGTAATCAGTGGACTATCAGAGTGTTGATGAAACACAGAAATTGCATCGGGATTGAATACAACAGTCACCACTCGCAGTTTCCTCCATGGGAGTAATGTTTCAAACAGTCTACGCTTCGATCGATCCCTGGAAGACCAGTGGTAGTTCCCGACGCACATCTATTGGCATTCTGTAATCTGTGCACTATCAGAGTGTTGATGAAACACAGAAATTGCATCGCGATTGAATACAACAGTCACCATGCGCACTTTCCTCCACGGGAGTAATGTCTCAAACAGTCTACGCTTTGATCGTTCCTTGGAAGACCATTAGTAGGTTCTGCTGAACATCTGGAGGCATTCTGTAATCTGTGGACTATCAGAGTGTTGATGAAATACAGAAATTGCATCGGGATTGAAAACAACAGTCACCATGCCCACTTTCCTCCATGTTAGTAGTGTCTCAAACAGTCTACGCTTTGATCGTTCCCTGGAAGAACAGTGGTAGTTTCCGATGCACATCTGGTGGCATTCTGTAATCTGTGGACTACAAGAGTGTTGATGAAATACAGAAATTCCATCGGGGGGAATACAACAGTTACCATGCGCACTTTCCTCTACGGGAGTAATGTCTCAAACAGTCTACGCTTTGATCGTTGCCTGGAAGACTAGTAGTAGTTTCCGATGCACATCTATTGGCATTTTGTAATCTGTGGACTATCAGATTGTTGATGGAACACAGAAATTGCATCGGGATTGAAAACAACAGTCACCATGCCCACTTTCCTCCATGTTAGTAGTGTCTCAAACAGTCTACGCTATGATCGTTCCCTGGAGAACAGTGGTAGTTTCCGATTCACATCTGGTGGCATTCTGTAATCTGTTGACTATCAGAGTGTTGATGAAACACAGAAATTGCATCGGGATTGAATACAACAGTCACCATGTGCACTTTCATCCATGCTAGTAATGTCTCAAACAGTCTACGCTTTGATCGTTCCCTGGAAGACCAGTAGTAGTTTCCGATGCACAGTTGGTGGCATTCTGTAATCTGTGGACTATAAGAGTGTTGATGAAATACAGAAATTCCATCGGCGTGAATACAACAGTCACCATGCGCACTTTCCTCCATGAGAGTAGTGTCTCAAACAGTCTACGCTTTGATCGTTCCCTGGAAGAACAGTGGTAGTTTCGATGCACATCTGGTGGCATTCTGTAATCTGTGGACTATCAGAGTGTTGATGAAACACAGAAATTGCATCGGGATTGAATACAACAGTCACCATGTGCACTTTCATCCATGCTAGTAATGTCTCAAACAGTCTACGCTTTGATAGTTCCCTGGAAGACCAGTAGTAGTTTACGATGCACATCTGGTGGCATTCTGTAATCTGTGGACTATCAATGTGTTGATGAAACACAGAAATTGCATCGGGATTGAATACAACAGTCACTATGCGCACTTTCCTCCATGCGAGTAATGTCTCTAACAGTCTACGCTTTAATCGTTCCCTGGAAGACCAGTAGTAGTTTCCGACGCACATCTGGAGGCATTCTGTTATCTGCGGATAATCAGAGTGTTGATGAAACAGAGAAATTGCATCGGGATTGAATACAACAGTCACCATGGGCACATTCCTCCACGGGAGTAATGTCTCAATCAGTCTACGCTTTGATCGTTCCCTGGAAGACCAGTAGTAGTTTCCGATGCACAGCTGGTGGCATTCTGTAATCTGTGGACTATAAGAGTGTTGATGAAATACAGAAATTCCATCGGCGTGAATACAACAGTCACCATGCGCACTTTCCTCCATGAGAGTAGTGTCTCAAACAGTTTACGCTTTGATCGTTCCCTGGAAGACAAGAAGTAGTTTCCGATGCATATCTGGAGGCATTCTGAAATCTGTGGGCCAACTGAGTGTTGATGAAACACAGAAATAGCATCAGGATTGAATACAACAGTCACTATGCGCACTTTCCTCCATGGGAGTAATGTCTCAAAGAGTCTACGCTTTGATCGTTCCCTGGAAGACCAGTAGTAGGTTCCGCTGAACATCTGGAGGCATTCTGTAATCTGCGGTCTATCAGAGTGTTGATGAAATACAGATTTTGCATCGGGATTGAATACAACAGACACATGCGCACTTTCCTCCATGGGAGTAATGTCTCAAACAGTCTACGCATTGATCGTTCTCTGGAAGACCAGTAATAGTTTCCGATGCACATTTGGTGGCATTCTGTAATCAGTGGACTATCAGAGTTTTGATGAAACACAGAAATTGCATCGGGATTGAATACAACAGTCACGACCCGCATTTTCCTCCATGGGAGTAATGTCTCAAACAGTCTACGTTTCGATCGTTCCCTGGAAGACCAGTAGTAGATTCCGATACACATCTGGTGGCATTCTGTAATCTGTGGACTATCAGAGTGTTGATGAAACACAGAAATTGCATCGGGATTGAATACGACAGTCAACATGCGCACTTTCCTCCATGGGAGTAGTTCTCAAACAGTCTACGCTTTGATTGATCATTGGAAGACCAGTAGTAGTTTCCGATGCACATCTGGTGGCATTCTGTAATCTGTGGACTATCAGAGTGTTGATGAAACACAGAAATTGCATCGGGATTGAATACTACAGTCACCATGCGCACTTTCCTCCACGGGAGTAATGTCTCAAACAGTCTACGATTTGATCGTTCCCTGGAAGACCAGCAATAATTTCCGATGCACGTCTTGTGATATTCTGTAATTTGTGGACTATTAGAGTGTTGATGAAACACAGAAATTCCATCGGGGTGAATACAATAGTCACCATGCGCACTTCCCTCCACGGGAGTATTGTCTCAAACAGTCTACGCTTTGGTCGTTCCCTGGAAGATCAGTAGTAGTTCCCGACGCACATCTATTGGCATTCTGTAATCTGTGCACTATCAGAGTGTTGATGAAACACAGAATTGCATCGCGATTGAATACAACAGTTACCATGCGCACTTTCCTCCACGGGAGTAAAGTTTCAAACAGTCTACGCTTTGATCGTTCCCTGGAGGACCAGTGGTAGTTCCCGACGCACATCTATTGGCATTCTGTAATCTGTGCACTATCAGAGTGTTGATGAAACACAGAAATTGCATCGCGATTGAATACAACAGTCACCATGCGCACTTTCCTCCACGGGAGTAATGTCTCAAACAGTCTAATCTTTGATCGTTCCCTGGAAGACCAGTAGTAGGTTCTGCTGAACATCTGGAGGCATTCTGTAATCTGTGGACTATCAGAGTGTTGATGAAATACAGAAATTGCATCTTGATTGAAAACAACAGTCACCATGACCACTTTCCTCCATGTTAGTAGTGTCTCAAACAGTCTACGCAATGATCGTTCCCTGGAAGAACAGTGGTAGTTTCCGATGCACATCTGGTGGCATTCTGTAATCTGTGGACTATCAGAGTGTTGATGAAACACAGAAATTGCATCGGGATTGAATACAACAGTCACCATGCGCACTTTCCTCCATGGGAGTAGTTCTCAAACAGTCTACGCTTTGATTGATCATTGGAAGACCAGTAGTAGTTTCCGATGCACATCAGGTGGCATTCTGTAATCTGTTGACTTTCAGAGTGTTGATGAAACACAGAAATTGCATGGGGATTGAATACAACAGTCACTATGCGCACTTTCCTCCATGCGAGTAATGTCTCTAACAGTCTACGCTTTAATCGTTCCCTGGAAGACCAGTAGTAGTTTCCGACGCACATCTGGAGGCATTCTGTTATCTGCGGATAATCAGAGTGTTGATGAAACAGAGAAATTGCATCGGGATTGAATACAACAGTCACCATGCGCACATTCCTCCACGGGAGTAATGTCTCAAACAGTCTACGCTTTGATCGTTCCCTGGAAGACCAGTAGTAGTTTCCGATGCACATCTGGTGGCATTCTGTAATCTGTGGACTATAAGAGTGTTGATGAAATACAGAAATTCCATCGGCGTGAATACAACAGTCACCATGCGCACTTTCCTCCATGAGAGTAGTGTCTCAAACAGTTTACGCTTTGATCGTTCCCTGGAAGACAAGAAGTAGTTTCCGATGCACATCTGGAGGCATTCTGAAATCTGTGAGCTAACTGAGTGTTGATGAAACACAGAAATAGCATCAGGATTGAATACAACAGTCACTATGCGCACTTTCCTCCATGGGAGTAATGTCTCAAAGAGTATACGCTTTGATCGTTCCCTATAAGACCAATAGTAGGTTCCGCTGAACATCTGGAGGCATTCTGTAATCTGCGGTCTATCAGTGTTGATGAAATACAGAAATTGCATCGGGATTGAATACAACAGACACATGCGCACTTTCCTCCATGGGAGTAATGTCTCAAACAGTCTACGCATTGATCGTTCCATGGAAGACCAGTAGTAGTTTCCGATGCACATCTGGTGGCATTCTGTAATCTGTGGACTATCAGAGTGTTGATGAAACTCAGAAATTGCATTGGGATTGAACACCATAGTCACCATGCTCACTTTCCTCTACGGGAGCAAGGTCCCAAACAGAGTACGCTTTGATCGTTCCCTGGAAGACCAGTAATAGTTTCCGATGCACATCTGGTGGCATTCTGTAATCAGTGGACTATCAGAGTTTTGATGAAACACAGAAATTGCATCGGGATTGAATACAACAGTCACGACCCGCATTTTCCTCCACGGGAGTAATGTTTCAAACAGTCTACGCTTTGATCGTTCCCTGGAGGACCAGTGGTAGTTCCCGACGCACATCGATTGGCATTCTGTAATCTGTGCACTATCAGAGTGTTGATGAAACACAGAAATTGCATCGCGATTGAATACAACAGTCACCATGCGCACTTTCCTCCACGGGAGTAATGTCTCAAACTGTCTACGCTTTGATCGTTCCCTGGAAGACCGGTAGTAGGTTCTGCTGAACATCTGGAGGCATTCTGTAATCTGTGGACTATCAGAGTGTTGATGAAATACAGAAATTGCATCGGGATTGAAAACAACAGTCACCATGCCCACTTTCCTCCATGTTAGTAGTGTCTCAAACAGTCTACGCTTTGTTCGTTCCCTGGAAGAACAGTGGTAGTTTCAAATGCACATCTGGTGGCATTCTGTAATCTGTGGACTATCAGAGTGTTGATGAAACACAGAAATTGCATCGGGATTGAATACAACAGTCACCATGTGCACTTTCATCCATGCTAGTAATGTCTCAAACAGTCTACGCTTTGATCGTTCCCTGGAAGACCAGTAGTAGTTTACGATGCACATCTGGTGGCATTCTGTAATCTGTGGACTATCAGAGTGTTGATGAAACACAGAAATTCCATCGGGATTGAATACAACAGTCACCATGCGCACTTTCCTCAATGGGAGTAGTTCTCAAACAGTCTACGCTTTGATTGATCATTGGAAGACCAGTAGTAGTTTCCGATGCACATCTGGTGGCATTCTGTAATCTGTTGACTTTCAGAGTGTTGATGAAACACAGAAATTGCATGGGGATTTAATACAACAGTCACTATGCGCACTTTCCTCCATGCGAGTAATGTCTCTAACAGTCTACGCTTTAATCGTTCCCTGGAAGACCAGTAGTAGTTTCCGACGCACATCGGGAGGCATTCTGTTATTGCGGATAATCAGAGTGTTGATGAAACAGAGAAATTGCATCGGGATTGAATACAACAGTCACCATGCGCACATTCCTAGACGGGAGTAATGTCTCAAACAGTCTACGCTTTGATCGTTCCCTGGAAGACCAGTAGTAGTTTCCGATGCACATCTGGTGGCATTCTGTAATCTGTGGACTATAAGAGTGTTGATGAAATACAGAAATTCCATCGGCGTGAATACAACAGTCACCATGCGCACTTTTCTCCATGAGAGTAGTGTCTCAAACAGTTTACGCTTTGATCGTTCCCTGGAAGACAAGAAGTAGTTTCCGATGCACATCTGGAGGCATTCTGAAATCTGTGGGCTAACTGAGTGTTGATGAAACTCAGAAATAGCATCAGGATTGAATACAACAGTCACTATGCGCACTTTCCTCCATGGGAGTAATGTCTCAAAGAGTCTACGCTTTGATCGTTCCCTGGAAGACCAGTAGTAGGTTCCGCTGAACATCTGGAGGCATTCTGTAATCTGCAGTCTATCAGAGTGTTGTTGAAATTCAGAAATTGCATCGGGATTGAATACAACAGACACATGCGCACTTTTCTCCATGAGAGTAGTGTCTCAAACAGTTTACGCTTTGATCGTTCCCTGGAAGATCAGTAATAGCTTCCGATGCACATCTGGTGGCATTCTGTAATCAGTGGACTATCAGAGTTTTGATGAAACACAGAAATTGCATCGGGATTGAATACAACAGTCACGACCCGCATTTTCCTCCATGGGAGTAATGTCTCAAACAGTCTACGTTTCGATCGTTCCCTGGAAGACCAGTAGTAGATTCCGATACACTTCTGGTGGCATTCTGTAATCTGTGGACTATCAGATTGTTGATGAAACACAGAAATTGCATCGGGATTGAATACGACAGTCACCATGCGCACTTTCCTCCATGGGAGTAGTCCTCAAACAGTCTACGCTTTGATTGATCATTGGAAGACCAGTAGTAGTTTCCGATGCACATCTGGTGGCATTCTGAAATCTGTGGACTATCAGAGTGTTGATGAAACACAGAAATTGCATCGGGATTGAATACAACAGTCACCATGCGCACTTTCCTACACGGGAGTAATGTCTCAAACAGTCTACGATTTGATCGTTCCCTGGAAGACCAGCAATAATTTCCGATGCACGTCTTGTGATATTCTGTAATTTGTGGACTATTGGAGTGTTGATGGAACACAGAAATTCCATCGGGGTGAATAAAATAGTCACCATACGCAGTTCCCTCCACGGGAGTATTGTCTCAAACAGTCTACGCTTTGATCGTTCCCTGGAAGACAAGTAGTAGTTCCGGCGCACATCTATTGGCATTCTGTAATCTGTGCACTTTCAGAGTGTTGATGAATCACAGAAATTGCATCGCGATTGAATACAACAGTCACCATGCGCACTTTCCTCCACGGGAGTAATGTTTCAAACAGCCTACGCTTTGATCGTTCCCTGGAGGACCAGTGGTAGTTCCCGACGCACATCTATTGGCATTCTGTAATCTGTGCACTATCAGAGTGTTGATGAAACACAGAAATTCCATCGCGATTGAATACAACAGTCACCATGCGCACTTTCCTCCACGGGAGCAATGTCCGAAACCGAGTACGCTTTGATCGTTCCCTGGAAGACCAGTAATAGTTTCCGATGCACATCTGGTGGCATTCTGTAATCAGTGGACTATCAGAGTGTTGATGAAACACAGAAATTGCATCGGGATTGAATACAACAGTCACCACTCGCAGTTTCCTCCATAGGAGTAATGTCTCAAACAGTCTACGCTTCGATCGTTCCCTGGAAGACCAGTAGTAGATTCCGATACACATCTGGTGGCATTCTGTAATCTGTGGACTATCAGAGTGTTGATGAAACACAGAAATTGCATCGGGATTGAATACAACAGTCACCATGCGCACCTTCCTCAATGTTGGTAAAGTCTCAAAGAGTTTACGCTTTGATCGTTCCATGGAAGACCAGTAGTAGTTTCCGATGCACATCTGTTGGCATTGTGTAATCTGTGGACTATCAGAGTGGTGATGAAACACAGAAATTACATCGGGTTTGAATACAACAGACACATGCGCACTTTCCTCCATGGGAGTAATGTCTCAAACAGTCTACGCATTGATCGTTCCCTGGAAGACCAGTAGTAGTTTCTGATGCACATCTGGTGGCATTCTGTAATCTGTGGATTATCAGAGTGTTGATGAAACATAGAAATTGCGTCGGGATTGAATACAACAGTCACCATGCGCACTTTCCTCCACGGGAGTAATGTCTCAAACAGTCTACGCTTTGATCGTTCCCTGGAAGACCAGTAATAATTTCCGATGCACGTCTGGTGATATTCTGTAATTTGTGGACCATTAGAGTGTTGATGAAACACAGAAATTCCATCGGGGTGAATACAACAGTTACCATGCGCACTTTCCTCTACGGGAGTAATGTCTCAAACAGTCTACGCTTTGATCGTTGCCTGGAAGACTAGTAGTAGTTTCCGATGCACGTCTATTGGCATTTTGTAATCTGTGGACTATCAGATTGTTGATGGAACACAGAAATTGCATCGGGATTGAATACAACAGTCACCATGCCCACTTGCACACATGTTAGTAGTGTCTCAAACAGTCTACGCTTTGATCGTTCCCTGGAAGAACAGTGGTAGTTTCCGATGCACATCTGGTGGCATTCTGTAATCTGTGGACCTTCAAAGTGTTGATGATACACAGAATTTGCATCGGGATTGAATACAACAGTCACCATGCGCACTTTCCTCCATGGGAGTAATGTCTCAAAGAGTCTACGCTTTGATCCTTCCCTGGAAGACCAGTAGTAGGTTCCGCTGAACATCTGGAGGCATTCTGTAATCTGCGGTCTATCAGAGTGTTGATGAAATACAGAAATTGCATCGGGATTGAATACAACAGACACATGCGCACTTTCCTCCATGGGAGTAATGTCTCAAACAGTCTACGCATTGATCGTTCCCTGGAAGACCAGTAGTAGTTTCCGATGCACATCTGGTGGCATTCTGTAATTTGTGGATTATCAGAGTGTTGATGAAACATAGAATCTGCATCGGGATTGAACACCATAGTCACCATGCTCACTTTCCTCCACGGGAGCAATGTCCCAAACAGAGTACGCTTTGATCGTTCCCTGGAAGACCAGTAATAGTTTCCGATGCACATCTGGTGGCATTCTGTAATCAGTGGACTATCAGAGTTTTGATGAAACACAGAAATTGCATCAGGATTGAATACAACAGTCACGACTCGCAGTTTCCTCCATGGGAGTAATGTCTCAAACAGTCTACGTTTCGATCGTTCCTTGGAAGACCACCAATAATTTCCGATGCACGTCTTGTGATAATCTGTAATTTGTGGACTATTAGAGTGTTGATGAAACACAGAAATTCCATCGGGGTGAATACAATAGTCACCATGCGCATTTCCCTCCACGGGAGTATTGTCTCAAACAGTCTACGCTTTGATCGTTTACTGAAAGACCAGTAGTAGTTCCCGACGCACATCTATTGGCATTCTGTAATCTGTGCACTATCAGAGTGTTGATGAAACACAGAAATTGCATCGCGATGGAATACAACAGTCACCATGCGCACTTTCCTCCACGGGAGTAATGTCTCAAACAGTCTACGCTTTGATCGTTCCCTGGAGGACCAGTGGTAGTTTCCGATGCACATCTGGAGGCATTCTGTAATCTGTGGACCTTCAAAGTGTTGATGATACACAGAATTTGCATCGGGATTGAATACAACAGTCACCATGCGCACTTTCCTCCATGTTAGTAATGTCTCAAAGAGTCTACGCTTTGATCGTTCCCTGGAAGAACAGTGGTAGGTTCCGATGCACATCTGGAGGCATTCTGTAATCTGTGGACTATCAGAGTGTTGATGAAACACAGACATTGCATGGGGGTTAAATACAACAGTCACTATGCGCACTTTCCTCCATGCGAGTAATGTCTCTAACAGTCTACGCTTTAATCGTTCCCTGGAAGAAAAGTAGTAGTTTCCGATGCACATCTGGAGGCATTCTGTTATCTGCGGATAATCAGAGTGTTGATAAAACACAGAAATTGCATCGGGATTGAATACAACAGTCACCATGCGCACATTCCTCCACGGGAGTAATGTCTCAAACAGTCTACGCTTTGATCGTTCCCTGGAAGACAAGAAGTAGTTTCCGATGCACATCTGTAGGCATTCTGAAATCTGTGGGCTAACTGAGTGTTGATGAAACACAGAAATAGCATTAGGATTGAATACAACAGTCACCATGCGCACTTTCCTCCATGGGAGTAATGTCTCAAACAGTCTACGCTTTGATCGTTCCCTGGAAGACCAGTAGTAGTTTCTGCATAACATCTGGAGGCATTCTGTAATCTGTGGACTATCAGAGTGTTGATGAAATACAGAAATTGCATCGGGATTGAATACAACAGACACATGCTCACTTTCCTCCACGGGAGCAATGCCCCAAACAGAGTACGCTTTGATCGTTCCCTGGAAGACCAGTAATAGTTTCCGATGCACATCTGGTGGCATTCTCTAATCAGTGGACTATCAGAGTGTTGATGGAACACAGAAATTGCATCGGGATTGAATACAACAGTCACCACACGCTGTTTCCTCCATGGGAGTAATGTCTCAAACAGTCTACGCTTCGATCGTTCCCTGGAAGACCAGTAGTAGATTCCGATACACATCTGGTGGCATTCTGTAATCTGTGGACTATCAGAGTGTTGATGAAACACAGAAATTGCATCGGGATTGAATACAACAGTCACCATGCGCACCTTCCTCAATGTTGGTAAAGTCTCAAAGAGTTTACGCTTTGATCGTTCCATGGAAGACCAGTAGTAGTTTCCGATGCACATCTGTTGGCATTGTGTAATCTGTGGACTATCAGAGTGGTGATGAAACACAGAAATTACATCGGGTTTGAATACAACAGACACATGCGCACTTTCCTCCATGGGAGTAATGTCTCAAACAGTCTACGCATTGATCGTTCCCTGGAAGACCAGTAGTAGTTTCTGATGCACATCTGGTGGCATTCTGTAATCTGTGGATTATCAGAGTGTTGATGAAACATAGAAATTGCATCGGGATTGAATACAACAGTCACCATGCGCACTTTCCTCCACGGGAGTAATGTCTCAAACAGTCTACGCTTTGATCGTTCCCTGGAAGACCAGTAATAATTTCCGATGCACGTCTGGTGATATTCTGTAATTTGTGGACCATTAGAGTGTTGATGAAACACAGAAATTCCATCGGGGTGAATACAACAGTTACCATGCGCACTTTCCTCTACGGGAGTAATGTCTCAAACAGTCTACGCTTTGATCGTTGCCTGGAAGACTAGTAGTAGTTTCCGATGCACGTCTATTGGCATTTTGTAATCTGTGGACTATCAGATTGTTGATGGAACACAGAAATTGCATCGGGATTGAATACAACAGTCACCATGCCCACTTGCACACATGTTAGTAGTGTCTCAAACAGTCTACGCTTTGATCGTACCCTGGAAGAACAGTGGTAGTTTCCGATGCACATCTGGTGGCATTCTGTAATCTGTGGACCTTCAAAGTGTTGATGATACACAGAATTTGCATCGGGATTGAATACAACAGTCACCATGCGCACTTTCCTCCATGGGAGTAATGTCTCAAAGAGTCTACGCTTTGATCCTTCCCTGGAAGACCAGTAGTAGGTTCCGCTGAACATCTGGAGGCATTCTGTAATCTGCGGTCTATCAGAGTGTTGATGAAATACAGAAATTGCATCGGGATTGAATACAACAGACACATGCGCACTTTCCTCCATGGGAGTAATGTCTCAAACAGTCTACGCATTGATCGTTCCCTGGAAGACCAGTAGTAGTTTCCGATGCACATCTGGTGGCATTCTGTAATTTGTGGATTATCAGAGTGTTGATGAAACATAGAATCTGCATCGGGATTGAACACCATAGTCACCATGCTCACTTTCTTCCACGGGAGCAATGTCCCAAACAGAGTACGCTTTGATCGTTCCCTGGAAGACCAGTAATAGTTTCCGATGCACATCTGGTGGCATTCTGTAATCAGTGGACTATCAGAGTTTTGATGAAACACAGAAATTGCATCGGGATTGAATACAACAGTCACGACTCGCAGTTTCCTCCATGGGAGTAATGTCTCAAACAGTCTACGTTTCGATCGTTCCTTGGAAGACCACCAATAATTTCCGATGCACGTCTTGTGATAATCTGTAATTTGTGGACTATTAGAGTGTTGATGAAACACAGAAATTCCATCGGGGTGAATACAATAGTCACCATGCGCATTTCCCTCCACGGGAGTATTGTCTCAAACAGTCTACGCTTTGATCGTTTACTGGAAGACCAGTAGTAGTTCCCGACGCACATCTATTGGCATTCTGTAATCTGTGCACTATCAGAGTGTTGATGAAACACAGAAATTGCATCGCGATGGAATACAACAGTCACCATGCGCACTTTCCTCCACGGGAGTAATGTCGCAAACAGTCTACGCTTTGATCGTTCCCTGGAGGACCAGTGGTAGTTTCCGATGCACATCTGGAGGCATTCTGTAATCTGTGGACCTTCAAAGTGTTGATGATACACAGAATTTGCATCGGGATTGAATACAACAGTCACCATGCGCACTTTCCTCCATGTTAGTAATGTCTCAAAGAGTCTACGCTTTGATCGTTCCCTGGAAGAACAGTGGTAGGTTCCGATGCACATCTGGAGGCATTCTGTAATCTGTGGACTATCAGAGTGTTGATGAAACACAGACATTGCATGGGGGTTAAATACAACAGTCACTATGCGCACTTTCCTCCATGCGAGTAATGTCTCTAACAGTCTACGCTTTAATCGTTCCCTGGAAGAAAAGTAGTAGTTTCCGATGCACATCTGGAGGCATTCTGTTATCTGCGGATAATCAGAGTGTTGATAAAACACAGAAATTGCATCGGGATTGAATACAACAGTCACCATGCGCACATTCCTCCACGGGAGTAATGTCTCAAACAGTCTACGCTTTGATCGTTCCCTGGAAGACAACAAGTAGTTTCCGATGCACATCTGTAGGCATTATGAAATCTGTGGGCTAACTGAGTGTTGATGAAACACAGAAATAGCATTAGGATTGAATACAACAGTCACCATGCGCACTTTCCTCCATGGGAGTAATGTCTCAAACAGTCTACGCTTTGATCGTTCCCTGGAAGACCAGTAGTAGGTTCTGCATAACATCTGGAGGCATTCTGTAATCTGTGGACTATCAGAGTGTTGATGAAATACAGAAATTGCATCGGGATTGAATACAACAGACACATGCTCACTTTCCTCCACGGGAGCAATGCCCCAAACAGAGTACGCTTTGATCGTTCCCTGGAAGACCAGTAATAGTTTCCGATGCACATCTGGTGGCATTCTCTAATCAGTGGACTATCAGAGTGTTGATGGAACACAGAAATTGCATCGGGATTGAATACAACAGTCACCACACGCTGTTTCCTCCATGGGAGTAATGTCTCAAACAGTCTACGCTTCGATCGTTCCCTGGAAGACCAGTAGTAGATTCCGATACACATCTGGTGGCATTCTGTAATCTGTGGACTATCAGAGTGTTGATGAAACACAGAAATTGCATCGGGATTGAATACAACAGTCACCATGCGCACCTTCCTCAATGTTGGTAAAGTCTCAAAGAGTTTACGCTTTGATCGTTCCATGGAAGACCAGTAGTAGTTTCCGATGCACATCTGTTGGCATTGTGTAATCTGTGGACTATCAGAGTGGTGATGAAACACAGAAATTACATCGGGTTTGAATACAACAGACACATGCGCACTTTCCTCCATGGGAGTAATGTCTCAAACAGTCTACGCATTGATCGTTCCCTGGAAGACCAGTAGTAGTTTCTGATGCACATCTGGTGGCATTCTGTAATCTGTGGATTATCAGAGTGTTGATGAAACATAGAAATTGCATCGGGATTGAATACAACAGTCACCATGCGCACTTTCCTCCACGGGAGTAATGTCTCAAACAGTCTACGCTTTGATCGTTCCCTGGAAGACCAGTCATAATTTCCGATGCACGTCTGGTGATATTCTGTAATTTGTGGACCATTAGAGTGTTGATGAAACACAGAAATTCCATCGGTGTGAATACAACAGTTACCATGCGCACTTTCCTCTACGGGAGTAATGTCTCAAACAGTCTACGATTTGATCGTTGCCTGGAAGAATAGTAGTAGTTTCCGATGCACATCTATTGGCATTTTGTAATCTGTGGACTATCAGATTGTTGATGGAACACAGAAATCGCATCGGGATTGAATACAACAGTCACCATGCCCACTTTCCTCCATGTTAGGAGTGTCTCAAACAGTCTACGCTTTGATCGTTCCCTGGAAGAGCAGTGGTAGTTTCCGATGCACATCTGGAGGCATTCTGTAATCTGTGGACTATCAGAGTGTTGATGAAACACAGTAATTGCATCGGGATTGAATACAACAGTCACCATGCGCACCTTCCTCCATGGGAGTAATGTCTCAAAGAGTTTACGCTTTGATCGTTCCCTGGAAAACCAGTAGTAGTTTCCGATGGACATCTGGAGGCATTCTGAAATCTGTGGACTATCAGAGTGTTGATGAAACACAGAAATTGCATCGGGATTGAATACAACAGTCACCATGTTCAGTTTCCTCCATGGGAGTAATTCTCAAACAGTATACGCTTTGATCGTTCCCTGGGAGACCAGTAGTAGTTTCCGATGCACATCTGGTGGCATTCTGTACTCTGTGGACTATCAGAGTGTTGATGAAACACAGAAATTGCATCGGGATTGAAAACAACAGTCACCATGCGCACTTTCCTCAACGGGAGCAATGTCCCAACCAGTCTACGCTTTGATCGCTCCCTGGAAGACCAGAAGGAGTTTCCGATGCACATCTGTAGGCATACTGTAATCTGTGGAATATCAGAGTGTTGATGAAACACAGAAATGTCATCGGGATTGAATACAACAGTCAGCATGTGCACATTCCTCCACGGGAGGAATGTCTCAAACAGTCTACGCTTTGATCGTTAACTTTAAGACCAGTAGTAGTTTTCGATGCTCGTCTGGTCTCAATCTGTAATCTGTGGACTACCAGAGTGTTGATGAAACACAGAAATTACCTCGGGATTGAATACAAGAGTCACCATGCGCACTTTCCTCCATGGGAGTAATGTCTCAAACAGTTTACGCTTTGATAGTTCCCTGGAAGAGCAGTAGTAGTTTCCGACGCACATCTGGAGATATTCTGTAATCTGTGTTGATGAAACACAGATATTGCATCGGGATTGAATACAACAGTCACATGCGCACTTTCCTCCATGGGAGTAATGTCTCAAACAGTCTACGCATTGATCGTTCCCTGGAAGACCACTAGTAGTTTCCGATGGACATCTGGAGACATTCTGTAATCTGTGGAGTATCAGAGTGTTGATGAAACACAGAAATTGCATCGGGATTGAATACAATAGTCACCATGCGCACCTTCCTCAATGGGAGTAATGTCTCAAAGAGGTTACGCCTTGATCGTTCCCTGGAAGACCAGTAGTAGTTTCCGATGCACATCTGGAGGCATTCTGTAATCTGTGGACTATCAGAGTGTTGATGAAACACAGAAATTGCATAGGGATTGAATACAATAGAAACCATGCGCACTTACCTCCACGGGATTAATGTCTCAAACAGTCTACGCTTTGATCGTTCCCTGGAGGACCAGTAGTAGTTTCCGATGCACATCTGGAGGCATTCTGTAATTTGTGGACTATCAGAGTGTTGATGAAACACAGAAAATGCATCGGGATTGAATACAACAGTCACCATGCGCACTTTCCTCCATGGGAGTAATGTCTCAAACAGTCTACGCTTTGATCGTTCCCAGGATGACCAGTAGTCGTTTCCGATGCACATCTGGAGGCATTCTGTAATCTGTGGACCTTCAAAGTGTTGATGAAACACAGTTATTGTCTCGGGATTGAATACAACAGTCGTCATGCGCACTTTAATCCATGGGAGTAATGTCTCAAACAGTCTACGCTTTGATCGTTCCCAGGAAGACCAGTAGTCGTTTCCGATGCACATCTGGAGGCATTCTGTAATCAGTGGGCTATCAGAGTGTTGATGAGACACAGAAAATGCATCAGGATTGAATACAACAGTCACCATGCGCACCTTCCTAAATGGGAGTAATGTCTCAAAGAGGTTACACTTTGATCGTTCCCTGGAAGACCAGTAGTAGTTTCCGATGCACATCTGGAGGCATTTAGTAATCTGTGGACTATCAGACTGTTGATGAAACACAGATATTGCATCGGGATTGAATACAACAGTCACATGCGCACTTTCCTCCATGGGAGTAATGTCTCAAACAGTCTACGCATTGATAGTTCCCTGGAAGACCACTAGTAGTTTCCGATGGACATCTGGAGACATTCTGTAATCTGTAGAGTATCAGATGTTGATGAAACACAGAAATTGCATCGCAATTGAATACAATAGTCACCATGCGCACCTTCCTCAATTGGAGTAATGTCTCAAAGAGGTTACGCTTTGATCGTTCCCTGGAAGACCAGTAGTAGTTTCCGATGCACATCTGGAGGCATTCTGTAATCTGTGGACAATCAGAGTGTTAATGAAACGTAGAAATTGCATCGGGATTGAATACAACATTCACCATGCGCACTTTGCTCCATGCGAGTAATGTCTCTAACAATCTACGCTTTAATCGTTCCCTGGAAGACCAGTAGTAGTTTCCGATGCACAACTGGAGGCATTCTGTAATCTGTGGACTATCAGAGTGTTGATGAAACACAGAAATTGCGTCGGGATTGAATACAACAGTCAGCATGTTCAGTTTCCTCTATGTGAGTAATTCTCAAACAGTATACGCTTTGATCGTTCCCTGGAGACCAGTAGTAGTTTCCGATGCACATCTGGTGGCATTCTGTAATCTGCGGACTATCAGAGTGTTGATGAAACACAGAAATTGCATCGGGATTGAATACAACAGTCACCATGCGCACCTTCCTCCATGGGAGTAATGTCTCAAAGAGTTTACGCTTTGATCGTTCCCTGGAAGACCAGTAGTAGTTTCCGATGCACATCTGGAGGCATTCTGTAATTTGTGGACTATCAGAGTGTTGATGAAACACAGGAATTGCTTCGGGATTGAATACAACAGTCACCATGCGCACTTTCCTCCATGGGAGTAATGTCTCAAACAGTCTACGATTTGATCGTTCCCTGGAAGACCAGTAGTAGTTTCAGATGAACATCTGGAGGCATTCTGTTATCTGTCGACTATCAGAGTGTTGATGAAATACAGAAATTGCATCGGGATTGAATACAACAGTCACCATGCTCAGTTTCCTCCATGGGAGTAATTCTCAAGCAGTATACGCTTTGATCGTTTGCTGGAAGACCAGTTGTAGTTTCCGATGCACATCTGGTGGCATTCTGTACTCTGTGGACTATCAGAGTGTTGATGAAACACAGAAATTGCATCGGGATTGAATACAACAGTCACCATGCGCACTTTCCTCAACGGGAGCAATGTCCCAAACAGTCTACGCTTTGATCGCACCCTGGAAGACCAGAAGCAGTTTCCGATGCACATCTGTAGGCATACTGTAATCTGTGGAATATCAGAGTGTTGATGAAACACAGAAATCTCATCGGGATTGAATGCAACAGTCATCATGCGCACTTACCTCCACGGAAGTAATGACTCAAACAGTCTACGATTTGATCGTTTTCTGGAGTACCAGTGGTAGTTTCCGATGCACATCTGGAGGCATTCTGTAACCTGTGGACTATCAGAGTGTTGATGAAACGCAGAAATTGCATCGGGATTGAATACAACAGTCACCATGTGCACTTTAGTCCATGCGAGTAGTGTCTCTAACTGTCTACGCTTTAATCATTCATTTGAAGACCAGTAGTAGTTAGCGATGCACATCTGGAGGCATTCTGTAATCTGCGGACTATCAGAGTGTTGATGAAACACAGAAATTGCATCGGGATTGAATACAACAGTCACCATACGCACCTTCCTCCATGGGAGTTGTGTCTCAAAGAGTTTACGCTTTGATCGTTCCCTGGAAGACCAGTACTAGTTTCCGATGCACATCTGGAGGCATTCTGTAATCTGTGGACTATCAGAGTGTTGATGAAACACAGGAATTGCTTCGGGATTGAGTACAACAGTCACCATGCGCACTTTCCTCCATGGGAGTAATGTCTCAAACAGTCTACGCTTTGATCGTTCCCTGGAAGACCAGTAGTAGTTTCAGATGAACATCTGGAGGCATTCTGTAATCTGTCGACTATCAGAGTGTTGATGAAACACAGAAATTTCATCGGGATTGAATACAACAGTCAGCATGTGCACTTTCCTCCACGGGAGTTATGTCTCAAACAGTCTACGCTTTGATCGTTAACTTTAAGACCAGTAGTAGTTTTCGACGCTCGTCTGGTCGCATTCGGTAATCTGTGGACTATCAGAGTGTTGATGAAACACAGAAATTACCTCGGGATTGAATACAACAGTCACCATGCGCACTTTCCTCTATGGGAGTAATGTCTCAAACAGTTTACGCTTTGATCGTTCCCTGGAAGAGCAGTAGTAGTTTCCGACGCACATCTGGAGATATTCTGTAATCTGTGTTGATATAACACAGAATTTACGTAGGGATTTAATACAACAGTCACCATGCGCACTTTCCTCCATGGGAGTAATGTCTCAAAAAAAGTCTTCGCTTTGATCGTTCCCTGCAAGACCAGCAGTAGTTTCCGATGCACATCTGGAGGCATTCTGTAATCTGTGGACTATCAGAGTGTTGATGAAACATAGAAAATGCATCGGGATTGAATACAACAGTCACCATGCGCACCTTCCTCCATGGGAGTAATGTCTCAAACAGTCTACGCTTTGATCGTTCCCTGGAAGACCAGTAGTAGTTTCCGATGCACATCTGGAGACATTCTGTAATCTGTGGACTATCAGACTGTTGATGAAACACAGATATTGCATCGGGATTGAATAAAACAGTCACTTGCGCACTTTCCTCCATGGGAGTAATGTCTCAAACAGTCTACGCATTGACGTTCCCTGGAAGACCAGTAGTAGTTTCCGATGCACATCTGGAGACATTCTGTAATCTGTGGAGTATGAGAGTGTTGATGAAACACAGAAATTGCATCAGGATTAAATACAACAGTCACTATGCGCACCATCCTCAATGGGAGTAATGTCTCAAAGAGGTTACACTTTGATCGTTCCCTGGAAGACCAGTAGTAGTTTCCGATGCACATCTGGAGGCATTTAGTAATCTGTGGACAATCAGAGTGTTGATGAAACACTTAAATTGCATCGGGATTGAATACAACAGTCATCATGCGCACTTACCTCCACGGGAGTAATGTCTCAAACATTCTACGCTTTTATCGTTCCCTGGACCACCAGTGGTAGTTTCCGATGCACATCTGGAGGCATTCTGTAATCTGTGGACCTTCAAAATGTTGATGAAACACATTATTTGCATCGGGATTGAATACAACAGTCACCATGCGCACCTTCCTGGATGTTAGTAATGTCTCAAACAGTCTACGCTTTGATCGATCCCTGGAAGAACAGTGGTAGTTTCCCATGCACATCTGGTGGCATTCTGTAATCTGTGGACTATCAGAGTGTTGATGAAACGTAGAAATTGCATCGGGATTGAATACAACATTCACCATGCGCACTTTGCTCCAATGCGAGTAATGTCTCTAACAGTCTACGCTTTAATCGTTCCAGTGAAGACGAGTAGTAGTTTCCGATGCACATCTGGCGGCTTTCTGCAATCTGTGGACCTTCAAAGTGTTGATGAAACACAGTAATTGTCTCGGGATTGAATACAACAGTCGTCATCCGCACTTTGCTCCATGCGAGTAATGTCTCTAACAGTCTACGCTTTAATCATTCCCTTAAAGACCAGTAGTAGTTTCCGATGCACAACTGGAGGCATTCTGTAATCTGTGGACTATCAGAGTGATGATGAAATACAGAAATTGCATCGGGATTGAATACAAGAGTCACCATGTTCAGTTTCCTCCATGTGAGTAATTCTCAAACAGTATACGCTTTGATCGTTCCCTGGAGACCAGTAGTAGTTTCCGATGCACATCTGGTGGCATTCTGTAATCTGCGGACTATCAGAGTGTTGATGAAACACAGAAATTGCATCGGGATTGAATACAACAGTCACCATGCGCACCTTCCTCCATGGGAGTTATGTCTCAATGAGTTTACGCTTTGATCGTTACCTTTAAGACCAGTAGTAGTTTCCGATGCACATCTGGAGGCATTCTGTAATTTGTGGACTATCAGAGTGTTGATGAAACACAGGAATTGCTTCGGGATTGAATACAACAGTCACCATGCGCACTTTCCTCCACGGGAGTAATGTCTCAAACAGTCTACGCTTTGATCGTTCCCATGAAGAGCAGTAGTCGTTTCCGATGCACATCTGGAGGCATTCTGTAATCTGTGGACCTTCAAAGTGTTGATGAAACACAGTTATTGTCTCGGGATTGAATACAACAGTCGTCATGCGCACTTTCCTCCATGGGAGTAATGTCTCAAACAGTCTACGCTTTGATCGTTCCCAGGAAGACCAGTAGTCGTTTCCGATGCACATCTGGAGGCATTCTGTAATCAGTGGGCTATCAGAGTGTTGATGAGACACAGAAAATGCATCGGGATTGAATACAACAGTCACCATGCGCACTTTCCTCCATGGGAGTAATGTCTCAAAGTGTTTACGTTTTGATCGTTCCATGGAAGAACAGTAGTAGTTTCCGATGCACATCTGGAGATATTCTGTAATCTGTGTTGATGAAACACAGAATATGCGTAGGGATTTAATACAACAGTCACCATGCGCACTTTCCTCCATAGGAGTAATGTCTCAAACAGTCTACGCTTTGATCGTTCCCTGGAGGACTAGTAGTAGTTTCCGATGCACATCTTTAGGCATTCTGTAATCTGTGGAGTATCAGAGTGTTGATAAAACACAGAAATTGCATCGGGATTGAATACAACACTCACCATGCCCACCTTCCTCAATGGGAGTAATGTCTCAAAGAGGTTACGCTCTGATCGTTCCCTGGAAGACCAGTAGTCGTTTCCGATGCACATCTGGAGGCATTCTGTAATCGGTGGGCTATCAGAGTGTTGATGAGACACAGAAAATGCATCGGGATTGAATACAACAGTCACCATGCGCACTTTCCTCCATGGGAGTAATGTCTCAAAGTGTTTACGTTTTGATCGTTCCATGGAAGAACAGTAGTAGTTTCCGATGCACATCTGGAGATATTCTGTAATCTGTGTTGATGAAACACAGAATATGCGTAGGGATTTAATACAACAGTCACCATGCGCACTTTCCTCCATGGGAGTAATGTCTCAAACAGTCTACGCATTGATCGTTCCCTGGAAGACCACTAGTAGTTTCCGATGGACATCTGGAGACATTCTGTAATCTGTGGAGTATCAGATGTTGATGAAACACAGAAATTGCATCGCAATTGAATACAATAGTCACCATGCGCACCTTCCTCAATGGGAGTAATGTCTCAAAGAGGTTACGCTTTGATCGTTCCCTGGAAGACCAGTAGTAGTTTCCGATGCACATCTGGAGGCATTCTGTAATCTGTGGACAATCAGAGTGTTAATGAAACGTAGAAATTGCATCGGGATTGAATACAACATTCACCATGCGCACTTTGCTCCATGCGAGTAATGTCTCTAACAATCTACGCTTTAATCGTTCCCTGGAAGACCAGTAGTAGTTTCCGATGCACAACTGGAGGCATTCTGTAATCTGTGGACTATCAGAGTGTTGATGAAACACAGAAATTGCGTCGGGATTGAATACAACAGTCAGCATGTTCAGTTTCCTCTATGTGAGTAATTCTCAAACAGTATACGCTTTGATCGTTCCCTGGAGACCAGTAGTAGTTTCCGATGCACATCTGGTGGCATTCTGTAATCTGCGGACTATCAGAGTGTTGATGAAACACAGAAATTGCATCGGGATTGAATACAACAGTCACCATGCGCACCTTCCTCCATGGGAGTAATGTCTCAAAGAGTTTACGCTTTGATCGTTCCCTGGAAGACCAGTAGTAGTTTCCGATGCACATCTGGAGGCATTCTGTAATTTGTGGACTATCAGAGTGTTGATGAAACACAGGAATTGCTTCGGGATTGAATACAACAGTCACCATGCGCACTTTCCTCCATGGGAGTAATGTCTCAAACAGTCTACGATTTGATCGTTCCCTGGAAGACCAGTAGTAGTTTCAGATGAACATCTGGAGGCATTCTGTTATCTGTCGACTATCAGAGTGTTGATGAAATACAGAAATTGCATCGGGATTGAATACAACAGTCACCATGCTCAGTTTCCTCCATGGGAGTAATTCTCAAGCAGTATACGCTTTGATCGTTTGCTGGAAGACCAGTTGTAGTTTCCGATGCACATCTGGTGGCATTCTGTACTCTGTGGACTATCAGAGTGTTGATGAAACACAGAAATTGCATCGGGATTGAATACAACAGTCACCATGCGCACTTTCCTCAACGGGAGCAATGTCCCAAACAGTCTACGCTTTGATCGCACCCTGGAAGACCAGAAGCAGTTTCCGATGCACATCTGTAGGCATACTGTAATCTGTGGAATATCAGAGTGTTGATGAAACACAGAAATCTCATCGGGATTGAATGCAACAGTCATCATGCGCACTTACCTCCACGGAAGTAATGACTCAAACAGTCTACGATTTGATCGTTTTCTGGAGTACCAGTGGTAGTTTCCGATGCACATCTGGAGGCATTCTGTAACCTGTGGACTATCAGAGTGTTGATGAAACGCAGAAATTGCATCGGGATTGAATACAACAGTCACCATGTGCACTTTAGTCCATGCGAGTAGTGTCTCTAACTGTCTACGCTTTAATCATTCATTTGAAGACCAGTAGTAGTTAGCGATGCACATCTGGAGGCATTCTGTAATCTGCGGACTATCAGAGTGTTGATGAAACACAGAAATTGCATCGGGATTGAATACAACAGTCACCATACGCACCTTCCTCCATGGGAGTTGTGTCTCAAAGAGTTTACGCTTTGATCGTTCCCTGGAAGACCAGTACTAGTTTCCGATGCACATCTGGAGGCATTCTGTAATCTGTGGACTATCAGAGTGTTGATGAAACACAGGAATTGCTTCGGGATTGAGTACAACAGTCACCATGCGCACTTTCCTCCATGGGAGTAATGTCTCAAACAGTCTACGCTTTGATCGTTCCCTGGAAGACCAGTAGTAGTTTCAGATGAACATCTGGAGGCATTCTGTAATCTGTCGACTATCAGAGTGTTGATGAAACACAGAAATTTCATCGGGATTGAATACAACAGTCAGCATGTGCACTTTCCTCCACGGGAGTTATGTCTCAAACAGTCTACGCTTTGATCGTTAACTTTAAGACCAGTAGTAGTTTTCGACGCTCGTCTGGTCGCATTCGGTAATCTGTGGACTATCAGAGTGTTGATGAAACACAGAAATTACCTCGGGATTGAATACAACAGTCACCATGCGCACTTTCCTCTATGGGAGTAATGTCTCAAACAGTTTACGCTTTGATCGTTCCCTGGAAGAGCAGTAGTAGTTTCCGACGCACATCTGGAGATATTCTGTAATCTGTGTTGATATAACACAGAATTTACGTAGGGATTTAATACAACAGTCACCATGCGCACTTTCCTCCATGGGAGTAATGTCTCAAAAAAAGTCTTCGCTTTGATCGTTCCCTGCAAGACCAGCAGTAGTTTCCGATGCACATCTGGAGGCATTCTGTAATCTGTGGACTATCAGAGTGTTGATGAAACATAGAAAATGCATCGGGATTGAATACAACAGTCACCATGCGCACCTTCCTCCATGGGAGTAATGTCTCAAACAGTCTACGCTTTGATCGTTCCCTGGAAGACCAGTAGTAGTTTCCGATGCACATCTGGAGACATTCTGTAATCTGTGGACTATCAGACTGTTGATGAAACACAGATATTGCATCGGGATTGAATAAAACAGTCACTTGCGCACTTTCCTCCATGGGAGTAATGTCTCAAACAGTCTACGCATTGACGTTCCCTGGAAGACCAGTAGTAGTTTCCGATGCACATCTGGAGACATTCTGTAATCTGTGGAGTATGAGAGTGTTGATGAAACACAGAAATTGCATCAGGATTAAATACAACAGTCACTATGCGCACCATCCTCAATGGGAGTAATGTCTCAAAGAGGTTACACTTTGATCGTTCCCTGGAAGACCAGTAGTAGTTTCCGATGCACATCTGGAGGCATTTAGTAATCTGTGGACAATCAGAGTGTTGATGAAACACTTAAATTGCATCGGGATTGAATACAACAGTCATCATGCGCACTTACCTCCACGGGAGTAATGTCTCAAACATTCTACGCTTTTATCGTTCCCTGGACCACCAGTGGTAGTTTCCGATGCACATCTGGAGGCATTCTGTAATCTGTGGACCTTCAAAATGTTGATGAAACACATTATTTGCATCGGGATTGAATACAACAGTCACCATGCGCACCTTCCTGGATGTTAGTAATGTCTCAAACAGTCTACGCTTTGATCGATCCCTGGAAGAACAGTGGTAGTTTCCCATGCACATCTGGTGGCATTCTGTAATCTGTGGACTATCAGAGTGTTGATGAAACGTAGAAATTGCATCGGGATTGAATACAACATTCACCATGCGCACTTTGCTCCAATGCGAGTAATGTCTCTAACAGTCTACGCTTTAATCGTTCCAGTGAAGACGAGTAGTAGTTTCCGATGCACATCTGGCGGCTTTCTGCAATCTGTGGACCTTCAAAGTGTTGATGAAACACAGTAATTGTCTCGGGATTGAATACAACAGTCGTCATCCGCACTTTGCTCCATGCGAGTAATGTCTCTAACAGTCTATGCTTTAATCATTCCCTTAAAGACCAGTAGTAGTTTCCGATGCACAACTGGAGGCATTCTGTAATCTGTGGACTATCAGAGTGATGATGAAATACAGAAATTGCATCGGGATTGAATACAAGAGTCACCATGTTCAGTTTCCTCCATGTGAGTAATTCTCAAACAGTATACGCTTTGATCGTTCCCTGGAGACCAGTAGTAGTTTCCGATGCACATCTGGTGGCATTCTGTAATCTGCGGACTATCAGAGTGTTGATGAAACACAGAAATTGCATCGGGATTGAATACAACAGTCACCATGCGCACCTTCCTCCATGGGAGTTATGTCTCAATGAGTTTACGCTTTGATCGTTACCTTTAAGACCAGTAGTAGTTTCCGATGCACATCTGGAGGCATTCTGTAATTTGTGGACTATCAGAGTGTTGATGAAACACAGGAATTGCTTCGGGATTGAATACAACAGTCACCATGCGCACTTTCCTCCACGGGAGTAATGTCTCAAACAGTCTACGCTTTGATCGTTCCCATGAAGAGCAGTAGTCGTTTCCGATGCACATCTGGAGGCATTCTGTAATCTGTGGACCTTCAAAGTGTTGATGAAACACAGTTATTGTCTCGGGATTGAATACAACAGTCGTCATGCGCACTTTTCTCCATGGGAGTAATGTCTCAAACAGTCTACGCTTTGATCGTTCCCAGGAAGACCAGTAGTCGTTTCCGATGCACATCTGGAGGCATTCTGTAATCAGTGGGCTATCAGAGTGTTGATGAGACACAGAAAATGCATCGGGATTGAATACAACAGTCACCATGCGCACTTTCCTCCATGGGAGTAATGTCTCAAAGTGTTTACGTTTTGATCGTTCCATGGAAGAACAGTAGTAGTTTCCGATGCACATCTGGAGATATTCTGTAATCTGTGTTGATGAAACACAGAATATGCGTAGGGATTTAATACAACAGTCACCATGCGCACTTTCCTCCATAGGAGTAATGTCTCAAACAGTCTACGCTTTGATCGTTCCCTGGAGGACTAGTAGTAGTTTCCGATGCACATCTTTAGGCATTCTGTAATCTGTGGAGTATCAGAGTGTTGATAAAACACAGAAATTGCATCGGGATTGAATACAACACTCACCATGCCCACCTTCCTCAATGGGAGTAATGTCTCAAAGAGGTTACGCTCTGATCGTTCCCTGGAAGACCAGTAGTCGTTTCCGATGCACATCTGGAGGCATTCTGTAATCGGTGGGCTATCAGAGTGTTGATGAGACACAGAAAATGCATCGGGATTGAATACAACAGTCACCATGCGCACTTTCCTCCATGGGAGTAATGTCTCAAAGTGTTTACGTTTTGATCGTTCCATGGAAGAACAGTAGTAGTTTCCGATGCACATCTGGAGATATTCTGTAATCTGTGTTGATGAAACACAGAATATGCGTAGGGATTTAATACAACAGTCACCATGCGCACTTTCCTCCATGGGAGTAATGTCTCAAACAGTCTACGCTTTGATCGTTCCCTGGGGGACCAGTAGTAGTTTCCGATGCACCTCTTTAGGCATTCTGTAATCTGTGGAGTATCAGAGTGTTGATGAAACACAGAAATTGCATCGGGATTGAATACAACAGTCACCATGCCCACCTTCCTCAATGGGAGTAATGTCTCAAAGAGGTTACGCGCTGATCGTTCCCTGGAAGACCAGTATTAGTTTCCGATGCACATCTGGAGGCATTTTGTAATCTGTGGACTATCAGAGTGTTGATGAAACACAGAAATTGCATCGGGATTGAATACAACAGTCACCATGCGCACTTACCTCCACGGGAGTAATGTCTCAAACAATCTACGCTTTGATCGTTGTCTGGACCACCAGTGTTAGTTTCCGATGCACATCTGGTGGCATTCTGTAATCTGTGGACTATCAGAGTGTTGATGAAACACAGAAATTGCATCGGGATTGAATACAACATTCACCATGCGCACTTTGCTCCATGCGAGTAATGTCTCTAACAGTCTACGCTTTAATCGTTCCCTTAAAGACCAGTAGTAGTTTCCGATGCACAACTGGAGGCATTCTGTAATCTGTGGACTATCAGAGTGTTGATGAAATACTGAAATTGCATCGGGATTGAATACAACAGTCACCATGTTCAGTTTCCTCCATGTGAGTAATTCTCAAACAGTATACGCTTTGATCGTTTGCTGGAAGACCAGTAGTAGTTTCCGATGCACATCTGGTGGCATTCTGTACTCTGTGGACTATCAGAGTGTTGATGAAAAACAGAAATTGCATCGGGATTGAATACAATATTCACCATGCGCATTTTCCTCAACGGGAGCAATGTCCCAAACAGTCTACGCTTTGATCGCTCCCTGGAAGACCAGAAGCAGTTTCCGATGCACATCTGTAGGCATACTGTAATCTGTGGAATATCAGAGTGTTGATGAAACACAGAAATCTCATTGGGATTGAACACAACATTCAGCATGCGCACTTTCCTCCACGTGAATAATGTCTCAAACAGTCTACGCTTTGATCGTTCCCTGGAGGACCAGTAGTAGTTTCCGATGCACATCTTTAGGCATTCTGTAATCTGTGGACTATCAGAGTGTTGATGAAACACAGAAGTTGCATCCTGATTGAATACAACAGTCACCATGGGCACCTTCCTCCATGGGAGTAATGTCTCAAACAGTCTACGCTTTGATCGTTCCCTGGAAGACCAGTAGTAGTTTCCGATGCACATCTGGAGACATTCTGTAATCTGTGGACTATCAGACTGTTGATGAAACACAGATATTGCATCGGGATTGAATACAACAGTCACATGCGCACTTTCCTCCATGGGAGTAATGTCTCAAACAGTCTACGCATTGATCGTTCCCTGGAAGACCACTAGTAGTTTCCGATGCACATCTGGAGACATTCTGTAATCTGTGGAGTATCAGAGTGTTGATGAAACACAGAAATTGCATCGGGATTGAATACAACAGTCACCATGCGCACCTTCCTCAATGGGAGAAATTTCTCAAGGAGGTTACGCTTTGATCGTTCCCTTGAAGACCAGTAGTAGTTTCCGATTCACATCTGGAGGCATTTTGTAATCTGTGGACTATCAGAGTGTTGATGAAACACAGAAATTGCACCGGGATTGAGTACAACAGTCACTATGTGCACTTACCTCCACGGGAGTAATATCTCAAACAATCTACACTTTGATCGTTCCCTGGACCACCAGTGGTAGTTTCCGATGCACATCTGGAGGCTTTCTGTAATCTGTGGACCTTCAAAATGTTGATGAAACACATTATTTGCATCGGGATTGAATAAAACAGTCACCATTCGCACCTTTCTCCATGGGAGTTATGTCTCAAAGAGTTTACGCTTTGATCGTTCCCTGGAAGACCAGTAGTAGTTTCCGATGCACATCTGGAGGCATTCTGTAATCTGTGGACTATCAGAGTGTTGATGCAATGTAGAAATTGCATCGGGATTGAATACAACATTCACCATGCGCACTTTGCTCCATGCGAGTAATGTCTCTAACAGACTACGCTTTAATCGATCCCTTAAAGACCAGTAGTAGTTTCCGATGCACAATTGGAGGCATTCTGTAATCTGTGGACCATCAGAGTGTTGATGAAAAACAGAAATTGCATCGGGATTGAATACAACAGTCACCATGTTCAGTTTCCTCCATGGAAGTAATTCTCAAACTGTATACGCTTTGATCGTTCCCTGGAGACCAGTAGTAGTTTCCGATGCACATCTGGTAGCACACTGTAATCTGCGGACTATCAGAGTGTTGATTAAACACAGAAATTGCATCGGGATTGAATACAACAGTCACCATGCGCACCTTCCTCCATGGGAGTTATGTCTCAAAGAGTTTACGCTTTGATCGTTCCCTGGAAGACCAGTAGTAGTTTCCGATGCACATCTGGAGGCATTCTGTAATTTGTGGACTATCAGAGTGTTGATGAAACACAGGAATTGCTTCGGGATTGAATACAACAGTCACCATGCGCACTTTCGTCCACGGGAGTAATGTCTCAAACAGTCTACGCTTTGATCGTTCCCATGAAGACCAGTAGTCGTTTCCGATGCACATCTGGAGGCATTCTGTAATCTGTGGACCTTCAAAGTGTTGATGAAACACAGTTATTGTCTCGGGATTGAATACAACAGTCGTCATGCGCACTTTCCTCCATGGGAGTAATGTCTCAAACAGTCTACGCTTTGATCGTTCCCAGGAAGACCAGTAGTCGTTTCCGATGCACATCTGGAGGCATTCTGTAATCAGTGGGCTATCAGAGTGTTGATGAGACACAGAAAATGCATCGGGATTGAATACAACAGTCACCATGCGCACTTTCCTCCATGGGAGTAATGTCTCAAAGTGTTTACGTTTTGATCGTTCCATGGAAGAACAGTAGTAGTTTCTGATGCACATCTGGAGATATTCTGTAATCTGTGTTGATGAAACACAGAATATGCGTAGGGATTTAATACAACAGTCACCATGCGCACTTTCCTCCATGGGAGTAATGTCTCAAACAGTCTACGCTTTGATCGTTCCCTGGAGGACTAGTAGTAGTTTCCGATGCACATCTGGAGATATCCTGTAATCTGTGTTGATGAAACACAGAATTTGCGTAGGGATTTAATACAACAGTCACCATGCGCACTTTCCTCCATGGGAGTAATGTCTCAAAAAAAAGTCTACGCTTTGATCGTTCCCTGCAAGACCAGTAGTAGTTTCCGATGCACATCTGGTGGCATTCTGTAATCTGTGGACTATCAGAGTGTTGATGAAACACAGAAATTGCATCGGGATTGAATACAACAGTAACCATGCGCACTTACCTCCATGGGAGTAATGTCTCAAACAGTCTACGCTTTGATCGTTCCCTGGAGGACCAGTAGTAGTTTCCGATGCACATCTGGAGGCATTCTGTAATCTGTGAACTATCGGAGTGTTGATGAAACACAGAAATTGCATCGGGATTGAATAAAAAAGTCACCATGCGCACTTTCCTCCATGGGAGTAATGTCTCAAACATTCTACGCTTTGATCGTTCCCTGGAAGACCAGTAGTAGTTTCCGATGCACATCTGGAGACATTCTGTAATCTGTGGACTATCAGACTGTTGATGAAACACAGATATTGCATCGGGATTGAACAGAACAGTCACATGCGCACTTTCCTCCATGGGAGTAATGTCTCAAATAGTCTACGCTTTGATCGTTCCCTGGAAGACCAGTAGTAGTTTCCGATGCACATCTGGAGACATTCTGTAATCTGTGGAGTATCAGAGTGTTGATGAAAGACAGAAATTGCATCGGGATTGAATACAACAGTCACCATGCGCACCTTCCTCAATGGTAGTAATGTCTCAAAGAGGTTACGCTTTGATCGTTCCCTGGAAGACCAGTAGTAGTTTCCGATGCACATCTGGAGGCATTTTGTAATCTGTGGACTATCAGAGTGTTGATGAAACACAGAAATTGCATCGGGATTGAATACAACAGTCACCAAGCGCACTTACCTCCACGGGAGTAATGTCTCAAAAAATCTACGCTTTGATCGTTCCCTGGACCACCAGTGGTAGTTTCCGATGCACATCTGGAGGCACTCTGAAATCTGTGGACCTTCAAAATGTTGATGAAACAGATTATTTGCATCGGGATTGAATACAACAGTCACCATGTTCAGTTTCCTCCATGGGAGTAATTCTCAAACAGTATAAGCTTTGATCGTTCCCTGTAGACCAGTAGTAGTTTCCGATGCACATCTGGTGGCATTCTGTAATCGGTGGACTATCAGAGTGTTGATGAAACACAGAAATTGCATCTGGATTGAATACAACAGTCACCATGCGCACTTTCATCAACGGGAGCAATGTCCCAAACAGTCTACGCTTTGATCGTTCCCTGGAAGAACAGAAGTAGTTTCCGATGCACATCTGTAGGCATACTGTTATCTGTGGAATATCAGAGTGTTGATGAAACACAGAAATTGCATCGGGATTGAATACAACAGTCACCATGAACACTTTCCTCCACGGGAGTAATGTCTCAAACACTCTACGCCTTGATTGTTCCTTGGAAGACCAGTAGTAGTTTCCGATGCACATCTGGAGGCATTCTGTTATCTGTGGACTATCAGAGTGTTGATGAAACACAGAAATTGCATCGGGATTGAATACAATAGTCACCATGCGTACTTTCCTCCATGCGAGTAATTCTCAGTCTATGTTTTGATCATTCCCTGGAAGAACAGTTGTAATTTCCGATGCACATATGGAGGCATTCTGTAATCTGTGGGCTATCAGAGTGTTGATGAAACACAGAAATTGCATCGGGATCGAATACAACAGTATACAAACCCACTTTCCAACCATGGGAGTAATGTCTCAGACAGTCTACGCTTTGATCGTTCCCTGGAAGACCAGTAGTAGTTTCCGATGCACGTCTGGTTTCATTCTGTAATCTGTACACTATCAGAGTGTTGATGAAACACAGAAATTGCATTGGGATTGAATACAACAGTCACCATGCGCACATTCCTCCATGGGAGTAACCCTCAAACAGTCTACGCTTTAATCGTTCACTGGAAGACGAGTAGTAGTTTCCGATGCACATCTGGCGGCTTTCTGTAATCTGTGGACCTTCAAAGTGTTGATGAAACACAGTAATTGTCTCGGGATTGAATACAACAGTCGTCATGCGCACTTTCCTCCATGGGTGTAATGTCTAAAACAGTCTACGCTTTGATCGTTCCCAGGAAGACCAGTAGTCGTTTCCGATGCACGTCTGGAGGCATTCTGTAATCTGTGGGCTATCAGAGTGTTGATGATACACAGAAAATTCATCGGGATTGAATACAACAGTCACTATGCGCACTTTCCTCCATGGGACTAATGTCTCAAAGTGTTTAGGTTTTGATCGTTCCATGGAAGAACAGTAGTAGTTTCCGATGCACATCTGGAGATAATCTGTAATCTGTGTTGATGAAACACAGAATTTGCGTAGGGATTTAATACAACAGTCACCATGCGCACTTTCCTCCATGGGAGTAATGTCTCAAACAGTCTACGCTTTGATCGTTCCCTGGAGGACCAGTAGTAGTAATTTCCGATGCACATCTGGAGGCATTCTGTAATCTGTGGACTATCAGAGTGTTGATGAAACACAGAAATTGCATCGGGATTGAATAAATAAGTCACCATGCGCACTTTCCTCCATGGCAGTAATGTCTCAAACAGTCTACGCTTTGATCGTTCCCTGGAAGATCAGTAGTAGTTTCCGATGCACATCTGGAGACATTCTGTAATCTGTGGACTATCAGACTGTTGATGAGACACTGATATTGCATCGGGATTGAATACAACAGTCACATGCGCACTTTCCTCCATGGGAGTAATGTCTCAAACAGTCTACGCATTGATCGTTCCCTGGAAAAGCAGGAGTAGTTTCCGATGCACATATGGAGACATTCTGTAGTCTGTGGAGTATCAGAGTGTTGATGAAACACAGAAATTGCATCGGGATTGAATACAACAGTCACCATGCGCACCTTCCTCAATGTTAGTAATGTCTCAAAGAGGTTACGCTTTGATCGTTCCCTGGAAGACCAGTAGTAGTTTCCGATGCACATCTGGAGGCATTTTGTAATCTGTGGACTATCAGAGTGTTGATGGAACACAGAAATTGCATCGGGATTGAATACAACTGTCACCATGCGCACTTTCCTCCATGGGAGTAATGTCTCAAGCAGTCTACGCTTTGATCGTTCCCTGGAAGACCAGTAGTAGTTTCCGATGCACATCTGGAGGCATTTTGTAGTCTGTGGACTAACTGTGTGTTGATGAAACACAGAAGTTGCACCGGGATTGAATAGAACAGTCACCATGCGCACTTTCCTCCATGGGAGTAATGTCTCAAACAGTCTACGCCTTTATCGTTCCCTGGAAGACCAGTAGTAGATTCCGATGCACATCTGGAGGCATTATGTGATCTGTGGACTATCAGAGTGTTGATGAAACACAGAAATTGCATCGGGATTGAATACAACAGTCACCATGCGCACGTTCCTCCACGGGAGTTATGTCTCAAACAGTCTACGCTTTGATCGTTCCCTGGAAGACCAGTAGTAGTTTCCGATGCTCATCTGGTAGCATTCTGTAATTTGTGGACTATCAGAGTGTTGATGAAACACAGAAATTGCATCGGGATTGAATACAACAGTCACCATGCCCACTTTCCTCCACGGGACTAATGTCTCATACAGTCTACGCTTGATCGTTCCCTGGAAGACCAGTAGTAGTTTCCGATGCACGGCTGGTGGCATTCTGTAATCTGTGGACTATCTGAGTGTTGATGAAACACAGAAATAGCTTCGGGATTGAATAAAACGGTCACAATGCGCACTTTCCTCCATGGGAGTAACCCTCAAGCAGTCTACGCTTTAATCGTTCCCTGGTAGACGAGTAGTAGTTTCCGATGCACATCAGGCGGCTTTCTGTAATCAGTGGACCTTAAAAGTGTTGATGAAACACAGTAATTGTCTCGGGATTGAATACAAAAGTCGTCATGCGCACTTTCCTCCATGGGAGTAATGTCTCAAACAGTCTACGCTTTGATCGTTCCCAGGAAGACCAGTAGTCGTTTCCGAAGCACATCTGGAGGCATTCTGTAATCTGTGGGCTATCAGAGTGTTGATGAAAAACAGAAAATGCATCGGGATTGAATACAACAGTTACCATGCGCTCTTTCCACCATGCGAGTAATGTCTCAAACAGTCTACGCTTTGATCGTTCCTGGAAGACCAGTAGTAGTTTCCGATGCACATGTGGCTGCATTCTGTAATGTGTGGACTATCAGAGTGTTTATGAAACTCAGAAATTGCATCGGGATTGAATACAACAGACACCATGCGCACTTTCCTCCATGGGAGTGATTTTCAAACATTCCACGCTTTGATCGATCCCTGGAAGAACAGTGGTAGGCATTCTGGAGGCATTCTGTAATCTGTGGACTATCAGAGTGTTGATGAAACGTAGAAATTGCATCGGGTTTGAATACAACATTCACCATGCGCACTTTGCTCCATGCTAGTAATGTCTCTAACAGTCTACGCTTTAATCGTTCCCTTGAAGACCAGTCTTAGTTTCCGATGCACAACTGGAGGCATTCTGTAATCTGTGGACTATCTGAGTGTTGATGAAATACAGAAATTGCATCGGGTTTGAATACAAAAGTCACCATGTTCAGTTTCCTCCATGGGAGTAATTCTCAAACAGCATACACTTTGATCGCTCCCTGGAGACCAGTAGTGGCTTCCGATGCACATCTGGTTGCATTCTGTAATCGGTGGACTATCAGAGTGTTGATGAAACACAGAAATTGCATCGGGATTGAATACAACAGTCAGCATGCGCACTTTCCTCCACTTGAGGTATGTCTCAAACAGTCTACGCTTTGATCGTTCCCTGGAAGACCAGTAGTAGTTTCCGATGCACATATGGTGGCATTCTGTAATCTGTAAACTATCAGACTGTTGATGAAACACAGAAAATGCATCGGGATTGAATACAACAATTACCATGCGCACCTTCCTCAATGGGAGTAATGTCTCAAACAGTCTACGCCTTTATCGTTCCCTGGAAGACCAGTATTAGTTTCCGATGCACATCTGGAGGCATTTTGTAATCTGTGGACTAACTGAGTGTTGATGAAACACAGAAATTGCATCGCGATTGAATACAATAGTCACCATGCGTACTTTCCTCCATGGGAGTAATTCTCAGTCTACGTTTTGATCATTCCCTGGAAAAACAGTTGTAATTTCCGATGCACATCTGGAGGCATTCTGTAATCTGTGGGCTATCAGAGTGTTGATGAAACACAGAAATTGCATTGGGATTGAATACAACAGTCTACAAGCCCACTTTCCCACCATGGGAGTAATGTCTCAAACAGTTTACGCTTTTATCGTTCCCTGGAAGACCAGTAGTAGTTTCCGATGCACGTCTGGTTTCATTCTGTAATCTGTACACTATCAGAGTGTTGATGAAACACAGAAATTGCATTGGGATTGAATACAACAGTCACCATGCGCACTTTCCTCCATGGGAGTAACCCTCAAACAGTCTACGCTTTAATCGTTCCCTGGAAGACGAGTAGTAGTTTCCGATGCACATCTGGCGGCTTTCTGTAATCTGTGGACCTTCAAAGTGTTGATGAAATACCGTAATTGTCTCGGGATTGAATACAACAGTCGTCATGCGCACTTTCCTCCATGGGTGTAATGTCTAAAACAGTCTACGCTTTGATCGTTCCCAGGAAGACCAGTAGTCGTTTCCGATGCACGTCTGGAGGCATTCTGTAATCTGTTAGCTATCAGAGTGTTGATGAAACACAGAAAATGCATCGGGATTGAATACAACGGTCACTATGCGCACTTTCCTCCATGGGAGTAATGTCTCAAAGTGTTTAGGTTTTGATCGTTCCATGGAAGAACAGTAGCAGTTTCCGATGCACATCTGGAGGCATTCTGTAATCTGTGGACTATCAGAGTGTTGATGAAACACAGAAATTGCATCGGGATTGAATACAACAGTTATCATGCGCACTTTGATCCATGCGAGTAATGTCTCTAACAGTCTACGCTTTAATCGATCCCTTAAAGACCAGTAGTAGTTTCCGATGCACAACTGGAGGCATTCTGTAATCTGTGGACTATCAGAGTGTTGATGAAACACAGAAATTACCTCGGGATTGAATACAAAAGTCACCATGGGCACTTTGCTCCATGGGAGTAATGTCTCAAACAGTTTACGCTTTGATCGTTCCCCGGAAGAGCAGTAGTCGTTTCCGATGCACATCTGGAGATATCCTGTAATCTGTGTTGATGAAACACAGAATTTGCGTAGGGATTTAATACAACAGTCACCATGCGCACTTTCCTCCATGGGAGTAATGTCTCAAAAAAAGTCTACGCTTTGATCGTTCCCTGCAAGACCAGTAGTAGTTTCCGATGCACATCTGGAGGCATTCTGTAATCTGTGGACTATCAGAGTGTTGATGAAACACAGAAATTGCATCGGGATTGAATACAACAGTAACCATGCGCACTTACCTCCATGGGAGTAATGTCTCAAACAGTCTACGCTTTGATCGTTCCCTGGAGGACCAGTAGTAGTTTCCGATGCACATCTGGAGGCATTCTGTAATCTGTGAACTATCAGAGTGTTGATGAAACACAGAAATTGCATCGGGATTGAATAAAAAAGTCACCATGCGCACTTTCCTCCATGGGAGTAATGTCTCAAACAGTCTACGCTTTGATCGTTCCCTGGAAGACCAGTAGTAGTTTCCGATGCACATCTGGAGACATTCTGTAATCCGTGGACTATCAGACTGTTGATGAAACACAGATATTGCATCGGGATTGAACAAAACAGTCACATGCGCACTTTCCTCCATGGGAGTAATGTCTCAAACTGTCTACGCTTTGATCGTTCCCTGGAAGACCAGTAGTAGTTTCCGATGCACATCTGGAGACATTCTGTAATCTGTGGAGTATCAGAGTGTCGATGAAACACAGAAATTGCATCGGGATTGAGTACAACAGTCACCATGCGCACCTTCCTCAATGGGAGTAATGTCTCAAAGAGGTTACGCTTTGATCGTTCCCTGGAAGACCAGTAGTAGTTTCCGATGCACATCTGGAGGCATTTTGTAATCTGTGGACTATCAGAGTGTTGATGAAACACAGAAATTGCATCGGGATTGAATACAACAGTCACCATGCGCACTTACCTCCACGGGAGTAATGTCTCAAAAAATCTACGCTTTGATCGTTCCCTGGACCACCAGTGGTAGTTTCCGATGCACATCTGGAGGCACTCTGAAATCTGTGGACCTTCAAAATGTTGATGAAACAGATTATTTGCATCGGGATTGAATACAACAGTCACCATGTTCAGTTTCCTCCATGGGTGTAATTCTCAAACAGTATACGCTTTGATCGTTCCCTGTAGACCAGTAGTAGTTTCCGATGCACATCTGGTGGCATTCTGTAATCGGTGGACTATCAGAGTGTTGATGAAACACAGAAATTGCATCTGGATTGAATACAACAGTCACCATGCGCACTTTCATCAACGGGAGCAATGTCCCAAACAGTCTACGCTTTGATCGTTCCCTGGAAGAACAGAAGTAGTTTCCGATGCACATCTGTAGGCATACTGTAATCTGTGGAATATCAGAGTGTTGATGAAACACAGAAATTGCATCGGGATTGAATACAACAGTCACCATGAACACTTTCCTCCACGGGAGTAATGTCTCAAACACTCTACGCCTTGATCGTTCCCTGGAAGACCAGTAGTAGTTTCCGATGCACATCTGGAGGCATTCTGTTATCTGTGGACTATCAGAGTGTTGATGAAACACAGAAATTGCATCGGGATTGAATACAATAGTCACCATGCGTACTTTCCTCCATGGGAGTAATTCTCAGTCTATGTTTTGATCATTCCCTGGAAGAACATTTGTAATTTCCGATGCACATATGGAGGCATTCTGTAATCTGTGGGCTATCAGAGTGTTGATGAAACACAGAAATTGCATCGGGATCGAATACAACAGTATACAAACCCACTTTCCCACCATGGGAGTAATGTCTCAAACAGTCTACGCTTTGGTCGTTCCCTGGAAGACCAGTAGTAGTTTCCGATGCACGTCTGGTTTCATTCTGTAATCTGTACACTATCAGAGTGTTGATGAAACACAGAAATTGCATTGGGATTGAATACAACAGTCACCATGCGCACATTCCTCCATGGGAGTAACCCTCAAACAGTCTACGCTTTAATCGTTCCCTGGAAGACGAGTAGTAGTTTCCGATGCACATCTGGCGGCTTTCTGTAATCTGTGGACCTTCAAAGTGTTGATGAAACACAGTAATTGTCTCGGGATTGAATACAACAGTCGTCATGCGCACTTTCCTCCATGGGTGTAATGTCTAAAACAGTCTACGCTTTGATCGTTCCCAGGAAGACCACTAGTCGTTTCCGATGCACGTCTGGAGGCATTCTGTAATCTGTGGGATATCACAGTGTTGATGATACACAGAAAATGCATCGGGATTGAATACAACAGTCACTATGCGCACTTTCCTCCATTGGAGTAATGTCTCAAAGTGTTTAGGTTTTGATCGTTCCATGGAAGAACAGTTGTAGTTTCCGATGCACATCTGGAGATATTATGTAATCTGTGTTGATGAAACACAGAATTTGCGTAGGGATTTAATACAACAGTCACCATGCGCACTTTCCTCCATGGGAGTAATGTCTCAAACAGTCTACGCTTTGATCGTTCCCTGGAGGACCAGTAGTAGTAATTTCCGATGCACATATGGAGGCATTCTGTAATCTGTGGACTATCAGAGTGTTGATGAAACACAGAAATTGCATCGGGATTGAATAAAAAAGTCACCATGCGCACTTTCCTCAATGGCAGTAATGTCTCAAACAGTCTACGCTTTGATCGTTCCCTGGAAGATCAGTAGTAGTTTCCGATGCACATCTGGAGACATTCTGTAATCTGTGGACTATCAGACTGTTGATGAGACACAGATATTGCATTGGGATTGAATACAACACTCACATGCGCACTTTCCTCCATGGGAGTAATGTCTCAAACAGTCTACGCATTGATCGTTCCCTGGAAGAGCAGGAGTAGTTTCCGATGCACATATGGAGACATTCTGTAATCTGTGGAGTATCAGAGTGTTGATGAAACACAGAAATTGCATCGGGATTGAATACAACAGTCACCATGCGCACCATCCTCAATGTTAGTAATGTCTCAAAGAGGTTACGCTTTGATCGTTCCCTGGAAGACCAGTAGTAGTTTCCGATGCACATCTGGAGGCATTTTGTAATCTGTGGACTATCAGAGTGTTGATGGAAAACAGAAATTGCATCGGGATTGAATACAACAGTCACCATGCGCACTTTCCTCCATGGGAGTAATGTCTCAAACAGTCTACGCTTTGATCGTTCCCTGGAAGACCAGTAGTAGTTTCCGATGCACATCTGGAGGCATTTTGTAGTCTGTGGACTAACTGTGTGTTGATGAAACACAGAAGTTGCACCGGGATTGAATAGAACAGTCACCATGCGCACTTTCCTCCATGGGAGTAATGTCTCAAACAGTCTACGTCTTTATCGTTCCCTGGAAGACCAGTAGTAGATTCCGATGCACATCTGGAGGCATTATGTTATCTGTGGACTATCAGAGTGTTGATGAAACACAGAAATTGCATCGGGATTGAATACAACAGTCACCACACGCACTTTAATACATGGGAGTAATGTCTCAAAGTGTTTACGTTTTGATCGTTCCATGGAAGAACAGTAGCAGTTTCCGATGCACATCTGGAGGCATTCTGTAATCTGTGGACTATCAGAGTGTTGATGAAACACAGAAATTGCATCGGGATTGAATACAACAGTCACCAAACCCACTTTCCTCCATGGGAGTAATGTCTCAAACAGTCTACGCTTTGATCGTTCCCTGGAAGACCAGTAGTAGTTTCCGATGCAAGTCTGGTGGCATTCTGTAATCTGTACACTATCAGAGTGTTGATGAAAAACAGAAAATGCATCAAGATTGAATACAACAGTCACCACACGCACTTTAATACATGGGAGTAATGTCTCAAAGTGTTTACGTTTTGATCGTTCCATGGAAGAACAGTAGCAGTTTCCGATGCACATCTGGAGGCATTCTGTAATCTGTGGACTATCAGAGAGTTGATGAAACACAGAAATTGCATCGGGATTGAATACAACAGTTACCATGCGCTCTTTCCACCATGCGAGTAATGTCTCAAACAGTCTACGCTTTGATCGTTCCTGGAAGACCAGTAGTAGTTTCCGACGCACATCTGGCTGCATTCTGTAATGTGTGGACTATCAGAGTGTTTATGAAACTCAGTAATTGCATCGGGATTGAATACAACAGACACCATGCGCACTTTCCTCCATGGGAGTGATTTTCAAACTGTCCACGCTTTGATCGATCCCTGGAAGAACAGTGGTAGGCATTCTGCAGGCATTCTGTAATCTGTGGACTATCAGAGTGTTGATGAAACGTAGAAATTGCATCGGGTTTGAATACAACAGTCAGCATGCGCACTTTCCTCCACTTGAGGTATGTCTCAAACAGTCTACGCTTTGATCGTTCCCTGGAAGACCAGTAGTAGTTTCCGATGCACATATGGTGGCATTCTGTAATCTGTAAACTATCAGACTGTTGATGAAACACAGAAAATGCATCGGGATTGAATACAACAATCACCATGCGCACCTTCCTCAATGGGAGTAATGTCTCAAAGGGTTTACGTTCTGATCGTTCCCTGGAAGACCAGTAATAGTTTCCGATGCACATCTGGAGGCATTTTGTAATCTGTGGACTAACTGAGTGTTGATGAAACACAGAAGTTGCACCGGGATTGAATACAACAGTCACCATGCGCACTTTCCTCCATGGGAGTAATGTCTCAAACAGTCTACGCCTTTATCGTTCCCTGGAAGACCAGTAGTAGTTTCCGATGCACATCTATAGGCATTCTGTTATCTGTGGACTATCAGAGTGTTGATGAAACACAGAAATTGCATCGGGATTGAATACAATAGTCACCATGCGTACTTTCCTCCATGGGAGTAATTCTCAGTCTACGTTTTGATCGTTCCCTGGAAGACCAGTAGTAGTTTCCGATGCACATCTGGAGGCATTTTGTAATCTGTGGACTATCAGAGTGTTGATGAAACACAGAAATTGCATCGGGATTGAATACAACAGTCTACAAGCCCACTTTCCCACCATCGGAGTAATGTCTCAAACAGTTTACGCTTTTATCGTTCCCTGGAAGACCAGTAGTAGTTTCCAATGCACGTCTGGTTTCATTCTGTAATCTGTACACTATCAGAGTGTTGATGAAACACAGAAATTGCATTGGGATTGAATACAGCAGACACCATGCGCACTTTCCTCCATGGGAGTAACCCTCAAACAGTCTACGCTTTAATCGTTCCCTGGAAGACGAGTAGTAGTTTCCGATGCACATCTGGCGGCTTTCTCTAATCTGTGGAACTTCAAAGTGTTGATGAAACACAGTAATTGTCTCGGGATTGAATACAACAGTCGTCATGCGCACTTTCCACCATGGGTGTAATGTCTAAAACAGTCTACACTTTGATCGTTCCCAGGAAGACCAGTAGTCGTTTCCGATGCACGTCTGGAGGCATTCTGTAATCTGTGGGCTATCAGAGTGTTGATGAAACACAGAAAATGCATCGGGATTGGATACAACTGTCACTATGCGCACTTTCCTCCATGGGTGTAACGTCTCAAAGTGTTTAGGTTTTGATCGTTCCGTGGAAGAACAGTAGTAGTTTCCGATGCACATCTGGAGATATTCTGTAATCTGTGTTGATGAAACACAGAATTTGCGTAGGGATTTAATACAACAGTCACCATGCGCACTTTCCTCCATGGGAGTAATGTCTCAAACAGTCTACGCTTTGATCGTTCGCTGGAGGACCAGTAGTAGTAATTTCCGATGCACATCTGGAGGCATTCTGTAATCTGTGGACTATCAGAGTGTTGATGACACACAGAAATTGCATCGGGATTGAATAAAAAAGACACCATGCGCACTTTCCTCCGTGGCAGTAATGTCTCAAACAGTCTACGCTTTGATCGTTCCCTGGAAGATCAGTAGTAGTGTCCGATGCACATCTGGAGACATTCTGTAATCTGTGGGCTATCAGAGTGTTGATGAAACACAGAAAATGCATCGGGATTGAATACAACAGTCACCACACGCACTTTCCTACATGGGAGTAATGTCTCAAAGTGTTTACGTTTTGATCGTTCCATGGAAGAACAGTAGCAGTTTCCGATGCACATCTGGAGGCATTCTGTAATCTGTGGACTATCAGAGTGTTGATGAAACACAGAAATTGCATCGGGATTGAATACAACAGTTACCATGCGCTCTTTCCACCATGCGAGTAGTGTCTCAAACAGTCTACGGTTTGGTCGTTCCTGGAAGACCAGTAGTAGTTTCCGATGCACATCTGGCTGCATTCTGTAATGTGTGGACTATCAGAGTGTTTATGAAACTCAGAAATTGCATCGGGATTGAATACAACAGACACCATGCGCACTTTCCTCCATGGGAGTAATTCTCAAACAGTCCACGCTTTGATCGATCCCTGGAAGAACAGTGGTAGGCATTCTGGAGGCATTCTGTAATCTGTGGACTATCAGAGTGTTGATGAATCGTAAAAAATTGCATCGGGTTTGAATACAACATTCACCATGCGCACTTTGCTCCATGCGAGTAATGTCTCTAACAGTCTACGCTTTAATCGTTCCCTTGAAGACCAGTAGTCGTTTCCGATGCACAACTGGAGGCATTCTGTAATCTGTGGACTATCAGAGTGTTGATGAAATACAGAAATTGCATCGGGTTTGAATACAACAGTCACCATGTTCAGTTTCCTCCATGGGAGTAATTCTCAAACAGTATACACTTTGATCGCTCCCTGGAGACCAGTAGTAGCTTCCGATGCACATCTGGTGGCATTCTGTAATCGGTGGACTATCAGAGTGTTGATGAAACACAGAAATTGCATCTGGATTGAATACAACAGTCACCATGCGCACTTTCATCAACGGGAGCAATGTCCCAAACAGTCTACGCTTTGATCGTCCCCTGGAAGACCAGAAGTAGTTTCCGATGCACATCTGTAGGCATTCTGTTATCTGTGGACTATCAGAGTGTTGATGAAACACAGAAATTGCATCGGGATTGAATACAACAGTCACCATTCGCACTTTCCTCCATGGGAGTAATTCTCTGTCTATGCTTTGATCATTCCCTGGAATAACAGTTGTAGTTTCCGATGCACATCTGGAGGCATTCTGTAATCCGTGGACTATCAGAGTGTTGATGAAACACTGAAATTGCTTCGGGATTGAATACAACAGTCACCATGCGCACTTTCCTCCTCTTGAGGTATGTCTCAAACAGTCTACGCTTTGATCGTTCCCTGGAAGACCAGTAGTAGTTTCCGATGCACATATGGTGGCATTCTGTAATCTGTAAACTATCAGACTGTTGATGAAACACAGAAAATGCATCGGGATTGAATACAACAGACACCATGCGCACTTTCCTCCATGGGAGTAATTCTCAAACAGTCCACGCTTTGATCGATCCCTGGAAGAACAGTGGTAGGCATTCTGGAGGCATTCTGTAATCTGTGGACTATCAGAGTGTTGATGAAACGTAGAAATTGCATCGGGTTTGAATACAACATTCACCATGCGCACTTTGCTCCATGCGAGTAATGTCTCTAACAGTCTACGCTTTAATCGTTCCCTTGAAGACCAGTAGTCGTTTCCGATGCACAACTGGAGGCATTCTGTAATCTGTGGACTATCAGAGTGTTGATGAAATACAGAAATTGCATCGGGTTTGAATACAACAGTCACCATGTTCAGTTTCCTCCTTGGGAGTAATTCTCAAACAGTATACACTTTGATCGCTCCCTGGAGACCAGTAGTAGCTTCCGATGCACATCTGGTGGCATTCTGTAATCGGTGGACTATCAGAGTGTTGATGAAACACAGAAATTGCATCTGGATTGAATACAACAGTCACCATGCGCACTTTCATCAACGGGAGCAATGTCCCAAACAGTCTACGCTTTGATCGTCCCCTGGAAGACCAGAAGTAGTTTCCGATGCACATCTGTAGGCATACTGTAATCTGTGGAATATCAGAGTGTTGATGTAACACAGAAATTGCATTGGGATTGAATACAACAGTCAACATGCGCACTTTCCTCCGTGGTAGTAATTCTCAGTCTACGCTTTGAGCATTCCCTGGAAGACCAGAAGTAGTTTCCGATGCACATCTGGAGGCATTTTGTAATCTGTGGACTAACTGAGTGTTGATGAAACACAGAAGTTGCACCGGGATTGAATACAACAGTCACCATGCGCACTTTCCTCCATGGGAGTAATGTCTCAAACAGTCTACGCCTTTATCGTTCCCTGGAAGACCAGTAGTAGTTTCCGATGCACATCTATAGGCATTCTGTTATCTGTGGACTATCAGAGTGTTGATGAAACACAGAAATTGCTTCGGGATTGAATACAACAGTCACCATGCGCACTTTCCTCCTCTTGAGGTATGTCTCAAACAGTCTACGCTTTGATCGTTCCCTGGAAGACCAGTAGTAGCTTCCGATGCACATATGGTGGCATTCTGTAATCTGTAAACTATCAGACTGTTGATGAAACACAGAAAATGCATCGGGATTGAATACAACAATCACCATGCGCACCTTCCTCAATGGGAGTAATGTCTCAAAGGGTTTACGTTCTGATCGTTCCCTGGAAGACCAGTAATAGTTTCCGATGCACATCTGGAGGCATTTTGTAATCTGTGGACTAACTGAGTGTTGATGAAACACAGAAGTTGCACCGGGATTGAATACAACAGTCACCATGCGCACTTTCCTCCATGGGAGTAATGTCTCAAACAGTCTACGCCTTTATCGTTCCCTGGAAGACCAGTAGTAGTTTTTTTGCACATCTATAGGCATTCTGTTATCTGTGGACTATCAAAGTGTTGATGAAACACAGTAATTGTCTCGGGATTGAATACAACAGTCGTCATGCGCACTTTCCTCCATGGGAGTAATGTCTCAAACAGTCTACGCTTTGATCGTTCCCAGGAAGACCAGTAGTCGTATCCGATGCACATCTGGAGGCATTCTGTAATCTGTGGAGTATCAGAGTGTCGATGAAACACAGAAATTGCATCGGGATTGAATACAACAGTCACCATGCGCACCTTCCTCAATGGGAGTAATGTCTCAAAGAGGTTACGCTTTGATCTTTCCATGGAAGACCAGTAGCAGTTTCCGATGCACATCTGGATTCCTTCTGTAATCTGTGGACCTTCAAAGTGTGGATTGAAACACAGAAATTGCATTGGGATTGAATACAACAGTCACCATGTGCACTTTTCTCCATGGGAGTAATGTCTCAAACAGTCTACGAATTGATCGTTCCCTGGAAGACCAGTAGTAGTTTCCGATGCACATCTGGAGGCATTCTGTTTTCTGTGAACTATCAGAGTGTTGATGAAACACAGAAATTGCATCGGGATTGAATACAACAGTCAACATGCGCACTTTCCTCCGTGGGAGTAATTCTCAGTCTACGCTTTGAGCATTCCCTGGAAGACCAGAAGTAGTTTCCGATGCACATCTGGAGGCATTTTGTAATCTGTGGACTAACTGAGTGTTGATGAAACACAGAAGTTGCACCGGGATTGAATACAACAGTCACCATGCGCACTTTCCTCCATGGGAGTAATGTCTCAAACAGTCTACGCCTTTATCGTTCCCTGGAAGACCAGTAGTAGTTTCCGATGCACATCTATAGGCATTCTGTTATCTGTGGACTATCAGAGTGTTGATGAAACACAGAAATTGCATCGGGATTGAATACAATAGTCACCATGCGTACTTTCCTCCATGGGAGTAATTCTCAGTCTACGTTTTGATCATTCCCTTGAAGAACAGTTGTCATTTACGATGCACATCTGGAGGCATTCTGTAATCTGTGGGCTATCAGAGTGTTGATGAATCACAGGAATTGCATCGGGATTGAATACAACAGTCTACAAGCCCACTTTCCCACCATGGGAGTAATGTCTCAAACAGTCTACGCTTTTATCGTTCCCTGGAAGACCAGTTGTAGTTTCCGATGCACGTCTGGTTTCATTCTGTAATCTGTACACTATCAGAGTGTTGATGAAACACTGAAATTGCATTGGGATTGAATACAACAGTCACCATGCGCACTTTCCTCCTTGGGAGTAACCCTCAAACAGTCTACGCTTTAATCGTTCCCTGGAAGACGAGTAGTAGTTTCCGATGCACATCTGGCGACTTTCTGTAATCTGTGGACCTTCAAAGTGTTGATGAAACACAGTAATTGTCTCGGGATTGAATACAACAGTCGTCATGCGCACTTTCCTCCATGGGTGTAATGTCTAAAACAGTCTACGCTTTGATCGTTCCCAGGAAGACCAGTAGTCGTTTCCGATGCACGTCTGGAGGCATTCTGTAATCTGTGGGCTATCAGAGTGTTGATGAAACACAGAAATTGCATCGGGATTGAATACAACAGTCACCATGCGCACTTTCCTCCATGGGGGTAATGTCTCGAACAGTCTACGCTTTGATCGTTCCCTGGAAGACCAGTAGTAGTTTCCGATGCACATCTGGAGGCATTTTGTAGTCTGTGGACTAACTGTGTGTTGATGAAACACAGAAGTTGCACTGGGATTGAATAGAAGAGTCACCATGCGCACTTTCCTCCATGGGAGTAATGTCTCATACAGTCTACGCCTTTATCGTTCCCTGGAAGACCAGTAGTAGATTCCGATGCACATCTGGAGGCATTCTGTAATCTGTGGACCTTCAAAGTGTTGATGAAACACAGTAATTGTCGTGGAATTGAATACAAAAGTCGTCATGCGCACTTTCCTCCATTGGCGTAATGTCTCAAACAGTCTACGCTTTGATCGTTCCCAGGAAGACCAGTAGTCGTTTCCGAAGCACATCTGGATGAATTCTGTAATCTGTGGGCTATCAAAGTGTTGATGAAACACAGAAAATGCATCGGGATTGAATACAACAGTCAAAACACGCACTTTCCTACATGGGAGTAATGTCTCAAAGTGTTTACGTTTTGATCGTTCCATGGAAGAACAGTAGCAGTTTCCGATGCACATCTGGAGGCATTCTGTAATCTGTGGACTATCAGAGTGTTGATGAAACACAGAAATTGCATCGGGATTGAATACAAAAGTTACCATGCGCTCTTTCCACCATGCGAGTAATGTCTCAAACAGTCTACGCTTTGATCGTTCCTGGAAGACCAGTAGTAGTTTCCGATGCACATCTGGCTGCATTCTGTAATGTGTGGACTATCAGAGTGTTTATGAAACTCAGAAATTGCATCGGGATTGAATACAACAGACACCATGCGCACTTTCCTCCATGGGAGTAATTCTCAAACAGTCCACGCTTTGATCGATCCCTGGAAGAACAGTGGTAGGCATTCTGGAGGCATTCTGTAATCTGTGGAATATCAGAGTGTTGATGAAACGTAGAAATTGCATCGGGCTTGAATACAACATTCACCATGCGCACTTTGCTCCATGCGAGTAATGTCTCTAACAGTCTACGCTTTAATCGTTCCCTTGAAGACCAGTAGGAGTTTCCGATGCACAACTGGAGGCATTCTGTAATCTGTGGACTATCAGAGTGTTGATGAAATACAGAAATTGCATCGGGTTTGAATACAACAGTCACCATGTTCAGTTTCCTCCATGGGAGTAATTCTCAAACAGTATACACTTTGATCGCTCCCTGGAGACCAGTAGTAGCTTCCGATGCACATCTGGTGGCATTCTGTAATCGGTGGACTATCAGAGTGTTGATCAAACACAGAAATTGCATCTGGATTGAATACAACAGTCACCATGCGCACTTTCATCAACGGGAGCAATGTCCCAAACAGTCTACGCTTTGATCGTTCCCTGGAAGACCAGAAGTAGTTTCCGATGCACATCTGTAGGCATACTGTAATCTGTGGAATATCAGAGTGTTGATGAAACACAGAAATTGCATCGGGATTGAATACAACAGTCACCATGCGCACATTCCTCCATGGGAGTAATGTCTCAAACAATCTACGCCTTGATCGTTCCCTGGAAGACCAGTAGTAGTTTCCGATGCACATGTGGAGGCATTCTGTTATCTGTGGACTATCAGAGTGTTGATGAAACACAGAAATTGCATCGGGATTGAATACAACAGTCACCATTCACACTTTCCTCCATGGGAGTAATTCTCAGTCTACGCTTTGATCATTCCCTGGAAGAACAGTTGTAGTTTCCGATGCACATCTGGAGGCATTTTGTAATCTGTGGACTAACTGAGTGTTGATGAAACACAGAAGTTGCACCGGGATTGAATACAACAGTCACCATGCGCACTTTCCTCCATGGGAGTAATGTCTCAAACAGTCTACGCCTTTATCGTTCCCTGGAAGACCAGTAGTAGTTTCCGATGCACATCTATAGGCATTCTGTTATCTGTGGACTATCAGAGTGTTGATGAAACACAGAAATTGCATCGGGATTGAATACAACAGTCACCATGCGCACTTTCCTCCATGGGAGTAACCCTCAAACAGTCTACGGTTTAATCGTTCCCTGGAAGACGAGTAGTAGTTTCCGATGCACATCTGGCGGCTTTCTGTAGTCAGTGGACCTTCAAAGTGTTGATGAAACACAGTAATTGTCTCGGGATTGAATACAACAGTCGTCATGCGCACTTTCCTCCATGGGAGTAATGTCTCAAACAGTCTACGCTTTGATCGTTCCCAGGAAGACCAGTAGTCGTTTCCGATGCACATCTGGAGGCATTCTGTAATCTGTGGGCTATCAGAGTGTTGATGAAACACAGAAAATGCATCGGGATTGAATACAACAGTCACCATGCCCACTTTCCTCCATGGGAGTAATGTCTAAAAGTGTTTACGTTTTGATCTTTCCATGGAAGACCAGTAGCAGTTTCCGATGCACATCTGGATTCCTTCTGTAATCTGTGAACCTTCAGAGTGTGGATTGAAACACAGAAATTGCGTCGGGATTGAATACAACAGTCACCATGTGCACTTTCCTCCATGGGAGTAATGTCTCAAACAGTCTACGAATTGATCGTTCCCTTGAAGACCAGTAGTAGTTTCCGATGCACAACTGGAGGCATTCTGTAATCTGTGGACTATCAGAGTGTTGATGAAATACAGAAATTGCATCGGGTTTGAATACAACAGTCACCATGTTCAGTTTCCTCCATGGGAGTAATTCTCAAACAGTATACACTTTGATCGCTCCCTGGAGACCAGTAGTAGCTTCCGATGCACATCTGGTGGCATTCTGTAATCGGTGGACTATCAGAGTGTTGATGAAACACAGAAATTGCATCTGGATTGAATACAACAGTCACCATGCGCACTTTCATCAACGGGAGCAATGTCCCAAACAGTCTACGCTTTGATCGTTCCCTGGAAGACCAGAAGTAGTTTCCGATGCACATCTGTAGGCATACTGTAATCTGTGGAATATCAGAGTGTTGATGAAACACAGAAATTGCATCGGGATTGAATACAACAGTCACCATGTGCACTTTCCTCCATGGGAGTAATGTCTCAAACAGTCTACGAATTGATCGTTCCCTCGAAGACCAGTAGTAGTTTCCGATGCACATCTGGAGGCATTCTGTTTTCTGTGAACTATCAGAGTGTTGATGAAACACAGAAATTGCATGGGGATTGAATACAACAGTCAACATGCGCACTTTCCTCCGTGGGAGTAATTCTCAGTCTACGCTTTGAGCATTCCCTGGAAGACGAGAAGTAGTTTCCGATGCACATCTGGAGGCATTCTGAAATCTGTGGACTAACTGTGTGTCGATGAAACACAGAAATTCCATCGGGATTGAATACAACAGTCACCATGGGCACCATCCTCAATGTTGGTAATGTCTCAAAGAGTTTACGCTTTGATCGTTCCCTGGAAGACCAGTAGTAGTTTCCGATACACATCTGTTGGCATTCTGTAATCTGTGGACTATCAGAGTGTTGATGAAACACAGAAATTGCATCGGGAATGAATACAACAGTCACAATGCGCACTTTCCTCCATGGGAGTAATCCTCAAACAGTCTACGATATAATCGTTCCCTGGAAGACCAGTAGTAGTTTCCGATGCACATCTGGAGGCTTTCTGTAATCTGTGGACTTCAAAGTGTTGATGAAACACAGTAATTGTCTCGAGATTGAATTAAACAGTCACCATGCGGACTTTCCTCCATGGTAGTAATGTCTCAAACAGTCTACGCTTTGATCGTTCCCAGGATGACCACTAGTAGTTTCCGATGCACATCTGGAGATATTCTGTAATCTGTGTTGATGAAACACAGAAATTGCATCGGGATTGAATACAACAGTCACATTGTGCACTTTTCTCCATGGGAGTAATGTCTCAAGCAGTCTACGCTTTGATCGTTCCCTGGAAGACCAGTTTACGTGCACATCTGGAGGATTTCTGTAATCTGTGGACTATCAGAGTGTTGATAAAACACAGAAATTGCATCGTGATTCAATACAACGGTCACCATGCGCACTTTCTCCCATGGGAGTGATGTCTCAAACAGTCTACGCTTTGATCGTTCCCTGGAAGACCAGTAGTAGTTTCCGATGCACATCTGGAGGCATTCTGTAATCTGTTCAGTATCAGAGTGTTGATGAAAAACAGAAATTGCATCAGGATTGACTACAACAGTCACCATGCGCACCTTCCTCAATGTGGGTAATGTCTCAAAGAGTTTACGCTTTGATCGTTCCCTGGAAGACCAGTAGTAGTTTCCGATGCACATCTGGAGGCATTTTGTAATCTGTAGACTATCAGAGTGTTGATGAAACACAGAAATTGCATCGGGATTGATTACTACAGTCACCATGCGCACTTTCCTCCATGAGAGTAGTGTCTCAAACAGTCTACGCTTTGATCTTTCCCTTGAAGACCAGAAGTAGTTTCCGATGCACATCAGGAGGCATTCTGAAATCTGTGGACTAACTGAGTGTTGATGAAACACAGAAATTGCATCGGGATTGAATACAACAGTCACCATGCGCACTTTCCTCCATGTGAGTAATGTCTCAAACAGTCTACGCTTTGATCGTTCCTGGAAGACCAGTAGTAGTTTCCGGTGCACATCTGGCTGCATTCTTTAATGTGTGGACTATCAGAGTGTTGATGAAACACAGAAATTGCATCCGGATTGAATACAAAAGTCACCATGAGCACTTTCTTCCATGCGAGTAATGTCTCAAACAGTCTACGCTTTGATCGTTAATGGAAGACCAGTAGTAGTCTCCGATGCACATCTGGCTGCATTCTGTAATCTGTGGACTATCAGAGTTTTGATTAAACACAGATATTGCATCGAGATTGAATACAACAGTCACATTGCGCACTTTCTTCCATGGGAGTAATTCTTAAACAGTATACGCTTTGATCGTTCCCTGGAGACCAGTAGTAGTTTCCGATGCACATCTGGTGGCATTCTGTAATCGGTGGACTATCAGAGTGTTGATGAAACACTGACATTGCTTCGGGATTAAATACAACAGTCACCATGCGCACTTTCCTCCACTTGAGGTATGTCTCAAACAGTCTACGCTTTGATCATTCCCTGGAAGACCAGTAGTAGTTTCCGATGCACATATGGTGGCATTCTGTAATCTGTAAACTATCAGACTGTTGATGAAACACAGAAAATGCATCGGGATTGAATACAACAATCACCATGCGCACCTTCCTCAATGGTAGTAATGTCTCTAAGAGTTTACGTTCTGATCGTTCTTTGGAAGACCAGTAATTGTTTCCGATGCACATCTGGAGGCATATTGTAATCTGTGGACTAACTGAGTGTTGACGAAACACAGAAGTTGCACCGGGATTGAATACAACAGTCACCATGCGCACTTTCCTCCATGGGAGTAATGTCTCAAACAGGCTACGCCTTTATCGTTCCCTGGAAGACCAGTAGTAGTTTCCGATGCACATCTATAGGCATTCTGTTATCTGTGGACTATCAGAGTGTTGATGAAACACAGAAATTGCATCGGGATTGAATACAACAGTCACCATGCGCACTTTCCTCCATGGGAGTAACCCTCAAACAGTCTACGTTTTAATCGTTCCCTGGAAGACGAGTAGTAGCTTCCGATGCACATCTGGCGGCTTTCCGTAATCAGTGGACCTTCAAAGTGTTGATGAAACACAGTAATTGTCTCGGGATTGAATACAACAGTCGTCATGCGCACTTTCCTCCATGGGAGTAATGTCTCAAACAGTCTACGCTTTGATCGTTCCCAGGAAGACCAGTAGTCTTTTCCGATGCACATCTGGAGGCATTCTGTAATCTGTGGGCTATCAGAGTGTTGATGAACACAGAAAATGCATCGGGATTGAATACAACAGTCACTATGCGCACTTTCCTCCATGGTAGTAATGTCTCAAACAGTCTACGCTTTGATCATTCCCAGGAAGACCAGTAGTAGTTTCCGATGCACATCTGGAGATATTCTGTAATCTGTGTTGATGAAACACAGAAATTGCATCGGGATTGAATACAACAGTCACCATGTCCACTTTTCTCCATGGGAGTAATGTCTCAAACAGTCTACGCTTTGATCGTTCCCTGGAAGACCAGTAGTAGTTTCCGATGCACATCTGGAGGAATTCTGTAATCCGTGGACTATCAGAGTGTTCATAAAACACAGAAACTGCATCGTGATTCAATACAACGGTCACCATGCGCACTTTCCCCCATGGGAGTGATGTCTCAAACATTCGACGCTTTGATCGTTCCCTGGAAGACCAGTAGTAGTTTCCGATGCACTTCTGGAGGCCTTCTGTAATCTGTGGACTATCAGAGTGTTGATGAAACTCAGAAAATTAATCGGGAATGAATACAACAGTCACCATGCGCACTTTCCTCCATGGGAGTAATGTCTCAAAGAGTTTACGATTTGATCGTTCTCTGGAAGACCAGTAGCAGTTTCCGATGCACATCTGGAGGATTTCTGTAATCTGTGGACCTTCAAAGTGTTGATGAATCACAGTAATTGTCTGGGGATTGAATGCAATAGTCACCATGCGCACTTTCCTCCATGCGAGTAATGTCTCAAAAAGTCTACGCTTTGATCGTTCCCTGGAAGTCCAAAAGAAGTTTCCGATGCACATCTGGAGGCATTCTGTAATCTATGGACTATCAGAGTGTTGATGAAACAGAGAAATTGGATCAGGATTGAATACAACAGTCATCATGCGCACTTTCCTCCATGGGAGTAAATCCCAAACAGTCTACGCTTTGATCGTTCCCTGGAAGTCCCCTAGCAGTTAACGATGCACATCTGGATCAATTCTGTAATCTCTGGACCTTCAAAGTGTGGATTGAAACACAGAAATTGCATCGGGATTGAATACAACAGTCACCATGCCCACTTTCCTCCATGGGAGTAACGTCTCAAAAAGTCTACGCTTTGATCGTTCCCTGGAAGACCAGTAGTGGTTTCCGATGAACGTCTGGTGGCATTCTGTAATCTGTGGACTATCTGAGTGTTGACGAAACACAGAAATTGCATCGGGATGGAATACAATAGTCACCATCCGCACTTTCCTTCATGTTAGTACTGTCTCTAGCCGTCTACGTTTTGATCGTTCCCTGGAAGACCAGAAGCAGTTACCGATGCACATCTGGAGGCATTCTGTAATCTGTGGACTATCAGACTGTTGATAAAACACAGAAAATGAATCGGGATTGAATACGAGAATCACCATGCGCAGTTTCCTCCATGGGAGTAATGTCTCAAAGAGTTTACGCTTTGATCGTTAACTGGAAGACCAGTAGCAGTTTCCGATGCACATCTGGAGGCATGCTGTAATCTGTGGACTATCAGAGTGTTGATGAAACACAGAAATTGCATCGGGATTGAATACAACAGTCACCATGCGCACTTTCCTCCACGGGAGGTATGTCTCAAACAGTCTACGCTTTGATCGTTCCCTGGAAGACCAGTAGTAGATTCCGATGCACATCTGGTGGCATTCTGTAATCTGTGGAGTATCAGAGTGTTGATGAAACACAGAAATTGCATCGGGATTGAATACAACAGTCACCATGCGCACTTTGCTCCATGGGAGCAATGTCTCAAACAGTCTACGCTTTGATCGTTCCCTGGAAGACCAGTAGTAGTTCCCGATGCACATCTGGTGGCATTCTGTAATCTGTATACTATCAGAGTGTTGATGAAACACAGAAATTGCATCGGGATTGAATACAACAGTCACCATGCCCACTTTCCTCCATGGGAGTAACGTCTCAAACAGTCTACGCTTTGATCGTTCCCTGGAAGACCAGTAGTAGTTTCCGATGCACGTCTGGTGGCATTCTGTAATCTGTGGACTATCAGAGTGTTGATGAAACACAGAAATTGCATCGGGATTCAATACAACAGTCACCGTGCGCACTTTCCTCCATGGGAGTAATCCTCAAACAGTCTACGCTTTAATCGCTCCCTGGAAGACCAGTAGTAGTTTCCGATGCACGTCTGGAGGCTTTCTGTAATCTGTGGACCTTCAAAGTGTTGATGAAACACAGTAATTGTCTCGGGATTGAATACAACAGTCACCATGCTCACTTTCCCCCATGGGAGTAATGTCTCAAACAGGCTACGCTTTGATCGTTCCCAGGAAGACCAGTAGTAGTTTCCGATGCACATCTGGAGGCATTCTGTAATCTGTGGTCTATCAGAGTGTTGATGAAACACAGAAAATGCATCGGGATTGAATACAACAGTCACCATGCGCACTTTCCTCCATGGGAGTAAGGTCTCAAAGAGTTTACGCTTTGTTTGATCCCTGGAAGACCAGTAGCAGTTTCCGATGCACATCTGGAGGCATTCTGTAATCTGTGGACTATCAGAGTGTTGAAGAAACACAGATATTGCATCGGCATTGAATACAACAGTCACCATGCGCACTTTCCTCCATGGGAGTAATGTCTCAAACAGTCTACGCTTTGATCGTTCCCTGGAGGACCAGTAGTAGTTTCCGATGCACATCTGGTGCCATTCTGTAATCTGTGGACTTCAGAGTGTTGATGAAACACAGAAATTGCATCGGGATTAAATACAACAGTCACCATGCACATCTGGAGGGTTTCTGTAATCTGTGGACTATCAGAGTGTTCATAAAACACAGAAAATGCATCGGGATTGAATACAACAGTCACAATGCGCACTTTCCCCAATGGGAGTAATGTCTCAAAGAGTTTACGCTCCACGGGAGGTATGTCTCAAACAGTCTACGCTTTGATCGTTCCCTGGAAGACCAGTAGTAGTTACCGATGCACATCTGGTGGCATTCTGTAATCTGTGGACTATCAGACTGTAGATGAAGCACAGAAATTGCATCGCGATTGAATAAAAAAGTCACCATGCGCACTTTCCTCCATGGGAGTAATGTCTCAAAGAGTCTACGCTATGATCGTTCCCTGGAAGACCAGTAGCAGTTTCCGATGCACATCTGGAGGCATTCTGTAATCTGTGGACTATCAGAGTGTTGATGAAACACAGAAATTGCATCGGGATTGAATACAACAGTCAACATGAACACTTCCCTCCACGGGAGGTATGTCTCAAACAGTCTACGCTTTGATCGTTCCCTGGAAGACCAGTAGTAGATTCCGATGCACATCTGGTGGCATTCTGTAATCTGTGGAGTATCAGAGTGTTGATGAAGCACAGAAATTGTATCGGGATTGAATACAACAGTCACCATGCGCACTTTCCTCCATGGGAGTAATGTCTCAAACAGTCTACGCTTTGATCGTTCCCTGGAAGAACAGTTGTAGTTTCCGATGCACATCTGGATCCCTTCTGTAATCTGTGGACCTTCAAAGTGTGGATGGAAACACAGAAATTGCCTTGGGATTGAATACAACAGTCACAATGCGCACTTTCCTCCATGGGAGTAAATCTGAAACAGTCTACGCTTTGATCTTTCCCTGGAAGACCATTAGTAGTTTCCGATGCACATCTGGATTAATTCTGTAATCTGTGGACCTTCAAAGTTTGGATTAAAACACAGAAATTGCCTCGGGATTGAATACAACAGTCACCATGCCCACTTTCCTCCATGGGAGTAATCCTCAAAGAGCCTACGCTTTAATCTATCCCTGGAAGACCAGTAGTAGTTTCCGATGCACATCTGGAGGCTTTCTGTAATCTGTGGACTATCAGAGTGTTCATAAAACACAGAAAATGCATCGGGATTGAATACAACAGTCACCATGCGCACTTTCCTCAATGTGGGTAATGTCTCAAAGAGTTTACGCTTTGATAGTTCCCTGGAAGACCAGTAGTAGTTTCCGAAGAACATCTGGAGGCATTTTGTAATCTGTAGACTATCAGAGTGTTGATGAAACACAGATATTGCATCGGGATTGATTACAACAGTCACCATGCGCACTTTCCTCCCTGAGAGTAGTGTCTCAAACAGTCTACGCTTTGATCTTTCCCTTGAAGACCAAAAGTAGTTTCCGATGCACATCTGGAGGCATTCTGAAATCTGTGGACTAACTGAGTGTTGATGAAACACAGAAATTGCATCGGGATTGAATACAACAGTCACCATGCGCACCTTCCTCCATGCGAGTAATGTCTCAAACAGTCTACGCTTTGATCGTTCCTGGAAGACCAGTAGTAGTTTCCGATGCACATCTGGCTGCATTCTGTAATCTGTGGCCTATCAGAGTGTTGATTACACACAGATATTGCATCGAGATTGAATACAACAGTCACATTGCGCACTTTCTTCCATGGGAGTAATTCTTAAACAGTATACGCTTTGATCGTTCCCTGGAGACCAGTAGTAGTTTCCGATGCACATCTGGTGGCATTCTGTAATCGGTGGACTATCAGAGTGTTGATGAAACACTGAAATTGCAACTGGATTAAATACAACAGTCACCATGCGCACTTTCATCAACGGGAGCAATGTCCCAAACAGTCTACGCTTTGATCGTTCCCTGGAAGACCAGAAGTAGTTTCCGATGCACATCTGTATCCATACTGTAATCTGTGGAATATCAGAGTGTTAATGAAACACAGATAATGCATCGGGATTGAATACAACAGTCACCATGCGCACATTCCTCCATGGGAGTAATGTCTCAAACAGTCTACGCCTTTATCGTTCCCTGGAAGACCAGTAGTAGTTTCCGATGCACATCTGGATTCCTTCTGTTACCTGTGGACTATCAGAGTGCTGATGAAACACAGAAATGGCATCGGGATTGAATACAACAGTCACCATGCGCACTTTCCTCCATGGGAGTAATTCTCAGTCTACGCTTTGATCATTCCCTGAAGGGACAGTTGTAGTTTCCGATGCACATCTGCAGGCATTCTGTAATCTGTGGACTATCAGAGTGTTGATGAAACACTGGAATTGCTTCGGGATTGAATACAACAGTCACCATGCGCACTTTCCTCCACTTGAGGTATGTCTCAAACAGTCTACGCTTTGATCGTTCCCTGGAAGACCAGTAGTAGTTTCCGATGCACATATGGTGGCATTCTGTAATCTGTAAACTATCAGACTGTTGATGAAACACAGAAAATGCATCGGGACTGAATACAACAATCCCCATGCGCACCTTCCTCAATGGGAGTAATGTCTCAAAGAGTTTACGTTCTGATCGTTCCCTGGAAGACCAGTAATTGTTTCCGATGCACATCTGGAGGCATTTTGTAATCTGTGGACTAACTGAGTGTTGATGAAACACAGAAGTTGCACCGGGATTGAATACAACAGTCACCATGCGCACTTTCCTCCATGGGAGTAATCCTCAAAGAGCCTACGCTTTAATCTATCCCTGGAAGACCAGTAGTAGTTTCCGATGCACATCTGGAGGCTTTCTGTAATCTGTGGACTATCAGAGTGTTCATAAAACACAGAAAATGCATCGGGATTGAATACAACAGTCACCATGCGCACTTTCCTCAATGTGGGTAATGTCTCAAAGAGTTTACGCTTTGATAGTTCCCTGGAAGACCAGTAGTAGTTTCCGAAGAACATCTGGAGGCATTTTGTAATCTGTAGACTATCAGAGTGTTGATGAAACACAGATATTGCATCGGGATTGATTACAACAGTCACCATGCGCACTTTCCTCCATGAGAGTAGTGTCTCAAACAGTCTACGCTTTGATCTTTCCCTTGAAGACCAAAAGTAGTTTCCGATGCACATCTGGAGGCATTCTGAAATCTGTGGACTAACTGAGTGTTGATGAAACACAGAAATTGCATCGGGATTGAATACAACAGTCACCATGCGCACTTTCCTCCATGCGAGTAATGTCTCAAACAGTCTACGCTTTGATCGTTCCTGGAAGACCAGTAGTAGTTTCCGATGCACATCTGGCTGCATTCTGTAATCTGTGGACTATCAGAGTGTTGATTACCCACAGATATTGCATCGAGATTGAATACAACAGTCACATTGCGCACTTTCTTCCATGGGAGTAATTCTTAAACAGTATACGCTTTGATCGTTCCCTGGAGACCAGTAGTAGTTTCCGATGCACATCTGGTGGCATTCTGTAATCGGTGGACTATCAGAGTGTTGATGAAACACTGAAATTGCAACTGGATTAAATACAACAGTCACCATGCGCACTTTCATCAACGGGAGCAATGTCCCAAACAGTCTACGCTTTGATCGTTCCCTGGAAGACCAGAAGTAGTTTCCGATGCACATCTGTATCCATACTGTAATCTGTGGAATATCAGAGTGTTAATGAAACACAGATAATGCATCGGGATTGAATACAACAGTCACCATGCGCACATTCCTCCATGGGAGTAATGTCTCAAACAGTCTACGCCTTTATCGTTCCCTGGAAGACCAGTAGTAGTTTCCGATGCACATCTGGATTCCTTCTGTTACCTGTGGACTATCAGAGTGCTGATGAAACACAGAAATGGCATCGGGATTGAATACAACAGTCACCATGCGCACTTTCCTCCATGGGAGTAATTCTCAGTCTACGCTTTGATCATTCCCTGGAAGAACAGTTGTAGTTTCCGATGCACATCTGCAGGCATTCTGTAATCTGTGGACTATCAGAGTGTTGATGAAACACTGGAATTGCTTCGGGATTGAATACAACAGTCACCATGCGCACTTTCCTCCACTTGAGGTATGTCTCAAACAGTCTACGCTTTGATCGTTCCCTGGAAGACCAGTAGTAGTTTCCGATGCACATATGGTGGCATTCTGTAATCTGTAAACTATCAGACTGTTGATGAAACACAGAAAATGCATCGGGACTGAATACAACAATCCCCATGCGCACCTTCCTCAATGGGAGTAATGTCTCAAAGAGTTTACGTTCTGATCGTTCCCTGGAAGACCAGTAATTGTTTCCGATGCACATCTGGAGGCATTTTGTAATCTGTGGACTAACTGAGTGTTGATGAAACACAGAAGTTGCACCGGGATTGAATACAACAGTCACCATGCGCACTTTCCTCCATGGGAGTAATCCTCAAAGAGCCTACGCTTTAATCTATCCCTGGAAGACCAGTAGTAGTTTCCGATGCACATCTGGAGGCTTTCTGTAATCTGTGGACTATCAGAGTGTTCATAAAACACAGAAAATGCATCGGGATTGAATACAACAGTCACCATGCGCACTTTCCTCAATGTGGGTAATGTCTCAAAGAGTTTACGCTTTGATAGTTCCCTGGAAGACCAGTAGTAGTTTCCGAAGAACATCTGGAGGCATTTTGTAATCTGTAGACTATCAGAGTGTTGATGAAACACAGATATTGCATCGGGATTGATTACAACAGTCACCATGCGCACTTTCCTCCCTGAGAGTAGTGTCTCAAACAGTCTACGCTTTGATCTTTCCCTTGAAGACCAGAAGTAGTTTCCGATGCACATCTGGAGGCATTCTGAAATCTGTGGACTAACTGAGTGTTGATGAAACACAGAAATTGCATCGGGATTGAATACAACAGTCACCATGCGCACTTTCCTCAACGGGAGTAATTGTCAAACAGTCTACACTTTGATCGTTCCCTGGAAGACCAGCAGTAGTTTCCGATGCACATCTGGAGGCTTTCTGTAATCTGTGGACTATCAGAGTATGGATCAAACACAGAAATTGCATCTGGATTTAATACAACAGTCTCCATGAGCACATTCCTCCATGGGAGTAATGTCTCAAACAGTCTACGCTTTGATCGTTCACTGGAAGACCAGTAGTAGTTTCCGATGCACATCTGGAGGCATTCTGTAATCTGTGGACTCTCAGACTGTTGATGAAACACAGAAATTGCATCGGGATTGAATGCAACAGTCATTATGCGCACTTTATCCATGGGAGTAATGTCACAAACAGTCTACGCTTTGATCGTTCCCTGGAGGACCAGTAATAGTTTCCGATGCACGTCTGGTGATATTCTGTAATTTGTGGACTATCAGAGTGATGATGAAACACAGAAATTCCATCGTGGTGAATACAACAGTCACCATGCGCACTTTCCTCAACGGGAGTAATGTCCCAACAGTCTACGTTTTGATCGTTCCCTTTAAGACCAGTTGTAGTTGCCGATGCACATCTATTGGTATTCTGTAATATGTGGACTATCAGAGTGTTGATGAAACACAGTAATTGCATCGGGATTGAATACAACAGTCACCATGCGCACTTTCCTCCATGAGAGTAAAGTCTCAAACAGCCTACGATTTGATCGTTCCCTGGAAGACCAGTAGTAGTTTCCGATGCACATCTGGTGGCATTCTGTAATCTGTGGAGTATCAGAGTGGTGATGAAACACACAAATTGCATCAGGATTGAATACAACAGTCACCATGCGCACTTTCCTCCATGGGAGTAATGTCTCAAACAGTCTACGCTTTGATCGTTCCCTGGAAGAACAGTAATGGTTACCGATGCACATCTGGAGGCATTCTGTAATCTGTGGACTATCAGAGTATTGATGAAACACAGAAATTTCATCGGGATTAATTACAACAGTCACTATGCGCACTGCCCTCCATGCGAGTAATATCTCTAACAGTCCACGCTTTGATCGTTCCCTGGAAGACCAGTAGTAGTTTCCGATGCACATGTGGAGGCATTATGTAATCTGTGGACTATCAGAGTGTTGATGAAACACTAAAATCGCATCGGGAGTGAATACAACAGTCACCATGCGAACTTTCCTCCATGGGAGTAATGTCTCAAACAGTCGACGCTTTGATCGTTCCCTGGAAGACCAGTAGTAGTTTGCGATGAACATGTGGAGGCATTCTATAATCTGTGAACTATCAGAGTGTTGATGAAATACTGACATAGCATCGGGATTGAATACAACAGTCACTATGTTCACTTTCCTCCATGGGAGTAATTTTCAAACAGTATACGCTTTGATCGTTCCCTTGAAGTTCAGTAGTAGTTTCCGATGCACATCTGGTGGCATTCTGTAATCTGTGGACTATCAGAGTGTTGATGAAACACAGAAATTGCAGCGGAATTGAATACAACAGTCACCATGCGCATTTTCCTCCACGGGAGTAATGTCTCAAACAGTCTACGCTTTGATCGTTAACTGGAAGACCTGTAGTAGTTTCCGATGCACGTCTGGTGGCATTCTATAATCTGGGGACTATGAGAGTGTTGATGACACACAGAAATTGCCTTGGGATTGAACACAACAGTAACCATGCGCACTTTCCTCCATTGGAGTAATGTCTCAAACAGATTACGATTTTATCGTTCCCTGGAGGACCAGTGGAAGTTTCCGATGCACATCTGGAGGCATTCTGTAATCTGTGGACCGTCAAAGTGTTGATGAAACACAGAAATTGTATCGGGATTCAATACAACAGTCACCATGCCCACTTTCCTCCATGTTAGTAATGTCTCAAACAGTCTACGCTTTGATCGTTTTCTGGAAGAACAGTGGTAGTGTCCGATGCACATCTGAAGGCATTCTGTAATCTGTGGACTATCAGAGAGTTGATGAAACACAGAAATTGCATCGGGATTGAATACAACAGTCACTATGCGCACTTTCCTCCATGTGAGTAATGTCTCTAACAGTCTACGCTTTAATCGTTCACTGGAAGACCAGTAGTAGTTTCCGATGCACATCTGGAGGCATTCTGTAATCTGTATAGTATCAGAGTGTTGATGAAACACAGAAATTGAATCGGGATTGAATACAACAGTCACCGTGCACACTTTTCTTCATGGGAGTAATCTCTGAAACGGTCTACGCTTTGATCGTTCCCTGGAAGACCAGTAGTAGTTTCCGATGCACATCTGGAGGCATTCACAAATCTGTGGACTAACTGAGTGTTGATGAAACACAGAAATTGCATCGGGATTGAATACAACAGTCACCATGCGCACTTTCCTCAACGGGAGTAATTGTCAAACAGTCTACACTTTGATCGTTCCCTGGAAGACCAGCAGTAGTTTCCGATGCACATCTGGAGGCTTTCTGTAATCTGTGGACTATCAGAGTATGGATCAAACACAGAAATTGCATCGGGATTTAATACAACAGTCTCCATGCGCACATTCCTCCATGGGAGTAATGTCTCAAACAGTCTACGCTTTGATCGTTCACTGGAAGACCAGTAGTAGTTTCCGATGCACATCTGGAGGCATTCTGTAATCTGTGGACTCTCAGACTGTTGATGAAACACAGAAATTGCATCGGGATTGAATGCAACAGTCATTATGCGCACTTTATCCATGGGAGTAATGTCACAAACAGTCTACGCTTTGATCGTTCCCTGGAGGACCAGTAATAGTTTCCGATGCACGTCTGGTGATATTCTGTAATTTGTGGACTATCAGAGTGATGATGAAACACAGAAATTCCATCGTGGTGAATACAACAGTCACCATGCGCACTTTCCTCAACGGGAGTAATGTCCCAACAGTCTACGTTTTGATCGTTCCCTTTAAGACCAGTTGTAGTTGCCGATGCACATCTATTGGTATTCTGTAATATGTGGACTATCAGAGTGTTGATGAAACACAGTAATTGCATCGGGATTGAATACAACAGTCACCATGCGCACTTTCCTCCATGAGAGTAAAGTCTCAAACAGCCTACGATTTGATCGTTCCCTGGAAGACCAGTAGTAGTTTCCGATGCACATCTGGTGGCATTCTGTAATCTGTGGAGTATCAGAGTGGTGATGAAACACACAAATTGCATCAGGATTGAATACAACAGTCACCATGCGCACTTTCCTCCATGGGAGTAATGTCTCAAACAGTCTACGCTTTGATCGTTCCCTGGAAGAACAGTAATGGTTACCGATGCACATCTGGAGGCATTCTGTAATCTGTGGACTATCAGAGTATTGATGAAACACAGAAATTTCATCGGGATTAATTACAACAGTCACTATGCGCACTGCCCTCCATGCGAGTAATATCTCTAACAGTCCACGCTTTGATCGTTCCCTGGAAGACCAGTAGTAGTTTCCGATGCACATGTGGAGGCATTATGTAATCTGTGGACTATCAGAGTGTTAATGAAACACTAAAATCGCATCGGGAGTGAATACAACAGTCACCATGCGAACTTTCCTCCATGGGAGTAATGTCTCAAACAGTCGACGATTTGATCGTTCCCTGGAAGACCAGTAGTAGTTTGCGATGAACATGTGGAGGCATTCTATAATCTGTGAACTATCAGAGTGTTGATGAAATACTGACATAGCATCGGGATTGAATACAACAGTCACTATGTTCACTTTCCTCCATGGGAGTAATTTTCAAACAGTATACGCTTTGATCGTTCCCTTGAAGTTCAGTAGTAGTTTCCGATGCACATCTGGTGGCATTCTGTAATCTGTGGACTATCAGAGTGTTGATGAAACACAGAAATTGCATCGGAATTGAATACAACAGTCACCATGCGCATTTTCCTCCACGGGAGTAATGTCTCAAACAGTCTACGCTTTGATCGTTAACTGGAAGACCTGTAGTAGTTTCCGATGCACGTCTGGTGGCATTCTATAATCTGGGGACTATGAGAGTGTTGATGACACACAGAAATTGCCTTGGGATTGAACACAACAGTAACCATGCGCACTTTCCTCCATTGGAGTAATGTCTCAAACAGATTACGATTTGATCGTTCCCTGGAGGACCAGTGGAAGTTTCCGATGCACATCTGGAGGCATTCTGTAATCTGTGGACCGTCAAAGTGTTGATGAAACACAGAAATTGTATCATGATTCAATACAACAGTCACCATGCCCACTTTCCTCCATGTTAGTAATGTCTCAAACAGTCTACGCTTTGATCGTTTTCTGGAAGAACAGTGGTAGTGTCCAATGCACATCTGAAGGCATTCTGTAATCTGTGGACTATCAGAGAGTTGATGAAACACAGAAATTGCATCGGGATTGAATACAACAGTCACTATGCGCACTTTCCTCCATGTGAGTAATGTCTCTAACAGTCTACGCTTTAATCGTTCACTGGAAGACCAGTAGTAGTTTCCGATGCACATCTGGAGGCATTCTGTAATCTGTATAGTATCAGAGTGTTGATGAAACACAGAAATTGAATCGGGATTGAATACAACAGTCACCGTGCACACTTTTCTTCATGGGAGTAATCTCTGAAACGGTCTACGCTTTGATCGTTCCCTGGAAGACCAGTAGTAGTTTCCGATGCACATCTGGAGGCATTCACAAATCTGTGGACTAACTGAGTGTTGATGAAACACAGAAATTGCATCGGGATTGAATACAACAGTCACCATGCGCACTTTCCTCAACGGGAGTAATTGTCAAACAGTCTACACTTTGATCGTTCCCTGGAAGACCAGCAGTAGTTTCCGATGCACATCTGGAGGCTTTCTGTAATCTGTGGACTATCAGAGTATGGATCAAACACAGAAATTGCATCGGGATTTAATACAACAGTCTCCATGCGCACATTCCTCCATGGGAGTAATGTCTCAAACAGTCTACGCTTTGATCGTTCACTGGAAGACCAGTAGTAGTTTCCGATGCACATCTGGAGGCATTCTGTAATCTGTGGACTCTCAGACTGTTGATGAAACACAGAAATTGCATCGGGATTGAATGCAACGGTCATTATGCGCACATTATCCATGGGAGTAATGTCACAAACAGTCTACGCTTTGATCGTTCCCTGGAGGACCAGTAATAGTTTCCGATGCACGTCTGGTGATATTCTGTAATTTGTGGACTATCAGAGTGATGATGAAACACAGAAATTCCATCGTGGTGAATACAACAGTCACCATGCGCACTTTCCTCAACGGGAGTAATGTCCCAACAGTCTACGTTTTGATCGTTCCCTTTAAGACCAGTTGTAGTTGCCGATGCACATCTATTGGTATTCTGTAATATGTGGACTATCAGAGTGTTGATGAAACACAGTAATTGCATCGGGATTGAATACAACAGTCACCATGCGCACTTTCCTCCATGAGAGTAAAGTCTCAAACAGCCTACGATTTGATCGTTCCCTGGAAGACCAGTAGTAGTTTCCGATGCACATCTGGTGGCATTCTGTAATCTGTGGAGTATCAGAGTGGTGATGAAACACACAAATTGCATCAGGATTGAATACAACAGTCACCATGCGCACTTTCCTCCATGGGAGTAATGTCTCAAACAGTCTACGCTTTGATCGTTCCCTGGAAGAACAGTAATGGTTACCGATGCACATCTGGAGGCATTCTGTAATCTGTGGACTATCAGAGTATTGATGAAACACAGAAATTTCATCGGGATTAATTACAACAGTCACTATGCGCACTGCCCTCCATGCGAGTAATATCTCTAACAGTCCACGCTTTGATCGTTCCCTGGAAGACCAGTAGTAGTTTCCGATGCACATGTGGAGGCATTATGTAATCTGTGGACTATCAGAGTGTTGATGAAACACTAAAATCGCATCGGGAGTGAATACAACAGTCACCATGCGAACTTTCCTCCATGGGAGTAATGTCTCAAACAGTCGACGCTTTGATCGTTCCCTGGAAGACCAGTAGTAGTTTGCGATGAACATGTGGAGGCATTCTATAATCTGTGAACTATCAGAGTGTTGATGAAATACTGACATAGCATCGGGATTGAATACAACACTCACTATGTTCACTTTCCTCCATGGGAGTAATTTTCAAACAGTATACGCTTTGATCGTTCCCTTGAAGTTCAGTAGTAGTTTCCGATGCACATCTGGTGGCATTCTGTAATCTGTGGACTATCAGAGTGTTGATGAAACACAGAAATTGCATCGGAATTGAATACAACAGTCACCATGCGCATTTTCCTCCACGGGAGTAATGTCTCAAACAGTCTACGCTTTGATCGTTAACTGGAAGACCTGTAGTAGTTTCCGATGCACGTCTGGTGGCATTCTATAATCTGTGGACTATGAGAGTGTTGATGACACACAGAAATTGCCTTGGGATTGAACACAACAGTAACCATGCGCACTTTCCTCCATTGGAGTAATGTCTCAAACAGATTACGATTTGATCGTTCCCTGGAGGACCAGTCGAAGTTTCCGATGCACATCTGGAGGCATTCTGTAATCTGTGGACCGTCAAAGTGTTGATGAAACACAGAAATTGTATCGGGATTCAATACAACAGTCACCATGCCCACTTTCCTCCATGTTAGTAATGTCTCAAACAGTCTACGCTTTGATCGTTTTCTGGAAGAACAGTGGTAGTGTCCGATGCACATCTGAAGGCATTCTGTAATCTGTGGACTATCAGAGAGTTGATGAAACACAGAAATTGCATCGGGATTGAATACAACAGTCACTATGCGCACTTTCCTCCATGTGAGTAATGTCTCTAACAGTCTACGCTTTAATCGTTCACTGGAAGACCAGTAGTAGTTTCCGATGCACATCTGGAGGCATTCTGTAATCTGTATAGTATCAGAGTGTTGATGAAACACAGAAATTGAATCGGGATTGAATACAACAGTCACCGTGCACACTTTTCTTCATGGGAGTAATCTCTGAAACGGTCTACGCTTTGATCGTTCCCTGGAAGACCAGTAGTAGTTTCCGATGCACATCTGGAGGCATTCACAAATCTGTGGACTAACTGAGTGTTGATGAAACACAGAAATTGCATCGGGATTGAATACAACAGTCACCATGCGCACTTTCCTCAACGGGAGTAATTGTCAAACAGTCTACACTTTGATCGTTCCCTGGATGACCAGCAGTAGTTTCCGATGCACATCTGGAGGCTTTCTGTAATCTGTGGACTATCAGAGTATGGATCAAACACAGAAATTGCATCGGGATTTAATACAACAGTCTCCATGCGCACATTCCTCCATGGGAGTAATGTCTCAAACAGTCTACGCTTTGATCGTTCACTGGAAGACCAGTAGTAGTTTCCGATGCACATCTGGAGGCATTCTGTAATCTGTGGACTCTCAGACTGTTGATGAAACACAGAAATTGCATCGGGATTGAATGCAACAGTCATTATGCGCACTTTATCCATGGGAGTAATGTCACAAACAGTCTACGCTTTGATCGTTCCCTGGAGGACCAGTAATAGTTTCCGATGCACGTCTGGTGATATTCTGTAATTTGTGGACTATCAGAGTGATGATGAAACACAGAAATTCCATCGTGGTGAATACAACAGTCACCATGCGCACTTTCCTCAACGGGAGTAATGTCCCAACAGTCTACGTTTTGATCGTTCCCTTTAAGACCAGTTGTAGTTGCCGATGCACATCTATTGGTATTCTGTAATATGTGGACTATCAGAGTGTTGATGAAACACAGTAATTGCATCGGGATTGAATACAACAGTCACCATGCGCACTTTCCTCCATGAGAGTAAAGTCTCAAACAGCCTACGATTTGATCGTTCCCTGGAAGACCAGTAGTAGTTTCCGATGCACATCTGGTGGCATTCTGTAATCTGTGGAGTATCAGAGTGGTGATGAAACACACAAATTGCATCAGGATTGAATACAACAGTCACCATGCGCACTTTCCTCCATGGGAGTAATGTCTCAAACAGTCTACGCTTTGATCGTTCCCTGGAAGAACAGTAATGGTTACCGATGCACATCTGGAGGCATTCTGTAATCTGTGGACTATCAGAGTATTGATGAAACACAGAAATTTCATCGGGATTAATTACAACAGTCACTATGCGCACTGCCCTCCATGCGAGTAATATCTCTAACAGTCCACGCTTTGATCGTTCCCTGGAAGACCAGTAGTAGTTTCCGATGCACATGTGGAGGCATTATGTAATCTGTGGACTATCAGAGTGTTGATGAAACACTAAAATCGCATCGGGAGTGAATACAACAGTCACCATGCGAACTTTCCTCCATGGGAGTAATGTCTCAAACAGTCGACGCTTTGATCGTTCCCTGGAAGACCAGTAGTAGTTTGCGATGAACATGTGGAGGCATTCTATAATCTGTGAACTATCAGAGTGTTGATGAAATACTGACATAGCATCGGGATTGAATACAACAGTCACTATGTTCACTTTCCTCCATGGGAGTAATTTTCAAACAGTATACGCTTTGATCGTTCCCTTGAAGTTCAGTAGTAGTTTCCGATGCACATCTGGTGGCATTCTGTAATCTGTGGACTATCAGAGTGTTGATGAAACACAGAAATTGCATCGGAATTGAATACAACAGTCACCATGCGCATTTTCCTCCACGGGAGTAATGTCTCAAACAGTCTACGCTTTGATCTTTAACTGGAAGACCTGTAGTAGTTTCCGATGCACGTCTGGTGGCATTCTATAATCTGGGGACTATGAGAGTGTTGATGACACACAGAAATTGCCTGGGGATTGAACACAACAGTAACCATGCGCACTTTCCTCCATTGGAGTAATGTCTCAAACAGATTACGATTTGATCGTTCCCTGGAGGACCAGTGGAAGTTTCCGATGCACATCTGGAGGCATTCTGTAATCTGTGGACCGTCAAAGTGTTGATGAAACACAGAAATTGTATCGGGATTCAATACAACAGTCACCATGCCCACTTTCCTCCATGTTAGTAATGTCTCAAAAAGTCTACGCTTTGATCGTTTTCTGGAAGAACAGTGGTAGTGTCCGATGCACATCTGAAGGCATTCTGTAATCTGTGGACTATCAGAGAGTTGATGAAACACAGAAATTGCATCGGGATTGAATACAACAGTCACTATGCGCACTTTCCTCCATTCGAGTAATGTCTCTAACAGTCTACGCTTTAATCGTTCACTGGAAGACCAGTAGTAGTTTCCGATGCACATCTGGAGGCATTCTGTAATCTGTATAGTATCAGAGTGTTGATGAAACACAGAAATTGAATCGGGATTGAATACAACAGTCACCGTGCACACTTTTCTTCATGGGAGTAATCTCTGAAACGGTCTACGCTTTGATCGTTCCCTGGAAGGCCAGTAGTAGTTTCCGAGGCACATCTGGAGGCATTCTCAAATCTGTGGACTAACTGAGTGTTGATGAAACACAGAAAATGCATCGGGATTGAATACAACAGTCACCATGCGCACTTTCCTCAACGGGAGTAATTGTCAAACAGTCTACGCTTTGATCGTTCCCTGGAAGACCAGTAGTAGTTTCCGATGCACATCTGGTGGCATTCTGTAATCTGTGGACTATCAGAGAGTTGATGAAACACAGAAATTGCATCGGGATTGAATAAAAAAGTCACCATGCGCACTTTCCTCCATGGGAGTAAGGTCTCAAAGAGTTTACGCTTTGTTTGTTCACTGGAAGACCAGTAGCAGTTTCCGATGCACATCTGGAGTCATTATGCAATCTGTGGACTATCAGAGTGTTGATGAAACACTAAAATCGCATCGGGAGTGAATACAACAGTCACCATGCGAACTTTCCTCCATGGGAGTAATGTCTCAAACAGTCGACGCTTTGATCGTTCCCTGGAAGACCAGTAGTAGTTTGCGATGAACATGTGGAGGCATTCTATAATCTGTGAACTATCAGAGTGTTGATGAAATACTGAAATAGCATCGGGATTGAATACAACAGTCACTATGTTCACTTTCCTCCATGGGAGTAATTTTCAAACAGTATACGCTTTGATCGTTCCCTTGAAGTTCAGTAGTAGTTTCCGATGCACATCTGGTGGCATTCTGTAATCTGTGGACTATCAGAGTGTTGATGAAACACAGAAATTGCATCGGAATTGAATACAACAGTCACCATGCGCATTTTCCTCCACGGGAGTAATGTCTCAAACAGTATACGCTTTGATCGTTAACTGGAAGACCTGTAGTAGTTTCCGATGCACGTCTGGTGGCATTCTATAATCTGTGGACTATGAGAGTGTTGATGACACACAGAAATTGCCTTGGGATTGAACACAACAGTAACCATGCGCACTTTCCTCCATTGGAGTAATGTCTCAAACAGATTACGATTTGATCGTTCCCTGGAGGACCAGTGGAAGTTTCCGATGCACATCTGGAGGCATTCTGTAATCTGTGGACCGTCAAAGTGTTGATGAAACACAGAAATTGTATCGGGATTCAATACAACAGTCACCATGCCCACTTTCCTCCATGTTAGTAATGTCTCAAACAGTCTACGCTTTGATCGTTTTCTGGAAGAACAGTGGTAGTGTCCGATGCACATCTGAAGGCATTCTGTAATCTGTGGACTATCAGAGAGTTGATGAAACACAGAAATTGCATCGGGATTGAATACAACAGTCACTATGCGCACTTTCCTCCATGTGAGTAATGTCTCTAACAGTCTACGCTTTAATCGTTCACTGGAAGACCAGTAGTAGTTTCCGATGCACATCTGGAGGCATTCTGTAATCTGTATAGTATCAGAGTGTTGATGAAACACAGAAATTGAATCGGGATTGAATACAACAGTCACCGTGCACACTTTTCTTCATGGGAGTAATCTCTGAAACGGTCTACGCTTTGATCGTTCCCTGGAAGACCAGTAGTAGTTTCCGATGCACATCTGGAGGCATTCACAAATCTGTGGACTAACTGAGTGTTGATGAAACACAGAAATTGCATCGGGATTGAATACAACAGTCACCATGCGCACTTTCCTCAACGGGAGTAATTGTCAAACAGTCTACACTTTGATCGTTCCCTGGAAGACCAGCAGTAGTTTCCGATGCACATCTGGAGGCTTTCTGTAATCTGTGGACTATCAGAGTATGGATCAAACACAGAAATTGCATCGGGATTTAATACAACAGTCTCCATGCGCACATTCCTCCATGGGAGTAATGTCTCAAACAGTCTACGCTTTGATCGTTCACTGGAAGACCAGTAGTAGTTTCCGATGCACATCTGGAGGCATTCTGTAATCTGTGGACTCTCAGACTGTTGATGAAACACAGAAATTGCATCGGGATTGAATGCAACAGTCATTATGCGCACTTTATCCATGGGAGTAATGTCACAAACAGTCTACGCTTTGATCGTTCCCTGGAGGACCAGTAATAGTTTCCGATGCACGTCTGGTGATATTCTGTAATTTGTGGACTATCAGAGTGATGATGAAACACAGAAATTCCATCGTGGTGAATACAACAGTCACCATGCGCACTTTCCTCAACGGGAGTAATGTCCCAACAGTCTACGTTTTGATCGTTCCCTTTAAGACCAGTTGTAGTTGCCGATGCACATCTATTGGTATTCTGTAATATGTGGACTATCAGAGTGTTGATGAAACACAGTAATTGCATCGGGATTGAATACAACAGTCACCATGCGCACTTTCCTCCATGAGAGTAAAGTCTCAAACAGCCTACGATTTGATCGTTCCCTGGAAGACCAGTAGTAGTTTCCGATGCACATCTGGTGGCATTCTGTAATCTGTGGAGTATCAGAGTGGTGATGAAACACACAAATTGCATCAGGATTGAATACAACAGTCACCATGCGCACTTTCCTCCATGGGAGTAATGTCTCAAACAGTCTACGCTTTGATCGTTCCCTGGAAGAACAGTAATGGTTACCGATGCACATCTGGAGGCATTCTGTAATCTGTGGACTATCAGAGTATTGATGAAACACAGAAATTTCATCGGGATTAATTACAACAGTCACTATGCGCACTGCCCTCCATGCGAGTAATATCTCTAACAGTCCACGCTTTGATCGTTCCCTGGAAGACCAGTAGTAGTTTCCGATGCACATGTGGAGGCATTATGTAATCTGTGGACTATCAGAGTGTTGATGAAACACTAAAATCGCATCGGGAGTGAATACAACAGTCACCATGCGTACTTTCCTCCATGGGAGTAATGTCTCAAACAGTCGACGCTTTGATCGTTCCCTGGAAGACCAGTAGTAGTTTGCGATGAACATGTGGAGGCATTCTATAATCTGTGAACTATCAGAGTGTTGATGAAATACTGACATAGCATCGGGATTGAATACAACAGTCACTATGTTCACTTTCCTCCATGGGAGTAATTTTCAAACAGTATACGCTTTGATCGTTCCCTTGAAGTTCAGTAGTAGTTTCCGATGCACATCTGGTGGCATTCTGTAATCTGTGGACTATCAGAGTGTTGATGAAACACAGAAATTGCATCGGAATTGAATACAACAGTCACCATGCGCATTTTCCTCCACGGGAGTAATGTCTCAAACAGTCTACGCTTTGATCGTTAACTGGAAGACCTGTAGTAGTTTCCGATGCACGTCTGGTGGCATTCTATAATCTGGGGACTATGAGAGTGTTGATGACACACAGAAATTGCCTGGGGATTGAACACAACAGTAACCATGCGCACTTTCCTCCATTGGAGTAATGTCTCAAACAGATTACGATTTGATCGTTCCCTGGAGGACCAGTGGAAGTTTCCGATGCACATCTGGAGGCATTCTGTAATCTGTGGACCGTCAAAGTGTTGATGAAACACAGAAATTGTATCGGGATTCAATACAACAGTCACCATGCCCACTTTCCTCCATGTTAGTAATGTCTCAAAAAGTCTACGCTTTGATCGTTTTCTGGAAGAACAGTGGTAGTGTCCGATGCACATCTGAAGGCATTCTGTAATCTGTGGACTATCAGAGAGTTGATGAAACACAGAAATTGCATCGGGATTGAATACAACAGTCACTATGCGCACTTTCCTCCATTCGAGTAATGTCTCTAACAGTCTACGCTTTAATCGTTCACTGGAAGACCAGTAGTAGTTTCCGATGCACATCTGGAGGCATTCTGTAATCTGTATAGTATCAGAGTGTTGATGAAACACAGAAATTGAATCGGGATTGAATACAACAGTCACCGTGCACATTTTTCTTCATGGGAGTAATCTCTGAAACGGTCTACGCTTTGATCGTTCCCTGGAAGGCCAGTAGTAGTTTCCGAGGCACATCTGGACGCATTCTCAAATCTGTGGACTAACTGAGTGTTGATGAAACACAGAAAATGCATCGGGATTGAATACAACAGTCACCATGCGCACTTTCCTCAACGGGAGTAATTGTCAAACAGTCTACGCTTTGATCGTTCCCTGGAATGCCAGTAGTAGTTTCCGATGCACATCTGGTGGCATTCTGTAATCTGTGGACTATCAGAGAGTTGATGAAACACAGAAATTGCATCGGGATTGAATAAAAAAGTCACCATGCTCACTTTCCTCCACGGGAGTAATGCCTCAAACAGTCTACTCTTTGATCGTTCCGTGGAAGACAAGTAGTAGTTTCCGAAGCACATCTGGTGGCATTCTGTAATCTGTGGACTATCAGAGTGTTGATGAAACACAGAAATTGCATCGGGATTGACTACAACAGTCATTATGCGCACTTTACCCATGGTTGTAATGTCTCAAACAGTCTACGCTTTGATCGTTCCCTGGAGGACCAGTTATAGTTTCCGATGCACGTCTGGTGATATTCTGTAATTTGTGGACTATCAGAGTGATTATGAAACACAGAAATTCCATCGGGGTGAATACAACAGTCACCATGCGCACTTTCCTCCACGGGAGAAATGTCTCAAACAGATTACGATTTGATCGTTCCCTGGAGGACCAGTGGAAGTTTCCGAGGCACATCTGGAGGCATTCTGTAATCTGTGGACCTTCAAATTGTTGATGAAACACAGAAATTGCATCGGGATTGTATACAACAGTCACCATGCGCACCTTCCTCCATGGGAGTATGTCTCAAACAGTCTATGCTTTAGTCGTTCCCTGGAAGACCAGAAGTAGTTTCCGATGCACATCTGGCGGCATTCTGTAATCTGTGGAATATCAGAGTGTTGATGAAAGACAGAAATTGCATCGGGATTGAATAAAACAATCACCATGCGCACTTTCCTCCATGAGAATAAAGTCTCTAACAGTCTACGCTTTGATCATACCCTGGAAGACCAGTGTTAGTTTCCGATGCACATCTGGAGGCATTCTGTAATCTGCGGAATATCAGACTGTTGATGAAACACAGAAATTGCATCGGGATTAAATACAACAGTCACTGTGCACACTTTTCTCTGTGGGAGTAATGTCTCAAACAGTCTACGCTTCGATCGTTCCCTGGAAGAACAGTTATAGTTACCGATGCACATCTGGAAGCATTCTGTAATCTAGGGACTATCAGAGTGTTGATGAAAAACTGAAATTGCATCGGGATTGAATACAACAGTCACCAGTCACCAGGCCCCCTTTCCTCCATGCGAGTAATGTCTCTAACAGTCTACGCTTTAATCGTTCCCTCGAAGACCTGTAGTAGTTTCCAAAGCACATCTGGAGGCATTCTGTAATCTGTGGACTATCAGAGTGTTGATGAAACACAGAAATTGCATCGGGATTGAATACAACAGTGACCATGAGCACCTTTCTCCATGGGAGTAATGTCTCAAAGAGTTTACACTTTGACGGTTCCCTGGAAGACCAGTAGTAGCTTCAAATGCGCACCTAGAGGCATTCTGTAATCTGTGGAGTATCAGAGTGTTGATGAAACACAGAAATTGCATCGGGATTGAATACAACAGTCACCATGCGCACCACCCTCCATGGGAGTAATGTCTCAAAGAGTTTACGCTTTGATCGTTCCCTGGAAGACCAGTAGTTGTTTCCGATGCACATCTGGAGACATTCTGTAATCTGTGGACTATCAGAGTGTTGATGAAACACAGAAATTGCATCGGGATTGAATACAACAGTCACCATGCGCACATTCCTCCATCGGAGTAGTGTCTCAAAGAGTCTACGATTTGATCGTTCCCTGGAAGACCAGAAGTAGTTTCCGATGGACATCTGGAGGCATTCTGAAATCTGTGGACTAACTGAGTGTTGATGAAACACAGATATTGCATCGGGATTGAATACAATTGTCACCATGCGCAATTTCCTCCATGGGAGTAATGTCTCAAACAGTCTACGCTTTGATCGTTCCCTGGAAAACCAGTAGTAGCTTCCGATGAACATCTGGAGGCATTCTGTAATCTGTGGACTTTCGTAGTGTTGATGAAATACAGAAATTGCATCGGGATTGAATACAACTGTCACCATGTTCACTTTCCGCCATGGGAGTAATTCTCAAACAGTCTACGCTTTGATCGTTCCCTTGAAGACCAGTAGTAGTTTCCGATGCACATCTGGAGACATTCTGTAATCTGTGGCCTATCAGAGTGTTGATGAAACACAGAAATTGCATCGGGATTGAATACAACAGTCACCATGCGCACTTTCCTCCATGAGAGTAAAGTCTCTAACAGTCTACGCTTTGATCATTCCCTGGAAGACCAGTGTTAGTTTCCGATGCACATCTGGAGGCATTCTGTAATCTGCGGACTATCAGACTGTTGATGAAACACAGAAATTGCATCGGGATTAAATACAACAGTCACTGTGCACACTTTTCTCCGTGGGAGTAATGTCTCAAACAGTCTACGTTTGATCGCTCCCTGGAAGAACAGTTATAGTTTCCGATGCACATATGGATGCATTCTGTAATCTGTGGACTATCAGAGTGTTGATAAAAAACAGAAATTGCATAGGGATTGAATACAACAGTCACCATGCGCACTTTCCTCCATGGGAGGAAATCTCAAACAGTCTACGCTTTGATCTTTCTCTGGAAGACCAGTAGTAGTCTCCGATGCACATCTGGTGGCATTCTGTAATCTGTGGACTATCAGAGTGTTGATGAAACACAGAATTTGCATCGGGATTGAATACAAGTCACCATGCGCACTTTCCTCCATGGGAGTAATGTCTCAAACCGTCTACGCTTTGATCGTTCCCTTTAAGACCAGAGTAGTTTCCGATGCACATCTATCAGCATTCTGTAATCTGTGGACTATCAGAGTGTGGATTAAACACAGAAATTGCATCGGGATTGAATACAACAGTCACAACGCGCACTTTCCTCCACGGGAGTAATGTCTCAAACAGTATACGATTTCATCGTTCCCTGGAGGACCAGTGGAAGTTTCCGATGCACATCTGGAGGCATTCTGTAATCTGTGGACCTTCAAAGTGTTGATGAAACACAGAAATTGCATCGGGTTTGAATACAACAGCTACCATGCGCACTTTCCTCCACGGAAGTAATGTCTCAAAAAGTCTACAATTTGATCGTTCCCTTTAAGACCAGTAGTAGTTTCCGATGCACATCTATTGGCATTCTGTAATCTGTAGACTATCAGAGTGTTGATGAAACACAGAAATTACATCGGGATTGAATAAGACAGTCACAACGCGCATTTCCTCCACGGGAGTAATGCCTCAAACAGTATACGATTTGATCGTTTCCTGGAGGACCAGTGGAAGTTTCCGATGCACATCTGGAGGCTTTCTGTAATCTGTGGACCTTCAAAGTGTTGATGAAACACAGAGATTGCATCGGGATTGAATAAAACAGTCACCATGCGCATTTTTATCCATGTTAGTAATGTCTCAAACAGTCTACGCTTTGATCGTTCCCTGGAAGAGCAGTGGTAGTTTCCGATGCACATCTGGAGGCATTCTGCAATCTGTGGACTATCAGAGTGTTGATGAAACACAGAAATTGTATCGGGATTGAATACAACAGTCACCATGCGCACCACCCTCCATGGGAGTAATGTCTCAAAGAGTTTACGCTTTGATCGTTCCCTGGAAGACCAGTAGTAGTTTCCGATGCACATCTGGAGACATTCTGTAATCTGTGGACTATCAGAGTGTTGATGAAACACAGAAATTGCATCGGGATTGAATACAACAGTTACCATGCGCACATTCCTCCATGGGAGTAGTGTCTCAAACAGTCTACGATTTGATCGTTCCCTGGAAGACCAGAAGTAGTTTCCGATGGACATCTGGAGGCATTCTGAAATCTGTGGACTAACTGAGTGTTGATGAAACACAGAAATTGCATCGGGATTGAATACAACAGTCACCATGCGCACTTTCCTCCATGGGAGTAATTCTCAAACAGTATACGCTCTGGTCGTTCCCTGGAAGACCAGTGTTAGTTTCCGATGCACATCTGGAGGCATTCTGTAATCTGCGGAATATCAGACTGTTGATGAAACACAGAAATTGCATCGGGATTAAATACAACAGTCACTGTGCACACTTTTCTCTGTGGGAGTAATGTCTCAAACAGTCTACGCTTCGATCGTTCCCTGGAAGAACAGTTATAGTTACCCATGCACATCTGGAAGCATTCTGTAATCTGGGGACTATCAGAGTGTTGATGAAAAACAGAAATTGCATCGGGATTGAATACAACAGTCACCATGCGCACTTTCCTCCATGGGAGGAATTCTCAAACAGTCTACGCTTTGATCTTTCTCTGGAAGACCAGTAGTAGTCTCCGATGTACATCAGGTGGCATTCTGTAATCGGTGGACTATCAGAGTGTTGATAAAAAACAGAAATTGCATCGGGTTTGAATACAACAGCCACCATGCGCACTTTCCTCCATGGGAGTAATGTCTCAAAAAGTCTACCCTTTGATCGTTCCCTTTAAGACCAGTAGTAGTTTCCGATGCACATCTATTGGCATTCTGTAATCTGTAGACTATCAGAGTGTTGATGAAACACAGAAATTACATCGGGATTGAATACAACAGTCACAACGCGCATTTCCTCCACGGGAGTAATGTCTCAAACAGTATACGATTTGATCGTTCCCTGGAGGACCAGTGGAAGTTTCCGATGCACATCATTAGGCTTTCTGTAATCTGTGGACCTTCAAAGTGTTGATGAAACACAGAAATTGCATCGGGATTGAATACAACAGTGACCATGAGCACCTTTCTCCATGGGATTAATGTCTCAAAGAGTTTACACTTTGACGGTTCCCTGGAAGACCAGTAGTAGCTTCAAATGCGCACCTGGAGGCGTTCTGTAATCTGTGGAGTATCAGAGTGTTGATGAAACACAGAAATTGCATCGGGATTGAATACAACAGTCACCATGCGCACCACCCTCCATGGGAGTAATGTCTCAAAGAGTTTACGCTTTGATCGTTCCCTGGAAGACCAGTAGTTGTTTCCGATGCACATCTGGTGGCATTCTGTAATCTGTGGACTATCAGAGTGTTGATGAAACACAGAATTTGCATCGGGATTGAATACAAGTCACCATGCGCACTTTCCTCCATGGGTGTAATGTCTCAAACCGTCTACGCTTTGATCGTTCCCTTTAAGACCAGAGTAGTTTCCGATGCACATCTATCGGCATTCTGTAATCTGTGGACTATCAGAGTGTTGATTAAACACAGAAATTGCATCGGGATTGAATACAACAGTCACAACGCGCACTTTCCTCCACGGGCGTAATGTCTCAAACAGTATACGATTTCATCGTTTCCTGGAGGACCAGTGGAAGTTTCCGATGCACATCTGGAGGCATTCTGTAATCTGTGGACCTTCAAAGTGTTGATGAAACACAGAAATTGCATCCGGTTTGAATACAACAGCTACCATGCGCACTTTCCTCCACGGAAGTAATGTCTCAAAAAGTCTACGATTTGATCGTTCCCTTTAAGACCAGTAGTAGTTTCCGATGCACATCTATTGGCATTCTGTAATCTGTAGACTATTAGAGTGTTAATGAAACACAGAAATTACATCGGGATTGAATACAACAGTCACAACGCGCATTTCCTCCACGGGAGTAATGTCTCAAACAGTATACGATTTGATCGTTTCCTGGAGGACCAGTGGAAGTTTCCGATGCACATCTGGAGGCTTTCTGTAATCTGTGGACCTTCAAAGTGTTGATGAAACACAGAAATTGCATCGGGATTGAATAAAACAGTCACCATGCGCATTTTTATCCATGTTAGTAATGTCTCAAACAGTCTACGCTTTGATCGTTCCCTGGAAGAGCAGTGGTAGTTTCCGATGCACATCTGGAGGCATTCTGCAATCTGTGGACTATCAGAGTGTTGAAGAAACACAGAAATTGTATCGGGACTGAATACAACAGTCACAAGGCGCACTTTCCTCCATGCGAGTAATGTCTCTAACAGTCTACGCTTTAATCTTTCCCTCGAAGACCAGTAGTAGTTTCCAAAGCACATCTGGAGGCATTCTGTAATCTGTGGACTATCAGAGTGTTGATGAAACACAGAAATTGCATCGGGATTGAATACAACAGTAACCATGAGCACCTTTCTCCATGGGAGTAATGACTCAAAGAGTTTACGCTTTGACGGTTCCCTGGAAGACCAGTAGTAGCTTCAGATGCGCAACTGGAGGCATTCTGTAATCTGTGGAGTATCAGAGTGTTGATGAAACACAGAAATTGCATCGGGATTGAATACAACAGTCACCATGCGCACCACCCTCCATGGGAGTAATGTCTCAAAGAGTTTACGCTTTGATCGTTCCCTGGAAGACCAGTAGTAGTTTCCGATGCACATCTATCGGCATTCTGTAATCTGTGGACTATCAGAGTGTTGATTATACACAGAAATTGCATCGGGATTGAATACAACAGTCACAACGCGCACTTTCCACCACGGGAGTAATGTCTCAAACAGTATACGATTTGATCGTTCCCTGGAGGACCAGTGGAAGTTTCCGATGCACATCCGGAGGCATTCTGAAATCTGTGGACCTTCAAAGTGTTGATGAAACACAGAAATTGCATCGGGATTGAATACAACAGTCACCATGCGCATTTTTATCCATGTTAGTAATGTCTCAAACAGTCTACGCTTTGATCGTACCCTGGAAGAACAGTGGTAGTTTCCGATGCACATCTGGAGGCATTCTGTAATCTGTGGACTATCAGAGTGTTGATGAAACACAGAAATTGTATCGGGATTGAACACAACAGTCACCAGGCGCACTTTCCTCCATGCGAGTAATGTCTCTAAGAGTCTACGCTTTAATCGTTCCCTCGAAGACCAGTAGTAGTTTCCAAAGCACATCTGGAGGCATTCTGTAATCTGTGGACTATCAGAGTGTTGATGAAACACAGAAATTGCATCGGAATTGAATACAACAGTGACCATGAGCACCTTTCTCCATGGGAGTAATGACTCAAAGAGTTTACGCTTTGACGGTTCCCTGGAAGACCAGTAGTAGCTTCAGATGCGCAACTGGAGGCATTCTGTAATCTGTGGACTATCAGAGTGTTGATGAAACACAGAATTTGCATCGGGATTTAATACAACAGTCACCATGCGCACCACCCTCCATGGGAGTAATGTCTCAAAGAGTTTACGCTTTGATCGTTCCCTGGAAGACCAGTAGTAGTTTCCGTTGCACATCTGGAGACATTCTGTAATCTGTGGACTATCAGAGTGTTGATGAAACACAGAAATTGCATCGGGATTGAATACAACAGTCACCATGCGCACATTCCTCCATGGGAGTAGTGTCTCAAACAGTCTACGATTTGATCGTTCCCTGGAAGACCAGAAGTAGTTTCCGATGGACATCTGGAGGCATTCTGAAATCTGTGGACCAACTGAGTGTTGATGAAACACAGAAATTGCATCGGGATTGAATACAACAGTCACCATGCGCACTTTCCTCCATGGGAGTAATTCTCAAACAGTATACGCTCTGGTCGTTCCCTGGAAGACCAGTAGTAGTTTCCGATGCACATCTGGTGGCATTCTGTAATCTGTGGACTATCAGAGTGTTGATGAAACACAGAAATTTCATCGGGATTGAATACAACAGTCACCATGCGCACTTTTCTCCACGGGAGAAATGACACAAACAGTCTACACTTTGATCGTTCCCTGGAATGCCAGTAGTAGTTTCCGATGCACGTCTGGTGGCATTCTATAATCTGTGGACTATGAGGGTGTTGATGACACACAGACATTGCCTTGGGATTGAATACAACAGTCACCATGCGCACTTTCCTCCATTGGAGTAATGTCTCAAACAGATTATGATTTGATCGTTCCCTGGAAGACCAGTAGTAGTTTCCGATGCACATCTCGAGATATTCTGTAATCTGTGGACTATCAGACAGTTGATGAAAAACAGAAATGGCATCGGGATTGAATACAACAGTCACCATGCACACTTTCCTCCATGGGAGTAATGTCTCAAAGAGTCTACGCTTTGATCGTTCCCTGGAAGACCAGTAGTAGTTTCCGATGCACATCTGGTGGCATTCTGTAATCTGTGGACTATCAGAGAGTTGACGAAACACTGAAATTGCATCGAGATTTTATACAATAGTCACCATGCGCACTTTCCTCCATGGGAGTAATGTCTCAAACAGTCTACGCTTTGATCGTTCCCAGGAAGACCAGTAGTAGTTTCCGATGCACATCTGGAGGCATTCTGGAATCTGTGGACTATCAGACTGTTGATTAAACACAGAAATTGCATCGGGATTTCATACAACAGTGACCATGCGCACTTTCCTCCATGGGAGTAATGTCTCAAACAGTCTACGCTTTGATCGTTCCCTGGAAGACCAGTATTAGTTTCCGATGCATATCTGGAGACATTCTGTAATCGGTGGACTATCAGAGTGTTGATGAAACACAGAAATTGCATCGGGATTGAATACAACAGTTACCATGCACACTTTCCTCCATGGGAGTAATGTCTCAAACAGTCTACGACTTGATCGTTCCCTGCAAGGCCAGTAGTAGTTTCCGATGCACATATGGAGGCGTTCTGAAATCTGTGGACTAACTGAGTGTTGATGAAACACAGAAATTGCATCGGGATTGAATACAACAGTTACCATGCCCACTTTCCTCCACGGGAGTAATGTCTCAAAAAGTCTACGCTCTGATCGTTCCCTGGAACACCAGTAGTAGTTTCCGATGCACGTCTAGGGGCATACTGTAATCTGTGGACTATCAGAGTGTTGATGAAACACAGAAATTGCATCGGGATTGAATAAAACAGTCACCATGCGCACTTTCCTTCATGGGAGTAATCCTGAAACAATCTACGCTTTAATTATTCCCTGGAATACCAGTAGTAGTTTCCGATGCACATCTGCAGGCATTCTGTAATCTGTGCACTATCAGAGTGTTGATGAAACACAGAAAATGCATCGGGATTGAATACAACACTTTCCTCGTTGGGAGTAATGCCTCAAAGAGTTTACGCTTTGACCGTTCCCTGGAAGACCAGTAGCAGTTTCCGATGCACATCTGGAGGCATTCTGTAATCTGTGGACTATCAGAGTGTTGATGAAACACGGAAATTGCATCGGGATAGTATACAACAGTCACCATCCGCACTTTCCTCCATGGGAGTAATGTCTGAAACAGTCTACTCTTTGATCGTTCCCTGGAAGACCAGTAGTAGTTTCTGATGCACATCTGCAGGCATTCTGTAATCTGTGGACTATCAGAGTGTTGATGAAACACAGAAATTGCATCGGGATTGAATACAACAGTCACCATGCGCACTTTTCTCCATGGGAGTGATGTCTGAAACAGTCTACGCTGTGATAGTTCTCTGGAAGACCAGTAGTAGTTTCCGATGCACATCTCTTGGCATTCTGTAATCTGTGGACTATCAGAGTGTTGATGAAACACAGAAATTGCATCGGGATTGAATACAACAGTCACCATGCGCACTTTTCTCCATGGGAGTAATGTCTGAAACAGTCTACGCTTTGATAGTTCCCTGGAAGACCAGTAGTAGTTTCCGATACACATCTCGTGGCATTCTGTAATGTGTGGACTATCAGAGTGTTGATGAAACACAGAAATTGCATCGGGATTGAATACAACAGTCACCATGCGCACGTTCCTCCACGGGAGTTATGTCTCAAACAGTCTACGCTTTGATCGTTCCCTGGAAGACCAGTAGTAGTTTCCGATGCTCATCTGGTAGCATTCTGTAATTTGTGGACTATCAGAGTGTTGATGAAACACAGAAATTGCATCGGGATTGAATACAACAGTCACCATGCCCACTTTCCTCCACGGGACTAATGTCTCATACAGTCTACGCTTGATCGTTCCCTGGAAGACCAGTAGTAGTTTCCGATGCACGGCTGGTGGCATTCTGTAATCTGTGGACTATCTGAGTGTTGATGAAACACAGAAATAGCTTCGGGATTGAATAAAACGGTCACAATGCGCACTTTCCTCCATGGGAATAATCCTGAAACAATCTACGCTTTAATCGCTCCCTGGAAGACCAGTAGTAGTTTCCGATGAACATCTGGAGGCATTCTGTAATCTGTGGAATATCAAATTGTTGATGTAACACAGAAAATGCATCGGGATTGAATACAACAGTCACCATGCGCACTTTCCTCATTGGGAGTAATGCCTCAAAGAGTTTACGCTTTGATCGTTCCCTGGAAGACCAGTAGCAGTTTCCGATGAACATCTGGAGGCATTCTCTAATCTGTGGACCTTTATAGTGTTTATAAAACACAGAAATTGCATTGGGATTGAATACAACAGTCACCATGCGCACTTTCCTCCATGGGAGTAATGTCTCAAACAGTCTACGCCTTGATCGTTCCCTGGAAGACCAGTAGCAGTCTCCGATCCACATCTGGAGGCATTCAGTTATCTGTGGACTATCAGAGTGTTGATGAAACACAGAAATTGCATCGGGATTGAGTACCACAGTCACCATGCGCACTTTCCTCCATGGGAGCAATGTCTCAAACAGTCTAGGCTTTGATCGTTCCCTGGAAGACCAGTTGTAGTTTCCGATGCACATCTGGAGGCATTCTGTAATCTGTGGACTATCAGAGTGTTGATGAAACACAGAAAATGCATTGGGATGGAATACAACAGTCACCGTGCTCACTTTCCTCCACCGGGGTATGTCTCAACAGTCTATGCTTTCGTCGTTCTCTGGAAGACCAGTAGTAGTTTCCGATGCACATCTGGTGGCATTCTGTAATCTGTGGAATATCAGAGTGTTGATTAAACACAGAAATTGCACCGGGATTGAATACAACAGTCACCATGCCCACTTTCCTCCACGGGAGTAATGTCTCAAACAGTCTAGGGTTTGATAGTTCACTTGAAGACCAGTAGTAGATTCCGATGCACGTCTGGTGGCATTCTGTAACCTGTGGACTATCAGAGTGTCGATGAAACACAGAAATTGCATCGGGATTGAATACAACAGTCACCATGCCCACTTTCCTCCACGGGAGTAATGTCTCAAACAGTCTACGCTTTGATCGTTCCCTGGAAGACCAGTAGTAGTTTCCGATGCACGTCTGGTGGCATTCTGTAATCTGTGGACTATCTGAGTGTTGATGAAACACAGAAATAGCTTCGGGATTGAATAAAACGGTCACCATGCGCACTTACCTCCATGGGATTAATCCTGAAACAATCTACGCTTTAATCGTTCCCTGAAAGACCAGTAGTAGTTTCCGATGCACATCTGGAGGCATTCTGTAATCTGTGGACTATCAGATTGTTGATGTAACACAGAAAATGCATCGGGATTGAATACAACATTCACCATGCGCACTTTCCTCATTGGGAGTAATGCCTCAAAGAGTTTACGCTTTGATCGTTCCCTGGAAGACCAGTAGCAGTTTCCGATGAACATCTGGAGGCATTCTCTAATCTGTGGACCTTTATAGTGTTGATGAAACACAGAAATTGCATTGGGATTGAATACAACAGTCACCATGCGCACTTTCCTCCATGGGAGTAATGTCTCAAACAGTCTACGCCTTGATCGTTCCCTGGAAGACCAGTAGCAGTCTCCGATGCACATATGGAGGCATTCTGTTATCTGTGGACTATCAGAGTGTTGATGAAACACAGAAATTGCATCGGGATTGAGTACCACAGTCACCATGCGCACTTTCCTCCATGGGAGCAATGTCTCAAACAGTCTAGGTTTGATCGTTCCCTGGAAGACCAGTTGTAGTTTCCGATGCACATCTGGAGGCATTCTGTAATCTGTGGACTATCAGTGTGTTGATGAAACACAGAAAATGCATTGGGATGGAATACAACAGTCACCGTGCTCACTTTCCTCCTCCGGGGTATGTCTCAACAGTCTATGCTTTCGTCGTTCTCTGGAAGACCAGTAGTAGTTTCCGATGCACATCTGGTGGCATTCTGTAATCTGTGGAATATCAGAGTGTTGATTAAACACAGAAATTGCACCGGGATTGAATACAACAGTCACCATGCGCACTTTCCTCCATGGGAGTAATGTCTCAAACTGTCTACGCTTTGATCGTTCCCTGGAAGACCAGTAGTAGTTTCCGATGCACATCTGGAGGCATTCTGTAATCTGTGGACTATCAGACTGTTGATGAAACACAGAAATTGCATCGGGATTGAATGCAACAGTCACCATGCGCACTTTCCTCCACGGGAGTAATGTCTCAAACAGTCTACGATTTGATCGTTCCCTGGAAGACCTGTAGTAGTTTCCAATGCACATATGGAGACATTCTGTATCTGTGGACTATCAGAGTGTTGATGAAACACAGGAATTGAATCGGGATTGAATACAACAGTCACCATGCGCACTTTCCTCCACGAGAGGTATATCTCAAACAGTATACGCTTCGATCGTTCCCTGGAAGACCAGTAGTAGTTTCCGTTGCACATCTGGTAGCATTCTGTTATCTGTGGACTATCAGAGTGTTGATGAAACACAGAAATTGCATCGGGATTGTATACAACAGTCACCATGCCCACTGTCCTGCATGGGAGTAATGTCTCAAACAGTCTAGGGTTTGATAGTTCACTTGAAGACCAGTAGTACATTCCGATGCACGTCTGGTGGCATTCTGTAACCTGTGGACTATCAGAGTGTTGATGAAACACAGAAATTGCATCGGGATTGAATACAACAGTCACCATGCGCACTTTCCTCCATGGGATTAATGTCTCAAACAGTATACGCTTTCATCGTTCCCTGGAAGACCAGTAGTAGTTTCTGATGCACATCTGGAGGCATTCTGTAATCTGTGGACTATCAGAGTGTTGATGAAACACGGAAATTGCATCGGGATAGTATACAACAGTCACCATCCGCACTTTCCTCCATGGGAGTAATGTCTGAAACAGTCTACATTTGATCGTTCCCTGTTAGGCCAGTAGTAGTTTCCGATGCACATCTCTTGGCATTTTGTAATCTGTGGACTATCAGAGTGTTGATGAAACACAGAAATTGCATCGGGATTGAATGCAACAGTCACCATGCGCACTTTCCTCCACGGGAGTTATGTCTCAAACAGTCTACGCTTTGATCGTTCCCTGGAAGACCAGTAGTAGTTTCCGATGCACATCTGGTAGCATTCTGTAATTTGTGGACTATCAGAGTGTTGATGAAACACAGAAATTGCATCGGGATTGAATACAACAGTCACCATGCCCACTTTCCTCCACGGGAGTAATGTCTCAAACAGTCTACGCTTTGATCGTTCCCTGGAAGACCAGTAGTAGTTTCCGATGCACGTCTGGTGGCATTCTGTAATCTGTGGACTATCTGAGTGTTGATGAAACACAGAAATAGCTTCAGGATTGAATAAAACGGTCACCATGCGCACTTTCCTCCATGGGAATAATCCTGAAACAATCTACGCTTTAATCGTTCCCTGGAAGACCAGTAGTAGTTTCCGATGCACATCTGGAGGCATTCTGTAATCTGTGGACTATCAGATTGTTGATGTAACACAGAAAATGCATCGGGATTGAATACAACAGTCACCATGCGCACTTTCCTCATTGGGAGTAATGCCTCAAAGAGTTTACGCTTTGATCGTTCCCTGGAAGACCAGTAGCAGTTTCCGATGAACATCTGGAGGCATTCTCTAATCTGTGGACCTTTATAGTGTTGATGAAACACAGAAATTGCATTGGGATTGAATACAACAGTCACCATGCGCACTTTCCTCCATGGGAGTAATGTCTCAAACAGTCTACGCCTTGATCGTTCCCTGGAAGACCAGTAGTAGTTTCCGATGCACATCTGGAGGCATTCTGCAATCTGTGGACTATCAGAGTGTTGATGAAACACAGAAATTGCATCGGGATTGAATACAACAGTCACCATGCCCACTTTCCTCCACGGGAGTAATGTCTCAAACAGTCTACGCTTTGATCGTTCCCTGGAAGACCAGTAGTAGTTTCCGATGCACGTCTGGTGGCATTCTGTAATCTGTGGACTATCTGAGTGTTGATGAAACACAGAAATAGCTTCAGGATTGAATAAAACGGTCACCATGCGCACTTTCCTCCATGGGAATAATCCTGAAACAATCTACGCTTTAATCGTTCCCTGGAAGACCAGTAGTAGTTTCCGATGCACATCTGGAGGCATTCTGTAATCTGTGGACTATCAGATTGTTGATGTAACACAGAAAATGCATCGGGATTGAATACAACAGTCACCATGCGCACTTTCCTCATTGGGAGTAATGCCTCAAAGAGTTTACGCTTTGATCGTTCCCTGGAAGACCAGTAGCAGTTTCCGATGAACATCTGGAGGCATTCTCTAATCTGTGGACCTTTATAGTGTTGATGAAACACAGAAATTGCATTGGGATTGAATACAACAGTCACCATGCGCACTTTCCTCCATGGGAGTAATGTCTCAAACAGTCTACGCCTTGATCGTTCCCTGGAAGACCAGTAGTAGTTTCCGATGCACATCTGGAGGCATTCTGCAATCTGTGGACTATCAGAGTGTTGATGAAACACAGAAATTGCATCGGGATTGAGTACCAGAGTCACCATGCGCACTTTCCTCCATGGGAGCAATGTCTCAATCAGTCTAGGTTTGATCGTTCCCTGGAAGACCAGTTGTAGTTTCCGATGCACATCTGGAGGCATTCTGTAATCTGTGGACTATCAGAGTGTTGACGAAACACAGAAAATGCATTGGGATGGAATACAACAGTCACCGTGCTCACTTTCCTCCTCCGGGGTATGTCTCAACAGTCTATGCTTTCGTCGTTCTCTGGAAGACCAGTAGTAGTTTCCGATGCACATCTGGTGGCATTCTGTAATCTGTGGAATATCAGAGTGTTGATTAAACACAGAAATTGCACCGGGATTGAATACAACAGTCACAATGCACACTTTCCTCCATGGGAGTAATGTCTCAAACTGTCTACGCTTTGATCGTTCCCTGGAAGACCAGTAGTAGTTTCCGATGCACATCTGGAGGCATTCTGTAATCTGTGGACTATCAGACTGTTGATGAAACACAGAAATTGCATCGGGATTGAATGCAACAGTCACCATGCGCACTTTCCTCCACGGGAGTAATGTCTCAAACAGTCTACGATTTGATCGTTCCCTGGAAGACCTGTATTAGTTTCCAATGCACATATGGAGACATTCTGTGATCTGTGGACTATCAGAGTGTTGATGAAACACAGAAATTGCATCGGGATTGAATACAACAGTCACCATTCGCACTTTCCTCCATGGGATCCATGTCTCAAACAGTCTGTTCCCTGGAAAACCAGTAGTAGTTTCCGATGCCCATATGGAGGCATTCTGTAATCCGTGGACTATCAGAGTGTTGATGAAACACAGGAATTGAATCGGGATTGAATACAACAGTCACCATGCGCACTTTCCTCCACGAGAGGTATATCTCAAACAGTATACGCTTTGATCGTTCCCTGGAAGACCAGTAGTAGTTTCCGTTGCACATCTGGTAGCATTCTGTTATCTGTGGACTATCAGAGTGTTGATGAAACACAGAAATTGCATCGGGATTGTATACAACAGTCACCATGCCCACTGTCCTGCATGGGAGTAATGTCTCAAACAGTCTAGGGTTTGATAGTTCACTTGAAGACCAGTAGTAGATTCCGATGCACGTCTGGTGGCATTCTGTAACCTGTGGACTATCAGAGTGTTGATGAAACACAGAAATTGCATCGGGATTGAATACAACAGTCACCATGCGCACTTTCCTCCATGGGATTAATGTCTCAAACAGTATACGCTTTGATCGTTCCCTGGAAGACCAGTAGTAGTTTCTGATGCACATCTGGAGGCATTCTGTAATCTGTGGACTATCAGAGTGTTGATGAAACACGGAAATTGCATCGGGATAGTATACAACAGTCACCATCCGCACTTTCCTCCATGGGAGTAATGTCTGAAACAGTCTACATTTGATCGTTCCCTGTTAGGCCAGTAGTAGTTTCCGATGCACATCTCTTGGCATTTTGTAATCTGTGGACTATCAGAGTGTTGATGAAACACAGAAATTGCATCTGGATTTAATACAACAGTCACCATGCGCACTTTTCTCCATGGGAGTAATGTCTGAAACAGTCTACGCTTTGATAGTTCCCTGGAAGACCAGTAGTAGTTTCCGATGCACATATCGTGGCATTCTGTAATGTGTGGACTATCAGAGTGTTGATGAAACACAGAAATTGCATCGGGATTGAATACAACAGTCACCATGCGCACGTTCCTATACGGGAGTTATGTCTCAAACAGTCTACGCTTTGATCGTTCCCTGGAAGACCAGTAGTAGTTTCCGGTGCACATCTGGTAGCATTCTGTAATTTGTGGACTATCAGAGTGTTGATGAAACACAGAAATTGCATCGGGATTGAATACAACAGTCACCATGCCCACTTTCCTCCACGGGAGTAATGTCTCAAACAGTCTACGCTTTGATCGTTCCCTGGAAGACCAGTAGTAGTTTCCGATGCACGTCTGGTGGCATTCTGTAATCTGTGGACTATCTGAGTGTTGATGAAACACAGAAATAGCTTCGGGATTGAATAAAACGGTCACCATGCGCACTTTCCTCCATGGGAATAATCCTGAAACAATCTACGCTTTAATCGTTCCCTGGAAGACCAGTAGTAGTTTCCGATGCACATCTGGAGGCATTCTGTAATCTGTGGACTATCAGATTGTTGATGTAACACAGAAAATGCATCGGGATTGAATACAACAGTCACCATGCGCACTTTCCTCATTGGGAGTAATGCCTCAAAGAGTTTACGCTTTGATCGTTCCCTGGATGACCAGTAGCAGTTTCCGATGAACATCTGGAGGCATTCTCTAATCTGTGGACCTTTATAGTGTTGATGAAACACAGAAATTGCATTGGGATTGAATACAACAGTCACCATGCGCACTTTCCTCCATGGGAGTAATGTCTCAAACAGTCTACGCCTTGATCGTTCCCTGGAAGACCAGTAGTAGTTTCCGATGCACATCTGGAGGCATTCTGTAATCTGTGGACTATCAGAGTGTTGATGAAACACAGAAATTGCATCGGGATTGAATACAAAAGTCACCATGCCCACTTTCCTCCATGGGAGTAATGTCTGAAACAGTCTACGCTTTGATCGTTCCCTGGAAGACCAGTAGCAGTTTCCGATGCACATCTGGAGGCATTCTGTTATCTGTGGACTATCAGAGTGTTGATGAAACAAAGAAATTGCATCGGGATTGAGTACCACAGTCACCATGCGCACTTTCCTCCATGGGAGCAATGTCTCAAACAGTCTAGGATTTGATCGTTCCCTGGAAGACCAGTTGTAGTTTCCGATGCACATCTGGAGGCATTCTGTAATCTGTGGACTATCAGAGTGTTGATGAAACACAGAAAATGCATTGGGATGGAATACAACAGTCACCGTGCGCACTTTCCTCCACGGGGGTATGTCTCAAACAGTCTATGCTTTCGTCGTTCCCTGGAAGACCAGTAGTAGTTTCCGATGCACATCTGGAGGCATTCTGTAATCTGTGGACTATCAGAGTGTTGATGAAACACAGAAATTGCATCGGGATTGAATACGACACTCACCATGCGCACTTTCCTCCATGGGAGCCATGTCTCAAACAGTCTAGGGTTTGATAGATCCCTTGAAGACCAGTAGTAGTTTCCGATGCACGTCTGGTGGCATTCTGTAACCTGTGGACTATCAGAGTGTTGATGAAACACAGAAATTGCATCGGGATTGAATACAACAGTCACCATGCGCACTTTCCTCCATGGGAGTAATCCTCAAACAGTCTACGCTTTAATCGTTCTGTGGAAGACCAGTAGTAGTTTTCGATGCACATCTGGAGGCTTTCTGTAATCTGTGGACCTTCAAAGTGTTGATGAAACTTAGTAATTGCCTCGGAATTGAATACAACAGCCACCATGCGCACATTCCTCTATGGGAGTAATGTCTCAAACAGTCTACGCTTTGATCGATCCCTGGAAGACCAGTAGTAGTTTCTGATGAACATCTGGAGGCATTCTGTAATCTGTGGACTATCAGAGTGTTGATGAAACTCGGAAATTGCATCGGGATTGAATACAACAGTCACCATACGCACTTTCCTCCATGGGAGTAATGTCTGAAACAGTCTACTCTTTGATCGCTCCCAGGTAGACCAGTGGTAGTTTCCGATGCACATCTGGTGACATTCTGTAATCTGTGGACTATCAGAGTGTTGACGAAACACAGAAATTGCATCGGGATTGAATACAACAGTCACCATACGCACTTTTCTCCATGGGAGTGATGTCTGAAACAGTCTACTCTTTGATGGTTCCCTGGAAGACCAGTAGTAGTTTCCGATGCACATCTCGTGGCATTCTGTAATGTGTGGACTATCAGAGTGTTGATGAAACACAGAAATTGCATCGGGACTGAATACAACAGTCACCATGCGACTTTCCTCCATGGGAGTAATCCTCAAACAGTCTACGCTTTAATCGTTCCGTGGAAGACCAGTAGTAGATTCCGATGCACATCTGGAGGCATTCTGTAATCTGTGGACTATCAGAGTGTTGATGCAACACAGAAATTGCATCGGGATTGAATACAACAGTCACCATGCTTACTTTCCTCCATGTGAGTAATGTCTCAAACAGTCTACGCTTTAATCGTTCCCTGGAAGACCAGTAGTAGTTTCTGATGCACATCTGGAGGCATTCTGTAATCTGTGGACTATCAGAGTGTTGATGAAACACAGAAATTGCATCGGGATTGAATACAACAGTCACCATGCGCACTTTTCTCCATGGGAGTGATGTCTGAAACAGTCTACGCTTTGATAGTTCCGTGGAAGACGAGTAGTAGTTTCCGATGCACATCTCGTGGCATTCTGTAATGTGTGGACTATCAGTGTGTTGATGAAACGCAGAAATGGCATCGGGATTGAATACAACAGTCACCATGCGCACGTTCCTCCAGGGGAGTTATGTCTCAAACAGTCTACGCTTTGATCGTTCCATGGAAGACCAGTAGTAGTTTCCGATGCACATCTGGTGGCATTCTGTAATCTGTGGACTATCAGAGTGTTGATGAAATACAGAAATTGCATCGGGACTGAATACAACAGTCACCATGCCCACTTTCCTCCACGGGAGTAATGTCTCAAACAGTCTAGGGTTTGATAGTTCCCTTGAAGACCAGTAGTAGTTTCCGATGCACGTCTGGTGGCATTCTGTAACCTGTGGACTATCAGAGTGTTGATGAAACACAGTAATTGCATCGGGTTGAATACAACAGTCACCATCCGCACATTCCTCCATGGGAGTAATGTCTGAAACAGTCTACTCTTTGATCGTTCCCTGGTAGACCTGTAGTAGTTTCCGATGCACATCTGGTTGCATTCTGTAATCTGTGGACTATCAGAGTGTTGATGAAATACAGAAATTGCATCGGGATTGAATACAACAGTCACCATGCCCACTTTTCTATATGGGAGTGATGTCTGAAACAGAAGCTTTGATAGTTCCCTGGAAGACCAGTAGTAGTTTCCGATGCACATCTGGAGGCATTCTGTAATCTGTTTACTATCAGACTGTTGATGCAACACAGAAATTGCATCGGGATTGAATACAACAGTCACCATGCTTACTTTCCTACATGGGAGTAATGTGTCAAACAGTCTACGCTTTGATCGTTCCCTGGAAGACCAGTAGTAGTTTCCGATGCACATCTCGTGGCATTCTGTAATGTGTGGACTATCAGAGTGTTGATGAAACACAGAAATTTTATCGGGATTGAATACAACAGTCACCATGCGCACGTTCCTCCACGGGAGTTATGTCTCAAACAGTCTACGCTTTGATCGTTCCCTGGAAGACCGGTAGTAGTTTCCGATGCACATCTGGTGGCATTCTGTAATCTGTGGACTATCAGAGTGTTGATGAAATACAGAAATTGCATCGGGATTGAATACAACAGTCACCATGCCCACTTTCCTCCACGGGAGTAATGTCTCAAACAGTCTACGCTTTGATCGTTCCCTGGAAGACCAGTAGTAGTTTCCGATGCACGTCTGGTGGCATTCTGTAATCTGTGGACTATCAGAGTGTTGATGAAACACAGAAATTGCATCTGGATTGAATAAAACAGTCACCAAGATCACTTTCCTCCATGGGAGTAATTCTGAAACAATCTATGCTTTAATCGTTCCCTGGAAGACCAGTAGTGGTTTCCGATGCACATCTGGAGGCATTCCGTAATCTGTGGACTATCAGAGTGTTGATGAATCACAGAAAATGCATCGCGATTGAATACAACAATGACCATGCGCACTTTCCTCATTGGGAGTAATGCCTCAAAGAGTTTATGATTTGATCGTTTCCTGGAACACCAGTAGCAGTTTCTTATGCACATCTGGAGGCATTCTCTAATCTGTGGACCTTTAGAGTGTTGATGAAACAGAGAAATTGCATTGGGATTGAATACAACAGTCACCATGCGCACTTTCCTCCATGGGAGTAATGTCTCAAACAGTCTACGCCTTGATCGTTCCCTGGAAGACCAGTAGTAGTTTCCGATGCACATCTGGAGGCATTCTGTAATCTGTGGACTATCAGAGTGTTGATGAAACACAGAAGTTGCATCGGGATTGAATACAACAGTCACCATGCTCACTTTCCACCATGGGAGTAATGGCTCAAACAGTATACGCTTTGATCGTTCCCTGGAAGACCAGTAGCAGTTTCCGATGCACATCTGGAGGCATTCTGTTATCTTTGGACTATCAGAGTGGTGATGAAACACAGAAATTGCATCGGGATTGAGTACCACAGTCACCATGCGCACTGTCTTCCATGGAAGCAATGTCTCAAACAGTCTAGGATTTGATCGTTCCCTGGAAGACCAGTAGTAGTTTCTGATGAACATCTGGAGGCATTCTGTAATCTGTGGACTATCAGAGTGTTGATGAAACTCGGAAATTGCATCGGGATTGAATACAACAGTCACCATACGCACTTTCCTCCATGGGAGTAATGTCTGAAACAGTCTACTCTTTGATCGTTCCCAGGTAGACCAGTGGTAGTTTCCGATGCACATCTGGTGGCATTCTGTCATCTGTGGACTATCAGAGTGTTGACGAAACACAGAAATTGCATCGGGATTGAATACAACAGTCACCATACGCACTTTTCTCCATGGGAGTGATGTCTGAAACAGTCTACTCTTTGATGGTTCCCTGGAAGACCAGTAGTAGTTTCCGATGCACATCTCGTGGCATTCTGTAATGTGTGGACTATCAGAGTGTTGATGAAACACAGAAATTGCATCGGGACTGAATACAACAGTCACCATGCGACTTTCCTCCATGGGAGTAATCCTCAAACAGTCTACGCTTTAATCGTTCCGTTGAAGGCCAGTAGTAGTTTCCGATGCACATCTGGAGGCATTCAGTAATCTGTGGACTATCAGAGTGTTGATGCAACACAGAAATTGCATCGGGATTGAATACAACAGTCACCATGCTTACCTTCCTCCATGTGAGTAATGTCTCAAACAGTCTACGCTTTAATCGTCCCCTGGAAGACCAGTAGTAGTTTCTGATGCACATCTCGTGGCATTCTGTAATGTGTGGACTATCAGTGTGTTGATGAAACGCAGAAATGGCATCGGGATTGAATACAACAGTCACCATGCGCATGTTCCTCCAGGGGAGTTATGTCTCAAACAGTCTACGCTTTGATCGTTCCCTGGAAGACCAGTAGTAGTTTCCGATGCACATCTAATGGCATTCTGTAATCTGTGGACTATCAGAGTGTTGATGAAACACAGAAATTGCATCGGGATTGAATACAACAGTCACCATGCGCACTTATCTCCATGAGAGTGATGTCTGAAACAGTCTACGCTTTGTTAGTTCCCTGGAAGACCAGTAGTAGTTTCCGATGCACATCTCGTGGCATTCTGTAATGTGTGGACTATCAGAGTGTTGATGAAACACAGAAATTGTATCGGGATTGAATACAACAGTCACCATGCGCACGTTCCTCCACGGGAGTTATGTCTCAAACAGTCTACGCTTTGATCGTTCCCTGGAAGACCGGTAGTAGTTTCCGATGCACATCTGGTGGCATTCTGTAATCTGTGGACTATCAGAGTGTTGATGAAATACAGAAATTGCATCGGGATTGAATACAACAGTCACCATGCCCACTTTCCTCCACGGGAGTAATGTCTCAAACAGTCTACGCTTTGATCGTTCCCTGGAAGACCAGTAGTAGTTTCCGATGCACGTCTGGTGGCATTCTGTAATCTGTGTACTATCAGAGTGTTGATGAAACACAGAAATTGCATCTGGATTGAATAAAACAGTCACCAAGATCACTTTCCTCCATGGGAGTAATTCTGAAACAATCTATGCTTTAATCGTTCCCTGGAAGACCAGTAGTAGTTTCCGATGCACATCTGGAGGCATTCTGTAATCTGTGGACTATCAGAGTGTTGATGAATCACAGAAAATGCATCGGGATTGAATACAACAATGACCATGCGCACTTTCCTCATTGGGAGTAATGCCTCAAAGAGTTTATGATTTGATCGTTTCCATGAACACCAGTAGCAGTTTCTTATGCACATCTGGAGGCATTCTCTAATCTGTGGACCTTTAGAGTGTTGATGAAACAGAGAAATTGCATTGGGATTGAATACAACAGTCACCATGCGCACTTTCCTCCATGGGAGTAATGTCTCAAACAGTCTACGCCTTGATCGTTCCCTGGAAGACCAGTAGTAGTTTCCGATGCACATCTGGAGGCATTCTGTAATCTGTGGACTATCAGAGTGTTGATGAAACACAGAAGTTGCATCGGGATTGAATACAACAGTCACCATGCACACTTTCCACCATGGGAGTAATGGCTCAAACAGTATACGCTTTGATCGTTCCCTGGAAGACCAGTAGCAGTTTCCGATGCACATCTGGAGGCATTCTGTTATCTTTGGACTATCAGAGTGGTGATGAAACACAGAATTTGCATCGGGATTGAGTACCACAGTCACCATGCGCACTGTCTTCCATGGAAGCAATGTCTCAAACAGTCTAGGCTTTGATCGTTCCCTGGAAGACCAGTAGTAGTTTCTGATGAACATCTGGAGGCATTCTGTAATCTGTGGACTATCAGAGTGTTGATGAAACTCGGAAATTGCATCGGGATTGAATACAACAGTCACCATACGCACTTTCCTCCATGGGAGTAATGTCTGAAACAGTCTACTCTTTGATCGTTCCCAGGTAGACCAGTGGTAGTTTCCGATGCAGATCTGGTGGCATTCTGTAATCTGTGGACTATCAGAGTGTTGACGAAACACAGAAATTGCATCGGGATTGAATACAACAGTCACCATACGCACTTTTCTCCATGGGAGTGATGTCTGAAACAGTCTACTCTTTGATGGTTCCCTGGAAGACCAGTAGTAGTTTCCGATGCACATCTCGTGGCATTCTGTAATGTGTGGACTATCAGAGTGTTGATGAAACACAGAAATTGCATCGGGACTGAATACAACAGTCACCATGCGACTTTCCTCCATGGGAGTAATCCTCAAACAGTCTACGCTTTAATCGTTCCGTGGAAGACCAGTAGTAGTTTCCGATGCACATCTGGAGGCATTCAGTAATCTGTTGACTATCAGAGTGTTGATGCAACACAGATATTGCATCGGGATTGAATACAACAGTCACCATGCTTACCTTCCTCCATGTGAGTAATGTCTCAAACAGTCTACGCTTTAATCGTTCCCTGGAAGACCAGTAGTAGTTTCTGATGCACATCCCGTGGCATTCTGTAATGTGTGGACTATCAGTGTGTTGATGAAACGCAGAAATGGCATCGGGATTGAATACAACAGTCACCATGCGCACGTTCCTCCAGGGGAGTTATGTCTCAAACAGTCTACGCTTTGATCGTTCCCTGGAAGACCAGTAGTAGTTTCCGATGCACATCTAATGGCATTCTGTAATCTGTGGACTATCAGAGTGTTGATGAAACACAGAAATTGCATCTGGATTGAATAAAACAGTCACCAAGACCACTTTCCTCCATGGGAGTAATTCTGAAACAATCTATGCTTTAATCGTTCCCTGGAAGACCAGTAGTAGTTTCCGATGCACATCTGGAGGCATTCTGTTATCTGTGGACTATCAGAGTGTTGATGAATCACAGAAAATGCATCGGGATTGAATACAACAATGACCATGCGCACTTTCCTCATTGGGAGTAATGCCTCAAAGAGTTTACGATTTGATCGTTTCCTGGAACACCAGTAGCAGTTTCTTATGCACATCTGGAGGCATTCTCTAATCTGTGGACCTTTAGAGTGTTGATGAAACAGAGAAATTGCATTGGGATTGAATACAACAGTCACCATGCGCACTTTCCTCCATGGGAGTAACGTCTCAAACAGTCTACGCCTTGATCGTTCCCTGAAAGACCAGTAGTAGTTTCCGATGCACATCTGGAGGCATTCTGTAATCTGTGGACTATCAGAGTGTTGATGAAACACAGAAGTTGCATCGGGATTGAATACAACAGTCACCATGCTCACTTTCCTCCATGGGAGTAATGGCTCAAACAGTATACGCTTTGATCGTTCCCTGGAAGACCAGTAGCAGTTTCCGATGCACATCTGGAGGCATTCTATTATCTTTGGACTATCGGAGTGGTGATGAAACACAGAAATTGCATCGGGATTGAGTACCACAGTCACCATGCGCACTGTCTTCCATGGAAGCAATGTCTCAAACAGTCTAGTCTTTGATCGTTCCCTGGAAGACCAGTTGTAGTTTCCGATGCACATCTGGAGTCATTCTGTAATCTGTGGACTATCAGAGTGTTGATGAAACACAGAAATTGCATCGGGATTGAATACAACAGTCACCGTGCGCACTTTCCTCCACGGGGGTATGTCTCAAACAGTCTAGGCTTTGATCGTTCCCTGGAAGACCAGTAGTAGTTTCCGATGCACGTCTGGTGGCATTCTGTAACCTGTGGACTATCAGAGTGTTGATGAAACACAGAAATTGCAATCGGGATTGAATACAACAGTCACCATGCGCACTTTCCTCCATGGGAGTAATCCTCAAACAGTCTACGCTTTAATCGTTCAGTGGAAGACCAGTAGTAGTATTCGATGCACATCTGGAGGCTTTCTGTAATCTGTGGACCTTCAAAGTGTTGATGAAACTCAGTAATTGCCTCGGAATTGAATACAACAGCCACCATGCGCACTTTCCTCTATGGGAGTAATTTCTCAAACAGTCTACGCTTTGATCGTTCCCTGGAAGACCAGTAGTAGTTTCTGATGCACATCTGGAGGCATTCTGTAATCTGTGGACTATCAGAGTGTTGATGAAGCACGGAAATTGCATCGGGATTGAATACAACAGTCACCATGCGCACTTTTCTCCATGGGAGTGAAGTCTGAAACAGTCTAAGCTTTGATCGTTCCCTGGAAGACCAGCAGTAGTTTCCGATGCACATCTCATGACATTCTGTAATGTGTGGACTATCAGAGTGTTGATGAAACACAGAAATGGCATCGGGATTGAATACAGCAGTCACCATGCGCACGTTCCTACAGGGGAGTTATGTCTCAAACAGTCTACGCTTTGATCGTTCCCTGGAAGACCAGTAGTAGTTTCAGATGCACATCTGGTGGCATTCTGTAATCTGTGGACCTTCAAAGTGTTGATGAAACTCAGTAATTGCCTCGGAATTGAATACAACAGCCACCATGCGTACTTTCCTCCATGGGAGTAATCCTCAAACAGTCTACGCTTTAATCGTTCCGTTGAAAACCAGTAGTAGTTTCCGATGCACATCTAGAGGCATTCTGTAATCTGTGGACTATCAGAGTGTTGATGCAACACAGAAATTGCATCGGGATTGAATACAACAGTCATCATGCTTACTTTCCTCCATGTGAGTAATGTCTCAAACAGTCTACGCTTTAATCGTTCCCTGGAAGACCAGTAGTAGTTTCTGATGCACATCTGGAGGCATTCTGTAATCTGTGGACTATCAGAGTGTTGATGAAACTCAGAAATTGCATCGGGATTGAATACAACAGTCACCATGCGCACTTTTCTCCATGGGAGTGATGTCTGAAACAGTCTACGCTTTGATAGTTCCCTGGAAGACCTTTAGTAGTTTCCGATGCACATCTCGTGGCATTCTGTAATGTGTGGACTATCAGTGTGTTGATGAAACGCAGAAATGGCATCGGGATTGAATACAACAGTCACCATGCGCACGTTCCTACAGGGGAGTTATGTCTCAAACAGTCTACGCTTTGATCGTTCCCTGGAAGACCAGTAGTAGTTTCAGATGCACATCTGGTGGCATTCTGTAATCTGTGGACTATCAGAGTGTTGATGAAATACAGAAATTGCATCGGGATTGAATACAACAGTCACCATGCCCACTATCCTTCACGGGAGTAATGTCTCAAACAGTCTCGGGTTTGATAGTTCCCTTGAAGACCAGTAGTAGTTTCCGATGCACGTCTGGTGGCATTCTGTAACCTGTGGACTATCAGAGTGTTGATGAAACACAGTAATTGCATCGGGATTGAATACAACAGTCACCATCCGCACTTTCCTCCATGGGAGTAATGTCTGAAACAGTCTACTCTTTGATCGTTCCCTGGTAGACCAGTAGTAGTTTCCGATGCACATCTGGTGGCATTCTGTAATCTGTGGACTATCAGAGTTTTGATGAAATACAGAAATTGCATCGGGATCGAATACAACAGTCACCATGCCCACTTTTCTCCATGGGAGTGATGTCTGAAACAGTCTAAGCTTTGATAGTTCCCTGGAAGACCAGTAGTAGTTTCCGATGCACATCTCGTGGCATTCTGTAATGTGTGGACTATCAGAGTGTTAATGAAACACAGAAATTGTATCGGGATTGAATACAACAGTCACCATGCGCACTATCCTCCATGGGAGTAATCCTCAATCAGTCTACGCTTTAATCGTTCCGTGGAAGACCTGTAGTAGTTTCCGATGCACATCTGGAGGCATTCTGTAATCTGTTTACTATCAGAGTGTTGATGCAAGACAGAAATTGCATCGGGATTGAATACAACAGTCACCATGCTTACTTTCCTCAATGGGAGTAATGTGTCAAACAGTCTACGCTTTGATCGTTCCCTGGGAGACCAGTAGTAGTTTCTGATACACATCTGGAGGCATTCTGTAATCTGTGGACTATCAGAGTGTTGATGAAACACAGAAATTGCATCGGGATGGAATACAACAGTCACCATGCGCACTTTTCTCCATGAGAGTGATGTCTGAAACAGTCTACGCTTTGATAGTTCCCTGGAAGACCAGTAGTAGTTTCCGATGCACATCTCGTGGCATTCTGTAATGTGTGGACTATCAGAGTGTTGATGAAACACAGAAATTGTATCGGGATTGAATACAACAGTCACCATGCGCACGTTCCTCCACGGGAGTTATGTCTCAAACAGTCTACGCTTTGATCGTTGCCTGGAAGACCGGTAGTAGTTTCCGATGCACATCTGGTGGCATTCTGTAATCAGTGGACTATCAGAGTGTTGATGAAATACAGAAATTGCATCGGGATTGAATACAACAGTCACCATGCCCACTTTCCTCCACTGGAGTAATGTCTCAAACAGTCTACGTTTTGATCGTTCCCTGGAAGACCAGTAGTAGTTTCCGATGCACGTCTGGTGTCATTCTGTAATCTGTGGACTATCAGAGTGTTGATGAAACACAGAAGTTGCATCGGGATTGAATACAACAGTCACCATGCTAACTTCCCTCCATGGGAGTAATTCTGAAACAATCTATGCTTTAATCGTTCCCTGGAAAACCAGTAGTAGTTTCCGATGCACATCTGGAGGCATTCTGTAATCTGTGGACTATCAGAGTGTTGATGAATCACAGAAAACGCATCGGGATTGAATACAACAATGACCATGCGCACTTTCCTCATTGGGAGTAATGCCTCAAAGAGTTTACGCTTTGATCGTTTCCTGGAACACCAGTAGCAGTTTCTTATGCACATCTGGAGGCATTCTCTAATCTGTGGACTTTTAGAGTGTTGATGAAACAGAGAAATTGCATTGGGATTGAATACAACAGTCACCATGCGCACTTTCCTCCATGGGAGTAATGGCTCAAACAGTCTACGCTTTGATCGATCCCTGGAAGACCAGTAGCAGTTTCCGATGCTCATCTGGAGGCATTCTGTTACCTTTGGACTATCAGAGTGTTGATGAAACACAGAAATTGCATCGGGATTGATTACCACAGTCACCATGCGCACTGTCTTCCATGGAAGCAATGTCTCAAACAGTCTAGGCTTTGATCGTTCCCTGGAAGACCAGTTGTAGTTTCCGATGCACATCTGGAGGCATTCTGTAATCTGTGGACTATCAGAGTGTTGATGAAACACAGAAATTGCATCGGGATTGAATACAACAGTCACTGTCCGCACTTTCCTCCACGGGGGTATGTCTCAAACAGTCTATGCTTTGATCGTTCCCTGCAAGACAAGTTGTAGTTTCCGATGCACATCTGGAGGCATTCTGTAATCCGTGGAATATCAGAGTGTTGATGAAGCACGGAAATTGCATCGGGATTGAATACAACAGTCACCATGCGCACTTTTCTCCATGATAGTGAAGTCTGAAACAGTCTAAGCTTTGATAGTTCCCTGGAAGACCAGTAGTAATTTCCGATGCACGTCTCGTGGCATTCTGCAATGTGTGGACTATCAGAGTGTTGATGAAACACAGAAATTGCATAGGGATTGAATTCAACAGTCACCATGCGCACGTTCCTCCACGGGAGTTATGTCTCAAACAGTCTACGTTTTGATCGTTCCCTGGAAGACCGGTAGTAGCTTCCGATGCACATCTGGTGGCATTCTGTAATCTGTGGACTATCAGAGTGTTGATGAAATACAGAAATTGCATCGGGATTGAATACAACAGTCACCATGCCCACTTTCCTCCACGGGAGTAATGCCTCAAAGAGTTTACGCTTTGATCGTTCCCTGCAAGACCAGTAGCAGTTTCCGATGCACATCTGGAGGAATTCTCTAATCTGTGGACCTTTAGAGTGTTGAAGAAACACAGAAATTGCATTGGGATTGAATACAATAGTCACCATGCGCACTTTCCTCCATGGGAGTAATGTCTCAAACAGTCTACGCCTTGATCGTTCACTGGAAGACCAGTAGTAGTTTCCGATGCACATCTGGAGGCATTCTATAATCTGTGGACTATCAGAGTGTTGATGAAACACAGAAATTGCATCGGGGTTGAATACAACAGTCACCATGCTCACTTTCCTCCATGGGAGTAATGTCCCAAACAGTCTACGCTTTGATCGTTCCCTGGAAGACCAGTAGCAGTTTCCGATGCACATCTGGAGGCATTCTGTTATCTGTGGACTATCAGAGTGGTGATGAAACACAGAAATTGCATCGGGATTGAGTACCACAGTCACCATGCGCACTGTCTTCCATGGGAGCAATGTCTCAAACAGTCTAGGCTTTGATCGTTCCCTGGAACACCTGTTGTAGTTTCCGATGCACATCTGGAGGCATTCTGTAATCTGTGGACTATCAGAGTGTTGATGAAACACAGAAATTGCATCGGGATTGAATACAACAGTCACCGTGCGCACTTTCCTCCACGGGGGTATGTCTGAAACAGTCTGTGCTTTCGTCGTTCCCTGGAAGACCAGTAGTAGTTTCCGATGCACAGCTGGTGGCATTCTGTAATCTGTTGAATATCAGAGTGTTGATGAAACACAGAAATTGCATCGGGATTGAGTACCACGGTCACCATGCGCACTTTCCTCCATGGGAGCAATGTCTCAAACAGTCTACGCTTTGATCGTTCCCTGGAAGTCCAGTTGTAGTTTCCGATGCACATCTGGAGGCATTCTGTAATCTGTGGACTATCAGAGTGTTGATAAAAGACAGAAATTGCATCGGGATTGAATACAACAGTCACCGTGCGCACTTTCCTCCACAGGGGTATGTCTCGAACAGTCTATGCTTTCGTCGTTCCCTGGAAGACCAGAAGTAGTTTCCGATGCACATCTGGCGGCATTCTGTAATCTGTGGAATATCAGAGTGTTGATGAAACACAGAAATTGCATCGGGATTGAATACAACAGTCACCATGCGCACTTTCCTCCATGGGAGTAATGTCACAAACAGTCTACGCTTTGATGGTTCCCTGGAAGACCAGTACTAGTTTCCGATGCACATCAGGAGGCATTCTGTAATCTGTGGACTATCAGAGTGTTGATGAAACTCAGAAATTGCATGGGTATTGAATGCAACAGTCACCATGCGCACTTTCCTCCATGGGAGTAATGTCTCAAAGAGTCTACGATTTGATCGTTCCCTTGAAGACCAGTAGTAGTTTCCAATGCACATCTGGAATCATTCTGTAATCTGTGGACTATCAGACTGTTGATGAGACACAGTAATTGCATCGGGATTGAATACAACAGTCACCATGCGCACTTTCCTCCATGGGAGTAATGTCTCAAACAGTCTACGATTTGATCGTTCCCTGGAAGACCAGTAGTAGTTTCCAATGTACATATGGAGGCATTCTGTAATCTGTGGACTATCAGAGTGTTGATGAAACACTGAAATTACATCGGGATTGAATACAACAGTCACCATGCGCACTTTCCTCCATGAGAGCAATGTCTCAAACAGTCTAGGCTTTGATCGTTCCCTGGAAGACCAGTTGTAGTTTCCGATGCACATCTGGAGGCATTCTGTAATCTGTGGACTATCAGAGTGTTGATGAAAGACAGAAATTGCATCGGGATTGAATACAACTAGTCACCGTGCGCACTTTCCTCCACAGGGGTATGTCTCAAACAGTCTATGCTTTCGTCGTTCCCTGGAAGACCAGAAGTAGTTTCCGATGCACATCTGGCAGCATTATGTAATCTGTGGAATATCAGAGTGTTGATAAAACTTAGAAATTGCATCGGGATTGAATACAACAGTCACCGTGCGCACTTTCCTCCACGGGGGTATGTCTGAAACAGCCTGTGCTTTCGTCGTTCCCTGGAAGACCAGTAGTAGTTTCCGATGCACAGCTGGTGGCATTCTGTAATCTGGGGAATATCAGAGTGTTGATGAAACACAGAAATTGCATTGGGATTGAATACAACAGCCACCATGCTCACTTTCCTCCATGGGAGTAATGTCTTAAACAGTCTACGCTTTGATCGTTCCCTGGAAGACCAGTAGCAGTTTCCGATGCACATCTGGAGGCATTCTGTTATCTGTGGACTATCAGAGCGGTGATGAAACACAGAAATTGCATCGGGATTGAGTACCACAGTCACCATGCGCACTTTCCTCCATGGGAGCAATGTCTCAAACAGTCTAGGCTTTGATCGTTCCCTGGAAGACCAGTTGTAGTTTCCGATGCACATCTGGAGGCATTCTGTAATCTGTGGACTATCAGAGTGTTGATGAAAGACAGATATTGCATCGGGATTGAATACAACCAGTCACCGTGCGCACTTTCCTCCACAGGGGTATGTCTCAAACAGTCTATGCTTTCGTCGTTCCCTGGAAGACCAGAAGTAGTTTCCGATGCACATCTGGCGGCATTATGTAATCTGTGGAATATCAGAGTGTTGATGAAACACAGAAATTGCATCGGGATTGAATACAACAGTCACCGTGCGCACTTTCCTCCACGGGGGTATGTCTCAAACAGTCTGTGCTTTCGTCGTTCCCTGGAAGACCAGTAGTAGTTTCCGTTGCACATCTGGTGGCATTCAGTAATCTGTGGAATATCAGAGTGTTGATGAAACACAGAAATTGCATCGGGATTGAATAGAACAGTCACCATGCTCACTTTCCTCCATGGGAGTAATGTCTCAAACAGTCTACGCTTTGATCGTTCCCTGGAGGACCAGTAGCAGTTTCCGTGGCACATCTGGAGGCATTCTGTTATCTGTGGACTATCAGAGTGGCGATGAAACACAGAAATTGCATCGGGATTGAGTACCACAGTCACCATGCGCACTTTCCTCCATGGGAGCAATGTCTCAAACAGTCTAGGATTTGATCGTTCCCTGGAAGACCAGTAGTAGTTTCCGATGCACGTCTGGTGGCATTCTGTAACCTGTGGACTATCAGAGTGTTGATGAAACACAGAAATTGCATCGGGATTGAATACAACAGTCACCATGCGCACTTTTCTAAATGGGAGTGGTGTCTGAAACAGTCTACGCTTTGATAGTTCCCTGGAAGACCAGTAGTAGTTTCCGATGCACATCTCGTGGCATTCTGTAATGTGTGGACTATCAGTGTGTTGATGAAACGCAGAAATGGCATCGGGATTGAATACAACAGTCACCATGCGCAAGTTCCTCCACGGGAGTTATGTCTCAAACAGTCTACGCTTTGATCGTTCTCTGGAAGACCAGTAGTAGTTTCCGATGCACATCTGGTGGCATTCTGTAATGTGTGGACTATCAGAGTGTTGATGAAACACAGAAATTGCATCGGGATTGAATACAACAGTCACCATGCGCACTTTTCTCCATGGGAGTGATGTCTGAAACAGTCTACGCTTTGATAGTTCCGTGGAAGACGAGTAGTAGTTTCCGATGCACATCTCGTGGCATTCTGTAATGTGTGGACTATCAGTGTGTTGATGAAACGCAGAAATGGCATCGGGATTGAATACAACAGTCACCATGCGCACGTTCCTCCAGGGGAGTTATGTCTCAAACAGTCTACGCTTTGATCGTTCCATGGAAGACCAGTAGTAGTTTCCGATGCACATCTGGTGGCATTCTGTAATCTGTGGACTATCAGAGTGTTGATGAAATACAGAAATTGCATCGGGACTGAATACAACAGTCACCATGCCCACTTTCCTCATCGGGAGTAATGTCTCAAACAGTCTAGGGTTTGATAGTTCCCTTGAAGACCAGTAGTAGTTTCCGATGAACGTCTGGTGGCATTCTGTAACCTGTGGACTATCAGAGTGTTGATGAAACACAGTAATTGCATCGGGATTGAGTACCACAGTCACCATGCACACTTTCCTCCATGGGAGCAATGTCTCAAACAGTCTATGCTTTGATCGTTCCCTGGAAGACCAGTTGTAGTTTCCGATGCACATCTGGAGGCATTCTGTAATCTGTGGACTATCAGAGTGTTGATGAAAGACAGAAATTGCATCGGGATTGAATACAACCAGTCACCGTGCGCACTTTCCTCCACAGGGGTATGTCTCAAACAGTCTATGCTTTCGTCGTTCCCTGGAAGACCAGAAGTAGTTTCCGATGCACATCTCGTGGCATTCTGTAATGTGTGGACTATAAGAGTGGTGATGAAACACAGAAATAGTCCCGGGATTGAATACAACAGTCACCATGCGCACTTTCCTCCATGGGAGAAATGCTCAAACATTCTACGCTTTAATCGTTCTGTGGAAGACCTGTAGTAGTTTCCGATGCACATCTGGAGGCATTCTGTAATCTGTTTACTATCAGAGTGTTGATGCAACACAGAATTTGCATCGGGATTGAATACAACAGTCACCATGCTTACTTTCCTCCATGGGAGTAAAGTGTCAAACAGTCTACGCTTTGATAGTTCCCTGGAAGACCAGTAGTAGTTTCTCATGCACATCTGGAAGCATTCTGTAATCTGTGGACTATCAGAGTGTTGATGAAACATAGAAAATGCATCGGGATTGAATACAACAGTCACCATGCGCACTTTTCTCCATGAGAGTGATGTCTGAAACAGTCTACGCTTTGATAGTTCCCAGGAAGACCAGTAGTAGTTTCCGATGCACATCTCGTGGCATTCTGTAATGTGTGGACTATCAGAGTGTTGATGAAACACAGAAATTGTATCGGGATTGAATACAACAGTCACCATGCGCACGTTCCTCCACGGGAGTTATGTCTCAAACAGTCTACGCCTTGATCATTCCCTGGAAGACCGGTAATAGTTTCCGATGAACACCTGGTGGCATTCTGTAATCTGTGGACTATCAGAGTGTTGATGAATCACAGAAAATGCATCGGGATTGAATACAACAATGACCATGCGCACTTTCCTCATTGGGAGTAATGCCTCAAAGAGTTTACGCTTTGATCGTTTCCTGTAACACCAGTAGCAGTTTCTTATGCACATCTGGAGGCATTCTCTAATCTGTGGACCTTTAGAGTGTTGATGAAACAGATAAATTGCATTGGGATTGAATACAACAGTCACCAAGACCACTTTCCTCCATGGAAGCAATGTCTCAAACAGTCTAGGCTTTGATCGTTCCCTGGAAGACCAGTTGTAGTTTCCGATGCACATCTGGAGGCATTCTGTAATCTGTGGACTATCAGAGTGTTGATGAAACACAGAAATTGCATCGGGATTGAATACAACAGTCACCGTGCGCACTTTCCTCCACGGGGGTATGTCTCAAACACTCTAGGCTTTGATCGTTCCCTGCAAGACAAGTTGTAGTTTCCGATTCACATCTGGAGGCATTCTATAACCTGTGGACTATCAGAGTGTTGATGAAACACAGAAATTGCATCGGGATTGAATACAACAGTCACCATGCGCACTTTCCTCCATGGGAGTAATCCTCAAACAGTCTACGCTTTAATCGTTCCGTGGAAGACCAGTAGTAGTATTCGATGCACATCTGGAGGCTTTCTGTAATCTGTGGACCTTCAAAGTGTTGATGGAACTCAGTAATAGCCTCGGAATTTAATACAACAGCCACCATGCGCACTTTCCTCCATGGGAGTAATGTCTCAAACAGTCTACGCTTTGATCGTTCCCTGGAAGACCAGTAGTAGTTTCTGATGCACATCTGGATGCATTCTGTAATCTGTGGACTATCAGAGTGATGATGAAGCACGGAAATTGCATCGGGATTGAATACAACAGTCACCATGCGCACTTTTCTCCATGGGAGTGAAATCTGAAACAGTCTAAGCTCTGATAGTTCCCTGGAAGACCAGTAGTAGTTTCCGATGCACATCTCATGACATTCTGTAATGTGTGGACTATCAGAGTGTTGATGAAACACAGAAATAGCATCGGGATTGAATACAACAGTCACCATGCGCACTTTCCTAAATGGGAGTAATCCTCAAACAGTCTACGCTTTAATCGTTCCGTGGAAGACCAGTAGTAGTTTCCGATGCACATCTGGAGGCATTCTGTAATCTGTGGACTATCAGAGTGTTGATGCAACACAGAAATTGCTCCGGGATTGAATACAACAGTCACCATGCTTACTTTCTTCCATGGAGTAATGTCTCAAACAGTCTACGCTTTGATCGTTCCCTGGAAGACCAGTAGTAGTTCTGATGCACATCTGGAGGCATTCTGTAATCTGTGGACTATCAGAGTGTTGATGAAACACAGACATTTCATCGGGATTGAATACAACAGTCACCATGCGCACGTTCCTCCACGGGAGTTATGTCTCAAACAGTCTACGCTTTGATCGTTCCCTGGAAGACCGGTAGTAGTTTCCGATGCACATCTGGTGGCATTCTGTAATCTGTGGACTATCAGAGTGTTGATGAAATACAGAAATTGCATCGGGATTGTATACAACAGTCACCATGCCCACTTTCCTAGACGGGAGTAATGCCTCAAAGAGTTTACGCTTTGATCGTTCCCTGCAAGACCAGTAGCAGTTACCGATGCACATCTGGAGGAATTCTCTAATCTGTGGACCTTTAGAGTGTTGAAGAAACATAGAAATTGCATTGGGATTGAATACAAAAGTCACCATGCGCACTTTCCTCCATGGGAGTAATGTCTCAAACAGTCTACGCCTTGATCGTTCCCTGGAAGACCAGTAGCAGTTTCCGATGCACATCTGGAGGCATTCTGTTATCTGTGGACTATCAGAGTGGTGATGAAACACAGATATTGCATCGGGATTGAGTACCACAGTCACCATGCGCACTGTCTTCCATGGGAGCAATGTCTCAAACAGTCTAGGCTTTGATCGTTCCCTGGAAACCTGTTGTAGTTTCCGATGCACATCTGGAGGCATTCTGTAATCTGTGGACTATCAGAGTGTTGATGAAACACAGGAATTGCATCGGGATTGAATACAACAGTCACCGTGCGCACTTTCCTCCACGGGGGTATGTCTGAAACAGTCTGTGCTTTCGTCGTTCCCTGGCAGAAAAGTAGTAGTTTCCGATGCACAGCTGGTGGCATTCTGTAATCTGTGGAATATCAGAGTGCTGTTGACACACAGAAATTGCATCGGGATTGAGTACCACAATCACCATGCACACTTTCCTCCATGGGAGCAATGTCTCAAACAGTCTAGGCTTTGATCGTTCCCTGGAAGTCCAGTTGTAGTTTCCGATGCACATCTGGAAGCATTCTGTAATCTGTGGACTATCAGAGTGTTGATGAAAGACAGAAATTGCATCGGGATTGAATACAACAGTCACCGTGCGCACTTTCCTCCACAGGGGTATGTCTCGAACAGTCTATGCTTTCGTCGTTCCCTGGAAGACCAGAAGTAGTTTCCGATGCACATCTGGCGGCATTCTGTAATCTGTGGAATATCAGAGTGTTGATGAAACACAGAAATTGCATCGGGATTGAATACAACAGTCACCATGCGCACTTTCCTCCATGGGAGTAATGTAACAAACAGTCTACGCTTTGATCGTTCCCTGGAAGACCAGTAGTAGTTTCCGATGCACATCAGGAGGAATTCTGTAATCTGTGGACTATCAGAGTGTTGATGAAACACAGAAATTGCATGGTGATGCGCACTTTCCTCCATTGGAGTAATGTCTCAAAGAGTCTACGATTTGATCGTTCCCTTGAAGACCAGTAGTAGTTTCCAATGCACATCTGGAGGCATTCTGTAATCTGTGGAATATCAGACTGTTGATGAGACACAGAAATTGCATCGGGATTGAATAATACAGTCACCATGCGCACTTTCCTCCATGGGAGTAATGTCTCAAACAGTCTACGATTTGATCGTTCCCTGGAAGACCAGTAGTAGTTTCCAATGTACATATGGAGGCATTCTGTAATCTGTGGACTATCAGAGTGTTGATGAAACACTGAAATTGCATCGAGATTGAATACAACAGTCACCATGCGCACTTTCCTCCATGGGAGCAATGTCTCAAACAGTCTAGGCTTTGATCGTTCCCTGGAAGACCAGTTGTAGTTTCCGATGCACATCGGGAGGCATTCAGTAATCTGTGGACTATCAGAGTGTTGATGAAAGACAGAAATTGCATCGGGATAGAATACAACAGTCACCGTGCGCACTTTCCTTCACGGGGGTGTGTCTGAAACAGTCTGTGCTTTCGTCGTTCCCTGGAAGACCAGTAGTAGTTTCCGATGCACATCTGGCGGCATTATGTAATCTGTGGAATATCAGAGTGTTGATGAAACACAGAAATTGCATCGGGATTGAATACAACAGTCACCGTGCGCACTTTCCTCCACGGGGGTATGTCTCAAACAGTCTGTGTTTTCGTCGTTCCCTGGAAGACCAGTAGTAGTTTCCGATGCACATCTGGTGGCATTCTGTAATCTGTGGAATATCAGAGTGTTGATGAAACACAGAAATTGCATCGGGATTGAATACAACAGTCACCATGCTCACTTTCCTCCATGGGAGTAATGTCTCAAACAGTCTACGCTTTGATCGTTTCCTGGAGGACCAGTAGCAGTTTCCGTGGCACATCTGGAGGCATTCTGTTATCTGTGGACTATCAGAGTGGCGTTGAAACACAGAAATTGCATCGGGATTGAGTACCACAGTCACCATGCGCACTTTCCTCCATGGGAGCAATGTCTCAAACTGTCTACGCTTTAATCGTTCCGTGGAAGACCAGTAGTAGTTTTCGATGCAGATCTGGAGGCTTTCTGTAATCTGTGGTCCTTCAAAGTGTTGATGAAACTCAGTAACTGCCTCGGAATTGAATACAACAGCCACCATGCGCACTTTCCTCTATGGGAGTAATGTCTCAAAGAGTCTAGGCTTTGATCGTTCCCTGGAAGACCAGTAGTAGTTTCCGATGCACATCTCATGGCATTCTGTAATGTGTGGACTATCAGAGTGTTGATGAAACACAGAAATTGCATCGGGATTGGGTACCACAGTCACCATGCGCACTTTCCCCCATAGGAGCAATGTCTCAAACAGTCTAGGCTTTGATCGTTCCCTGGAAGACCAGTAGTAGTTTCCGATGCACATCTGGAGGCATTCTGTAAACTGTAGACTATCAGAGTGTTGATGCAACACAGAAATATCATCGGGATTGAATGCAACAGTCACCATGCGCACTTTTCTAGATGGAAGTGATGTCTGAAACAGTCTACGCTTTTATAGTTCCCTGGAAGACCAGTAGTAATTTCCGATGCACATCTCGTGGCATTCTGAAATGTGTGGACTATCAGAGTGTTGATGAAACACAGAAATTGCATCGGGATTGAATTCAACAGTCACCATGCGCACGTTCCTCCACGGGAGTTATGTCTCAAACAGTCTACGCTTTGATCGTTCCCTGGAAGACCGGTAGTAGTTTCCGATGCACATCTGGTGGCATTCTGTAATCTGTGTACTATCAGAGTGTTGATGAAACACAGGAATTGAATCTAGATTGAATACAGCAGTCACCATGCACACTTTCCTCCACAGGAGTAAAGCCTCAAAGAGTTTACGCTTTGATCGTTCCCTGGAAGACCAGTAGCAGTTTCCGACGCACATCTGGAGGAATTCTCTAATCTGTGGACCTTTAGAGTGTTGATGAAACACAGAAATTGCATTGGGATTGAATACAAAAGTCACCATGCGCACATTCCTCCATGGGAGTAATGTCTCAAACAGTCTACGCCTTGATCGTTCCGTGGAAGGCCAGTAATAGTTTCCGATGCACATCTGGAGGCGTTCTGTTATCTGTGGACTATCAGAGTGGTGATGAAACACAGAAATTGCATCGCGATTGAGTACCACAGTCACCATGCGCACTGTCTTCCATGGGAGCAATGTCTCAAACAGTCTAGGCTTTGATCGTTCCTTGGAAGACCAGTTATAGTTTCCGATGCACATCTGGAAGCATTCTGTAATCTGTGGACTATCAGAGTGTTGATGAAACACAGAAATTGCATCGGGATTGAATACAACAGTCACCGTGCGCACTTTCCTCCACCGGAGTATGTCTGAAACAGTCTGTGCTTTCGTCGTTCCCTGGAAGACCAGTTGTAGTTTCCGATGCACAGCTGGTGGCATTCTGTTATCTGTGGACTATCAGAGTGGTGATGAAACACAGAAATTGCATCGTGATTGAGTACCACAGTCACCATGCGCACTTTCCTCCATGGGAGCAATGTCTCAAAAAGTCTAGGCTTTGATCGTTCCCTGGAAGACCAGTTGTAGTTTCCGATGCACATCTGGAGGCATTCTGTAATCTGTGGACTATCAGAGTGTTGATGAAAGACAGAAATTACATCGGGATTGAATACAACAGTCACCGTGCGCACTTCCCTCCACAGGGGTATGTCTCAAATAGTCTATGCTTTCGTCGTTCCCTGGAAGACCAGAAGCAGTTTCCGATGCACATCTGTCGGCATTCTGTAATCTGTGGAATATCAGAGTGTTGATGAAACACAGAAATTGCATCGGGATTGAATACAACAGTCACCATGCGCACTTTCCTCCATGGGAGTAATGTCACAAACAGTCTACGCTTTGATCGTTCCCTGGAAGACCAGTAGTAGTTTCCGATGCACATCAGGAGGCATTTTTTAACTGTGGACTATCAGAGTGTTGATGAAACACAGAAATTGCATCGGGATTGAATGCAACAGTCACCATACGCACTTTCCTCCACGGCAGTAATGTCTCAAACTGTCTACGATTTGATCGTTCCCTGGAAGACCTGTAGTATTTCCGACGCACATCTGGTGGCATTCTGTAATCTGTGGACTATCAGAGTGTTGATGAAATACATACATTGCATCGGGATTGAATACAACAGTCACCATGCCCACTTTCCTCCACAGGAGTAAAGCCTCAAAGAGTTTACGCTTTGATCGTTCCCTGGAAGACCAGTAGCAGTTTCCGATGCACATCTGGAGGAATTCTCTAATCTGTGGACCTTTAGAGTGTTGATGAAACACAGAAATTGCATTGGGATTGAATACAAAAGTCACCATGCGCACATTTCTCCATGGGAGTAATGTCTCAAACAGTCTACGCCTTGATCGTTCTCTGGAAGACCAGTAGCAGTTTCCGATGCACATCTGGAGGCATTCTGTTATCTGTGGACTATCAGAGTGGTGATGTAACACAGAAATTGCATCGGGATTGAGTACCACAGTCACTATGCGCAATGTCTTCCATGGGAGCAATGTCTCAAACAGTCTAGGCTTTGATCGTTCCCTGGAAGACCAGTTATAGTTTCCGATGCACATCTGGAGGCATTCTGTAACCTGTAGACTATCAGAGTGTTGATGAAACACAGAAATTGCTCCGGGATTGAATACAACAGTCACCATGCTTACTTTCCTCCATGGGAGTAATGTCTCAAACAGTCTACGCCTTGATCGTTCTCTGGAAGACCAGTAGCAGTTTCCGATGCACATCTGGAGGCATTCTGTTATCTGTGGACTATCAGAGTGGTGATGAAACACAGAAATTGCATCGGGATTGAGTACCACAGTCACTATGCGCAATGTCTTCCATGGGAGCAATGTCTCAAACAGTCTAGGCTTTGATCGTTCCCTGGAAGACCAGTTATAGTTTGCGATGCACATCTGGAGGCATTCTGTAATCTGTGGACTATCAGAGTGTTGATGAAACACAGAAATTGCATCGGGATTGAATACAACAGTCACCGTACGCACTTTCCTCCACCGGAGTATGTCTGAAACAGTCTGTGCGTTCGTCGTTCCCTGGAAGGCCAGTAGTATTTTCCGATGCACAGCTGGTGGCATTCTGTAATCTGTGGAATATCAGAGTGTTGATGAAACACAGAAATTGCATTGGGATTGAATACAACAGTCACCATGCTCACTTTCCTCCATGGGTGTAATGTCTCAAACGGTCTACGCTTTGATCGTTCCCTGGAAGACCAGTAGCAGTTTCCGATGCACATCTGGAGGCCTTCTGTAATCTGTGGACTATCAGAGTGGTGATGAAACACAGAAATTGCATCGGGATTGAGTACCACAGTCACCATGCGCACTTTCCCCCATGGGAGCAATGTCTCAAACAGTCTAGGCTTTGATCGTTCCCTGGAAGACCAGTTGTAGTTTCCGATGCACATCTGGAGGCATTCTGTAATCTGTGGACTATCAGAGTGTTGATGAAAGACAGAAATTGCATCGGGATTGAATACAACAGTCACCGTGCACACTTTCCTCCACAGGGGTATGTCTCAAACAGTCTATGCTTTCGTCGTTCCCTGGAAGACCAGAAGTAGTTTCCGATGCACATCTGGCGGCATTCTGTAACCTGTGGAATATCAGAGTGTTGATGAAACACAGAAATTGCATCGGGATTGAATACAACAGTCACCATGCGCACTTTCCTCCATGGGAGTAATGTCACAAACAGTCTACGCTTTGATCGTTCCCTGGAAGACCAGTAGTAGTTTCCGATGCACATCAGGAGGCATTCTGTAATCTGTGGACTATCAGAGTGTTGATGAAACACAGAAATTGCATCGGGATTGAATACAACAGTCACCATGCGCACTTTCCTCCATGGGAGTAATGTCTCAAAGAGTCTACGCTTTGATCGTTCCCTTGAAAACCAGTAGTATTTTCCGATGCACATCTGGAGGCATTCTGTAATCTGTGGACCATCAGACTGTTGATGAGACACAGAAATTGCATCGGGATTGAATACAACAGTCACCATGCGCACTTGTCTCCATGGGAGTAATGTCTCAAACAGTCTACGATTTGATCGTTCCCTGGAAGACCAGTAGTAGTTTCCAATGCACATATGGAGGTATTCTGTAATCTGTGGACTATCAGAGTGTTGATGAAACACTGAAATTGCATCGGGATTGAATACAACAGTCACCAAGCGCACTTTCCTCCATTGGAGCCATGTCTCAAACAGTCTACGCTTTGATCGTTCCCTGGAAGACAGGTAGTAGTTTCCGATGCACATCTGGCGGCATTCTGTAATCTGTGGAATATCAGAGTGTTGATGAAACACAGAAATTGCATCGGGATTGAATACAACAGTCACCGTGCGCACTTTCCTCCACGGGGGTGTGTCTGAAACAGTCTGTGCTTTCGTCGTTCCCTGGAAGACCAGTAGTAGTTTCCGATGCACATCTGGCGGCATTATGTAATCTGTGGAATATCAGAGTGTTGATGAAACACAGAAATTGCATCGGGATTGAATACAACAGTCACCGTGCGCACTTTCCTCCACGGGGGTATGTCTCAAACAGTCTGTGCTTTCGCCGTTCCCTGGAAGACCAGTAGTAGTTTCCGATGCACATCTGGTGGCATTCTGTAATCTGTGGAATATCAGAGTGTTGATGAAACACAGAAATTGCATCGGGATTGAATACAACAGTCACCATGCTCACTTTCCTCCATGGGAGTAATGTCTCAAACAGTCTACGCTTTGATCGTTTCCTGGAGGACCAGTAGCAGTTTCCGTGGCACATCTGGAGGCATTCTGTTATCTGTGGACTATCAGAGTGGCGATGAAACACAGAAATTGCATCGGGATTGAGTACCACAGTCACCATGCGCACTTTCCTCCATGGGAGCAATGTCTCAAACTGTCTACGCTTTAATCGTTCCGTGGAAGACCAGTAGTAGTTTTCGATGCAGATCTGGAGGCTTTCTGTAATCTGTGGTCCTTCAAAGTGTTGATGAAACTCAGTAACTGCCTCGGAATTGAATACAACAGCCACCATGCGCACTTTCCTCTATGGGAGTAATGTCTCAAAGGGTCTAGGCTTTGATCGTTCCCTGGAAGACCAGTAGTAGTTTCCGATGCACATCTCATGGCATTCTGTAATGTGTGGACTATCAGAGTGTTGATGAAACACAGAAATTACATCGGGATTGGGTACCACAGTCACCATGCGCACTTTCCCCCATGGGAGCAATGTCTCAAACAGTCTAGGCTTTGATCGTTCCCTGGAAGACCAGTAGTAGTTTCCGATGCACATCTGGAGGCATTCTGTAAACTGTGGACTATCAGAGTGTTGATGCAACACAGAAATATCATCGGGATTGAATACAACAGTCACCATGCGCACTTTTCTAGATGGAAGTGATGTCTGAAACAGTCTACGCTTTTATAGTTCCCTGGAAGACCAGTAGTAATTTCCGATGCACATCTCGTGGCATTCTGAAATGTGTGGACTATCAGAGTGTTGATGAAACACAGAAATTGCATCGGGATTGTATTCAACAGTCACCATGCGCACGTTCCTCCACGGGAGTTATGTCTCAAACAGTCTACGCTTTGATCGTTCCCTGGAAGACCGGTAGTAGTTTCCGATGCACATCTGGTGGCATTCTGTAATCTGTGTACTATCAGAGTGTTGATGAAACACAGGAATTGAATCTAGATTGAATACAACAGTCACCATGCCCACTTTCCTCCACAGGAGTAAAGCCTCAAAGAGTTTACGCTTTGATCGTTCCCTGGAAGACCAGTAGCAGTTTCCGACGCACATCTGGAGGAATTCTCTAATCTGTGGACCTTTAGAGTGTTGATGAAACACAGAAATTGCATTGGGATTGAATACAAAAGTCACCATGCGCACATTCCTCCATGGGAGTAATGTCTCAAACAGTCTACGCCTTGATCGTTCCGTGGAAGACCAGTAGTAGTTTCCGATGCACATCTGGAGGCGTTCTGTTATCTGTGGACTATCAGAGTGGTGATGAAACACAGAAATTGCATCGCGATTGAGTACCACAGTCACCATGCGCACTGTCTTCCATGGGAGCAATGTCTCAAACAGTCTAGGCTTTGATCGTTCCTTGGAAGACCAGTTATAGTTTCCGATGCACATCTGGAAGCATTCTGTAATCTGTGGACTATCAGAGTGTTGATGAAACACAGAAATTGCATCGGGATTGAATACAACAGTCACCGTGCGCACTTTCCTCCACCGGAGTATGTCTGAAACAGTCTGTGCTTTCGTCGTTCCCTGGAAGACCAGTAGTAGTTTCCGATGCACAGCTGGTGGCATTCTGTTATCTGTGGACTATCAGAGTGGTGATGAAACACAGAAATTGCATCGGGATTGAGTACCACAGTCACCATGCGCACTTTCCTCCATGGGAGCAATGTCTCAAACAGTCTAGGCTTTGATCGTTCCCTGGAAGACCAGTTGTAGTTTCCGATGCACATCTGGAGGCATTCTGTAATCTGTGGACTATCAGAGTGTTGATGAAAGACAGAAATTGCATCGGGATTGAATACAACAGTCACCGTGCACACTTTCCTCCACAGGGGTATGTCTCAAACAGTCTATGCTTTCGTCGTTCCCTGGAAGACCAGAAGTAGTTTCCGATGCACATCTGGCGGCATTCTGTAACCTGTGGAATATCAGAGTGTTGATGAAACACAGAAATTGCATCGGGATTGAATACAACAGTCACCATGCGCACTTTCCTCCATGGGAGTAATGTCACAAACAGTCTACGCTTTGATCGTTCCCTGGAAGACCAGTAGTAGTTTCCGATGCACATCAGGAGGCATTCTGTAATCTGTGGACTATCAGAGTGTTGATGAAACACAGAAATTGCATCGGGATTGAATACAACAGTCACCATGCGCACTTTCCTCCATGGGAGTAATGTCTCAAAGAGTCTACGCTTTGATCGTTCCCTTGAAAACCAGTAGTATTTTCCGATGCACATCTGGAGGCATTCTGTAATCTGTGGACCATCAGACTGTTGATGAGACACAGAAATTGCATCGGGATTGAATACAACAGTCACCATGCGCACTTGTCTCCATGGGAGTAATGTCTCAAACAGTCTACGATTTGATCGTTCCCTGGAAGACCAGTAGTAGTTTCCAATGCACATATGGAGGCATTCTGTAATCTGTGGACTATCAGAGTGTTGATGAAACACTGAAATTGCATCGGGATTGAATACAACAGTCACCAAGCGCACTTTCCTCCATTGGAGCCATGTCTCAAACAGTCTACGCTTTGATCGTTCCCTGGAAGACAGGTAGTAGTTTCCGATGCACATCTGGCGGCATTCTGTAATCTGTGGAATATCAGAGTGTTGATGAAACACAGAAATTGCATCGGGATTGAGTACCACACTCACCATGCGCACTGTCTTTCATGGAAGCAATGTCTCAAACAGTCTAGACTTTGATATTTCCCTGGAAGACCAGTTGTAGTTTCCGATGCACATCTGGAGGCATTCTGTAATCTGTGGACTATCAGAGTGTTGATGAAACACAGAAATTGCATCGGGATTTAATACAACAGTCACCGTGCGCACTTTCCTCCACGGGGGTATGTCTCAAACAGTCTGTGCTTTCGTCGTTCCCTGGAAGACCAGTAGTAGTTTCCGATGCACATCTGGTGGCATTCTGTAATCTGTGGAATATCAGAGTCTTGATGAAACACAGAAATTGCATCGGGATTGAATACAACAGTCACCATGCTCACTTTCCTCCATGGGAGTAATGTCTCAAACAGTCTACGCTTTGATCGTTCCCTGGAAGACCAGTAGCAGTTTCCGTGGCACATCTGGAGGCATTCTGTTATCTGGGGACCATCAGAGTGGCGATGAAACACAGAAATAGCATCTGGATTGAGTACCACAGTCACCATGCGCACTTTCCTCCATGGGAGCAATGTCTCAAACAGTCTAGGCTTTGATCGTTCCCTGCAAGACCAGTTGTAGTTTCCGATGCACATCTGGAGGCATTCTGTAATCTGTGGACTATCAGAGTGTTGATGAAACACAGAAATTGCATCGGGATTGAATACAACATTCACCATGCGCACTTTCCTCCATGGGAGCCATGTCTCAAACAGTCTACGTTTTGATCGTTCACTGGAAGACCAGTAGTAGATTCTGATGCACATCTGGAGGCATTCTGTAATCTGTGGACTATCAGAGTGTTGATGAAACACAGAAATTGCATCGGGATTGAATACAACAGTCACCATGCGCACTTTCCACCATGGGAGTAATCCTCAAACAGTCTACGCTTTAATCGTTCCGTGGAAGACCAGTAGTAGCTTTCAATGCACATCTGGAGGCTTTCTGTAATCTGTGGACCTTCAAAGTGTTGATGAAACTCAGTAATTGCCTCGGAATTGAATACAACAGCCACCATGCCCACTTTCCTCTATGGGAGTAATGTCTCAAACAGTCTACGCTTTGATCGTTCCCTGGAAGACCAGTAGTAGCTTTCTGATGCACATCTGGAGGCCTTCTGTAATCTGTGGACTATCAGAGTGTTGATGAAACACGGAAATTGCATCGGGATTGAATACAACATCACCATCCGCACTTTCCTCCATGGGAGTAATGTCTGAAACAGTCTACTCTTTAATCGTTCCAAGGTAGACCAGTAGTAGTTTCCGAAGCACATCTGGTGGCATTCTGTAATCTGTGGACTATCAGAGTGTTGATGAAACACAGAAATTGCATCGGGATTTAATTCAACAGTCACCATGCGCACTTTCCTCCATGGGAGTAATGTCTCAAAGAGTCTACGCTTTGATCGTTCCCTTGAAAACCAGTAGTATTTTCCGATGCACATCTGGAGGCATTCTGTAATCTGTGGACTATCAGACTGTTGATGAGACACAGAAATTGCATCGGGATTGAATACAACAGTCACCATGCGCACTTGTCTCCATGGGAGTAATGTCTCAAACAGTCTACGATTTGATCGTTCCCTGGAAGACCAGTAGTAGTTTCCAATGCACATATGGAGGCATTCTGTAATCTGTGTACTATCAGAGTGTTGATGAAACACTGAAATTGCATCGGGATTGAATACAACAGTCACCAAGCGCACTTTCCTCCATTGGAGCCATGTCTCAAACAGTCTACGCTTTGATCGTTCCCTGGAAGACCAGTAGTAGTTTCCGATGCACATCTGGAGGCATTCTGTAATCTGTGTACTATCAGAGTGTTGATGAAAAACAGGAATTGAATCTAGATTGAATACAACAGTCACCATGCGCACTTTCCTCCACTGGAGTTATATCTCAAACAGTCTACGCTTTGATCGTTCCCTGGAAGACCAGTAGTAGTTTCCGATTCACATCTGGTAGCATTCTGTAATCTGTGGACTATCAGAGTGTTGATGCAACACAGAAATTGCATCGGGATTGAATGCAACAGTCACCATGCGCACTTTCCTCCACGGCAGTAATGTCTCAAACTGTTTACGCTTTGATCGTTCCCTGGAAGACCTGTAGTAGTTTCCGATGCACATCTGGTGGCATTCTGTAATCTGTGGACTATCAGAGTGTTGATGAAACACAGAAATTGCATTGGGATTGAATACAACAGTCACCATGCTCACTTCCCTCCATGGGAGTAATGTCTCAAACAGTCTACGCTTTGATCGTTCCCTGGAAGACCTGTAGCAGTTTCCGATGCACATTTGATGGCATTCTGTAATCTGTGGACTATCAGAGTGTTGATGAAACACAGAACTTGCGTCGGGATTGAATACAACTGTCACCATGCGCACTTTCCTCCACAGGGGTATGTCTCAAACAGTCTATGCTTTCGTCGTTCCCTGGAAGACCAGAAGTAGTTTCCGATGCACATCTGGCGGCATTCTGTAATCTGTGGAATATCAGAGTGTTGATGAAACACAGAAATTGCATCGGGATTGAGTACCACACTCACCATGCGCACTGTCTTTCATGGAAGCAATGTCTCAAACAGTCTAGACTTTGATATTTCCCTGGAAGACCAGTTGTAGTTTCCGATGCACATCTGGAGGCATTCTGTAATCTGTGGACTATCAGAGTGTTGATGAAACACAGAAATTGCATCGGGATTTAATACAAAAGTCACCGTGCGCACTTTCCTCCACGGGGGTATGTCTCAAACAGTCTGTGCTTTCGTCGTTCCCTAGAAGACCAGTAGTAGTTTCCGATGCACATCTGGTGGCATTCTGTAATCTGTGGAATATCAGAGTGTTGATGAAACACAGAAATTGCATCGGGATTGAATACAACAGTCACCATGCTCACTTTCCTCCATGGGAGTAATGTCTCAAACAGTCTACGCTTTGATCGTTCCCTGGAAGACCAGTAGCAGTTTCCGTGGCACATCTGGAGGCATTCTGTTATCTGGGGACCATCAGAGTGGCGATGAAACACAGAAATTGCATCGGGATTGAGTACCACAGTCACCATGCGCACTTTCCTCCATGGGAGCAATGTCTCAAACAGTCTAGGCTTTGATCGTTCCCTGGAAGACCAGTTGTACTTTCCGATGCACATCTGGAGGCATTCTGTAATCTGTGGACTATCAGAGTGTTGATGAAACACAGAAATTGCATCGGGATTGAATACAACATTCACCATGCGCACTTTCCTCCATGGGAGCCATGTCTCAAATAGTCTACGTTTTGATCGTTCACTGGAAGACCAGTAGTAGATTCTGATGCACATCTGGAGGCATTCTGTAATCTGTGGACTATCAGAGTGTTGATGGAACACAGAAATTGCATCGGGATTGAATACAACAGTCACCATGCGCACTTTCCTCCATGGGAGTAATCCTCAAACAGTCTACGCTTTAATCGTTCCGTGGAAGACCAGTAGTAGTTTTCAATGCACATCTGGAGCCTTTCTGTAATCTGTGGACCTTCAAAGTGTTGATGAAACTCAGTAATTGCCTCGGAATTGAATACAACAGCCACCATGCGCACTTTCCTCTATGGGAGTAATGTCTCAAACAGTCTACGCTTTGATCGTTCCCTGGAAGACCAGTAGTAGTTTCTGATGCACATCTGGAGGCCTTCTGTAATCTGTGGACTATCAGAGTGTTGATGAAACACGGAAATTGCATCGGGATTGAATACAACATCACCATCCGCACTTTCCTCCATGGGAGTAATGTCTGAAACAGTCTACCCTTTAATCGTTCCAAGGTAGACCAGTAGTAGTTTCCGAAGCACATCTGGTGGCATTCTGTAATCTGTGGACTATCAGAGTGTTGATGAAACACAGAAATTGCATCGGGATTGAATACAACAGTCACCATGCGCTCTCTCCTCCATGGGAGTAATGTCTCAAAGAGTCTACGCTTTGATCGTTCACTTGAAGACCAGTAGTAGTTTTCGGTGCACATCAGGAGGCATTCTGTAATCTGTGGACTATCAGAGTGTTGATGAAACACAGAAATTGCATCGGGATTGAATACAACAGTCACCATGCGCACTTTCCTCCACAGGGGTATGTCTCAAACAGTATATGCTTTCGTCGTTCCCTGGAAGACCAGAAGTAGTTTCCGATGCACATCTGGCGGCATTCTGTAATCTGCGGAATATCAGAGTGTTGATGAAACACAGAAATTGCATCGGGATTGAATACAACAGCCACCATGCGCACTTTCCTCCATGGGAGTAATGTCACAAACAGTCTACGCTTTGATCGTTCCCTGGAAGACCAGTAGTAGTTTCCGATGCACATCAGGAGGCATTCTGTAATCTGTGGACTATCAGAGTGTTGATGAAACACAGAAATTGCATCGGGATTTAATTCAACAGTCACCATGCGCACTTTCCTCCATGGGAGTAATGTCTCAAAGAGTCTACGCTTTGATCGTTCCCTTGAAAACCAGTAGTATTTTCCGATGCACATCTGGAGGCATTCTGTAATCTGTGGACTATCAGACTGTTGATGAGACACAGAAATTGCATCGGGATTGAATACAACAGTCACCATGCGCACTTGTCTCCATGGGAGTAATGTCTCAAACAGTCTACGATTTGATCGTTCCCTGGAAGACCAGTAGTAGTTTCCAATGCACATATGGAGGCATTCTGTAATCTGTGGACTATCAGAGTGTTGATGAAACACTGAAATTGCATCGGTATTGAATACAACAGTCACCAAGCGCACTTTCCTCCATTGGAGCCAAGTCTCAAACAGTCTACGCTTTGATCGTTCCCTGGAAGACCAGTAGTAGTTTCCGATGCACATCTGGAGGCATTCTGTAATCTGTGTACTATCAGAGTGTTGATGAAAAACAGGAATTGAATCTAGATTGAATACAACAGTCACCATGCGCACTTTCCTCCACTGGAGTTATATCTCAAACAGTCTACGCTTTGATCGTTCCCTGGAAGACCAGTAGTAGTTTCCGATTCACATCTGGTAGCATTCTGTAATCTGTGGACTATCAGAGTGTTGATGCAACACAGAAATTGCATCGGGATTGAATGCAACAGTCACCATGCGCACTTTCCTCCACGGCAGTAATGTCTCAAACTGTTTACGCTTTGATCGTTCCCTGGAAGACCTGTAGTAGTTTCCGATGCACATCTGGTGGCATTCTGTAATCTGTGGACTATCAGAGTGGTGATGAAACACAGAAATTGCATCGGGATTTAATTCAACAGTCACCATGCTCACTTTCCTCCATGGGAGTAATGTCTCAAACAGTCTACGCTTTGATCGTTCCCTGGAAGACCTGTAGTAGTTTCCGATGCACATCTGATGGCATTCTGTAATCTGTGGACTATCAGAGTGTTGATGAAACACAGAACTTGCATCGGGATTGAATACAACTGTCACCATGCGCACTTTCCTCCACAGGGGTATGTCTCAAACAGTCTATGCTTTCGTCGTTCCCTGGAAGACCAGAAGTAGTTTCCGATGCACATCTGGCGGCATTCTGTAATCTGTGGAATATCAGTGTGTTGATGAAACACAGAAATTGCATCGGGATTGAGTACCACACTCACCATGCGCACTGTCTTTCATGGAAGCAATGTCTCAAACAGTCTAGACTTTGATATTTCCCTGGAAGACCAGTTGTAGTTTCCGATGCACATCTGGAGGCATTCTGTAATCTGTGGACTATCAGAGTGTTGATGAAACACAGAAATTGCATCGGGATTTAATACAACAGTCACCGTGCGCACTTTCCTCCACGGGGGTATGTCTCAAACAGTCTGTGCTTTCGTCGTTCCCTGGAAGACCAGTAGTAGTTTCCGATGCACATCTGGTGGCATTCTGTAATCTGTGGAATATCAGAGTCTTGATGAAACACAGAAATTGCATCGGGATTGAATACAACAGTCACCATGCTCACTTTCCTCCATGGGAGTAATGTCTCAAACAGTCTACGCTTTGATCGTTCCCTGGAAGACCAGTAGCAGTTTCCGTGGCACATCTGGAGGCATTCTGTTATCTGGGGACCATCAGAGTGGCGATGAAACACAGAAATTGCATCGGGATTGAGTACCACAGTCACCATGCGCACTTTCCTCCATGGGAGCAATGTCTCAAACAGTCTAGGCTTTGATCGTTCCCTGCAAGACCAGTTGTACTTTCCGATGCACATCTGGAGGCATTCTGTAATCTGTGGACTATCAGAGTGTTGATGAAACACAGAAATTGCATCGGGATTGAATACAACATTCACCATGCGCACTTTCCTCCATGGGAGCCATGTCTCAAACAGTCTACGTTTTGATCGTTCACTGGAAGACCAGTAGTAGATTCTGAAGCACATCTGGAGGCATTCTGTAATCTGTGGACTATCAGAGTGTTGATGGAACACAGAAATTGCATCGGGATTGAATACAACAGTCACCATGCGCACTTTCCTCCATGGGAGTAATCCTCAAACAGTCTACGCTTTAATCGTTCCGTGGAAGACCAGTAGTAGTTTTCAATGCACATCTGGAGCCTTTCTGTAATCTGTGGACCGTCAAAGTGTTGATGAAACTCAGTAATTGCCTCGGAATTGAATACAACAGCCACCATGCGCACTTTCCTCTATGGGAGTAATGTCTCAAACAGTCTACGCTTTGATCGTTCCCTGGAAGACCAGTAGTAGTTTCTGATGCACATCTGGAGGCCTTCTGTAATCTGTGGACTATCAGAGTGCTGATGAAACACGGAAATTGCATCGGGATTGAATACAACATCACCATCCGCACTTTCCTCCATGGGAGTAATGTCTGAAACAGTCTACTCTTTAATCGTTCCAAGGTAGACCAGTAGTAGTTTCCGAAGCACATCTGGTGGCATTCTGTAATCTGTGGACTATCAGAGTGTTGATGAAACACAGAAATAGCATCGGGATTGAATACAACAGTCACCATGCGCTCTCTCCTCCATGGGAGTAATGTCTCAAAGAGTCTACGCTTTGATCGTTCCCTTGAAGACCAGTAGTAGTTTTCGGTGCACATCAGGAGACATTCTGTAATCTGTGGACTATCAGAGTGTTGATGAAACACAGAAATTGCATCGGGATTGAATACAACAGTCACCATGCGCACTTTCCTCCACAGGGGTATGTCTCAAACTGTATATGCTTTCGTCGTTCCCTGGAAGACCAGAAGTAGTTTCCGATGCACATCTGGCGGCATTCTGTAATCTGTGGAATATCAGAGTGTTGATGAAACACAGAAATTGCATCGGGATTGAATACAACAGCCACCATGCGCACTTTCCTCCATGGGAGTAATGTCACAAACAGTCTACGCTTTGATCGTTCCCTGGAAGACCAGTAGTAGTTTCCGATGCACATCAGGAGGCATTCTGTAATCTGTGGACTATCAGGGTGTTGATGAAACACAGAAATTGCATCGGGATTTAATTCAACAGTCACCATGCGCACTTTCCTCCATGGGAGTAATGTCTCAAAGAGTCTACGCTTTGATCGTTCCCTTGAAAACCAGTAGTATTTTCCGATGCACATCTGGAGGCATTCTGTAATCTGTGGACTATCAGACTGTTGATGAGACACAGAAATTGCATCGGGATTGAATACAACAGTCACCATGCGCACTTGTCTCCATGGGAGTAATGTCTCAAACAGTCTACGATTTGATCGTTCCCTGGAAGACCAGTAGTAGTTTCCAATGCACATATGGAGGCATTCTGTAATCTGTGGACTATCAGAGTGTTGATGAAACACTGAAATTGCATCGGGATTGAATACAACAGTCACCAAGCGCACTTTCCTCCATTGGAGCCATGTCTCAAACAGTCTACGCTTTGATCGTTCCCTGGAAGACCAGTAGTAGTTTCCGATGCACATCTGGAGGCATTCTGTAATCTGTGTACTATCAGAGTGTTGATGAAAAACAGGAATTGAATCTAGATTGAATACAACAGTCACCATGCGCACTTTCCTCCACTGGAGTTATATCTCAAACAGTCTACGCTTTGATCGTTCCCTGGAAGACCAGTAGTAGTTTCCGATTCACAGCTGGTAGCATTCTGTAATCTGTGGACTATCAGAGTGTTGATGCAACACAGAAATTGCATCGGGATTGAATGCAACAGTCACCATGCGCACTTTCCTCCACGGCAGTAATGTCTCAAACTGTTTACGCTTTGATCGTTCCCTGGAAGACCTGTAGTAGTTTCCGATGCACATCTGGTGGCATTCTGTAATCTGTGGACTATCAGAGTGTTGATGAAACACAGAAATTGCATTGGGATTGAATACAACAGTCACCATGCGCACTTTCTTCCACGGGAGTAATGTCTCAAACAGTCTACGATTTGATCGTTCCCTGGAAGACCTGTAGTAGTTTCCAATGCACATATGGAGACATTCTGTAATCTGTGGACTATCAGAGTGTTGATGAAACACAGAAATTGCATCGGGATTGAATACAACAGTCACCATTCGCACTTTCCTCCATGGGATCCATGTCTCAAACAGTCTGTTCCCTGGAAAACCAGTAGTAGTTTCCGATGCCCATATGGAGGCATTCTGTAATCCGTGGACTATCAGAGTGTTGATGAAACACAGGAATTGAATCGGGATTGAATACAACAGTCACCATGCGCACTTTCCTCCACGAGAGGTATATCTCAAACAGTATACGCTTTGATCGTTCCCTGGAAGACCAGTAGTAGTTTCCGATTCACATCTGGTAGCATTCTGTAATCTGTGGACTATCAGAGTGTTGATGAAACACAGAAATTGCATCGATATTGAATGCAACAGTCACCATGCGCACTTTCCTCTACGGCAGTAATGTCTCAAACTGTCTACGCTTTGATCGTTCCCTGGAAGACCTGTAGTAGTTTCCGATGCACATCTGGTGGCATTCTGTAATCTGTGGCATATCACAGTGTTGTTGAAACACAGAAATTGCATTGGGATTGAATACAACAGTCACCATGCCCACTTTCCTCCATGGGAGTAATGTCTCAAACAGTCTACGCTTTGATCGTTCCCTGGAAGACCAGTAGCAGTTTCCGATGCACATCTGGAGGCATTCTGTTATCTGTGGACTATCAGAGTGGTGATGAAACACAGAAATTGCATCGGGATTGAGTACCACAGTCACCATGCGCACTTTTCTCCATGGGAGCAATGTCTCAAACAGTCTAGGCTTTGATCGTTCCCTGCAAGACCAGTTGTAGTTTCCGATGCACATCTGGAGGCATTCTGTAATCTGTGGACTATCAGAGTGTTGATGAAACACAGAAATTGCATCGGGATTGAATACAACATTCACCATGCGCACTTTCCTCCATGGGAGCCATGTCTCAAACAGTCTGCGTTTTGATCGTTCACTGGAAGACCAGTAGTAGATTCTGATGCACATCTGGAGGCATTCTGTAATCTGTGGACTATCAGAGTGTTGATGAAACACAGAAATTGCATCGGGATTGAATACAACAGTCACCATGCGCACTTTCCACCATGGGAGTAATCCTCAAACAGTCTACGCTTTAATCGTTCCGTGGAAGACCAGTAGTAGTTTTCAATGCACATCTGGAGGCTTTCTGTAATCTGTGGACCTTCAAAGTGTTGATGAAACTCAGTAATTGCCTCGGAATTGAATACAACAGCCACCATGCGCACTTTCCTCTATGGGAGTAATGTCTCAAACAGTCTACGCTTTGATCGTTCCCTGGAGGACCAGTAGTAGTTTCTGATGCACATCTGGAGGCCTTCTGTAATCTGTGGACTATCAGAGTGTTGATGAAACACGGAAATTGCATCGGGATTGAATACAACATCACCATCCGCACTTTCCTCCATGGGAGTAATGTCTGAAACAGTCTACTCTTTAATCGTTCCAAGGTAGACCAGTAGTAGTTTCCGAAGCACATCTGGTGGCATTCTGTAATCTGTGGACTATCAGAGTGTTGATGAAACACAGAAATTGCATCGGGATTGAATACAACAGTCACCATGCGCACTTTCCTCCATGGGAGTAATGTCACAAAGAGTCTACGCTTTGATCGTTCCCTGGAAGACCAGTAGTAGTTTCCGATGCACATCAGGAGGCATTCTGTAATCTGTGCACTATCAGAGTGTTGATGAAACACAGAAATTGCATCGGGATTGAATACAACAGTCACCATGCGCACTTTCCTCCACAGGGGTATGTCTCAAACAGTCTATGCTTTCGTCGTTCCCTGGAAGACCAGAAGTAGTTTCCGATGCACATCTGGCGGCATTCTGTAATCTGTGGAATATCAGAGTGTTGATGAAACACAGAAATTGCATCGGGATCGAATGCAACAGCCACCATGCGCACTTTCCTCCATGGGAGTAATGTCACAAACAGTCTACGCTTTGATCGTTCCCTGGAAGACCAGTAGTAGTTTCCGATGCACATCAGGAGGCATTCTGTAATCTGTGGACTATCAGAGTGTTGATGAAACACAGAAATTTCATCGGGATTTAATTCAACAGTCACCATGCGCACTTTCCTACATGGGAGTAATGTCTCAAAGAGTCTACGCTTTGATCGTTCCCTTGAAAACCAGTAGTATTTTCCGATGCACATCTGGAGGCATTCTGTAATCTGTGGACTATCAGACTGTTGATGAGACACAGAAATTGCATCGGGATTGAATACAACAGTCACCATGCGCACTTGTCTCCATGGGAGTAATGTCTCAAACAGTCTACGATTTGATCGTTCCCTGGAAGACCAGTAGTAGTTTCCAATGCACATATGGAGGCATTCTGTAATCTGTGGACTATCAGAGTGTTGATGAAACACTGAAATTGCATCGGGATTGAATACAACAGTCACCAAGCGCACTTTCCTCCATTGGAGCCATGTCTCAAACAGTCTACGCTTTGATCGTTCCCTGGAAGACCAGTAGTAGTTTCCGATGCACATCTGGAGGCATTCTGTAATCTGTGTACTATCAGAGTGTTGATGAAAAACAGGAATTGAATCTAGATTGAATACAACAGTCACCATGCGCACTTTCCTCCACCGGAGTTATATCTCAAACAGTCTACGCTTTGATCGTTCCCTGGAAGACCAGTAGTAGTTTCCGATTCACAGCTGGTAGCATTCTGTAATCTGTGGACTATCAGAGTGTTGATGCAACACAGAAATTGCATCGGGATTGAATGCAACAGTCACCATGCGCACTTTCCTCCACGGCAGTAATGTCTCAAACTGTTTACGCTTTGATCGTTCCCTGGAAGACCTGTAGTAGTTTCCGATGCACATCTGGTGGCATTCTGTAATCTGTGGACTATCAGAGTGTTGATGAAACACAGAAATTGCATTGGGATTGAATACAACAGTCACCATGCGCACTTTCCTCCACGGGAGTAATGTCTCAAACAGTCTACGATTTGATCGTTCCCTGGAAGACCTGTAGTAGTTTCCAATGCACATATGGAGACATTTTGTAATCTGTGGACTATCAGAGTGTTGATGAAACACAGAAATTGCATCGGGATTGAATACAACAGTCACCATTCGCACTTTCCTCCATGGGATCCATGTCTCAAACAGTCTGTTCCCTGGAAAACCAGTAGTAGTTTCCGATGCCCATATGGAGGCATTCTGTAATCCGTGGACTATCAGAGTGTTGATGAAACACAGGAATTGAATCGGGATTGAATACAACAGTCACCATGCGCACTTTCCTCCACGAGAGGTATATCTCAAACAGTATACGCTTTGATCGTTCCCTGGAAGACCAGTAGTAGTTTCCGATTCACATCTGGTAGCATTCTGTAATCTGTGGACTATCAGAGTGTTGATGAAACACAGAAATTGCATCGATATTGAATGCAACAGTCACCATGCGCACTTTCCTCTACGGCAGTAATGTCTCAAACTGTCTACGCTTTGATCGTTCCCTGGAAGACCTGTAGTAGTTTCCGATGCACATCTGGTGGCATTCTGTAATCTGTGGCATATCACAGTGTTGTTGAAACACAGAAATTGCATTGGGATTGAATACAACAGTCACCATGCCCACTTTCCTCCATGGGAGTAATGTCTCAAACAGTCTACGCTTTGATCGTTCCCTGGAAGACCAGTAGCAGTTTCCGATGCACATCTGGAGGCATTCTGTTATCTGTGGACTATCAGAGTGGTGATGAAACACAGAAATTGCATCGGGATTGAGTACCACAGTCACCATGCGCACTTTTCTCCATGGGAGCAATGTCTCAAACAGTCTAGGCTTTGATCGTTCCCTGCAAGACCACTTGTAGTTTCCGATGCACATCTGGAGGCATTCTGTAATCTGTGGACTATCAGAGTGTTGATGAAACACAGAAATTGCATCGGGATTGAATACAACATTCACCATGCGCACTTTCCTCCATGGGAGCCATGTCTCAAACAGTCTGCGTTTTGATCGTTCACTGGAAGACCAGTAGTAGATTCTGATGCACATCTGGAGGCCTTCTGTAATCTGTGGACTATCAGAGTGTTGATGAAACACGGAAATTGCATCGGGATTGAATACAACATCACCATCCGCACTTTCCTCCATGGGAGTAATGTCTGAAACAGTCTACTCTTTAATCGTTCCAAGGTAGACCAGTAGTAGTTTCCGAAGCACATCTGGTGGCATTCTGTAATCTGTGGACTATCAGAGTGTTGATGAAACACAGAAATTGCATCGGGATTGAATACAACAGTCACCATGCGCACTTTCCTCCATGGGAGTAATGTCACAAAGAGTCTACGCTTTGATCGTTCCCTGGAAGACCAGTAGTAGTTTCCGATGCACATCAGGAGGCATTCTGTAATCTGTGCACTATCAGAGTGTTGATGAAACACAGAAATTGCATCGGGATTGAATACAACAGTCACCATGCGCACTTTCCTCCACAGGGGTATGTCTCAAACAGTCTATGCTTTCGTCGTTCCCTGGAAGACCAGAAGTAGTTTCCGATGCACATCTGGCGGCATTCTGTAATCTGTGGAATATCAGAGTGTTGATGAAACACAGAAATTGCATCGGGATCGAATACAACAGCCACCATGCGCACTTTCCTCCATGGGAGTAATGTCACAAACAGTCTACGCTTTGATCGTTCCCTGGAAGACCAGTAGTAGTTTCCGATGCACATCAGGAGGCATTCTGTAATCTGTGGACTATCAGAGTGTTGATGAAACACAGAAATTGCATCGGGATTTAATTCAACAGTCACCATGCGCACTTTCCTACATGGGAGTAATGTCTCAAAGAGTCTACGCTTTGATCGTTCCCTTGAAAACCAGTAGTATTTTCCGATGCACATCTGGAGGCATTCTGTAATCTGTGGACTTTCAGACTGTTGATGAGACACAGAAATTGCATCGGGATTGAATATAACAGTCACCATGCGCACTTGTCTCCATGGGAGTAATGTCTCAAACAGTCTACGATTTGATCGTTCCCTGGAAGACCAGTAGTAGTTTCCAATGCACATATGGAGGCATTCTGTAATCTGTGGACTATCAGAGTGTTGATGAAACACTGAAATTGCATCGGGATTGAATACAACAGTCACCAAGCGCACTTTCCTCCATTGGAGCCATGTCTCAAACAGTCTACGCTTTGATCGTTCCCTGGAAGACCAGTAGTAGTTTCCGATGCACATCTGGAGGCATTCTGTAATCTGTGTACTATCAGAGTGTTGATGAAAAACAGGAATTGAATCTAGATTGAATACAACAGTCACCATGCGCACTTTCCTCCACTGGAGTTATATCTCAAACAGTCTACGCTTTGATCGTTCCCTGGAAGACCAGTAGTAGTTTCCGATTCACAGCTGGTAGCATTCTGTAATCTGTGGACTATCAGAGTGTTGATGCAAAACAGAAATTGCATCGGGATTGAATGCAACAGTCACCATGCGCACTTTCCTCCACGGCAGTAATGTCTCAAACTGTTTACGCTTTGATCGTTCCCTGGAAGACCTGTAGTAGTTTCCGATGCACATCTGGTGGCATTCTGTAATCTGTGGACTATCAGAGTGTTGATGAAACACAGAAATTGCATTGGGATTGAATACAACAGTCACCATGCTCACTTTCCTCCATGGGAGTAATGTCTCAAACAGTCTACGCTTTGATCGTTCCCTGGAAGACCTGTAGTAGTTTCCGATGCACATCTGATGGCATTCTGTAATCTGTGGACTATCAGAGTGTTGATGAAACACAGAACTTGCATCGGGATTGAATACAACTGTCACCATGCGCACTTTCCTCCACAGGGGTATGTCTCAAACAGTGTATGCTTTCGTCGTTCCCTGGAAGACCAGAAGTAGTTTCCGATGCACATCTGGCGGCATTCTGTAATCTGTGGAATATCAGAGTGTTGATGAAACACAGAAATTGCATCGGGATTGAGTACCACACTCACCATGCGCACTGTCTTTCATGGAAGCAATGTCTCAAACAGTCTAGACTTTGATATTTCCCTGGAAGACCAGTTGTAGTTTCCGATGCACATCTGGAGGCATTCTGTAATCTGTGGACTATCAGAGTGTTGATGAAACACAGAAATTGCATCGGGATTTAATACAACAGTCACCGTGCGCACTTTCCTCCACGGGGGTATGTCTCAAACAGTCTGTGCTTTCGTCGTTCCCTGGAAGACCAGTAGTAGTTTCCGATGCACATCTGGTGGCATTCTGTAATCTGTGGAATATCAGAGTGTTGATGAAACACAGAAATTGCATCGGGATTGAATACAACAGTCACCATGCTCACTTTCCTCCATGGGAGTAATGTCTCAAACAGTCTACGCTTTGATCGTTCCCTGGAAGACCAGTAGCAGTTTCCGTGGCACATCTGGAGGCATTCTGTTATCTGGGGACCATCAGAGTGGCGATGAAACACAGAAATTGCATCGGGATTGAGTACCACAGTCACCATGCGCACTTTCCTCCATGGGAGCAATGTCTCAAACAGTCTAGGCTTTGATCGTTCCCTGCAAGACCAGTTGTACTTTCCGATGCACATCTGGAGGCATTCTGTAGTCTGTGGACTATCAGAGTGTTGATGAAACACAGAAATTGCATCGGGATTGAATACAACATTCACCATGCGCACTTTCCTCCATGGGAGCCATGTCTCAAACAGTCTACGTTTTGATCGTTCACTGGAAGACCAGTAGTAGATTCTGATGCACATCTGGAGGCATTCTGTAATCTGTGGACTATCAGAGTGTTGATGGAACACAGAAATTGCATCGGGATTGAATACAACAGTCACCATGCGAACCTTCCTCCATGGGAGTAATCCTCAAACAGTCTACGCTTTAATCGTTCCGTGGAAGACCAGTAGTAGTTTTCAATGCACATCTGGAGCCTTTCTGTAATCTGTGGACCTTCAAAATATTGATGAAACTCAGTAATTGCCTCGGAATTGAATACAACAGCCACCATGCGCACTTTCCTCTATGGGAGTAATGTCTCAAACAGTCTACGCTTTGATCGTTCCCTGGAAGACCAGTAGTAGTTTCTGATGCACATCTGGAGGCCTTCTGTAATCTGTGGACTATCAGAGTGTTGATGAAACACGGAAATTGCATCGGGATTGAATACAACATCACCATCCGCACTTTCCTCCATGGGAGTAATGTCTGAAACAGTCTACTCTTTAATCGTTCCAAGGTAGACCAGCAGTAGTTTCCGAAGCACATCTGGTGGCATTCTGTAATCTGTGGACTATCAGAGTGTTGATGAAACACAGAAATTGCATCGGGATTGAATACAACAGTCACCATGCGCTCTCTCCTCCATGGGAGTAATGTCTCAAAGAGTCTACGCTTTGATTGTTCCCTTGAAGACCAGTAGTAGTTTTCGGTGCACATCTGGAGGCATTCTGTAATCTGTGGACTATCAGACTGTTGATGAGACACAGAAATTGCATCGGGATTGAATACAACAGTCACCATGCGCACTTTCCCCCATGGGAGTAATGTCTCAAACAGTCTACGATTTGATCGTTCCCTGGAAGACCAGTAGTAGTTTCCAATGCACATATGGAGGCATTCTGTAATCTGTGGACTATCAGAGTGTTGATGAAACACTGAAATTGCATCGGGATTGAATACAACAGTCACAATGCGCACTTTCCTCCATGGGAGTCATGTCTCAAACAGTCTACGCTTTGATCGTTCCCTGGAAGACCAGTATTAGTTTCCGATCCACATATGGAGGCATTCTGTAATCTGTGGACTATCAGAGTGTTGATGAAACACAGGAATTGAACCCAGATTGAATACAACAGTCACCATGCGCACTTTCCTCAGCTGGAGGTATATCTCAAACTGTCTACGCTTTGATCGTTCCCTGGAAGACCAGTAGTAGTTTCCGATTCACATCTGGTAGCATTCTGTAATCTGTGGACTATCAGAGTGTTGATGAAACACTGAAATTGCATCGGGATTGAATGCAACAGTCACCATGCGCACTTTCCTCTACGGCAGTAATGTCTCAAACTGTCTACGCTTTGATCGTTCCCTGGAAGACCTGTAGTAGTTTCCGATGCACATCTGGTGGCATTCTGTAATCTGTGGCATATCACAGTGTTGTTGAAACACAGAAATTGCATTGGGATTGAATACAACAGTCACCATGCCCACTTTCCTCCATGGGAGTAATGTCTCAAACTGTCTACGCTTTGATCGTTCCCTGGAAGACCTGTAGTAGTTTCCGATGCACATCTGGAGGCATTCTGTAATCTGTGGACTATCAGACTGTTGATGAGACACAGAAATTGCATCGGGAATGAATACAACAGTCACCATGCGCACTTTCCTCCATGGGAGTAATGTCTCAAACAGTCTACGCTTTGATCGTTCCCTGGAAGACCAGTAGTAGTTTCCGATGCAGATCTGGAGGCATTCTGTAATCTGTGGACTATCAGAGTGTTGATGAAACACAGGAATTGAATCTAGATTGAATACAACAGTCACCATGCGCACTTTCCTCCACTGGAGGTATATCTCAAACATCTACGCTTTGATCGTTCCCTGGAAGACCAGTAGTAGTTTCCGATTCACATCTGGTAGCATTCTGTAATCTGTGGACTATCAGAGTGTTGATGAAACACAGAAATTGCATCGGGTTGGATGCAACAGTCACCATGCCCACTTTCCTCCATGGGACTAATGTCTCAAAAAGTCTATTGTTTGATAGTTCCCTTGAAGACCAGTAATAGTTTCCGATGCACGTCTGGTAACATTCTGTAACCTGTGGACTATCAGAGTGTTGATGAAACACAGAAATTGCATTGTGATTGAATACAACAGTCACCATGCTCACTTTCCTCCATGGGAGTAATGTCTCAAACAGTCTACGCTTTGATCGTTCCCTGGAAGACCTGTAGTAGTTTCCGATGCACATCTGATGGCATTCTGTAAACTGTGGACTATCAGAGTGTTGATGAAACACAGAACTTGCATCGGGATTGAATACAACTGTCACCGTGCGCACTTTCCTCCACAGGGGTATGTCTCAAACAGTCTATGGTTTCGTCGCTCCCTGGAAGACCAGAAGTAGTTTCCGATGCACATCTGGCGGCATTCTGTAATCTGTGGAATATCAGAGTGTTGATGAAACACAGAAATTGCATCGGGATTGAGTACCACACTCACCATGCGCACTGTCTTTCATGGAAGCAATGTCTCAAACAGTCCATACTTTGATATTTCCCTGGAAGACCAGTTGTAGTTTCCGATGCACATCTGGAGGCATTCTGTAATCTGTGGACTATCAGAGTGTTGATGAAACACAGAAATTGCATCGGGATTTAATACAACAGTCACCGTGCGCACTTTCCTCCACGGGGGTATGTCTCAAACAGTCTGTGCTTTCGTCGTTCCCTGGAAGACCAGTAGTAGTTTCCGATGCACATCTGGTGGCATTCTGTAATCTGTGGAATATCAGAGTGTTGATGAAACACAGAAATTGCATCGGGATTGAATACAACAGTCACCATGCTCACTTTCCTCCATGGGAGTAATGTCTCAAACAGTCTACGCTTTGATCGTTCCCTGGAAGACCAGTAGCAGTTTCCGTGGCACATCTGGAGGCATTCTGTTATCTGGGGACCATCAGAGTGGCGATGAAACACAGAAATTGCATCGGGATTGAGTACCACAGTCACCATGCGCACTTTCCTCCATGGGAGCAATGTCTCAAACAGTCTAGGCTTTGATCGTTCCCTGCAAGACCAGTTGTACTTTCCGATGCACATCTGGAGGCATTCTGTAGTCTGTGGACTATCAGAGTGTTGATGAAACACAGAAATTGCATCGGGATTGAATACAACATTCACCATGCGCACTTTCCTCCATGGGAGCCATGTCTCAAACAGTCTACGTTTTGATCGTTCACTGGAAGACCAGTAGTAGATTCTGATGCACATCTGGAGGCATTCTGTAATCTGTGGACTATCAGAGTGTTGATGGAACACAGAAATTGCATCGGGATTGAATACAACAGTCACCATGCGAACTTTCCTCCATGGGAGTAATCCTCAAACAGTCTACGCTTTAATCGTTCCGTGGAAGACCAGTAGTAGTTTTCAATGCACATCTGGAGCCTTTCTGTAATCTGTGGACCTTCAAAATGTTGATGAAACTCAGTAATTGCCTCGGAATTGAATACAACAGCCACCATGCGCACTTTCCTCTATGGGAGTAATGTCTCAAACAGTCTACGCTTTGATCGTTCCCTGGAAGACCAGTAGTAGTTTCTGATGCACATCTGGAGGCCTTCTGTAATCTGTGGACTATCAGAGTGTTGATGAAACACGGAAATTGCATCGGGATTGAATACAACATCACCATCCGCACTTTCCTCCATGGGAGTAATGTCTGAAACAGTCTACTCTTTAATCGTTCCAAGGTAGACCAGCAGTAGTTTCCGAAGCACATCTGGTGGCATTCTGTAATCTGTGGACTATCAGAGTGTTGATGAAACACAGAAATTGCATCGGGATTGAATACAACAGTCACCATGCGCTCTCTCCTCCATGGGAGTAATGTCTCAAAGAGTCTACGCTTTGATTGTTCCCTTGAAGACCAGTAGTAGTTTTCGGTGCACATCTGGAGGCATTCTGTAATCTGTGGACTATCAGACTGTTGATGAGACACAGAAATTGCATCGGGATTGAATACAACAGTCACCATGCGCACTTTCCCCCATGGGAGTAATGTCTCAAACAGTCTACGATTTGATCGTTCCCTGGAAGACCAGTAGTAGTTTCCAATGCACATATGGAGGCATTCTGTAATCTGTGGACTATCAGAGTGTTGATGAAACACTGAAATTGCATCGGGATTGAATACAACAGTCACAATGCGCACTTTCCTCCATGGGAGTCATGTCTCAAACAGTCTACGCTTTGATCGTTCCCTGGAAGACCAGTAGTAGTTTCCGATCCACATATGGAGGCATTCTGTAATCTGTGGACTATCAGAGTGTTGATGAAACACAGGAATTGAACCCAGATTGAATACAACAGTCACCATGCGCACTTTCCTCAGCTGGAGGTATATCTCAAACTGTCTACGCTTTGATCGTTCCCTGGAAGACCAGTAGTAGTTTCCGATTCACATCTGGTAGCATTCTGTAATCTGTGGACTATCAGAGTGTTGATGAAACACTGAAATTGCATCGGGATTGAATGCAACAGTCACCATGCGCACTTTCCTCTACGGCAGTAATGTCTCAAACTGTCTACGCTTTGATCGTTCCCTGGAAGACCTGTAGTAGTTTCCGATGCACATCTGGTGGCATTCTGTAATCTGTGGCATATCACAGTGTTGTTGAAACACAGAAATTGCATTGGGATTGAATACAACAGTCACCATGCCCACTTTCCTCCATGGGAGTAATGTCTCAAACTGTCTACGCTTTGATCGTTCCCTGGAAGACCTGTAGTAGTTTCCGATGCACATCTGGAGGCATTCTGTAATCTGTGGACTATCAGACTGTTGATGAGACACAGAAATTGCATCGGGAATGAATACAACAGTCACCATGCGCACTTTCCTCCATGGGAGTAATGTCTCAAACAGTCTACGCTTTGATCGTTCCCTGGAAGACCAGTAGTAGTTTCCGATGCAGATCTGGAGGCATTCTGTAATCTGTGGACTATCAGAGTGTTGATGAAACACAGGAATTGAATCTAGATTGAATACAACAGTCACCATGCGCACTTTCCTCCACTGGAGGTATATCTCAAACATCTACGCTTTGATCGTTCCCTGGAAGACCAGTAGTAGTTTCCGATTCACATCTGGTAGCATTCTGTAATCTGTGGACTATCAGAGTGTTGATGAAACACAGAAATTGCATCGGGTTGGATGCAACAGTCACCATGCCCACTTTCCTCCATGGGACTAATGTCTCAAAAAGTCTATTGTTTGATAGTTCCCTTGAAGACCAGTAATAGTTTCCGATGCACGTCTGGTAACATTCTGTAACCTGTGGACTATCAGAGTGTTGATGAAACACAGAAATTGCATTGTGATTGAATACAACAGTCACCATGCTCACTTTCCTCCATGGGAGTAATGTCTCAAACAGTCTACGCTTTGATCGTTCCCTGGAAGACCTGTAGTAGTTTCCGATGCACATCTGATGGCATTCTGTAAACTGTGGACTATCAGAGTGTTGATGAAACACAGAACTTGCATCGGGATTGAATACAACCGTCACCGTGCGCACTTTCCTCCACAGGGGTATGTCTCAAACAGTCTATGGTTTCGTCGCTCCCTGGAAGACCAGAAGTAGTTTCCGATGCACATCTGGCGGCATTCTGTAATCTGTGGAATATCAGAGTGTTGATGAAACACAGAAATTGCATCGGGATTGAGTACCACACTCACCATGCGCACTGTCTTTCATGGAAGCAATGTCTCAAACAGTCCATACTTTGATATTTCCCTGGAAGACCAGTTGTAGTTTCCGATGCACATCTGGAGGCATTCTGTAACCTGTGGACTATCAGAGTGTTGATGAAACACAGAAATTGCATCGGGATTTAATACAACAGTCACCGTGCGCACTTTCCTCCACGGGGGTATGTCTCAAACAGTCTGTGCTTTCGTCGTTCCCTGGAAGACCAGTAGTAGTTTCCGATGCACATCTGGTGGCATTCTGTAATCTGTGGAATATCAGAGTGTTGATGAAACACAGAAATTGCATCGGGATTGGATACAACAGTCACCATGCTCACTTTCCTCCATGGGAGTAATGTCTCAAACAGTCTACGCTTTGATCGTTCCCTGGAAGACCAGTAGCAGTTTCCGTGGCACATCTGGAGGCATTCTGTTATCTGGGGACCATCAGAGTGGCGATGAAACACAGAAATTGCATCGGGATTGAGTACCACAGTCACCATGCGCACTTTCCTCCATGGGAGCAATGTCTCAAACAGTCTAGGCTTTGATCGTTCCCTGCAAGACCAGTTGTAGTTTCCGATGCACATCTGGAGGCATTCTTTAATCTGTGGACTATCAGAGTGTTGATGGAACACAGAAATTGCATCGGGATTGAATACAACAGTCACCATGCGCACTTTCCTCCATGGGAGTAATCCTCAAACAGTCTACGCTTTAATCGTTCCGTGGAAGAACAGTAGTAGTTTTCAATGCACATCTGGAGCCTTTCTGTAATCTGTGGACCTTCAAAGTGTTGATGAAACTCAGTAATTGCCTCGGAATTGAATACAACAGCCACCATGCGCACTTTCCTCTATGGGAGTAATGTCTCAAACAGTCTACGCTTTGATCGTTCCCTGGAAGACCAGTAGTAGTTTCTGATGCACATCTGGAGGCCTTCTGTAATCTGTGGACTATCAGAGTGTTGATGAAACACGGAAATTGCATCGGGATTGAATACAACATCACCATCCGCACTTTCCTCCATGGGAGTAATGTCTGAAACAGTCTACTCTTTAATCGTTCCAAGGTAGACCAGTAGTAGTTTCCGAAGCACATCTGGTGGCATTCTGTAATCTGTGGACTATCAGAGTGTTGATGAAACACAGAAATTGCATCGGGATTGAATACAACAGTCACCATGCGCTCTCTCCTCCATGGGAGTAATGTCTCAAAGAGTCTACGCTTTGATCGTTCCCTTGAAGACCAGTAGTAGTTTTCGGTGCACATCTGGAGGCATTCTGTAATCTGTGGACTATCACACTGTTGATGAGACACAGAAATTGCATCGGGATTGAATACAACAGTCACCATGCGCACTTTCCCCCATGGGAGTAATGTCTCAAACAGTCTACGATTTGATCGTTCCCTGGAAGACCAGTAGTAGTTTCCAGTGCACATATGGAGGCATTCTGTAATCTGTGGACTATCAGAGTGTTGATGAAACACTGAAATTGCATCGGGATTGAATACAACAGTCACCATGCGCACTTTCCTCCATGGGAGTCATGTCTCAAACAGTCTACGCTTTGATCGTTCCCTGGAAGACCAGTAGTAGTTTCCGATGCACATATGGAGGCATTCTGTAATCTGTGGACTATCAGAGTGTTGATGAAACACAGGAATTGAACCCAGATTGAATACAACAGTCACCATGCGCACTTTCCTCAGCTGGAGGTATATCTCAAACTGTCTACGCTTTGATCGTTCCCTGGAAGAACAGTAGTAGTTTCCGATTCACATCTGGTAGCATTCTGTAATCTGTGGACTATCAGAGTGTTGATGAAACACAGAAATTGCATCGGGATTGAATGCAACAGTCATCATGCGCACTTTCCTCTACGGCAGTAATGTCTCAAACTGTCTACGCTTTGATCGTTCCCTGGAAGACCTGTAGTAGTTTCCGATGCACATCTGGTGGCATTCTGTAATCTGTGGCATATCACAGTGTTGTTGAAACACAGAAATTGCATTGGGATTGAATACAACAGTCACCATGCCCACTTTCCTCCATGGGAGTAATGTCTTAAACAGTCTACGCTTTGATCGTTCCCTGGAAGACCAGTAGCAGTTTCCGATGCACATCTGGAGGCATTCTGTTATCTGTGGACTATCAGAGTGGTGATGAAACACAGAAATTGCATCGGGATTGAGTACCACAGTCACCATGCGCACTTTTCTCCATGGGAGCAATGTCTCAAACAGTCTAGGCTTTGATCGTTCCCTGGAAGACCAGTTGTAGTTTCCTATGCACATCTGGAGGCATTCTGTAATCTGTGGACTATCGGAGTTTTGATGAAAGACAGAAATTGCATCGGGATTGAATACAACAGTCACCGTGCGCACTTTCCTCCATGGGAGTAATGTCTCAAACAGTCTACGCTTTGATCGTTCCCTGGAACACCAGTAGTAGTTTCCGATGCACATCAGGAGGCATTCTGTAATCTGTGGACTATCAGAGTGTTGATGAAACACTGAAATTGCATCGGGATTGAATACAACAGTCACCATGCGCACTTTCCTCCATGGGAGTAATGTCTCAAAGAGTCTACGCTTTGATCGTTCCCTTTAAGACCAGTAGTAGTTTCCGATGCACATCTGGAGGCATTCTGTAATCTGTGGACTATCAGACTGTTGATGAGACACAGAAATTGCATCGGGAATGAATACAACGGTCACCATGCGCACTTTCCTCCATGGGAGTAATGTCTCAAACAGTCTACGATTTGATCGTTCCCTGGAAGACCAGTAGTAGTTTCCAATGCACATATGGAGGCATTCTGTAATCTGTGGACTATCAGAGGGTTGATGAAACACTGAAATTGCATTGGGATTGAATACAACAGTCACCATGCGCACTTTCCTCCATGGGAGCCATGTCTCAAACAGTCTACGCTTTGATCGTTCCCTGGAAGACCAGTAGTAGTTTCCGATGCAGATCTCTAGGCATTCTGTAATCTGTGGACTATCAGAGTGTAGATGAAACACAGGAATTGAATCTAGATTGAATACAACAGTCACCATGCGCACTTTCCTCCACTGGAGGTATATCTCAAACATCTACGCTTTGATCGTTCCCTGGAAGACCAGTAGTAGTTTCCGATGCACATCTGGTAGCATTCTGTAATCTGAGGACTATCAGAGTGTTGATGAAACACAGAAATTGCATCGGGTTGGATGCAACAGTCGCCATGCCCACTTTCCTCCATGGGACTAATGTCTCAAAAAGTCTATTGTTTGATAGTTCCCTTGAAGACCAGTAATAGTTTCCGATGCACGTCTGGTAACATTCTGTAACCTGTGGACTATCAGAGTGTTGATGAAACACAGAAATTGCATTGGGATTGAATACAACAGTCACCATGCTCACTTTCCTCCATGGGAGTAATGTCTCAAACAGTCTACGCTTTGATCGTTCCCTGGAAGACCTGTAGTAGTTTCCGATGCACATCTGATGGCATTCTGTAATCTGTGGACTATCAGAGTGTTGATGAAACACAGAACTTGCATCGGGATTGAATACAACTGTCACCGTGCGCACTTTCCTCCACAGGGGTATGTCTCAAACAGTCTATGCTTTCGTCGTTCCCTGGAAGACCAGAAGTAGTTTCCGATGCACATCTGGCGGCATTCTGTAATCTGTGGAATATCAGAGTGTTGATGAAACACAGAAATTGCATCGGGATTGAGTACCACACTCACCATGCGCACTGTCTTTCATGGAAGCAATGTCTCAAACAGTCCAGACTTTGATATTTCCCTGGAAGACCAGTTGTAGTTTCCGATGCACATCTGGAGGCATTCTGTAATCTGTGGACTATCAGAGTGTTGATGAAACACAGAAATTGCATCGGGATTTAATACAACAGTCACCGTGCGCACTTTCCTCCACGGGGGTATGTCTCAAACAGTCTGTGCTTTCGTCGTTCCCTGGAAGACCAGTAGTAGTTTCCGATGCACATCTGGTGGCATTCTGTAATCTGTGGAATATCAGAGTGTTGATGAAACACAGAAATTGAATCGGGATTGGATACAACAGTCACCATGCTCACTTTCCTCCATGGGAGTAATGTCTCAAACAGTCTACGCTTTGATCGTTCCCTGGAAGACCAGTAGCAGTTTCCGTGGCACATCTGGAGGCATTCTGTTATCTGGGGACCATCAGAGTGGCGATGAAACACAGAAATTGCATCGGGATTGAGTACCACAGTCACCATGCGCACTTTCCTCCATGGGAGCAATGTCTCAAACAGTCTAGGCTTTGATCGATCCCTGCAAGACGAGTTGTAGTTTCCGATGCACATCTGGAGGCATTCTGTAATCTGTGGACTATCAGAGTGTTGATGAAACACTGAAATTGCATCGGGATTGAATACAACAGTCACCATGCGCACTTTCCTCCATAAGAGCCATGTCTCAAACAGTCTACGCTTTGATCGTTCCCTGGAAGACCAGTAGTAGTTTCCGATGCACATATGGAGGTATTCTGTAATCTGTGGACTATCAGAGTGTTGATGAAACACAGGAATTGAACCCAGATTGAATACAACAGTCACCATGCGCACTTTCCTCCACTGGAGGTATATCTCAAACTGTCTACGCTTTGATCGTTCCCTGGAAGACCAGTAGTAGTTTCCGATTCACATCTGGTAGCATTCTGTAATCTGTGCACTATCAGAGTGTTGATGAAACACAGAAATTGCATCGGGATTGAATGCAACAGTCACCATGCGCACTTTCCTCTACGGCAGTAATGTCTCAAACTGTCTACGCTTTGATCGTTCCCTGGAAGACCAGTAGTAGTTTCCGATGCAGATCTGGAGGCATTCTGTAATCTGTGGACTATCAGAGTGTTGATGAAACACAGGAATTGAATCTAGATTGAATACAACAGTCACCATGCGCACCTTCCTCCACTGGAGGTATATCTCAAACAGTCTACGCTTTGATCGTTCCCTGGAAGACCAGTAGTTGTTTCCGATTCACATCTGGTAGCATTCTGTAATCTGTGAACTATCAGAGTGATGATGAAGCACAGAAATTGCATCGGGATTGGATGCAACGGTCACCATGCGCACTTTCCTCCACGGCAGTAATGTCTCAAACTGTCTACGCTTTGATCGTTCCCTGGAAGACCTGTAGTAGTTTGCGATGCACATCTGGTGGCAATCTGTAATCTGTGGACTATCAGAGTGTTGATGAAACACAGAAATTGCATCGGGATTGAATACAACAGTCACCATGCCCACTTTCCTCCATGGGACTAATGTCTCAAAAAGTCTATTGTTTGATAGTTCCCTTGAAGACCAGTAGTAGTTTCCGATGCACGTCTGGTAACATTCTGTAACCTGTGGACTATCAGAGTGTTGATGAAACACAGAAATTGCATTGGGATTGAATACAACAGTCACCATGCTCACTTTCCTCCATGGGAGTAATGTCTCAAACATTCTACGCTTTGATCGTTCCCTGGAAGACCTGTAGTAGTTTCCGATGCACATCTGATGGCATTCTGTAATCTGTGGACTATCAGAGTGTTGATGAAACACAGAACTTGCATCGGGATTGAATACAACTGTCACCGTGCGCACTTTCCTCCACAGGGGTATGTCTCAAACAGTCTATGCTTTCGTCGTTCCCTGGAAGACCAGAAGTAGTTTCCGATGCACATCTGGCGGCATTCTGTAATCTGTGGAATATCAGAGTGTTGATGAAACACAGAAATTGCATCGGGATTGAGTACCACACTCACCATGCGCACTGTCTTTCATGGAAGCAATGTCTCAAACAGTCCAGACTTTGATATTTCCCTGGAAGACCAGTTGTAGTTTCCGATGCACATCTGGAGGCATTCTGCAATCTGTGGACTATCAGAGTGTTGATGAAACACAGAAATTGCATCGGGATTTAATACAACAGTCACCGTGCGCACTTTCCTCCACGGGGGTATTTCTCAAACAGTCTGTGCTTTCGTCGTTCCCTGGAAGACCAGTAGTAGTTTCCGATGCACATCTGGTGGCATTCTGTAATCTGTGCAATATCAGAGTGTTGATGAAACACAGAAATTGCATCGGGATTGAATACAACAGTCACCATGCTCACTTTCCTCCATGGGAGTAATGTCTCAAACAGTCTACGCTTTGATCGTTCCCTGGAAGACCAGTAGCAGTTTCCGTGGCACATCTGGAGGCATTCTGTTATCTGGGGACCATCAGAGTGGTGATGAAACACAGAAATTGCATCGGGATTGAGTACCACAGTCACCATGCGCACTTTCCTCCATGGGAGCAATGTCTCAAACAGTCTAGGCTTTGATCGTTCCCTGCAAGACCAGTTGTACTTTCCGATGCACATCTGGAGGCATTCTGTAATCTGTGGACTATCAGAGTGTTGATGAAACAAAGGAATTGAATCGGGATTGAGTACCACAGTCACCATGCGCACTTTCCTCCATGGGAGCAATGTCTCAAACAGTCTAGGCTTTGATCGTTCCCTGGTAGACCAGTAGTAGTTTCCGATGCACGTCTGGTAGCATTCTGTAACCTGTGGACTATCCGAGAGTTGATGAAACACAGAAATTGCATCGGGATTGAATACAACAGTCACCATGCGCACTTTCCTCCATGGGAGTAATCCTCAAAAAGTCTACGCTTTAATCGTTCCGTGGAAGACCAGTAGTAGTTTTCGATGCATATCTGGAGGCTTTCTGTAATCTGTGGACCTTGAAAGTGTTGATGAAACTCAGTAATTGCCTCGGAATTGAATACAACAGCCACCATGCGCACTTTCCTCTATGGGAGTAATGTCTCAAACAGTCTACGCTTTGATCGTTCCCTGGAAGACCAGTAGTAGTTTCTGATGCACATCTGGAGGCCTTCTGTAATCTGTGGACTATCAGAGTGTTGATGAAACACGGAAATTGCATCGGGATTGAATACAACATCACCATCCGCACTTTCCTCCATGGGAGTAATGTCTGAAAGAGTCTACTCTTTAATCGTTCCAAGGTAGACCAGTAGTAGTTTCCGAAGCACATCTGGTGGCATTCTGTAATCTGTGGACTATCAGAGTGTTGATGAAACACAGAAATTGCATCGGGATTGAATACAACAGTCACCATGCGCTCTCTCCTCCATGGGAGTAATGTCTCAAAGAGTCTACGCTTTGATCGTTCCCTTGAAGACCAGTAGTACTTTTCGATGCGCATCTGGAGGCATTCTGTAATCTGTGGACTATCAGACTGTTGATGAGACACAGAAATTGCATCGGGATTGAATACAACAGTCACCATGCGCACTTTCCCCCATGGGAGTAATGTCTCAAACAGTCTACGTTTTGATCGTTCCCTGGAAGACCAGTAGCAGTTTCCGATGCACATCTGTAGGCATTCTGTTATCTGTGGACTATCAGAGTGGTGATGAAACACAGAAATTGCATCGGGATTGAGTACCACAGTCTCCATGCGCACTTTTCTCCATGGGAGCAATGTCTCAAACAGTCTAGGCTTTGATCGTTCCCTGGAAGACCAGTTGTAGTTTCCGATGCACATCTGGAGGCATTCTGTAATCTGTGGACTATCAGACTGTTGATGAGACACAGAAATTGCATCGGGAATGAATACAACAGTCACCATGCGCACTTTCCTCCATGGGAGTAATGTCTCAAACAGTCTACGATTTGATCTTTCCCTGGAAGACCAGTAGTAGTTTCCAATGCACATATGGAGGCATTCTGTGATCTGTGGACTATCAGAGGGTTGATGAAACACTGAAATTGCGTTGGGATTGAATACAACAGTCACCATGCACACTTTCCTCTACGGCAGTAATGTCTTAAACTGTCTACGCTTTGATCGTTCCCTGGAAGACCTGTAGTAGTTTCCGATGCACATCTGGTGGCATTCTGTAATCTGTGGCATATCACAGTGTTGTTGAAACACAGAAATTGCATTGGGATTGAATACAACAGTCACCATGCCCACTTTCCTCCATGGGAGTAATGTCTCAAACAGTCTACGTTTGATCGTTCCCTGGAAGACCAGTAGCAGTTTCCGATGCACATCTGGAGGCATTCTGTTATCTGTGGACTATCAGAGTGGTGATGAAACACAGAAATTGCATCGGGATTGAGTACCACAGTCACCATACGCACTTTTCTCCATGGGAGCAATGTCTCAAACAGTCTAGGCTTTGATCGTTCCCTGGAAGACCAGTTGTAGTTTCCTATGCACATCTGGAGGCATTCTGTAATCTGTGGACTATCGGAGTTTTGATGAAAGACAGAAATTGCATCGGGATTGAATACAACAGTCACCGTGCGCACTTTCCTCCATGGGAGTAATGTCTCAAGCAGTCTACGCTTTGATCGTTCCCTGGAACACCAGTAGTAGTTTCCGATGCACATCAGGAGGCATTCTGTAATCTGTGGACTATCAGAGTGTTGATGAAACACTGAAATTGCATCGGGATTGAATACAACAGTCACCATGCGCACTTTCCTCCATGGGAGTAATGTCTCAAAGAGTCTACGCTTTGATCGTTCCCTTGAAGACCAGTAGTAGTTTCCGATGCACATCTGGAGGCATTCTGTAATCTGTGGACTATCAGACTGTTGATGAGACACAGAAATTGCATCGGGAATGAATACAACAGTCACCGTGCGCACTTTCCTCCACGGGGGTATGTCTCAAACAGTCTGTGCTTTCGTCGTTCCCTGGAAGACCAGTAGTAGTTTCCGATGCACATCTGGTGGCATTCTGTAATCTGTGGAATATCAGAGTGTTGATGAAACACAGAAATTGCATCGGGATTGAATACAACAGTCACCATGCTCACTTTCCTCCATGGGAGTAATGTCTCAAACAGACTACGCTTTGATCGTTCCCTGGAAGACCAGTAGCAGTTTCCGTGGCACATCTGGAGGCATTCTGTTATCTGGGGACCATCAGAGTGGTGATGAAACACAGAAATTGCATCGGGATTGAGTACCACAGTCACCATGCGCACTTTCCTCCATGGGAGCAATGTCTCAAACAGTCTAGGCTTTGATCGTTCCCTGCAAGACCAGTTGTACTTTCCGATGCACATCTGGAGGCATTCTGTAATCTGTGGACTATCAGAGTGTTGATGAAACAAAGGAATTGAATCGGGATTGAGTACCACAGTCACCATGCGCACTTTCCTCCATGGGAGCAATGTCTCAAACAGTCTAGGCTTTGATCGTTCCCTGGTAGACCAGTAGTAGTTTCCGATGCACGTCTGGTAGCATTCTGTAACCTGTGGACTATCCGAGAGTTGATGAAACACAGAAATTGCATCGGGATTGAATACAACAGTCACCATGCGCACTTTCCTCCATGGGAGTAATCCTCAAAAAGTCTACGCTTTAATCGTTCCGTGGAAGACCAGTTGTAGTTTTCGATGCATATCTGGAGGCTTTCTGTAATCTGTGGACCTTGAAAGTGTTGATGAAACTCAGTAATTGCCTCGGAATTGAATACAACAGCCACCATGCGCACTTTCCTCTATGGGAGTAATGTCTCAAACAGTCTACGCTTTGATCGTTCCCTGGAAGACCAGTAGTAGTTTCTGATGCACATCTGGAGGCCTTCTGTAATCTGTGGACTATCAGAGTGTTGATGAAACACGGAAATTGCATCGGGATTGAATACAACATCACCATCCGCACTTTCCTCCATGGGAGTAATGTCTGAAAGAGTCTACTCTTTAATCGTTCCAAGGTAGACCAGTAGTAGTTTCCGAAGCACATCTGGTGGCATTCTGTAATCTGTGGACTATCAGAGTGTTGATGAAACACAGAAATTGCATCGGGATTGAATACAACAGTCACCATGCGCTCTCTCCTCCATGGGAGTAATGTCTCAAAGAGTCTACGCTTTGATCGTTCCCTTGAAGACCAGTAGTACTTTTCGATGCGCATCTGGAGGCATTCTGTAATCTGTGGACTATCAGACTGTTGATGAGACACAGAAATTGCATCGGGATTGAATACAACAGTCACCATGCGCACTTTCCCCCATGGGAGTAATGTCTCAAACAGTCTACGTTTTGATCGTTCCCTGGAAGACCAGTAGCAGTTTCCGATGCACATCTGTAGGCATTCTGTTATCTGTGGACTATCAGAGTGGTGATGAAACATAGAAATTGCATCGGGATTGAGTACCACAGTCTCCATGCGCACTTTTCTCCATGGGAGCAATGTCTCAAACAGTCTAGGCTTTGATCGTTCCCTGGAAGACCAGTTGTAGTTTCCGATGCACATCTGGAGGCATTCTGTAATCTGTGGACTATCAGACTGTTGATGAGACACAGAAATTGCATCGGGAATGTATACAACAGTCACCATGCGCACTTTCCTCCATGGGAGTAATGTCTCAAACAGTCTACGATTTGATCTTTCCCTGGAAGACCAGTAGTAGTTTCCAATGCACATATGGAGGCATTCTGTGATCTGTGGACTATCAGAGGGTTGATGAAACACTGAAATTGCGTTGGGATTGAATACAACAGTCACCATGCACACTTTCCTCTACGGCAGTAATGTCTTAAACTGTCTACGCTTTGATCGTTCCCTGGAAGACCTGTAGTAGTTTCCGATGCACATCTGGTGGCATTCTGTAATCTGTGGCATATCACAGTGTTGTTGAAACACAGAAATTGCATTGGGATTGAATACAACAGTCACCATGCCCACTTTCCTCCATGGGAGTAATGTCTCAAACAGTCTACGCTTTGATCGTTCCCTGGAAGACCAGTAGCAGTTTCCGATGCACATCTGGAGGCATTCTGTTATCTGTGGACTATCAGAGTGGTGATGAAACACAGAAATTGCATCGGGATTGAGTACCACAGTCACCATACGCACTTTTCTCCATGGGAGCAATGTCTCAAACAGTCTAGGCTTTGATCGTTCCCTGGAAGACCAGTTGTAGTTTCCTATGCACATCTGGAGGCATTCTGTAATCTGTGGACTATCGGAGTTTTGATGAAAGACAGAAATTGCATCGGGATTGAATACAACAGTCACCGTGCGCACTTTCCTCCATGGGAGTAATGTCTCAAGCAGTCTACGCTTTGATCGTTCCCTGGAACACCAGTAGTAGTTTCCGATGCACATCAGGAGGCATTCTGTAATCTGTGGACTATCAGAGTGTTGATGAAACACTGAAATTGCATCGGGATTGAATACAACAGTCACCATGCGCACTTTCCTCCATGGGAGTAATGTCTCAAAGAGTCTACGCTTTGATCGTTCCCTTGAAGACCAGTAGTAGTTTCCGATGCACATCTGGAGGCATTCTGTAATCTGTGGACTATCAGACTGTTGATGAGACACAGAAATTGCATCGGGAATGAATACAACAGTCACCATGCGCACTTTCCTCCATGGGAGTAATGTCTCAAACAGTCTACGATTTGATCTTTCCCTGGAAGACCAGTAGTAGTTTCCAATGCACATATGGAGGCATTCTGTAATCTGTGGACTATCAGAGGGTTGATGAAACACTGAAATTGCATTGGGATTGAATACAACAGTCACCATGCGCACTTTCCTCCATGGCAGCCATGTCTCAAACAGTCTACGCTTTGATCGTTCCCTGGAAGACCAGTAGTAGTTTCCGATGCAGATCTGGAGGCATTCTGTAATCTGTGGACTATCAGAGTGTTGATGAAACACAGGAATTGAATCTAGATTGAATACAACAGTCACCATGCGCACTTTCCTCCACTGGAGGTATATCTCAAACAGTCTACGCTTTGATCGTTCCCTGGAAGACCAGTAGTTGTTTCCGATTCACATCTGGTAGCATTCTGCAATCTGTGGACTATCAGAGTGTTGATGAAACACAGAAATTGCATCGGGATTGGATGCAACAGTCACCATGCGCACTTTCCTCCACGGCAGTAATGTCTCAAACTGTCTACGCTTTGATCGTTCCCTGGAAGACCTGTAGTAGTTTGCGATGCACATCTGGTGGCATTCTGTAATCTGTGGACAATCAGAGTGTTGATGAAACACAGAAATTGCATCGGGATTGAATACAACAGTCACCATGCCCACTTTCCTCCATGGGACTAATGTCTCAAAAAGTCTATTGTTTGATAGTTCACTTGAAGAAGAGTAGTAGTTTCCGATGCACGTCTGGTAACATTCTGTAACCTGTGGACTATCAGAGTGTTGATGAAACACAGAAATTGCATTGGGATTGAATACAACAGTCACCATGCTCACTTTCCTCCATGGGAGTAATGTCTCAAACAGTCTACGCTTTGATCGTTCCCTGGAAGACCTGTAGTAGTTTCCGATGCACTTCTGATGGCATTCTGTAATCTGTGGACTATCAGAGTGTTGATGAAACACAGAACTTGCATCGGGATTGAATACAACTGTCACCGTGCGCACTTTCCTCCACAGGGGTATGTCTCAAACAGTCTATGCTTTCGTCGTTCCCTGGAAGACCAGAAGTAGTTTCCGATGCACATCTGGCGGCATTCTGTAATCTGTGGAATATCAGAGTGTTGATGAAACACATAAATTGCATCGGGATTGAGTACCACACTCACCATGCGCACTGTCTTTCATGGAAGCAATGTCTCAAACAGTCCAGACTTTGATATTTCCCTGGAAGACCAGTTGTAGTTTCCGATGCACATCTGGAGGCATTCTGTAATCTGTGGACTATCAGAGTGTTGATGAAACACAGAAATTGCATCGGGATTTAATACAACAGTCACCGTGCGCACTTTCCTCCACGGGGGTATGTCTCAAACAGTCTGTGCTTTCGTCGTTCCCTGGAAGACCAGTAGTAGTTTCCGATGCACATCTGGTGGCATTCTGTAATCTGTGGAATATCAGAGTGTTGATGAAACACAGAAATTGCATCGGGATTGAATACAACAGTCACCATGCTCACTTTCCTCCATGGGAGTAATGTCTCAAACAGTCTACGCTTTGATCGTTCCCTGGAAGACCAGTAGCAGTTTCCGTGGCACATCTGGAGGCATTCTGTTATCTGGGGACCATCAGAGTGGCGATGAAACACAGAAATTGCATCGGGATTGAGTACCACAGTCACCATGCGCACTTTCCTCCATGGGAGCAATGTCTCAAACAGTCTAGGCTTTGATCGTTCCCTGCAAGACCAGTTGTAGTTTCCGATGCACATCTGGAGGCATTCTCTAATCTGTGGACTATCAGAGTGTTGATGAAACACAGAAATTGCATCGGGATTGAATACAACATTCACCATGCGCACTTTCCTCCATGGGAGCCATGTCTCAAACAGTCTACGTTTTGATCGTTCACAGGAAGACCAGTAGTAGATTCTGATGCACATCTGGAGGCATTCTGTAATCTGTGGACTATCAGAGTGTTGATGAAACACAGAAATTGCATCGGGATTGAATACAACAGTCACCATGCGCACTTTCCTCCATGGGAGTAATCCTCAAACAGTCTACGCTTTAATCGTTCCGTGGAAGACCAGTAGTAGTTTTCAATGCACATCTGGAGGCTTTCTGTAATCTGTGGACCTTCAAAGTGTTGATGAAACTCAGTAATTGCCTCGGAATTGAATACAACAGCCACCATGCGCACTTTCCTCTATGGGAGTAATGTCTCAAACAGTCTACGCTTTGATCGTTCCCTGGAAGACCAGTAGTATTTTCTGATGCACATCTGGAGGCCTTCTGTAATCTGTGGACTATCAGAGTGTTGATGAAACACGGAAATTGCATCGGGATTGAATACAACATCACCATCCGCACTTTCCTCCATGGGAGTAATGTCTGAAACAGTCTACTCTTTAATCGTTCCAAGGTAGACCAGTAGTAGTTTCTGAAGCACATCTGGTGGCATTCTGTAATCTGTGGACTATCAGAGTGTTGATGAAACACAGAAATTGCATCGGGATTGAATACAACAGTCACCATGCGCTCTCTCCTCCATGGGAGTAATGTCTCAAAGAGTCTACGCTTTGATCGTTCCCTTGAAGACCAGTAGTAGTTTTCGATGCGCATCTGGAGGCATTCTGTAATCTGTGGACTATCAGACTGTTGATGAGACACAGAAATTGCATCGGGATTGAATACAACAGTCACCATGCGCACTTTCCCCCATGGGTGTAATGTCTCAAACAGTCTACGATTTGATCGTTCCCTGGAAGACCAGTAGTAGTTTCCAATGCACATATGGAGGCATTCTGTAATCTGTGGACTATCAGAGTGTTGATGAAACACTGAAATTGCATCGGGATTGAATACAACAGTCACCATGCGCACTTTCCTCCATGGGAGCCATGTCTCAAACAGTCTACGCTTTGATCGTTCCCTGGAAGACCAGTAGTAGTTTCCGATGCACATATGGAGGCATTCTGTAATCTGTGGACTATCAGAGTGTTGATGAAACACAGGAATTGAACCCAGATTGAATACAACAGTCACCATGCGCACTTTCCTCCACTGGAGGTATATCTCAAACTGTCTACGCTTTGATCGTTCCCTGGAAGAACAGTAGTAGTTTCCGATTCACATCTGGTAGCATTCTGTAATCTGTGGACTATCAGAGTGTTGATGAAACACAGAAATTACATCGGGATTGAATGCAACAGTCACCATGCGCACTTTCCTCTATGGCAGTAATGTCTCAAACTGTCTACGCTTTGATCGTTCCCTGGAAGACCTGTAGTAGTTTCCGATGCACATCTGGTGGCATTCTGTAATCTGTGGCATATCACAGTGTTGTTGAAACACAGAAATTGCGTTGGGACTGAATACAACAGTCACCATGCCCACTTTCCTCCATGGGAGTAATGTCTCAAACAGTCTACGCTTTGATCGTTCCCTGGAAGACCAGTAGCAGTCTCCTATGCACATCTGGAGGCATTCTGTTATCTGTGGACTATCAGAGTGGTGATGAAACACAGAAATTGCATCGGGATTGAGTACCACAGTCACCATGCGCACTTTTCTCCATGGGAGCAATGTCTCAAACAGTCTAGGCTTTGATCGTTCCCTGGAAGACCAGTTGTAGTTTCCGATGCACATCTGGAGGCATTCTGTAATCTGTGGACTATCAGACTGTTGATGAGACACAGAAATTGCATCGGGAATGAATACAACAGTCACCATGCGCACTTTCCTCCATGGGAGTAATGTCTCAAACAGTCTACGATTTGATCTTTCCCTGGAAGACCAGTAGTAGTTTCCAATGCACATATGGAGGCATTCTGTAATCTGTGGACTATCAGAGGGTCGATGAAACACTGAAATTGCATTGGGATTGAATACAACAGTCACCATGCGCACTTTCCTCTACGGCAGTAATGTCTCAAACTGTCTACGCTTTGATCGTTCCCTGGAAGACCTGTAGTAGTTTCCGATGCACATCTGGTGGCATTCTGTAATCTGTGGCTTATCACAGTGTTGTTGAAACACAGAAATTGCATTGGGATTGAATACAACAGTCACCATGCCCACTTTCCTCCATGGGAGTAATGTCTCAAACAGTCTACGCTTTGATCGTTCCCTGGAAGACCAGTAGCAGTTTCCGATGCACATCTGGAGGCATTCTGTTATCTGTGGACTATCGGAGTGGTGATGAAACACAGAAATTGCATCGGGATTGAGTACCACAGTCACCATACGCACTTTTCTCCATGGGAGCAATGTCTCAAACAGTCTAGGCTTTGATCGTTCCCTGGAAAACCAGTTGTAGTTTCCTATGCACATCTGGAGGCATTCTGTAATCTGTGGACTATCGGAGTTTTGTTGAAAGACAGAAATTGCATCGGGATTGAATACAACAGTCACCGTGCGCACTTTCCTCCATGGGAGTAATGTCTCAAACAGTCTACGCTTTGATCGTTCCCTGGAACACCAGTAGTAGTTTCCGATGCACATCAGGAGGCATTCTGTAATCTGTGGACTATCAGAGTGTTGATGAAACACTGAAATTGCATCGGGATTGAATACAACAGTCACCATGCGCACTTTCCTCCATGGGAGTAATGTCTCAAAGAGTCTACGCTTTGATCGTTCCCTTGAAGACCAGTAGTAGTTTCCGATGCACATCTGGAGGCATTCTGTAGTCTGTGGACTATCAGACTGTTGATGAGACACAGAAATTGCATCGGGAATGAATACAACAGTCACCATGCGCACTTTCCTCCATGGGAGTAATGTCTCAAACAGTCTACGATTTGATCTTTCCCTGGAAGACCAGTAGTAGTTTCCAATGCACATATGGAGGCATTCTGTAATCTGTGGACTATCAGAGGGTTGATGAAACACTGAAATTGCATTGGGATTGAATACAACAGTCACCATGCGCACTTTCCTCCATGGGAGCCATGTCTCAAACAGTCTACGCTTTGATCGTTCCCTGGAAGACCAGTAGTAGTTTCCGATGCAGATCTGGAGGCATTCTGTAATCTGTGGACTATCAGAGTGTTGATGAAACACAGGAATTGAATCTAGATTGAATACAACAGTCACCATGCGCACTTTCCTCCACTGGAGGTATATCTCAAACAGTCTACGCTTTGATCGTTCCCTGGAAGACCAGTAGTAGTTTCCGATTCACATCTGGTAGCATTCTGTAATCTGTGGACTATCAGAGTGTTGATGAAACACAGAAATTGCATCGGGATTGGATGCAACAGTCACCATGCGCACTTTCCTCCACGGCAGTAATGTCTCAAACTGTCTACGCTTTGATCGTTCCCTGGAAGACCTGTAGTAGTTTGCGATGCACATCTGGTGGCATTCTGTAATCTGTGGACTATCAGAGTGTTGATGAAACACAGAAATTGCATCGGGATTGAATACAACAGTCACCATGCCCACTTTCCTCCATGGGACTAATGTCTCAAAAAGTCTATTGTTTGATAGTTCCCTTGAAGACCAGTAGTAGTTTCCGATGTACGTCTGGTAACATTCTGTAACCTGTGGACTATCAGAGTGTTGATGAAACACAGAAATTGCATTGGGATTGAATACAACAGTCACCATGCTCACTTTCCTCCATGGGAGTAATGTCTCAAACAGTCTACGCTTTGATCGTTCCCTGGAAGACCTGTAGTAGTTTCCGATGCAAATCTGATGGCATTCTGTAATCTGTGGACTATCAGAGTGTTGATGAAACACAGAACTTGCATCGGGATTGAATACAACTGTCACCGTGCGCACTTTCCTCCACAGGGGTATGTCTCAAACAGTCTATGCTTTCGTCGTTCCCTGGAAGACCAGAAGTAGTTTCCGATGCACATCTGGCGGCATTCTGTAATCTGTGGAATATCAGAGTGTTGATGAAACACAGAAATTGCATCGGGATTGAGTACCACACTCACCATGCGCACTGTCTTAAATGGAAGCAATGTCTCAAACAGTCCAGACTTTGATATTTCCCTGGAAGACCAGTTGTAGTTTCCGATGCACATCTGGAGGCATTCTGTAATCTGTGGACTATCAGAGTGTTGATGAAACACAGAAATTGCATCGGGATTTAATACAACAGTCACCGTGCGCACTTTCCTCCACGGGGGTATGTCTCAAACAGTCTGTGCTTTCGTCGTTCCCTGGAAGACCAGTAGTAGTTTCCGATGCACATCTGGTGGCATTCTGTAATCTGTGGAATATCAGAGTGTTGATGAAACACAGAAATTGCATCGGGATTGAATACAACAGTCACCATGCTCACTTTCCTCCATGGGAGTAATGTCTCAAACAGTCTACGCTTTGATCGTTCCCTGGAAGACCAGTAGCAGTTTCCGTGGCACATCTGGAGGCATTCTGTTATCTGGGGACCATCAGAGTGGCGATGAAACACAGAAATTGCATCGGGATTGAGTACCACAGACACCATGCGCACTTTCCTCCATGGGAGCAATGTCTCAAACAGTCTAGGCTTTGATCGTTCCCTGCAAGCCCAGTTGTAGTTTCCGATGCACATCTGGAGGCATTCTGTAATCTGTGGACTATCAGAGTGTTGATGAAACACAGAAATTGCATCTGGATTGAATACAACATTCACCATGCGCACTTTCCTCCATGTGAGCAATCCTCAAACAGTCTACGCTTTAATCGTTCCGTGGAAGACCAGTAGTAGTTTTCAATGCACATCTGGAGGCTTTCTGTAATCTGTGGACCTTCAAAGTGTTGATGAAACTCAGTAATTGCCTCGGAATTGAATACAACAGCCACCATGCGCACTTTCCTCTATGGGAGTAATGTCTCAAACAGTCTACGCTTTGATCGTTCCCTGGAAGACCAGTAGTAGTTTCTGATGCACATCTGGAGGCCTTCTGTAATCTGTGGACTATCAGAGTGTTGATGAAACACGGAAATTGCATCGGGATTGAATACAACATCACCATCCGCACTTTCCTCCATGGGAGTAATGTCTAAAACAGTCTACTCTTTAATCGTTCCAAGGTAGACCAGTAGTAGTTTCCGAAGCACATCTGGTGGCATTCTGTAATCTGTGGACTATCAGAGTGTTGATGAAACACAGAAATTTCATCGGGATTGAATACAACAGTCACCATGCGCTCTCTCCTCCATGGGAGTAATGTCTCAAAGAGTCTACGCTTTGATCGTTCCCTTGAAGACCAGTAGTAGTTTTCGATGCGCATCTGGAGGCATTCTGTAATCTGTGGACTATCAGACTGTTGATGAGACACAGAAATTGCATCGGGATTAAATACAACAGTCACCATGCGCACTTTCCCCCATGGGAGTAATGTCTCAAACAGTCTACGCTTTGATCGTTCCCTGGAAGACCAGTAGTAGTTTCTGATGCACATATGGAGGCATTCTGTAATCTGTGGACTATCAGAGTGTTGATGAAACACAGGAATTGAACCCGGATTGAATACAACAGTCACCATGCGCACTTTCCTCCACTGGAGGTATATCTCAAACTGTCTACGCTTTGATCGTTCCCTGGAAGACAAGTAGTAGTTTCCGATTCACATCTGGTAGCATTCTGTAATCTGTGGACTATCAGAGTGTTGATGAAACACAGAAATTGCATCGGGATTGAATGCAACAGTCACCATGCGCACTTTCCTCTACGGCAGTAATGTCTCAAACTGTCTACGCTTTGATCGTTCCCTGGAAGACCTGTAGTAGTTTCCGATGCACATCTGGTGGCATTCTGTAATCTGTGGCATATCACACTGTTGTTGAAACACAGAAATTGCATTGGGATTGAATACAACAGTCACCATGCCCACTTTCCTCCATGGGAGTAATGTCTCAAACAGTCTACGCTTTGATCGTTCCCTGGAAGACCAGTAGCAGTTTCCGATGCACATCTGGAGGCATTCTGTTATCTGTGGACTATCAGAGTGGTGATGAAACACAGAAATTGCATCGGGATTGAGTACCACAGTCACCATGCGCACTTTTCTCCATGGGAGCAATGTCTCAAACAGTCTAGGCTTTGATCGTTCCCTGGAAGACCAGTTGTAGTTTCCTATGCACATCTGGAGGCATTCTGTAATCTGTGGACTATCAGACTGTTGATGAGACACAGAAATTGCATCGGGATTGAATACAACAGTCACCATGCGCACTTTCCCCCATGGGAGTAATGTCTCAAACAGTCTACGATTTGATCGTTCCCTGGAAGACCAGTAGTAGTTTCCAATGCACATCTGGAGGCATTCTGTAATCTGTGGACTATCAGAGTGTTGATGAAACACTGAAATTGCATCGGGATTGAATACAACAGTCACCATGCGCACTTTCCTCCATGGGAGCCATGTCTCAAACAGTCTACGCTTTGATCGTTCCCTGGAAGACCAGTAGTAGTTTCTGATGCACATATGGAGGCATTCTGTAATCTGTGGACTATCAGAGTGTTGATGAAACACAGGAATTGAACCCAGATTGAATACAACAGTCACCATGCGCACTTTCCTCCACTGGAGGTATATCTCAAACTGTCTACGCTTTGATCGTTCCCTGGAAGACCAGTAGTAGTTTCCGATTCACATCTGGTAGCATTCTGTAATCTGTGGACTATCAGAGTGTTGATGAAACACAGAAATTGCATCGGGATTGAATGCAACAGTCACCATGCGCACTTTCCTCTACGGCAGTAATGTCTCAAACTGTCTACGCTTTGATCGTTCCCTGGAAGACCTGTAGTAGTTTCCGATGCACATCTGGTGGCATTCTGTAATCTGTGGCATATCACAGTGTTGTTGAAACACAGAAATTGCATTGGGATTGAATACAACAGTCACCATGCCCACTTTCCTCCATGGGAGTAATGTCTCAAACAGTCTACGCTTTGATCGTTCCCTGGAAGACCAGTAGCAGTTTCCGATGCACATCTGGAGGCATTCTGTTATCTGTGGACTATCAGAGTGGTGATGAAACACAGAAATTGCATCGGGATTGAGTACCACAGTCACCATGCGCACTTTTCTCCATGGGAGCAATGTCTCAAACAGTCTAGGCTTTGATCGTTCCCTGGAAGACCAGTTGTAGTTTCCTATGCACATCTGGAGGCATTCTGTAATCTGTGGACTATCGGAGTTTTGATGAAAGACAGAAATTGCATCGGGATTGAATACAACAGTCACCGTGCGCACTTTTCTCCATGGGAGTAATGTCTCAAACAGTCTACGCTTTGATCGTTCCCTGGAAGACCAGTAGTAGTTTCCGATGCACATCAGGAGGCATTCTGTAATCTGTGGACTATCAGAGTGTTGATGAAACACTGAAATTGCATCGGGATTGAATACAACAGTCACCATGCGCACTTTCCTCCATGGGAGTAATGTCTCAAAGAGTCTACGCTTTGATCGTTCCCTTGAAGACCAGTAGTAGTTTCCGATGCACATCTGGAGGCATTCTGTAATCTGTGGACTATCAGACTGTTGATGAGACACAGAAATTGCATCGGGAATGAATACAACAGTCACCATGCGCACTTTCCTCCATGGGAGTAATGTCTCAAACAGTCTACTATTTGATCGTTCCCAGGAAGACCAGTAGTAGTTTCCAATGCACATATGGAGATATTCTGTAATCTGTGGACTATCAGAGGGTTGATGAAACACTGAAATTGCATTGGGATTGAATACAACAGTCACCATGCGCACTTTCCTCCATGGGAGCCATGCCTCAAACAGTCTACGCTTTGATCGTTCCCTGGAAGACCAGTAGTAGTTTCCGATGCAGATCTGGAGGCATTCTGTAATCTGTGGACTATCAGAGTGTTGATGAAACACAGGAATTGAATCTAGATTGAATACAACAGTCACCATGCGCACTTTCCTCCACTGGAGGTATATCTCAAACAGTCTACGCTTTGATCGTTCCCTGGAAGACCAGTAGTAGTTTCCGATTCACATCTGGTAGCATTCTGTAATCTGTGGACTATCAGAGTGTTGATGAAACACAGAAATTGCATCGGGATTGGATGCAACAGTCACCATGCGCACTTTCCTCCACGGCAGTAATGTCTCAAACTGTCTACGCTTTGATCGTTCCCTGGAAGACCTGTAGTAGTTTGCGATGCACATCTGGTGGCATTCTGTAATCTGTGGACTATCAGAGTGTTGATGAAACACAGAAACTGCATCGGGATTGAATACAACAGTCACCATGCGCAATTTCCTCCATGGGGGTAATCCTCAAACAGTCTACGCTTTAATCGTTCCGTGGAAGACCAGTAGTAGTTTTCGATGCACATCTGGAGGCTTTCTGTAATCTGTGGACCTTCAAAGTTTTGATGAAACACAGCAATTGCCTCGGAATTGAATACAACAGCCACCATGCGCACTTTCCTCCATGGGAGTAATGTCTCAAACAGTCTACGCTTTGATCGTTCCCTGGAAGACCAGTAGTAATATCCGATGCACATCTGGAGGCATTCTGTAATCTGTGGACTATCAGACTGTTGATGAGACACAGAAATTGCATCGGGATTGAATACAACAGTCACCATGCGCACTTTCCTCCACTGGAGGTATATCTCAAACTGTCTACGCTTTGATCGTTCCCTGGAAGACAAGTAGTAGTTTCCGATTCACATCTGGTAGCATTCTGTAATCTGTGGACTATCAGAGTGTTGATGAAACACAGAAATTGCATCGGGATTGAATGCAACAGTCACCATGCGCACTTTCCTCTACGGCAGTAATGTCTCAAACTGTCTACGCTTAGATCGTTCCCTGGAAGACCTGTAGTAGTTTCCGATGCACATCTGGTGGCATTCTGTAATCTGTGGCATATCACACTGTTGTTGAAACACAGAAATTGCATTGGGATTGAATACAACAGTCACCATGCCCACTTTCCTCCATGGGAGTAATGTCTCATACAGTCTACGCTTTGATCGTTCCCTGGAAGACCAGTAGCAGTTTCCGATGCACATCTGGAGGCATTCTGTTATCTGTGGACTATCAGAGTGGTGATGAAACACAGAAATTGCATCGGGATTGAGTACCACAGTCACCATGCGCACTTTTCTCCATGGGAGCAATGTCTCAAACAGTCTAGGCTTTGATCGTTCCCTGGAAGACCAGTTGTAGTTTCCTATGCACATCTGGAGGCATTCTGTAATCTGTGGACTATCAGACTGTTGATGAGACACAGAAATTGCATCGGGATTGAATACAACAGTCACCATGCGCACTTTCCCCCATGGGAGTAATGTCTCAAACAGTCTACGATTTGATCGTTCCCTGGAAGACCAGTAGTAGTTTCCAATGCACATCTGGAGGCATTCTGTAATCTGTGGACTATCAGAGTGTTGATGAAACACTGAAATTGCATCGGGATTGAATACAACAGTCACCATGCGCACTTTCCTCCATGGGAGCCATGTCTCAAACAGTCTACGCTTTGATCGTTCCCTGGAAGACCAGTAGTAGTTTCTGATGCACATATGGAGGCATTCTGTAATCTGTGGACTATCAGAGTGTTGATGAAACACAGGAATTGAACCCAGATTGAATACAACAGTCACCATGCCCACTTTCCTCCACTGGAGGTATATCTCAAACTGTCTACGCTTTGATCGTTCCCTGGAAGACCAGTAGTAGTTTCCGATTCACATCTGGTAGCATTCTGTAATCTGTGGACTATCAGAGTGTTGATGAAACACAGAAATTGCATCGGGATTGAATGCAACAGTCACCATGCGCACTTTCCTCTACGGCAGTAATGTCTCAAACTGTCTACGCTTTGATCGTTCCCTGGAAGACCTGTAGTAGTTTCCGATGCACATCTGGTGGCATTCTGTAATCTGTGGCATATCACAGTGTTGTTGAAACACAGAAATTGCATTGGGATTGAATACAACAGTCACCATGCCCACTTTCCTCCATGGGAGTAATGTCTCAAACAGTCTACGCTTTGATCGTTCCCTGGAAGACCAGTAGCAGTTTCCGATGCACATCTGGAGGCATTCTGTTATCTGTGGACTATCAGAGTGGTGATGAAACACAGAAATTGCATCGGGATTGAGTACCACAGTCACCATGCGCACTTTTCTCCATGGGAGCAATGTCTCAAACAGTCTAGGCTTTGATCGTTCCCTGGAAGACCAGTTGTAGTTTCCTATGCACATCTGGAGGCATTCTGTAATCTGTGGACTATCGGAGTTTTGATGAAAGACAGAAGTTGCATCGGGATTGAATACAACAGTCACCGTGCGCACTTTTCTCCATGGGAGTAATGTCTCAAACAGTCTACGCTTTGATCGTTCCCTGGAACACCAGTAGTAGTTTCCGATGCACATCAGGAGGCATTCTGTAATCTGTGGACTATCAGAGTGTTGATGAAACACTGAAATTGCATCGGGATTGAATACAACAGTCACCATGCGCACTTTCCTCCATGGGAGTAATATCTCAAAGAGTCTACGCTTTGATCGTTCCCTTGAAGACCAGTAGTAGTTTCCGATGCACATCTGGAGGCATTCTGTAATCTGTGGACTATCAGACTGTTGATGAGACACAGAAATTGCATCGGGAATGAATACAACAGTCACCATGCGCACTTTCCTCCATGGGAGTAATGTCTCAAACAGTCTACTATTTGATCGTTCCCAGGAAGACCAGTAGTAGTTTCCAATGCACATATGGAGATATTCTGTAATCTGTGGACTATCAGAGGGTTGATGAAACACTGAAATTGCATTGGGATTGAATACAACAGTCACCATGCGCACTTTCCTCCATGGGAGCCATGCCTCAAACAGTCTACGCTTTGATCGTTCCCTGGAAGACCAGTAGTAGTTTCCGATGCAGATCTGGAGGCATTCTGTAATCTGTGGACTATCAGAGTGTTGATGAAACACAGGAATTGAATCTAGATTGAATACAACAGTCACCATGCGCACTTTCCTCCACTGGAGGTATATCTCAAACAGTCTACGCTTTGATCGTTCCCTGGAAGACCAGTAGTAGTTTCCGATTCACATCTGGTAGCATTCTGTAATCTGTGGACTATCAGAGTGTTGATGAAACACAGAAATTGCATCGGGATTGGATGCAACAGTCACCATGCGCACTTTCCTCCACGGCAGTAATGTCTCAAACTGTCTACGCTTTGATCGTTCCCTGGAAGACCTGTAGTAGTTTGCGATGCACATCTGGTGGCATTCTGTAATCTGTGGACTATCAGAGTGTTGATGAAACACAGAAACTGCATCGGGATTGAATACAACAGTCACCATGCGCAATTTCCTCCATGGGGGTAATCCTCAAACAGTCTACGCTTTAATCGTTCCGTGGAAGACCAGTAGTAGTTTTCGATGCACATCTGGAGGCTTTCTGTAATCTGTGGACCTTCAAAGTTTTGATGAAACACAGCAATTGCCTCGGAATTGAATACAACAGCCATCATGCGCACTTTCCTCCATGGGAGTAATGTCTCAAACAGTCTACGCTTTGATCGTTCCCTGGAAGACCAGTAGTAATATCCGATGCACATCTGGAGGCATTCTGTAATCTGTGGACTATCAGACTGTTGATGAGACACAGAAATTGCATCGGGATTGAATACAACAGTCACCATGCGCACTTTCCTTGATGGGAGTACTGTCTCAAACAGTCTACGATTTGATCGTTCCCTGGAAGACCAGTAGTAGTTTCCGATGCATATATAGAGGCATTCTGCAATCTGTGGACTATCAGGGTGTGGATGAAACACAGAAATTGCATCGGGATTGAATACAACAGTCACCATGCGCACTTTCCTCCATGGGAGCCATGTCTCAAACCTTCTACCCTTTGATCGTTCCCTGGAAGACCAGTAGTAGTTTCCGATGCACATATGGAGGCATTCTGTAATCTGTGGACTATCAGAGTGTTGATGAAACAAAGGAATTGAATCGGGATTGAATACAACTGTCACCTTGCGCACTTTCCTCCATGGGAGTAATCCTCAAACAGTCTACGCTTTAATCGTTCCGTGGAAGACCGGTAGTAGTTTTCGATGCACATCTGGAGGCTTTCTGTAATCTGTGGACCTTCAAAGTTTTGATGAAACACAGTAATTGCCTCGGAATTGAATACAACAGCCACCATGCGCACTTTCCTCCATGGGAGTAATGTCTCAAACAGTCTACGATTTGATCGTTCCCTGGAAGACCAGTAGTAGTTTCCGATGCACATCTGGAGGCTTTCTGTAATTTGTGGACTATCAGAGTGTTGATGAAACACAGAAATTGCATCGGGATTGAATACAACAGTCACCATGCGCACTTTCCTCCATGTTAGCCATGTCTCAAAGAGTCTACGCTTTGATCGTTCCCTGGAAGACCAGTAGTAGTTTCTGATGCACATCTGGAGGCATTCTGTAATCTGTGGACTATCAGAGTGTTGATGAAACACAGAAATTGCATCGGGATTGAGTACCACAGTCACCATGCGCACTTTCCTCCATGGGAGCAATGTCTCAAACAGTCTAGGCTTTGATCGTTCCCTGGTAGACCAGTAGTAGTTTCCGATGCACGTCTGGTGGCATTCTGTAACCTGTGGGCTATCCGAGTGTTGATGAAACACAGAAATTGCATCGGGATTGAATACAACAGTCACCATGCGCACTTTCCTCCATGGGAGTAATCCTCAAACAGTCTACGCTTTAATCGTTCCGTGGAAGACCAGTAGTAGTTTTCGATGCACATCTGGAGGCTTTCTGTAATCTGTGGACCTTGAAAGTGTTGATGAAACTCAGTAATTGCCTCGGAATTGAATACAACAGCCACCATGCGCACTTTCCTCTATGGGAGTAATGTCTCAAACAGTCTACGCTTTGATCGCTCCCTGGAAGACCAGTAGTAGTTTCTGATGCACATCTGGAGGCATTCTGTAATCTGTGGACTATCAGAGTGTTGATGAAACACGGAAATTGCATCGGGATTGAATACAACAGTCACCATCCGCACTTTCCTCCATGGGAGTAATGTCTGAAACAGTCTACTCTTTGATCGTTCCAAGGTAGACCAGTAGTAGTTTCCGATGCACATCTGGTGGCATTCTGTAATCTGTGGACTATCAGAGTGTTGATGAAACACAGAAATTGCATCGGGATTGAATACAACAGTCACCATGCGCACTTTTCTCCATGTGAGTGATGTCTGAAACAGTCTAAGCTTTGATAGTTCCCTGGAAGACCAGTAGTAGTTTCCGATGCACATCTCATGGCATTCTGTAATGTGTGGACTATCAGAGTGTTGATGAAACACAGAAATTGCATCGGGATTGAGTACCACAGTCACCATGCGCACTTTCCTCCATGGGAGCAATGTCTCAAACAGTCTAGGCTTTGATCGTTCCCTGGAAGACCAGTAGTAGTTTCCGATGCACATCTCATGGCATTCTGTAATGTGTGGACTATCAGAGTGTTGATAAAACACAGGAATTGAATCTAGATTGAATACAACAGTCACCATGCGCACTTTCCTCCACTGGAGGTATATCTCAAACAGTCTACGCTTTGATCGTTTCCTGGAAGACCAGTAGTAGTTTCCGATTCATATCTGGTAGCATTCTGTAATCTGTGGACTATCAGAGTGTTGATGAAACACAGAAATTGCATTGGGATTCAATACAACAGTCACCATGCTCACTTTCCTCCATGGGAGTAATGTCTCAAACAGTCTACGCTTTGATCGTTCCCTGGAAGACCAGTAGCAGTTTCCGATGCACATCTGGAGGCATTCTGTTATCTGTGGACTATCAGAGTGGTGATGAAACACAGAAATTGCATCGGGATTGAGTACCACTGTCACCATGCGCACTTTTCTCCATGGGAGCAATGTCTCAAACAGTCTAGGCTTTGATCGTTCCCTGGAAGACCAGTTGTAGTTTCCGATGCACATCTGGAGGCATTCTGTAATCTCTGGACTATCAGAGTGTTGATGAAACACAGAAATTGCATCGGGATTGAATACAACAGTCACCATGCCCACTTTCCTCCATGGGACTAATGTCTCAAACAGTCTAGGGTTTGATAGTTCCCTTGAAGACCAGTAGTAGTTTCCGATGCACGTCTGGTAACATTCTGTAACCTGTGGACTATCAGAGTGTTGATGAAACACAGAAATTGCATCAGGATTGAATACAACAGTCACCATGCGCAATTTCCTCCATGGGGGTAATGTCTGAAACAGTCTTCTCTTTGATCGTTCCCTGGTAGACCAGTAGTTGTTTCCGATGCAAATCTGGTGGCATTCTGTAATATGTGGACTATCAGAGTGTTGACGAAACACAGAAATTGCATCGGGATTGAATACAACAGTCACCATGCGCACTTTTCTCCATGGGAGTATTGTCTGAAACAGTCTACGCTTTGATAGTTCCCTGGAAGACCAGTAGTAGTTTCCGATGCACATCTCGTGGCATTCTGTAAAGTGTGGACTATCAGAGTGTTGATGAAACACAGAAATTGCATGGGGATTGAATACAACAGTCACCATGCGCACTTTCCTCCATGGGAGCCATGTCTCAAACTGTCTACGCTTTGATCGTTCCCTGGAAGACCAGTAGTAGTTTCCGATGCATATATGGACGCATTCTGCAATCTGTGGACTATCAGGGTGTGGATGAAACACAGAAATTGCATCGGGATTGAATACAACAGTCACCATGCGCACTTTCCTCCATGGGAGCCATGTCTCAAACCTTCTACCCTTTGATCGTTCCCTGGAAGACCAGTAGTAGTTTCCGATGCACATATGGAGGCATTCTGTAATCTGTGGACTATCAGAGTGTTGATGAAACAAAGGAATTGAATCGGGATTGAATACAACTGTCACCTTGCGCACTTTCCTCCATGGGAGTAATCCTCAAACAGTCTACGCTTTAATCTTTCCGTGGAAGACCGGTAGTAGTTTTCGATGCACATCTGGAGGCTTTCTGTAATCTGTGGACCTTCAAAGTTTTGATGAAACACAGTAATTGCCTCGGAATTGAATACAACAGCCACCATGCGCACTTTCCTCCATGGGAGTAATGTCTCAAACAGTCTACGATTTGATCGTTCCCTGGAAGACCAGTAGTAGTTTCCGATGCACATCTGGAGGCTTTCTGTAATCTGTGGACTATCAGAGTGTTGATGAAACACAGAAATTGCATCGGAATTGAATACAACAGTCACCATGCGCACTTTCCTCCATGTTAGCCATGTCTCAAACAGTCAACGCTTTGATCGATCCCTGGAAGACCAGTAGTAGTTTCTGATGCACATCTGGAGGCATTCTGTAATCTGTGGACTATCAGAGTGTTGATGAAACACAGAAATTGCATCGGGATTGAGTACCACAGTCACCATGCGCACTTTCCTCCATGGGAGCAATGTCTCAAACAGTCTAGGCTTTGATCGTTCCCTGGTAGACCAGTAGTAGTTTCCGATGCACGTCTGGTGGCATTCTGTAACCTGTGGACTATCCGAGTGTTGATGAGACACAGAAATTGCATCGGGATTGAATACAACAGTCACCATGCGCACTTTCCTCCATGGGAGTAATCCTCAAACAGTCTACGCTTTAATCGTTCCGTGGAAGACCAGTAGTAGTTTTCGATGCACATCTGGAGGCTTTCTGTAATCTGTGGACCTTCAAAGTGTTGATGAAACTCAGTAATTGCCTCGGAATTGAATACAACAGCCACCATGCGCACTTTCCTCTATTGGAGTAATGTCTCAAACAGTCTACGCTTTGATCGTTCCCTGGAAGACCAGTAGTAGTTTCTGATGCACATCTGGAGGCATTCTGTAATCTGTGGACTATCAGAGTGTTGATGAAACACGGAAATTGCATCGGGATTGAATACAACAGTCACCATCCGCACTTTCCTCCATGGGAGTAATGTCTGAAACAGTCTACTCTTTGATCGTTCCAAGGTAGACCAGTAGTTGTTTCCGATGCACATCTGGAGGCTTTCTGTAATCTGTGGACTATCAGAGTGTTGATGAAACACAGAAATTGCATCGGGATTGAACACAACAGTCACCATGCGCACTTTCCTCCATGTTAGCCATGTCTCAAACAGTCTACGCTTTGATCGTTCCCTGGAAGACCAGTAGTAATTTCTGATGCACATCTGGAGGCATTCTGTAATCTGTGGACTATCAGAGTGTTGATGAAACACAGAAATTGCATCGGGATTGAGTACCACAGTCACCATGCGCACTTTCCTCCATGGGAGCAATGTCTGAAACAGTCTACGCTTTGATAGTTCCCTGGAAGACCAGTAGTAGTTTCCGATGCACATCTCGTGGCATTCTGTAAAGTGTGGACTATCAGAGTGTTGATGAAACACAGAAATTGCATGGGGATTGAATACAACAGTCACCATGCGCACTTTCCTCCATGGGAGCCATGTCTCAAACCTTCTACCCTTTGATCGTTCCCTGGAAGACCAGTAGTAGTTTCCGATGCACATATGGAGGCATTCTGTAATCTGTGGACTATCAGAGTGTTGATGAAACAAAGGAATTGAATCGGGATTGAATACAACTGTCACCTTGCGCACTTTCCTCCATGGGAGTAATCCTCAAACAGTCTACGCTTTAATCGTTCCGTGGAAGACCGGTAGTAGTTTTCGATGCACATCTGGAGGCTTTCTGTAATCTGTGGACCTTCAAAGTTTTGATGAAACACAGTAATTGCCTCGGAATTGAATACAACAGCCACCATGCGCACTTTCCTCCATGGGAGTAATGTCTCAAACAGTCTACGATTTGATCGTTCCCTGGAAGACCAGTAGTAGTTTCCGATGCACATCTGGAGGCTTTCTGTAATCTGTGGACTATCAGAGTGTTGATGAAACACAGAAATTGCATCGGGATTGAACACAACAGTCACCATGCGCACTTTCCTCCATGTTAGCCATGTCTCAAACAGTCTACGCTTTGATCGTTCCCTGGAAGACCAGTAGTAATTTCTGATGCACATCTGGAGGCATTCTGTAATCTGTGGACTATCAGAGTGTTGATGAAACACAGAAATTGCATCGGGATTGAGTACCACAGTCACCATGCGCACTTTCCTCCATGGGAGCAATGTCTCAAACAGTCTAGGCTTTGATCGTTCCCTGGTAGACCAGTAGTAGTTTCCGATGCACGTCTGGTGGCATTCTGTAACCTGTGGACTATCCGAGTGTTGATGAAACACAGAAATTGCATCGGGATTGAATACAACAGTCACCATGCGCACTTTCCTCCATGGGAGTAATCCTCAAACAGTCTACGCTTTAATCGTTCCGTGGAAGACCAGTAGTAGTTTTCGATGCACATCTGGAGGCTTTCTGTAATCTGTGGACCTTGAAAGTGTTGATGAAACTCAGTAATTGCCTCGGAATTGAATACAACAGCCACCATGCGCACTTTCCTCTATGGGAGTAATGTCTCAAACAGTCTACGCTTTGATCGTTCCCTGGAAGACCAGTAGTAGTTTCTGATGCACATCTGGAGGCATTCTGTAATCTGTGGACTATCAGAGTGTTGATGAAACACGGAAATTGCATCGGGATTGAATACAACAGTCACCATCCGCACTTTCCTCCATGGGAGTAATGTCTGAAACAGTCTACTCTTTGATCGTTCCAAGGTAGACCAGTAGTAGTTTCCGATGCACATCTGGTGGCATTCTGTAATCTGTGGACTATCAGAGTGTTGATGAAACACAGAAATTGCATCGGGATTGAATACAACAGTCACCATGCGCACTTTTCTCCATGTGAGTGATGTCTGAAACAGTCTAAGCTTTGATAGTTCCCTGGAAGACCAGTAGTAGTTTCCGATGCACATCTCATGGCATTCTGTAATGTGTGGACTATCAGAGTGTTGATGAAACACAGAAATTGCATCGGGATTGAGTACCACAGTCACCATGCGCACTTTCCTCCATGGGAGCAATGTCTCAAACAGTCTAGGCTTTGATCGTTCCCTGGAAGACCAGTAGTAGTTTCCGATGCACATCTCATGGCATTCTGTAATGTGTGGACTATCAGAGTGTTGATAAAACACAGGAATTGAATCTAGATTGAATACAACGGTCACCATGCGCACTTTCCTCCACTGGAGGTATATCTCAAACAGTCTACGCTTTGATCGTTTCCTGGAAGACCAGTAGTAGTTTCCGATTCATATCTGGTAGCATTCTGTAATCAGTGGACTATCAGAGTGTTGATGAAACACAGAAATTGCATTGGGATTGAATACAACAGTCACCATGCTCACTTTCCTCCATGGGAGTAATGTCTCAAACAGTCTACGCTTTGATCGTTCCCTGGAAGACCAGTAGCAGTTTCCGATGCACATCTGGAGGCATTCTGTTATCTGTGGACTATCAGAGTGGTGATGAAACACAGAAATTGCATCGGGATTGAGTACCACTGTCACCATGCGCACTTTTCTCCATGGGAGCAATGTCTCAAACAGTCTAGGCTTTGATCGTTCCCTGGAAGACCAGTTGTAGTTTCCGATGCACATCTGGAGGCATTCTGTAATCTGTGGACTATCAGAGTGTTGATGAAACACAGAAATTGCATCGGGATTGAATACAACAGTCACCATGCCCACTTTCCTCCATGGGACTAATGTCTCAAACAGTCTAGGGTTTGATAGTTCCCTTGAAGACCAGTAGTAGTTTCCGATGCACGTCTGGTAACATTCTGTAACCTGTGGACTATCAGAGTGTTGATGAAACACAGAAATTGCATCAGGATTGAATACAACAGTCACCATGCGCAATTTCCTCCATGGGGGTAATGTCTGAAACAGTCTTCTCTTTGATCGTTCCCTGGTAGACCAGTAGTTGTTTCCGATGCAAATCTGGTGGCATTCTGTAATATGTGGACTATCAGAGTGTTGACGAAACACAGAAATTGCATCGGGATTGAATACAACAGTCACCATGCGCACTTTTCTCCATGGGAGTATTGTCTGAAACAGTCTACGCTTTGATAGTTCCCTGGAAGACCAGTAGTAGTTTCCGATGCACATCTCGTGGCATTCTGTAAAGTGCGGACTATCAGAGTGTTGATGAAACACAGAAATTGCATGGGGATTGAATACAACAGTCACCATGCGCACTTTCCTCCATGGGAGCCATGTCTCAAACTGTCGACGCTTTGATCGTTCCCTGGAAGACCAGTAGTAGTTTCCCATGCATATATGGAGGCATTCTGCAATCTGTGGACTATCAGGGTGTGGATGAAACACAGAAATTGCATCGGGATTGAATACAACAGTCACCATGCGCACTTTCCTCCATGGGAGCCATGTCTCAAACCTTCTACCCTTTGATCGTTCCCTGGAAGACCAGTAGTAGTTTCCGATGCACATATGGAGGCATTCTGTAATCTGTGGACTATCAGAGTGTTGATGAAACAAAGGAATTGAATCGGGATTGATTACAACTGTCACCTTGCGCACTTTCCTCCATGGGAGTAATCCTCAAACAGTCTACGCTTTAATCGTTCCGTGGAAGACCTGTAGTAGTTTTCGATGCACATCTGGAGGCTTTCTGTAATCTGTGGACCTTCAAAGTTTTGATGAAACACAGTAATTGCCTCGGAATTGAATACAACAGCCACCATGCGCACTTTCCTCCATCTTAGCCATGTCTCAAACAGTCTACGCTTTGATCGTTCCCTGGAAGACCAGTAGTAGTTTCTGATGCACATCTGGAGGCCTTCTGTAATCTGTGGACTATCAGAGTGTTGATGAAACACAGAAATTGCATCGGGATTGAGTACCACAGTCACCATGCGCACTTTCCTCCATGGGAGCAATGTCTCAAACAGTCTAGGCTTTGATCGGTCCCTGGTAGACCAGTAGTAGTTTCCGATGCACGTCTGGTGGCATTCTGTAACCTGTGGACTATCCGAGTGTTGATGAAACACAGAAATTGCATCGGGATTGAATACAACAGTCACCATGCGCACTTTCCTCCATGGGAGTAATCCTCAAACAGTCTACGCTTTAATCGTTCCGTGGAAGACCAGTAGTAGTTTTCGATGCACATCTGGAGGCTTTCTGTAATCTGTGGACCTTCAAAGTGTTGATGAAACTCAGTAATTGCCTCGGAATTGAATACAACAGCCACCATGCGCACTTTCCTCTATGGGAGTAATGTCTCAAACAGTCTACGCTTTGATCGTTCCCTGGAAGACCAGCAGTAGTTTCTGATGCACATCTGGAGGCATTCTGTAATCTGTGGACTATCAGAGTGTTGATGAAACACGGAAATTGCATCGGGATTGAATGCAACAGTCACCATCCGCACTTTCCTCCATGGGAGTAATGTCTGAAACAGTCTACTCTTTGATCGTTCCAAGGTAGACCAGTAGTTGTTTCCGATGCACATCTGGAGGCTTTCTGTAATCTGTGGACTATCAGAGTGTTGATGAAACACAGAAATTGCATCGGGATTGAATACAACAGTCACCATGCGCACTTTTCTCCATGGGAGTATTGTCTGAAACAGTCTACGCTTTGATAGTTCCCTGGAAGACCAGTAGTAGTTTCCGATGCACATCTCGTGGCATTCTGTAAAGTGTGGACTATCAGAGTGTTGATGAAACACAGAAATTGCATGGGGATTGAATACAACAGTCACCATGCGCACTTTCCTCCATGGGAGCCATGTCTCAAACCTTCTACCCTTTGATCGTTCCCTGGAAGACCAGTAGTAGTTTCCGATGCACATATGGAGGCATTCTGTAATCTGAGGACTATCAGAGTGTTGATGAAACAAAGGAATTGAATCGGGATTGAATACAACTGTCACCTTGCGCACTTTCCTCCATGGGAGTAATCCTCAAACAGTCTACGCTTTAATCGTTCCGTGGAAGACCGGTAGTAGTTTTTGATGCACATCTGGAGGCTTTCTGTAATCTGTGGACCTTCAAAGTTTTGATGAAACACAGTAATTGCCTCGGATTTGAATACAACAGCCACCATGCGCACTTTCCTCCATGGGAGTAATGTCTCAAACAGTCTACGATTTGATCGTTCCCTGGAAGACCAGTAGTAGTTTCCGATGCACATCTGGAGGCTTTCTGTAATCTGTGGACTATCAGAGTGTTGATGAAACACAGAAATTGCATCGGAATTGAATACAACAGTCACCATGCGCACTTTCCTCCATGTTAGCCATGTCTCAAACAGTCTACGCTTTGATCGTTCCCTGGAAGACCAGTAGTAGTTTCTGATGCACATCTGGAGGCATTCTGTAATCTGTGGACTATCAGAGTGTTGATGAAACACAGAAATTGCATCGGGATTGAGTACCACAGTCACCATGCGCACTTTCCTCCATGGGAGCAATGTCTCAAACAGTCTAGGCTTTGATCGTTCCCTGGTAGACCAGTAGTAGTTTCCGATGCACGTCTGGTGGCATTCTGTAACCTGTGGACTATCCGAGTGTTGATGAAACACAGAAATTGCATCGGGATTGAATACAACAGTCACCATGCGCACTTTCCTCCATGGGAGTAATCCTCAAACAGTCTACGCTTTAATCGTTCCGTGGAAGACCAGTAGTAGTTTTCGATGCACATCTGGAGGCTTTCTGTAATCTGTGGACCTTGAAAGTGTTGATGAAACTCAGTAATTGCCTCGGAATTGAATACAACAGCCACCATGCGCACTTTCCTCTATGGGAGTAATGTCTCAAACAGTCTACGCTTTGATCGTTCCCTGGAAGACCAGTAGCAGTTTCTGATGCACATCTGGAGGCATTCTGTAATCTGTGGACTATCAGAGTGTTGATGAAACACGGAAATTGCATCGGGATTGAATACAACAGTCACCATCCGCACTTTCCTCCATGGGAGTAATGTCTGAAACAGTCTACTCTTTGATCGTTCCAAGGTAGACCAGTAGTAGTTTCCGATGCACATCTGGTGGCATTCTGTAATCTGTGGACTATCAGAGTGTTGATGAAACACAGAAATTGCATCGGGATTGAATACAACAGTCACCATGCGCACTTTTCTCCATGTGAGTGATGTCTGAAACAGTCTAAGCTTTGATAGTTCCCTGGAAGACAAGTAGTAGTTTCCGATGCACATCTCATGGCATTCTGCAATGTGTGGACTATCAGAGTGTTGATGAAACACAGAAATTGCATCGGGATTGAGTACCACAGTCACCATGCGCACTTTCCTCCATGGGAGCAATGTCTCAAACAGTCTAGGCTTTGATCGTTCCCTGGAAGACCAGTAGTAGTTTCCGATGCACATCTCATGGAATTCTGTAATGTGTGGACTATCAGAGTGTTGATAAAACACAGGAATTGAATCTAGATTGAATACAACAGTCACCATGCGCACTTTCCTCCACTGGAGGTATATCTCAAACAGTCTACGCTTTGATCGTTTCCTGGAAGACCAGTAGTAGTTTCCGATTCATATCTGGTAGCATTCTGTAATCTGTGGACTATCAGAGTGTTGATGAAACACAGAAATTGCATTGGGATTGAATACAACAGTCACCATGCTCACTTTCCTCCATGGGAGTAATGTCTCAAACAGTCTACGCTTTGATCGTTCCCTGGAAGACCAGTAGCAGTTTCCGATGCACATCTGGAGGCATTCTGTTATCTGTGGACTATCAGAGTGGTGATGAAACACAGAAATTGGATCGGGATTGAGTACCACTGTCACCATGCGCACTTTTCTCCATGGGAGCAATGTCTCAAACAGTCTAGGCTTTGATCGTTCCCTGGAAGACCAGTTGTAGTTTCCGATGCACATCTGGAGGCATTCTGTAATCTGTGGACTATCAGAGTGTTGATGAAACACAGAAATTGCATCGGGATTGAATACAACAGTCACCATGCCCACTTTCCTCCATGGGACTAATGTCTCAAACAGTCTATGGTTTGATAGTTCCCTTGAAGACCAGTAGTAGTTTCCGATGCACGTCTGGTACCATTCTGTAACCTGTGGACTATCAGAGTGTTGATGAAACACAGAAATTGCATCAGGATTGAATACAACAGTCACCATGCGCAATTTCCTCCATGGGGGTAATGTCTGAAACAGTCATCTCTTTGATCGTTCCCTGGTAGACCAGTAGTTGTTTCCGATGCAAATCTGGTGGCATTCTGTAATATGTGGACTATCAGAGTGTTGACGAAACACAGAAATTGCATCGGGATTGAATACAACAGTCACCATGCGCACTTTTCTCCATGGGAGTATTGTCTGAAACAGTCTACGCTTTGATAGTTCCCTGGAAGACCAGTAGTAGTTTCCGATGCACATCTCGTGGCATTCTGTAAAGTGTGGACTATCAGAGTGTTGATGAAACACAGAAATTGCATGGGGATTGAATACAACAGTCACCATGCGCACTTTCCTCCATGGGAGCCATGTCTCAAACTGTCTACGCTTTGATCGTTCCCTGGAAGACCAGTAGTAGTTTCCGATGCATATATGGAGGCATTCTGCAATCTGTGGACTATCAGGGTGTGGATGAAACACAGAAATTGCATCGGGATTGAATACAATAGTCACCATGCGCACTTTCCTCCATGGGAGCCATGTCTCAAACCTTCTACCCTTTGATCGTTCCCTGGAAGACCAGTAGTAGTTTCCGATGCACATATGGAGGCATTCTGTAATCTGTGGACTATCAGAGTGTTGATGAAACAAAGGAATTGAATCGGGATTGAATACAACTGTCACCTTGCGCACTTTCCTCCATGGGAGTAGTCCTCAAACAGTCTACGCTTTAATCTTTCCGTGGAAGACCGGTAGTAGTTTTCGATGCACATCTGGAGGCTTTCTGTAATCTGTGGACCTTCAAAGTTTTGATGAAACACAGTAATTGCCTCGGAATTGAATACAACAGCCACCATGCGCACTTTGCACCATGGGAGTAATGTCTCAAACAGTCTACGATTTGATCGTTCCCTGGAAGACCAGTAGTAGTTTCCGATGCACATCTGGAGGCTTTCTGTAATCTGTGGACTATCAGAGTGTTGATGAAACACAGAAATTGCATCGGGATTGAGTACCACAGTCACCATGCGCACTTTCCTCCATGGGAGCAATGTTTCAAACAGTCTACGTTTGATCGTTCCCTGGAAGACCAGTAGTAGTTTCTGATGCACATCTGGAGGCATTCTGTAATCTGTGGACTATCAGAGTGTTGATGAAACACGGAAATTGCATCGGGATTGAATACAACAGTCACCATCCGCACTTTCCTCCATGGGAGTAATGTCTGAAACAGTCTACTCTTTGATCGTTCCAAGGTAGACCAGTAGTTGTTTCCGATGCACATCTGGTGGCATTCTGTAATCTGTGGACTATCAGAGTGTTGATGAAACACAGAAATTGCATCGGGATTGAATACAACAGTCACCATGCGCACTTTCCTCCATGTTAGCCATGTCTCAAACAGTCTACGCTTTGATCGTTCCCTGGAAGACCAGTAGTAGTTTCTGATGCACATCTGGAGGCATTCTGTAATCTGTGGACTATCAGAGTGTTGATGAAACACAGAAATTGCATCGGGATTGAGTACCACAGTCACCATGCGCACTTTCCTCCATGGGAGCAATGTTTCAAACAGTCTAGGCTTTGATCGTTCCCTGGTAGACCAGTAGTAGTTTCCGATGCACGTCTGGTGGCATTCTGTAACCTGTGGACTATCCGAGTGTTGATGAAACACAGAAATTGCATCGGGATTGAATACAACAGTCACCATGCGCACTTTCCTCCATGGGAGTAATCCTCAAACAGTCTACGCTTTAATCGTTCCATGGAAGACCAGTAGTAGTTTTCGATGCACATCTGGAGGCTTTCTGTAATCTGTGGACCTTGAAAGTGTTGATGAAACTCAGTAATTGCCTCGGAATTGAATACAACAGCCACCATGCGCACTTTCCTCTATGGGAGTAATGTCTCAAACAGTCTACGTTTGATCGTTCCCTGGAAGACCAGTAGTAGTTTCTGATGCACATCTGGAGGCATTCTGTAATCTGTGGACTATCAGAGTGTTGATGAAACACGGAAATTGCATCGGGATTGAATACAACAGTCACCATCCGCACTTTCCTCCATGGGAGTAATGTCTGAAACAGTCTACTCTTTGATCGTTCCAAGGTAGACCAGTAGTTGTTTCCGATGCACATCTGGAGGCTTTCTGTAATCTGTGGACTATCAGAGTGTTGATGAAACACAGAAATTGCATCGGGATTGAATACAACAGTCACCATGCGCACTTTTCTCCATGGGAGTATTGTCTGAAACAGTCTACGCTTTGATAGTTCCCTGGAAGACCAGTAGTAGTTTCCGATGCACATCTCGTGGCATTCTGTAAAGTGTGGACTATCAGAGTGTTGATGAAACACAGAAATTGCATGGGGATTGAATACAACAGTCACCATGCGCACTTTCCTCCATGGGAGCCATGTCTCAAACTGTCTACGCTTTGATCGTTCCCTGGAAGACCAGTAGTAGTTTCCGATGCATATATGGAGGCATTCTGCAATCTGTGGACTATCAGGGTGTGGATGAAACACAGAAATTGCATCGGGATTGAATACAACAGTCACCATGCGCACTTTCCTCCATGGGAGTAATCCTCAAACAGTCTACGCTTTAATCGTTCCGTGGAAGACCAGTAGTAGTTTTCGATGCACATCTGGAGGCTTTCTGTAATCTGTGGACCTTGAAAGTGTTGATGAAACTCAGTAATTGCCTCGGAATTGAATACAACAGCCACCATGCGCACTTTCCTCTATGGGAGTAATGTCTCAAACAGTCTACGCTTTGATCGTTCCCTGGAAGACCAGTAGTAGTTTCTGATGCACATCTGGAGGCATTCTATAATCTGTGGACTATCAGAGTGTTGATGAAACACGGAAATTGCATCGGGATTGAATACAACAGTCACCATCCGCACTTTCCTCCATGGGAGTAATGTCTGAAACAGTCTACTCTTTGATCGTTCCAAGGTAGACCAGTAGTAGTTTCCGATGCACATCTGGTGGCATTCTGTAATCTGTGGACTATCAGAGTGTTGATGAAACACAGAAATTGCATCGGGATTGAATACAACAGTCACCATGCGCACTTTTCTCCATGTGAGTGATGTCTGAAACAGTCTAAGCTTTGATAGTTCCCTGGAAGACCAGTAGTAGTTTCCGATGCACATCTCATGGCATTCTGTAATGTGTGTACTATCAGAGTGTTGATGAAACACAGAAATTGCATCGGGATTGAGTACCACAGTCACCATGCGCACTTTCCTCCATGGGAGCAATGTCTCAAACAGTCTAGGCTTTGATCGTTCCCTGGAAGACCAGTAGTAGTTTCCGATGCACATCTCATGGCATTCTGTAATGTGTGGACTATCAGAGTGTTGATAAAACACAGGAATTGAATCTAGATAGAATACAACAGTCACCATGCGCACTTTCCTCCACTGGAGGTATATCTCAAACAGTCTACGCTTTGATCGTTTCCTGGAAGACCAGTAGTAGTTTCCGATTCATATCTGGTAGCATTCTGTAATCTGTGGACTATCAGAGTGTTGATGAAACACAGAAATTGCATTGGGATTGAATACAACAGTCACCATGCTCACTTTCCTCCATGGGAGTAATGTCTCAAACAGTCTAGGCTTTGATCGTTCCCTGGAAGACCAGTTGTAGTTTCCGATGCACATCTGGAGGCATTCTGTAATCTGTGGACTATCAGAGTGTTGATGAAACACAGAAATTGCATCGGGATTGAATACAACAGTCACCATGCCCACTTTCCTCCATGGGACTAATGTCTCATACAGTCTAGGTTTTGATAGTTCCCTTGAAGACCAGTAGTAGTTTCCGATGCACGTCTGGTAACATTCTGTAACCTGTGGACTATCAGAGTGTTGATGAAACACAGAAATTGCATCAGGATTGAATACAACAGTCACCATGCGCAATTTCCTCCATGGGGGTAATGTCTGAAACAGTCTTCTCTTTGATCGTTCCCTGGTAGACCAGTAGTTGTTTTCGATGCAAATCTGGTGGCATTCTGTAATATGTGGACTATCAGAGTGTTGACGAAACACAGAAATTGCATCGGGATTGAATACAACAGTCACCATGCGCACTTTTCTCCATGGGAGTATTGTCTGAAACAGTCTACGCTTTGATAGTTCCCTGGAAGACCTGTAGTAGTTTCCGATGCACATCTCGTGGCATTCAGTAAAGTGTGGACTATCAGAGTGTTGATGAAACACAGAAATTGCATGGGGATTGAATACAACAGTCACCATGCGCACTTTCCGCCATGGGAGCCATGTCTCAAACTGTCTACGCTTTGATCGTTCCCTGGAAGACCAGTAGTAGTTTCTGATGCACATATGGAGGCATTCTGCAATCTGTGGACTATCAGAGTGTTGATGAAACAAAGGAATTGAATCGGGATTGAATACAACAGTCACCGTGCGCACTTTCCTCCATGGGAGTAATCCTCAAACAGTCTACAATTTAATCGTTCCATGGAAGACCGGTAGTAGTTTTCGATGCACATCTGGAGGCTTTCTGTAATCTGTGGACCTTCAAAGTTTTGATGAAACACAGTAATTGCCTCGGAATTGAATACAACAGCCACCATGCGCACTTTCCTCCATGGGAGTAATGTCTCAAACAGTCTACGATTTGATCGTTCTCTGGAAGACCAGTAGTAGTTTCCGATGCACATCTGGAGGCTTTCTGTAATCTGTGGACTATCAGAGTGTTGATGAAACACAGAAATTGCGTTGGGATTGAATACAACAGTCACCATGCTCACTTTCCTCCATGGGAGTAATGTCTCAAACAGTCTACGCTTTGATCGTTCCCAGGAAGACGAGTAGTAGTTTCTGATGCCCGTCTGGAGGCCTTCTGTAATCTGTGGACTATCAGAGTGATGACGAAACACGGAAATTGCATCGGGATTGAATACAACAGTCGCCATCCGCACTTTCCTCCATGGGAGTAATGTCTGAAACAGTCTACGATTTGATCGTTCCCTGGAAGACCAGTAGTAGTTTCCGATGCACATCTGGAGGCTTTCTGTAATCTGTGGACTATCAGAGTGTTGATGAAACACAGAAATTGCATCGGGATTGAGTACCACAGTCACCATGCGCACTTTCCTCCATGGGAGCAATGTTTCAAACAGTCTACGTTTGATCGTTCCCTGGAAGACCAGTAGTAGTTTCTGATGCACATCTGGAGGCATTCTGTAATCTGTGGACTATCAGAGTGTTGATGAAACACGGAAATTGCATCGGGATTGAATACAACAGTCACCATCCGCACTTTCCTCCATGGGAGTAATGTCTGAAACAGTCTACTCTTTGATCGTTCCAAGGTAGACCAGTAGTTGTTTCCGATGCACATCTGGTGGCATTCTGTAATCTGTGGACTATCAGAGTGTTGATGAAACACAGAAATTGCATCGGGATTGAATACAACAGTCACCATGCGCACTTTCCTCCATGTTAGCCATGTCTCAAACAGTCTACGCTTTGATCGTTCCCTGGAAGACCAGTAGTAGTTTCTGATGCACATCTGGAGGCATTCTGTAATCTGTGGACTATCAGAGTGTTGATGAAACACAGAAATTGCATCGGGATTGAGTACCACAGTCACCATGCGCACTTTCCTCCATGGGAGCAATGTTTCAAACAGTCTAGGCTTTGATCGTTCCCTGGTAGACCAGTAGTAGTTTCCGATGCACGTCTGGTGGCATTCTGTAACCTGTGGACTATCCGAGTGTTGATGAAACACAGAAATTGCATCGGGATTGAATACAACAGTCACCATGCGCACTTTCCTCCATGGGAGTAATCCTCAAACAGTCTACGCTTTAATCGTTCCATGGAAGACCAGTAGTAGTTTTCGATGCACATCTGGAGGCTTTCTGTAATCTGTGGACCTTGAAAGTGTTGATGAAACTCAGTAATTGCCTCGGAATTGAATACAACAGCCACCATGCGCACTTTCCTCTATGGGAGTAATGTCTCAAACAGTCTACGTTTGATCGTTCCCTGGAAGACCAGTAGTAGTTTCTGATGCACATCTGGAGGCATTCTGTAATCTGTGGACTATCAGAGTGTTGATGAAACACGGAAATTGCATCGGGATTGAATACAACAGTCACCATCCGCACTTTCCTCCATGGGAGTAATGTCTGAAACAGTCTACTCTTTGATCGTTCCAAGGTAGACCAGTAGTTGTTTCCGATGCACATCTGGAGGCTTTCTGTAATCTGTGGACTATCAGAGTGTTGATGAAACACAGAAATTGCATCGGGATTGAATACAACAGTCACCATGCGCACTTTTCTCCATGGGAGTATTGTCTGAAACAGTCTACGCTTTGATAGTTCCCTGGAAGACCAGTAGTAGTTTCCGATGCACATCTCGTGGCATTCTGTAAAGTGTGGACTATCAGAGTGTTGATGAAACACAGAAATTGCATGGGGATTGAATACAACAGTCACCATGCGCACTTTCCTCCATGGGAGCCATGTCTCAAACTGTCTACGCTTTGATCGTTCCCTGGAAGACCAGTAGTAGTTTCCGATGCATATATGGAGGCATTCTGCAATCTGTGGACTATCAGGGTGTGGATGAAACACAGAAATTGCATCGGGATTGAATACAACAGTCACCATGCGCACTTTCCTCCATGGGAGTAATCCTCAAACAGTCTACGCTTTAATCGTTCCGTGGAAGACCAGTAGTAGTTTTCGATGCACATCTGGAGGCTTTCTGTAATCTGTGGACCTTGAAAGTGTTGATGAAACTCAGTAATTGCCTCGGAATTGAATACAACAGCCACCATGCGCACTTTCCTCTATGGGAGTAATGTCTCAAACAGTCTACGCTTTGATCGTTCCCTGGAAGACCAGTAGTAGTTTCTGATGCACATCTGGAGGCATTCTATAATCTGTGGACTATCAGAGTGTTGATGAAACACGGAAATTGCATCGGGATTGAATACAACAGTCACCATCCGCACTTTCCTCCATGGGAGTAATGTCTGAAACAGTCTACTCTTTGATCGTTCCAAGGTAGACCAGTAGTAGTTTCCGATGCACATCTGGTGGCATTCTGTAATCTGTGGACTATCAGAGTGTTGATGAAACACAGAAATTGCATCGGGATTGAATACAACAGTCACCATGCGCACTTTTCTCCATGTGAGTGATGTCTGAAACAGTCTAAGCTTTGATAGTTCCCTGGAAGACCAGTAGTAGTTTCCGATGCACATCTCATGGCATTCTGTAATGTGTGTACTATCAGAGTGTTGATGAAACACAGAAATTGCATCGGGATTGAGTACCACAGTCACCATGCGCACTTTCCTCCATGGGAGCAATGTCTCAAACAGTCTAGGCTTTGATCGTTCCCTGGAAGACCAGTAGTAGTTTCCGATGCACATCTCATGGCATTCTGTAATGTGTGGACTATCAGAGTGTTGATAAAACACAGGAATTGAATCTAGATTGAATACAACAGTCACCATGCGCACTTTCCTCCACTGGAGGTATATCTCAAACAGTCTACGCTTTGATCGTTTCCTGGAAGACCAGTAGTAGTTTCCGATTCATATCTGGTAGCATTCTGTAATCTGTGGACTATCAGAGTGTTGATGAAACACAGAAATTGCATTGGGATTGAATACAACAGTCACCATGCTCACTTTCCTCCATGGGAGTAATGTCTCAAACAGTCTAGGCTTTGATCGTTCCCTGGAAGACCAGTTGTAGTTTCCGATGCACATCTGGAGGCATTCTGTAATCTGTGGACTATCAGAGTGTTGATGAAACACAGAAATTGCATCGGGATTGAATACAACAGTCACCATGCCCACTTTCCTCCATGGGACTAATGTCTCATACAGTCTAGGTTTTGATAGTTCCCTTGAAGACCAGTAGTAGTTTCCGATGCACGTCTGGTAACATTCTGTAACCTGTGGACTATCAGAGTGTTGATGAAACACAGAAATTGCATCAGGATTGAATACAACAGTCACCATGCGCAATTTCCTCCATGGGGGTAATGTCTGAAACAGTCTTCTCTTTGATCGTTCCCTGGTAGACCAGTAGTTGTTTTCGATGCAAATCTGGTGGCATTCTGTAATATGTGGACTATCAGAGTGTTGACGAAACACAGAAATTGCATCGGGATTGAATACAACAGTCACCATGCGCACTTTTCTCCATGGGAGTATTGTCTGAAACAGTCTACGCTTTGATAGTTCCCTGGAAGACCTGTAGTAGTTTCCGATGCACATCTCGTGGCATTCAGTAAAGTGTGGACTATCAGAGTGTTGATGAAACACAGAAATTGCATGGGGATTGAATACAACAGTCACCATGCGCACTTTCCTCCATGGGAGTAATGTCTCAAACAGTCTACGATTTGATCGTTCTCTGGAAGACCAGTAGTAGTTTCCGATGCACATCTGGAGGCTTTCTGTAATCTGTGGACTATCAGAGTGTTGATGAAACACAGAAATTGCGTTGGGATTGAATACAACAGTCACCATGCTCACTTTCCTCCATGGGAGTAATGTCTCAAACAGTCTACGCTTTGATCGTTCCCAGGAAGACGAGTAGTAGTTTCTGATGCCCGTCTGGAGGCCTTCTGTAATCTGTGGACTATCAGAGTGATGACGAAACACGGAAATTGCATCGGGATTGAATACAACAGTCGCCATCCGCACTTTCCTCCATGGGAGTAATGTCTGAAACAGTCTACTCTTTGATCGTTCCCTGGTAGACCAGTAGTTGTTTCCGATGCAAATCTGGTGGCATTCTGTATTCTGAGGACTATCAGAGTGTTGACGAAACACAGAAATTGCATCGGGATTGAATACAACAGTCACCGTGCGCACTTTCCTCCACCGGAGTATGTCTGAAACAGTCTGTGCTTTCGTCGTTCTCTGGAAGACCAGTAGTAGTTTCCGATGCACAGCTGGTGGCATTCTGTAATCTGTGGAATATCAGAGTGTTGATGAAACACAGAAATTGCATTGGGATTGAATACAACAGTCACCATGCTCACTTTCCTCCATGGGAGTAATGTCTCAAACAGTCTACGCTTTGATCGTACCCTGGAAGACCAGTAGCAGTTTCCGATGCACATCTGGAGGCATTCTGTTATCTGTGGACTATCAGAGTGGTGATGAAACACAGAAATTGCCTCGGGATTGAGTACCACAGTCACCATGCGCACTTTCCTCCATGGGAGCAATGTCTCAAACAGTCTAGGCTTTGATCGTTCCCTGGAAGACCAGTTGTAGTTTCCGATGCACATCTGGAGGCATTCTGTAATCTGTGGACTATCAGAGTGTTGATGAAAGACAGAAATTGCATCGGGATTGAATACAACAGTCACCATCCGCACTTTCCTCCATGGGAGTAATGTCTGAAACAGTCTACTCTTTGATCGTTCCAAGGTAGACCAGTAGTAGTTTCCGATGCACATCTGGTGGCATTCTGTAATCTGTGGACTATCAGAGTGTTGATGAAACACAGAAATTGCATCGGGATTGAATACAACAGTCACCATGCGCACTTTTCTCCATGTGAGTGATGTCTGAAACAGTCTAAGCTTTGATAGTTCCCTGGAAGACCAGTAGTAGTTTCCGATGCACATCTCATGGCATTCTGTAATGTGTGGACTATCAGAGTGTTGATGAAACACAGAAATTGCATCGGGATTGAGTACCACAGAAACCATGCGCACTTTCCTCCATGGGAGCAATGTCTCAAACAGTCTAGGCTTTGATCGTTCCCTGGAAGACCAGTAGTAGTTTCCGATGCACGTCTCATGGCATTCTGTAATGTGTGGACTATCAGAGTGTTGATAAAACACAGGAATTGAATCTAGATTGAATACAACAGTCACCATGCGCACTTTCCTCCACTGGAGGTATATCTCAAACAGTCTACGCTTTGATCGTTTCCTGGAAGACCAGTAGTAGTTTCCGATTCATATCTGGAAGCATTCTGTAATCTGTGGACTATCAGAGTGTTGATGAAACACAGAAATTGCATTGGGATTGAATACAACAGTCACCATGCTCACTTTCCTCCATGGGAGTAATGTCTCAAACAGTCTACGCTTTGATCGTTCCCTGGAAGACCAGTAGCAGTTTCCGATGCACATCTGGAGGCATTCTGTTATCTGTGGACTATCAGAGTGGTGATGAAACACAGAAATTGCATCGGGATTGAGTACCACTGTCACCATGCGCACTTTTCTCCATGGGAGCAATGTCTCAAACAGTCTAGGCTTTGATCGTTCCCTGGAAGACCAGTTGTAGTTTCCGATGCACATCTGGAGGCATTCTGTAATCTGTGGACTATCAGAGTGTTGATGAAACACAGAAATTGCATCGGGATTGAATACAACAGTCACCATGCCCACTTTCCTCCATGGGACTAATGTCTCAAACAGTCTAGGGTTTGATAGTTCCCTTGAAGACCAGTAGTAGTTTCCGATGCACGTCTGGTAACATTCTGTAACCTGTGGACTATCAGAGTGTTGATGAAACACAGAAATTGCATCAGGATTGAATACAACAGTCACCATACGCAATTTCCTCCATGGGGGTAATGTCTGAAACAGTCTTCTCTTTGATCGTTCCCTGGTAGACCAGTAGTTGTTTCCGATGCAAATCTGGTGGCATTCTGTAATATGTGGACTATCAGAGTGTTGACGATACACAGAAATTGCATCGGGATTGAATACAACAGTCACCATGCGCACTTTTCTCCATGGGAGTATTGTCTGAAACAGTCTACGCTTTGATAGTTCCCTGGAAGACCAGTAGTAGTTTCCGATGCACATCTCGTGGCATTCTCTAAAGTGTGGACTATCAGAGTGTTGATGAAACACAGAAATTGCATGGGGATTGAATACAACAGTCACCATGCGCACTTTCCTCCATGGGAGCCATGTCTCAAACTGTCTACGCTTTGATCGTTCCCTGGAAGACCAGTAGTAGTTTCCGATGCACATATGGAGGCATTCTGTAATCTGTGGACTATCAGAGTGTTGATGAAACAAAGGAATTGAATCGGGATTGAATACAACAGTCACCGTGCGCACTTTCCTCCATGGGAGTAATCCTCAAACAGTCTACAATTTAATCGTTCCATGGAAGACCGGTAGTAGTTTTCGATGCACATCTGGAGGCTTTCTGTAAACTGTGGACCTTCAAAGTTTTGATGAAACACAGTAATTGCCTCGGAATTGAATACAACAGCCACCATGCGCACTTTCCTCCATGGGAGTAATGTCTCAAACAGTCTACGATTTGATCGTTCTCTGGAAGACCAGTAGTAGTTTCCGATGCACATCTGGAGGCTTTCTGTAATCTGTGGACTATCAGAGTGTTGATGAAACACAGAAATTGCGTTGGGATTGAATACAACAGTCACCATGCTCACTTTCCTCCATGGGAGTAATGTCTCAAACAGTCTACGCTTTGATCGTTCCCAGGAAGACGAGTAGTAGTTTCTGATGCCCGTCTGGAGGCCTTCTGTAATCTGTGGACTATCAGAGTGTTGACGAAACACGGAAATTGCATCGGGATTGAATACAACAGTCGCCATCCGCACTTTCCTCCATGGGAGTAATGTCTGAAACAGTCTACTCTTTGATCGTTCCCTGGTAGACCAGTAGTTGTTTCCGATGCAAATCAGGTGGCATTCTGTATTCTGAGGACTATCAGAGTGTTGACGAAACACAGAAATTGCATCGGGATTGAATACAACAGTCACCGTGCGCACTTTCCTCCACCGGAGTATGTCTGAAACAGTCTGTGCTTTCGTCGTTCCCTGGAAGACCAGTAGTAGTTTCCGATGCACAGCTGGTGGCATTCTGTAATCTGTGGAATATCAGAGTGTTGATGAAACACAGAAATTGCATTGGGATTGAATACAACAGTCACCATGCTCACTTTCCTCCATGGGAGTAATGTCTCAAACAGTCTACGCTTTGATCGTTCCCTGGAAGACCAGTAGCAGTTTCCGATGCACATCTGGAGGCATTCTGTTATCTGTGGACTATCAGAGTGGTGATGAAACACAGAAATTGCATCGGGATTGAGTACCACAGTCACCATGCGGACTTTCCTCCATGGGAGCAATGTCTCAAACAGTCTAGGCTTTGATCGTTCCCTGGAAGACCAGTTGTAGTTTCCGATGCACATCTGGAGGCATTCTGTAATCTGTGGACTATCAGAGTGTTGATGAAAGACAGAAATTGCATCGTAATTGAATAGAACAGTCACCGTGCGCACTTTCCTCTGCAGGGGTATGTCTCAAACAGTCTATGCTTTCGTCGTTCCCTGGAAGACCAGAAATAGTTTCCGATGCACATCTGGCGGCATTCTGTAATCTGTGGAATATCAGAGTGTTGATGAAACACAGAAATTGCATCGGGATTGAATACAACAGTCACCATGCGCACTTGTCTCCATGGGAGTAATGTCTCAAACAATCTACGATTTGATCGTTCCCTGGAAGACCAGTAGTAGTTTCCAATGCACATATGGAGGCATTCTGTAATCTGTGGACTATCAGAGTGTTGATGAAACACTGAAATTGCATCGGGATTGAATACAACAGTCACCAAGCGCACTTTCCTCCATGTGAGCCATGTCTCAAACGGTCTACGCTTTGATCGTTCCCTGGAAGACCAGTAGTAGTTTCCGATGCACATCTGGAGGCATTCTGTAATCTGTGTACTATCAGAGTGTTGATGAAACACAGGAATTGAATCTAGATTGAATACAACAGTCACCATGCGCACTTTCCTCCACTGGAGTTATATCTCAAACAGTCTACGCTTTGATCGTTCCCTGGAAGTTCAGTAGTAGTTTCCGATTCACATCTGGTAGCATTCTGTAATCTGTGGACTATCAGAGTGTTGATGAAACACAGAAATTGCATCGGGATTGAATGCAACAGTCACCATGCGCACTTTCCTCCACGGCAGTAATGTCTCAAACTGTCTACGCTTTGATCGTTCCCTGGAAGACCTGTTGTAGTTTTCGATGCACATCTGGTGGCATTCTGTAATCTGTGGACTATCAGAGTGTTGATGAAACACAGAAATTGCATTGGGATTGAATACAACAGTCACCATGCTCACTTTCCTCCATGGGAGTAATGTCTCAAACAGTCTACGCTTTGATCGTTCCCTGGAAGACCAGTAGCAGTTTCCGATGCACATCTGGAGTCATTCCGTTATCTGTGGACTATCAGAGTGGTGATGAAACACAGAAATTGCATCGGGATTGAGTACCACAGTCACCAAGCGCACTTTCCTCCATGGGAGCAATGTCTCAAACAGTCTAGGCTTTGATCGTTCCCTGGAAGACCAGTTGTAGTTTCCGATGCACATCTGGAGGCATTCTGTAATCTGTGGACTATCAGAGTGTTGATGAAAGACAGAAATTGCATCGGGATTGAATACAACAGTCACCGTGCGCACTTTCCTCCACAGGGGTATGTCTCAAACAGTCTATGCTTTCGTCGTTCCCTGGAAGACCAGAAGTAGTTTCCGATGCACATCTGGCAGCATTCTGTAATCTGTGGAATATCAGAGTGTTGATGAAACAGAGAAATTGCAACGGGATTGAATACAACAGTCACCATGCGCACTTTCCTCCATGGGAGTAATGTCACAAAAAGTCTACGCTTTGAACGTTCCCTGAAAGACCAGTAGTACTTTCCGATGCATATCAGGAGGCATTCTGTAATCTGGGGACTATCAGAGTGTTGATGAAACACTGAAATTGCATCGGGATTGAATACAACAGTCACCATGCGCACTTTCCTCCATGGGAGTAATGTCTCAAAGAGTCTACGCTTTGATCGTTCCCTTGAAGACCAGTAGTAGTTTCCGATGCACATCTGGAGGCATTCTGTAATCTGTGGACTATCAGAGTGTTGATGAGACACAGAAATTGCATCGGGATTGAATACAACTGTCACCATGCGCACTTTCCTCCATGGGAGTAATGTCACAAAAAGTCTACGCTTTGATCGTTCCCTGGAAGACCAGTAGTAGTTTCCGATGCACATCTGGAGGCATTCTGTAATCTGTGGACTATCAGGGTGTTGATGAAACACAGGAATTGAATCTAGATTTAATACAACAGTCACCATGCGCACTTTCCTCCACAGGAGTTATATCTCAAACAGTCTACGCTTTGATCGTTCCCTGGAAGACCAGTAGTAGTTTCCGATTCACATCTGGTAGCATTCTGTAATCTGTGGACTATCAGAGTGTTGATGAAACACAGAAATTGCATTGGGATTGGTTGCAACAGTCACCATGCGCACTTTCCTCCACGGCAGTAATGTCTCAAACTGTCTACGCTTTGATCGTTCCCTGGAAGACCTGTAGTAGTTTCCGATGCACATCTGGTGGCATTCTGTAATCTGTGGACTATCAGAGTGTTGATGAAACACAGAAATTGCATTGGGATTGGATGCAACAGTCACCATGCGCACTTTCCTCCACGGCAGTAATGTCTCAAACTGTCTACGCTTTGATCGTTCCCTGGAAGACCTGTAGTAGTTTCCGATGCACATCTGATGGCATTCTGTAATCTGTGGACTATCAGAGTGTTGATGAAACACAGAACTTGCATCGGGATTGAATACAACTGTCACCGTGCGCACTTTCCTCCACAGGGGTATGTCTCAAACAGTCTATGCTTTCGACGTTCCCTGGAAGACCAGTTGTAGTTTCCGATGCACATCTGGAGTCATTCTGTAATCTGTGGACTATTAGAGTGTTGATGAAACACAGAAATTGCATCGGGATTTAATACAACAGTCACCGTGCGCACTTTCCTCCACGGGGGTGTGTCTCAAACAGTCTGTGCTTTCGTCGTTCCCTGGAAGACCAGTAGTAGTTTCCGATGCACATCTGGTGGCATTCTGTAATCTGTGGAATATCAGAGTGTTGATGAAACACAGAAATTGCATCGGGATTGAATACAACAGTCACCATGCTCACTTTCCTCCATGGGAGTAATGTCTCAAACAGTCTACGCTTTGATCGTTCCCTGGAAGACCAGTAGCAGTTTCCGTGGCACATCTGGAGGCATTCTGTTATCTGGGGACCATCAGAGTGGCGATGAAACACAGAAATTGCATCGGGATTGAGTACCACAGTCACCATGCGCACTTTCCTCCATGGGAGCAATGTCTCAAACAGTCTAGGCTTTGATCGTTGCCTGCATGACCAGTTGTAGTTTCCGATGCACATCTGGAGGCATTCTGTAATCTGTGGACTATCAGAGTGTTGATGAAACACAGAAATTGCATCGGGATTGAATACAACAGTCACCATGCGCACTTTCCTCCATGGGAGCCATGTCTCAAACAGTCTACGTTTTGATCGTTCACTGGAAGACCAGTAGTAGATTCTGATGCACATCTGGAGGCATTCTGTAATCTGTGGACTATCAGAGTGTTGATGAAACACAGAAATTGCATCGGGATTGAATACAACGGTCACCATGCGCACTTTCCTCCATGGGAGTAATCCTCAAACAGTCTACGCTTTAATCGTTCCGTGGAAGACCAGTAGTAGTTTCCGATGCACATCTGGAGGCTTTCTGTAATCTGTGGACCTTCAAAGTGTTGATGAAACTCAGTAATTGCCTCGGAATTGAATACAACAGCCACCATGCGCACTTTCCTCTATGGGAGTAATGTCTCAAACAGTCTACGCTTTGATCGTTCCCTGGAAGACCAGTAGTAGTTTCTGATGCACATCTGGAGGCATTCTGTAATCTGTGGACTATCAGAGTGCTGATGAAACACGGAAATTGCATCGGGATTGAATACAACAGTCACCATCCGCACTTTCCTCCATGGGAGTAATGTCTGAAACAGTCTACCCTTTGATCGTTCCAAGGTAGACCAGTAGTAGTTTCCGAAGCACATCTGGTGGCATTCTGTAATCTGTGGACTATCAGAGTGTTGATGAAACACAGAAATTGTATCGGGATTGAATACAAATATCACCATGCGCACTTTCCTCTATGGGAGTAATGTCTCAAACAGTCTACGCTTTAATCGTTCCGTGGAAGACCAGTAGTAGTTTTCGATGCACATCTGGAGGCTTTCTGTAATCTGTGGACCTTCAAAGTGTTGATGAAACTCAGTAATTGCCTCGGAATTGAATACAACAGCCACCATGCGCACTTTCCTCTATGGGAGTAATGTATCAAGCAGTCTACGCTTTGATCGTTCCCTGGAAGACAAGTAGTAGTTTCTGATGCACATCTGGAGGCCTTCTGTAATCTTTGGACTATCAGAGTGTTGATGAAACACGGAAATTGCATCGGGATTGAATACAACATCACCATCCGCACTTTCCTCCATGGGAGTAATGTCTGAAACAGTCTACACTTTAATCGTTCCAAGGTAGACCAGTAGTAGTTTCTGAAGCACATCTGGTGGCATTCTGTAATCTGTGGACTATCAGAGTGTTGATGAAACACAGAAATTGCATCGGGATTGAATACAACAGTCACCATGCGCACTTTTCTCCATGGGAGTAATGTCTGAAACAGTCTAAGCTTTGATAGTTCCCTGGAAGACCAGTAGTAGTTTCCGATGCACATCTCATGGCATTCTGTAATGTGTGGACTATCAGAGTGTTGATGAAACACAGAAATTGCATCGGGATTGAATACAACAGTCACCGTTCGCACTTTCCTCCACGGGGGTATGTCTCAAACAGTCCATGCTTTCGTCGTTCCCTGGAAGACCAGAAGTAGTTTCCGATGCACATCTGGCGGCATTCTGGAATCTGTGGAATATCAGAGTGTAGATGAAACACAGAAATTGCATCGGGATTGAATACAACAGTCACCATGCTCACTTTCCTCCATGGGAGTAATGTCTCAAACAGTCTACGCTTTGATCGTTCCCTGGAAGACCAGTAGCAGTTTCCGATGCACATCTGGAGGCATTCTGTTATCTGTGGACTATCAGAGTGGTGATGAAACACAGAAATTGCATCGGGATTGAGTACCACAGTCACCATGCGCACTTTCCTCCATGGGAGCAATGTCTCAAACAGTCTAGGCTTTGATCGTTCCCTGGAAGACCAGTTGTAGTTTCCGATGCACATCTGGAGGCATTCTGTAATCTGTGGACTATCAGAGTGTTGATGAAAGACAGAAATTGCATCGTGATTGAATAGAACAGTCACCGTGCGCACTTTCCTCTGCAGGGGTATGTCTCAAACAGTCTATGCTTTCGTCGTTCCCTGGAAGACCAGAAATAGTTTCCGATGCACATCTGGCGGCATTCTGTAATCTGTGGAATATCAGAGTGTTGATGAAACACAGAAATTGCATCGGGATTGAATACAACAGTCACCATGCGCACTTTCCTCCATGGGAGTAATGTCACAAACAGTCTACGCTTTGATCGTTCCCTGGAAGACCAGTAGTTGTTTCCGATGCACATCAGGAGGCATTCTGTAATCTGTGGACTATCAGAGTGTTGATGAAACACAGAAATTGCATCGGGATTGAATACAACAGTCACCATGCGCACTTTCCTCCATGGGAGTAATGTCTCAAAGAGTCTACGCTTTGATCGTTCCCTTGAAAACCAGTAGTATTTTCCGATGCACATCTGGAGGCATTCTGTAATCTGTGGACTATCAGACTGTTGATGAGACACAGAAATTGCATCGGGATTGAATACAACAGTCACCATGCGCACTTGTCTCCATGGGAGTAATGTCTCAAACAGTCTACGATTTGATCGTTCCCTGGAAGACCAGTAGTAGTTTCCAATGCACATATGGAGGCATTCTGTAATCTGTGGACTATCAGAGTGTTGATGAAACACGGAAATTGCATCGGGATTGAATACAACAGTCACCAAGCGCACTTTCCTCCATGTGAGCCATGACTCAAACGGTCTACGCTTTGATCGTTCCCTGGAAGACCAGTAGTAGTTTCCGATGCACATCTGGAGGCATTCTGTAATCTGTGTACTATCAGAGTGTTGATGAAACACAGGAATTGAATCTAGATTGAATACAACAGTCACCATGCGCACTTTCCTCCACTGGAGTTATATCTCAAACAGTCTACGTTTTGATCGTTCCCTGGAAGTTCAGTAGTAGTTTCCGATTCACATCTGGTAGCATTCTGTAATCTGTGGACTATCAGAGTGTTGATGAAACACAGAAATTGCATCGGGATTGAATGCAACAGTCACCATGCGCACTTTCCTCCACGGCAGTAATGTCTCAAACTGTCTACGCTTTGATCGTTCCCTGGAAGACCTGTAGTAGTTTTCGATGCACATCTGGTGGCATTCTGTAATCTGTGGACTATCAGAGTGTTGATGAAACACAGAAATTGCATTGGGATTGAATACAACAGTCACCATGCTCACTTTCCTCCATGGGAGTAATGTCTTAAACAGTCTACGCTTTGATCGTTCCCTGGAAGACCAGTAGCAGTTTCCGATGCACATCTGGAGTCATTCCGTTATCTGTGGACTATCAGAGTGGTGATGAAACACAGAAATTGCATCGGGATTGAGTACCACAGTCACCAAGCGCACTTTCCTCCATGGGAGCAATGTCTCAAACAGTCTAGGCTTTGATCGTTCCCTGGAAGACCAGTTGTAGTTTCCGATGCACATCTGGAGGCATTCTGTAATCTGTGGACTATCAGAGTGTTGATGAGACACAGAAATTGCATCGGGATTGAATACAACTGTCACCATGCGCACTTTCCTCCATGGGAGTAATGTCACAAAAAGTCTACGTTTGATCGTTCCCTGGAAGACCAGTAGTAGTTTCCGATGCACATCTGGAGGCATTCTGTAATCTGTGGACTATCAGGGTGTTGATGAAACACAGGAATTGAATCTAGATTGAATACAACAGTCACCATGCGCACTTTCCTCCACGGGAGGTATATCTCAAACAGTCTACGCTTTGATCGTTCCCTGGAAGACCAGTAGTAGTTTCCGATTCACATCTGGTAGCATTCTGTAATCTGTGGACTATCAGAGTGTTGATGAAACACAGAAATTGCATTGGGATTGGTTGCAACAGTCACCATGCGCACTTTCCTCCACGGCAGTAATGTCTCAAACTGTCTACGCTTTGATCGTTCCCTGGAAGACCTGTAGTAGTTTCCGATGCACATCTGGTGGCATTCTGTAATCTGTGGACTATCAGAGTGTTGATGAAACACAGAAATTGCATTGGGATTGGATGCAACAGTCACCATGCGCACTTTCCTCCACGGCAGTAATGTCTCAAACTGTCTACGCTTTGATCGTTCCCTGGAAGACCTGTAGTAGTTTCCGATGCACATCTGATGGCATTCTGTAATCTGTGGACTATCAGAGTGTTGATGAAACACAGAACTTGCATCGGGATTGAATACAACTGTCACCGTGCGCACTTTCCTCCACAGGGGTATGTCTCAAACAGTCTATGCTTTCGTCGTTCCCTGGAAGACCAGAAGTAGTTTCCGATGCACATCTGGCGGCATTCTGTAATCTGTGGAATATCAGAGTGTTGATGAAACACAGAAATTGCATCGGGATTGAGTACCACACTCACCATGCGCACTGTCTTTCATGGAAGCAATGTCTCAAACAGTCTAGTTTTGATATTTCCCTGGAAGACCAGTTGTAGTTTCCGATGCACATCTGGAGTCATTCTGTAATCTGTGGACTATCAGAGTGTTGATGAAACACAGAAATTGCATCGGGATTTAATACAACAGTCACCGTGCGCACTTTCCTCCACGGGGGTATGTCTCAAACAGTCTGTGCTTTCGTCGTTCCCTGGAAGACCAGTAGTAGTTTCCGATGCACATCTGGTGGCATTCTGTAATCTGTGGAATATCAGAGTGTTGATGAATCACAGAAATTGCATCGGGATTGAATACAACAGTCACCATGCTCACTTTCCTCCATGGGAGTAATGTCTCAAACAGTCTACGCTTTGATAGTTCCCTGGAAGACCAGTAGCAGTTTCCGTGGCACATCTGGAGGCATTCTGTTATCTGGGGACCATCAGAGTGGCGATGAAACACAGAAATTGCATCGGGATTGAGTACCACAGTCACCATGCGCACTTTCCTCCATGGGAGCAATGTCTCAAACAGTCTAGGCTTTGATCGTTGCCTGCAAGACCAGTTGTAGTTTCCGATGCACATCTGGAGGCATTCTGTAATCTGTGGACTATCAGAGTGTTGATGAAACACAGAAATTGCATCGGGATTGAATACAACAGTCACCATGCGCACTTTCCTCCATAAGAGACATGTCTCAAACAGTCTACGTTTTGATCGTTAACTGGAAGACCAGTAGTAGATTCTGATGCACATCTGGAGGCATTCTGTAATCTGTGGACTATCAGAGTGTTGATGAAACACAGAAATTGCATCGGGATTGAATACAACAGTCACCATGCGCACTTTCCTCCATGGGAGTAATCCTCAAACAGTCTACGCTTTAATCGTTCCGTGGAAGACCAGTAGTAGTTTCCGATGCACATCTGGAGGCTTTCTGTAATCTGTGGACCTTCAAAGTGTTGATGAAACTCAGTAATTGCCTCGGAATTGAATACAACAGCCACCATGCGCACTTTCCTCTATGGGAGTAATGTCTCAAACAGTCTACGCTTTGATCGTTCCCTGGAAGACCAGTAGTAGTTTCTGATGCACATCTGGAGGCATTCTGTAATCTGTGGACTATCAGAGTGTTGATGAAACACGGAAATTGCATCGGGATTGAATACAACAGTCACCATCCGCACTTTCCTCCATGGGAGTAATGTCTGAAACAGTCTACCCTTTGATCGTTCCAAGGTAGACCAGTAGTAGTTTCTGAAGCACATCTGGTGGCATTCTGTAATCTGTGGACTATCAGAGTGTTGATGAAACACAGAAATTGCATCGGGATTGAATACAACAATCACCATGCGCACTTTCCTCTATGGGAGTAATGTCTCAAACAGTCTACGCTTTAATCGTTCCGTGGAAGACCAGTAGTAGTTTTCGATGCACATCTGGAGGCTTTCTGTAATCTGTGGACCTTCAAAGTGTTGATGAAACTCAGTAATTGCCTCGGAATTGAATACAACAGCCACCATGCGCACTTTCCTCTATGGGAGTAATGTATCAAGCAGTCTACGCTTTGATCGTTCCCTGGAAGAGAAGTAGTAGTTTCTGATGCACATCTGGAGGTCTTCTGTAATCTGTGGACTATCAGAGTGTTGATGAAACACGGAAACTGCATCGAGATTGAATACGACATCACCATCCGCACTTTCCTCCATGGGAGTAATGTCTGAAACAGTCTACTCTTTAATCGTTCCAAGGTAGACCAGTAGTAGTTTCTGAAGCACATCTGGTGGCATTCTGTAATCTGTGGACTATCAGAGTGTTGATGAAACACAGAAATTGCATCGGGATTGAATACAACAGTCACCATGCGCACTTTTCTCCATGGGAGTGATGTCTGAAACAGTCTAAGCTCTGATAGTTCCCTGGAAGACCAGTAGTAGTTTCCGATGCACATCTCATGGCATTCTGTAATGTGTGGACTATCAGAGTGTTGATGAAACACTGAAATTGCATCGGGATTGAATACAACAGTCACCATGCGCACATTCCTCCACTGGAGGTATATCTCAAACAGTCTACGCTTTGATCGTTCCCTGGAAGACCAGTAGTAGTTTCCGATTCACATCTGGTAGCATTCTGTAATCTGTGGAATATCAGAGTGTTGATGAAACACAGAAATTGCATCGGGATTGAATGCAACAGTCACCATGCGCACTTTCCTCTACGGCAGTAATGTCTCAAACTGTCTACGTTTTTGATCGTTCCCTGGAAGACCTCTAGTAGTTTCCGATGCTCATCTGGTGGCATTCTGTAATCTGTGGACTATCACAGTGTTGTTGAAACACAGAAATTGCATTGGGATTGAATACAACAGTCACCATGCTCACTTTCCTCCATGGGAGTAATGTCTCAAACAGTCTACGCTTTGATCGTTCCCTGGAAGACCAGTAGCAGTTTCCGATGCACATCTGGAGGCATTCTGTTTTCTGTGGACTATCAGAGTGGTGATGAAACACAGAAATTGCATCGGGATTGAGTACCACAGTCACCATGCGCACTTTTCTCCATGGGAGCAATGTCTCAAACAGTCTAGGCTTTGATCGTTCCCTGGAAGACCAGTTGTAGTTTCCGATGCACATCTGGAGGCATTCTGTAATCTGTGGACTATCGGAGTGTTGATGAAACACTGAAATTGCATCGGGATTGAATACAACAGTCACCATGCGCACTTTCCTCCATGCGAGTAATGTCTCAAAGAGTCTACGCTTTGATCGTTCCCTTGAAGACCAGTAGTAGTTTCCGATGCACATCTGGAGGCATTCTGTAATCTGTGGACTATCAGACTGTTGATGAGACACAGAAATTGCATCGTGAATGAATACAACAGTCACCATGCGCACTTTCCTCCATGGGAGTAATGTCTCAAACAGTCTACGATTTGATCGTTCCCTGGAAGACCAGTAGTAGTTTCCAATGCACATATGGAGGCATTCTGTAATCCGTGGACTATCAGAGGGTTGATGAAACACTGAAATTGCATTGGGATTGAATACAACAGTCACCATGCGCATTTTCCTCCATGGGAGCCATGTCTCAAACAGTCTACGCTTTGATCGTTCCCTGGAAGACCAGTAGTAGTTTCCGATGCACATCTGGAGGCATTCTGTAATCTGTGGACTATCAGAGTGTTGATGAAACACAGGAATTGAATCTAGATTGAATACAACAGTCACCATGCTCACTTTCCTCCATGGGAGCCATGTCTCTAATTGTCTACCCTTTGATCGTTCCCTGGAAGACCAGTAGTAGTTTCCGATGCACTTATGGAGGCATTCTGTAATCTGTGGACTATCAGAGTGTTGATGAAACAAAGGAATTGAATCGGGATTGAATACAACTGTCACCTTGCGCACTTTCCTCCATGGGAGTAATCCTCAAACAGTCTACGATTTAATCGTTCCGTGGAAGACCGGTAGTAGTTTTCGATGCACATCTGGAGGCTTTCTGTAATCTGTGGACCTTCAAAGTTTTGATGAAACACAGTAATTGCCTCGGAATTGAATACAACAGCCACCATGCGCACTTTCCTCCATGGGAGTAATGTCTCAAACAGTCTACGATTTGATCGTTCCTTGGAAGACCAGTAGTAGTTTCCGATGCACATCTGGAGGCTTTCTGTAATCTGTGGACTATCAGAGTGTTGATGAAACACAGAAATTAAGTCGGGATTGAATACAACAGTCACCATGCTCACTTTCCTCCATGGGAGTAATGTCTCAAACAGTCTACGCTTTGATCGTTCCGAGGAAGACGAGTAGTAGTTTCTGATGCCCGTCTGGAGGCATTCTGTAATCTGTGGACTATCAGAGTGTTGACGAAACACGGAAATTGCATCGGGATTGAATACAACAGTCGCCATCCGAACTTTCCTCCATTGGAGTGATGTCTGAAACAGTCTACTCTTTGATCGTTCCCTGGTAGAACAGTAGTTGTTTCCGATGCACATCTGGTGGCATTCTGTAATCTGTGGACTATCAGAGTGTTGATGAAACACAAAAATTGCATCGGGATTGAATACAACAGTCACCATGCGCACTTTCCTCCATGGGAGCCATGTCTCAAACAGTCTACGCTTTGATCGTTCCCTGGAAGACCAGTAGTAGTTTCCGATGCACATCTGGAGGCATTCTGTAATCTGTGGACTATCAGAGTGTTGATGAAACACAGGAAATGAATCTAAATTGAATACAACAGTCACCATGCGCACTTTCCTCCCTGGAGGTATATCTCAAACAGTCTACGCTTTAATCGTTCCCTGGAAGACCAGTAGTAGTTTCCGATTCACATCTGGTAGCATTCTGTAATCTGTGGACTATCAGAGTGTTGATGAAACACAGAAATTGCATCGGGATTGGATGCAACAGTCACCATGCGCACTTTCCTCCACGGCAGTAATGTCTCAAACTGTCTTCGCTTTGATCGTTCCCTGGAA